>NC_092151.1:55172214-56467214 GCF_045791955.1 Oncorhynchus clarkii lewisi | reverse complement strand
CAAAAGAGCAGTGTCCCACTGACTTCTCCACTACAACAAGACATCTTAAGCCCTAAGGAGTAACTGTCTCCCTAGTCCCTACCACTATAATAGGCACCTTTCAGACACAGCAACCCAAACGTCTGATTTGACTTCCTCTCTTCAAGTAGCCAAAGTGATCAAGTGGCAGACAGACAACATTCTGAAGCCTTCCAACGATCAGAGTAATTGTCTTGTTCAACTCCTCATTGTCCTGTTCTGTAGTCAAATACAGTAAGAGTTTTACTCACGGTAAGGGAAGATAGCCTGGTCCCAGATCTGTTTGTGCGGTCTTGTCATTGTCAACCACAGGAGTTGGCAATAAAGCACAAACAGATTTGAGACCGAGCTAAAGGGAAAGAAAGAATGCCATGAAATGGATCAAACCTCCCATAGGAATGAATATTGACATAGATGTGTGTGTAACTTTTTCTGAAATATCCCATTTACATGAACCAATGCAAGATTTGGAAAGTATTCAGACCCCTTCAATTTTTCCATATTTTGTTAGGTTACAGCGTTATTCTAAAATGGATTACATTTAAACATTTTCTCATCAATCTATACACAATACCCCATAATGACAAAGCAAAAACAGGTTCTCAGAAATGTTTGCAAATTTATATTACATTTACATAAGTTTTCAGACCTTTTACCCAGTAATTTGTTGAAGCACCTTTGGCAGCGATAACAGCTTTGAGTCTTTTTGAGAATGCTGCTACAAGCTTGGCACACCTGTGTTTGGGGAGTTTCACCCATTCTTCTCTGCAGATCCTCTCAAGCTCTGTCAGGTTGGATGGGGAGCTTCGCTGTACAGCTATTTTCAGGTCTCTCCAGAGATGTCTGGCTGGGCCCCTCAAGAACATTCAGAGACTTGTCCCGTAGCCACTCCTGCATTGGCTTGGTTGTGTGCTTAGGGTTGTTGTCCTGTTGGAAGTTGAACCTTCGCCCCAGTCTGAAGTCCTGAGTGCTTGGGAGCAGGTTTTCATCATGGATCTCTGTACTTTGCTCCATTCATCTTTGCCTCAATCCTGACTAGTCTCCCAGTCCCTGCCTCTGAAAAACATCCCCACAGCATGAAGCTGCCACCACCATGCTTCACTGTAGGGATGTTGTTAGGTTTCCTCCAGACGTGACACTTGGCATTCAGGCCAAAGAGTTCAATCTTGGTTTCATCAGACCAGAGAATCTTCTTTCTCATGATCTGAGATTCTTTAGGTGCCTTTTGGCAAACTCCAAGCGGGCGGTCATGTGCTTTTTACTGAGGAGTGGCTTCCATCTGGCCTCTACCATAAAGGCCAAACTGGTAGAGTGCTGCAGAGATGGTTGTCCTTCTGGAAGGTTCTCCCATCTCCACAGAGGAACCCTAGAGCTCTGTCAGAGTGAGCATCAGGTTTTTGGTCACCTCCCTGACCAAGGCCCTTATCACCCAATTTCTCAACTGGCCAGCTCTAGGGAGAGTCTTGGTGGTTTTAAACTTCCTCCTTGTAAGAATGATGGAAGCCACTATGTTCTTTGCGGACCTTCAATGTTGCGGATCTTCAATCCTGTCTCGGAGCTCAACAGACAATTCCTTCGACCTCATGGCTTGGTTTTTTCTCTGACATGCACTGTCAACTGTGGGACCTTACAGTTGAAGTCGGAAGTTTACATACACCTTAGCCAAATACATTTCAACTCAGTTTTTCACAATTCATGACTATTCCTGATTTAATCCTAGTAAAGATTCCCTGTCTTACATCAGTAAGGATCACCACTTTATTTTAAGAATGTGAAATGTCAGAATAATTGTAGAGGGAATGATTTAGTTCAGCTTTTATTTCTTTCATCACATTCCCAGTGGTTCATAGGTTACACACACTCAATTAGTATTTGGTAGCATTGCCTTTAAATTGCTTAACTTGGGATAAACGTTACGGGTAGCCTTCCACTACCTTCCCACAATAAGTTGGGTGACTTTTTGCCCATTTCTCCTGACAGAGCTGTTGTACTGGTTTGTGGGCCTCCTTGCTCACACATGAATTTTTAGTTCTGCCCACAAATTTTCCACAGGATTAAGGTCAAGGCTATGTGATGGCCACTCCAAAACCGTGACTTTGTTGTCTTTAAGCCATTTTGCCGCAACTTCGGATGTATGCTTGGGGTCATTGTCCATTTGGAAGACCCATTAGCGATCAAGCATTAACTTCCTGACTGATGTCTTGAGATGTTGCTTCAATATATCCACATCATTTTCCTTCCTCATGTTGCCATCTATTTTGTGAAGTGTTCCAGCCCCTCCTGCAGGAAAGCACCCCCACAACATGATGCTGCCACCCCTGTGCTTCACGGTTGGCATGGTGTTCTTTGTCTTGCAAGCCTCCCTCTTTGTCCTCCAATCATAACGATGGTCATTATGGCCAAACAGTTCTATTTTTGTTTCATCACACCAGAGGACACTTCTCCAAAAAGTATGATCTTTGTCCCTATGTGCAGTTGCAAACTGTAGTCTGGCTTTTTTAAAGGCGGTTTTTGAGCAGTGGCTTCTTCCTTGCTGAGCAGCCTTTCACACTTTTGTACCCGTTTCCTCCAGCATCTTCACAAGGTCCTTTGCTGTTGTTCTGGGATTGATTTGCACTTTTCGTACCAAAATACCTTAATCTCTAGGAGACAGAACGCATCTCCTTCCTGAGCGGTATGACGGCTGCGTGGTCCCATGGTGTTTATACTTGCGTACTATTGTTTGTACAGATGTACATTGTACCTTCAGGCGATGAACCACCAGGCTGATTTCTTTTGATTTCCCCATAATGTCAAGCAAAGAGGCACTGAGTTTGAAGGTAGGCCTTGAAATACATCCACAGGTACACCTCCAATTGACTCAAATTATGTCAATTAGCCTATCAGAAGCTTCTAATGCCATGACATAATTTTCTGGAATTTTCCAAGCTGTTTAAAAGCACAGTCAACTTAGTGTATGTAAACTTCTGACCCACTGGAATTGTGATACAGTGAATTATAAGCGAAATAATCTGTCTGTAAACAATTGTTGGAAAAATGACTTGTGTCATGCACAAAGTAGATGTCCTAACCGTCTTGCCAAAACTATAGTTTGTTAACAAGACATTTGTGGAGTGGTTGAAAAACAAGTTAATGACTCCAACCTAAGTGTATGTAAACATCAGAATTCAACTGTATATAGGCAGGTGTGTGCCTTTCCAAATCATGTCCAATCAATTGAATTTACCACAGCTGGACTCCAATCAAGTAGAAACATCAAGGATGATCAATGGAAACACAATGCACCTGAGCTCAATTTCATATCTCATAGCAAAGGGGCTGAATACTTGTAAATATAGTATTTAATGTTAAAAAAATAACTGTTTTTGCTTTGTCCTTATGGGGTATTGTGTGTAGATCGCTGAGGAAATTGTTGTATTTAATACATTTTAGAATAACACCATGGCCAGTGTGCGCAAATAGATTTTGTCCCCCACACCAAACGCGATCATGACACGCAGGTTGAAAAATCAAAACAAGCTCTGAACCAATTATATTAATTTGGGGACAGGTCGAAAAGCATTAAACATTTGTAGCAATTTAGCTAGCTAGCTAGTAGTTGCCATCCAATTTGTCCTGTTTATGTAGCTAGCTTGCCGTTGCTAGCTAATTTGTCCTGGGATTTAAACATTGTGTTGTTTTTTTTACCTGAAATGCACTCCGACAATTAATTCACACATAAAATGGTCAACCGAATCATTTCTAGTCATCTCTCTTCCTTCCATGTTTATTTTCCTTCTTTGGACTTTATATGGTGATTGGCAACTAACTTTCATAATAAGGTGCATTACCACAACTGACCTCAGTTCATCTTTCAATCACCCACGTGGGTATATGTTCCTAAAAACCAATGAGGAGATGGGAGAGGCGGGACTTGCAGCGCGTTCTGCTTCACAAATAGAATCAATTTCTATTTTAGCGCCTAGCAACGCAGACACTTGTTGGCGTGCGCGAACAGTGTGGTTGCAATGATTGAATAACATGTATGTGTAAATTTATTTTGCAATGCTCGCGCACGTGGCGCGACCGGTGTGGTCAGCATGTAAAGGCTGTAAAGTAACAAAATGTGGAAAAAGTCAAGGGGTCTGAATACTTTCCCAAGGTACTGCACATTTATTTTATTTAACATTTATTTAACTAGGCAAGTCAGTTAAGAACACATTCTTATTTACAATGACGCCTACCCCAGCCAAACCCAGACGACGCTGGGCCAATTGTGCGCCGCCCTATGGGACATGCACCTATCTCAAGTTAGTATCGGGCCTCAATTGTCAAGATTTCAACACAGAATAGACCGTGAGTGCTCCCTCCGTGAGCTAACATGGTGTTTCCCATGTAAACAGCAATTTTTCAAGCATCTTTTGTGCTTTTCAGAAAGGAGATGTTTCTTCTTCATTGAAAAGCTGAGCTGGGAGGGTCAGGTTGTCATTGGACACAAAGCTAAGATAAGAACAAATGTAGTTTAAGTTCAATCAGGAAGGCTGGTCTTAATGGTCGTTTAACCTTATTCTACATTTAAGTAATTTAGCAACTTACAGTTAGTTTATTCAACTAAATATAGCTAGGTGTCACAACCACATATCACGGGCATAGTGGGAATAGATACAAATGTATCATCAGAATAGCGTCTTGTTAATTCTCCTCTTTCCTGTTAGCCATGTGTTGAATGTCATTCACCTTACAGCCTATTAGCACGGCACAATCGTGCACATTCTTCACGCTTGCTGTTTAACCTATGGGCTCACTATCACAATTATCACCTTTCTCTCTCTCTCAACCAATGGGCGTAAATCTTGGGATGCATTTAAATGTCAACTTAGCCTTGTTCTCTCGCTTGCTGTTTTTTAAGCAACAGTTTGAGACAACCATCCACCTCCCCACAACCACCAGAAAAATTAACCTTCAGGCCCGTCATTGGAACTCCTTTCCCCCGGTGGGAGGTTTCAATGCCTGCTACCACATCATCTGGCTCCGAGGAATTTCCCTCAGAGACAAGGCCGTTCCCCAAACTATTTAATAAAATGTCATATTGCATTCTGTCGTTGTTGTTCATTAAGTTAAAACCAGTACTCGATTCAACTCGCGGGAAACATTCACAGGCTACAAGAGAAAATGTGGTAACCACAGAAATGAACAAAATCATACTTTCTGCAGTGGCTAGATGATATGAAATGACCATATCATCAATTCAAAGAGGGACTTTTTCAACCAACAACACACAGAATGAGTTGCAGCCAGAAGTGTCTCAGCGGTTCTTAGGCATCCCATCAGACGCCTGAGATAATACCTCCGTTATTTAACACAGGGGCGACTCCCGTGTAAATAGGCTTGGTATTGGGCCGCCACTTTCCCAGGCCTCTCCCTGACTGACTCCCTCTCTCATCATCCCTTTCTCACAGCTCCCAGTCATGTGATACTGGGCACCCTGCCTGCTCAACACACACACTTTGCAAGCACAAACACACACACACTCCTGCAGGCAGTTTTTGAGAGACTCTGGAATTGAATCCCGAAAAACAGTTTTTTGTTTTTTACATCGACAGTCAGCAAAAGAGAGAATCTTTCTCTCATGAGATATGATTATCTGTTTTTCCCGTCATAGCCAGCACTGGAGTTTCCCCCTAATAACATTAGGAAGACTTGTTTTGCATGACTGACTTGACACCCTTTGTGGAATACCCCACTTACAGAGGTCAACGCTACAGTCAAGGCTGCAGATGTTTTGAGTTGGTGAAAGCTGATTGGCTTTCTATGTATTTGGATTGAATTTAAAAAAAGATGCACTTTGCAGAAATCGCTCCACCTAATTTCAGTTTATGTGACAAAGGAATAGTGTAGCGAGTCATTGAACCATCTAAACCGCTGTGAAATATATTTTCAATAACGAAAAATAAGTTGGTGTACAAAGCCGAAAGTAAAATAAGCAAAAATTACATTTATGAACGCGAAGCATAGAAATAGTGCACATAAATCTGTTCTAACTCTTCTGAGACTTGCTTTCAACCAGATTTGGTCAGGTTGCCCCAAAAAGTGACATATTGCAGATTTAACTGAAAGGTGAAGGTGGTACTCATGACAGATAAAGGGGATGCTTTTCAATTAAAACATATGCTCCTGCACAGCGAGAGAGCATGTTCAAATCAACCTGCAGTGGAGTTCCGCGTTTGGTGCCTATGACCAAACACAAGCACACATACACATACAGTTGTGGCCAAAAGTTTAAAAAATGACAAATATTAATTTCCTCAAAATTTGCTGCTTCAGTGTCTTTAGATATTTTTGTCAGATGTTACCATGGAATACTGAAGTATAATTACAAGCATTTCATAAGTGTCAAAGGCTTTTTATTGACAATTACATGAAGTTGATGCAAAGAGTCAATATTTGCAGTGTTGACCCTTCTTTTTCAAGACCTCTGCAATCCACCCTGGCATGCTGTCAATTAACTTCTGGGCCACATCCTGACTGATGGCAGCCCATTCTTACATAATCAATGCTTGGAGTTTGTCAGAATTTGTGGGTTTTTGTTTGCCTCTTGAGGATTGACCACAAGTTCTCAATGGGGAGTTTCCTGGCCATGGACCCAAAATATCGATGGTTTGTTCCGAGTCACTTAGTTATCACTTTTGCCTTATGACAAGGTGCTCCATCATGCTGGAAAAGGCATTGTTCGTCACCAAACTGTTCCTGGATGGTTGGGAGAAGTTGCTCTCGGAGGATGTGTTGGTACTATTCTTAATTCATGGCTGTGTCCTTAGGCAAAATTGTGAGTGCGCCCACTCCCTTGGCTGAGAAGCAACCCCACACATAAATGGTCTCAGGATGTTTTACTGTTGGCATGACACAGGACTGATGGTAGCGCTCACCTTTTCTTCTCCGGACAAGATTTTTTCCAGATGCCCCAAACAACCAGAAAGGGGATTCATCAGAGAAAATGACTTTACCCCAGTCCTCAGCAGTCCAATCCCTGTACCTTTTGGAGAATATCAGTCTGTCCCTGATGTTTTTCCTGGAGAGAAGTGGCTTCTTTGCTGCCCTTCTTGACACCAGGCCATCCTCCAAAAGTCTTTGCCTCACTGTGCGTGCAGATGCACTCACACCTGCCTGCTGCCATTCCTGAGCAAGTTCTGTACTGGTGGTGCCCCGATCCCGCAGCTGAATCAACTTTAGGAGACGGTCCTGGCACTTGCTGGACTTTCTTGGGCGATTGAACAATGAACCGCTCTCCTTGAAGTTTTTGATGATCCGATAAATGGTTGATTTAGGTGCAATCTTACTGGCAGCAATATTCTTGCCTGTGAAGCCCTTTTTGTGCAAACCAATGATGACAGTACGTGTTTTCTTGCAGATAACCATGGGTGACAGAGGAAGAACAATGATTCCAAGCACCACCCTCCTTTTGAAGCTTCCAGTCTGTTATTCAAACTCAATCAACATGACAGTGATCTCCAGCCTTGTCCTCGTCAACACTCACACCTGTGTTAACGAGATAATCAATGACATGATGTCAGCTGGTCCTTTTGTGGCAGGGCCGAAATGCAGTGGAAATGTTTTTTTGGGATTCAGGTAATTTGCATGGCAAAGAGGGAATATGCAATTAATTGCAATTCATCTGATCACTCTTCACAACATTCTGGAGTATATGCAAATTGCCATCATACAAAGTGAGGCAGCAGAATATGTGAAAATTTATATTTGTGTTATTCTCAACTTTTGGCCACGACTGTACACACACACACACACACACACTCTTCTGACGTGCTTCCTGCTCTCTGGTTGCATCTTTCTGGGAAGCAGAGCACAGAGATGTGTGGACACACACATAAGCACGGAAGCAGAGATCTGTGTGTGTGTGTTTATTTCTGTGTGCGTGTGTGGCAGGAAGCCCAAAACATGTTCAGCAGTGTGAGGCCGGTCTTGTACACACACAGTCATACACACATGGAGGCAATCTGGCTCGCATTAGGCACAGTGAAAGAGGTGGGCGAGGGCCTCTACATTATATCCCACCTCCTCCGCTCCTTTCACCCTACCAGTCTCCATCCCGCCCCCAGGCCATGCGGCTCCATCCCGCCCCCCCAGGCCATGCGGCTCCATCCCGCCCCCCCAGGCCATGCGGCTCCATCCCGCCCCCCCAGGCCATGCGGCTCCATCTCGCCCCCCCAGGCCATGCGGCTCCATCTCGCCCCCCCAGGCCATGCAGCTCCATCTCGCCCCCCAAGGCCATGCGGCTCCATCTCGCCCCCCAAGGCCATGCGGCTCCATCTCGCCCCCCAAGGCCATGCGGCTCCATCTCGCCCCCCCAAGCCATGCAGCTCCATCGCGTCCCCAGGCCATGCAGCTCCATCCCACCACCAGGCCATGCAGCTCCTATGCCCCTCTTCCCCCTCCTTCCTTCCTACTTTTCACAGTTCCGTTGGAGTTTGTCAGACTTTTATGTGCTGCCACCTTTGCAAAAACCACATCCTCCCTATCGGACAGCACACCCTAATTCATATCCAGTGTGTGTGTTTGTGTGTCTGTTTGAGTTTGTGTGTGTGAGCATGTGTGTGTGGGTGAGCATGTGTGTGTGTGTGTGTGTGTGTGCGTGCGGGCGTGCGTGCATGTGTGCATGTGGATATAATGTGCGTGCGTGGATGCATGTGAGTGTGTGTGCGTGAATGGGTGCATGTGTGTGTGTGTGTGTGTGAGTGAGTTACTACCCATCACCACAATTTGCCTGCGTGGCATTCTCTTTGATACCCTCTTTGTTCCATCAAAGCTCAATGGGTGTTACAGTAGTCTAGTAGTCTAGATGCCAATTAGTCCCCAATAAGAAGACCACACCAGAGCCATGTGGGCACAGAGCATGGCACGGAGATAAAAGGACAGGCAAAGGAGGAACCTTAATAGTGCGTAGCCTTGAACACGCACCAGCATCAAAGACGACTGAGGTTAGCTCGAGGACTAGACGAAGACCTTGCGAATGCAGACCTTGAACTACAGAACAAAGTATTTACAGATTACAGTCTGGTTCAAAAACAGAAACCATATGAAAGTGCTTAAAATGTAGCAATTACCATATTGCACCTAAAAATGTGTTCGCAAAGTCACCACAAGTTCTTCAAAAGATACGGTCAGTGAAGAAACAGGGGACAAGAGAGGTAAAGAGAATCTTCCTAAATCTATTGCAAAGAGCCAGAGCAGGCAGAGAAATGGAAGGAAGAAAGGAGGGAGGGAGCGAGGGAAAGGTAAGACTCCTGCCCTTCTCAGTGGAAATATGTTTGGGAGCAGAAACCTGTTGAACCAGGTGTGGAGCGAGAGAGACAGGTACAGCAGGACAGACAGAGAAAGGGAAGGTCACACACAAGGAGAAAGGGAGAGAGATCAGAGTGTACTCAGCTTTGGGCGAGGAAGCTGTGGAAAGCTTCTCTCCCACAGCCAAGACTTCAGACAAGACAATAAGAGAGACAGGATGTGTTGTGTGGTGGGTGCATCCCATGGCTCAGTATCGAGTCCGGGGCAAATTATTTTCCCAGCCATTGTTAACTTCAAAGAACATACTAAATACTATGTGGTGCCGAAGTATCATTCGTTGAGCTTGATGTCGCCAAGAATTCCTAGGTAAAGGACGTAAATGACTATCCAAAGGAGTGTCGTGGTATGCCTGTAATTCCTTTTGATACTATGCATACTTGCACACAAATTGCATTGAAAATGCAAATGTGTGGTTTGCATAGGGCAGGCCTTGGGTGAACGAAAGGGAGTACAATTATCTCCCTGAGAAGGTGGGTGTATTTGCATCCTGTTAAAGGTGATTAGTGAATGTGTTTTTTTTAGCCCCCGGATGTATAGTGCCTTCAGAAAGTATTCATACCCCTTGACTCAGGGGCACAACTTTGGTTTTAGAAGTGAAGGGGGATATTACCTGACGTGAGGTCTGGGGGCATCTAAAGCTCACTTGCCTAGTTAAATAAAGGTTAAATAAATATACATTTTAAAATCCTGCATTTCCACACTCTCTAATATGACCCATGCCCCTTCTAGCTGGCTCTACTTAGAACAAAAACTATACAAAAACGCCCTAGGTAAAGGACGTAAATGATTATCCAAAGGAGTGTCAAGCTAGGTAAGAGATCCTTATTAAATATGTTTAAGTGATAAAACTGAACTAGATCAAAGGTCATTTAATAATGAATATTGTGTTGCCCCTTTAACCAATAGCCTAACAGATGAACAAACTCTTTAAAAAAGGAAGTACAAAGACTTAACTTTCGATTGTCATTATTAAGACATCCTCTAAATCAACTTTCAGCCTGAGCTGCCTGCACGCCCGACCCCCAACAGTCTAGTCCATAACGCAACTCTCCCCAATACAAATTCCTTCCCATCTTTTTAATTAAATCATGCAACAAACGCTGTGCACCTAGCACCTATGTTTTAACACAAATAAACGGCACATCCTCTATATAATCAATGATAAACCTGTCTTCATCATGTTGGAGTTTTACTATGAAGGATGGCCTACCTGAGTACCACCTTCACCTTTCAGTTACATCTGCAATATGTCACTTTTTGGATTTGGGGCCTATGATATGAATTATATAGAGGATGTGCCGTTTATTTGTGTTAATGTATACAGTAGGTGTAGGTGTTTTTTTTGTTGTTGATTTACTTACAGTGGAGTTCCGCATTTGGTGGCTATGACCAAACACAAGCACACAAACACACATGCACACACACTCTTCTGACGTGCTTCCTGCTCTCTGGTTGCGTCTTTCTGGGAAGCAGAGCATAGAGGAGTGTGGACACACACATAGGCACAGAGGCAGGAGGAAGCAGAAATCTGTGTGTGTGTGTGTTTATTTCTGTGTGTGTGTGTGTGTGGCAGGAAGCCCAAAACATTTTCAGCAGTGTCAGGCCGGTCTCGTACACACACAGTCATACACACATGGAGGCAATCTTGCTCGCATTAGGCACAATACACCCCATTCAGCTTTAGGATCTGAGTGAAACATTTTTTATTGGTTTCAGGTGTGTTAAACCAGGTACAGTATTCCCAAACTGGGGTATGCGTAACAGTGACAGTTGTAAATCTGATGCAGCCGAAGAGCTACTGGCCCCTTACCCGGGAAAGCACCGAACAACAGACATGGACGTTGGACCACCGAAGAGGTGCAAATATAATGAGAACTATATTGATTTGGGGCTCACTTATATTGGGAGTAGTGCCTTTCCTCAGCCACAGTGTGTTATATGTGCAAAAGTACTATCTCACAACTCAATGAAACCTTCACTCTTGCGCAGACATTTGTATTGACACATTTTTTTTGTATAAAAGCAACAGATATCATTTAGAGACGAGCTTAATGGTGAGTTTTTATTCACTGACCATCATTTTCACTTGTCTGACCGCTTGCATACAAGCCAGTGAATTCTATGCTTTGGATGAATCAACAGATGTGGCGGGCCTGGCACAGCTCCTGGGTTATGTCCGTTACGTTTATGGGGTTCAATTAAGGAAGAGATCCTCTTTGGACACTACAGGAAGACGTTTTGAACACTACAGTGAAAATGGTTAACTTCGTTAAAGCAAGCCCCCCGAACTCTCGTGTATTTTCTGCACTATGCAATTATATGGGCAGCGACCATGTAATGATTTTACAACATGCAGAAGTGCGCTGGTTATCAAGGGGCAAAGTATTGACACATTTTTTTTTTTAATTTAGAGACGAGCTTAAAGTTTTTTTCACACGACTGGCCTATGGCCTATCTGGGTGATGTTTTCCTCGCCTGAATAATCTGAATCTAGGATTACAGGGACTCTCCGCAACTATATTCAATTTACAGTACAACATTTAGGCTAGGATTAAGAAGTTGGAGCTCTTCTCTGTCTGCATTAATAAGGACAACACACAGGTCTTTCCATCATTGTATGATTTTTTTGTGTGCAAATGAACTCAAGCTTATGGACAATGCCAAATGTGATATAGGGAAGCACCTGAGTGAGTTTGGTGCGCAATTACACAGGAACTTTCCAGAAACCGATGACAAACAACTGGATTCGTTATCCCTTTCATGCCCTGCCTCCAGTCCACTTACCGATATCTGAACAAGAGAGCCTCATCGAAATTGCAAATAGCGGTACTGTGAAAATTTGATTTAATCAGAAGCCACTGCCAGATTTCTGGATTGGGCTGTGCTGAGTATCCTGCCTTGGCAAATCGCACTGCTAAGACACTGATGCCCTTTGCAACCACGTACCTATGTGAGAGTGGATTCTCGGCCCTCATTAGCATGAAAACTAAATACAGGCACAGACTGTGTGTGGGAAATGATTTAAGACAGACTCTCCAATACAACCCAACATTGCAGAGTTATGAGCATCCTTTCAAGCACACCCTTCTCATTAACCTGTGGTGAGTTACTGTTTCGATGAACAAATACAGTTTTATACGTAAGATGGCTAAATAAATAGCAAAATTATTGATTATTATTACATTATTATTTGTGCCCTGGTCCTATAAGAGCTCTTTGTCGCTTCTCACGAGCTGGGTTGTGACAAAAACTCACACTCATTCTTATGTTTAATAAATGTATCGTATAGAGTTTGTGTGGCAGGCTTACAATGCGGGCAAGAAACAACATTTGAGAGTGCGCTGACCCTGGTGCTAGAGGGGGTACGCAGCTGGAGGTTGAACGTTTGAAGGGGTACGGGACTATAAAAAGTTTGGGAACCACTGTGTTAGTTAGGCCAGAGTGACAACCCACAGAAAGGCAGACCCCCCTCTAGCACCAGGGTCAGGGCAGACGTGGGCATGTTTTCAATACAGACTCCTTTTGTCGTACTGTATTCAATATAAAGGCATCCATCCAGACCTTGTAAAAGTTGCCCAGTACTCCCTCAATCTTGTAATAAATCAAATCTAGTGATACATAACTTGACATTTCTGCCATCCATTGTGACATTGTGGGACCATAACCAATATTCCAATTAATGGCAATGCATTTCTTAGGCTGTATAAATGCTAGGTTACACAGTTTCTTCTGATAACAGTCTCCAATATCAACCTTTTAAAGCAAACATAAACAGGGAGTATCTGTACATGTTGAGATAAAATAACACCCTCTTTGCCAGAATTCAGCCAGCCAGCCTTCCCAAGACCATAACATATGAAAATGTTCCTCCAGCAGAGGAATGACATTTCTGAGTGTATGTTTTTCAGTTTCACTGGCATTTAGTACATTGTGATTGGTCTTAAAAACGTATTCTGGATCAAATCCCATTAACGGGATCGATTTGACAACATCGGGTGAAAATGCAGAGCGTGAAATAAAAAAAAATATTAGAAATATTTAACTTTCATACATTCACAAGTGCAATACACCAAATTAAAGCTTAACTTCTTGTTCATCTAGCCACCGTGTCAGATTTCAAAAAGGCTTTACGGTGAAAGCAAACCATGCGATTATCTGGGGACAGCACCCCATCAAACAAACACATGACAATCACATTTCAACCTGCCAGGCACGACACAAAACTCAGAAATAACAATATAATTCATGCCTTACCTTTGAAGAACTTATTCTGTTGGCACTCCAATATGTCCTCTAAACATCACAAATGGTCCTTTTTGTTCGATTAATTCTGTCGTTATATCTCCAAAATTTCAATTTATTTGGCGCGTTTGATTCAGAAAAATACCGGTTCCAACTCGCCCAGCATGACTACAAATTATCTAATAAGTTACCTGTAAACGCTGTCCAAACATTTCAAACAACTTTCCTAATCCAACTTTAGGTATTTTAAAATGTAAAAAATCAATAAAATTTAAGACGGGATAAACTGTGTTCAATACCGGATAAAAACAACGTGAAGCGTGTGACCTGGAGCGCGCATCAAAACAGTAGAGTCCACTCGGCTGGACCCTCGTTCTGAAAAGCCGTACTTCTTCATTTATCTAAAGTAAAACATCAACCATTTCTAAAGACTTTTGACATCTAGTGGAAGCTATAGGAACTGCAAGCATATTTCTATTAAAACTGGCTTACCACAGAAAACCAATGGAAAACAGATTGATCTCCAAAAATAATTTCCCTGGATGGATTGTGCTCGGGGTTTCGCCTGCCAAATTAGTTCTCTTATACTCACAGACATTATTCAAACAGTTTTCGAAACTTTAGAGTGTTTTCTATCCAAATCGACCTATCTAATTATATGCATATCCTAGCTTCTGGGCCTGAGTAGCAGTCAGTTTACTTTGGGCACACTTTTCATCCGGACGTGAAAATAGTGCCCACTAGCCTTAAGAAGTGTTTAAACTGCATTAATTTATTTCTGAGATTATATGAACATGACCGGGTATTCAATCATATCTGTATCCATTCATCATCATCAATAGCTTCTACTAGGTCTTCCTTACATTTTTGTTTTACATGTTTAGTGTCATTGGTAAAAGACTCGTTCAACCCTTGATACAGTTTGGAAATCAACTTTGGAGGTTGTCAGACTGCCTTAAAAAGCTTATGGCTTATACAGTGTTTGCTGCACAGCGAGAATAAAGTGTTGTATCTGAAAAAAAATTCACCTCAGCTCCGTCACAGACTGGTTCACCCTGGCTGACTGACCCTGCTGAGATCCCTGTCACCATTTGATCCCGCTAAGATGTGGCATGACAAATATTTACCTTTGTGTACAGTGCCGTCGGAAAATATTCAGACGCCTTTACTTTTTCCACGTTTGGTTATATTACAGCCTTGTTCTAAAGTGGATTACATTTATTTTTTCTCAGCAATCTACACACAATACCCCATAATGACAAAGCGAAAACATTTTTGCAAATGTATTAAAAAATACAAAACTGAAATACCTTATTTACAGAATTATACCCTTTGCAATGAGACTTGAAATTGAGCTCAGGTGCATCCTGTTTCCATTGATCATCCTTGAGATGTTTCTACAACTTGATTGGTGTCCACCTATGGTAAATTCAATTGATTGGACATGATTTGGAAAGGCACACATCTGTCTATATAAGGTCCCACAATTGACAAAAACCAAGCCATGAGGTCGAAGGAATTAGAAAGCTCTGAGACAGGATTGTGTCGAGGCACAGATATGGGGAAGGGTACCAAAACATTTCTGCAGCATTGAAGTTCCAAGGACACAGTGGTCGCCATCATTCTTAAATGGAATAAGTTTAGAACCACCAAGACCCTTCCTAGAGCTCGAGTTTGCCAAAAGGCACCTAAAGACCCTCAGATCATGAGAAACAAGATTCTCTGTGATGAAACCAAAATTGAGCTCTTTGGCCTGGAGGGAACCTGGCACCATCCCTACGGTGAAGCATCCCTACTCCGCTATTAAAATCTATCTAGTCCTACAGTGTACCTCAGGCCAACAGCCTAAAAGGATGTGACACCACCACTTAACATACCCTGTAACTCTAATGTCCCAGCTCTGCAGATTTTCCTGCAAAAAGACGATCATTAGATCACTTGTTTTGGTCGAAAAATTGCAAAATTTACTTGGAGCTAACTCTGCAAATAGCACTGCTGGGTGAATCAATCAAAAATATAATAATACTCTTAGCAAAAATGTGTATCTTTAATTTACAATCTCTAGAAAATATGAGAATAGAAAGGTTCAAAACTTTTGTGAAACATCACAGCACAGTGAAAATCATAGATAGATGATAGATGGGAGGGGTTGTGGGTAGCTGGAGGCTGGGACAAAAAAAAATATATATAACTAAGATAAAATATACTGTCCATAAAATGTATACAATATGTATAAACTGGAAGTAGAAGCCTAACTATTGTTGTCCATTAGTTTAATCCAATTAGGGGAGGAGTGGCAGGGGAAAATAATAAAGGAAAATATATTTAAAAAAATATATACTCTACATGAACACAAGTACGTGGAAACCTGCTCGTCGAACAACTCATTCCAAAATCCTGGGGATTTATATGGAGTTAGTCCCCCTTTTGCTGCCACAGCAGCCTCCACTCTTCTGGGAAGGCTTCCCACTAGACGTTGGAACATTGCTGCGGGGACTTGCTTCCATTCAGCGACAAGAGCATTAGTGAGGTCAGGCATTGAAGTTGGGCATTTAGGCCTGGCTCGCAGTCGGCGTTCCAAATCATCCCAAAGCTGTTCGATAGGGTTGAGGTCCAGGCTCTGTGCAGGTTAGTCAAGCTCTTCCACACCGATCTCGAGAAACCATTTCTGTATGGACCTCACTTTGTGCACGGGGGCATTGTCATGCTGAAACAGCAAAGGGCCTTCCTCAAACTGTTGCCACAAAATGGGAAGCACAGAATCATCTAGATTGTCATTGTATGCTGTAGCTTTAAGATTTCCCTTCACTGGAACTAAGGGGCCTAGCCTGAACCATGAAAAACAGCCCCAGACCATTATTCCTCCTCCACCAAACTTTACAGTTGGCACTATGCATACAGGCAGGTAGTGTCCTCCTAGCATCCGCCAAACCCAGATTTGTCGGGGACTGCCAGATGGTGAAGCGTGATTCATCAATCCAGGGAACACGTTTCCACTGCTCCAGAGTCCAATGGCGGCGAGCTTTACACCACTTCAGCCGATGTTTGGCATTGCACATGGTGATCTTAGGCTTGTGTGCGGCTGCTTGGCCATGGAAGCTTCATCACTCGGCGGTCCATGTAGTGTATACTTTAATCACTCTACCAACTAACCCTATACTCATTAAAACTCATCACCTTATTATACAACTTTAACCCTATCTGATCCTACCCGTCTGATCCTACCCCAGGCCAACAGCCTGAGCTGACGGGACACTACCACTCAACACACACTGTAACTCTTCCGAAGTCAAATCTCCTATCCCCAAATACTTCTTTGTAGCTGCCACCACAACATCTATTTTCTGTGATTTGCGTTCTATTTCTGCGGTACGGTATAAACCCTAGTGAAGTATATATCACTCTCTGGCCTATCCCTCTGTGCTGGCTCTATTCACAGGGATCCACTCAGAATCCTTCTCCCTTGACCCATCCTCCTCTACTTTCTTCACTGCCTCAGCATACGACACCTTCGGGACTCTAGCCACCTCAACCTGCCTCTATCGCACCGGACACTTCTGATCCCCAGCAACATGGGCACCCTTATAGTTGACACACACAACTTTGTCCATCGAAACTACACAAACCTTTATCCCATGCTCTCCTGCACACTTCCCACATCTTGGAATCCCCATCCTACACATTGCTGCGACAATATTCTTCTTCTCCCGACTTTGTTTGCAGCCCGGTGGCATCCTGACGTACCTCCATCTCATAATCGTCCTGCTCACCTCCGAAACTCTGTTAAACTCTCCTGTGCCAGTCCAGAGATGTTAGGGAAAGAAAAATATAGTTTCCATTCATTTTCCAATGGGATTCCTGTCGACCAGTCCATTCACGTTGTCATGCTGCGTCACGTGGTTGCTAGAATTATCGTCACGCAATCCCTTCTCAAAGTCAGGGTGTGAGTCGAGAAACGTGCATATTATACTCGAAAGTACAGTACCAGTCAAAAGTTTGGACACACTTACTCATTTCCTTTATTTTTACTATTTTCTACAATGTAGAATAATAGTGAAGACATGAAAACTATGAAATAACACACAAGGAATCATGTAGTAACCCAAAAAGTGTTTCAGATTATTCAAAGTAGCCACCCTTTGCCTTGATGACAGATTTGCACACTCTTGGGATTTTTACCCATCTACCAATAGGTGCACTTATTTGAGAAGTATTGGGAAACCTCCCTGGTCTTTGTGGTTGAATCTGTGTTTGAAATTCACTGCTTGACTGATAATTGTATGTGTGGGGTACAGAGATGAGGTAGTCATTCAAAAATCCTGTTAAACACTATTTTTGCACACAATGAGTCCATGCAACTTATTATGTGACTTGTAAAGCAATGTTTTACTGTTGAACAAACGGGTTGAACCTTATTGACTAAAGACATTTCAGCTTTTCATTTTTTATTCATTTGTAAAAAATATAAATGAAAAACATAATTTCAGTTTGACATTATGGAGTATTGTATTACGCCAGTGACCCAAAATGTAATCCATTTTATATTGAGGCTGTAACAACAGGAAAAAGTCAAGGGGTGTGAATACCTTCTGAAAGCACGGTATTCTGTAGAGTCAGGTGTGTGTACTTTATTTGGATAATCTGGATTTGTCATTCTATCAACAACATATGTGTTGATAAGAAACTGCTCGCTAAGGTCACAGTTAGGGTTAGAATAAGGGTAATGATTAAGGTTAGGGTAAGGGTTAAGTTTAGGGTTAGAATAAGGGTAATGATTAAGGTTAGGGTAAGGGTTAAGTTTAGGGTTAGGATAAGGGTAATGATTAAGGTTAGGGTTAGGGTAAGGGTTAAGTTTAGGGTAAGGATAAGGGTAATGATTAAGGTTAGGGTAAGGGTTAAGCTTAGGGTTAGGATAAGAGTTAGGGTTAAAGCTAGGGTTAGTAGATAGATAGTTGAAATGATACTGATAGTCTTGTAGAGCATCTTCAGATGGACCACCAAGATAAAGTGTTACTGCGTGTTCAATGCATGCTGGTCATTACTCTGTTTGCTCACTTCAATTTGATGGACCTACGATGCTACGGCTACATTTCCCAATTCAGCAGAAACTTGCATAAAGAGTAACACTGTTGACATTAGCACAAACACACACATATAGGAAAGCTAGGCTAACACAGGCACACTCACAAAGCTAGGCACGCCGACGCATGTTGCATGAGAACGACAAAGGTCACAACCCTCACACCGTCCTTCCTTTCTATTTCTATGTCTCAAACAGCTCCTGTAAAAAAAACAGACAGACAAAAGCAACAGAAAAAGGGAAGTTCTTCCATTTACCAGCTAGCACCTTGTTTTCAGCATTACAATGCTGGCATCTGTCATAGATCAAACACAGCGTTCAAATAGAAGAGCGTATTTTGACAGAGCACCGAACACTGGTTGAATGAGATAGGATAAGCCTGCGTGGTATTCTCTTGCACAAAGAGGGGAATGCCGCGTTCCCTCATGCTTATGGTTCTACAACCGACACTGTGGGAAAGGGAGACGTTTGGCCTCTGTTCCTCTCCTGCCCTTTACCAGTGATGGTACACTTCCTCTACCAGACACTTTCTCTCCACTCAACAGCTTTCTTTTCTGTGTGTGCATCTTTGCATTTCTTGAACAGAGAAGATACAATGGCCGTCTGTCTATGAACCTGTTTCCTGAGTCATCGGTCGACATGGGATTCTGAGGGAAATAATGACATGGGCCCGGCCTCCCGATAGCGGTGGAATTTAGGCTGATGAGTGTTTTAACAATACACCGTGTTTCCCAGAACACCACACAGAAAGAACTTTCGCTAAGAGCGTCATTGAATAATGTGTCGATAGGCTACTGATAGGATCGAAAGAAAGGCATCACATCTTACCTGAATATTATACACTGATTGTACAAAACATTAAGAACACCTTCCTGATATTGAGTTGTACCCCCCCCCCCCCCCCCAAGTGCAGCTTTAGTAACAATGGTTCTCTTCATTATTTGTTTCGATATCTCACAAGTGGGATTCACCAGAATTAGCTTGAAGAACCAAATCATACATGCCTGTCGGAGACAGTGACGAATGAAGGAGCCCCTCCCCTCATACTAAAGAGCCAATTGCCCGCCCTCTGATCTTTCTCGTTCTTCTGAGTTAGAGTTAGAGAGGTAAAAGAAGGGGAGGACGATGAGGCCGTGGACAAAAAGCCTGTCCAGAACAGTGATGGTGTACGAGTCCAGCTTCTTTCCAAGAGTAGATGGGTCCTGCATGCCCAGCATTTTTCCAGATATGAGAAATATGATCCCAAATGGAAAATACCTGTCCGTAAATTTAAAAAGGAAGAACTGTGTTTCACTGTTGTTCAATAAACACCTCCAAAGACTTTCTATACAACCTACATGTAACTGCCAAAATAAAGTAAACATCAACATAAAGTGTCTTAATTAACAGGGAGATGGGCCACAACGAGCAAGAACGTTGATTGTTAAATTTGGTTGAGATCTGGTGACTAAGACGGCCATTGCATATGGTTTACATCGTTTCATGGTCATGAAACCATTCAGTGATCACCCGTGCCCTGTGGATGTGGACATTGTCATCCTATGGGGGCTTAGCCATGGTAACCAAAATAATGGTCTGCCCAGCATTATTATATATGACCCTAAGCATGATGGGATGTTAATTGTTTTAAATAACTCGCAAACCACACCTGTGTGGAAGCACCTGCTTTCAATAAACTGTATCCCTCATTTCCTCAAGTGTTTCCATTATTTTGGCAGTTACCTGTAGCTCTCCTCAGCCTGACTTGATCTGTTTCCTGTTAAACTGTTCACAGGTGTGCCATCAAGTTTATGCCGCCAAGCGCAGGTTTTTCAGCTACTAAAAATGTAAAAAATGCTCACAAGCGTGTGAGGAAGTTCAGCATGCTCAAGAATGATCAGAGGGCAGGAAAGTGGCTGTTTAGTATGAGGGGAGGGGCTTCCTCATTTGCCACTCGACCTGTCTGTCTCCGACATAGAGATTCTGGTAAATTGTGAGATGTCTCACTCATAATATCAGAGATACGGGGTTACACAAGTAACCTTATGTGTTGGGAAACAGCTCAGGGCCCGTATCCACAAAGCATATTTAAAAAGGTCATAAGAATCCTGTTAAAACCTGTTTCAAGACAACAAAGTCTGAGCCAGTAAAATCCACTCATGAAAGTTTATCTCAGCTGGTAATCATGACAGCTTGAGGTACCACAAGTTATGCAGATGGCGCCTATTGACAATGTTGCAAATTATGGGGACTAAGCAATTGCAATGAAGCATCGCCAGCTTCAAATGTTGCAATGATAAAATGTTTGATATAATTTTGGCCTGACACGATCACTTTGCCTACTCTTAATTCTTGGCTAATATATTGGCATGCATAACCCTTTTTTCTAAAAGCAATTCTGATGGTTGTTAAAAGCGGGATTTTGATAATTATACTGTTATATCAACACACTCGTCACTCCCGTTTAACAACTCCACATCGCTTTGGTACAGTTGGCATCAAACACAAAGTTAACATAGGCCCTAGATGCCTACAATTGCCCAACTTACAGGCATGCCCAATTTTAGCATATTTTTTAAACAACGTGATATTGCGCTTAGGGTTGCAAAGTGAGGGTATATTACTGGAACCGTTCTAAGTTTACCAGTAAACTACCACAATTTTGGTATCTTTCATGTAATCTATCACAAGACACCTAGTGGCCTTTTTAAGGTACTTCAGATTATCACAGGTGTCTGTAATTATCTCTGGCCCCCGGTCAAACTGGTGGCAGTTGTGAAAAAAGTCAATAGATGGACAAGTGGCAGAGATAATAAAAAAAATAAACGGCATTGTTGATTACATGCTTTTTTCATTAATTACGCTATTTTCTCTTGAACTGTATGGTCTATCTACTAGAAACTGTTGGACATCATGGATACAGATATAAAAAAAAATGTTCACTATATATGAATGCATTTTATAAAAGTTATTAAAGTATTAATTACCAAAATTACTGAAGATTATGATAATTTTGGTCAATTATTGGTAGCTTTGCAACACTAAGGGTTAACTTGAAATAACATGATGGACCGTAGGTTATTTGACCTATCATGTGAAATCGTTTTCAAAACTGCTAGAGATAGGTCTAGACTATTTATTATCATATAGTAATATCAAAACAGTCTTTGAACAACTCCAAAGCAACTGCATATGGCGCAGGAACCACTGACTCGCTGCATTTCCCTATTATCAGGATACCTTCTGGTAACTCTTCAATGGTTAGGACAGCTCATGAGGTGTCCTAAATATCTGTTGACTAGGTCTGACTCTTATGACTAAAGAGTCGGAGGAAAATGCATCTATTCCAATTTCCTACTCTAAGAAGCTTTGTGGATATGGGCCCAGAGATTAAACAATGCTCCTACGAATGTTCTTACAATGACTTGAGCCTTAAGATGCTTTTGGGAAACCAGGCCCAGGTATTTCTCCCAATGCAAAGTTTTAATTCTTGACTGTTTTTTTCTCCAAAGGGGAATAGTCCTAAAATATGAAAGCAAAGCAACAACCGGAAATTGTCTTCACTATAGTTCATCTATATTTATTTGGAGGAAGTCGTCAGATTCCACTCAGGCTCCCGAGGGGCGCAGCGGTCTAAGGTACTGCATCTCAGTGCTAGAGGCGTCACTACAGTCCCTGGTTCGATTCCAGGCTGTATCACAACCGGCCTTGATTGGGAATCCCATAGGGCGGCGCATATTGGCCCAGCATTGTCCGGGTTTGGCTGGGGTAGGCCGTCATTGTAAATAAGAATTTGTTCTTAACTGACTTGCCTAGTTAAATAAAGGTTAAAAACATTTTTTCAATAAAAGGTGAAAGCGCTTGCCGTATCTGCAAAACTAATGCTCACGTTTTATACACATTTTACTGTACAAATACATAACAGCACCCACACACGTGTCAACATCAACAACTTATCATTCTGTCCCAGGGAGAATCATTCAAAAGAGACACAATGTTAGTTAGTATCCTTACCTGAGAACGTCTAATCACATAGTTGCATTGAAAACCTCAAAACATGTTTTTTGTCTGTTTCCTATGTTCGCTATTCCCATTGATTAGGAGAATAACATACATTGTTCTCGTCGGATATTGGATGCATTCTAGTTACTATCCGTGTGCTTTGGCTGTACATTACTTGGGTGACCTAAGAACTTCATTAGGTAGCGAATTGGCTCTTCAAACCTTGCATGACCATCTGTGGACTAGAGACATATAATGGCAGTGAAAATGTCAAGGAGGCGACTGGAGTGGAGATTGGGGTAGACTCGCTGAGTCCCTTCTGTCCTCCACAGCAGCGGAAACAAAGCACAGAACCTATCGGAAGCATCCGCTTACTGGTTAACACTGGCTACCGCTCTCGCCCACACATGGAGGGGGGGGGGGGGGGGGGGGGATGAGGTGATGAGGGGAGAAAGAAGGAGGAAGGATGATTGTTAAGCACAGTGGTGATGTGGAGCAGGGTTGGGGATTTTGCCACAGAGATTTAATGAGCAAGCTCCCGGCAGAACCACCACGACGCATGGTCTATTCAAACAAGCTGCACTCGTAACGGAACAAGAGGGAGGTGCTTGCACGACACACACTTGTATTGCTCCTGATGGTCAAACAATGTGCAAACAGCTTTTCGTGTCAAAACAGTGGCTCAATACTCGCTGTGTGTTATACAGCTGTAACACAAGCCTTGCAACAAAATGTTTTATAAACCAATGTGCAATTAGGATTGTGTATGCAATCCTTGACCAGGGCTCATATAGGGACTAGGGTGCCATTTGGGACCCGGCCAGACAAAACACTAACGGCTGCATATAGAAACAGCTCACAACTGTGAATCTGTTCAGTAGCCATTTAAAATGTGGCACAAACTAGATATTTTTTCCATGTCAATTGCTTGTTATAAATCGATTCATTGTTCACAGAATAATATATTAGATAAAACACCCAGAAAACAGAACAAATGAATGTTACGGTGACCCTAATTCCTAACCATTAAAACCTACCAGGACATTTTTAGGAACCAAGGACAATTAGCTGGCGACACATGGGTGGGTGTGGGCGAGGGGGGGCAGAAGGCTACACAGCGATAACTCTGCCAAGTAGTGCCAACAGCTGCAGAGAGGCTGGCTGTGATAACCGTGTGTGTGCGGTGTGTGTGTGTGCGAGTGTGTGTTCGGTATGTGTGTGTGTGTGTGTGTGTGCGTGTGTGCATGAATGAGAGAGAGAGAGAGAGAGAGCAAAAGAGAGAATGACAAACCACATTCCCTCCACTCTGCTGCGACTCTGTCAGTAGAAGTGTGTGACCCAGAGACCGGTGCAACCATATAAGGAGAGAGGAGGAAATTAGACCAGGAAGTGGGAAGTCCTGCATGTGTGGAGCCACGTGGTTTCCAGTATTCTGATGCGGTCACTGACAAACATGGGCCGACACACACACACACAGCAAATAACTGCATCTGAACACCACGCGTAGCTTACGACTGCCAATAAACATTTCGCTAAAGTCAATTGCAAGAACAAGACAGTGGAGAAATGAGGCAAGCCTGGTGTGGCGCTTCCTTCAACCTTGGACAACCGTTTGGGCAATCAGGTTAATTAGTGCATTTCCAATAATGACACTAAGCACTGTGTTGCAATCTTAACAGTACGGCCATGACGTACAATGTCCGCAATAATTGTAATGCTCACACGATGTGTGCGCGCGCCTGCCAGCCTGCCTGTCCGTCTGTGTATGCGAGTGCATACTGTATGTGCATGTCTGTGTGCACGTGTACACACACACACACACAAATATGTATACAGAGCCAGACACGCACTGTATGCCTGGCTTGGCCTGTCCGTGGTTTGGCTGGAACATAGCAGGGAGCCAGCGTGGATGGGTTGTGCTCTAGACCCCTTGTGCATGCAGAGATGACACAGACCAGTCAAGGCAGCCACTGACGTCTCCAATCCCAGAGTCGACGCACCACGGCTGGGCACCCAGCCACCCCGCCTCCAGCACTGACTCCATGCAGCAGACCTTGAGACGGACATACAGTACAGTACTAGATGGCCCAGGGTCTACTGACAATAAATGGGACACTACCAGTTCAGTATCTCTTCCTTGTCTACGGTCTTAGTCTTATCACAAGGGCTACAGCATTGGCTGTCATTCATTCAGACTCAAGCCTTTATCCAGGCTTAGGCATAGTTCTCGACGCAACAATTCAGGAAATGTATTTCGACTGAATACAACATGAATTGTGGTTCATTATCTGTATTTTGCAGAAGGGTTAACTATGTTTTTGAAAGAGGTACATTCAATTTCCCATTCATTCATTCCCTGAATTACACAGTTGAAGTGAATGGAGCATATCCTGTCCTTCAAATGGGCATTGCCGATGTGGACGTGATAGGTTCCTGAGGAAAATAGGAAATGTCCGTCCCTCTGAATGTTACAGTAAAGATGTCAGGAATCAGGATTGTGTATGCCACAGTTTGTTCCTCAGAAGGGAGGCTTGTGTTTGTAAAAGTCAACAAGCTGATAAGATAAGACCTCAGGCCCAGTTCAACAGACTGGCTGCTGGCTAGTTGGCTGCGTTTCTGAGTCAGACAGAATACTCATATCATGCTGTGAGAATGTAGGCCTACATTTGAATGGATTAAAATCAACAAAACCATATTTGACACCATTTCACTTCTATTCAACAATGATTCTTTCTTACTCGTTCATTTGATTAAATTAGGGCACTTGTCGATACGGTTTTGCAAAGGGGTATCTGTTCTGCTATGTTTGCAGGTGTATGCATGTTCAGGCATGGTGTGTGGGGGTTGCTTTGCCAGCATCATTGTGAGTAAACCAGACAGAAAGAACAACATTGACCTTCGAAAGGTAACCTTTTCTCACAGTAAATAATCCACATCGGTCGACCTCAAGTTGAGTCACAATAGAAAGCCTCATGGAATCCCTCTCTCTTTTTTGTCCGGGTGAAATATCATCACATTTGAGATCATATTCAGAGATGAGCCAGCAGGCAAAGCCCACTCCTGCCTGCCCACTCACAGCGTCATTCACAGACCACGCTAGAATCTTCCTCTATGGTGCAGCTGTAGTCAACCACACACACACACACACACACACACACACACACACACTCTCTCTCTCGTTCTCCCACGCGCAAAGCGCCCTCTGGGGGCTGTATAACTTTTGAGATTATAGACACCCCTCTTCACACTCCCACCCCCGCTAATTATTCTCTTTGACGTACACAGGCGTGCTGGGGTGTGAGGATGACACACAGGCACAGGCTATGCCTACTACCATTGTATTATCACTGTTGAAACCATTGTGTGATTCTGCTTGTGTTCTCAGCCATCTGCTAACACTGTCCTGCTTACCGGCGCAGTATTTCACTCAGTATAGTGCTGAGATAAAGCAATGAACAATCTTTGGAGCTTTCTACCGTGTACAATTACTGCTGCACAAGTGACACCTGCACTACAACAGAAATGTAGAAGAAACATTCGATTCGTGCATTAACAGCAGCAGAGGTCAACCGAAATAAGTTGTGTTCTGTCCTTACAATTAGCACTTACAACCCTGCACCCAAAGAGAGCATGCGAATCATTCACCCACACATTAGCAATCTATCAGTCCAAATCCAATGTATACCCAGGGATCACAGCTGCTAATTAGCTTGACAGCTTGTACAGTGTACAGGTTGTGCACGGTCCAAACCAATGACTAAAACAAACAAGTCTCAGCTGTCTTCATCTCCTCAATGGCTGACATAAATCAGAGGGGGGGACACTCACTCTGATCATGCCTTTCTCTGTCGTTGCTCATCATGCTGTCCCGCGTGCTCTCTGGCTCTCCGACGTAGCCTGTGTCACCTTCCGCCAGGCCAGAGGTTTACAGGTAAACACGACCTGTGCAACGCTGATATGGATCCTGACTGCACCTGATGGAGGGAACGTATATTAATGAAGACACATATAGGCATACTGTGCATACTGTATATATATTAAACAATATGGCCATTATGAACACGCAACAATCAATGAGAAAAAAATACACAACTACACACACGCCAAGATATACAAGATACTGTACAAGAAATCAGGAATTACCGTGCAATAAAAACAGTTCTGTACTGAGTTACTGTACTGTAAAAACAGTTATGTACTGAGTTACTGTACTGTAAAAACAGTTATGTACTGAGTTACTGTACTGTAAAACAGTTCTGTACTGAGTTACTGTACTGTAAAAACAGCTCTGTACTGAGTTACTGTACTGTAAAAACAGCTCTGTACTGAGATACTGTACTGTAAAAACAGCTCTGTACTGAGTTACTGTACTGTAAAAACAGTTCTGTACTGAGTTACTGTACTGTACCCCTGAGACACCCCCAGGGAGTAGGGTAACAGCCAGGGTCACCATTGTACCGCACCCCTGGAGCAATTGGGGTTAAGTGCCTTGCTCCAGGGCACAGGGACAGATTTTTCACCTTGTGGGCTCTGTGATTCGAACAATCTTTCAGTTACTGTCCCAATGCTCTAACCTCAAGGCTCCCTGGGGACAGCTCACGAGAACCGTGGCTAGGGTGACAATGTCAGCCGAATGCCCGTGTGGAAATAGGAATGCAACATGAGCGATAAGGGAGGAAGAAAACGCGCACGGTCTCAGCATACAGCAGCTCTAGCCTAAGAACAACAACCACCGGTAGAGAGAGAGAGGGAAAGCCCTACTGAGGCAGAGTCGAGGCTGGTGTGTATGTGTGTGTGTGGTCTTTCACGTGTGATATGATGAAAACTCACTTCTACACACAGACACACACAGTTCTGTACGGAGTTACACTGACCACACACATTTGCAATAGATTGTGCAATAATAGTCCAGCTGCAGAAGTCATGGAGCGTGTGTGTGTAAATAGGATGATTGTAATGTCCGGGGCTTGAACCTGGCTACTGGTCCACCTAACCTATAACCTCTATCCTCCTGGCCGTTGGCCGACTCGTAAAACGAGCCTGCTCTAGTCCTTTACTAATGCTAACTGCTACTCCAGTGATAGCATCTTTAGAATATTATCACCACACAATAGAAGTCCCTTGCTCTGTTTTCGCACCCATCAAGCATCATCTCGTGGTCATTCTTATAGTAAGATTGGGGGGATTCCAGAAAATGGCATTGGGACTTTAAGTAACTCTCCCTTTTTGACTCAAACCGTGGAGCTAAACATCTGTCCAGTTCTACTCGCCCTTCTTTTCAAATAAACACCTTGCACCTTGAGCCTGAGGGGATTTCCATGGTCTGTATGCTGGAAATCACACTGTCTTGGTCTGACAGAATCAGAAAGTGGATAGAAGGTCTTTTTTCTTCTTCTATGTGTGAGAGCTTCATTTCAATCAAAAATCTTTTGGAAATGTAAGGGCTATGTTAAATTAACAATTTATATTAAATGAACAATCTCAACTCAAAGTGTGCAGAGAAAGTGTAGTCTTCAGACCATGGTGCAAATTACAAGGGAGCCAGGGGGGGCTCAGCTCCCCTGAATGAGACATTAGCTCCCCTAAATGCAACAGAAGTCAAACTTTTGGAGGGTCTCCTAAATAATGCCAATTTCAACTATTCGCCTATTTGTTTAAAATGCAGTGGCAAATATGTTTTACAGTAGTAGTACATTTGAGTAGTAGTAAATATCACAGCACTTTGTGACATCGGCTGATGTAAGAAGGGCTTTATAAATACATTTGATTGATTGAGTGGTCTCCAAGTACCTCTTCAAGAATATTGTTATTTAAGGGTTACTTCCAATTTGGCTCAGTTTCGCTCTTCCCTCGCCCTCCCTCGCTCGCCCTCGCCCTCTCGCTCGCCCTCTCTCCCTCGCCCTCTCCCTCTCCCTCTCGCTCGCCCTCGCCCTCGCCCTCTCCCTCTCCCTCGCTCTCCCGCTCTCTCGCTCTCCCTCTCCCTCTCCCGCTCTCCCTCGCCCGCTCTCCCTCGCCCGCTCTCCCTCGCCCGCTCTCCCTCTCCCGCTCTCCCTCTCCCGCTCTCCCTCTCCCGCTCTCCCTCTCCCGCTCTCCCTCTCCCTCGCCCTCTCCCGCTCTCCCTCTCCCTCGCCCCCGCCCGCTCTCCCTCGCCCGCTCTCCCTCGTCCGCTCTCCCTCGTCCGCTCTCCCTCTCCCTCGCCCGCTCGCCCGCTCTCCCTCGCCCGCTCTCCCTCGCTCTCTCCCTCTCTCTCCCTCGCTCCCTCTCCCTCGCTCTCTCTCTCGCTCTCCCTCGCTCTCGCTCTCCCTCGCTCTCGCTCTCCCTCGCTCTCGCTCTCCCTCGCCCTCGCTCTCCCTCGCTCTCGCTCTCCCTCGCTCTCTCCCTCGCCCTCTCTCGCCCTCTCTCGCCCTCTCTCGCTCTCCCTTCCACCAGTTCAGAGCGGCAGAAAAGACACTCTTCAACCTTTTTCCTCCACAGCCCTCCCTCTCTCTCTCCCCCTCCCTCCCCATCTCCCCATCTTAAGTGATCAACTTCTATTACTAGCCCATGTCAATACAGTCCCACTCCCTCAGATCATTACAAGTCAATATCACTGCCTCAGTGCCTCCTCTCAAGCCTGAAGAAACACTCAAATGTCCACTGTGTCTGTTTTATTGCTGTTGAATCACTCCGTGCCCACAACACGGGGGTATAACAGATCCCGAGCTCCAATACAGTTGTAGAATCGGTGATTCGGGGCCACAATTTTGCCGATAGTAATTTACTCACAGCCGCTGACGTCTTTTCAGACTCGAGTGTACAGTGATTCAACTAAGAGAAAGCCTTAAAGATCCCAGCTGACCAGGAGGGAGCCATAGTATTATTGTGTTGTAGCTCACCGTTCCTTCTACATATTATCTGATATCTGTTTCAGATGGCACTTTTTCATGTTGGGCTCATTCTTTCATCATAAATGCTAGTTACAATGAAATTATTATTTTTTAAATTATTATTATATATTTTGTTACAGTGAAATTATGAACAGTTTATCAATAGATTTATGTTTCCTGTTATGCCTAATGGAATTCTACCAGTCTGTAAAAAAAAGTGTTTGCTAGTGGCATTTTCCATGAAATGGTTTCTCTGAAAATACAACTAAAATGAGACGTTAACCTTTTCATGAAACTCGCATTCATACCATGAAACTCGCATTTATGGGTTCAAGAGCATTACACAAAATGCTGCAACATACAATGTCAGCACAGTGTTGAGTTTTTTTTGTATTAAAGCAGTTAGGCCACCTCCCCGCTCCCCAAGGAAATACAGTACTGATGGTGGCTGGTAAGTGAGCTGGACGGAGTGTGTGTGTGTGTGTGTGTGTGTGTGTGTGTCGATACATGAGGATGCAGATAACGCTTCTGTCCAACATTGATGACATCAGAGAGGGACTTTGGGTCGGAGCTGCTGACGTCATTATGCGCTCACTGTCATACTCAGAGAAGAGGAGGTGGGTGTGTGTGTGTGTGTGTGTGAACGAGAGAGAAAGAGTCACACCTGGGGCAGAGAGAGATACATATTGAGTAAGATGGTGAGGGAGATGCAGAAAGCAGGGGAGAGACAGAGACAAAAATGAGAGAATGGTAGAAAAATAGTGCAAGAGAGTCCGGATGCCAAGTACCTCCAGGCCATGCATGACTCTTACTCCTACAGTCAGTTCAAACGACCATTGACTTCTGTGACCTGCTGGGCCCCTGGGGGTAAGGTTGATCTGTGGTCAGTATGGATGAGCAGCCAGTGTTAACCTATAAGTCAACCGGTTCATATGTCTCCCATATGAATGGGAGACCTGGCTGCAATTTGAATTCAGTCAGTGGCTTTAATCACCCCTTCACTATACCAGAGAGAGAGAGTGTGTTCTGGGCAGCTTAGAGTTGTTACCCTGGCAACAGACCTCTGCCTATCCAATGCATTTTAAGAATTGCATAATATGTGTGTGTGTGTCTGTGTGTAGAAGTGAGTTTATCATATCACATGTGAAAGACCACACACACAAATACCCATATCCTACTTAAATTATTTTGTATTCTTCTATTATATTTTTGCTACATTTGTATCCTCTTTTTTTTCCCATTGAGCTATTGTTTTTTACTCTTTTATTCACTTAAAGTGAAGCTCTATAACTTTTTCATAATTTCAGCCAGTAGTTTTGAAAGGGATGCGCACCATTTTACAAATGGTGCCGAAGAACATGGCTGACGTTTTACATTCTCCCAACCAATCGTGCTATTTTGTTAGTTTTTTTGTGTAACTTATTTTTGTATCTTATCGTGTACATAATGTTGCTTGTTGCCGTCTTATGACAGGAAAGAACGTCTGGACATCAGAACAGCGATTACTCACCGCAGACTGGAAGAAACATTTTCCTTTACGAGTCCAACGAGAATGTTATCCTGCTTTCACTGGAACAGGCCCAGATCCACGCCTTTGCGTGAAGAAAAGACACAGGAAAAGGGGCCGCAGATCGGGCAGCCTTCTGAGAATCCACAGGCAAGCGGGTAAACTCCCACTGCCATCCGTTCTTCTTGCTAATGTGCAATCATTGGAAAATAAAATTCATGACCTACGATTAAGATTATCCTACCAACGGGACATCAGAAACTGTAACATCTTATGTTTCACAGAGACGTGGCTGAACAACGATGCAGACAATATAGAGCTAGCGGGATTTTCCATGACCCGCAGAACAGAGACGCTACCTCTGGTAAGACGAGGGGTGGGAGTGTGTGTCTATTTGTCAATAACAGCTGGTGCGCGATGTCTAATATTGAAGAAGTCTCAAGGTTTTGCTCACCTGAGGTAGAGTACCTTATGATAAGCAGATGACCACACTATCTACGAAGAGAGTTCTCATCTATATTATTCGTAGCCGTCTATTTACCACCACAGAACGAAGCTGGCACTAAGACCGCTCTCAACCAACTCTATAAGGCCATAACCAAAGAAGAAAATGCTCACCCAGAAGCGGCGCTCCTAGTGGCCGGGGATTTTAATGCAGGCAAACTTCAATCTGTTTTACCACATTTTTACCAGCATGTCACATGTGCAACCAGAGAGAAAAAAATCCTAGACCACCTTTACTCCACACACAGAGATGCATACAAAGCTCTCCTCTGCCCTCCATTTGGCAAATCTGACCATAATTCTATCCTCCTGATTCCTACTTACAAGCAAAAACTAAAGCAGGAAGTACCAGTGACTCGCTCAATACAGAAGTGGTTAGATGATGTGGATGGTACACTACAGGACTGTTTTGCTAGCACAAACTGGAACAAACTAGAATATGTTCTCAATCGCACTCCACACTGCCATTTCTCACCTGGACAAAAGGAACACCTACTGTATGTGAGAATGCTGTTCATTGACTACAGCTCAGCGTTCAACACCATAGTGCCCACGAAGCTCATCACTAAGCTAAATATTTTCTTAATTCTTCTTGAACTGCATTGCTGTTTAAGGGCTTGTAAGTAAGCATTTCATGGTAAAGTCTACACTTGTTGTATTCGGCGCATGTGACCAATAAAGTTTGATTTGAGAGTTTGTGTTTACTCCTCGTTTTGTGTGTACTACATCATCCAATTTGTATGAGTTACGTCGTTTTTTTAAGGGGTGGGTTGCAATTTGTATTATATGTTACGAATCCAATTAGTACAAGTAACTCATTTGTTGTGCTTAACTCTATCGCTGTCTGTTAGATATTTAACAAAGAACATTATGCACATCTGCAATACATACTTCCGAGTGTGTTTATTCTAACAAGACTGCATCTTTAATGACTTTTCAATTGCTGTTGCAGTGTCCAGAGGTGATCCTGCAAGTAAGGATTTTGTTGCGCTGCATACTCCCCGTATATTATGTGATATGAATAATAAACCAGCTTTAACCAGAGGGCTGCTGGTTCATGATTTCAGGTACAATCCACTGCTGTGCCACTGTGCCCTTGAGAAAGGCACTTAAACCCCACAGCTAGGGCGATGCAAGAAGCAAAGTCCTGCCTCATTCCACACACAAAGTGACTGCGTCAAGTTGCATGAATCAAAAATGCATCCATTGTAAGAGAAGAATGCCTCAGCAGAATAGGACGACTGCATACGGCGGAATATACACCAAAGTGTCTTTATTCTAAACAATATTCTAACCCTTGTTAGAATAAACACACTCGGAAGTAAATATTGCAGATTTGCATAATGTTCTTTGTTAAATATCTAACAGACAGAGTTAAGAGTTAGGAGTGCAGTAGGCAAAACTAAACACACAAAAAAGATCCAGAGGGATCATGACATCTTGTGCTCTATGGAATGGGCAACTGTGGGTAGGTACTGACTCATTATTCCAATGGGAGACCTTTAAACTGGGCCTGCACTCCATAATGACTAGTATTGTTGGCTACAGTTGGGTTGTGCACAGTTCACTCTTCCTCTCCTCCCCTTCTCTCCCCTATACAATTGCTCTACCCCTCTGCTCTTTTTCACCCTGGCTCTCTGCAAAGAGTAGATGAGTCACACTGCCTGCCCCTGAGAGGGGTGTCCTCCTTTACACTTCATCACTGACGGAACACATGAGTGAATACACACACACACACACACACACTCTACCTCTTTCCGGCAATCCCCTTTCACCCTCTCTTGCCCTTTCCCTCCACATTATTCTCCCTATCCTGCCTCCTCTCTTTTTCCTCAACCAACACTGCTCTCCCTTTCTTTCTTTCTCTTTATTTTCTTCTTGCTCTTTGAATGCCAGACGTGCAGTCCAGTGAGACGTCCTTCTCATCAAGGTTATGGATGGGTTACTGTGTGCATTTTTATTCCCTTTAAAACAGCAGCTTCAGTTGTGACTAAGAACAATAATCTGTAGCCTACTCTGTAACTTAACCTGTTTCTGTTTCTACTCTGGGCATTAGGACCTACGTGTCATTTGTACTTATTCTGTGCATGAATTGTATTGTGTACACACATCCAGATGCTCAGCTCCTTTGTGTGGTTTTGGGAGAGGTTCTCGGGAATATTAATGTGGACTGGTTGAGGTTATCGGGACAGTATTATGCCCAGTTTTAAATAATTCCATAACAAAATTAGGCTGTAATGATGAGAGCATACAACTATTGACTATGAAAGTGTGCTGTTTTCTGCTGACTTAGACAGCTTGTGTCATAAAGCAGGTTGGATAATTTGCATACAGGGTGGGACCGGGGAATCTGGTCACAATGCAGACGCAGTGGGCGGATAAGAGACATTTTATTAACATGTGTGACGCAACGAATCTCGATCACATCTTAATCGGATGACGTCAACCACATGTTAATGTAAGGTGTGACCACGGCTTCTGACGCTTCTGCACTAATTAAGGGCCAAAGGTGAGGAAGTGATAGGTGACCTTTGAACTCCTGTAAATGGATGATTCAGGTGGAGAATTATCGCACCAAAACACTACCCTGTCCGATAGCTAATTGAGGTCTTCTTCATTCAAAAGCATTTCAGAGAACCATTTCAATCTAGTCTTATGAATGATGAGAAAAAAAGTAGTTGATTACATAGATGTAACACATTTCGCTGGGTCTCAAAGCACTTTACCTTGCAACAGAGGAACAATCCTTGTTCACTACAAAGGCACGCCACATCTAATTCTGTTTCCTACTGCATATGGGTGTGCATTGTGATCTTTCAGGGAGGCCAACATGTGTAGTGGTTATCTAATGACAAATGAAGGGAGAGGAGGTTGAGATTGTTTGACTTGCACACATTCTGTTCTGATATTGATAATGGTCACATGATGGGGGCAATGACTTCATTCTACGTCCTGGATTGTTTGCTCTTAGTAGCCTATAAAAGGAGACAGTGATAAATGCTAATTATCAATCCATTAAAGACACATTAGCTTGGAGACCTATGAGAAAGACCAGGCGAAGGGAATCTGGGACACACTAGATTGTTTTGAAAAGAGCAAAATATGTCAAACCAACCAGTGTCTGTGGTGTATCACAGCTACTTTAAGCAACATAACTCATGAATAAGGAAGAGAGAGTAAAATGTGAATTGCTTAGCTATATAAATAGGACAGGGAAACCCAAGTTAAGTATATTAATTCATTATTCATTGCACTTACAGAAGATAAGCACCATTATCATTGCAAAATTAGCATCACCATTCAATTGGGCACCCCGTACCACCACACACAACAAGTCTCTCAGAAGGCAGCATAAGGTTTTTCAACAGAAGAGTCTGCAACTCCCATCAAGACAGACCAGCATTTCTCACACTTTTACAAGTTTATTCACCATCATTTAGTCTAAGGGATTTTCACACCTCTGCCCTGGAAGAGGCCAACACAACCGTTCACACAACACACCCCCCCTTCTAACCTCCTTCTCCCTGAGCCCTTACTCTGACCTCTCTGGCACCCCCCCCCCCCCCCCCACCCCCACACCCCCCACCAGCTGCCCAGGTGTAAACATTTTGCACCTCTTCGCTCACTGAAGAATTTACCAGGGGAGACATGCCTTTTTACTCGTCCTGGGAAAACCCAACTTTAGTTTAACTGAACTTACAAAGGCAAAACAATATTGTCTGAAACAACAGCTTGACAACAACTTGAAAGAAAAGTGACTTTAACTGAAATAATCTAAATGCCTCATTACATTTTGTATATTAGGCATTTAGCGGTAGCTCTTGTGCAGCGGCTATTTAGCTTGTATGAAAACAGGTTTGCTATTAATGCATTGGCTAAATCCAGTAAAAAAATTAAAGTAGAATGGATCTAGACGCGCAAGTGATTAACACAAGGAGTAAATTCAACATTAGGCATCCACATATGTCTGCCCGGCCGGGGCGTATATGTGGATTAGCTTGAAGGAAACAACTAGCGAATTAGCGTTAGCACTGATTAGCATTAGCATTAATATGCTCATTAGGTGATGATATATAGATAGATGACTCTGACACTCTTGAATCCACTAAGGTTAAAGGCAGTAGAAATCCAATTGAGCCTCAAGAAGGGTACGCTAGCCATGCTACAAGGCCCAGGAGTTACACTAGCTAACATGCTGTTTGCACTGAAAAACTGTGAAGAGAAGTTAGGAAACTAGCCAGACCAGTCATTGCGGAGGGTTGTTGTGTTCTTGTGAATATTTTTCATAATTCATAGACATTGTTACTTTTCTCAAATGCCGAAAATCCAGTGTTTTTATATCAAAGCGTTTTGTTATATTTTAGTATTCTGTTATGTATATAAAGTGTAATATTGGGATGCAAACTCAAAATTGAATACATTTCAACTCTATATCTGACATGGTACAGGTGTCTTTTATTTAAAGACCATAACCATGCATGTGAGGTGTATACTTTTGTTTTAAAGTAGATTTGTTCAAGACTACCAAGAAACCCTCTGTGTGACCCTTTTACTGCAGTAAAAGGTTAGGAGCTAGTAACTCAAGCATTTGGCTGCCCCCGCTATAATATCTGCTAAACTGTGTACGTGACCAATGAACTTTGATTTCTAAGGTTACATATATTAATATGGGCTATTCTTATCCCTTTTCTTGGTAGCTTGTCATAGATAGGCATTAAATGGAGAAAAATAGATATATGTGTGTGTGTGTGATATTGGGCTTAAGTTACTGACCCTGTGGCTTGGCTCTCTCATTCGTCCCAGGCTTTTGGGAGGGAGGGTTGACAATGAGCCGGATGTAAGTAATGTTCCCATGAATGCATAAGAATGCATATTCCTACTGTATGCATTCAACCTCCATTCATCTATGCCAGAAGTGACAGCAACAACACCCAAATGACACCATTCTAATTTCCTGACAATGAGCCACGCAATGACTAAAAAGTGAAGTGGCAACATGTATTGCATCGGTTATCAAAGCCATCGTTGGCGAGATAATTTACTGAATATATAGGGGGCACGTAAGGACTAACGTCGGACTAATACACAGAGCAAAAAAAGTCAGCTAGTAACATTAAAGAGAATGCCGACTCCTTTCATCCAGAGCAGTGGTTCCCAAACTTTTTATGGTCCCGTACCCCTTCAAACATTCAACCTCCAGCTGTACCCCCTCTAGCACCAGGGTCAGTGCACTCTCAAATGTTGTTTCTTGCCATCATTGTAAACCTGCCACACACACACACACACACACACACACAATAAATTTATTAAATATAAGAACAAGTATTTTTGTCACAACCCGACTAGTGACAAGAGCTCTTATAGGACCAGGGCACAAATAATAATATAATAATAATCAATAATTTTGCTCTTTATTTTGCCATCTTTCATATAATCCAGTTGTTTGTGTCGTCTATTTTTGGAAAGTACCTGTGTAATTGCGCACCCAACTCACTCAGGTGCTTTCGCTATATCACATTTGGCATTGTCTGTAAGCTTGAGTTAATTTGCACACAAAAAAATACAATCATACAATGATCGAAAGACCTGTGTGTTGTCCTTGTTAATGCAGACAGAGAAGAGCTCCAACTTCTTAATCATAACCTCAATTTTGTCCCCCACATTGAATATAGTTGCGGAGAGTCCCTGTAATCCTAGATTCAGATCATTCAGGCAACAAAAAAACATCACCCAGATAGGCCAGTCGTGTGAGAAACTCGTCATCATGCAAGCGATCAGACAAGTGAAAGTGGTCAGTAAGGAAAACTTTAAGATCGTCTCTCAATTTAAAAAAACGTGTCAATACTTTGCCCCTACATAACCAGAGCATTTATGTGTTGTAAAAGCGTTACATGGTGGCTGCCCATATCATTGCATAATACTTTAACAAAGTTACCAATTTTCACTGTAGTGTCCAAAACGTCTTTCAAGCTGTCAGGCATTCCCTTGGCAGCAAGAGCCTCTCGGTGGATGCTGCAGTGTACCCAGGTGGCGTTGGAAGAAACTGCTTGCACACGTGTTACCACTCCACTATGTCTCCCTGTCACGGCTTTTGCGCCATCAGTACAGATACCAAGTACATCTTAACTACCAAAGTCCATTTGATGTCACAAAGCTGTCCAGTACTTTAAAAATATCCTCTCCAGTTGTCCTGGTTTCCAGAAGAGGATGTCTTCCTTAATTGACCCCCCATAAACGTAATTGACATATACCAGGAGCTGTGCCAGGCCCGCCACGTCTGTGGACTCATCCAGCTGTAACACATAGAATTCACTGGCTTGTATGCGAAGCAGTAATTGTTTCAAAACATCTCCTGCCGTGTCACTGATGCGTCGTGAAACAGTGTTGTTTGATGAAGACATTGTCTGTATAGTTTTTTGGGCCTTTTCCCCCAGCATTGTCCCAGCCATATCTGTGGCAGCAGGAATAATAATAAGTCCTCCACAATAGTATGGGGCTTGCCTGTCCTAGCCACTCGGTAGCTCACCATATAAGACACTTCTAGCTCCTTCTTATTAATGGTATATGTTGCTTTTATATGTCTTACTTTTAAAAGTCGTCATAATTCTCGCTCAAAAAAGTCCTGTAGCTTATTTTTCAAATTGGCATGTTTTGTTTCTAAATGTCTGCACAAGAGTAAACTTTCATTGAGTTGTGAGATAGTACTTTTGCACATATAACACACGGTGGCTGAGGAAAGGCACTACTCCCAATATAATTGAGCCACAAATCAATGTTGTTCTCATCATATTTGCGCCTCTTCGATGATCCAACGTCCCTGTCTGGTTTTCGGTGCTTTCCAGAGTAAGGGGGCAGTAGCTCTTTGGCTGCATCAGATTCACAACTGTCAGTGTCCATGCTAGCTAGAGCTAGCAGCAAATGTAGAATTACTGATGCTAGCATTGGATGTGCTTGTGGAAGCAGAACAACTTGTGTTGTCGACAGGTGCAGGTGTAGTACTGCTGGTAGTAGCAGTACTACCAGTAGAGCTGGTATGTGTCTCTATGGATGCGGGCCTTACTTTTTTAAAAACATTTATCCATTTTCGAGCAAACGGAATGAGCAGCAGCTATGTTTGGCTACATACGGACCGTTAGTGGAATTCCCGCGAGAGACTAACGGTTAATGTAATTAGATGTTATTTATTTGACTAGGCTACCTGTATTTGACATTGTGTTGTTATTTCGCTGAACACTAGATGGTTTAATTTTATTTTTTGGCAGTGAAACAAGGCTACACAGTCGAGAAAAAAAAACATCACCCAAATGTATAGCCCCGTTGGAAAAGCTAAATGGACTGTTTGAAAATGTTTTAACATTGTATTTGGCGTACCCCAGATTGGGAATAGCCGATCCAGAGGTTAGTAGGTGAGCAGCTAAAATGTCAGGTTACAAAGATGTCTGCAGTGACAGTTAATTAAGCAATAATGCCTGAGAAACCACAAATTATCGTTTCATTCGAATTGTTCTAATGATTCGATGTTGACTTCAATAAATAATGATTTAATAAATATCCAATAGGCCTACATAGGCAACAACTATTATAGTTGGCGAGTTTGACCTAACCAAGCTAGTAGGTGATGTTAATAGTGACGTTTTCGTTGATGGCACACGTGTGGCAGAACTGTCCATGGTCCTGGCACTGTTTGGTAACAGCCAGTGTTTTCCTCCTCTTTGGCATGGGAGAGATCGCACTTGTAAAATGATACATTGTTGCACAGGCCTTAGAGGTAGACAGGTATGTATATACAACCCCCAACTGTTGCAAACCAGATAATAGCATGTAAATGTGTAGATGCTCTTTTCCCAAAGGAAATTAAGTTTACGAAGTTGCGGAGAGAAACATTAAACGCGTCATGGTATTTTGCAGGAGTTGTTGACCCACAACTCCAGCATATCAACCAATCAGCATCCAGGATCCAAACAACCTGTTTTATAATGAGTAACAACCTCCATGCAATATCATACCAATTCCTCACTGATAATGCAGGTGGACACTGGACACTGGAGCCAAATCATACAGGGATATTGGGAAATTATTTCTGCAACAGTTTTACTGAACACTTTCCACAATGAGGAGCCTAAAGAGAAAGGTCATGTTGATATATATATGATCTGCTGTATTTTATTTAATATTCGGGCATCTCAGGAAATATCTTTCTGGGGAGATAAACACTTCAATGCTCTCAGGGTCCACCACTCTTCTGAAGTCTTTCTTTTGTTTGTGTTATTTTGTGAGAACATCTCGTACACAGGAGCACTTGAGGGGCCTTGAACATACATAGATACCCCCTGAGCTTCTGCACATTTCTTGAACCTAGAGTACAAGTCCTCGACACGCACACCACGTTTGTTTAAATTGGTGAGAAAAGATTTCACGGGAAAACAGGGCGATAAAATAAGCAAGGGCTTTCAGAGTTCAAGATGATAAAATAAGAATCCTTGTGGATGAAGATATCATTTGGATACTAACTTTGAAGCGGTCTTTGGGTAACGTAAAAAGTGCCATTTACAGAATATGAAGTTCCAAAAATATGAACCTATAAGCAGACCTCCTCCACCACTAATGGGAGGCCATGAAAGGCCATGCTTTAAATATCAGAGCAAAACCCCTGGCGACTCCACTGTACAAATACCAGTCTGGCTGGAAACTCTGGAGCCCACGGGACAGTGATGCACAGACAGCAGTATTATTGGCTAACACCAACGACGACAACCGTCAGGCAAGCAGGCAGTTGTCAAATGTGGCACTATATTTACACACACACACACACACACACACACACACACACACACACACACACACACACACACACACACACACACACACACACACACACACACACACACACACACACACACACACACACACACACACACACACACACACACACACACACACACACACGGCTAGTGGTAAGGCCTGCTGACTTGCGACCATGTTCGCGCCCGGGTGAAGTCCGCGCTGACGGTTTCCAGCTGTAAGCTTGAAACAGTGATCTACTGTATAAATGACAGTGCTGAATAATTCATGGCACAGTCTTAAACCTCAGGCTTTGTAGTGGTAGCTGGACTTTTATCAAACTCTAAATGTTTCGGTGTGAGTTTGACCCTCCCCTCTTTCACTCCCGTTTAATTGGGGCATGGAGCAGGCAGTACCACACACAAACACGCACACACACAGTGACCTATACCCCCCCCCCCAGTGTGTGTGTTTGTGCATGTACCCGTGGTAAATATGTGTTTGTGTACGGAAGAGAGTGTGTCTGTGCAAATAAGGGCAGAGAACACCATGTTAGCTAATGTGTCATCTGGGAATGCTTGGGGACAAACAGCTCTGTTCCATTGTTGATTGATGGGGACACGATTGCTGCCAGGAAATTTCAACAGGTACATAAACATGAAGGAAGTTAACAAAACTACTACACTGTAACTACACTTATCCAGGCCACCAAAGTGAATTGAGTGTTGTTGGTAGAGATCAGAAAAAAGCTGAATGAACTGAAACTTGAGTACACAGGGTTTTGTTGTCATCAACAACATCAGGGGGTATGAACACAGGCATACTCCTACCCACACACCCACACCTGGTCTGCAGGGGAACCAAGTTTTCAGCAAGTACGGTCAGCTCACCCAGAGTTCACCATAGGGGATGGGGGAGGGGTATCCATTCCTGTGGCCAGTCCTGGGAAAAGTGCCTGCACCCTGGCTAGAGGGCGTCAAAATCAACCAGCCAGAGGCCCCCCTGCCTCCAGGGAGCGGACCCCTCAGGGTTTCACACCTCCAACTCTGGGTCATGGGAGAGCCAGGGGAACACTACAGACCACCATGACATCAGGAACTAACCAGGGCCTGTCTGAGAGAAGAAATGAAGTGCACTAACCTGACCTGAATCAGACAGAAGGGAGCGAGTGGGTGGGAGGGAGCAATGAGGAGCTAAAGAGGAAGTGAATGATGGAGGGAACGTAGGAGGAGAGATGGAAGAAGGAAGGGAGAGGGGTGCAGGGGGGATATTCTACTAATGATGGAAGTGGGAGTTGAAGTGTGGGAACCAGCACCCCTCGAAGGAGGAGGGTGAAGCTTGACACGGAGGCCTGAGAAGAGACACGGCTTCTTGTTGATCTAGCTGATAGAGGCTATTAAGGCTGGTAGCCGGATTTATGAGCAGGCGGGGCTGGACAGGCTTGATTGGGCTTGGCTGGGAAGGACCCCTGGTTTTCTCATCTCAGAGAAACAGAGAGATGAGACACAGCAGGTTCAAGCTACTAGGGGTTTTTCCCCAAGTTCACTGGTGTAGATTATAGATGTTTAGGGTGTCTCTGGGTGACATTTTCTGTTAGCTTGAATGCTCAAAAAAGAAGGCATTACTCACAATCCTTTCATCGGGATTAATCATCAAAACCTCTCAATTTACCATGTCACAGAAATGGTGGCACTGAAATGGTGGTGATAATTTATGCAGTAAATAGTGCAGTAAATAGTGAAGTAAATAGTGGATAAACCATAGGCGATGTGCACAATACAATCGTGAACTGCAATATTCCAAACTCATTTTCCCTTCCCCTCTTTTTAAATGTGATGGTTGTTTTCACACAGGAAGGTTGAATGAGAACACATTCTCTGAGGGCGCTTATAGGTGGCCATAATAAAGCAGTCCGTTTCACCAGTAACTGTTACAGACACGGTGTTCTGCATGCCAGAACTCTTTTCAGTTCCACTTGGCATCACCATATGCCAGCTAAGTGGTGCCCACGCTTTGGGAGTGCCAGGCAGGCACCGTAACGGAGAGTTGACCCCTGTGCCATGGCCGTAGGCGGGCAGGAATGCCAGGCGGTGAGACGTGGTGCTCTATGTGCCGAGAGAGGGCGGGAAGAAAGTCAAAGACAAGCATACCCTGTACAGAATGTTCCTATAAAGGCTCCCAGATAAAGTAGCACCTGATACGAGCCTATGAGACTGTGGGTGTGGGTGTGTGTGCGTGTGTGAGTGTACATGAGAGCATCAATCGAAAGTGGGTCAGAAGTGACTAATGACCAGCCTGCATATAATTCTAGATCCATCTAAAAATAAAAGCCAATAAATGAGTCCTCGTGGAAATGAGATGCCCCTCTGACAGCTGAACTGAGGTCAGTTTGGACAGTCTTGGCTGGGAGAGGAAGGTCGGTGGGGGAGGGTGGTCTGATTTGAAGTAAGTCTGTACACAGAGCCAGCCTCTGTGTGAAAGACTTTCCCAGAACCATCCAACATTGAACATAGAAAAATAGCTGTAAAATCCTGACTTTCTTCAAAAAGGGAGGAGAGTAAGTACAGACAGACCAACTTGGACTCATTGGTAGACGTAACATAGTTAAAGTATATTCAACAGCCCCAATTAGTATAATATGTTAGGTTTTGCATGGTATGTGTTAATTGTGGATGTCCATCATCCATTTGGAATGACATGTTACGAATTACAATTTGTTGTTGCTAACATTAGCTAGGTGGCTAATGCTAACATTAGCAAGTCTAGGGTTTAGGGTTAGGAGTTAGGTTAAAGGGTTATGGTTAGCTAACATGCTATGTAGTCTCTGATGAGATTCGAACTTGCAACCTTTGCGTTACGAGATGTTCGCCCTTTGGGTTGCCGCATATCGACCCAGCCCAACCACCCTACTTTCGTTTCGCCTTAAGAAATCTTCTGTCTTATGTAACCAAATTAACAAATTTGAGCATTTCGGGCTTTACGTTTACTATGTTATGTCTAGTCTATGAGACCAGGCTGGACAAACACAGACAGACAGGCAAGCACACACACACACACACACACACAGAAGGGAAGTTGAGTGACGAAAGATTCAAAGATGAGTAAAAACTACTGGAATTCTCCTTACCACGAAACTCCCTGTGGGTCAGGGAGCAGATTTACCGGTTGATACCACCCTCTAACCGACAACATAATTTCCCCCATTTTTTACCCTCCCTTTCTCCCTCTCCCTCCCTCAAACCCTGCCTTTTACAACCTTCCCTCCTCCCCTCTCGGTCTTTTTCTAAGCTCTCTTTTCCTCCTCCCATCACCTCTCTTCCCCCCTTTCCCTCTCTCACTGCCCGCCCAGTCCCAGCAGACCTTGCCCTAGCTGGCAGTGTTATGCCGCTCTGGACTTCCCGCGCCTTGCCTTTCCCGCTCCTGACGCTCTAGTGTCATGTTTCCTTTCAGTGTCTAACGACTCACGTGGTTGGCCGTGCCGGCCAAACGGACGTTTGGAACGAGACAGGAATGAATGACGGGAGGGGAAAGGACTCGCGGAGCCAAGAGGCTAAGCGTCTCCACCGCTAATATAACTGTCAGGAAGGCCACGCTTGTTAAAGTTCAAGGCCACGCCTGAGAAAGAACAAAACAAGTAAAGCCTGCCTGACAGAAGTTATCAGATCCACCAGTCGCATACCACAAAACCTTAGTCTTCTGCTCAGGGGAATGCTAGCACCACTATCAGTACCTGAATTCCGGCATCATCATATAGTCAACGAGATTTCACTTGCTATGGCATGGGAAACGCCGCGCATTGTTGAATTTGCACTCCTCTCGTCACAAGACCAAAATAGCATTCACAGTTTCAATGAAATGTCATGCAGCGTAATGACATTTGCCTCCAGCATTTTTTCTCCAACCAGGGTTGATTCTTGACTGCTATTTCCAGTATTCTCTCTCTACCTTCTGTCTCCCAAATCTGACCACCGCATCAGCGCTTTTATCGAGCCGACTACAGTACTAGTCTGGCTAGCTGCCATCCGTTCTTTCATGAAATACTTAACTTACAACTATTCCAGTCCAATGCAGCAGCTATTCTTTGGACAGGAGGTGGTTGCATTCCATTCTCATTGGACAATTCAAATGGCTCAAAACAAGTTGGCTTGCAGCTGAACAAGACAATGCAGCCCCTTTTTTTAATGTTGACTCACTGACTTTGTCTTTCCGAACCTCATTCCAACATTACTACTCAGGGTCAGTGACATCATGTCACACTTTGCTAATAGCACAGGCTAAATGTCGTTGCTTCCTTGGTATGCTCGGGCAGATGAGCGGGAAATGCTGCGTATGACTTCCTTCTGGCATTCTATTCAAACCTTGCTAGGTGTGCAAGATAGCGAACTGAATTGACGAATCGGTGCTTTGTAAGCAGGGCGGCCATATTGTCCTTTAGGTGCACTGTAGATTTAATATTTTAGTTTGATTCTGGAGATACTCTGCTGTATACTATGTCAACCAACATCATGTGCATATACAGTATAATGTCACTGCTTCTCGCTCTCAGAGCTTGTATGGATGCAGTGAAATCTCTTCCATACATGGTCTCCTTAGATGGACAATAACTTGACATAACAGACATTATAAGCAGACATGATAGCTGATGCTGGGTTTTCAGTATGGTTATAGACTAACCCCAAAGTATATAGACTAATCCTGCAATGGCAGGGGGGGGGGGGGGGGGGGGGGCTGAGTACATAGGAGAGGCATGCACAGATCAAGTTCAACCAGCCCCTCCATCAGCGGGAGCCAGGTAAGCGTTCTGCTCAGAATACGGCTCAACACGTGGCATGTAAAAGAAAGAGAGGGAAAGAAACAAGTGTAGCCTGAAGCGGCTGGGGAGAGGATGTGAATGCAGTCTGCCTGACACCCTCTGGCTCACAACGTCCTCACATTCCCGCCAATAGAACACTGGGAATGCACACGCAGTGCCTGTGTGGACCCCAGGGCTTGTCAACAGACTCGCTCCATTAGAAACCATCACCACAATCCAAATGACGGTGCCTGGAGCAGGGACACACAGTCCTCTTGCTGATGCACTTAACAATAACGGCTGGAATGCATGCCATTCTTATTAAACAGGGTCGTGTCTCTCGAGATTTCCCAGAGATATAAATAACAGTATATCTGTTCATTTACAGTACATCCCCAGGAAGAATGACGCCTTTTTCTATATAGTCATTTTTACATTTTCATACTTTTATAGAATGTTTGGGAATGACGTAGAGTAAGGCATTTGTGAAAATTCTACAGCGATATAGAGTGGGAAAGCGGCCCTGAGGTTGGACAATTAATAGACAATGCAGTAAATAAAACCGAATAAAAATGTGTCAATCTTGTCCAAGGACCGAATGCTACACAGACCGGTGCGCCATAGCCAATCAGAGCAACTGTAGGCCTATAAGCCATTTGCCACAAGGGTCTTGCCATAATACACTTAGACCTGGGCAGTGTGTTTATAGGCAGTAGCAACAGCGCGACTTTAGACCATTACAATGCATTCGCCAAAAGCCACAAAATGCACCTGAATTGATTTCTGCAAATATATAAATACCACAGGAGTCCTCTTACATTTGGGAACTTACAGCCCTATTGATCAAACAAGCGTGAAAAGGTAGGCTCTCTCTCCCTCTCTAAGATCAACAACTAATGTTAGCCAGAGCGATATGAGTTAATATCAAGCGAGGCAAGAGTAGATAAACCCTCAAACTTTTTCAGTTGTATAGTGAACACAAATATAAACACAACATGTAAAGTGTTGGTCCCATGTTTCATGAGCTGAAATAAAAGATCCCAAAAATGTTCCATACACACAAAAGGCTTATTTCTCTCACATTTTGTAAAGAAATGTGTTTACATCTCTGTTAGTGAGCATTTCTCCTTTGTCAAGATAATCTATCCACCTGACAGGTGTGGCATAATAAGAAGCTGATTAAACAGCATAATCATTACACAGGTGCACCTTGTGCTGGGGACAATAAAATGCACAGTTTTGTCACACAACACAATGCCACAGACCTCTCTAGTTGAGGGAGTGTGCAATTGGCATGCTGACTGCAGGAATTTTACCAGAGCTGTTGAGTGAGAATGTAATGTTAATTGCTCTACCATAAAACGTTTTAGAGAATTTGGCAATACGTCCAACCGGCCTCACAACTGTAGATAACGTGTAACCATGCCAGCCCAGGACCTCCACATCCGGCTTCTTCACCTGTGGGATTGTCTGAGACCAGCCACCTAGACAGCTGATAAAACTGTGGTTTTACACAACCAAATGATTTCTGCACAAACTGTCAGAAACCGACTCAGGGAAGCTCATCTATGTGCTCGTCGTCCTCACCGGGGTCTTGACCTAACTGCAGTTTGGCATCGTAACGGACTTCAATAGGCAAATGCTCACCTTCGCTGGAGAAGTGTGCTCTTCACGGATGAATCCCGATTTCAACTGTACCGGGCAGATGGCAGACAGGGTGTGTGGCATCATGTGGGCAAGTGGTTTGCTGATGCCAATGTTGTGAAGAGCGTGCCCCATAATGGAGGTGGGGTTATGGTATGGGAAGGCATAAGCTACGGACAACGAACACAATTACATTTTATCAATGGCAATTTGAATGCACAGAGATTCCATGACGATATCCTGAGGTCCATTGTCATGCCATTCATCCGCCGTCATCACCTCATGTTTCAGCATGATAATGCACAGCCCCATGTTGCAAGGATCTCTACACAATTCCTGGAAGATGACAATGTCCCAGTTCTTCCATGGCCTGCTATCGCATTTCAAGGTAAGGCCCAAATGCAGACTGTGTCGAACTAACAATTATTTACTACAGCAACAGGCGCAGGCAAACGACAGGTCAAGGCAGGCAGGGTAAGGGCGGGCAGAAAAGGTCATACCCGGGAAAAAACAGGAACAATCAAGAGACAGGAACAGAGGGAAAAACACTGAAAGGCTTGACGAAACAGGAGACAGGAGACAAAGGGCTGTGAGACATGGGTTTAACCCTGGTCACATGAAAGGTGGCATGTATACGAAGGGTTCGGGTAAAACAGAAGACGAACAGCAGATGGGCTAACCATTTTGGAGATGGGGAACAGGCCAATAAATCGGGGGGAGAGTTTGCAGGATTTCTGCAGATCCCGGGTGGATAGCCATACCTTCTGCCTGAGGATCCGGGGTCCGATGGCGATCTGCTTGTCTTTTTTTTCTTTTTTCTTTTACCCCTTTTTCTCCCCAATTTCGTGGTATCCAATTGTTGTAGTAGCTACTATCTTGTCTCATCGCTACAACTCCCGTACGGGCTCGGGAGAGACGAAGGTTGAAAGTCATGCGTCCTCCGATACACAACCCAACCAAGCCGCACTGCTTCTTAACACAGCACGCATCCAACCCGGAAGCCAGCCGCACCAATGTGTCGGAGGAAACACCCAACCAAGCCGCACTGCTTCTTAACACAGCGCGCATCCAACCCGGAAGCCAGCCGCACCAATGTGTCGGAGGAAACACCTTGGTTAGCGGGCACTGCGCCCGGCCCGCCACAGGAGTCTCTGGTGCGCGATGAGACAAGGACATCCCTACCAACCAAGCCCTCCCTAACCCAGACGACGCTAGGCCAATTGTGCGTCGCCCCACGGACCTCCCGGTCGCGGCCAGTTACGACAGAGCCTGGGCGCGGACCCAGGGACTCTGATGGCACAGCTGGAGGAGGCGCCATCTGCTTGTCATTGATACCTAGGAGGTGGTCTTAAGGAGGGCCGACCGGTCTCTCCTCCAGGTACAACGACAGCGACAGACAAACATCTGGGCAGAAAGTATGCCGACCTCTTCCTCCAGCTCAGGGAAGACTGGGGTGTAACCCAGAAGAAAGGCTGGCCGATGACCCAATGAGGGTGCTGAACGCCTTCCAGAACCTGGACGAGAACTGAGGACCCCGGTTGGAGATCATGTCCACGGGCAGTCCATGGACTCGGAAGACGTGTTGCACCATAAGCTGGGCCGTCTCCTTGGCCGAGGGTAGCTTGGGAAGAGGAATGAAGTGGGCGGCTTTGGAAAACCGTTTGACCACAGTCAGGATGGGAGTGTTGCACTCAGACGGGGGGAGACCCGTGACAAAATCCTTGGATGTGGGTTGAGGGACAAGCAGTGGATGAAGAAGACCAGCCGGACTTGCTGAGGAGTCTTGTTCTGAGCACAAACCGTGCAGGCGGAAACAAACGTGGCGACATCTGGAACCATAGTAGGCCACCAAAAGGCCAGGGTTCGATAGGAGCCCGGGTGGCAGGCAAGCCTGGAGGAATGGGCCAACTCCAGAACCGCGGAGCGGACAGCGTCAGGCAGAAACATCCGGTTATCTCCGCCCCCCCCCCCCCCCATCACCAGGCATGAAGGATGGTCTCGGACTCCAGGGTGGCTATAGCGGCGAGACAGGGCATCCGGCTTGACATTCTTGGACCCAGGCCAGTTAGAGAGGGAAAAGTTGAACCGGGCCCATCTCGCTTGCCTGGAGTTGAGGCGCTTGGCAGCGCAGAACTAGTTTTTGTGGTCGGTCCACACAATGAACAGATGTTCCGCCCCTTCCAGCCAGTGCCTCTATTCCTCCAACGCCATCTTCACCGCAAGAAGCCCTCGATTCCCCACATCGTAGTTCCTCTCTGTGACGTTGAGGCGGTGGGAGAATACGGCGCAGGGATGCAGCTTAAGGTCCACGGCAGAACGTTCATTCAGGACATCCCTCACTCCGACATCCGAAGCATCGGCCTCCACCACAAACTGACAGGAAGGGTCAGGATGAACAAAGATAAGAGCAGTGATGAAGCGGTGTTTGAGGTCCCGGAACACCTGGTTATTGGCACGTGGAGCACGTTTTATTGGGGGGAGCGGGAGAAGACAAGGATGTCATCAATGTAGGTGAAGACGAACTGGTTCAACACGTCGCGGAGAACATCCTTTACGAGTGCCTGGGGCGTTGGTGAGGCCAAAAGGCAACACCAGATACACCAGATACTTCAGCCAACGTTTGGACCCCCTCCATAAGACCAGGAAGCAATTCCTTGTGCCTACTGATGGTGGCTCCTTGGGAGGAGATGGTGTTGCGCAGCTGGCCCGGGTCTGCGGGGTCAGTCAGGGCCAATTCGTAGTACCACATTTCAAGGTAAGACCTTTCTTTTTAAAGGTATCTGTGACCAATAGATGCATATCTGTATTCCCAGTCATGTGAAATCCATAGATTAGGGCCTAATGAATGTATTTCAGTTGACTGATTTCCTTTAACTCAGTAACATTTTTGAAATGGTTTCATGTTGCATTTATATTTTTGTTCAGTGTAGCTATAAAAGGGCAATGTTTTTACTCTGAGTACTGTTTAAATTAGCTACTTTTTACTTAATTCGTTTTTTACACCAGTAGTTTTACTTCTATTTGAGTATATTTTCATTAAAGTAACAGTACTTATACTTAAGTAAAATATTTCAGTACTCTTTCCACCCCTGACCTTGAGGATTCAACCCTGTGGGGATCTTCAAGTACCATTGACCTCAAGAAGAAGATGAGTCAAGGGCCTATACCGGCCAAAATGGGTCTGGTACAGCCTATATATCAACATAATTTAAAAGCATGGTTTGGCCTTTTGGCATATTTAACACGGGTATGGGAGAACAGTTTTGAGAACAGCCATTATGATGACACTAAGCTGTCATTGTAATGATGCATCTATTAAGATACCTAAATATGAGCTCTTGCATAGCATGAATGCGCTATAGATATGCTATGGATATATTTCATTAACCTTTTAATAATCAGACACAAAAGAGATTTTGTAATTCCTTTTTATCAAAAATATAGGAATCAAAAATATTGGTACCCGTTTTCACTACCTCAACTTGCGAGGATCACGTCACTGAACCTTCTTCTAAAATGTTTTATGAGATTGGAGACGACATTGGGAGGAATCTTAATCATAATCAGACACCTTATCAATAGCAACAGTTCATGGTCCTCCTGGAATCAGAAGACCCAAGCTTTGCAGGCTAGCTCAACCAGCATCAAAGCCACTCCAAGCCACTGGAGCCGAGGGAACTAGCCTTAGCCTAACAGCTATGCTAATGCTACACAGGATACTATGAGCTTAGTCAAAAATTAGACAAGAGCACTGGCTCAACTGAGTCTAGCCAATTCATGTCAACACACTAAAATGTTTGCTTGGCTTAGCATTAGCTCAGCTATTTTACTGCCACTAGTTTACTGCTATTCATTAAAACAAATGATGAGAGTAATGGTTCTCAGGAATTAGACTCACACACATGCAATGTGACACGTTCTGGGCATTTATCTAAATAGTATGCCTTATACTGTATATGTGTGTGTAGATGCAGCTAAGTAGGGTACATCCTCATCAACATCAGTACGACTCCTTACATGCAAATGGCTTGAGATTGTCATGAGTTATAAATGAAAGCATATAGATATGCAAAGCATGTAAAAGCTGCATGTATTTGTTTTAATTAGGATTGGATTTGAATTGGGATTGGATATATTACACTGAAAACCGGAGTTAGCCCCATATCAAGGTGAACTGTATTCCTCACAAAGGATGACGATGCACATTTGGCCAAAACGTTAGCATGCTGACTAACAGGTATGCCTAACAACAAACGAAACCGGAGCTGATAAGTGCAGCAGGAAGCAAATGAAATAGAAGAAATGGTTTATTCTGATGTACTTGGACACACACCCCTCTTACAGTAAAGCTAATAGTGAATTGCCTTCTGTAGAAGGGAGGGTGTACTTCCAGGAACTGATACTGTTTGCTGGAGTGTTGTTGCATAAGACCATATTTTCTTCTCTTGCAACCCAGTCTATGATTTGTCATGTCGACAGTCAGTTTCAGCGGCGGAGTGGAAAAATACTGCTGTATGAGGACAAACAAACTCTGGCTTTTGTACATACATTTTATAATCGGAGTAACTACAGAGAAATAACCAATGTAATTACGCTGGGCTACAATAGAGCAGAAAGAGAGAGGGGATCCCTGTGAGAGTGGTGTGTGTGTGTGTGTTCTGCAGGGATGCATTGTTTGGCTCAGCAGATACCTAATATGTATGACTCTCTACCTGTGTGGTTGTGTAGAGTGGGAGAGAGTGGGAGTGCGAGAGAGTGCGCTTGTAGGTGTGTGTGAGTGTGCGCGTGGTAGCGATTACATTTTTTTTTTTAAACGAAAGGTTAGATTACACATGTTGCTTGCCTCTCTCAAACACACCCTGACCGACAAGCGTGGGTGGAAGTGCGAGCGGAGAACAGAGAGAGCGGCGCAAAAGGGTAGAGAGAGTAGGAGGAGGGAGAGGAGACGGTATCTGTTGCCTCATCCTGTATTCATATTAATCCATCTTATCCATTATAACACAAGGCGAATGATGAAAGTGTCCAGTGCATCTGTGAAGAATCTTACTCACGGCAATCCAGCATGTCGAATAAAAACAAAGACCTTGACTGATAGCAGAGAGAAACACGGCCTCATCCACATCGACAGCACCACAGTGGAGACGGTCAAAAGGTCCTCGGCGTCCACATCACTGCGGACCTGAAAATGTTCCCTCCACACTTACATTGCGGTAAAGAAGGTGCAACAGCACCTCTTCCACCTCAGGAGGCTGAATAAATGTGGCTTGGCCCCTTAAGTCCCTCAAAAACCTCTACAGATGCCCCATCGAGAAAATTCTGTCAGGCTCTATCACCGCCTAGTAGCGGCAGGGCTTTCCAGAGGGTGGTGCAGTCAGTCCAACGCGCCCCCGGGGTCACGCTGCTTGCCCTCCAGGACATCTACAGCGCCCGGTGTCACAGGAAGGCCAACAAGATCATCAAGGACTTCAGCGACCCGAGCCACGGCCTGTTCACCCCACTACCATCTAGACGGAAAAGGCAGTACAGGTACATCAAAGTTAGGACCGAGAGACTGAAATAAAGCTTCTATCTTCAGGCCATCAGACTGTTGAACATCACTAGCCGCCTACCACCCGGTACTCTACCCTGCACCTTAGAGACGGCTTCCCTATGTACATGGAGTCATTGAACACTGGTCACTTTAATCACGTTTGCATACTATTTTACCCACTTCACATGTACATACTGTATTCTAGTAATGGCTCATCCTATATAACTACTGCTGTGCACACCTTTTCTATTCATATACTGTCCATATTGTCTATACACACTATTTATTTAATATATATTATATATATTCCGGACTGTGACTATTTCTTATTTTTGGGGGTTAATGTATTGGCTAGATACTACTGCACTGTTGGAGCTCTAGACATAAGCATTTCTCTGCACCTGCGATGACATCTGCAAACCTGTGTACGCGACCAATACAATTTGATTTGATATTTTTTTGTGATGGAGGAAAATGCTTGCCGACATATACGGTAAACAAGTAGAGTCAGAATGTTCAACTTAAAAGTCGTGGAGTCATCTCCTCACCCAGGTGGGGAGGGAGGAAGGTGATATAGGTCAGAGCATACCAAGGTAAACAACCCTGGTAGTATCACTACCCAGACTATGAGGCAACTCAAGTGCAATGCACCAGAATCTGCCCTCAGCAACAGCTAGCGAATGAAAGGGGTTTCTCACTTAACCACACAGGAAAGTAATGGGTTTTTCCCCCCTAAGAGAGCAAGAGCAGGATAACTTTTCTCCATCTGTCACTTTCTGTAGTGATGTGACTGTGCAGCTTATTAACTGCTGCCCTCACCCTTTCGAATTCGCTCTCTCGGTGTTAATGTTGGTGCGCTGCGCAGCAGCTGCTGCTTTACAGTTTTTAATACTTGTTTGTTTAACCTGAGTGAGTGGTTAAAATTAAAAAAGGGTTGTTTGAAAGTACATCTCGTTCTCCCTCTCTCCTGGGGAGGGGGGGGGATGTGTTTCCAAGAAGGGGCGATAGGGGAGTGTACACCCTATGCAGCCCGCGTGCCCTCATTTCCATGAGGCCAGCCAGCGGTGGTAGTATGTGTGGTTCAAGTCAATTGAACAGGGAGGCAGCCAGCCAGCGAGCCTAGTATGTGTGAAAGGGAAAACAACATGCATCAATATGTGAGGAATCTAGACAGTACCCAGCTTGCACAAATCATCCTGAGAGCTTTCTTAGAGCTTGGTTGACCGATGGTTATTTTGCATACAACCTTCCTACAACTTTCTGGGAATGGTGCAGGATAGTTGCATGGCTTTTGAACATTCTCTGCATACTTAAGGAACTTCACAAAAAAACATGACTCTTGGTATTTCATTCCTTTAACAGAATGTTTCCTAAGTTCAAACATGGTTACAATTATTAAAAATGTTGGTATGTTCTAGGAATGTTCTCCAGCTGGTTTGACATTGGGAATGTTCTCAAATGATTCATAACGTTAAGAAACAAATGTTCTTCTGTGGGAATTTCAGTACTTTTGCGTAACGTTTCCTACAGGTTTACTCGTGGTTCTATTTAAAGTCTCCAGCAAGCACGTAACCTTCTGGTAACATACGTCTCTTAGAGCGTGTTTATCATTTGGTTATTTTGCATACAACTTTCTCAAAACAGTCTTGGAATGTTGCAGGATACCCAGCTAGCATATAACGTTCTGAGAACCACATGTTCCTTAGCTGGCAATTTCAGTACTTCAGCATAAGGTTTTCTACAGGTTTCCTCACGGCTCTATTTAGTCATGTTCTCAGAACTTTCCATAAAAAAAAAACTAAAAAAAAACACAAGAAAGCATTCTTACAACGTTACTAATGTTATTTAAAAACGTAAACATTCCGTTCTCAGCATCAACCAAACTCTCTATAAGGGGTGTGCTCAGGTGTGTTGGCCACGCCCACTAATGGGCCACACTGGAGCTTGTTTCCTTTGAAATGGAGTCTGTTTGAACAGACAAATGAACAGCTTTGTATGAGTTAAAAAATCATAGCATGCTAGCTCCATCCTGGTGGTGCATGGATAGAAAACAGAATATCATAGGTCTGAATCTCACTGATGCTGTGGCCCAATAAAAATATAAATGTGTTTGCATGATTAATGCCTAAGCAAATTCATTTCCATGTGTCCTATCTGTGTTTGGAGTTCAAAACAGTTGTATGCATGCTAGCCGAGTTTTTAAAAGTCTTATTGAAATATTCAGGGAAAGTGTTAAGGAAGTTATTCAAAAACATCCAAATAACCTTTACACTTTGTTCAAAACAGTCACAACATTTATTGCACGTTCTCAGAACGTTTTTCAAATGACCTTCACCAACCTCGAATTTCCATTCTCAGAACGTTAAGAAAACCTCCCAGGAAAACTTTCGGGGAACCATAGTCAGGAAACGTATGGCTTAGTTCCCAGAACCAATGGGAATCCAAAAACATACAACCCCACACCTTCCAAGGAACCAAACGTTCTAGCCCGGGTAACTAAAGTCTCATCGCTAACCAGGCATCTCCTTCACTCTCTCTCTCTCTCTCTGGGGGGGATTGTTTCCTGTGGTGGGATTCTAGACGGGGCCCCAAACCGTCTGCTAGTTGCCCCCGTTGAGTCACAGTCTACGGGTGAACTGATGTAATAGGGCAGGAATCCGGCCCATACACTGCCAGTCTAGACAGCCTGGCCCGCTCCCTCAACCTGAAGTGGAAAACAATAGTCTGGGAAACAAGCTCGGCCAGGGGGTTGCCATTTTGTGGTATTATATCGCCCCCCTGTGGCTGCTAGGTGTATTCTGTTGGATGACCTCAGTTCTTGCAAAAACAGGTGGAATCATGAAACAGTCAAATGAAAATCACCAATCATAAGGACACAGATCCATACTATAGAAATACAGATATATTCCCTCATTGTGGTTATGCATATTTTACAGTATTTATAGTAACATTTGCCTTTTAAGGGAAAACCCACAATAATCCACCCTCAATCGCTCCTTAATTAAGGGGCAGCAGGTAGCCTAGTGGTTAGAGTGCTGGGCCAGTAAGTGAAAGGTAGGTGGATCGAATCCCCGAGCTGACAAGGTAAAAATCTGTCATTCTACCTCTGAACAAGGCAGTTAACCCACTGTTCCTAGGCTGTCACTGTAAATAAGAATTTGTTCTTAATTAATTGACTTGCCTAGTTAAAAAAAAAAACTCCAAAGACCTTTAAAATGCCTATATAAATGTCAGTAGCTGTGCATTCTGATGAGTCATTGTGACCATTATCCTGCAGCATCTGACTGGAACAGAGCTCTTACTGCAGAAAGAGCATCTCCAGGTAATGCTTTCATTAACACCTTCCAGCTAGCCCTCCTCCCTAACAGCCTACTGGAAAATTGATAACCCACATGTACAGTGCACACACACACTTCCTGGAAACTCAGAGCTGTCGGGAGAGGGGAGGGTTACGATGCTGGCATTTCCTCACATTCTTCCCCGCAATGCAATTGCAGCATCACGGGAGATAGCAGTGCACCATAGTGGAGTAAGCTGATAGGATGGACCCATCTTGCGGCTGGCCAATCCCTGTGCAGTGCACAAACAATCAGAGAGCAGCCGATAGAATCGGAAAAGGGTAAGGAGTTTCCCGGTTATTGATGTTACTGCAGAAAATGCTGTGTGTTCTGCAGAGGCGGTGTTTGAGTTGAGGTGACAGATCAATATCTGTGTTTGTGTAGGTGTGCATGTGGGAAGACACTGTTATCACTGATAAGTCTTGTTTTTTGTTTTGTGTTCCAGTACTAGTAGGGACATCACCTTGTTCTGTGGGTCAGGTCCACATGAAACAGGAACAAAACACACGAGAGGCCTAGCAATTACAGTAAATAAAAGTCAGCCTCTGCCAAACAAACCAACAGAGGAAAGCACTAAATTACAAAACACTGGGCTGGATTTCAGGAAGAGTTGGGCAAATAAGGGTTTCACTGACCGAGGACAGAAAGAATAGTCCACGGCTCACCAATTTGGGTTGGTGTCAAATTACAAATTAAAATGAGGGGTGAAATCCTCATAGATAGATAAATGCACTTGTAAATGATTGAAATGGTTGAATTTAAATCAAATTGGCCTCGACTAAGGTCACAAACAAAAGGTATAAAGGGGCAGCAGGTAGCCTAGTGGTTCGAGTGTTGGGCCAGTAACCGAAAGGTTGACGGATCGAATCCCTGAGCTGACAAGGTAAAAATATGTAGTTCTGAACAGGGCTGTTAACCCGCTGTTCCCCAGTAGGCCGTCATTGTAAAAGATAATTCATTCTCAACTGACTTGCCTAGTTAAATTGTAAAAAATAAACAAACAAACAGATTTTTGGACAATGCATAGGCCAAATACAACAGCGCAATGCATTGGAAAACTGGCCTGAGCCATTTGGATGGAAATGCTGTTAAGGTGTAGTCACCTCCGGCATGTGTTTCACAAAGCCAGAGGGCCTGCCTTTTACAGGTGGGGCTCCCGAACGAAGAGCCTGGTATATAGCCTCTCCCACCCCCTAACCACACCAGCCCACCTCAGGAAAAAGAGCGAGGACAGTGGGCCACCAACCGACAGGGCAGGAGAGCACTTGCTTTGTGAGAAAGAGACAAAGAGGGCCAGAGTATAGTGAAAGGTAGGAGAAGGGGTGTTTTTCATCCTCACCTCTGTTGTTTTTGAGGACTATCACAGGCTATAGGAAAATGGAGAACCTGCTGTGAATTGTTCCAAACAATTCCAAAAAACTTTAGTGCTGGGGACATGTGATGGTGTCCTAAAAGAGTTGTAATATTTATTTGTACATTCATCCATTTTCAATGTTTATGGCAATGGAATGCATCATCAATGCAGAACTCTTCCAACATAACTGGACAGTGGAGATGAACTTGTATTTTTCTCTGCTGCTTTCCTGGACTAGTCTCGGAAAGTGTCACATAAAATGCGGGTTTTGAACAGCCTGCTAGTTTAAAAATGAGCAAATACGAGTTATGCAATAAGACAGAGGTGCTGTGTCTGACGTTGGAACTAAACTCTGTTGCCATGATACCACAACCACATCAACACATTTTGAAAAAGGGGCACCTAGGCTTATACAGTAGCCTTAAGTGGTTGGCTTAATCCCAGAGCCTTCCACAAACATTTTAAGGGAAAAAACACACTAAAACATTTCTCTGACAGAAATCTTTGCCACACGTTGGGGTTTCTATGGCGAAAGCAACAACAAATTCATTTGCAGGGTTTGCAGTGGTCTCCCAAAATGACACAAAAAACTTTTAAGAGTTTCCTCCACACTAAACTCTCCACAAGAGATAAACTCTGAGGTTGGTGGTATGACTCATTTTGCACACAGCAAAAGTGACCTGCATAGTCAGCGGACAGCCATATATTCCTATCATGACCAGAAATACTACACTTTTTCCTCAGCAAAAGCCTCCTTTTTGGGGAGAAACCCCAGTTTGCTAAATCAATTTCTGGGAATAGTGGAACACCCCACCAGAACACTCCCTAAAATGGGATGTGTGGTTTGTCTGGGCATTTGGGAGGAATGAGGGGGGGGGGGGGTTAAAATAGGACCAATGTGTGTGTCACACTCATATTTGCCCCTCGTTAGGGTCTCGTCTCTTGGCGCGTGTCGGTGCCAGTTGATGCCTAGGTGCGACTTCTGGCCAGCGATGGCGAGTGTGTATTGTGACCCTGAGGCTTCTAGACACGTGTGCGGGGGGGGGGGGGGGTTCATGTTCACAGTTATCTGACCAGGCAGCAGCAGCCATACTGACGTCGGTGCAAGTCAAGGAGGAAATGGAAAAACACATCATGTACCTAATGGTCAATTCTTCTGAGGACAGACAAACAGCTCTTTGTTACCATTTATGACGAAGATATTATCAGCCAATGTTTTATCACTCCCATACATTTTGACCTTGTACTCCGTAAAAATGTATAAAAATAAACTACTACGTTAGTGTGTACATACATGTTACACACACACCAAAGCTAGAACACTCCAGAACACCAGCTTAGATTACTTACACTACAGCCAATCATCACAAACAAATAAACAAACATGGGTGTCTGTCCGGTCTGTCTGTCTTCATGACTCAGCACCGATCCACTAACACGCTGAGCATCGTGTCACTACAGGACACAGGACACTCAACAACACATCAGAAAACCTTGACAGGCTAACAGGCTACATCAGCAAGTTCACAACTGCAGAGCGAGAGCGAGAGAATGAGAGAGAGGCTGACATGCTCCAGACCTCCACCATTGACATCATTCTCCATAAATGTTCTGGTTCCCTCCCCCTGAGTGACGATCAGCGTGCGCACAGCAACAACAACTCGAATGACAGGCCTCTCTCACAAGTTACATACGTAATCTTCATCAAGGTCTGTTTCAAGCTCAAAACCTATTACAGAGACCTACTGGATGTGCAGATTTTTATTCCAGACATGCACTAACACACCCGTTAGGAGGTAAGAGGTCTATGCGGCTGATTAGTAGAATCAGAGCAGGAATGGAACAAAATCCTGCACAACGGGTTGCGGTCCTTGAGGAGGACTCCGCATTACAGTAAAAGGTTGTAAAGGTCAGCAAAGGTCGAGAAACTCTTCCCTTTTATTGTGCCTTAGGCCGCTGCACCACTCAGGAGGCAAGAACGTTGTTTCTTAATTAACCTTCTCGAAACAATTTCAAAACATCCCTTCAAATAGAACCATGAGGAAACGTTATGCTGAAGTACTGAAATTCCCACAGAAGAACATTGTTTAACCTTTTCTGAACTACTGTATTTTAGAACATTCCCAATGTCAAATCAGTTGGAGAACGTTCCTAGAACATTGGCAAAATTGAAATGAAACCACGTTTGAACTTCTGGTAAAGTAATGAAATAAGTAGAAAATTACGTTTTTTTTGTCAAGTTTCTTTAATGCGCTGAGAATATTCCAAATCTCAGAACGTCACGTGCTAGCTCGGTTGATTTGCATCTCTGTCCTTATACTTTCAAATATTTCTTGCAGCTTCCTATCCTCATCTCCTTTTCTTTAGAGTTGACCATAAGAGCAGTGCAAAATAAAGGAGTTGCCTTCACCTACATAGCCCTTTGAAACCCACTGAGGAGAGAAGATGCTAAGGGGCCTTTTCAGACAGAGTTTGGAAAGCAGCCTAACCCCCAGTCTGAGTAGAACTGGAACCCATCATGTTGTAATTGTCTCCGATTGCACACGGCTGCTTCTTACGCCACTACCAAACACTAGATAATGCTGAGCAAAGGTAGTGAGGTCATCTCATCCAGATACACACTTTCTCACAGACACACACAAGCAGTGAGCACACACACCCAGGGTGGCTAATAGAACAGCTGGCTTCCATTTAGCTCTGGCTTGGCCTCCCTGTCCCCCACCCTGGGCCGTTCCACTGTGCCTGGCCCCTGATGGCTCAAAGATGTGGGTAATCTACAACTCTAAAAGAGGGGGGGAAACACAATGCAAGACTGTATGTGTCGCAGAGAGTAGCTCCTTTCTCATCCTGCTGACACACAAAGCCTGCTCTCACAAGTGGAGAAACAATTATGGGTTGTTGATTTTTCTTTGTTGCACTGCTCTGATGCAGATGTGTCTCCCAGACTCCCACAATGCAAAGCCCTCCTGGTGTGGAAAAAGAGAGACACACACAGACAGTGGCATCATGCCCATTTCAGTGTTGTGGAGTAGTGAACTACATGTAGTTCAACCAGTAATATAGCAACATTTTTCAGTAGCTTGGTGGTAGTTGAACTAAATTAAAATCTTTGTAATGTTTTCAGTAGTTAATTACTTTTTTGCCATGTAGCGGTGTAGCGAACTACTGGAAGTACACACAACTTGTTTTGCTAAAATAAAATACGCAGTGAAGTAGGCAATCATTTCAGACCTGCCTAATTCTCACTTGAAACATATTTTGTATGTGTTTTAAAGGTTAAATTACACATTCTGTTAATATCTGACTCTGATCTGATCTACAATCTGTAGTCTATGACATTTCAGATTTAGATGTGATCATTTAATCGCAAGGTAGTTTGGATGTAGTGAACTACTTTTTAAAAGTAACTTTCGTTAAGGAAACCACATTCTTAAGGAGTTGCTTTTGTGTAGCTTAACTTCCTCCAGTGTGAAGTAATTGGTAGCTTGGTAAACTATATGTTTCAGAGTAGCTGAAACTGGCCCATTTATCCACTCCACTTGTATGCCAAAAACATAGGCGATACTGTTTATTTTATGCCTAATTACCCAATGCATGTTTCAGAAATGTTGAATTTAGTAGCTGCACTACCTTTGTATGGCCTGCGTATTTCTGTCTGTAGTATTTTTTCCAGTCTGCGTGATGGATAGCGAGTGCCTTCACTGAAGGGGGGAAATCAGGCACTTGTTGTTTTGTCCTCTTGACAGAACAGCCAGGGCCTAGCCTTGTCTGTATGGCGTGTCCTTGCGTCACACCACCATCAACCGTGCTACCCTACTGTCACCCGAGTAACCGTGCTTGTATTACTGCAACAACAGTTACAGTTCACGAGGAGAAACATCTAAGAAAAAGCAAGCCACTTGAAGCCTTCATATTTACTCAAACTGTCCTTACCCTAGGAACTTGCTGTGGACTGGAGCCATGTTTTTAATGATTTATGTAATGAACATGACAGGGAGGTAAACAAACATAAGCGATATCTCAATCTGCTTCTGGGAAGCTTTACAGTCCGAGTGGCGGTAGGCTCGTATACTAGGAAAAAGTAGAGAAAGTGGAAGAGCACGTACTGTAGACTTAAGCCTTGGGCCTGATGCCAAGACGTCTGAGAACTGTGGTTGTAAAGCGCGTCATTCACGACCTCGTAGTTCATCTTGTTCACACCTAGCAGTAGGATATTGATCACATCAAGATCGTTCGCATGGGGCTAAGGCAATGTAATGGTTATGAGTCATGAATTTGACCCTACTAGAGCTGCCGTAGGAATTGTGACGATTGCATTAGGGCACAATATTCAACATTGAAGTGTTGTAACAAGACAACAATGTTGACGTCGCCTAATGTCACTCAATTATTCGTTGCAACACATGATAGGGCAAACTGAAACGAAAGCAGACCAGAAAGTTAACGGTTAATGGCGTAAAACTGTCATTAATGCGACCCTCTCGTTTCTTGTATTTCCAATCATAGCCTTAACGGACTTGTGAGAACCATGTACGGGCAACTAAACTTAAATGCTTCAGTTCAGCATTTACAGTAATCATTATCTACCGAGGGATTTCTCTGTGGAAAGAGAGCACTTCCCTGAGCTGGGCTTGTATTTACTGCTTACTGTTTCTTTTGCACCATAAACCCAATTCCCAGGAGTCCAAACCTTGAGCTTTCCCTCAATCAGAGCAAACTGTACCGAGCCTCTGAGATAAAACACAACAGCACATCTGCATGGCTGTGTTGTAAGCAGAGGGGGAGAGCCTGTTAAGACATGAGCTGAAACCGTATGCACTAGCAGGGTTGACATTTTAACATCCAGCCTACTAGTTAGAGTTGAACTGAGTACAGAGTCAGCTGATCCTAGATCTGTGATTGAGGGCAATTTCTGCTCGAACCTGCCTTCCTTCCGAGCAAAGCCTGTGTGCTAAGTGTTCATTACCTATAAAGCCATTCCACACACACACGAAAGAGCCTGAGTCACTGTATCCTCCCTAAAGCTCACCCTCTATCACCATCGACACACACATAGGAACTCTTCCTCTTTAATCATTACCACATCCTGGATGAAATGATATTCTCCTTCAACACAACGGGAGATAAGAGGCTACACTACACGATAGGACACACGCGTGCGTGCGTGTGTGTGCACACGTGTCTGCACTCTTAAAGGGGAAATCAGCAGTTGCTACATCCATTTTGGGACTTATAAAATGAATGATATGTACCCATGGATTCTTGAAGATATAACTTAAAAAGAGCTGAGTTTAACTGTCGTACCCCATCAAAATCCAAAATATAAGCTTGTTTTGCTCCAATGTTTGTAAACAAAGTAAATGTAAACAAACACTGTATAGTCTCAAAACATGGTTAAACCCATAATTTTGATATCATGGATTGTCAGTCCTTGCAACCACAGCTCTGTCTATGAATTTGAGAGTGGTTGCATTTCTCCAGCGCCATCCCTCAGCTTTTTACAGAAACAGTAGTGGGATGCCCTTTGTTATTGTTTCAACTGCTGATTGGCCCTTTAAGTCAAGAGCCCAGGTGTGTGCGAGTTAGGCAATTACCCCTCTTCCTGAGCCCACTGGGCCTTTGTTGCCCACCGACACCATGATACCATGTGTTGTGGGATGCGTCAGCTAGACCTGAAAGACTTTATGCAACAGCCGTGGGTCTGAGATGGGTGTTAGCTGGTTAGCCACTTAGTGCCCCGCGCCGCACGCTAGTAGGCTAACTGAGAGATATCCGTCCGGATGTCTGTATTGTTTTGAAGTAGCTCGGAAATCAAGTGGGGCCCCTGTAGTGACGACATGATGAGATCACATGGGCAAGGAACAAAGCCCTGGTCATGGGACCAATTACACTCTCCTCTACAGCAACTCCTCTGCTCTCACTTACGCACACATGCGCACACACACAGACACAAACATGCACTGACACACACACACAGGGATATAGGTCACCTGGTCGAGGGCAATAGGCCAAACTACTAACACACTAATCCCCAGAGAGTGAGATGTGACTGACGCCGTGAACCAGGAGAGGTTATGAAATTAAGAAGCTTGAGGCTGTGTGCAGTGGCTAACTGTGTCATTAATCATAGACTGAGCGAAGATTTACGTGGCGCTGCATGGGAACAGCACAGAAATAATCCCATTACTCTGACTGTGTGCCAGATAATGCTGTCATCATCATCATCATCATGCCACGTTTACCATGCACAGCTTCCCTGTCAGAAGACTCGGATACACACGGATCTAGTCTATACCTAATGGAATTAAATTAAATAAAGTCCTTGATTTTAGGCCTGCTACGTCGTAAAAAAACAGACATTTCAAACAAACATCACATCAGCAAGGCATACTCAGACGTAGTCAAACACAGCAGAACACTGGTACTCCGTAGAACAAGTAGACAACAGGTTTAGATTCAAAATGACAATGGCACCATCTTGTGGGGGACGCTAAAAAAAATAGAGGGACGCGTTGACACGGCACGACTTCTCCCATCAATTTGCATCGCAAATCATTTCAAAAGCAAGTCCTTTTTTTACACCAAGACATACAGTATTTAAGATCCTAAAACAAGCCCTGCTTATTTTACATCCTAAAGGGGAGCGCAAAAGGTTTGCAACTCTGCGAGCTAACAGAAGCTAGTTTTCAACCACTGATGGATTGCACTCTTACCTGAGAAGCAGATACCAGTCAGCCTGACTAGTATACATCTTCTCGATTCACTTTGCCTAAGGCCACAAGCACTGAGGAAGAATTGGTGGACCACATAAGTAATTAAACGTCTTACTAAACCATCCCATTCAAGGTAGACTAAACTCTCCACTGGTTTATGTTCAGGGTTCAGATCTTCATTTCAGATTCAGAATATACTCTCAACTCTCAGGAATGATGCTTATTAGTACTATGTCACTGTACTACTACAACACAGGGCTTTCTGGGCAAGTTTCACAACATAAGGCAAGAATTATAAGGCAAGTACCACAAATGCAGATGTTAAACGGCACAGTAATGTGAAAGTGGAAATGTGACAGATCGCCACAATACAGTGTTCTGGCCTGAAAACAAGGTAATCGTGACTGAACGCTCCAACCTGTTATGAAACAGCCCTTAGCCGTGGTAAATTGGCCATATACCACACCCCCCTTATTGCTTAAGTAAACCGTGCTGAAGTATGGATGCAAGAAACAATAACATAAAGTTAAACCATGCTGAAGAGAGTATGGACGCAAACCACAATATCATCATTTAGTGTCATTCCTATTCAGGGTTGTTGTGCACTGACATAGGTTAGGATGGCATGACACATATCAGTTTGCTAACAATGTTAAAAAATACAAAATAAATCATTGAGTTAATGAGCCGCATACAAACATGTTGTCTTTTTTACTTTCTTGAGTAAGGAAGCTTCAAAATGCAGGTGTTTCAGCCTAGCTCAGTGCTATCTGTGGTGGTGGGGCAGCCAGCGGAAAATACGGAGCGTAGGGGTTGCTCCATGTTTGGCTCAGTGTTCTGTCACTCATGGGGACATTACGTCACCTCCAAATCTAAGGGTGGAGCTCGAAAATTGAAGCCCCTTGGGTGCTGCCATAGAGTTACATTAGAAGTTCCCATCCAAGAAGGCTCAAGGTCATTGGCCACAGATACAATTATGTCAAATCATTATGTCAAGTCTACAGTAGCTTTGATTAGACTGAATAATGTTAGCTAGCAGTCATTATCATGAATCAAGTCGACAATCTACTGGCAAATACTTTTTAATCCTTGTCATATTAAGATAAATAATGTAGAGAAATTATAGATAAAAGCATCAGTGCTCATCGGCCATTGGACATAAACATTACACAAGTTGTTGGAAATTGCAAATTCAACAATGAGTGGTTTGGAAGGAATCAGTGGCTAACTGCAAGCATAGCAAAGCAATCAGTAGCCTGTTATTAAATGGAGTGGGTGTGTGGTCCCAAGTCTGGGTTTAAGGGTCTCTTTTACACGCTTAAAAGGAAAAACATTCAACATTGGCCTTGCTGTCAATCAGCATGACTTCTGCCATGCTCAAAACAACTGGAAACTTGGAGCTGGGAAATCTGACTTCAGTGAGTTCAAGACAACTGGGAACTCAGGAAAAAAGGAGCTATAACTGGGGAAATATGTTATGAACAGACATTCAACTCGGAATTGTAAGTCGGGAACCCGGGCCTCTTTCTAGAGCTATGACCTGAAGATCACTGACGTTTTCCAAGTTTCCAGTTGTCTAGAAAGCACCATAAATCCAGGGAATGCCAGACTTTGATGACAAAATATGCTCACAATGGACCAGTGTGCCACCTTCCTGTTCAAGTGAGGACAGCACAATAAGGTGAGTACAAAAATGTCTTGTATGGTGCTGCATAAATGATGTAACATGCCAGCGAGATATGTATACTGTAGCTAAGTGAATGACATCGCCGAAGTCGCGGATCGGTAGGATGGTCAGTTTTTTACGAGGGTATGTTTGACAGCATGAGTGAAGGATGATTTGTTTGTGAAATAGGAAGCCAATTCTAGATTTAACTTTGGATTGGAGATGTTTGATGTGAGTCTGGAAGGAGAGTTTACAGTCTAACCAGACACCTAGGTATTTGTAGTTGTCCACATATTCAGAACCGTCCAGAGTAGTCATGCTGGACAGGCGGGCAAGGCAGCGATCGGTTGAAGAGCATGCATTTCGTTTTACTTGTATTTAAGAGCAGTTAGAGGCCACGGAAGGAGAGTTGTAATGACATTGAAGCTCGTCTGGAGGGTTGTTAATTAACACTGTGTCCAAAGAAGGGCCAGAAGTATACAGAATGGTGTCTTCTGCGTAGAGGTGGATCAGAGACTCGTGGAATCGTGTCAGCTCTTTACTTTTCAGCAAGGTTCTAAACATTTCAAGGTTTTCTGAACAGCCACTTTCAGCAGGCACAAAATGAGAGAAAACGGTTTGAATCTTAAGTTTTGAGCTAGGAGTCAAATCTGAATTTGTCTAATAAGAATCATGTTGATTTGGGCAGTGCCAATGACGTCACCAGACGCGGGCTTTCGTCCTGAATGATTTTGTTTCAGTCCTGAATGATTTTGTTTCAGACCCGAATGATTTTGTCTCAGCCCTGAGTCTTTTGCCCTGCTGGGATCGTGTAAAAATAAACTAGGCTACAGTGCATTACACACTGCAATGAATACTCCAAACACAAGACCCGGTTTGCCCTGCATTTTTAGTTATGCCTGAGACCAACAAGTGTGTGTATGGTGGCACTTTAGGATGCGGAGTCAAAGTTGTTTTCAAAATCATTTTGGATTTGTCCAAAGAAATTATATTTCAGAGCGCGCGGGTGACTGCTCATTCTCTGGGGGCGAAAGAGCAAAGATGAGATGGGGGACCGAAGGTAAACTTTGTTAATTTGATGCTCCTATGGATCATTTTGTTAGCCTGTGATGAGATTATGACCTCACAGTAAACCAGATTAGAGTAATTTACATCATTAACGTCATCACGCACTCTGGCTTCTATTTCTGGTCAATTGCGAAGCCCTACTATTATAAACTGAATTTGCCATATGTGCTACATGTACATCTGATTTAGATTTGCACATGATTGTGGCAAGGGTTTACTCACAACTGCGTGTGTTTAACTGTAGTATCCTGCCTGCTTTCCCCCTAACACACTTTCGCTGTCCAATGATGTTTATATCCTGTTGCTATGGTGCACTGCGCAGCATTTGATTCAGCTGACCTAGTCCTGCTCAAACCACTGTGTTTGCATTGCAGTTTTTATTATTATTTGGGAATAGACAACTGGAAAGGGACTACTGTAGTTGTATCTATTAATCTCTGGATATCCAATAATCGACAGGGAATATTTCTCTGCTCAGCTTAGTTTTTTTCCATCAGGCTTGTTGATGAAGGCCCCGTTTCCCACCTAAATTCTATAGGGGCCCTTCGTAGTGGTAATTACATCTAGACATGCTCAGAGCACTAATTGTTGATATCAATCACTTCAATTAAGACAGAGGAGCTGTAATTACATCCAAAGCTTTTATGGCTACTTGTGGGCCATGTAAAATGCATGGGAGATCAAGTAAAATAGGCTGATAATATGTTCTACTTGCTGTTTGTTAGCGCTATCAATGCAGATCCAATAACTTGACATTAACAACTTACTTTTATGGCAACAATTGTCCATGGTTCAACTTCTTAGGACCCATGCATTGTATTTGATATGTTACCCATTCTTGAGTCTTACTTCAAATATGTATTTGGTTGTATAGAAGCACATACTATAAATTGTACTAAAGATATAGGGAAGGGAACTAAACACCAAACAGGAGGGATACTTGTTTCACGTTAGGAGTCCCATGACTGTTCACATGCTCAGTGGAGATTTTAGCGTGTAAATCTTGGTGGGGCAAACAAAAAAAATGGTTTGGGATGCATGCCAGCAAAGCCACTACACAACAAATCACGAAATAATACATTAATTGCACTATAACGGTGACAAACGGTGCCCACAAACTGTTAGGGCCTACATAAAGCTGTCCCAACACTTTACCACTGGCTATCAGAGGAACCTTGTCTGGCAGCGAAACAGTTCATTCAGCGAAACAGTTAATTTACTGCCTTTAAAAAAAAACATAGTTGATATGGCGGACTTGCTTAAACAAATGTGTTTTTTACTGACAATTGAGATGTACAGACTATGGCATAAGGAGATGACGAGCGGATAAGAAGAAATCTGTAATTTCGATTAAGACATTAACGAGCGAGCTAGGACGGACAAAGTCAATATTAACTATTTGTTCAGCACTTTTGAAATGTACAGTGACAAAATTCAGAACATGGGCTGTTTTTACAGTATTCTCCCTGTACACCAAGTCAGAAGCGTAGGAAAAATAAAGGAGGCATATAAATCAGACAATGGAAGCTCTTACAATATTCAATGATTACATTTCTCTAAAACAGGCTATAGGGAACATGTGCACCACCTTTAGTAAGATGGCGCCGACCGATATGTCAGCTCTGCTTCTAAGCAACTTTGCAGTATTTTGTTTTTTTTGTGTGTTATTTCTTACATTATTAGCTAGAATTTTTTGTGTTATTATAAACAGCCGGAAACAACTTTTGGATATCAGAGCGACGGTAACTCACCAGCATTACAACCAGGAATACGACTTTCCCATATTGGATCATTTGTTTGTACCTCCCAGGGCAATTGAACTTATTTCAGAGGCTGCTCCAAAACACCACCAGTTGAGAAGAGGTATTCGGAGTGGACTTCTAGTCTAACTCAGGAGGCATTCACACAATCCACCACTTCAGAGTATATTACTCGCTAATGTACAGTCTCTGGATAATAATGTAGATGCGCTCAGAGTGAGGATCTCCTTCCAGAGAGACATCAGGGATTGTAACGTACTCTGTTTCACAGAAACATGGCTCTGTGGGGTCCCTGTCCATACAGCCATCTGGGTTCTCAGTACATCATGCAGACAGGAATAAAGAACTCTCCGGGAAGAAGAAAGGCGGTTGTCACACCCTAACCTTAGAGAATAAATAAGGATCTCTATGTTTGGTTAGGTCAGGGTGTGACGCGGGTGGGAGAATCTATGTTTTCTATTTCTTTGTTGTTTTTGCCTAGTGTGGTTCCCAATCAGAGGCAGCTGTCTATTGTTGTCTCTGATTGGGGATCATATATAAGTTGTGATTTTCCGTTTGGGTTTTGTGGGGAGTTATTTTCTGTTTAGCTGTTTTGTTGCCTGACAGAACTGTGCGCTTTCATTTTTCTACTTTGTTATTTTGTTGCGGTGTTCAGTTTATTAAAAATCATGAACGCCTACCACGCTGCACCTTGGTCTCCTTCTTCAACCCACAAGAGTCATTACAGCGGGGATGTGTGATTTGTAATTAATTACTCATGGTGTGATTGTGATAACATACAGAAATTCAAGTCCTTTTGTTCACCCAACTTAGAATACCTCACAATCAAATGCTGAACGTATTACCACCCATGAGAATTCTCTTCGGTTATAATCACAGTCGTGTATATTCCCCCTCAAGCCGATACCACTACGGCCCTCAAATAACTACACTGGACTTTAGGCAAACTGGAAACCACATATCCTGAGGCAGCAGTTATTGTAACAGAGGACTTTAACAAAGCAAATTAGAGAAAAACACTATCGAAGTCTACCAACACATTGACTGTAATACTCGCACTGGTAAAACATTGGACCACTGCTACTCAACTTTTCGAAATGCCTACAAGGTGCTCCACTGGCCTCCCTTCGGCAAATCTGATCACGACTCCATTTTGCTCCTCCCTTCCTATAGGCAGAAACTCAAACAGGAAGTACCTGTGCTAAGGTCTATTCAGCGCTGGTCTGACCAATTAGAATCCATGCTTGAAGATTGTTTTGGTAACGTGGACTGGGATATGTTCCGGGTAGCCTCTGAGAATGACATTGAAGAATACACGGTTATGGTGACAGAGTTCATCAGGAAGTGTATAGGAGATTTTGTACCCACTGTGAATATTAAAACCTACCCAAACCAGAAACCGTGGATAGATGGCAGCATTCGCGCACAATTGAAAGCGCAAACCATCGCATTTAACCATGGCATGGTGACTGTGAATATGGATGAATACAAACAGTGTGGTTATTCCCTCCATAATCAATCAATCAATCAAACAGGCAAAATGTCAGTACAGAGACAAAGTGGAGTCGCAATTCAACGGCTCAGACACGAGACGTATGTGGCAGGGTCTACAGACAATCACTGACTACAAAGGGAAAACCAGCCACGTCGCGGACACCGAAGTCTTGCTTCAAAGCTAAACACCTTCTTTGCTCGCATTGAGGATAACACAGTGGCACCAACTTGGCCTGCTACCAAGGGCTGGGTTCTCCTTCTACGTGGCCGACGTGAGTAAGACATTGAAGCTTGTTAATCCTCGCAAGGCTGCCGGCCCAGACGGCATCCCTAGCCGCGTCCTCAGAGCATAAGCAAACCAGCTGGCTGGAGTGTTAACAGACTTATTCAATCTCTCCCTATCCCAGTCTGCTGTCCCCACTTGCTTCAATATGTCCACTATTGTTTCTGTACCCAAGAAAGCAAATGTCATTATGAAGTGCTTTGAGAGGGTAGTTAAGGATCATATCCCTTTACCTTACCTGACACCATAGACCCACTTCAATTTGCTTACCACCCCAATAGATCCACAGACAATGCAAGCGCCATCGCACTGCACACTGCCCTATCCCATCTGGACAAGAGGAATACCTGTAAGAATGCTGTTAATTTATTATAGCTCAGAATTCAACACCGTAGTACCCTCAAAGCTCATCATTAAGCTCGGGCCCTGGGTCTGAACCCCTCCCTGTGCAACTGGGTCCTGGACCTCCTGATGGGTCGCCCCCACGTAGTGAAGGTAGAAAACAGCACCTCCAGTGCGGTGATCCTCAACACAGGGGCCCCACAAGGGTGCGTGCTCAGCCCCCTCCTGTACTCCCTGTTCACCCATGACTGCGTGGCCATGCATGCCTCCAACTCAATCATCAAGTTTGCAAACACCACAACAGCAGTAGGACTAATTACCAACAATGACGAGACATCCTACAGCGAAGGGGTGAGGGCCCTGGGAGAGTGGTGCCAGGAAAATAACCTCTCTATCAATGTCAAAAAAAACAAAGGAGCTGATGATGGACTTCATGAAACAGCAGAGGGAGCACGCCCCTATCCACATCGACGGGACTGCAGTGGAGGTGGAAAGATTCAAGTTCCTCGGCGTACACATCACCGACGATCTGAAATGGTCCACCCACACAGACAGTGTGGTGAAGGTGCAATAGCAACTCTTCAACCTCAAGAGGCTGAAAAAAATTGGCCTGGCCCCAAAAACCCTCAAACTTTTACAGCTGCACAATTGTATCACTGTATCAGACTGTATCACCTCCTGGTATGGCAACTGCCCTGCCCGCTACCGCAGGGTTCTCCAGAGGGTGATGTGGTATGCACATCGCAACACCAGGGGCAAACTCCCTGCCCTCCAGGACACCTACAGCACCCGACGTCACAGGAAGGCCAAAAAGATAATCAAGGACAACAACCCCCCGAGCCACGGCCTGTTCACCCCGCTATCTTCCCGAAGGCGAGGTCAGTACAGGTGCATCAAAGCTGGGACCGAGAGACTGAAAAGCAGCTTCTATCTCAAGGCCATCAGACTGTTAAATATCCATCACTAGCTGGCTTCCACCCGGTTATGCAACCCTGCACCTTAGATTTGGAATCACTGGCAACTTTAATAATGGAACACTAGTCACTTTAATAATGTTTTAAATAATGTTTACATACTGCTTTACTCCTCTCATATGTATATACTATTCTACTGTATTTTATTTAATGCCACTCTGACATTGCTCAATCTAATATTTATATATGTCTTAATTCCATTCTTACTTTTAGATTTGTGTGTATTGTTGTAAATTGTTAGATACTGCTGGACTGTTGGAGCTAGGAACAAGCATTTCGTTACACCCGCAATAACATCTGCTAAATATGTGTACGTGACCAATAAAATTGGATTTTAATTGATTTGACCAAGTCAGAACAGTAGGCTAAGTTATGAGGTGGAAAGGGAGCAAATTATTAAGGGGGAAAGGGAGCAAATTATTAGGGTGAGGCACATGGGCTACTAACAGCTTACTACACAACATACACTTAGTATTTACTTTCTTAGCGACAGTATACATATCTCCCTGGAATATTACATCATTCATGTAGCAGCATACAATACATTTTTGGACTCACCTTGTTGTGCGGTGCTCACTTGAACAGGAAGGTGACGCGGCGGTCCTTGTGGGCAAATTCTGTCATCAAACTTAGTCATCCAAGTTTGGCATTCTCTGTATTTATGGTTCTTTCAAGACAACTGGGAATTCAGAAAAAAACTTGGTTGAATAATGATGTCAGTGATGTTCAGGTTGGAGCTCTAGATAGAGGTCCAAGTTCCTAACTTGGAATTCCGAGTTGGATGACCGTTCAAAGCATAATATTTTTTTCCAGGGTTCCAAGTTGTCTTGAACTCACTGAAGTCTTGCTGGATTGACAGCATGGCCAATGTATTCAACCTTTTCTGGCCCGTGGTATGTGAATGTTAATCCTGTTAATCTTGGAAAAGAGACCCTTAACCACAGACTTGGACCACACACCCACTCCAACGAATAGCAGGCTAGTGATTGCTTAGCCACTGATTCATTCCAACCCCCCCCTCCCCATTGTTGAATTAGTGATTTCCAAATTGTTGTGTAATGTTTATGTCCAATGGCCGATGAGCACCGATATGTTTGATCTATAATTTATCTTCATATACCAAGGACTGAAAAGGATTTGCAAGTAGATTGTCTACGTGATTCATGATGATGACTGCTTGTCTAGCTTGCTTGCTAAGATTTTGAAAGAATGATTTTGACATGATCAGTCCAATCAAAGCTACAGTAGATATAACGTGATTTGACGTCATTTTATCTGTGGCCAATGACCTTGAGCCTTCTTGAATGGGCACTTCTAATGTAACTATGGCAGCACCCAAGGGGCTTGAATTTTAGAGCTCTCCCCGTAGATTTTGTGGTGACGTAGTGTCCCTATGAGTGACAGAATGCTGGGCCAATCACGGCATAACTAGAGAACATTACCAACCCCTACGCTCCGTATTTTCCCCGGGGTGGCCCACCACCACCACAGAAAGCTAGGCTGAAACACCTGCATTCTGGAACCGCCTTACTCAAGAAAGCAAAAAAAAGAGACCATGTTTGTATGCTGCTTTTTTAAATATTTTTTTTACATTGTTTGCAAACTGATGTGACACGTATTAATGCCAAAATAACATGCAAAACAGACAAAAAAATCTAATGTTTTTATAATGAGCTAAACAGGTGACCCACCTTCCCTGAATGATGGATCGCCACTGCTTGCTTATATGAAAGTTCAGTTCCAAATGTTTCCAAAACTGTATTGTGTGTGTGTGTGTGTGTGAGGCGTATTTGCGTTTAGACAGAGCATTTGGGCAGCATAGAAATCGACATTATAATGTTTAACATTACGGTGTGTAGAATGGGTTGCTGATGGCCATGGATGGTTAAGTAAACAAACCCTTATCACTGACTCTTGACAGTCATACCAACTTCTGGCTTCTGACACAACAATGTCCAGACACATTTTCTAGGATCAAAGTTTTGGAACCAATGTTCTAGTGTCGGATAGGGTTATGAATACAGTTTTTACATAAATAATTAAAAACAAAACAGTAACGTAACGTAAAATGTTTCCCAAAAGTCCACCATCATAATGCCGTGTGTAATTGCGGGCTATTCTTTGGGGGCTGAAATCAGTCTTAAAAAATATGTTTTTTTAATTGTTTTTTTTAAATGCAGTCTGCTCACACTAGTCGCCGCTCAACTCCATCGTAAATTGTGGAGTTGAGTTTTAATCGTCTACCCATCCCTATATCTAAAACAACTGGGTCTAAATGTGGTCATGGGCATGAGACATGGTAGTGGCAAAACAAATCTGTTTCGACTTTCTGACTTGACTTGTTATATTCCCACAAACCAAGCACTTCACGCAACGCAAGTTGTACCGGTATTAGGCTATAACTACACAGTAGTAGAAAAAGCAGCTGGTCGGATAAAAACAACTGTTGAGACCAGTGTGCATAATGATTTCAGTTTAGAACACTGAACACACATCTTGCTGCGGTGGATCTCACCTGTTCATCAACAGTAGGCTAGGCCTACTCTTTGCTTTAGAGGCGAATATTGTTTATTTTCTTTATCACAAAACATATTTATTTTAGGCTATTTACGTGGATTAACTTGTGTATTGAGTTGCTTGAAAGTTACTATTTTGTTCTCTGTTCAAGGAGGGCCTTAGGGTGCCAGGCCCGCCCTACCTTGCCCGTCCAAATAACATTGAAATATATATTTTTAATTTATTTCACAGAAACCCGCGCCGTCAGAAAGACATCAATCTCAGATAAAGCATCCAATCGAGCGAAACAGCGCCCCTCTATGTAGCCCATGTGTCTTATTCTGTCTGGAACAAAAGAGTATGCCATGTCATACCATTTCTGGCCAGACAGCATCAGATGCATGGGCTACATTTAGAAAGACAGAGGGGTGCTGTTTCACTCACTGGGATGCTTTCTCCAGTGAGAGAGTTTAAGAAGAGAGGAAGAGGCGAAGCGAGAGGGCTCTCGCCAAAATTTCTCCAGGATAAGCCCAATGCATAATAAGCAGACCTAAACTTTGCCTGCCTTCCCGCCCTTAGGACAACGACTCCCATTGATAGGGCGGAAACATGAGCATTTTGTCATTTATATACATATCTCTGGTTTCAGACCTGTGAATTGGAAAGGAACGTTGTCGGGTGTAGTGCACTGATAGGATAATATCTTCCCCTAAAGTAAACTGGTGTTTTGACAAAATTATGTAAGTACTACTGTCTAAAGAAAAACATTCAAAATCCGTCACCAGAGAGCATGACTTAGCCACAGAGGATCATTAGCTTGTTTTAAAAAAAATTGCTGTGGATTGTTTCAAATCACAAGTGTGTAAGCCTATGCTTATTTGGGAATTGAGCCATTTGGGCAGCATGAATAGCAATATGTCTAGCTGATTGAGTTGTGGCTGTCAGTGAAAAGGACAATGATAATGTATCCTGAAAATAACAGCAAATGTTGGCATAAGAAGATGACGGGTGTGTGGCGAAGATATGGCTTGTCTCTCTCCAGAATGCATGCACTCAGCTCTCCAGAATGCATGCACTCAGTGGTCTGCTGACAGTTATTGTGCATTCATTGTTTCATTATGTGAATAGTAAAAAAATAAAATAAATCCCCATTACATACATGTATGTTACCAGTAGGCCTAGTAAATATACATACTGTTAATCCACCTTCATTTGGTTACATACATTTCTGTTAATTCATGTATTAATCATAGTCATTTACAGTTTTTCATTCTCGGAGTGGAAACATTGTTTACAAAGTTCACAATCTGTTACACTTGTGAGAAACAAGTTAATGTAGGTAAGTGCCCGTTTGGCAATGTCTGATTGTCTTAGCTCGCCACGTCAACCACTAATAAGATGAGCTTCTCGGTACATGTTTTCTTCACCTTGCACAGTAAGTCAATGAAGTCTGATACAATTTTGCACTTCACTAGCAAGACAGATAGAAAGGGAGGCAGACAGGCGGAGTAGAGAGATTAACGTGATCGAAATTACCTGCATTTCCATCGGGATATTTTCTGCTGTTTTTATTTGTTGACTTGAGGCCAATGTATTTTACTTAGTTGACATGGAAGTTATAGGCCTAGTACTGCATTGGCCTATAGTCGTGTGCAGACTGGCTTTATGTTATTCTTAACGATTTCGCACAAACCAGAAAAAAATGAAACTATATATATTCACAGTAATATGAATGAATTGTGGTTTATTTGGTAGCATTTGGTAGTGTGACTGATTTTACTAATTGCATTAGTACTGTACAAAGTTAGAGGTGCGCTCTTTGATAAATTCCCCCATTCCCACTACCTCGGGCTTCCAGTGGGGAGACCTGAGGTCAACCTACCCCCGCCCCCCTCCCCATCTCGCACTTCAGAGTGGGAGACCTTCCCAGGCAGTAGCCTGCCTATCTCACAAACTAGAATCAGGGCGCCCACTTCGACAAGGTTAATGGACCCACAGTCCCACACGGTGACATGGTATCGTTGACGTGACGTGCAAATGAGCGATAGGAAACCATTTGTGCAAATGTCACCTTTCCACATTTTTTTCCACCGGCAAGATGCCTTCCTGGGCGGCTGCCCATGTCACCTATACCTAAATCTGCCACTGCTTGAAACCCATTAAAAACATGGGTGAATGTGCAAGCGTGTGCACACATAGGAGGTCCCTTTAGAAAATGTGCCCGCCTATGGAAATTCGTCCTGGCACTGCGGTTCGCTCCCACTTCCAGTCCGTTTACACAAGTGAAGCCTCGGTCACAATACCCATAAGCATTCAGTTACGTTGCGCCAGATCTCATGCATTTCAATGGGTACTTCCACAACGGAGTGGAAATGCAATGCCCCCTTGCGGTTGAGGGCTCTGTTGCGAACTTTGCTTCGTCTTCAGTCCAGCCAGAGTCCATCGAAGAACAGAAAGTTACCAAACCACAGAATAAGAGTATAATATGTGGTTTTCGGTGATGGCTTTATGGGATAGTTAGCAACTTGTAAAAATGACCCATTCCTATAAGTGAGTACTATCTTAATAGTAAAATAGTTTAGGTAAATAAAACACATTGGCAGCTAAGCCAATTATATTATATGACTGTTGCCTCCTGTTGAAGTTTATTATGATGGTAATGACATTTGTTTTTGATTATCATTATTAGGTGGAGGTCGCTAGCTACAATGGTATCTTCAACCTAGCTAGCTGATCTGCAGTGCAAGCTAGCTTGACTTGCTATAAAGTTAGAGAAACTAGTTGAGGAAAAGAGTTTTTGAAGGTATGGTCGTAATTTATTTCCTTACGGTTGCCTATTTTCCGTACAGAGCCATGTACAGCAAAAGGCAGCCTTTATTCAATATTGGAACCCAATCATTTAATTTGAAAAAGTAATTTTCCTATGTGATTAAGCTGACTCCATGTGAACCATTACGAACTACACAACTCTGAAATCAAATATCAAATCAAATTTATTTGTCACATACACATGGTTAGCAGATGTTAATGCGAGTGTAGCGAAATGCTTGTGCTTCTAGTTCCGACAATGCAATAATAACCAACGAGTAATCTAACTAACAATTCCAAAACTACTACCTTATACACACAAGTGTAAAGGGATAAAGAATATGTACATAAAGATATATGAATGAGTGATGGTACAGAGCGGCATAGGCAAGATGCAGTAGATGGTATCGAGTACAGTATATACATATGAGATGAGTATGTAAACAAAGTGGCATAGTTTAAAGTGGCTAGTGATACATGAATTACATAAAGATGCAGTAGATGATATAGAGTACAGTATATATGTATACATATGAGATGAATAATGTAGGGTATGTAAACATTATATGAAGTAGCATTGTTTAAAGTGGCTAGGGATATATTTTACATCAATTCCCATAATTAAAGTGGCTGGAGTTGAGTCAGTGTGTTGGCAGCAGCCACTCAATGTTAGTGGTGGCTGTTTAACAGTCTGATGGCCTTGAGATAGCTGTTTTTCAGTCTCTCGGTCCCAGCTTTGATGCACCTGTACTGACCTCGCCTTCTGGATGATAGCGGGGTGAACAGGCAGTGGCTCGGGTGGTTGTTGTCCTTGATGATCTTTATGACCTTCCTGTGACATCGGGTGATGTAGGTGTCCTGGAGGGCAGGTAGTTTGCCCCCGGTGATGCGTTGTGCAGACCTCACTACCCTCTGGAGAGCCTTACGGTTGTGGGTGGAGCAGTTGCCGTACCAGGCGGTGATACAGCCCGACAGGATGCTCTCGATTGTGCATCTGTAGAAGTTTGTGAGTGCTTTTGGTGACAAGCCTAATTTCTTCAGCCTCCTGAGGTTGAAGAGGCGCTGCTGCGCCTTCTTCACGATGCTGTCTGTGTGGGTGGACCAATTCAGTTTGTCTGTGATGTGTACGACGAGGAACTTAAAACTTACTACCCTCTCCACTACTGTCCCATCGATGTGGATAGGGGGTGTTCCCTCTGCTGTTTCTTGAAGCCCACAATCATCTCCTTAGTTTTGTTGACGTTGAGTGCGAGGTTATTTTCCTGACACCACACTCCGAGAGCCCTCACCTCCTCCCTGTAGGCCGTCTCGTCGTTGTTGGTAATCAAGCCTACCACTGTTGTGTCATCCGCAAACTTGATGATTGAGTTGGAGGCGTGCGTGGCCACGCAGTCGTGGGTGAACAGGGAGTACAAGAGAGGGCTCAGAACGCACCCTTGTGGGGCCCCAGTGTTGAGGATCAGCGGGGTGTAGATGTTGTTACCTACCCTCACCACCTGGGGGCGGCCCGTCAGGAAGTCCAGTACCCAGTTGCACAGGGCAGGGTCGAGACCCAGGGTCTCGAGCTTGATGACGAGTTTGGAGGGTACTATGGTGTTAAATGCTGAGTCGATGAACAGCATTCTCACATAGGTATTTCTCTTGTCCAGATGGGTTAGGGCAGTGTGCATTGTGGTTGCGATTACATCGTCTGTGGACCTATTTGGGTGGTAAGCAAATTGGAGTGGGTCTAGGGTGGAGGTGATATGGTCCTTGACTAGTCTCTCAAAGCACTTCATGATGACGGAAGTGAGTGCTACGGGGCGGTAGTCGTTTAGCTCAGTTACCTTAGCTTTCTTGGGAACAGGAACAATGGTGGCCCTCTTGAAGCATGTGTGAACAGCAGACTGGGATAAGGATTGATTGAATATGTCCGTAAACACACCAGCCAGCTGGTCTGCGCATGCTCTGAGGGCGCGGCTGGGGATGCCGTCTGGGCCTGCAGCTTTGCGAGGGTTAACACGTTTAAATGTTTTACTCACCTCGGCTGCAGTGAAGGAGAGTCTGCATGTTTTGGTTGCGGGCCGTGTCAGTGGCACTGTATTGTCCTCAAAGCGGGCAAAAAAGTTATTTAGTCTGCCTGGGAGCAAGACATCCTGGTCCGTGACTGGGCTGGTTTTCTTTTTGTAATCCGTGATTGACTGTAGACCCTGCCACATACCTCTTGTGTCTGAGCCGTTGAATTGCGATTCTACTTTGTCTCTATACTGACGCGGTGGGAATAGCTACACTGTTTTGTATTCGGTCATGTTTCCGGTCACCTTGCCCTGATTAAAAGCAGTGGTTCGCCCTTTCAGTTTCACACGAATGCTGCCATCAATCCACGGTTTCTGGTTTGGGAAAGTTTTAATCGTTGCTATGGGAACGACATCTTCAACGCACGTTCTAATGAACTCGCTCACCGAATCAGCGTATTCGTCAATGTTGTTTGACACAATGCGAAACATCTCCCAGTCCACGTGATGGAAGCAGCTCTGCAAGGTTTTTTGACAGATTTGGCTTAAGTATTGTGTACTGGGATTTGAATCAGCCATTTATCATCACATAACAAGTTTCAGTTCAGTGTAGATGAGAACCTACACAGTAGTAAATCAATTACGGGATAGCTGGTTACTTATTAAAGACTTGACTGGTAAATCGAGAGCATCAACAATTTGCCTTTAGGAAGAGTTCCTATATACTGATGTTCTAGGCTATATATTGTTTCTCCCTCTCCACAGATGTGTTGGCACTCTGAATAAGACACTCAAGGACAGCATCTCTGACCTGTATTGTTGCCATATTATCTTCTCAGTAAAAATGTTACATGCATTTAACATCAGTTCACTTCCCAGGGGTTTCTAGCAAAGAGCTATTAAACACTTGACAGAAAGCCCCTGGAACTTCAACTCATCAGTAACCCGCAGTGGTCAAGTAGAACAGAGAAAAGGTGAAAGTAGGTCTTTATTTCACAAATATTTTTGATTTCAGATATTTTTGTGGGCCATATACAATCAAACCTGGTAAGAGGCTATTTGGATTCTTCATTTACACAACAAATAATGTGAAAGGGAAAAGAGCTCTGAATATATCAACTCGAAGGACCAAGCCACTATAAAAAAAAATATCTTGCAGAATCTAAATAAAGACAAATCTATGGTAATATATTTTGATGAAACCCTGGATGCAAAGGCAGACAGATCTTTCCTCTCACGTAATTAACATATTTCAGAGACAAAAAGCCTAACCGATCAACATGATCTCACCAACAAGTTGAAATGTAACATTTTAATGAGGTGAAGGAGATGAGGGAAAAGCAGACAGAATGTGATTTTTTTTTAAATTAGCGCATAAGGAGACATTGATCAACATGTCTATTACTTTCATTGTCACCTCAATTATAAAGGTTACTTTTAGCCATAAGTGTTGTTCATCCCAAGACTAACCATGGAGAACTCTAAAACCCTGCATTGTTGGTTAAGGTCTCGTAAGTAAGCATTTCACGGTAAGGTCCTGCTGTATTCGGCACACATGACAAATAAAATAGGATTTGAGAGTGTCCAATTTTGTCAAGGTTGTCCTCTCATGTGCCCCAGCTGTTCTATTATGATGTTACCTACCGTCATGTGCTTGTGCAAAGGGAAACATTTTGGGCTGTCTTCTAGAACTAGTTAGTGAATCTTATACCCTAGACCAGGAGTCTTCAAACCTCTCCTCAGGGACCCCCCAGCCGTTCCATGTATTTGAACTATTCCACAGCTAGCATATCTAATTCAACTTGTCAACGAATCACCTGGAATGCTTTTCCAACAGTCTTGAAGGAGTTCCCACATGTTCCCACTGTTTTTCCTTCCCTCTGTGGTCCAACTCATCCCGAACCATCTCAATTGGGTTGAGATCAGGTGATTAGTGAGGCCAGGTCATTTGACGCAGCACTCCATTACTCTCCTTCTTGGTCAAATAGCCCTTACACAGCCTGGAGGTGTGTTGGGTCATTGTCCAGTAGAATAACAAATTATAGTCCCACTAAGCGCAAACCAGATGGGATGGCGTATCGCTGTAGTAGCCATTCTGGTTAAGTGTGTCTTGAATTCGAAATAAATCAGTGTCACCAGCAAAGAAACCCCACACCATCACACCTCCTCCATGCTTCACGGTGGGAACCACTCATGCAGAGATAATCCGTTCACCTACTCTGCGTTTCAAAGACATGGCGGTTGGAACCAAAAATCTCAAATTTTGACTCATCAGACCAAAGGACAGATTTCCACGGGTCTAATGTCCATTGCTCATGTTTCTTAGCCCAAGCAAGTCTTCTTTTTGGTGTCCTGATTCACACAGTTCTCTGAACAGTTGATGTTGTGTCTATTACTTGAACTCTGACGCATTTATTTGGCCTGCAATTTCTGAGGCTGGTAACTCTAATGAACTTATCCTCTGCAGAGGTAACTCTGGGTCTTCCTTTCCTGTGGTGGTCCTCATGAGAGCCAGTTTCATCATAGTGCTTGATGTTTTTGCGACTGTACTTCTTGACATTTTCCGCATTGACTGACTTTCATGTCTTAAATTAATGGACTAATTTCTCTTTGCTTATATGTGCTGTTCTTGCCATATGGACTTGGTCTTTTACCAAATAGGGCTATCTTCTGTATGCCACCCCTACCTTGTAACACAACTGATTGGCTCAAACGCATTAAAGAAAGAAATTCCACAAATTAACTTAAGGCACACCTGTTAATTGAAATGCATTCCAGGTGACCTGATGAAGCTGGTTGAGAGAATGCCTAGAGTGTGCAAAGCTGTGATCAAGGCAAAGGGTGGCTACTTAAGAATTTCAAATATATTTGTATTTGTTTATCGCTTTTTGCTTACTACATGATTCCATATGTGTTATTTCATAGTTTGTCTTCACTATTATTCCACAATGTAGAAAATAGTAAAAATAAAGAAAAACCCTTGAATGAGTAGCTGTGTCCAAAAGTAATGATGGGGAGGTGAGTCGGAGGCAGGTGAAACGTTGTTAATAAAACAAAACCAAGAACACGACACTAACATAAGGCCGACCGCCAATACACACGAGCAATACCAACTGGTGAGTGAACCTGGGAGAGTGGCATATATAAAGGGGAGGAAATAATGATTCACAGGTGCGCGTAATGATGAATCCCAGGACCTGTGGTTAGTACTCTGGCGACGTCGGAGGAACAGACATGACACCAAACTTTTGACTGGTACTATATATGTGATGTATAGACAATATGGATAGAATATGTAGTATATCTGAAGAATAGTATACTGTATGTACAACAATAGTTAAGTATTATAGGCCTTGACTAGAATACAGTATATACATATGAAGTGGGTAAAACAGTATGTAAACATTATTAAAGTGACCAGTGCTCCATGACTATGAACATAGGACAGCAGCCTCGAAGCTGCATGGTAGAGTAACCGGGTGGTAGACGGCAAGTGACAGGGACTACTGTAAGTTTAGGGCAGGGTACTGGGTGGAGGCCGGCTAGTGGTAACCATTTAACATTCTGATGGCCTGGCGATAAAAGCTGTTTTTCAGTCTCTCAAATCAAATCAAATTTCATTGGTCACAAACACATGGTTAGCAGATGTTAATGCGAGTGTAGCGAAATGCTTGTGCTTCTAGTTCCTGCTATGCAGTAACATCTAACAAGTAATCTAACAAATTCACAACAACTACCTTATCCACACAAATGTAAAGGGATGAATAGAATATGTACATATAAATATATGGATGAGCAATGGCGTGCGGCATAGGCAAGATACAGTAGATGGTATAGAATACAGTAAATGCATATGAGATGAGCAATACAGTTGAAGTCGGAAGTTTACATATACTTAACATTTTTCAACCACTCCACAAATGTCTTGTTAACAAACTATAGTTTTGGCAAGTCGGTCAGGACATCTACTTTGCGCATGACACAAGTAATTTTTCCTGCAATTGTTTACAGACAGATTATTTCACTGTATCACAATTCCAGTGGGTCAGAAGTTTACATATTAAGTAGACTGTGCCTTTAAACAGGGGTGCTCCCTCTTGTTTCCTGTAGTCCATGATCATCCCCTTTGTTTTGTTGATGTTGAGTGAGAAGTTATCTTCCTGACACCACACTCCGAGGGCCCTCACCTCCTCCCTGTAAGCTGTCTCGTCATTGTTGGTAATCAGGCCTACCACTGTCGTGTCTTCTGCAAACTTGATGATTGAGTTGGAAGCGTGCATGGCCACACAGTCATGGTAGAACAGGGAGTATAGGAGAGGGCAGTGTTGAGGATCAGCGGGGTGGAGATGTTGTTTCCTACCTTCACCACCTGGGGGCGGCCTGTCAGAAAGTCCAGGACCCAGTTGCACAGGGCGGGGTTGAGACACAGGTTCTCGAGCTTAATGACGAGTTTGGAGGGTACTATGGTGTTAAATGCTGAGCTGTAGTCAATGAACAGCATTTTTACATATGTATTCCTCTTGTCCAGATGGGATAGGTGAGGTGTGATGGCGATTGCATCGTCAGTGGACCTATTGGGGCGGTAAGCAAATTGGAGTGGGTCTAGGGTATCAGGTAGGGTGGAGGTGATATGACCCTTGACTAGTCTCTCAAAGCACTTCATGATGACAGAAATGAGTGCAATGGGGCGATAGTCATTTTGTTCAGTTACCTTCGCTTTCTTGGGAACAGGAACAATGGTGGCCATCTTGAAGCATGTGGGGACAACAGACGGAGATAGAGATTGGTTGAATATGTCCGTAAACACACCAGCCAGCTGGTCTGTGCATGCTCTGAGGACGCGGCTAGGGATGCCGTCTGGGACCGGCAGCCTTGCTAGGGTTAACACGTTTAAAAGTTTTACTCACATTGGCCACGGAGAAGGATAGCCCAAAGGCTTTCGAAGCGAGCCGTGTCAGTGGCACTGTATTGTCCTCAAAGTGAGCAAAGAAGTTGTTTAATTTGTCTGGGAGCAAGATAGATGTCTGCGACAGGGCTAGTTTTCTTTTCATAATCCGTGATTGACTGTAGACCCTGCCACATACGTCTTGTGTTTGAGCCGTTAAATTGCGACTCTACTTTGTCTCTATACTGACGCTTTGCTTGTTTGATTGCCTTGAGGAGGGAATAGCTAGACTATTTGTATTCGGTCATGTTTCCGGTCGCCTTGCCATGATTAAAAGTGGTGGTTCGCGCTTTCAGTTTTGCGTGAATGCTGCCATTAATCCACTGTTTCTGGTTAGGGAAGGATTTAATTGTCACAGCGGATACATCTCCGATGCACTTGCTAATCGCTCACCGAGTCAGCGTATACATCAATGTTGTTGTATGACGCTATCCGGATCATATCCCAGTCCATGTGATCGAAATCTTGAAGCGTGGAATCTGATTGGTCAAACCAGCATTGAGCACGAGCACGGGCATTTCCTGTTTTAGTTTCTGTCTATAGGCTGGGAGCAACAAAATGGATTCATGTTCAGATTTGCTGAAGGCAGGGCGCGGGAGGGCTTTGTACGCATTGCGGAAGTTTGAGTAGCAGTGATACAGAATTCTGCCAGCTCGTGTTGCGCATTCGATATGCTGATAGAATTTAGGGAGTATTGATCTTAGGTTAGCTTTGTTAAAGTCTTCAGCTACAATAAATGCAGCCTCAGGATGTAGGGTTTCCAGTTAACATAGAGTCCAGTGAAGTTCTTTCAGGGCCGACGAGGTATCTGCTTGGGGGGGATATACACATCTGTGACTATAATCAAAGAGAATTCTCTTGGAAGATAATGCGGGCGGCATTTGATTGTAAGACGTACTAGGTCAGGTGAACAAAATGACTTGAGTTCCTGTATGTTGTGATTAACGACTCATGGTGTAATCACAAGGCATACACCGTGGCCTTCTTCTTACCAGAGAGATGTTTGTTTCTGTTGGCGCGATGCGTGAAGAAACCGGGTGGCTGTATCGACTCTGACATCGTATCCCGAGTGAGCCACGTTAGTGAAACAGAGAATGTTACAATCTTTGATGTCTCTCTTGAAGGCAACTCGTGCCCTAATTTCATCCACCTTGTTATCTATAGATTGGACATTGGTGAGTAATGTGCTAGGAAGCGGTGGACGGTGTGCTCGCCTTCTGAGTCTGACCAGTAGGCCGCTCCGTCTGCCTCTCCTGCGGCGACCACGTTGTTTTGGGTTGGCCTCTAGGATAAGATTGCATGTCCAGGGTGGAGGTCCGAACAAAGAATCCGCTTTGGGAAAGACGTATTCTTGGTCGTCTTTGGCAGCATTCACTAGCTAGCTCACAAGATTAGCCAAGTCTTGGGGGCGGCATGCAGCCTGAGAAATAGAGCTGAATTTCAGGCATAGTTCAGGGCTTGAAAGCCGCAAGGCTCCTTGCTGAAGTGGCTATAGTGCATCTGAACAAATTTAATGGATGATGCGTGGTACTTTTGTTGTCGTGATCACAAGAAAATGATCTTGTGATCATGACCAAACAACTTTTGTCATGTAGCGATCGTGAGATAAATAAGTTGTGATCGACGTAACGAGTGTACTATTTTCTTATTCATATTTCCTCTGTGGACTTCCATACCATCGAGTGCTTTTGACCAAGTAGTGACAGGTTGGCGTGAAATCTCCTCTGTGCTCTATCGGCACCATGGGCAGCGCCCTACATACTAAAGCAATGCCTTTGAAAACCTAGTCTGACTAAGGAATGTATTTTGCCATTCCATACCCTACATTTTTGCTGAAACACGCTACTGGCTATACCACCAAGGTTTTGAACAAAACCACCAGCTAGATTGTTTCTTACCTTTCTAGAAGATTTGCAGCCTCTTAATGCTCTGTGGAACTTCCTGAGTGATAGATCATTCCATTCTCCCTGAAATCGTCTTGTAAGATCCCCCTCAAGTGCCAATGGGATTAGTTGAGCTTTCCTCGGGTGTAGCATGCTTCTTCTGTGCTGACTGAACACATTTGTTAAAATGGGAAATTAGTTCTCGCATGTTGTAACGGTTTTGACTTGAGGTTATTATGGGTGCCAGGTAGGTTGTGCCTACCAGAGAAAACATTGGTTTCTCCTTTTGGTTCGGGAGGGAATGAGTCCCATCTGGTCCGTCAAGTCTACACCAATACAAAGGACTTATGTAAAAGTCAGGATGGAAATAAACATTTCATAAACCCTTAAAACATTGAAAAGAACTTCGAAAACTATATTATTTTGCGTGGGTTGTATTAGCAATATCAATGATTACACACACATATAATAATATAACACAATGAGTTCTGGTTCCTCCAGAGATGTCCTGTACCTCGGGCCTAAAAAGAGTCCAGCCCGGTAAAGGAGTTCAGGGAACTCAAGTGACCTTTGTCACGCAATGTTTGTCCATTCATTCAAGTGTAGCGTAAACCCAGTATTAATCATACAATCAATATAACATTTATTTTACCACAGAACTTTAAAGCGTATAAACTCTTACTGTCCTCAACTACAACTACATAAATCATCACCGTATACATATCAAAACAAATGAAATACCGTATACATATCAAAACAAATGAAATACCGTATACAAAAAGGTGGTAGTCAGTCAGACAATCCAATCCGCCAATAGATCTCCAGCGGAGAAAGGCCACGAAGAACGGAGAGGTGTAGTTCACGGACGCAAAGAGTGGATCCGATCCTGGTTAAACTCTATTAGGCTACAAAACAAACCGAAATAGAGAAGCTTCGGAACTGAGGGTTGAACACATCCTCATTCACGTCTCCATCACAACCCCACTTTTGCGCAGCTGATGCTGGCTATTTAATTGGGAATTAAAGGGAAAGCACCCTATTGGAAGGAGAAGCATTGATAGGTTCAGAAAAATTCAGGGCCGTCACAATGTAGCTGTGGACTCCCCACTCATGCGGCCTAGGATTTCAATTTGAATATTGTGCGACATGTATGTGCATTATGGGGTATGGTGCTAAACACCTTGGCAAGTTCCTTCTTTTTTCAAAGAGTATATTCCATCACAGACAGAAAAACTCCACTGCCCCCATCCCCTCTTAACTCTAATTGCATCTAATGCCCCCCTCAAAGGTTGCTGGTTTGAAACAAGGAACTCAATCATTTCCACAATCGCGACAAAATACATATGATTTATTGTCAGCTAACAAGTGTTGACACCAATGTTACCATAGCACTTCAAACTCTTTCTTTCCACAGTGCAGTGCATTTTAAATGCTATTTGCTTGATGCGTGTCTAGCGAATCCTTTGGTACTATCAATAGCATGCTTCAATTTAGAATACCCAGCTCTTTGTGAAGGACTTGTCTGCATTAGCATTGGACCCAACAAAATGCAGTATCTGCAGTAACCGAGTATTCCAGCCACTCTTCCTATTAACCAGCAGCTATTACATGAATACATCTGGACAGAAACTCTGTGGCTAAATTTGGATTCTAGGCTAACCTGTGCTGGCTCCTCTGTTCTAAGATTGTCAGGAACAGTCGGAGGTGGAAGGGGTTGTGGCGCCATTATCCTGGCAGCGCTTGTGGAAGAGTGAGTAGGCTCTGCTAGCTGGATCATGGCAGCATCATCGCTGATGGTCTTGGCGGTGGCCTTGGTGGTTTAATGCTGCTGCTGCTGCTCATCGCTCTCTTTCTCCATTGGCTTTGTTTGGGTAATTTGGCGATTCTGTTATCTATCCTGGCAGATTAGCTGGTTTGAGCTAGCTAAACAGGCTAAGGCTAATAACACTACCGCTTTTTACAGCTAGCTAAGAAGCTAGCTAACTGAACTCTGTAGTGGTGGAGAGTGAGGCAGAGTTGAGTGAAGCAGCTTCAACAGTAAACTTGACCCCACCTGGAGGCATATCACGTTATTCACTTAGCCTACCACAGATGAAGCATTTTCCCCCCACTTTTTTTATGGAAACCCAAATGAGTCCTACATAACCACCCCAGTGGGTTTCCATAGCCTCCCAACACACACACAGCGGCACGCTCTGTCCATTGTGCTGATACAGATTTTGCGCCAACCTGTCACTCAATCGTTTGAACTTTTTGGAAATAAAACTAAAACTGAGGGGGCACAAGTTTCAACTGAGGGGGGCTAAGCACACTTTTGCCCCATCGTGGAGCCAGGCCCGACTAAAGTCCAGGAATGTTTTTTAGGTCATAATGAATGTGTTCAGATGGACCTACAAACAGTACCGTTAGGAGAGTAGGGGGGGGGGGGGGGAACTATTAATCAATGGAAAAAATGATTATACTCTTTGGTAAAGTATTTATTTTTAGGGCAATCTCTGTAAAACCTTTTAAATAGAGAGGTGTAAGACCCTCATAATACATCACAGTCAAATAGGATGTATTACATAAGGAAATGGTAAAATGGTAGTGTACTGGGTAAGATGGGTTAGTCTGTGGCTGTAAATAGCAGTAGAAGAAGTGTCGTTGTTGTGGTAGGGTAAATAATAAGTAATAGGGGGATAAAAAAAATATTATTATTATTGTTTTTTTTAAATACGGTTTTGATAAAACAGTCAAAGGATGCTGGCTCCATATTTTGTGCAATCTACAAATGACTGTTTTAGTCACTGCACAGTCATTTTTCAGCAGGAATTGAAGGACTACTCATTTTTAGGCGAGAGTTTAATGAGGGATCACACAAATGTGAGACATCTCTCCCCCAAAAATATGACTACAGTGACAAATAGCAAAAATGGCTGCCAAGCATGACTAAATTAAAAATTATAGCTGATTGTTGATAAATGAAGCACCTTGTTGTATAGTGGAAAAATCTATAATATTGAAAACTCAAGGTGTCAAGCATCCTAAATCCGTAAAAAGATTACGATAGAAAATTGTATGAGATTGTACAATTTTGAAAGCATAAGTTACTCCCGATCCTGTGTAGTGTGTGACCTGGATGTGGTGTCATTCTCACCCAGAAATACAGTGGCGCGTTACGATATATGCTACATAGAACGAACATGCCTCTCTTTGATATGTACAATAAGGACTCTCTCGCAGGGCAGGAAGAATGCTATTTTTGTCATGCCCTGAAAAGGATCTCATCATCTGATCAAATCAAAATAAATAAATACAGAGGTAGCTACATTTAGGTGTTACTCCTCTGTCCATAACATTGTCTCTCTGGATGATGGCATTAATATAAAGCAACACTGAGAAATCTCATGGGGAACATCTCTTCTTGACCCTTCCCCAGTCAGAGCACATGGGAGTCAGTTATGTGTTGCTAATGATAGGGTACAACAGCCTTGAATCTGTATCTGTCGGTGAAACAGTGACACTCTGTAACCCTGTATACTGTAGTGTACACATTGTCCTCCTGGATAGGCTACTACTATGGCCCATTGGCCGTGTGTAATCCCCTTATAGCTGTCTGTTGGCTTCTTCCTCTCTCTCTTCTGCCCTCTACTTAGTAAGCATCCCGATGGCAGCTCGTACTTGTTCTCTGCAGTGATCAAACACTGTCGCCCTGCAACCTGTCCAATCCTCCGAGCAAATCCCCCCATTGATTTCAGCCCGCTCCTTCCAACCGCCGGACTCGTGGGCTTTTTCGCCGCTAGCCAATCAATGAAGAAGACAGCTTGTTCGGTAGCCATCATCCATCCATCCAGCTGCAGCTGCTGCACAGAACCTCCCTAAGCTTCAATAATGCATGACACGACAAGTCAGTATTCAGACGGAGTAGAATAACATCTACAATGTAATCATGGTGCCGTTATAGCAACACTGTCTGGGAGGAAATAGTGAGCATGTACAGGAATGACAGATGTAATTTTCTTTCTGGGAACTAACTGAATACCAAACAGTCAGGCTGTTGAAAAGATAGGGACATCTATTGGGATGAGGGGTAAGTGTTGGATAAATGTTCTATCATTCTATTCATATTAGGCAATGAATTAAATGGTACAGCACACCTAAGATCAAGTATTTCTCCAAGTAAAATGATCATGTACTTACTCCTGCAGGACTCATTCTTTAAACTAGTGGTGCAGTGGAGTGTAAACGCAAGTAAAGGCAGTTAACCCACAGTTTACCCACTTTTTACCCACAGTTTGCCCACCTTTTGGGGAAAATGGATTGAAAATATAGGGAGAGTTACTTTTCTCACTGCGACTCTGGCAATCAGAGTTTACCTACCCATTTTATTACCACTACATCACTGCTTTAGACCTTGCATGTAACAGTGTGCGTGTAAATTGACCAATTAACAATTATATGTACATTTAGTTGTCTTTATTTGGCAGTTCCTTTATATGATTCAAATTGCAAAATCCCCTCAAGTGAAATGATTCCTCCAGAGCACGTCAAAGGGTTTACCAAAATATCAAATGTCACTGTGCTCCAGATCCTCAAAGTGCAGTCATATTGCTAAAGCAATGCCATGGGATTTCTGGATTGCAACAAATATTCAATAGGGAGGAGAGGCAAAGCAGGACAATATGAGCATTTGGAGCATAAAATATATTAATTACAGTATATTATACAGTATATTAACAGAAGATAGGCATATAATGTGATCAACATTGATATAGACACCTAATTTAATGATATTTGTGCTATAGAGATTCATTACATTTCTTCAAAAACGTTTACATTTCGAACGTGCTTTGACTGCTTGTTGCTTTTGTTATTTGTTTGTGCTTTGTTTGGCTAAAGCTCACTTAAATGTTGAAATGATGCAAAATGTCAAGTCAACTGGTAGGAAAGGCATTTCAAATGTACAGCAAAATGCAGAGACCACTTGCAGCTATATTTCCTATATTTGTATTACTACACATGCTAACGTTAATTAGCAACCACTGATAGGCCTAACCTGCACCTGTAATATACAGTGCATTCGGAAAGTATTCAGACACTAACTTATTCCACATTTTGTTACGTTACAGCCTTATTCTAAAATTGATATTTATATATTTTCCTCATCAATCTACACACAATACCCCATAATGACCGAGCGAAAACAGGTTTTTAGACATTTTAGCAAATGTAATTAAAATGAAAAATATATGAAAAATATATTTACATAATTATTCAGACTATATGCTATGAGACTCAAAATTGAGCTCAGGTGCACCCTGTTTCCATTGATCATCCTTAAAATGTTTATACGACTTGTTTGGAGTCCACCTGTGGTAAATTCAATTGATTGGACATGATTAGGAAAGGCACACATCTGTCTATAAAAGGTCCCACAGTTGACAGAGCAGAAACCAAGCCATGAGGTCGAGGGGATTGTCCGTAGCTCTCGGAGACAGGATTGTTTAGAAGCACAGATCTGGGGAAGGACACCAAAACATTTCTGCAGCATTGAAGGTCCCCAAGAACACAGTGGCCTCCATCATTCTTAAATGGAAGAAGTTTGGAACCACCGAGATTCTTCCTAGAGCGAGCCACCCGGCCAAACTGAGAAATCTAAGGAGAAGGGCCTTGGTCAGGAAGGTGACCAAGAACCCGATGGTCACTCTGAAGGGGCTCCAGAGTTCCTCTGTGGAGATGGGAGAATCTTCTAGAAGGACAATCATCTCTGCATCACTCCATCAACCAGGCCTTTATTGTGGCCAGACGGAAGCCACTCCTCAGTAAAAGGCACAGCCCGCTTGGAGTTTTCCAAAAGGCACCTAAATACTCTCAGACCACGAGAAACAAGATTCTCTAGTCTGCTGAAACCAAGATTGAACTCTTTGGCCTGAATGCCAAACGTTACACCTGGAGGAAATCTGGCGCCATCCTTACGGTGAAGCATGGTGGCGGCAGCATCATGCTGTGGGGATGTTTTTCAGCGGCAGGGACTAGGAGAGTAGTCAGGATCGAGGGAAAGATGAACGGAGCAAAGTACAGAGAGAGCCCTGATGAAAACCTGCTCCAGAGCGCTCAGGACCTCCGACTGGGGCGAAGGTTCACCTTCTAACAGGACAACAACCCTAAGCACACAGCCAAGACAATGCAGGACTGGCTTCTGGACAAGTTTCTGAATGTCCTTCAGTGGCCCAGCCAGAACCCGGACTTAAACCCGATCAAACATCTCTGGAGAGACCTGAAAATAGCTGTGCAGCGATGCTCCCCATCCAACCTGACAGAGCTTGAGAGGATCTGCACAAAAGAATGGGAGAAACTCCCCAAATACAGGTGTGCCAAGCTTGTAGCGTCATACCCAAGAAGACTCAAGACTGTAATTGCTCACATAGGTGCTTCAGGTCCGAATAGTTATGTAAATGTGATATTTCAGCTTTTTATTTTTAAGAACTGCTAAAATGTCTAAAAACCTGTTTTAAAATGTTTGAATACGGTAGTAACGTAACAAAAGGTGGAAAAAGTCAAGGGGTCTGAAAAATGTCAGAACGCACTGTTTAATGAACAAATAACTTTCCGTCAACAACTATATTCAATCTGTATCGCTGCAGCGATAGAAATGTAAAGGTCATTTCCGATTGAGCCAACATACAGTGCATTCAGAATGTATTCAGACCCCTTCCCTTTTTCCACATTTTGTTTTGTTACAGCCTTATTCTAAAATGGATTACAGAAATAAAAATCCTCATCAATCTACACACAATGCCCCATAAGGTCAAAGTGTTCTTAGGAAAAAAAAAAAAATATTTGCATGCATTTCTAAAAATCTGTTTTTGCTTTGTCATTATGGGGCATTGTGTGAAGATTTATGAATATTTTTTTCCCATCCATTTTAAAATAAGGCTGTAACGTAAAAAAAAATGTGGAAAAAATCAAGGGGTCTGAATACTTTCCGAATGCATGGTATGCAGCGTTTACCGTGAATGCAGTCTCCTCTAACGCAAGAACATTGCCTCTAAATTTCAATTATGCTGTAACGCTGAACTTCTGCTATACAGATTGAATAGAGCCCTTTATTGATGACAATGTCTAGTTCTCAACTCCCGTCCAATTACCAGGTAAATACACAGAGACTGAAGGGCGAAAGTCCAACTTGTGCTTATGGAAATGGACTTGAATTGACGAAAGTCATGTTTCCATTACTTTCACATTAAACTTGATACTCTCATCTCCCGCCAATCCACCCTATTCCCTTTCACAATCATAAGTCAAGTGGCTATCTCATATTAGCAGGAGACAGACAGCTATAGAGAAAAGAGGGTGTACGTGGAGTGAATAATATTGAAATGGGCACTGTGTCGGGAGTTCCTCCTTTTTGTCATTATACCCTGAACAGGATATGAATTCTCAGGGCTCCATATTCTTTCCTTTTTCCCATCACAGCAGAGATGCATCAATATTTGACCTTCTCTTAGAACTTGACTCTTGCGTCCCAAACTTTTCTATCCGGGCCTTCAGTGGCATACATTTTTTGATGGAGAGGCAAACCTCCAAATCAAAACCAGTGAGACAGACGGGTTGACTGTGCCCTAGGGGTGATTCCTGGTTAATGGTATGAGCAGAGTGGGGAAAAGGTGGAGATAGGGCAGTGGTATAAAGTAAGGGGGGGGGGTTGCCTCTTTCGGGATAACAAAATCCCTCTCAGACGACCCCCACCCCCACCCCAACCTTCCCTCCATTCCTCGAAGTGAGTCTTTTCAAGAACGCCCACCCTTTCCACCACCACCACCACCGCTACCCTCCCCAACCTCTGTCTTTCCTCCTAGTGGTCAGGCATCATCTCTCCCTCCCTACATGATGCTGCACTTGCCCTTAAGCTTGTCGGCATGCTTCTGCTTGCCGGAGCGCTTGCCGTCGACGCTCAGACTCATGTTCCTCTTCTTCTCCAGGGTGAGCAGCTCCTGGAAGAGCTCCTTGACGTTGCAGTTCATCTTGGCCGAGGTTTCCATGAAGGCACACTTCCATGCTGTCGCTTGCGCCTCACCCTCCTTGGTCTCCACTTCACGCTGGGTCTCGTCGCTCTTGTTGCCCACCAGCATGACGGGGATGGCGTCCACGCTGCCCTTGATGGCCAGCACCTGCTGGTAGATGGGCTTGAGCTCCTCCAGAGACTGGCGGCTGGTGACAGAGTAGACCAGGATGAAGGCGTGGCCCTTGGAGATGGACAGGCGCTGCATGGCGGGGAACTGGTGGCTGCCCGTGGTGTCGGTGATCTGGAGGGTGCACACACTCTTGTCACAGCTGATCACTTGGCGGTAGGTGTCCTCCACGGTGGGGATGTAGGTGTCCCGGAAGGTTCCCTTGACAAAGCGAAGGACCAAGGAGCTCTTGCCCACACCGCCAGCCCCAAACACCACAACACGGTAGTCATTACTCTGCTCCGGCATGTTGGGGGGGTAGGGATCCCTGTTGTTATCTGTTTCCTAAGACCTGTGGAAGAGAAGGAAGAGAAGATCAGGAATGGTCATCAAAGGATGGGATCAGAAGCACTATCAGAAAAAACATGAATGCCATTCAACTATGTTGATTGGAATTTGCCTTGTAGTTGAAGCTAACCCAGCAGCCAAAGTTGGTTGACATGATGTCCTTTCAATCACTTTTGCCAGCTGGGACAAGGCAATAAAATATCCCCACTACAATACACAATAGCATAATCATGACAAACAGTGAGCATTATCTCAAGAAATAATAAATGTTCTTATCTAAATAGCATCCTCGCTATCTTCTTGTGCACTTGAACAATATCTCAGAGACCCTCGACTGAGATAAACAGTGCAACAAGCTGGTCCCTTTAAAGCCAGGCCTGCCATCATAGATTATCATTAACCTGAACAAGAAACAGGAGAGGCAGTTAATTGATGGGCTCTCAGATCTATGAAAGCACAGTGCAGTGGGAAGCAGAGGCCAAGCACATTGTCATCAAAGGTGTGTTTGTGTAGCCTGGGCCCACATCTGTTTGTTCTGTCTTGCCAACTCCTATGTAGATTGTCACGGCAAGCAAAAAAACACATCTCAGACTAGGCTATTTTTTGTGTGGTCCAATGTTCCATGAGGACTGCCTTGCGATAATACCAGAGAGTGGAAAGGTATGGAATACATCGACACAATAGACTGATCCAAATAGCCATTGAAAATGTATTACATGTACCATTGATCTTAATGCTCAGTGGTAATGGATAAAAATGGATGTTAGAAAAAACAATACTATAGCTTCACAGTTGGGGTGTTATGTAGTACTATTGCATTTTCAAATGTACGCTCAGGTGCATGACAATGAGAGTAATGGAGATAGTTCGGTAAGCTATGCTTGCATGATGAATAACCTTACCTAGGCTTTAGCTCAGAGGGCTAACACAATCCTGAGGTGACAGATGACCCAGGTTCAATACCCAATCAGTCACATGAGAACACTTTCAGACATGCAAATAAGAATTGCACTGGTGTGTGTATGTGCGAGCGAGAGAGAGAGATTGTGTGTGTCATCTGCCATCAACACTATAGTCAGATTGCATTAGGGAGTCATTCATCTTGCTGTGGGTATGGAGGTGGTGGAGAAATAAAGTGGAATGGAAGGGGGCTAAGCCTGGGGAGGGCTGACAGATTGCCATTGAGTGGGAAGATGACTGAGTGAGAGACTAAGAGGAAGAACAGTGCGGATCTAGATTCAAAATGACCAATTCATGGTTTTGGTTGGGGGATTTGCTCAAACATAGGGACATGGTCAAAAAAGCATTATGCCAGCTATCTGTCACTTAATCAAGTGATCGGTATCAGTTCTGTGTTGTTAAAAACACAAAGCATCACCAACATAAAGTGTCTTAATAGGGCATGGGCCACCTCGAGCAGCCAGAACAGCTTCAATGCACCATGGCATAGATTCTACAAGTGTCTGGAACTCTATTGGAGGGATGTGACACCATTCTTCCACGAGAAATTCCATCATTTGGTGTTTTGTTGACGGTTGTGGAATATGCTTTCTCAAGCGCCGCTCTAGAATTTCCCATAAGTGCTCAATTGGGTTGAGATCTGATGACTGAGATGGCTATGGCATAATGGTTTACATCGTTTTTATGCTTATCAAACCATTCAGTGACCACTCGTGCCCTGTGGATGGGGACATTGTCTTCCTAGAAGAGACCACTCCCATCAGGATAGAAATGCTTCACCATAGGTTGAAGGTTATCAATCAGAATGGCTGTGTATTTATTGGTGTTTACCTTGCCCTCTAGGGGTTGCGTGGACTTAAACCATGCCAGGAAAATGCACCCCACACCATAACTGAGCAACCAGAGTTCTATGCCGTGCTTATCTTGTGAATATTTATCTTTAAAACCTCTACAGGATCGGTGGGTCCCCCTCTGGATGGTTGAGCTAATGTAGGCTAATGCGATTAGCACGAGGTTCAACTTGAAAAGTTTTTAATACACCAATTAGGCACATTTGGGCAGTCTTGATACAACATTTTTAACAGAAATACAATGGTTCATTGAATCAGTCTAAAACTTTGCACATGCACTGCTGCCATCTAGTGGCCCAAAAATTAATTGCACCTGGGCTGGAAGAATACATCATGGCCTTTCTCTTGCATTTCAAAGATGATGGGACAAAAATATACAAAAAACACATGTTTTTTTCTTTGTATTATCTTTTACCAGATCTAATGTGTTATATTATCCTACATTCATTTCACATTTGCACAAACTACAAAGTGTTTCCTTTCAAATGGTATCAAGAATATGCATATCCTTGCTTCAGGTCCTGAGCTACAGGCAGTTAGATTTGGGTATGTCATTTTAGGCAAAAATTGAAAAAAAGGGGTGGAAGAGGTAACAAGCCTGGGCAGGTAGAAACAATTTTGTGAAACTCATTACTCTTTATGTTAAAGGGATAATCCATTCCATCTTGACAGGGTTTGAGGTCTGAAAACATCTGAGCAACTTGGATTTTTCAAGCAAAATATCACTTGAATGTACTGTACTTCCAGACCCTGCCATGTTGTTCCCACCTATTAAGTGCCTTCAGATCATTGAGCAGCAGGAGACATATTTCCCTCCATGGGTATCTGAGCCTTGTGTGTTACAGCCAAAGGAACCCCCCATTCATGGACCAGACAGATGCTAGCTGGAGCTCTGGCGTTAGTCTCTAGAGTAAGGCTCCTGTGGTACTCCATGCAGAGCATTCTGTTTGAAGTATGTTGGAGCCCTTGGTGTTTCCACAGTAAGAGCAGACACCTCTCTGTGTTCATCTAAAAGAGGTGTTGGTTTCTCTCTCTGTCTCTCTCTCACGTACACTATTTTTATCTTCCTTTCTCTCCCTTCTTCTCCCTCCCTCTCTCTCTCTCTCTCTCTCTATTGGAAGTTGGGCTTTGATAAGTACACCACACAGCTCTGTGATCACTGTATTGTTCTCTGAGGAGCTGCCAATGCTTCCCACCAACACCTGGTCCTGTCCAACATATCAAACAACACTCTGATTCATTCATGTTCGGGTAGAGCGGGAGGCCATTGCGTAGCTACAGAGCTCTCCACTGCCTTACTGGGTCAAATATACTTGGCTATCATCATAGACGTCTGAGTACATTTGTTATGTCTTTTGGGTTTCATAACCACGTCTTTATAACAATTAAACGATGATGATGCGGGAGAGAGGGATTCAGTTCCACCATTTATACAGAACGCGATCGTCTCAACACGTACAACCCAATGATGCTCGGCGGCATAACCCCAAATCACAACGCCTTACCTCCTACATAAATTGTTGAATAACAGACCCGAGAAGGTGACTGTGAGCCTCCAGGGTCATGGTGTCACCCAGTTACAGTTCTGGACCACTCATGACTGGTGGTTCTGTCAGTGTTGCGTTACTCAACAGTAACTGAGCTGTGTGCCTTTTCCAGACAACGTCCTCTGCAGTGTGAACCGTGTACCACACAGGACGAGTCTGAGTAAGGACTGTGGCAGGAACCCTTTGAGGTAGTTCCTAGCTAAGGCAGTTTCTCCAAGATCGAAAGCTCTGTCCTTTGCTCTCAGTTCACAATGTTTGACTTGACTCCCCTGTTGACGTCTCCTTTGCGTTCAGAGGTTTTAGTAGGTCGAAGCTTGTGCATAGTTCTTTCTTCATGAGTAGCGATGCAGGCGAGGCTTTGGTGGTTGCATGAGGAGTGTTCCTGTAGGATAGCAGGAAGCTTTTCAAGAGTTGGTGCAGTGTTCCTTGAACCGCTTTTAAGGCATGTTTCATGGTCTGAATGAACCTCTCTGCTAGCCTGTTGGTAGATAGATGATACGGTGCGGACCTGATGTGTTGTATGCCATTCATCTGTAGGAACGTAGCCATTTCTTGGGACACTAGCTGCAGTCTGTTGTTGCTAACAAGATGGATTGGCGAACCGACTAAACACTTATCCAAGCTCCTCGATGGTCTTCTCTTCAGTAGTAGACCTCTGTCCACTTGCTATGAGCAAAGTCGATGTGGATGCATTGCCACGCTTCCTCTGTCCAATTCCACGGATGAAGAGGTGAAAGTTGAGGTACCTTCTGACATGGGGAACGTGTTTTTGCTTTCTCCTCAATGCTTCCATCTAGTCCAGGCCACCAGAAGTAGCTAAACCTGCGAAAAGGTTGTCGATGTAGCAGATATTGCTCAGCAGACAACACAAGGTTTAGCGTGACTTTAAAGTCTTCACATATCCTGATTCCACCATTCTTCCTAAAGGAAAACTCTAATCAAAACTATATTTTGGTATTTGTTTCATTAGTCCATTGTTGACATAGTCCCAAAATGTTTTGATTGTCAGCAATCACGTTTTCAAGATATGTACCTTTCAAAATACAGATATCATCCCTGTATGATGTATTTTTCATCATATGATGCAAAACGCAGCATCGTAGGATGCACAATGCATCATACAGGGAGGATTTGTGTATTTTGAGTCACATATCTTGCAAACATTCTGACAAGCAAAACATTTTGGGATATTGGAAAACAAATGGATATTTGTTGGGTGGATATAGTTGTTGGGTGGAGTTTTCCTTTAGGGACTGGAAAGATGAGTGTCGCCCATTCACTCACGCTGACTGGCTCCAGTGCTTTGTTCATGACTAAAGTGTCCAAGTCAGCCTAAACTTTTGGTCTGATAGCATAAGGTACTGGTCTTGTTATCGGAAACGTTGATTTTCTGTAAGGCTTAATGCAAAGATTCACTATTATGTCTTTCATGCTACCCAGCTCCACATTAAAGAGTCCTCCATGTTTCTGATGTGCTGATGGCCAGTCCAGTGTGATTTCCTCCAGCCACGAGCATCCCAGTAGTGATGGATAGTCTCTTTTTATTACGTAGAGTGGCAGCTTCAGTTTGTCCATTTAACTGAACTGTGACCTCAGGGATGCCTCTTCGCCTGTGTAAGTCCTAAACACGATGTGTACTGGCTGAAGTGGAAGGTGTTTCAGTGTCTTTTCGGAGACTGTGTCTGACACAGTGATATACCCCCCCACCCCCCACAGTCACTATTTTCAATGTGACTTCCTCATCTGAGTCACTCGCCTCTGTGTTCTCTTGCTCAACAGCGTGAACATGTCTCTTTTGCTTTCGTAGGAACGTCTCTTTCTTGGATATCTTTTTGTTTTTGCAGGCTTGTGCAGCAGTGGCCATTTTTACCACAGGCTCAGCAATCCATGTCCTTACACCAGCATGTACTGTAGATGTCCCGCTTTGCCACAGTGGAAGCATGTGCCTTGATTTCCCTGTCTCTGATTTTCAGTTCCACTCGTGTGCACTCGTCCTGATTTCCCTGTCTGCTGAGCCTCTTTAGCAGCTAGTTCCACACTGACTTCAATAGTCTCTTTTGTGTAGCTTCACTCCGTAGCCCACATTATTAGTCTGTCTCTAATGGTGTCATTTAAAACATCATTAAACTCACAGTGCTCTGATAGTTTCTTTAGCAAACATTTTCACTGATTCTCCCTCTTCCTGATTTCTTCCGTGGAACCTAAACCTTTCAGCAACAGTGGCGACCCGTGATTCAGGGCAGGTGAGTCAGAGCCCCACCTGTTTTGAGCCCCACACTTTTTAGCTACATTTTTTTGCATGTTATTTTGGCATTAATCCATGTCACATCAGTTTGCAAACAATGTAAAAAAGTAAATAAATAATTGAGTTAATAAAGCTGCATACAAACATGGTCTCTTTTTGCTTTATTGAGTAAGGCATCTCCAAAATACAGGTGTTTCAGCCTAGCTCAGTGCTTTCTGTGGTGGTGGTGGTGGTGGTGGTGGGGCAGCCAGCGGAAAATACGGAGCGTAGGTGTTGGTCATGTTCTCTATTTGCGCCGTGATTGGCTCAGTGTTCTGCCACTCATGGGGACACTACGTCACCGCCGAGTCTAAGGATAGAGGGCGAAAATTCAAGCCCCATGGGTGCTGCCATAGAATTACATTAGAAGTGCCCATCCAAGAAGGCTCAAGGTCATTGGCCACAGATAAATTACGTAAAATCCCGTTATATCTACAGTAGCTTAGATTAGACTGATCACGTCAACATCATACTTTCTAAATCTTAGCTAGCAGTCATCATGAATCAAGTCGACAATCTACTGGCAAATACCTTTTAATCCTTGTCATATGAAGAGGAAAATTGAATAGAAATTATAGATAAAACGTATCGGTGCTCATCGGACATTGGACATAAACATTACACAACAAGATGGAAATCACAAACAGTACAATGAGTGGTTTGGAAGTAATCATTGGCTAACTGCAAGCATTGCAAAGCGATTATTATTCTGCTATTCATTGGAGTGGCTGTATGGTCCCAAGTCTGGATTAAGGGTCTCTTTTCCAAGCTTAAAATTATAAACATTCAATATTGGCCATGCTGTCAATGAAGCATGATTTGTGCCCCACTCAAAACAACTTAACTCGGAACTGCGTTTTGAACGGTCATCCAACTAGGAATTGGAGGTTGGGAACTTGGACCTCTTTCTAAAACTGTGACTTGAAGATCACAGATGTCATCATGATTCAACCTTATTTTTTCAGAGTTTCCAGTTGTCTTGAAAGCACCATAAATCCAGATAATGACAGACTTTGATGACAAAGTTTGATGACAAAATTTGTGGGTCGTTAAGCCAGGGAGAACTTGGGGATAAAGGATGGAGCAGCCTGCACAAAGGGGCAGAGTAAGGAGAGAACAAAGTGCAATATGAAGAGAGAACAATAGCTGTGTGATTACCTGTTGTGACCTGGACAGTGGGACTCCTCCCCCTTGTGTACCGGATTGGCTGAGGACCACCCCTGGATTGGTGAATTACCCCCTTCTTCCCCAGTGTACCAAAATCCCTAATAAACTCCCCATTTGCATTCTATTTATGCTACTGGTGTCAAGCCCTGACCATAGAGAGCCCTCGGGGCTTCTCTGTGGTGTAATAGGTTAGGGCATGACTAGGGGGCGTTTCTAGTTGTGTTTCTATGTTGGTGTGTGTGTGTGTGTATGGTTCCCAATTGGAGGCAGCTGATGATCGTTGCCTCTAAATGAGGATCATACTTAGTGTGTCATTTTTCCCACCTGTGATGTGGGATATTGTTTTGTATAGTGTGCTGGTGCATGGTTAGTTATTAAACCTGGTGACATGGAAGCCATTTCATATTTCTCAATAGGCTCCTGATTGTCACTCACTTCAATATTGTCTTCCAGCACAGCAATATTTTCCTCAGTCACGATCTTCCTTCACTTCACTCACTGACGTTTCATCCTCAAGTTTGCCCATTTAGCAATTTTTTTAAATTCTAAAGTTTGTCTTCACAGTTGAATTTATGCCCGATCCATACTGTATTTTCCTGCCTTAATATTTTTTTCCCACGTCAATGTCTACCTCGACTCCTTTTCTGCAGTCCATGATGCTAACTCTCTCTTAGTTAGCTCAACTATGCACTTGTCTCTGCTAGCAATACACTGTGCTAACATTAGCATAGACTGTACAATGATAAATAACTGTTTTAAACTTGTAAAACACAACTTTCTACAGACCGACTAGTTACTGTAGATTCAGACCTACTCGTCTCCAATCTTTTGTAATGCCTTGAGACAGTAATTCAGTTGAACCATTTATCCAGAATGTGATCATCTCAATACATACAACCCCCATGATGCTATGTGGCACAACCCCACTACACAAATATTTAGTCTTTACAGTATTTTGTGATCTGCTGCCCAATTACTATCCATAAATACAGATGTACGATCTTAATTTGAACCAGTTTGATAAAGAAGGAAAATAATCCTGCAGCAAGAGGAAATGTGGATTATAATTAATGGATATTTTTGTAGGGATTGATACATTTTTTCAGGCAAAATCAAATCTGACATTTTAAAGTGGAAATTATAAAGGTTAGAAGCCTTTTTAAACGTTTAATATGCACTTTCATTTCCTGTTGTGCAGGAAAATTCTCAGCAATAAGGGTGATCAAATTAAGATCCTACATCTATCTAACTGTTCTTATAAAGATAACGGCTAATTTCAGTTTTGGTTGACACAAAGAAAGGTTGACCTCATGCTTCTGTGGCAAACAGTGAAAAGCGTTGGTTCTTGCTTATGTTAATGTCCTGTATGAACATCGAAAAACAACTCAATGTTTTGTCAGGTTTGCTATATAATGAAATGGTGCTGGGTCACTCCTAGGGTTTGAGTTATTACCCTGTCTGTCAGTTTCCCCCAGTGCCTGCTGTACAGCTGTGTCCAGACGCTACTGGGTTGGTTATGATGACCATGTCCCACTGTCCAGGTCACAACAGGTAATCACACAGCTATTGTTCTCTCTTCATATTGCACTTTGTTCTCTCCTTACTCTGCACCTTTGTGCAGGCTGCTCCATCCTTTATCCCCAAGTTCTCCCTGGCTTAACGACCCACAGCCTTGCCTCGTTGAGGCAGGAAGTCCATATAAGGCTTGGGGGTGGAGCCAGCAGGCTGCAAGATATCTCTCCTTAATAACCACTCCCCTCACCTCTCCCTGCCGTCTGCCACAAACTATTTGTTCAGCACTTTTGAAATGTACAGCGACAGAATTCAGAGAGAGAGAAATTTCCATACTTCCACTCCCATCTATCTAACTGCGATATCATGCATAGTGACAGCCTGGACACTGCTGCATGTCTGGTGGCCATTTCAAGTGGCGGGGTGATTGTCAGATCATATAGCCCAGGAGGCCACTGTTCAACATTTGGACGGGAACTATAATCCGGTTATAATTCAATTGATTTTTTAAATTATATGTTTCGTTATTGCTTGAGTTCAGGCTTGATTGAAACTGCTTTCAATGGGGAAAGATTGGAAGCCCCTCTTCTCGCGTGTGAACCTATGGCTACATTGTCATTTGTGACATGATTTATATGAGGAAACTAACCACGTGGCTTGTTCCCAGTTAGACTAAAAATAATAGACATCTAATATTGTTTCCCTGACATGTGCTTCGTGTTTAAAAAAAATATAAGTACCTTACAAAATAAATCAAATAAATCCCTCTGGTCTTAAAGGGAGAGTGTTTGATTCTAGTTATATTGATTTACTGTATGAACAGAGCGTCAAAGCAATTTCACACAAAGTAGCATTTCCAGAAGGAGATTTTGACGCTCATGTTTGACATCAGTCCTTTTCCCCCTCAGTGAGAGACAGATTTAGAAGAGTGACTAATTGAAGGTCTGGTAATCGATCTAGTCCCCGGATTTGGTCATGTATGCTCTCCCTCGGTGACAACTGCAAACCACTTGACGACAGCAGACGAGCTGGGCAGGCAGGTGTTCTTGCTGTGTTGGTGTATCTTGCTATTATGTATAGGTGTGTGCGTGCGTGTTCCCTCCCTCTGCAGCTCTGGGATTTCTCCAGTTGTGTTTTTTTTCCCCCACATATCTCTGGGAGTTCTCTGGTTACTGTGGAAACAGGGCCCAGAGGAAAATCTATGACAGAGGAAGAGAGTGTGTGTTGCACGCGTGGGTGCGCACACATAAGGGAGATAGACAAAGGGAGGGGGGTAATGACTTTTGTATTTGGGGACGGGGGCATAAACATGTCATCACCCCTGTCAGCATTCAGTTGCCATGGTTACCTTCCCACACCCTTCTATGTCATATCCTTTTTCAGAGAGGTCAACAACACAACAGGAACATTTTTAAGGATTTACGCCAAACTCTTTCTCACTAACAGCTTTCTGACATTGACAGATAGGAATTACCAATGTTTGGACCACTACCGAGATTTGACAACTTGCTAGCCACATTTTCTCATCTCTGATTGAAGGCATCTGTAGGCTTGAATAAAGGAGGACTTTGAATTAGTATGCACTAGTCTATGTGGTTACTCACACAAGACCATTCAAACATTTGGAGATGGGCCATCTGCACAGACACACACACACACACACACACAAACACCCACTCAGATCTATTAGAGACATTAAGTGTCGTACATACCAGTATTGCCAGAATGGTGTGGAGGAGGTAGTAGACAGACCAAAATGTCTGATAAACAACATTATGTCAAGAGAGGGCGATTTCGAGTGTCATGAGAATAGCCTCAAATCTCTTGATTCCTGTGTATTTCAGCAAGGAATAACTGCCAAAACATGGCAACGCACACACACACACACACACACACACACACACACACACACACACACAGTTTGATATAGGGGGTAGTTCCTCTTTGATGGAAATTAGTATGAACAATATCTCTAGATCTATGAATTACAGTTGAATTTCCCAAAGAACAAAGACAATGCTGACATGACATACTGTATTATATTGTATGCTGTTATTACTACAGATCTCGGGTGTAGGTTTAGCCAAATGTTGCCATACAACACTTAGGTGGTGGCCTTGAGAAAAGTGGGTAGAGGACATGAGAGATGGACTCCTGGCTAGATGTATCCACTGTCTTTTCTCAGTTTGTGTGTGTATGGTTTCTCCTTTTTCAATCGTTGGACAGATTGCTCCACTGGGACTAAGTTTCAATGCTTTTGAAAGCTCCCCTATGATACCCTACAACCACCCCCTGCCCCACAACCCCATGACACGATAGACCCATCTAGAAACATGAACAGCGCCTAGTTCCTCCATACCTCTCAATGTTTAGATCTGAAAGGATTGGATATGGTAAAAAAAAGTCACACATCAAATCAAAATTTAACAGGGGACAAGTAATTGTTATATGATGTAGGCCGTCATTGTAAATAAGAATTAGTTCTTAACTGACTTGCCTAGTTAAATAAAGGTTCATTTAAAAACATTAAATCAGTAAATGGTTAAAACATTCATAGATTCTTAACATCTGGTGACGTCTGAGGAAATGTTTATCTAGTAGATATGATTGTATTTTAGATTGATAATAAAATGTGTTATGGCCCTTGAGAGGCATTCCATGCAGGGGTCATTGATGTGAAGCTGGTTCCCTATTGGCTGGTGGTGATAAAAATGGTTGATAATTCCCTGGACGCTAGTGATCAAGCTGTGACGATTGCCCCACTACTTTCCTAACACATGCTAATGCTAGCAGTTATAGAGTCAGGCTCTTTATCGTTCACTTCAAGAGGGTCTCACCATATAAAATGCATTATCTCTGCATCACACATGCTACCATTGCTTCTTGCAATGTAGAAATGTTCTCCTTGAAAATCCCTTTCTGTCTCTCACAATAATTACATTGATTTCCAATGTAAAATGTCCAAATGTCCATGTCAGTATACAAGTTGAAATGATTGATTGTAGTTCTAGCAGTAAAGGCTACATCTTTGGAGTGGTCTTTCTAACGTTCTCAGATGAAAAGGTTCCCCTGCTGAACCCTTGAAGAAATTGAGAACCTTTTTCATGTTCTAAGAGTGTACTGTGCAAACACTGTATTAACATGTAATTATAACAGTGCTTCAAAGCTATAAGCAAAGAAAATGACATACCTGTATTTGTATTAAACCCCTTGAGTCACCTTTGACAGTGTCACACCCTGACCATAGAGAGCCTTCTTATTCTCTATTTTGGTTAGGTCAGGGTGTGACTAGGGTGGGTATTCTAGGTTATCTATTTCTATGTTGGCCTGGTATGGTTCCCAATCAGAGGCAGCTGTTGATTGTTGTCTCTGTTTGGGGATCATATTTTGGCAGCCATAATTCTTACGTCGAACGTGACAGAAGATCCCACCACAACAGGACCAAGCAGTGTGCCCAGGAGGAGAAGGGATCCTGGACTTGGGAGGTCTTGGATGGGAAGGTATCCTGGACCTGGGAGGAGATCTTGGATGGGAAAGGATCCTGGACTTGGGAGGAAATCATGGCAGGACAGGATAGCCTTCCTTGGCGGAAGACACAAGGAGAAAAGGGAGGACGCGACGACGCCGGAGTTCGTGGCCACAAAAAAAGACCAAAAAACACCCCACATTTTTTTGGAGGTGGGGCACAAGGGGTGGTCGGCGGAGCCGAGGAGTGAACCAGAGCCAGTCTGGGAGAAGAGGGAGAAACTGGAGGAGAGTGAACGGAGAGAGTCCGAGACCGTCAGTGAGTGGATGGAGATATTGGAGGAGAAAGAACGGAGAGAGTTGTTGAGTTGGTGGAGGATGCATGACATTTGCACTAAGGAGCGTGTTATCAGTTGAATGCCACCTGAGTCAGCTCTCCGTACTCGTCCTGAGGAGCGTGCTATCAGTCTGGTAAAATCTGTGCCGGCTCCATGCACCAGGTCTCCAGTACGCCTTCCCAGCCCTGTACATCCTGTGCCAGCTCTCCAAACTCACAGGACGTACTGGGCTGTGGAGGCTTCCGGTGACGGTTTCCAGTCCGGAACCTCCTGCGATTTTCCACAGTCCGGAACCTCCTGCGACGGTCCACGGTCTGGAACCTCCTGTGACGGTCCACGGTCCGGAACCTCCAGCGACGGTCCACGGTTCGGAGCTTCCAGGCAAGGCATCCAGTCCTGCTCCAGGGCAGGAGCCTTCCTTGACACCGGGGCCCAGTCCAGGCACGGCGTCCAGTCCCGCTCCATGGCAGGAGCCTTCCTTGACACCGGGGTCCAGGCACAGTGTTCAGCCCGGGTCCATGGCTGGATCTGCGGGATGAGCGGGTTCTTCAGCCCGCACCAGAGCCGCCACCGACGCTAGATGCCCACCCGGACCCTCCCCTATAGAGTCAGGTTTTGCGGCCAGAGTCCGCACCTTCGGGGGGGGGGGTACTGTCACACCCTGACCATAGAGAGACTTCTTATTCTCTATTTTGGTTAGGTCAGGGTGTGACTAGGGTGGGTAATCTAGGTTATCTATTTCTATGTTGGCCTGGTATGGTTCCCAATCAGAGGCAGCTGTTGATTGTTGTCTCTGTTTGGGGATCATATTTAGGCAGCCATTTCTTCAATGTGTTTTGTGGGATCTTGTTTATCTTGCCTTTGAGCATTCCATTATCTTCACGATCGTTCATTCTTTGTTGTTTTTGTGCGTTTCAGTTAATAAACATGTGGAAACCATATCACGCTGCACCTTAGTCCGATAATTCTTACGACAAACGTGACAGGCAGCAATTACAGATGTGAGCCTTTCTGGGTATGTCTCTAAGAGCTTTCCACACCTGGATTGAGCAACATTTGCCCATTATTATTTTAAAAATTCTTCAAGCTCTGTCAAATTGGTTGTTGATCATTGCTAATCAACCATGTTCAGGTCTTGCCATAGGTTTCCAAGCAGATTTAAGTCAAAACTGTAACTAGGCCACTCAGGAACGTTCACCGTCTTCTACATTCACTGTCTTCTTAGTAAGCAACTTCAGTGTCGATTTGGCCTTGTGTTTTAGGTTATTGTACTGCTGAAAGGTGAATTTATCTCCCAGTGTCTGGTGGAAAGCAGACTGGACCATGGTTTCTTCTAGGATGTTGCCGGTGCTTAGCTCCAATCTGTTTCTTTTTTATCCTGAAAACTCTCCAGTACTTAATAATGATTACAAGCATACTCCTAACATGATGCAGCCACCACTATGCTTGAAGATATGGAGATTGGTACTCAGTAACGTATCGTATTCGATTTGCCCCAAACATAACACTTTGTATTCAGGACAAAAAGCTGCTTTGCCACATTTCTTGCAGTATTACTTTAGTGCCTTGTTGCAAACAGGAGGCATGTTTTGGAATATTTTATTTGGTACAGGCTTCCTTCTTTTCACTCTATCAATTAGCTTAGTTGGTTATTGTGTAGTAACTACAATGTTGTTGAGCCATCTTCAGTTTTCTCCTATCCCAGCCATTAAACTTTGTAACTGTTTTAAAGTCAACATACCTGAGCGGCTTCCTTCCTCTCCATCAGCTGAGTTAGGAAGTATGCCTGTACCATAGTAGTGACTGGGTGTATTGATACACCATCCAAAGTGTAATTAGTAACTTCACCGTGCTCAAAGGGATTTTCAATGTTTGAATTTTGTATTTTTACCCATCTACCAATAGCTGCCCCTTGAGAGACATTGGAAAACATTTCTGGTCTTTGTGGTTGAATCTGTGTTTGAAGTAGTCATTCAAAAATCATGTTAAACAGTATTATTGCACACAGAGTGAGTCCATGCAACGTATTATGTGACTTGTTAAGCCCATCTTTTTTATCCTGAACTTATTTAGACTTGCCATAACAAATGGGTTGAATACGTATCGACTCAAAACATTTCAGCTTTTCATTTTTAATTAATTTGTAAAAATATAATTCCACTTTGACATTATGGGGTATTGTGTGTGTGTGTGTGTGTGTGTGTGTAGGACAGTGACAAAAAAAAATCTCTATCTAATACATTTTAAATACAGGCTGTAACACAACAACATTTCTAAAAAGTCAATAGGTGTGAATACTTTCTGAAGGTACTGTAAACCTCGTCGAATATATGCAGACATTATAGCCCACAAACATAAACGTATTATGTACGTCACAACATTCTTATACAACAAAGACGTGGGTATACTACAGAGTAGCTTACGTCAAAGCAGCATTGCTCAGGCTTGCCCCCTTCTATGCCATGCCCACGCAAATAACGAAGTGTCAGTCTCCCACGAATTTTTAGAAGACTGACATAATTGCTACCGCGCATCTTGGATAATCACACAGGAATTTGACTTAACGGGCTCGCGATACCGATTTAACGGCATTAAATCAAAACATCAATCACTCATTCCCTGGCATAATGCTTGGCGGCGACATCCACACTACTGGATGAATGAACGAAACATTGATAGCCCCCCCCCCCCCCCCCCCCCCCCCAGTCCCACACACGCTTTTAGGCTACACAAACACACACTCCATATTGTAGCACATCCCATATGGATGACCATATCCTACTATAGCAGCGACATGCCTATATAACCGCACCATGGTCAACTATGGGAAGTCAGAAATGAAACATCATTCCGAACCCTATAGAGAAAATAAGAGTATCTGTGCAAGGTGTATTGGGTGGTAACTTTGAGAAAGAAATGCAGAGTTTCGAGTCCTGTATACCACAAACACACATTTTAAAGCAAAGGTGGTTGTCGCTCAGACCCTAATCAGACGCACCTGAGTATTTATTTATTTCATAAAGAGGGTATGTTAACCCACACTTGTCTAGAAAGCGTCGCTACAGTGTCTCATCCTATGTGTCTCATCCTATGTCTCATCCTACAGTGTCTCATCCTCACTCATCCAGGTTGGATATTATCACACAGTAAAGGACTGGCCTCACTATTATGGCTGTCAAATGTAACCTAAGGCAAGTATACATTTCCACCAAATACTGATGAACAATGGAGAGAAGGATGAATGAGTCAGTAGGCTAGATGAGTGAGGGAATGAAAAGTGAATGAATGGATGAACGTGTTGAGTTGAAATGAATCGAACTTACCTCAAGTTTACTTTCCCAGATCCGTTGTGATGATGCGGATTTAAATATGCCCGCATTCAAGTAAATACATTGACGCTAGAGTTCTTCTATAGCAATAACATTTTACAATATACGTGATGTGTTGATGTAGCCAGGTCCTCCCCTTTTCACTGCAGCTCGCTCTCTCTGTTTTTCTGATTTAAACCCCTTGATGCCAAAGATAGGAGGTGCTTTCCTTTCTATTCAGTCGCTCATCGAATACTGACGCAAGCGAATGGGCAGTTATAGAAAAATCGTGCGCTTTTGACACTCCTTATCCTGCTTTTGCTGAAGATGTGTGCGCTTCCTCCATCATTCAGCTACGCCTCTGAGACACGCCTCTCATTCGGCTCCGTCTTTATCTTGATCATTTTTTTTCAATTGTTGTTTTCAACACCTAATATGATTGCTGAATTTAATCATGTGGGTTGTTTTTGATCGTTTTTTTTCTCTCACTCGTCGATTATTAGATTATAGCCTGTTTGTGAAACCAATCCGTTTATTTTGGAGAGAAGCTGGAACAGTATCATGTCAATCAAAAAATATATGATTGCTTTTGATTAGATCGGGTTCTTCCAGTCAGTCCATGTAATAAATATACTGTTACATGCGGTGCTGTGGGCTTACATAATTTGTGTAATTGAGTAGATGCTATTTTCTGATGATAAATAGCATAGGGGCTCCCCGGCGTGCTAGTCCATATAGCTTCTTGAATCTGTGTAGACCTACTGTAGGCTATATGTGGCATGTCATGTATCCTAGGGCTAGGCTACACCTCATTTTCAGTTTTTGTCCCCTTGTTTCAAACTCAAATTCACACATGAAATGTCAAAAGAATATTACTTTCTTTTTTTAAAACTTGTCAATACCTCCAAAACTTTGTTAGCAAGATGCAAGAGCCACCATAAATTGTATTGTGAGGTACGTCATGGACTTCACACAAATTTGCCACATTGGTGTCAGGAGAGTAATGGCGCCACTGTCTGGCCATTAAAAATGTTCCCACAAACGCATTCCCACTTCCCAGCCAACCTTTCTTTGGTGCAGCTGACACAATAGATGAGCTTTTGTCTCGCTCCAGTGGTAAACTGAGAAACTCCAAGAGTGAGACGACACCCACCTCCATAACAATGGGCCATGGTTAACCAATGATGAATGGGGTCATGCGCACTTCTTTAATGTTTATCTTTACTGTGTTCGGCCAGGTGAATTAATAAGAATAAATAATACCTGGGAGGCAAAGTACACTGGGGATCTGTCCGTTCAGCACCTCGCTACCCTGGCCAGCAACCTCTGAAAAGGCAGCAGCGCCATCCACCTGTTCAGCACCATGGACAACAGCCCATGGCAAGCCTGTAGCAGAACACGTCAAAACGACCGAGCATTGATTCAATAAAAGTGTGCACAGTATTATAATTCACAGATGCACACATTATAGGTGGGTACAAAATCTGACGTCTGTTTGCTTGTCCCGCACTTCCACGCACACGTTTTAAGTTTAAGTTAAAGTTCAGGCTTTGCTGACCATTCTTTACGCCGAACGTCTGAACTAAATCCTTTTAACCCATGTGGCTATGTTTACTGCATTCATGCTTTGTAGAGTTTCTAAAGTTTCCATTGAATGCAGCCGATGCAATACATTAAGAAATAGACATTGGCTAGAGGTCAAACGTATTTCAAAAATAGTTATAATACCTTCTATATTCAACATTTGCCTGCCAAGAGAAATAAAGATATTTTTTATGTGGAATTGAGAGAGAGAGAGAGAGAGAGAGCTGTGATATGTGACATCAGACTATAGCGTCACAGCACGCAGCTAGTGGTGAATTCAGCATCCATCCCACAGAGTCCGCGCTCTCATTCCACGCCCTACTGAAATCAACACGGCTCGGGGAATGAGGTAAGAATCCAACACAATTGTAACGCTTAGAATTGTCTTACATGACAACATTTTAAATCTACGATAATTTTTTATACTATTTCTATCTCTCTGCATATTAGATTGGTTGTGTCGCGAGCTGCACGGAGGGAGAGTGGTCCTGATGTGAATAGAATGTTAAACAGGCAAATGCATGAAAGTGGGTTTGTTCAAGATATACATGACGCTTTTATAATTGAATAGATTTTATGTTCAATCTTTTGGAGCCCCAATTGTCCAAAGTATTTGGATAGTGTAGCCTAATACCTGAACATGTATGGGGTTGTAGTGGGCAAGGTCGATTGAAATAGGTAGGCTTATCCAGGTAACTTAATTTGATGGTTTATCCTAAAGGGTAAGTGGCAGGCTATTTATCAAACAGATAACCAACCCTCCATTTGAAGTCAATAAATCGTGGACATATTTTGCATTGAAATTGATTCGTGCATGTTGGTGCATTTTGTTCGACGGTGGCCTATTTGGAAGGTGAATCATTGACGTCGTCAATGGAAGAAAACGAGACCATCGCTGTTGTGTGATGTCCTCCTCCTTCATAGATGCAGTTTATTTTCCATACAGCTAGTTGGAGCCTTTTTTATAAAGTTGTCGGGCTAAGCAATAGTGGATTGACATTCATAACCTACACTGGTTGATGAGAAGGAGGCTTCATTGTCTGTCATTGTGTAATCCATAGGCTAAAAACAATGTATCGCGTTTACATTAGAATGCTTGCACGCACATTTTCATGGAGTATCATTTTTGTAATTTGTTTGAATCAATCACCTGAACCTCATCAGGGTAAAATATAATTGATTGTGACATTTCTGGGCAAAATATCCCACCCATAAGAAAATAGATAGGGTATGTGAAGAAGGAAAGCAGTAGACACATAGAGCTAAATATGACAGGCTTCATATAACACATGAAACATGGGGATTAAACCCAGCAGCAGAAAATAATATAGCATCATTGATCTTATTCTCTCACACACACACACACACACAGAGCAATGGTAACCAGTGCAGATCCTACTCTAATGAGTCTCTTAGGGACTGGCCACTGACTGTGCCTATGGCTTTGATTATACTCAGAGTGGCTTCAATCATACAACTACCGGGTGTGGCTGTGCCCTATTAGGTCTATTACCATCTGTGTAGGCCTATGTCTCCAGGTCTTCACACCAACATCCAGGAATCCAATATTACTATTTCCCTCACTGTTTTCACTTCCTCGTTGCAGTTGGCTAAACTGTCCAGGGGAACTGAACTGGACCACAGAGAGAACTGCCAGGGTCTGGAATCTTGGGCCTGGAATCTTCCAAGAGCTTTGGGCCAGTAACCGAAATGTCGCTGGTTCAAATCCCAGAGCAGACTAGGTGAAAAATATGCCAATGTGCCCTTGAGCAAGGCACTTAACTCGAATTGCTCCTGTAAGTTGCACTGAATAACATCGTCTGCTAAATGACTCAAATGTAAATGTAATCCCCAGGCCTGAAAATCCCAACAAAATGGAAAGCGCTTATGTAATATTACATAACGTGATGATTTTTTTTAGGGAAGGGGTGGGCTACTAACTGACACGCCAGATATTGTGGAGGAAAACAGCTGAGCCCTGATGTCGTTGGCATCACTATTTATTCTGTGTATGGATGTCTATGGACAACGACAAGCCTTGAATTGAGATTCAATAAGGTTGACAGGTCAATTTGCTTTAACCAAGAGAGCGTTAATTGGCCTGCCTCCCATAACTTCACATCATTCTCTAGTCCTGAGAAGAAGGGAGAAGGGCTTTACTGACAGGTCCAAAACATTTTACATCATATTTGAAGGGAGATTAGGATATAGACCTTTCATGAGCAGTCTATGTGAATTGACATTGGCAACCACGCCCAGAGAATAAGTACGAAGGATTATCAGCATTTGTCTTTGTATGACTTTGTTATTGAGGGAAGCATTTGCCAGTCTAGTGTAGCTGTGATATATTTGTTTTCCTAATGATGTGTGTTTTGTCTTGACGCACTCAAGGGAATATCCAAGTTTAGCAATGTCGGCAGATTACAAATGCATAACACCTAATCAGAGAGATTTCTATTTTCTGACTATTTTGACAGTCGGTTACAGAACCTCAGATCAAATGCATGTCTATGGTTCTCTCTTCAATGTCACTGATGGGGAAGAACCCCTGTCATCTACATTGAGGAAACAACCATACAGACATGCATTTGGCAGTTTCCCTTTAAAAATAAATAGCCAACTTTTCCAATGATTGGGAGGCAGGAACGATCATTTATTTGTTTTCCTCCTCTGCTTCGTCTCTCCTACAGCTAAGGGCCTTATTTCCATTATCACTGAAAGCCTTCTTTCTTCTAATGGATGCTGAAATGCTGCTCCTGTTGCTGCTTCAGATACAATCTCTGAGGCAGTGCCTTTCAGCTCTGAGCCAAAGTTATTGACAGAATTAGCTGAAGTGAACTAATGCCTGCCCTACTCACCATTTGAATGCTCATCACTCAGAATGCAAATGGAAGATCTCTTATCCACAGAAGATATAGTGGGATGATGTTAACCTCTGTCACTAGAACAATGGGAAATGTCCTCCGTTCTACCTATGGAAGCCTACCACCTCTTTACATTGTACACTGCTAACCTCCTCTCTTGACTCATCGTTACTGTATTAGTTGCTATGGGAGACCCACTTAGGTTAAAGATCATAGCGTTAGTCCATCATTTGTCTGACATTTGGACCCATGAATGGTTTAGAACCTGTAGACGGCTATAGCTAGCGAAAGCCTTTCCTTTCATGATGTAAGCTTGTATAAACAAAGGGCCAACGGCAGGTCACTAATTATGCAGTCTTCTTGAGTTGTTTTTACCACACGCATATCACCCTTTACATCTAGCATCCACGTAATTGATGAAAACAAAATGTTGCGGTCACTTTTGAAGGACGTGTCCCCAGAGAGACGGATCATTTTGTGTCTGGGTCATTTGAGAACTTCGGCACAGAGTTAAAGACTGTCGATGAGAGGCTTTTTGGCAAGTCAACTCCAATGCTAACACCGTATTGATTCCTCACTTAATGAACATGTACAGAATAGTCAGTCCCAGCTGTGACAAGCTGATGGAAACACTCTAGCTCTCACAGTCCAGTCCCTAGGCTGGGATGGCCATTTAGTTCCAGACTAGCAATGATCTGTGCTGTTAGCATTAGCTGTAACGTTAGCAATGAGCTGGCTAGGTAGGTCTACTGACAACATGTATGTTGTGTTAGCTATGTGTCAGACCCCGAAAACTCGATATACATCTACAAATAAGGCTGCTCTGTCTTATTTTCCCATGCCAGGACAATCCCTCTGTAAGCTTTGGATGTGTCCAATTGCCATGAAAGACGCTATTTTGAAAGAAGAAAAAATATCGGTGTCTGGAAACCTCACCATTAGGAAATTACATTTTGATCAGATTGCAGGACTTCCTCGCCCGTTCGCAATATCTGAATAATTGATGTTCTGGATTTAATTTTGGATGAGCGTCTACAGTAGATGCTCCTCCTACCTGGCTCACTCTAAGAATATTGGCATGACAGTATATTACCTGGCCTTTTGACCACATAAGCTCCGTCACTGTCAGAATGGGCTGGTCTGACCCCATGCTCAATCCATGGAAGTGGGTTTCTCCATTAATGAAAGATGGCGGTGAGGTGACGCATTTCTCATGAGATGGGAAATGCCCTTTTAATGCTGTGTCGTGGCATTTAGGAACTCACTTTCATTCAAAACCTCTGTGTTTCACTGTATGTTTCTGACCAAAGGGACCATAATAATAGCTAGGAATAAACAACCACTGCACTGCTGCATTGTTGATCCGTAGACTATATTATTTCATTGCACTTTATACTAGAAAAAGACTTATCGACGGTTTAGGCATTTATCAACACCGTGAATGCACCTGAGCTACTGCCCTACTGTGAGAGCATTGTGCGTCTTTCAGCGACACCTACTACAGCCCAATACGATTGATTCCACCGAATAGTGCACAAAGAACGAGACAGTCTGGTTGAGGAGAGGGAGATCCTCAGGCTCGCCATCTTCACGGGTAGGTGCCGTTGCCGTGGTAACCAGACGGTCTTGGAGGGAAAGGGTGGTGGAGGAAGAAATAATGCAGCAGTGTGGGTCGGGGGGAGAATCCTAGCTGTATGCTACTCGTGTTCTTTGTTCTGGCCTCACACTCTGCGCAGCCATTCATGGCCTACTTTCACTGTACAGAATGAGCTGCGGACCGTTGGACTGTATCGAAATGACTCACCCTGTAAACAATGTAATGATAACCTAATGATAGGGTAAAAAATAAACATATTATGATGATCATGATAACGCAAATCTATTACTTACCTCCTGTTTTTTTGGGACTGAACTACATTTAGAAACTCAGTAATGTTAGAAAATTAGTAGCCTATTATTATTTGATATTATAATATGGTTATTGTTAATGAATATGTATTCGAATTATTATTATTATTTAAAAATGTTATTAGTAGAATTAGTATTATTATTACAGCATCCTTGCTATTAGTGGCTAAGTATTTAAACATATGGCCATAATTATGACAAACAAGATGGGAGAGGCATCAAAAAGCTTATTTGGCTCCTACAAACCCTCATGGACCTCTAAACTTAAGCCCTTGACTGTTTCAGCACAACAAGACAACACTCAGAAACCATGATGTCTGCTTGTTTATTGTCAAACCCAGAACCCCCTTTTCCCCCTTTATGCCCACACAGCCTTTGAGTCATTGTCCATCGTCAGGGGACAGTGCTCTTGATTAGCCTTTTTGTTTCGCCTGACTTAGTTCGCTGACTTCACAAGCGCCAGTTGCAGCCAGTGGATGTGGCTCAGACCTTTGGCTCCTATTGTGTTTGCATGACTGGAGAGAGAGAGAGAGCCTGTAGTGCAGAGCTGACTAGCTAATCACAGCACGGCTCGTCCACAGCCCACTGCTGCTGAAGGGCATTTATGCTCTAGCATGGCTAATGTTCAGCCTGACCTTATAGGCGTGGAACAAGGCTTTGTTTGCGTTTTTGTTTGTTTACATTGTCTAAACATGGCTATTACTTAATCCTAAACATAGTTATTATGAAATCTGAAAATGGTCATATATCAGTTCGGAATCATCTTGCCACATTTCTCTATAAAGTGTAGGTGTGTAATGTGTTACTCACAGTAGAGGAGTTGAAGATAGCCTCCCGGGCCAAGGGTTGTGTAAACTCTGGTTACTGCATATACACTATATATACAAAAGTATGTGGAAAACCCGTCAAATTTGTGGATTTGGCTATTTCAGCCACACCCGTTGCTGACCGGTGTATAAAATCAAGCACACAGCCATGCAGGCTCCATAGACAAACATTGGCAGTAGAATGGCCTTACTGAAGAGCTCAGTGACTTTTAACGTGGCACCGTCATAGGATGCCACCTTTCCAACAAGTCAATTCGCCAAATGTCTGCGCTGCTAGAGCTGCCCCGGTCTACTGTAAATGCTGTGAAGTGGAAGTGTCTAGGAGCAACAACAGCTCAGCCACAAAGTGGTAGGCCACATAACCTCACAGAACGGGACTGCCTCGGTTGCAACACTCACTACCGAGTTCCAAACTGCCTCTGAAAGCAACGTCAGCACAATAACTGTTGGTCTGGAGCTTTATTAAATGGGTTTCCATGGCCGAGCTACCACACACAAGCTTAAGATCACCATGCAGAATACCAAGCATTGGCTGGAGTTGTGTAAAGCTCGCCGCCATTGGACTCGGGAGCAGTGGAAACACGTTCTCTGGAGTGATGAATCACACTTCACCATCTGGCAGTCCAATGGACGAATCTGGGTTTGGCAGATGCCAGGAAAACACTACCTGCCCCAATGCATAGTGCCAAATGTAAAGTTTGGTGGAGGAGGAATAATGGTCTGGGGCTGTTTTTCATAGTTTGGGCTAGGCCCCTTAGTTCCAGTGAAGGGAAATCTTAACGTTACAGCATACAATGACATTCTAGATGATTCTGTGCTTCCAACTTTTTGTCAACAGTTTGGGGAAGGCCCTTTGGTGTTTCAGCATGACAATGCCCCCATGCACAAAGCGAGGTCCATACAGAAATGGTTTGTCGAGATGGTTGTGGAAGAATTTGACTGTCCTGCACAGAACCCTGACCTCAACCCCATCGAACGCCTTTGGGATGAATTGGAACGCCGACTGCAAGCCAGGCCTAATTGCCCATCATCAGTAGCCGACCTCACTAATCTTCTTGCATCTAGCTGAATGGAAACAAGTCCCTGCAGCAATGTTCCAACATCTAGTGGAAAGCCTTCCCAGAAGTGCGGAGGCTGTTATAGCAGCAAAATTGGGACCAACTCCATATTAATGCCCATGATTTTGGAATCAGATGTTTGACGAGCACGTGTCCAGATACTTCTGATGATGTATTGCTTTTAGTCACTCACTGATAGAAATAAACAGTGATTCAACATCAGATTGTGGTTCTGAATGGAAACTGCACAAGCCAGTTGTGAAGTACCCAGCACATCATGTCAATAGCATTCCATTTGGCTGGTATTAATAGACTTGCACTATATGAATTGCTTTCTTAACCACGCACAATAGGGATGTGCCGTCCAACATAGCTACAGGATGGAGAATATAATATAGAGTTGTTTGGCTCTGCTACATCGATTACTCCTACCCCCTATTACCCCTTCTGATTGGTTCGGCCTTTATTCATCTCATCCTCACTTTTACCACCTTTTCCAGAGCGTGAAAGGGGATTGGCTGTTTCCATAGAAACAGTCTCGAACTGTTAGCACTCCGTTGGCAGGCTCGCTAACACTCACACCGTCTGAATTCTATTCCTCTGGGGGACAATTTCCTCACAGATTACCCAGCATGCATTGCGGCCCCACCAGCAGCAAATGGGACACAACAGAAAGAGCCATGTTGGGGATAAAAAGAGAGCGAGGAAAAAATGCAAGAGAAATAGCCATCACCTGACATAAATATGTCACTGCAATTAATGCTTTTGCCACAAGGGCAATTAAGATGGAAGGACGTTGCGATAACGTTGAACCGTGAGCCAGCTCATGAATATATTCCTTTGATGGAAGAAACCTAATTGGAAAAATCAACCAGCTGTATTGAATTCCCTTAGGACCACAATCCAACACGCCCCCTCAGTACCTACTCCCTATCCAGCATTGCTCAAGCATCAGTGGCTGGCCTTCAATAACAGACTGCCACACTGCCTTCAATGCTGTCCGGCAGAATAACGAATGTGTTTCATGTCCCCCACTTTGAAATGACAAAGAGCTGTGTGTTCAAGGCATTGGCATTGATGTGTCCCCATATGTCCACAGCCATTAGATAGACACGCTAAGGCTGCTTTGTGTAGGCTGGATGCATATCATCACCCGCCTAATTGCAGTAACATACTGCGTTGCTTATCAGTACATGTGGACACAGATAACAATGTGTGAGAGAATGTGACTCGCTGATGGAAACATTAGGAAAAATACCACCACTCTCATTGCTCCAACCCATTGGATATTCAGTATTGATTTGCGAGTCTGTATTTGAGTTACATTGATTTTTCCAAGCTTGTGGATGTCCTTTGCATAACACTCTGGCCTGACATTCACTTTAAATGAACATTACGTAATTGCTCAGTTTGCTTGTTGAGAGAGAAATTGTGGGATTTGACTTTAGCGGAATAAGGCAACAGAGTACACAGACAGGACAACAAAAGAATGGACCGAATTCAATCAAACCCACACTTTGGAAAAATAATTGTTGCAATCAAAATGTCTGTTTCACCAATAAATATTGTACAATTAATCACATACAAATGTGCATTGATGTTGCGTAATAACAATTATATTTTTCTCAATGCAAATCAGATTGAGTTTGAGTATGTGCCAGTCCTCTATTTTCTACTATAAAACATTTCAACACGTTCAATCCAATACTACATCAGCCCTATCTCCTCCATTTTGTTCCACTGTGAATTCCCTAAAGGGTTGAAAGACAGACACAAGGTAATGAAATGCAGCACTATTCCAGCGGAGGGTTTGCCGCACTGACATTGCCTGTCTGCCCCCAGAGCACCGTGGTCCATAGTCGCAGACGCCCTCCTCCGGTAATATCGAAGTGGGCTGGATTGCATCTCCCCCTTATCAACGCTACTGCTACGGGAAGGGAATCTCATCACTAGGGCTAACAAAGACTGGCCGAGGTCTTTTAGCAATTCAGATGGCTGCACTGTGCAGGAATGAACGTTTGTTCAAGTGAAATGAAGTGTCATCAAAACCCATTGAAATTAATTTGAATAAGACTTGTCTTTTTTTGTATGTCTTGGTTTGTATTCATGTGGGGATTTGATGACGAGTAATTCTTCAACAAGTAATATTTCTAACTATTAATTACCCCCCAAAAATGTATGCATTTCAATTCTGCGTTACATTTCATTTCTTTGTTAAAAATAGCAACCATTGAAATTCCGTAATAGAGCAGACGATTGCTCTTGCTCTCTCTGAAAAGCAAACATCCTCAAGTAGTCAAAATGTCACACCACTTGTCGTGCAAGTCTTACACATAAAAATGATGTGTCAAATTACAGACCCAGGAGAATCACTGTTGCAGTTGTTGTCATGAAGAGCAGGAAGGCTTTAATAATGTAGATCTGTCACTGCCGTCGGAGTCTCCATAAAAAGCAGAGCGAATGACTGCTTCAGGCATTATGCACAAATGCATACTGGCTTCATTTGGTTTCATTGATGTCAAGGTGACTGGGGATGAAATTGTGAATTTGATTTGCTTCTATATAATTGCATCAAAGCCACCAGTAGTGAGATTGGAGTCAAATTCGATTTATTGTACCATATATTTATGAAACACTTCCACTCCTTCAAACCTCAGAAAATGGCTCCCTGCAGCCCCTTTATCAAAACGGCTGCATTGTTTTTCCTCACTGACAACATTTCTTATCTAGTAACAAATTATCAAATAACATGCAGGTGTAGGATCTTAATCTGATCACTCTTTTGTTGCAGAACATTTCCTGCACCACAGGAAATGCAGATAAGCTTTATGATTTACATAAATTCACTGAAAACCCACACTAACACACGGTTATATTAACAGTATTGCACCTTTCATGTACCCTCATTTTAATAAACTAATAGCTTAACCACTGCTCAAGTAACATTATGGGAGAAACGTTCAAATCCTGTTGCTGCAGGATTACTTTACTGTGAAAATACTGGTCAAATTAAGATCCTACATCTGTAGCACATCCAATTTATGAGTTACAATGTGATGTATACACAAATGATGCACAAAAGTTTCAAATGATCAGCAACTATGATAAATACTGTATGCTGCAATGTCATTTTGATATGGTTTTATATTCAACTGCTGTAACCAGCGGTATCAAATACCATAATATTATCCAATCTCCATAACAACCATAGACTCTAAAACCAGATTAAAGCGTTGCTTAAACAAACTGCAGAGCACATTGCCAATATTGAATGGCCACACTGAGAGTGAATTCAGGCTCGGCCAAGCACAAAGATTGATCAAAACCGAGCTAAACTTGATTTGACAGATGATTAGGTTCTCTGTGTACCATCTGCTGCCAACCTTACACTGCAGAGAGGAGAGAGAAGGGATGTAGCCGGAGGAGCCCTTCGCATGTTCTACATTGTTTATATCGACACTGCCGCTCAAAAGTTTGGGGTCACTTAGAAATGTCCTTGTTTTTGAATGAAAATCCTTTTTTTTGTCAATTTTAAAATAGCATAAAATTGATCAATACATACCGTGTAGACATTGTTAATGTTGTAAATGACGATTGAAGCTAGAAACAGCAGATTTTTTTAATGGAATATCTACATAGGTGTACAGAGGCCTATTATCAGCAACCATCACTCCTGTGTTCCAATGGCACGTTGTGTTAGCTAATCCAAGTTTATCATTTTAAAAGGCTAATGGATCATTAGAGAACCATTTTGCAATTATGTTAGCACAGCTGAAAACTGTTGTTCTGATTAATGAAGCAATAAAACTGGCCTTCTTTAGACTAGTTGAGTATCTGGAGCATCAGCATTTGTGGGTTCAATTACAGGGTCAAAATGGCTAGAAACAAATAACTTTCTTCTGAAACTCGTCAGTCTATTCTTGTTCTGAGAAATGAAGGCTATTCCATGCGAGAAATTTCCAAGAAACTGAAGATCTCGTACAACGCTGTGTTCTACTCCCTTCTAACCAGAATAGAAAGAGGAGTGGGAGGCCCTGGGGCAGAACTGAGCAAGAGGACAAGTACATCAGAGTGTCTAGTTTGAGAAACAGACGCCTCACAAGTACTCAACTGGCAGCTTCATTAAATAATACACGCAAAACACCAGTCTCAACGTCAACGGTTAAGAGGCGACTCCGACTCACATTAACAATGCCTGCACTGTATTTCTGATCAATTTGATGCTATTTTAATGGACAAAAAATGTGCTGTTCTTTAAAGAACAAGGACATTTCTAAGTGACCCCAAACGTTTGAACGGTAGTGTACGTATGGAGGAGCCCTGAGCATCTCTTTTTATCTATGTGCTGCATAAGTATCAATTGGGAAATAAAACGGGCAGTTTTCCTAAAAATGACTCTGCAAAGACAATGAAATAACCTTATAATAAGAAATGCATGATATGCCAGAGTTTGCCAAGAAGCTAACCTCCACACCACACTAACCTTCAATCTCACTTGTTTCTCCTTCCGTGCAGGGACCACAACACTGCCTGAAGATGGCAAACTCCACGGCTTCCTATGACCAGCTGGTCTACCAGGTGGAAGCTCTCCGCCAGGAGAACTCCCATCTGCGTAGAGAGCTGGAGGACAACTCCAACCACCTGTCTAAGCTCGAGAACGAGACCACCGACATGAAGGTGAGAGAGGGCAAAGGGATGACCCCAGGGCTATGGGGGAAATAATAATAGGATAGGATTCGAGTGTTGATTTGATGTCGCAAAGGTGGAAGTTCAACCATTGCATTGACCTTATAGTTTGTTGTTTCGTTGCATATAGACCAAAGATTTTAAAACGTTTAAGACACAGATGATTAAGTGTTGCTAAGATAAAGTGTTGCTTTGGTATCTAAAAGACAATGTTTTCATTTTGGAATTTCTCTATGCCTACAGATGTAGGATCTTAATTTGATCACCATGTTGCAGGAGAAATGTCAAACCTGTAGTGTATTTGAGGATTTAAAAAGGCTTCTGATGTTTGTAATTTCTACATTGAAATTTCAGACGATTTTCCCTTACCAAAAATGTATCAACCACTACAAAAATGTCCATTAATTATAATCCACATAATTCACATTTCCTGTTGCTGCAAGATTATTCTCCTGCAGTAGCAAACAGGCTCAAATTAAGATGTAGGATCCTTCCCTCTATTTTGTCAAGTCGTGGCTAATAGCATAATTGAGATACAGATCGGACGTATTCCAATTCAAAATCCACTCAGTTCTGCCCAAGATGGATAGAGTTCAGCCCCAATTCTGGAGGATGCTGTAGACTTCATGTAACTCCTTCACTAATGACCCAGTTTCCCTCCTGAGTGACTGGAGACACTAATGCTTCATGGCTAGCATCCCTAGCCTAGATAGACGAGGCACTGGGCCACACTTGAATCATTCTTCTTTCTGCACGGATCCATCCGGTTGTCTTTGTTACAGTAATGATGCCAGCAGGGATTGAGACAAGCCGCTGAGGAAGAAGGAAATCATTAGACCATTCAGCCCATAAGATGTTTTCTCATTATAGATTTTTTTTGCTGTTTGAAATCCTTGCGTGTCTGACCGGATAGTCCTTTTTTCCCCCCTCTGTGGCCAATCCTCTCCCTGGATTCCAGGAAAGAATCCGCTTCAAGTTTCTGTCACACCATGTGTCATTGCAAGGATGGTTTGCTGTTTGGTATTCGTCTGTCTATTGACAAAACGGTTGGCCTTTATAGACATTCATCATAATATGATATCAGTGTGGATTAATATGATCGGGATCAGATGGAGATTAAATGGCACACCCCGACTCTGTGTACCACTTCATCTCCTGCAGAACATTGCAGAGTCCTTGCGTTACCTCGGGAATAAATCAGCTCTATCCTGCATAATCACCCAGCTCTTGTCACTGTTACTTCAAATCAAACTGTGTTATTTGGAAAATGATTTCCTTCTTCAAAAGACAGAGAGGAACTGCAGCGCCAGCTGTGCCATCAGAGACTCTGGGTTCGCGCCCAGGCTCTGTCGCAGCCGGCCGCGACCGGGAGGTCCGTGGGGCGACGCACAATTGGCCTAGTGTAGTCCGGGTTAGGGAGGGTTTGGCTGGTAGGGATATCCTTGTCTCATCGCGCACCAGCGACTCCTGTGGCGGGCCCGAGTGTAGTGCACGCTAACCAAGGTCGCCAGGTGCACAGTGTTTCCTCCGACACATTGGTGCGGGTCGCTTCCGGGTTGGATGCGCGCTGTGTTAAGAAGCAGTGCTGCTTGGTTGGGTTGTGTTTCGGAGGACACGTGACTTTCGACCTTCGTCTCTCCCGAGCCCGTACAGGAGTTGTAGCGATGAGACAAGATAGTAACTACTAACAATTGGATACCACGAAATTGGGGAGAAAAAAGGGAGTGAAATAAATTTACAAAATTTAAAAAATTTAAAGATAGAGGAAAACTGATGAAAGAGATAGCAGGGACTTCTGCCTTGGCATATTTTATTCACAGGGAGGAATATACCTATTGGTTCTCTACTGGCTCTGAATAGAGATTTGTATTCCCAACGATGTGCCATCATTTGAAAATGGAGAGAATAAACCATAGACCCATTTGATTGCTTTGTTGTGCTACTTCTGACCCAATAGACACTCTCAATGTCAGGGGAGTTTGGATTACTGGTAGAATTAGGGACCATCCCAAGAGTGGTGGAATCGGGCTTTCCATTGTGCTTTAGAGTGGCTTTAGCCTAAATTCTGTGTACTGTGGACTACCACTAAAACACTGTGCACCTGATTCTGAGAGGCATGAGCAGAAAGGTCAAAACATGTAACATAATCTGGTTATTAAAAAAAGCCCCACTCATCCTTCTTTCATAGTGAATTATTTCAAATCAGAATTGACGAAATGAACAACAAAACATACCCGAAATACGATTTCTCCGGACCCATAGCTGCAGCCAGCAACATCAATCATGGTCGTGATAGTTCTCAATCTGAAACTGTAATCATAGGTGCCAACCCCAATGCACGTGGGTTTGTCCGACAACTCCTCTGGCACATGTGCCCAGATGCTGAGCACAGCTGGATAATCCCCAGCTTAAGCCTTTAAGTTCCTGAGGTCGGCTTTAGCTATCAGCAGAAAACCAAGATTCTCTGTAGAGAGCTCACACTGCCGGATACTGGTGGCAAACAGACCAAACCGTCCATCTGAAGAAGAAAAAAAATGTATCTTTTCCAGTAAAGAGGACATTCATTCGAAGAAAGGCTGGGATTTCAGGCAAGCTGCTATGATATGCCATCTTACGAGAGGATAAAAAGGAGTGGAACAAGAGTCATATACAGTGTTTTCATTGCTTGGTTTATTTCACCTCTAGGTCATCAGAGACCCAGCAGGTTGTAACTCTTTTTTTTTTGTTTTACTGTGGCCACAACAGCAATTTGAAGTTGACACAGTAATTATGATTTGCTTTCTCCACTCTAGGGGGTATTGAAGGGCCTGCAGAATAAACTGGAGCTGGAGGCTGGCACTTTGGCCTCCTCAGGGAGGACTGATGTGCTGGATCAGCTCAAAGGTACATCTGATGTAGTTTTCCATCTATTTTCTCCCATTTTAATGTCTGTCTTGCATTAAACTGATATTGTACACAGCTCATTCAATAATAGGACATTTCAATGGTTCATTAAAAAAAATGAATCTCTCTCTTTCTCTCTCAGAGTTGCACATGGACCTGACCAACTACTATGAGCTGAAGTACCAGCCGCACAATCTGCGCGTCCTGCCAGACAGTCTAGCCAGTCTGGGAGCTCAGTCGAGTGACATGGACGATCGTCTGGCCTGCTTGCCTCCCTCCTCCTCCAGAGCCAGGAGCCCCCTACGGCCTTCATCCCGCCAGAGCTCCTCTCTGTCAGGGGAGGGCACGGCCGTGCATCCTGGACACCCCCACCTCATGGATGGAGCCCTGGCCAAAGCCATGCTGGGAGACGGACGTATCATGGCCCAGCATCTGGAAGACCTCTACAAAGAGAGGTAAGCGCTTTACCATTTTTCAATCAGATGCATGCATTACTTGTAATACTACCTTAAGCATCATCATTCACTGGAAATCTGTAGTCCCCCCCCCCCCCCCCCCCCCCCACACCCCCACATTAAAAAAGGTGAGGTACTATGAATCCCCAGTGATGTTGCGGATGGTAGTCTCTGTGTGTTAAAGGTTTGTGTGGCTGTGTGTGTTCCAGGGCCATGCTGGTGAGTGAGATAGACAAGGAGGAGAGGGAGCGTCACTGGTACTACAGCCAGCTCCAGGGCCTGTCTCAGCGGCTGAACCAACTGCCACGCATCGACACAGTGAGAGCAAACTCAAAATTTAAACTGTGTAGAAATTATAATGGACCTACATTCATACAGATTCTTGACTGTGTCCAGCTCGTTAATAATCAGCTAAATGAAAGCTAAACAGTCAGGGAGAATTTGAAAATTCCAAAACCGATGGATAGAGGACTACTTTTTGACCATTTTGACAGCGAGGAAATATAACCAATTTTCAGCTCCAGACCTTGTTGAAGACCAAATGCTTCCCTGGGGAAGAATGAGTTTGACACCCCTGGTTTACATAGATATACACAAAAAAATGTTTTGTTGGTATGCTCATTGTCATGAAATCAACTCATTATTGTTTAAACAGGTGTGCAGGTGAGATTCAAACTAGCAACCATTTTGTTTCAAAATTGATTCTTGTGTTGCGTGGGAACTAACCTCCTCTTCCTTATTGTCATAGTTCTCCATACAGATGGACCTCATTCGGCAGCAGCTGGAGTTCGAGGCGCAGCAGTTGCGTTCTGTCATGGAGGAACGCTTCGGAACCAGCGATGAAATGGTCCAGCGGACTCAGGTAAGGAGAAGGACTCTCTGCCAAGTCTGTCTCTGGAATGGCAACACAGACAGTGACATTTGGCAGCTGTTGTCAAAGCATTCACTTACATTATTGAGTGTGGTACTTCTTCCTGAAACGTGTTTGGGATGCAACAGATGGCCCAGTTTGGCCTGCATATCCATATCCATACACAGTTGACATGTAAAAAACACAGAAATTAAAAACTGTGCTGTTATGGAGGGTGTTTTACAATGTTTGTCACCTCACAAAATGTCCGTGGCGACCAAAGACTCTCCCTCTCTCACTTGCTCATCCCTCTCTGTCTCCCCTCGCAGATCCGTGTGGCTCGTCTGGAACAGCTAGAGAAAGAGCTACAGGAGGCCAAGGAGTCCAGAGGCAGCCAGGAAAAGAACCTGTGTGAGGTGAAATAAACAGCACACACACACACACACACTTGAGATACAGGTAAAACAAAGGGGCCTAGTGTCGACTGTCCAACAGAGGCAGCACAGATGAATTGGTTTTCTGAAGTATGTACATAAGACTTCAACTGCAAAGGCCATTATGAACAGTCAATACACACAACGATTGAGGTGCGGTAGATAATCCTGTGTTCTGTTTTCACAAAATGATTTTGTACTGTAAAACATGAAAGATGACAAGGATTAGTTTCCCTCCGATGTGATTGATTTCACGTTGTCCCCCGCCTCTCGGCATCTGTCGGTGAATTTAAATCATATTGTCAGTTTTCCTCGTCCTGTGACTGGTTTAATATTTCCCTCTCTAATTCCTCTCCTGTGTCTTGTCAGCACCGCGCTGCATGTTTTATCGGTGCTATGCAATCACTATAGGGGGCCGGTACACAAACAGGCGCAGTGCCACGCCGCTGCCTTCAACATCGACACGTGCTGAAACTGAGTGATGTTTGATGTGTCTTCTAGAAACATCTTTATTGATGATTTTTTGAGAGTACACAGGCACACCACCATATTGGATTTTAAAATAAATGTTTCATGCTGTGCGGTGGCGCAGGGCCAGAAAAGAAATGTGGGTTGGGCAAAATTTGGGCACTCAAATCCTCATTAAATGATCATAAAAGCATAGCCGACCTTATACCCTACTGTAATGGACCACACACAACAAACCATAGTACATGTGATTTCGGATTACAGACCAAATAGTCTCGTAGGCCAACGGAAATCCGTTACTTGCGTTTCACATGCGACTCACATAGACCTACACGCAGGCATATAAATAACCATAGACATATAATGAATAGACAATGAGACTATAATATAATGCCCTTATGTAACAGTAATGATTGCAATAGGCTTGGTAACCTCTCACTGGCTCAGATACCAGGAGATGCTAGGCTAGGCGGCCACAAATGTAAGCATTTAACACTAGGAAAGCAGAGAGCGTCATATTGACTAAAAACAAATGTACTTTTTTAAATTGCTTTGCCATTTTTACACTTATGCCCCCCCCCCATGCTTGACTTTTTCTAAATAAGTCTATCTAACACACTATTGTTGTTCAAATATTAATATCACAAACAGAATTTGTGTTAGCAGTTTAAAAAGAGGACAGGTCTTTTTTTTTTTCTTCATGCCTATCAAACCTGTGAAGCTGATGATGACCCGTCGAAACTACACCTAACTATATCGAAACTAATTTCACACGCAACAATAGAGTTAGCCTAAAGACCAGATTAAATTGACAATAGTCTGATGGGTAAGAATATTATCAATTGTTAAAATATATATGAAGAATGTAATGAACCGCGCAGCTTGGAATTGACACAGAGGCAGGGAAATGAAACAGAGTGCCAAAAAGGGTCTTTGCAAATGATCCTACAGTCGCAAGCAGGTAAGATGTTTTGATGTCTATATAGTAACAGAAAGAGCAGACAGTTAGAATGTTGATTTTCAAAAGACACGTCATTGGCCCGAAGGGGGTGTCCAACGAGGCCTGTTTAGTGTTAATCACTGGCACGGAGGCCAATCAAAGTAGATCCGGTTTGCATTAGACATCATCAAAGGAAACTTAAATAATAGCCTAGTAGTATGCTAATACACATAATACTAGGCCATAGCCTATATAGACTAAAACAGTGGTCACCAACCTTTTCTTAACCGAGGTCACTTTATGAGTCAAAATGCAAGCAGAGTGCAATTCTCTGCTGGGCGCGGAAGATGGAGTGTGCCTACAATGTATTGTTTGATATCAATTAAATTATCAATAGCCTATAGGGCCTAACTACAGGGCAGTTTTATCACCCCCCCCCCCCCCCATTTTTTTTTTTAAATAAATAAATGACAGGTTATTTATGTTGACTGGAAATAAATATTGTTTCATGCATTTGCCTATTTTCATATATAGTATAATAAGAGATGTAGAGTCCCTTATATTTCAAAACTCGATTCTCAAGCTAGGCTATATGATAACACTGGTAATAGGTCAGTTGTTATAGCTAAGCTGTATGATAACACTGGTAATAGGTCAGTTGTTATAGCCTATTACTTGTGAGGCACATCGGAGCATAAGTTGAAATAATTTTTTTTTTTTTTTTTTTAATCTTTTTTTATTTCACTGGACTGATGGTCATGTTTCAGCGGAGGGCGCGTTCCTGATTTCTGAAAGTGTTGCATAAAAACAGTGTTGTAGTGGTGATCAGTGTCTCTGAATGTACCAAAACTGTCTTTAAGGCCCTCCGATTAGAATAATGCAATCAGTGATTGATCTAGAGGGTGGAGGCCCTTCATGGCGAAATCACTGATATCAAATAACTTGACAAATGCTCCAACCTTCTCGTCTATACACTGCCTCTTGAAAAAAATCTCATAGTGAGCTTTGTTTGGCCATTTTACTTGTTTACTTTACAAGTTGTCAATCTCTTTCGTTTTCCCAGCACCCCCTTACTGCTTGCTATGAATTCTATCTGACGGTGAATGCATGTTTAGGCCAGTGCTTGAGTTGGGTACCGGTACCGTTTATATTTAGGTGCAGGAACTCCTCAATTCTTTCGAGATAATATTCTATAGGAGGTGCCGGTCCTCCGTTCCGGTGAGCTCATGCCCAAGTCAAGTAAAGACACATCATGTCCCGTTTAGAACACTGACAGGTAAAGCATACAAATGAAATCAAAATGATTTATGTATATTAGCCAATCTTATTGGGTGGGCCTGGCTCCCCGTGTCTACGCCTGGAAAACCCACAAGCTGCTCCCGTTCATTTGATATTGCTGAGCAACACCGATGAGATCATTTTGTTTTTGGTTGAAACTTGATAATTGTGAATTTGTATTCGCCACGTAATTAACTGGTTACACCAAGTTTGGGAATTTCAGGTTTTAAACGAGTTCATATATTCTTCATATATTGATTCACATAATCAGTTATTTTACTTGAGGGGGTTCCACTTTGGGTTAATTAATTATGAACTAGTTTAAATAAATCATTGTAGACAATTCGATTGAGGCAATTTCATAATTGATCAGATTCAACCTGGGTGAACCTTTGGCCTAGAAAAACAGGGATAAACAAAAAGAGATCTGTTGGTTAACCAAAACAATATATTGTACATTTTATGAAGTGACCGTTTGATTGGGCCTTCGTACTATTTTGTTATCAATTCAAACTAAAATTCTAATACAGAATCACCTGTTTTACATAAGTATAATATTTTATTAGTATTTACTGTACATGTCAATGATGTTTATTCCATCCTATATGGTTTTTATGGGGGGTTGATGCTTGAACATATGATTCTAATAAGGACAGTGCACTGTGACTGTTTACAGAATACCTATTATACAAGTAGGATCTAATCCTGTAGAGTGTGGAATGCTGTTATCCTGTAATATACTGAAAATCCACTTTAATATTAACCTTGAGCTGACTGAGCTTAGCTGCTGCACTGCGCAGCAGGCCCAGCCGCATCTCTCTCTCTCTCTCTCTCTCTATCCCTCTCACCTTGTGTCGCTCCCTGGCTATGCTCTCCAGTGCTGCCGTGCTGCTATGCAGAATGCAGGCTTTACCCCTCTTTAGCTCGGCTCCAATTGGTCGCTCCTCCCAGAAAGTATAGAGTTGCTTAGGGACTGCAAACTTGGCAAAGAAGGGAGGTGTGTTTCGGTTGCCTAAAACAATGTTACCTGTGTCCCAGACTGGCCCGTCTATGTGTCTGTGTTTCTATCTGTGGGTGCTCTATAGGAGAATAGCAATGATCTCTATAGTGCCAGGATGCAGGGAGAAATAAATAAAAGGGGCTACAACAAAGATTTCTTAATGTCCAACAAGCTTTCTCTGCCCTTAACCTTGTTCGGAATACTTCCAAAACAAAGGTCATGTGGTTTGGTAAGAATGCCCCGCTCCCCACCGTGTGCCCCTCTCCCCACCGTGTGATTACTACCTCTGAGGGTTTGGAGCTTTAGGTAGTCACCTCATTATAGTACTTAGGAGTATGGCTAGACAGTACACTGTCCTTCTCTCAGCACATATCAAAGCTGTAGGCTAAGGTAAAATCTAGACTTGGTTTCCTCTATTGTAATCGCTCCTCTTTCAAACTAACCCTGATTCAGATGACCAGCCTACCCATTCTAGATTACAGAGAAGTAATTTATAGATCGGCAGGTAAGGGTGCTCTCGAGCGGCCATCAGATTTGCCACCAATGCTCCTTATAGGACACATCACTGCACTCTATACTCCTCTGTAAACTGGTCATCTCTGTTAACCCATCGCAAGACCCACTGGTCGATGCTTATTTATAAAACTCTGAGGCCTCACTCCCTCCATCTGAGATACCTACTGCAGCCCTCATCCTCCACATACAACACTCGTTCTGCCAGTCACATTCGGTTAAAGGTCCCCAAAGCACACACATCCCTGGGTCGCTCCTCTTTTCAGTTCGCTGCAGCTAGCGACTGGAACGAGCTGCAAAAAACACTCAAACTGGACAGTTTTATCTCAATCTCTTCATTCAAAGACTTAGAAACTCTTACTGACAATTTTGGCTGCTTCTTGTGATGTATTGTTGTCTCCACCTTGCCCTTTGTGCTGTTGTCTGTGCCCAATAATGTTGGTACCATGTTGTGCTTCTGCCATGTTGTTGTTGCTACCATATTGTTAGCATAGCAGCAACACAACATGACATGTTGTCGTCTTAGGTCTCTCTTTATGTAGTGCTGTGTTGTCTCTCTTGTCGTGATGTGTGTTTTGTCCTATATTTTTATTCCAGCCCTTGTCCCCGCAGGAGGGCTTTTGGTAGGCCGTCATTGTAACTGACTTGCCTAGTTTTTTTTATTTTTATACAATAGACACATTGTTCCATGTTTTTCAGGGCTATTGTCATCCATCTTGTAGCAGACAGCAGGTTCCTGGTCAATACATTGTAAGCTATTGATTATGTATTTGAACTGCGACAATTAATGGGGTAAAAGCTACTGCAGATTCAATCCATCAAAACACAGACACATTTAGCATGGTTGTCTTGTTATTGGCGAGATAACACTTTATTGCTTACAACATGGAGCTATTCAGACAAGCATATGTCTATAGCCCTCCCCCTTTGTCTGAGAGTGAGTCTTTGGTGTGATCAGGCACAGGCTCTCTCACACACACACACACACACACACACCCTGCAGCACCAAGGGTTACCATGGTGATGGGTTGGGAGGATAAAAGAGTGGATAGATATTCTCTGATGATTTGTGATGTAGCCAATTGGTATGTCGAATGTAAATGGAGTGTGGTCTGTATGCTTGGAGTGTGCAGCTGGTACCTGATGAAGAGTATGTCTGTCTGCAGGGCCAAGATATTATAGAGTTGAAATTAAATTAGCTGAAATTAAATGTATTTATACAGTGCCTTCAGAAAGTATTCACACCCCTTTGTCCACATTTTGTTGTTTTACAGCCTGAATATAAAATGGATTACATTGAGATTTTTTGTCTCTGGCCTGCACACAATGTTTTTGACATTTTTACAAATTAAAAATTAAAAGCTGAAATTGAGTCAATAAGTATTCAACCCCTTATTTATGGCAAGCCTTAAGTTCAGGAGTAAAAATATGTTTAACAAGTCACAATACGTAGCATGGACTTTGTGCAATAAGTGTTTAACATGATTTTTTAAATCATTACCTCCTCTATGTACCCCACGCATACAATTCTCTGTAAGGTTCATTAGTCGAGCTGTAAAGGAGTGTGTAACTGGCTGCAGGGAAGTCAGGCGCAGGAGAGCAGAAATGGGAAGCACACGGAGCCCTTTATTGAGGCGAACAAAACACAAAACAAAACACACACGGCGCAAACCAGCCTGGAGTACACATACATTTACATATAACAATTCCACACACAGACATGGGGGGAAACAGAGGGTTATATGCAAGACGAGTAATGAGGGAATGCAAACTAGGTGTGCGGGAAAACAAGACAAAACAAATGGAAAATGAAAGGTGGATTGGCAATGGCTAGAAGACCGGTGACGTCGACCACCGAACACCGCCCGAACAAGGAGAGGGACTGACCTCGGCGGAAGTCGTGACTCGAGCAGTGAATTTTAAACACAGATTCAACCACAAAGACCAGTGAGGTTTTCCAATGATCGCAAAGAAAGGCACCTAGAAAAAGCAGACATTGATTATCCATTTGAGCATGGTGAAGTTATTAATTACTCTTTGGATGGTGTATCAATACTTCCCGTCACTACAAAGATACAGGCGTCCTTCCTAACTCAGTTGCCAGAGAGGAAGAAAACAGATCAGGGATTTTAAAACAGTTATAGAGTTTAATATTGTAGTTACTCCTCAATAAAAACCTAATTGACAAGAATGAAGCCTGTACAGAATAAAAAATATTCCAAAACATACATTCTGTTTGTAACAAGGCACTAAAGCAGCATTTCACAGACTTGTAATCGTTAAGTACTAGAATGTTTTTCAGGATAAAAAATTAATGAAATAGAACATCTGGTGCAATCTGCTTTCCACCAGACACTGGGAGATTAATTCACCTTTCAGTAGGACAATAACCAAAAACAAGGCCAAATCTACACTGGAGTGTCTTACTAAGAAGACAGTGACTGTTCCTGAGTGGCAGAGTTACAGTTTTGACTTAAATCTACTTGAAATTCTATGGCAAGACTTGAAAATGGTTGTCTAGTAATTTGACAAAGTTTGAAGAATTTTAGAGACTTACCCAGAAAGAATAACAGCCGTAATCCCTGCCAAATGTACTTCTACAAAGTATTAACTCAGGGTGTGAATCCTTATGTAAATAATATATTTTTATTTTTATTTTTACATTTTAAATAAATGTTTAATTATGGGATATTGTGTGTAGATGGGTGAGAATTTAATCAATTTTAAATTCAAGTTGTAACATCAAAATGTGGAATAAGTCAAGGGGTATGAATAATTTCGGGAAGGCACTGTAGCTGTCTATTGACAATAACATCTCACTCTGGTTTTTGACGCTGACTCCTAAATACTTAGGATTGAACAGAAAATGTAGAACATTTGTTTATTAACTTGTATGAAATTCCAATGATCTACCAATGCCAGCAGCTGCATACATTTCTTATTTATTTAGGCCTACCTATCAGGTATAATTATATTTGTACAATAATTCATGAGATACTAGCTAACACACTGTAAATAAATAATGTATCAATCTTTCCATTCAAATGGCATTATTTCAAAATTAAGTCTGTTAGATCAAAGAAACCTACACAAATGGAAACTATAGAATAATTTAATTTAAACGATTTTGTTCTCATTTACATAACCTTTGGGATTGATCCATACATCTCTACGTAATTTAGAGATTTAGTCTGCAATTAATGACCAAATACATTTTCTCGAGGGCACTTGGGGACCGGCTTGATCGTGAAGACTGTTTTGAAAGTTCAAAGCAAACATGACTCTCATGCTGCAAAACAAGAAATAATGCACATTACTTGACCCTCATTGACATGAAGCATTTTAAAACCATGCCATTTCCTATCCCTTTCTGTATTTGCAGATCTCAAGCTGTGAAACAGAAAATGCGTCGTCTTCTTCTGCGATTGATGCACAAGGAGATGGAAGCAAAGTAAGGGCACCATTACATATTTAGTATGATGAATGCCAGTTCAGATCTACAATGCAGTTTACATTACTGGCTTTGCATTATCTAGATGAATATTTGTTTAGGTGGACAATAATGGTCCCATTGCCCTGCCATGTGTAGCAAAAGTGGAGCTTACATGCATATGATACTATCCATCCACCATTTTCCGATTCGTTGGTCATGCATGCCAATGTTATAATATCAAACATTCTTCTCAAGTCATTGTTGTAAAATATTGTAGTAAAATACAAGTATTTAAAATACAAAAGTCAAAATGAAGGTGAATTAAATACGTACTCACCACGGCCATTTTGTATTTTATCTGGATTAGGTGGAGATGGTGTTCTGGCTGCTCTCCATGTTGGCCAACCGGGACAGGGAGGAGATGTCCCGCACTCTGCTGACCATGTCCAGCTCCCAAGACAGCTGCATCGCCATGCGCAAGTCAGGGTGTGTACCCCTGCTGGTGCAGATCCTTCACGACGGGCCAGGGGGCGCCGGAGAGGCGGATGGAAGTACAGGGTGCAGCCGGGAGGCCCGATCCAGAGCCAGCGCTGCCCTGCACAACATAGTGTACTCCCAGCCAGACGAGGGCCAAGCCCGGCGGGAGATGAGGGTGCTGCACGTGCTGGAGCAGATCCGCTCGCACTGTGACAGCGGCTGGGACTGGATCGAGAGCCACGTGGGGAGGCCCTCCCCCGGAGGTACTACAACCACAGGTTAGTAGTGGAGGGAAGCAGGATTATTTTAGGCGATTAATGCCATCTCTATAGCACACTGTGGATTATACTGTGAATGTGAAAGTAATTCCAGTTGTACTTGTCTGTGTTGTATTCAGACATCCCTGAGACATTGGAGCCCCAGATCTGCCAGGCCATGTGTGCTGTCATGAAGCTCTCCTTTGAGGAGGAATACCGACAAGCCATGAATGAACTAGGTTAGTGAACATGTCAATGGGAAATATACTTCCAGCAAAGATGATAAAGCATAACCTTACTGACAAATATTATATGTGAATGAAGTGATTGTTCAGTTTGTGATGTGCATGGCTGGTGTGTCTCTGTTTAGGGGGGTTGCAGGTAGTCGCAGAGCTAATGCACTTGGACCAGGAGCTGTACGGAATGAAGAACGATCCCATCAATATGGCGCTTCGACGCTACGCAGGCATGGCGCTGACAAACCTCACGTTCGGAGATGTCGTCAACAAGGTAATGTATGATGAGAAAAGCATTTAAAAAACTGAGAGGGATACATATTTATCCCAATTCTTAAGAATATTTTTTTATTCAAGATAAATGACTCCTGTCTGACCTCTCTTTTACACAGGCCACTCTCTGCACAAAGAAAAGCTGCCTGCAGGCCATTGTTGCCCAACTTGCATCTGATAGTGAGGAACTACATCAGGTACAACATGGTTACTACTATCCTAACTACTTGAGAGTGTTTTATTTTTTGTCAACATTTCAGAACCACGAGACATTACTCTTTTCAGTTTCAGTGGTTTAAGTCAATGTTTCCAGTACCACATGGCTAAAGAGATATCTATTTTTCCCCTCACAGGTAGTGTCTAGTATTCTGAGAAATCTGTCATGGCGTGCAGACATCAACAGCAAGAGGGTCCTTAGGGACATAGGGAGTGTAACAGGATTGATAACCTGTGCTCTTCAAGCCACAAAAGTAAGATCACACCGAGATAATGTCATCGATGCATGGTGGCAATTGTAACCAAAGCAATAACCAAAGGAAACAATGGCAAAATATCTGCACAATTCTAATCTCTAATGCAATGTAAATGTAAAATCCCATTTTAGGAATCCACGTTGAAAAGCCTCCTCAGCGCTCTGTGGAACTTGTCAGCACACAGTCCTGAGAACAAGGTAGCCATTTGCTCAGTAGATGGGGCTCTGGGCTTCTTGGTCAGCACCCTCACCTACAGATGTCAGACCAACTCACTGGCAATCATCGAGAGTGGAGGTGGCATCCTGCGCAATGTTTCCAGTCTTGTGGCCACACGGGATGATTACAGGTATTTACTTGAATTGAATTCTACTGTATATCAGTGCAACAGTTTAATAATTATTGCCATACAGTTGAAGTCGGAAGTTTACATACACCTTAGCCAAATACATTTAAACTCAGTTTTTCACAATTCCTGACATTTAATCCCAGTAAAAATTCCCTGTCTTAGGTCAGTTAGGATCACCACTTTATTTTAAGAATGTGAAATGTCAGAATAATAGTAGAGAGAATTATTTATTTTAGCTTTTATTTCTTTCATCACATTCCCAGTGAGTCAGAAGTTGACATACATTCAATTAGTATTGCATTGCCTTAAAATTGTTTAAAAACGTGGGTCAAACGTTTCGGGTAGCCTTCCAAAAGCTTCCCACAATAAGTTGGGTGAATTTTGGCCCATTCCTCCTGACAGAGCTGGTGTAACTGAGTCAGGTTTGTAGGCCTCCTTGCTCGCACACGCTTTTTCAGTACTGCCCACACATTTTATTTTGGAGTGAGGTCAGAGCTTTGTGATGGCCACTCCAATACCTTGACTTTGTTGTCATTAAGCCATTATGCCACAACTTTGGAAGTATGATTGGGGTCATTGTCCATTTGGAAGACCCATTTGCGACCAAGCTTTAACTTCCTGACTGATGTCTTGAGATGTTGCTTCAATATACCCACATAATTTCCCTACTTCATGATGCCATCTATTTTGTGAAGTGCATCAGTCCCTCCTGCAGCAAAGCACGCCCACAACATGACGCTGCCATCCCCGTGCTTCACGGTTGGGATGGTGTTCTTCGGATTGCAAGCCTCCCCCTTTTTCCTCCAAAGATAACGATGGTCATTATGGCCAAACAGTTCTATTTTTGTTTCATCAGACCAGAGGACATTTCTCCAAAAAGTACGATCTTTGTCCCCACATGCAGTTGCAAACCGTAGTCTTGCTTTTTTAATGGCAGTGGCTTCTGCCTTGCTGAGCGGATTTTCAGGTTACGTCAATATAGGACTCGTTTTACTGTGGATGTAGTTACTTTTTTACCCGTTTCCTCCAGCACCTCCAGCTGTTGTTCTGGGGTTGATTTGCACTTTTCGCACCAAAGTACGTTCATCTCTAGGACACTGAACACGTCTCCTTCCTGAGCGGTATGACGGCTGCATGGTCCCATGGTCTTTATACTTGCGTACTGTTGTTTGTACAGATGAACGTGGCGTTTGGAAATTTCTCCCAAGGATGAACCAAACTTGTGGAGTTCTCCCCAAAAAAATCTGAGGTCTTGGCTGATTTCTTTTGATTTTCCCATGATGTCAAGCAAAAAGGCACTGAGTTTGAAGGTAGGCCTTGAAATACATCCACAGGTACACCTCCAATTGACTCAAATTATGTCAATTAGCCTATCAGAAGCTTCTAAAGCCATGACATCTTTTGCTGGAATTTTCCAAGCTGCTTAAAGGCACATTCTACTTAGTGTATGTAAACTTCTGACCCACTGGAATTGTGATACAGTGAAATAATCTGTCTGTAAACAATTGTTAGAAAATGTACTTGTGTCATGCACAAAGTAGATGTCCTAACCGACTTGCCAAAACTATAATTTGTTAACAAGACATTTGTGGAGTGGTTGGAAAATTAGTTTTAATGACTCCAACCTGAGTGTATGTAAACTTCCGACTTCAACTGTAAATAACCACAAAATTAATTCTAATACGTTTTTTCTCTCTTTCAATTCAGGCAAATCCTCAGGGACCACAACTGCCTCCAAACGCTGCTTCAGCACCTGCGCTCTCACAGCCTGACGATTGTGAGCAACGCTTGTGGGACCCTCTGGAACCTCTCTGCCCGCAGTCCCAAGGACCAGGAGCTGCTGTGGGACCTGGGAGCAGTCAGCATGCTGCGCAACCTCATCCACTCCAAGCACAAAATGATAGCCATGGGAAGTGCCGCAGCTTTACGGAACCTGCTCACAAATCGGCCCCTCAAGTATAAGGATGCTGCGGTCATATCCCCTGGTTCCTGCATGCCCTCGCTCTACATGAGGAAGCAGAAAGCACTGGAGGCTGAGCTAGATGCAAAGCACCTTGCTGAAACATTTGATTCCATTGAAAAACAAAGCAGCCCCAAGCATCCAAGCATTAACAAGCCGCTGCGGCATATCGAGAGCCTGGCAAAGGATTATGCATCTGACTCAGGCTGCTTTGATGATGATGAGGCCCCTAATGTCTCCAGTAGTCTGGATACAGGGAGTTTCTCCATGCTCTCCATGTTCCTGACCAATTCCAACTTTCTTCAAAACCAGCCTCGCAAGAAGGACAGTGAACCGGAGAGAGACGTGGAGCCACAGCAGACAGAGGATAAGAGGCCCGCGCCTCCAGAAGACGAGGTGTCTGTTGCAGCAGGAAAATTAGCAAAAAAGATCACCAACACTGTGGCCAAGATTGATAAGCTTGTGGAGGACATTACCATGCATACATCTTCGGAGGACAGCTTCAGCCTTAGCTCAGAGGACCATTTTGCAGACTGGCCTTATGGATCAGATGAACTCCATGAGGCCCGGGCCAAGTCATGCTCCCCCTGCCGCCTCTCTGATACCAGCAATTTTGCACACAGAGAACGTCTAAACAGAGCCTATGCTCTCTTACGTCTCAAAACCACCCATGCAAGTTTGTCCACTGACAGTCTCAACAGTGGCAGTACCAGTGATGGCTATTGTGGTAGCAAGGACCAGATTAGGCCCTCAGCGAGGTCAGCAACAGCTCAAATACGACCTAACAAGCTTGATCTTAAGGTTGCCCATCAAGAATATCTTAACATCAGAGCTCATGTTCTCAATGCGACAAGTCCGATTGATGTGCCAGAGAGAGATTCTGTGGACAACAAAGAGGTTCAATTGCTTGAACTAAATAGCACAGAAACCGAGAAGAGCCAAGAGCTGCCCCCACAAACACCAGCTAGTGCATCAACTAAACTCTCTTCTGATGTCAGCATGACTTCCATAAAGCTGTCCCCTTCCTACCAACATGTCCCTCTAATTCAAAGTGTCTCCAAGTTTGGTGTTGCAAAAAGTGCCATCAATGTGCAGGCAGCTCAAGCAATGAGGAGACAAGCCTGGGTCCCAACTGTGATGACTGGAGGGAGTTTAGCCAAGTTTTCTCCAATGAGCTCTGCTAGAAGTCCAACCATTGGCCCAATGGAGACACTGCAGAAGTATTCAGTGGAGAACACCCCAATCTGTTTTTCCCGTTGCAGTTCCCTGTCCTCCCTCTCCTCTGGTGATGGAGCTCTTGACGGACAGAGTCAAAGTGAAAATGAGTTGGAGAGTGACTCATCACTTGAGATCATTGAAATGGAAGATGGGGATCTGGTCAATAGGGAGGAGGAGAATGAGACTCTGGAGGATTTAAGTGATAGCCAACTGCTAGTCACTGATTCAAAAACCTGTCTGAGCATTGGGTCTGATCCTATTGAAATTCCCTGCCCCACCAAACGTGAAAAGGTGTTCCTCAGGGGTGTATCACCAGGCATACTTGAGGACAGATCACCTTCAAGTTCATCAGAGAATTACATCCATGAGACCCCACTTGTGATGAGCCGTTGTAGCTCGGTCAGCTCACTGGGTAGCTTTGAGTCTCATTCAATTGCCAGCTCCATACTTAGTGATCCATGCAGCGGAATGATCAGTGGAACCATAAGTCCAAGTGATCTTCCTGACAGTCCAGGGCAAACCATGCCCCCCAGTCGAAGCAAAACCCCATGCTTTGCTGAATCAAATGGACCAGAAACCCAAAATGCGGGGACAGCAGGGCAGTGGGAAAGCAGCTTGCGCAAGTTCATGGAAGTTGCAGACTTTAAGGAAAGGATCAACTTACCTCCAGATTTGGACACCATGATCTATTTTACAGTAGAAAAACCCACAGAGAACTTTTCATGTGCCTCCAGCTTGAGTGCTCTACCTCTTCATGAGCACTACATTCAGAAGGATGTGGAACTGAAATTGACTCCCTTACTCCAGCAAAAGGACAACAATCCATCATTCCCAAGGGCTCATGGAGATAGAGATGACAATGAGCATCCTTCTTTTATGGACCAAGGGGAGAGATATAGTGAGGGCAATTCAGATGATGATATAGAAATTCTCAAAGAATGCATCAATTCAGCAATGCCCTCCAAGTTCAGGAAAGTAATGCCCTCCTTGATCTCCACCTTACCCACCCATGTTCTAAACTCACAAACCCGAAAACCTATACCTGTTTATATGATGGTTCCTAGCAATGCCAATCAAATGTGCTCAGGGAGAAGGATTGTGATGCAACAAAAGGACTTATATCTTGATGATTCATCATACACGGATTCTGCCGAGGGCACCCCTGTCAACTTTTCCAGCACGACATCGTTAAGTGACGAAACACTTCAGTACCCAGTGAGGGACAAGGGGGCAAAAGATTGGAGGGTTAGAAGTATGAACAAACAGGAATTGTTGGATCAAGAGGCAAAGAGAATTGAAGACCTTCGGGTTTTCTCGCACTTCCACAAACCCACTAAAATTACCAGTCAGCCTGACATACCAGTCAATCAAATGAGCAGGTCAATCAAACATGTCATTCCCACTCAAAGAGTACTGATGCAGAGCAAAGAAGTTGCTGATAGAGTGGCTAATCAGAGAAACCGTGATCAATCACCCAATCAACAAAGACAAAAGCAGGGACAGGTCCTGACAAGGAAACTGGATCTACCTATCATAAAGCAAAACACAGAAGGGAACCAAAATCAGAGAGCACTAGAGAGAAATAAGGCTTTTCAGTCCATGCCCCATCCAACACCTACAGGGGAAGCCATTTACTGCTTGAATGATGACCAGACAGACAAAGAGGAGGGAGTGATGAAAAGGACAGGGAGAAAACAGATGAGAGAGTCCAGCAGAAACACTCTCTCCCGAAGTATGACTAATATTGGTCGGATTGACAATTCCCAGACAAGACCCAAAGGCTTCAATAGGATCAAGCACAAACTAATCATGGAGGAAACACCCCCATGTTACTCTCTTAGTTCATCTCTTAGCTCTTTGAGTGATGCAGAATTTGAGGAACACCAATCAAAATCCCAGCAAGTATGGGTGAAAAACAAACACAACAAGATATCTAACCAGGTCCAACAAACAAGACCAATGCACATCCACAATCAGTATGAGGAACAAAGCTCACCAAGCTCAGTCAGTATGGATTCAGAGGACGATCTTCTGCAAAAATGCATAACATCTGCAATGCCCAAGCAGAGGAAGAAGCTATCTGCAAGAAAGAAAGCAGAGAAGAAGCAGAAACAAAAAAACGACATGCAGAAAGTGTCCGGTGGATGGAACAACGACCAAGACTTTGACAGTGACGATATAGCATCTGATAAAGACTCAGACCTCAACAGTGTTGAATGGAGAGTAATACAAGAAGGAGCTAATTCTGTTGTCACAAGGTTACAAGCATCAAAGTCTCAAGAACATTCCTCTGAAGAGACTGAATCTGTCCTCTCATTCATGTCTGGATCTAGCTTTACGCCTAAAGAAAAGAAGATCTTTAAAGACAAAAAAGCAAACAAACCACTGGACTTTAACCAACGTAAACCAGTTCCAAATCTACCAGTGGTCTTCAGAGGTAGAACAGTGACATACACGCCTAAGAAAGAGACAAATCTTTCGCAAAGGCCGCCTCCTAATAAAGAATCCCCCAAAACAGATGCTCCAAAGAATCCAAACCTTGCTCAACAGAGGTCAAAGAGTCTCCACCGTTTGGGACAACCCCTGGACTCCACACAGTGGTGTTTGCCGAAAAGAAGCTCAACCCCACCTCCGAGGATACCAAAGAGCTCATCCTCTGGATCATCTCAAAGCTCTACTCCATCGAGACAGTCACAGAAGAAAATAATCTCGCCCTCACAAACAAGTAAACCTGTTCCCCAAAAAGATAACACACCAGCAAGTAGTCCACCTGAAAGGAAGGGACGTTCCACTGTTCCTTCAAATCAGAGCCCAATACCTCCAGGACACAAAACACAGAAGTCACCCGTCCGAATACCCTTCATGCAGAATGCAGCAAGACAGTCCAGAACTCTATCGCCATTGGTAACCAACCAACCCACAAGTATCAGCAGACAAAACAGTCAGGTGTCTGGAAAAATAATCCCTCCAGCCAATCGTTTTGACTTAGTCCGCATGCCATCTACCCATTCAAGCAGCAGCGAGTCTGACCGCAATGGGTTCCTGAGGCAATTGACATTTATCAAGGAATCAAAGACAAGGATGAGACGTGACATTTCGTCCTCACGCTCTGTGCCTACCTCGCAGCACGCATCGCCCAGAAAAGCAATTCCAGGTGCTCCTGCAGTCTTCCTATGCTCATCTCGATGCCAAGAGCTAAAGGCAGTTGCTCAGGGACCAAGAAGAATGCAAGGAAAGGGCCCCGGGCAAAGGCAAGAGCCAAGGCAGGAGCAGGGGCTTCAAAGGCAGACTGTGACTCTGTCCAGAGCCTGCTCTAGTGACCGAGACCTCTCAACGAGGTGTCCAGCCAGGAGAACCAGCTCAGAGAGTCCCTGCAGGGTGCCTCCGAGAAACGTCTCCGCAACCAAGCAACAAGCAAGAGACAACATCAAGCGCCATTCCTCATCGCCCAGCATAAACATACTAAGCAGAGTAACCAGCCGCTCCTCCCTCCGCTCCTCGTCCTCCGACTCAAGTGGGCGAGCCAAGAGTGAGGACGATACAAAGAAGAAGCAGCAGAGAACTGGATCACACCTCAATGACAGAGTCACCTGGAGGAGGATTCGGGATGAGGATGTGCCTCAAATCTTGAAGAGCACTCTGCCATCTACTGCATTGCCTCTGTTGCCTGTTCCTGAAGGGCCAAAACCAAAACCACCGGCACTGCCAAGGAAACTGCCGACCATTTTACTAAAGTCAAGAAAGACGAGCGACGCTACAGTCCAAACAGAGGATTTCTCGTCCAACAAGACCAACTCAAGCACCTCTCCAACTGTTGAGACAGCTCCAATCATCTCAGAGGAAGCAGCAAGACTAGCCCTCCTTAGAAAGATCAGCATTGGCTCCGGCCAAGATGGAGACTCTGATGGATCCCTAAAGAGTTACAGCACAGCATCCTCTGGAAACGCTCACTCTGTGGAAACTCACACAGGCGGCGTCGGCCATTTCCGTCAGAGCTCCCCCAGCAAGGCAGTTCGGGTCACCCCATTCAACTACATACCCAGCCCCATGGCCTGCTGCCTGCAAGATGCACAGAGCCAAGCAACAACAATCAATGAGAAGTCATGTGAAAAATCTGAAGCCTAGTACCTACTACGTAGTACCGTATGTAATTCTGTACAATTGAGATGAGAAAAATCCTACTGTGTTCCTGATTGAAACTAACACAAATACTTGTGTATGTCAATCCTTTTACCTCGGGTATTGAACCTTCTTTTTCCTCACTCCATCAGAAACATGTCTTCAAAAAAGAACACTCGTCATTTCAAATCATCTGATCCCACATGTCATTCATACAAGTTGGATGTATGCATTAAGACAGGACTTCATTGGATAGAATAACACTATCCTATATTTAGAGAGGAGTTACGGGGAGTAGCCTAATCTCGTACAAAATGCACATTTTTGTACTTTTTGTATTTGTATATAAACCATTGCTTGTTAGAAGATTAGTGTAGACATGACAACATAGGAAAAAAATACAATTGTCTGTGGATTTCAAGACATACAGCACCATCATCAAAATGAAGGAACAACCATTATTGAAAAACAATATGCAAATAATTGAGTGAAAACCCAGCTGGAAGACTTGTGTGTTTTTGAAAAGGTACTACTGTGGCTCCAAACTCATTTGAAAAAGATTGTTGAAATACATCAAAATATGGACATAATATTATGTAAAGTATTTACTATGTACCCACATGTTACTGCTTTGCCTTCGCCACACTATTTACTACTGAGGATACCACACTGTTAGCCTTCACTTTAGAACCACTGCAGGAATTATTATTGCCAATAGTTAACGTTAAATAATCAGCACTGCTGGAACACTATGTTAACTGTATTCTGTTTTAGAAGCGGTATTGTAAATGCATGCAGACCAATGTTCCCTCTAAACTGAGCGCATGCGCAGCCGTGTACCTCCTCCAGGACTGCCACGCAGAAAAAAAGCCAGATGGCTCAGAGATTCAAGAGTTTGAACTTCACTGAGTTCACATTATATATAGCAACATTTTCTGTGATCGAATCAACATTATATCAGGCCATGTTTAATGCAACAAAACAAAACAAATCCATCTTTGCAAGATTTAGTCGGTTATTTTGTTGTAGGCAGAGCCAGAGCGCAACGGAGAAGAATTCTATTTGCGGGTGTAGCCCACGATCTGAATGCAAGTGAATGCGCTTTTCAGATCAGAGCCGCGCGTGTGGACATTTGTTGATATTCTTTGCTAGATAGCGAGTTATTAGCCCAGTTATAGGTAAGTATAGGTCAGCAATGGAGAGTTACTGCTTCATACAATAGCACAAAACGTGTAGGATACATTTCAAGCTCGTTGAAAAGCCAGTCAGGTAAAAAGCTTGTGTCTTAATTAAAGGGGCAGTGTTGTGTTTTGAGACAGGCGTGAATATGCACATAAACCAATAGGAAGAGGGGTAGCCTACATTGTCTAATTCGCTGTATGGTAATGATAATTAATTGAATTTTGTAAAGTGGTTTCTTGCATCATATAATACTATACAATGCAATTTGTTTTACCCATGGTGTTACAGAATAAGTTTAAAAAAAATAATTAATTAATGTCAAGCCCTTCATAATGTAAAAACGTTTTTAAAAGACTCATGCAATGTAGGCCTGCATTGAACACCACATATAGGCTACTGTAGGCTATTTCATAGAAATCAAAAGCTTTTTCTATATGAATGTTATGGGATTTGCGCCATTCGTTTCCTTGGTAGGCCTACATTATGCTCAAATAGCCACAATAGCCTATTGGTTACTGTCTAAAACTGTAAACACAGGAAGCTGGACAAAATTCTCACAACATTCAAGTTTCCGTTCACAAGACCTCAAATTTGATTTGCGCAGCGCACCAAAACAATTGAGGGAACATTGGTGCAGACATGCAGTAGAACTCTATAAGCTTCCCAGTGAGCAAAAACAACTCGTGTTGTGTTGCTCCTTACAGCATGCTAAATACACCTGTATTACACCTGTTAATATTGTAGATGTTGAACTAAAATGAACTTCTCCTCAGTGGCATTCTTCCTTATTTAAAAAGACCAACATAAAATAACCAGCCATGGAAACAAACATGCATTTCTTGTCCATCTCCATTCTGGATCAAGTGGCAGTGAGAATATGCCATGCTCATTGATTCTAACTGTAGATGAACAGTCTGAATGACTGTATTTCAACATAATAGCTGTAAATGCCTTTGTCTATTGAATGCTATGACATATGTGTTCACCTCTAGAATCACTTAAAGTAATCAGAGAGCAGGTACTGTACAATATGGTGTGAAGGTGGATGATGGTCGTTAAGAAACAACTGTTGGGTTCTACACAAGAGTACACATACAGAAATTATTCTGTAGAAATATTTACAGAAAGGTGTTAATATCCGCTTAAACGTCTTGCTGTCAGTAGTGATAGGTCAACGAACTCAAGCATAAAGACCTTAGAAATAAAAATGCATATTCTCTGTAGTTGTAACATCACCTGTTCATATGTTCTCTTAAGAGATGTAACCAAGACAATTCGATTGAGAGAAGTGCTTGTCAGAAATGAAACTAATCTGGCGTGATTTCCATGGAATTTAAGAGCTGTTTATTCTCATTTAATGTACAATGTTAAATTGAGTCAGGTAACATTTCCAAAGCATTTGAGGAATGCAATTAACCAAGCCCCTTTGTCACAATGGCCATTGATAATGTATAAACAGCCCTTAAAGACCTGTAGTGACAATGTCAAAGATCAAGACAGTATTCTTTAAATCTTTTGTAAAGGTTCTTACAACGGAAATGTTGTATAATGTATGTTACGAATCAGATTAAAAGATCCAAGGTTGTACACCATGAACGTCATAGACCTTGTTTATACCTGGCATTAAATTACGTAAAGTTAGATTCAATGCTTGAAAGCACCGGAAAGATTTGTGAACGAGTCTAGTGAAATCCACTCCCAAGCTGGAATAGAAAGCCGATTTGGATCAGCCATGACTCGGAACTGGAATACTGTATTAGCAATTAGGTATCCTGTGAGATCAGTGTCATTTTGATATTACTCACTTTGCTTCAACTAGGATAGGCTAAATTAAGTTGGACCATGGGGTGAAAGGAAAGGATTATAGCAGATCAGATATGGGGTAGAAGAAATCTCATGCCATGTATAAACAGGGCCACAGGCAAATGGTACCATGTGATATAGGCCAAGGAATGAAAGTCATCATAATACATTTTCTCATCAAATAAATTGTGGACGTGTATCATTTTCCTGGCTGACTTAAAGCTTCATTTGACTTTTTCTTGAATATATCAAAGCAATATAATATGAGCTTTCAATTATATCGACTAAACATGCATTCATGCCAATGAAACGTGGACATAGACCGACAGTTTTCTGAGCTAATTAAGAAACAAATATATACTCTACACTGACATGTACTTGATCATTGCATTAACTACATAATGACCTTTAAGTTAAAATATAACATTCATATGAGCCGTAGCCTGACTCCTGCACATGTCAGTGTTATTGAACATTAAAAACCAAGTTATATTTGTTCACAAATAATTATTTTATTAATTGTCATTACAGAACATGTAGACAATACACAACTAATTTGCCTTAACATTTCGTGAAAAGTCACACCAATTTATGGAGACACATTTAAACTCCAATGAGTCAGAACAACAACCTGTTGTGTCCTAATTTCTATTTTCTGCTATGAGACCCTCTGCGAGATTGAGGTGGCATGACTCAAGGAAGCCAAGTTAATTCCTGATGAATCTGTTTAAGCTGAGGTAATGTGCTCCCCCAGCCCTGAGGTGTGAGGGAAGACTGGTCAGAGGGCTCTCCCTTTGACCTCGGCCACACTCTTCTCCAACTGCTCTTTGGCCACCCACAGTTCCTCCCTCTGCTGCACAAGTTCACCTCTAACCTCCTGAAGCCGCTCGTTCATCTCCAAGTACCTGCGGCTCTGAAGGTACTTTGTCTCTGCTTCATTGTCTGAGGACCCCCTTTTGGTATCTGTGGAAAGGGACAACATCCAGTTTAGTTCTATAGGTTTGTTAAAACATATAGGCTATCTAATCAAGAAGACCATTTGCTGAAAACTCAACATTACATTAGGTAAAATAAAGTGAAAGTGTCTGTTTGAATTCACAGTAATAAGGCAGGCTACCATGGTAATGAACAGGATACTTAAAGGTAGACTCAGCGATATGATGTAGATGCAGAAAGTAAACAGTCGGTAAATTTCCGAAACTGTGAAGCACGAGGTTCAACCTTTCCTCGCGGTTTTGGTGCTACTCGTGGCAACGTAATTTCGCTGAGCCTACCTTTAATGACTTGCCATCTGTTTGACTGATGAACTGGGGTGTTTTCATTAGTAGGATTCTTTACCGTTTAGGAACTAACCGGAAGCAAACTGAGCAAACGGAACGAAACGGGAAGTGACCTAACCGAATTTGTCCTATAGAAACTCGTTTTCGTTGCAAAACGATTTACGTTTGGAGTAAACTGCTTCCATTGTAAAATATTTTGCAACGGAATCAGGCGAATGAATACAACCCGGATTCAAATGCGCATAGTGCGTACCTTGGTTGCCATCTACCAGGACGTTGAAGACTGGATCATTCGAAAAGGCTCTGTTGATGTCCTCAAGAATTTGCTCCACAGTGGGCGGATCTGGTCGACTTGGAAGTACCACTCGCTTCTTATTTTTGGCACCCATGCTGATATTCATTCTGCAGAGCGTACTATATGGAATAATGATACCGTGGAATATTATGTCTATACATGTAGCTAGCTACGAAACAGTTTGCATCAGAGTCTTGTTGTCTGATTTCCTAAGCAAGCCAATGGTGTTGCGGGGTCTTCTAAACGTACCACTTATCTGTTGGTAGCTAACTGAATACTTTCTACGGTGCAATTTCACCAAGCTGTCGGGCAAACGTCGCTAACTCTACATACAACATAACTTGAAACAATATTCATAGCTAGCTACAAAGGTAGAGGCTAAACAACGGATTGTGCGTGGAGCTGAAGTTGACACGTCATTTGTGTGAGACGGACACGTCATTGCTCATATATATATATATATATATATATATATTATTTTTACCTTGTATTTTTAATCCTATGTTTTTAGCAAGAAAAAAATTAATTCATAATAATAATAATAATACATTCAATTGTATATATTGCCCTGGTATATTGCCCTAGAAGTTTAACTAATCATGACGACTAGAGAGAGCACTTTCCTCTAAAATGCTTTTGCAGAGTTCAGGCGCTAGTCGGAACTAGGAAATGTCGGACATTTCCGAATTTCTAGTTCTGACAAGCAAATGCGGCGTTCAAAACTCTCGTACTGCCGACTTCATTGCGGGCAAAACAACTGGGAACTCAGAAAGAAACAAGCTCCGACTGGAAAACATCGATTTGAACGGTCTTTCAACTCGGGAACTCGGGCTCTTTCTAGAGCTCATTTTATTTTATATAATGTAGAACACTCTGTATACATACAAGAAGTACATACATAGACAATGATAACATGCTAGGGGGTACAACAAATTACATATTATACAAAGACCTTAAAACAATCAATATGTGTGCTTCTTTTAACAACTTTCTTATTAGAAGAATGTGGAATGGTCTTATTGTACTGCTCGAATTCCTTACGGAAGTGTTTTTTTTATTAGTGAATTTACATTTATGAATATGACATTTTCCCATTAGCACAATTATATTTGAGGTAAAATTGTTTTTATCTTTATTATGGTTAAGGAAACTGAGCAGCACATTCACCCATAACAAACAAAAGTAATCAAGTATATTAACAATTATAAAACTGAATATCTTTCCATAATTATTTTACATGTAGACAATGCCAAAGTAAATGTGAAACTGTTTCTGGATGCTCAAAACAAAAGTAGAATCAATGTTAATGTCTTTTTTTTGAGTTTCTTCGGTTAATGATTCGCAGGGTAATACTTATGGATCATTCTGAAAGAGACCTCTTTGACCTTGTTAACGAGCAAGTATTTGTGTGGTAATAACCAGACTTTTTTCCAACAGATATTAGTGACCAATGTATTCCAGTAACTTGTGACATAAGGAATGAAGACAATATCCCTTTAAAATAAAGCACGTATAGATCTGTTCTGAGGGAGGAAGGAGAAACATATTTTCCCTATTGGAGAGAACTGGATTAAGCGAGGGTAGGTCAAGAAGGTGAGGTCTGGCTACACCTCTAAATAACATGAGCGTTCCAGATGGAATAGCATAAAAGACTATGGCGAACTCTCTAGGTGTTACAGAGATATTGTAACGAGATAAAAATTCCTCATAATTGAGTGACAATCTTTCTGCATTAAAAAGTTGACTCACCAGCAGGATATGATAATTGAACCAGTTCTTAAAAAATAAAGACTTGTTTCTATACAAAATGTCCTTATTGAACCAAATTATTGAACAATTATGTTTATATATTAATGACTACGCTAAGAATACTTCTCTATGAAAAGCAGATAATTTTGTGTAACCGATGTGAAATGGCTAGCTAGTTAACCTGAAGTAGTTGTTCCCCTTGCCCTGCAAGGGCCGTGGCTATTGTGGAGCGATGGGTAACGATGCTTTGAGGGTGGCTGTTGTTGATTTGGGTCTTATCAATGTTACAGTTACAAAGTAACATAAAATTGAGGCCACCAAAATGGGAGAAGATATAATGAAGGATGAAATTCCAATTTGAAGTTGGATTCTTTAAAAAAAAATTAGCCCAATTTATCTTAAGTATTATTCAAAGTAGGAAAATCTAAAAAAAATTGAGACCACCATATTCATACGAGTTCACAACGACAGATTTCCTAATATGTGTACGATTTTTCCAGATGAAGTTGAAAAGCACCTGGTCAACCGCTTTACCTATTTTGTTGTCAAGATATAGGGACTGGGCTGCATAAGTAAGTGTGGAGATACCTTCAGAAAGCAATACTCGACCTTTCAAGGATAAATCCCTCTGAAACCAATGATTAAACTTCTTTTTGTTTTTTTTTCAATAATAGGTATACAATCTAATGAGCATCTTTCCTGTTGATCCTAAGATATGGTAATCCCAAGGTATGTTACTTTTCCCTTGACTGGAATATTGCATATAGAGGTTATCACACAGTCTTTAACAGCAAACAATTCACACAATTATTTTTAGAGCTCTGACTCATCGTGTCATGTACTGTCATGTTGTGTCTTGTCTCTGTCCTTTCCCTTCACCCTGTCTCCCTCTGCTGGTCGTTGTTAGGTTACCTTTTCTCCCCCGCTTTCCCCCAGCTGTTCCTTGTCTCCTCTAACTACCCATTCACCCCGTTTCCCACCTGTTCCCTTTTTCCCTCTGATTAGGTCCCTATATCTCTCTCTGTTTCTGTTCCTGTCCTTGTCGGATTCTTGTTTGTTGTGTTTCATGCCTGAGCCAGACTATCGTCATGTTTGCTGTAACCTTGTCCTGTCCTGTCGGAATCTGCCGGTCTATCTGAGCCTACCTATGTTTGGTTATTAAAGAAGCTCTGTTTAAGTTAGTTCGCTTTTGGGTCCTCATTCACTCTCCATAACAGAAGAATCCGACCAAGAATGGACCCAGCGACTTCGGATCCTCTCCACTCAGCCGTCGGGATCCAGGGAGCGATGCTAGGCAGACACGAGCAGGAAGTGTCTGCTGCTCGACATGCCGTTGAGACCCTGGCCACCCAAGTCTCCAACCTCACAGAACAGGTTCACCATCTCCGCCTCGATCCACCGGCCACTTCCAGGGCTTTCGAATCTCCGGAGCCCAGAATCAATAACCCGCCGTGTTACTCTGGGGAGCCCACTGAATGCCGCTCGTTCCTCACCCAGTGTGATATTGTGTTTTCTCTCCAGCCCAACACTTACTCCAGGAGCACTGCTCGTGTCGCCTACGTCATATCTCTCCTTATTGGACGGGCTCGTGAGTGGGGCACGGCAATCTGGGAGGCAAGGGCTGAGTGTACTAACCAGTATCAAGACTTTAAGGAGGAGATGATACGGGTTTTTGATCGATCTGTTTTTGGGGAGGAGGCTTCCAGGGCCCTGTCTTCCCTATGTCAAGGCAATCGATCCATAACAGACTACTCTATTGAGTTTCGCACTCTTGCTGTCTCCAGTGGCTGGAACGAGCCGGCCTTGCTCGCTCGTCTTCTGGAGGGTTTCCGCGCAGAGGTAAAGGATGAGATTCTCTCCCGGGAGGTTCCTTCCAGCGTGGATTCCTTGATTGAACTCGCTATTCGCATTGAGCGACGGGTTGATCTTCGTCACCGAGCTCGTGGAAAGGAGCTTGCGCTCTCCGTCGCCTCCCTCTCCGCATCACTACCATCTTCCTCTGCCGGCTCGGGTGCTGAGCCCATGCAGCTGGGAGGTATCCGCATCTCGACTAAGGAGAGGGAACGGAGAATCACCAACCGCCTCTGTCTCTATTGCGGTTCCGCTGGTCATTTTGTCACTTCATGTCCAGTAAAAGGCCAGAGCTCGTCAGTAAGCGGAGGGCTACTGGTGAGCGCTACTACTCCTGTCTCTCCTTCAAGATCCTGCACTACCTTGTCGGTCCATCTACGCTGGACCGGTTCGTCAGCTTCCTGCAGTGCCTTAATAGACTCTGGGGCGGAGGGCTGTTTTATGGACGAGACCTGGGCTCGGGAACATGACATTCCTCTCAGACAGTTAAAGGAGCCCACGGCCTTGTTCGCCCTGGATGGTAGTCCTCTCCCCAGGATTCAGCGTGAGACGCTACCTTTAACCCTCACTGTTTCTGGTAATCATAGTGAAACCATTTCTTTTTTAATTTTTCGTTCACCTTTTACACCTGTTGTTTTGGGCCATCCCTGGCTAGTTTGTCATAATCCTTCCATTAATTGGTCTAGTAATTCTATCCTCTCCTGGAACGTCTCTTGTCATGTGAAATGTTTAATGTCTGCTATCCCTCCTGTTTCCTCTGTCTCTTCTTCACAGGAGGAGCCTGGTGATTTGACAGGGGTGCCGGAGGAATATCACGATCTGCGCACGGTGTTCAGTCGGTCCAGGGCCACCTCTCTTCCTCCACACCGGTCGTATGATTGTAGTATTGATCTCCTTCCGGGAACCACCCCCCCCCGGGGTAGACTATACTCTCTGTCGGCTCCCGAACGTAAGGCTCTCGAAGATTATTTGTCTGTAGCTCTTGACGCCGGTACCATAGTCCCCTCCTCCTCTCCCGCCGGAGCGGGGTTTTTTTTTGTCAAGAAGAAGGACGGGTCTCTGCGCCCCTGCATAGATTATCGAGGGCTGAATGACATAACAGTGAAGAATCGTTATCCGCTTCCTCTTATGTCTTCAGCCTTCGAGATCCTGCAGGGAGCCAGGTTTTTCACTAAGTTGGACCTTCGTAACGCTTACCATCTCGTGCGCATCAGGGAGGGGGACGAGTGGAAGACGGCGTTTAACACTCCGTTAGGGCACTTTGAATACCGGGTTCTTCCTTTCGGCCTCGCTAACGCTCCAGCTGTCTTTCAGGCATTAGTCAATGATGTCCTGAGAGACATGCTGAACATCTTTGTTTTCGTTTACCTTGACGATATCCTGATTTTTTCACCGTCACTCCAGATTCATGTTCAGCACGTTCGACGTGTCCTCCAGCGCCTTTTAGAGAATTGTCTTTTTGTGAAGGCTGAGAAGTGCACTTTTCATGCCTCCTCCGTCACATTTCTCGGTTCTGTTATTTCCGCTGAAGGCATTAAGATGGATCCCGCTAAGGTCCAAGCTGTCATTGATTGGCCCGTCCCTAAGTCACGCGTCGAGCTGCAGCGCTTTCTCGGCTTCGCGAACTTCTATCGTCGTTTCACCCGTAATTTCGGTCAGGTGGCAGCTCCTCTCACAGCCCTTACTTCTGTCAAGACGTGCTTTAAGTGGTCCGTTTCCGCCCAGGGAGCTTTTGATCTCCTCAAGAATCGTTTTACATCCGCTCCTATCCTTGTTACACCTGACGTCTCTAGACAGTTCGTTGTCGAGGTTGACGCGTCAGAGGTGGGCGTGGGAGCCATCCTTTCTCAGCGCTCCCTCTCTGACGACAAGGTCCACCCATGCGCGTATTTTTCTCATCGCCTGTCGCCGTCGGAACGTAACTATGATGTGGGTAACCGCGAACTGCTCGCCATCCGGTTAGCCCTAGGCGAATGGCGACAGTGGTTGGAGGGGGCGACCGTTCCTTTTGTCGTTTGGACTGACCATAGGAACCTTGAGTACATCCGTTCTGCCAAACGACTTAATGCGCGTCAGGCGCGTTGGGCGCTGTTTTTCGCTCGTTTCGAGTTCGTGATTTCTTATCGTCCGGGCTCTAAGAACACCAAGCCTGATGCTTTGTCTCGTCTCTTCAGTTCTTCAGTAGCCTCCACTGACCCCGAGGGGATTCTCCCTGAGGGGCGTGTTGTCGGGTTGACTGTCTGGGGAATTGAGAGGCAGGTAAAACAAGCGCTCACTCACACTCCGTCGCCGCGCGCTTGTCCTAGGAACCTTCTTTTCGTTCCCGTTCCTACTCGTCTGGCCGTTCTTCAGTGGGCTCACTCTGCCAAGTTAGCCGGCCACCCTGGCGTTCGGGGTACGCTTGCTTCCATTCGCCAGCGTTTTTGGTGGCCCACCCGGGAGCATGACACGCGTCGTTTCGTGGCTGCTTGTTCGGTCTGCGCGCAGACTAAGTCCGGTAACTCTCCTCCTGCCGGCCGTCTCAGGCCGCTTCCTATTCCCTCTCGACCGTGGTCTCACATCGCCTTAGATTTTGTCACCGGACTGCCTTCGTCAGCGGGGAAGACTGTTATTCTTACGGTTGTCGATAGGTTCTCTAAGGCGGCTCATTTCATTCCCCTTGCTAAGCTTCCTTCTGCTAAAGAGACGGCACAAATCATCATCGAGAATGTTTTCAGAATTCATGGCCTTCCGTCAGACGTCGTTTCGGACAGAGGTCCGCAATTCACGTCTCAATTTTGGAGGGAGTTTTGCCGTTTGATTGGGGCTTCCGTCAGTCTCTCTTCCGGCTTTCACCCCCAGTCTAACGGTCAAGCAGAACGGGCCAATCAGACTATTGGTCGCATCTTACGCAGTCTTTCTTTTCGTAACCCTGCGTCTTGGTCAGAACAGCTCCCCTGGGCAGAATACGCCCACAACTCGCTTCCTTCGTCTGCGACCGGGCTATCTCCTTTTCAGAGTAGCCTCGGGTACCAGCCTCCGCTGTTCTCATCTCAGTTCGCCGAGTCCAGCGTCCCCTCCGCTCAGGCTTTTGTCCAACGTTGCGAGCGCACCTGGAAGAGGGTCAGGTCTGCACTTTGCCGTTATAGGACGCAGACTGTGAGGGCTGCTAATAAGCGTAGAACTAAGAGTCCTAGATATTGTCGCGGTCAGAGAGTTTGGCTCTCCACTCAGAACCTTCCCCTTAAGACGGCTTCTCGCAAGTTGACCCCGCGGTTCATTGGTCCGTTCCGTATTTCTCGGGTCATTAATCCTGTCGCAGTTCGACTTCTTCTTCCGCGATACCTTCGTCGCGTCCACCCGGTCTTCCATGTCTCCTGCATCAAGCCCGTCCTTCGCGCCCCCGCTCGTCTTCCCCGCCCCCCCCCCATCCTTGTCGAGGGCGCACCCATCTACAGGGTCCGTAGAATTTTGGACATGCGTCCTCGGGGCCGTGGTCACCAGTACCTCGTAGATTGGGAGGGGTACGGTCCTGAGGAGAGGAGTTGGGTTCCCTCTCGGGACGTGCTGGACCGTGCGCTGATCGAGGATTTCCTCCGTTGCCGCCAGGTTTCCTCCTCGAGTGCGCCAGGAGGCGCTCGGTGAGTGGGGGGGGTACTGTCATGTACTGTCATGTTGTGTCTTGTCTCTGTCCTTTCCCTTCACCCTGTCTCCCTCTGCTGGTCGTTGTTAGGTTACCTTTTCTCCCCCGCTTTCCCCCAGCTGTTCCTTGTCTCCTCTAACTACCCATTCACCCCGTTTCCCACCTGTTCCCTTTTTCCCTCTGATTAGGTCCCTATATCTCTCTCTGTTTCTGTTCCTGTCCTTGTCGGATTCTTGTTTGTTGTGTTTCATGCCTGAGCCAGACTATCGTCATGTTTGCTGTAACCTTGTCCTGTCCTGTCGGAATCTGCCGGTCTATCTGAGCCTACCTATGTTTGGTTATTAAAGAAGCTCTGTTTAAGTTAGTTCGCTTTTGGGTCCTCATTCACTCACCATAACACATCGACCGGAAGATCACTGACGTCATGATTTGTCTCGTATTTTTCAGAGTTCCCAGTTGCTTTGAACGCAGCATTAGTTCCTATGATCCATGCCAAAGAATCAGTGATCATCATAATGACAAGCAATACACTGAATAAGAAGAGGACACTTTTATTGATACACAAGGTACAACTTACTTTACATCCTTTTGAGAGTACAACATATGTACATGTATAATAAAAGGAATAAAGGACTGTTTTTGAAATAACTTAATTGCCTAACTCATGACGTACCATTTATTACCCTTTCTCCTTCAACTTAAATGATTGGTTCAATACACAGTACTAGTATTTACCATTGGACAATATCACTAGGATTCCAAGACCCAATGCATTTCTAACTTACAGTAGAGGTATGTGTCAATTTCATTTTCATATGGCCTAGATCCGACTATACAAAACTGTTACAAGACACAAAGAGAGAAAAACATGTCCAAAAAGAAACAAAGAACAACGGTGAAAACTAAAGCAATGAAGTCCAAGACCAGAACACTGTGGGCTATTGTTGAAGCATTGAGCCCACACACTCCTGCAGACAAGGACACTGCATTTATTGTAAACCAAAGACCAGTTTAAATTCAGTTACTCTAATCAGGTGATGAGAAGGTCAAAATATCAGACATTGCATACCATTCAACTAACCACCCACAACCTTGAGGATGTGAAGTGTTTTTCAGTTGCAATGGTTTTGGTCGATATAAAGCAGAATTTTACCTTGGTTATGTTTTTTTCATGTCCCGTTATCTGTCTGTGTAATGGTATCCCAATCTCTGTCAGACTTGTGTCATTGTTTTCCAATCATAAGTATTAGTGGTTCAGCAGTTTGCAATTCAACATGGAAACCCGAAGTCTTTCCTGTGAATCTGGCATGGTTTGGTTTGCTGTCATCAGTACCATCACTGAGACTTGTCTTGGTTGGATGCCTCTACCTGTTGGTCTGTAAAGATAATGAAATACACTTGCTCAAAGTTCACTCATAGTTGCTCATATTTCACTTGTAGTTGCTCATAGTTCACCAAATAAAATGTAAGACACTCAAAGTAGTTATGTCAAAATGACATGAGAAATATAGGCAAATGAAAGAAATATGGGCACAGTATACACTCCCCTTCATATGTTTTTGGACAGTGAAGATACTGTTTCAAATGTGGTTCTATACTCCACCATTTTGGATTTGAGATCAAATGTTTCACATGACTCCCCAGTTGAGGAAGTCATAAGTATTTGGACAAATTCACATAAAGAGGCAATCTGCAGTTGCTACATACATTTTTGGACTTATAAATGAATATGTTCCCATTGATTCTTGAAGAAATGTACAACGTTTGCGTCCCTGTCCAAATACATATGGAGGGGAGTGTACAGGAAGTAGATGGTGCCCATATCTTTCTCATTCATTTGGGAAAACGGCCTAGCTGGATCTACACAACAAATGGCATGGGGCATGGACTCATACGACGCGAGACGAATTTGGAAGTCTAAAACCATCTGACAAACTTTAGTAATTAACTATTCCTTTAGGAGGTTAGAGCACTTGGTTAATGCAAATAGCAATCTGTGCCACCAGATTCAGCCACTGCCCACAAAACCTTGTGGTTGACCGGGTGAATACAGTGAGTGATACTGTATACACACACAGTGTGACTGTGTGGCACTTACCATTAGTCTGCAGTGGGTTCAGTGTAGATCAACTCATTGATAATCTTCTGAATAGACATGGAATAGGAACAGACAAGACAGTGAGGAATAATTACTTTCAAAAGAGCTTCACAACCATATTACGAAAGGGAAGCACAAAGCAGCGGGAAGCATACATTTAGAATCATTGAAATATTGGCTAATTGGCTGATGGTCGACTACCTCTTTTCACAGTTCAGGTAATGCCTGCTGTAGTGGGCCTTGATTTGTTTTTAAACCTGAGGAGGGAAGCCTAGCAGAATCTTTAATCCAGCCATGTGTTCTTCTCACAAGTCGGATTTGCTGACTTACATCCTCGTTTTCATTCTTGAGAAAACAGACTTTGCCATCTGTTGCTGTGGTAAAATCTCTGGCAAAACATTTTGAAAGCTTATTTTGTGTTGAGGCTGTGCTTTCTACTGCATTTCCTCCAACAAGACACTCCCAAAATTAAACAATAGACCCAGATTCCAAGCTTGCAGAAAGTGACTATGTGAAAAATAACTAATGGCAGCTTTATCAGTATCCATTGTCTACAGATTGCAGTGGAGTGGGATTAGTTAGTTAGCACCCATTAACTTCCACATGACTGTACAGAGTATCAGTTTAGGAATGATCCCACCAACAACATTTACCAGCCAGAGGAGAGAAAATAGTGGTCCACGGTGTGGACTAGAGGCTTGACACATGCTCCATAAAATACATATCTGTATTCTATTTTGATGACATGCATTTCAATAGTGTTGGCACTTTCGATCACACTGTGTTGTCGTCTTCTGTTGTTCAATTAAACCATTGAATTATTTCTGACAAATAATAGCAATCAAATGAGATATTAAAACTAAGAGTTGATACTAGCTACTAGAATGAAGGAGTGGTTTCTTAGAGGCTACAGCAGGGGTTACAGTGCCTTCGGAAATGATTCACACCTCTTGACTTGTTCCACATGTTGTGTTACAGCCTGAATTTCAAATTGATTAAATTTAGATTTTGTCATCACTGGCCTACACACAATACCCCATAATGTCAAAGTGGAATTATATTTCTCAAAATGTTTACAAATAAGAAAAAATGAAAAGCTGAAATGTCTTGAGTCAATAAGTATTCAACCCCTTTGTTGAATATCCCTTTGAGCATGGTGAAGTTATTAATTACACTTTGGATGGTGTATCAATACACCCAGTCACTACAAAGATACAGGTGTCCTTCCTAACTCAGTTGCCGGAGAAGAAGGAAACAGCTCAGGGATTTCACCATGAGGATGGATCAACAACATTGTAGTTCTTCCACAATACTAACCTAATTGACAGAGTGAAAAGAAGGAAGCCTGTACAGAATAAAAATATTCAAAAGCATGTATCCTGTTTGCAACAAGGCACTAAAGTAATGCTGCAAAAAAATGTGGCAAAGCAATTCACTTTTTGTCCTGAATACAAAGTATTATGTTTGGGGCACTCTCCATATTTTCAAGCATAGTTGTGGCAAAATCCTAGAGGACAACCTGGTTCAGTCTGCCTTCCAACATACACTGGGAAAGGAAAGGACAATAACCTAAAACACAAGGCCAAATCTACACTGGAGTTTCTTACCAATAAGACAGGGAATCAAATCATATGAAATCAATGAATGTTTCTGAGTGGCCGAGTTACAGTTTTGACTTAAATCTACTTGAAAATCTACGGCAAGACCTGAAAATGGTTGTTTAGCAATGGTCAACAACCGATTTGACAGAGCTTGAATGATTTTTTAAAAAGAATAATGGGCAAATGTTGCAAAATCCAGGTATGGAAAGCTCTTAGAGACATGCAGTACCAGTCAAAAGTTTGGACACACCTACTCATCCAAGTTGTTTTTGCAGCACCCCCTGAAAAATATATTTTTTAAAGAATACAAATATATATATTAGTAGTGCTCTGGGCCTTTACTAGTCCTGTGTTAGCACACCGATATAGGTGTCTGTAGCACGGGTAAAAAAAAGTGCAGCACTCCCAAACATCTTCCCGCTGCTATAGAGACATACCCAGAAAGACTCACAGCTGTAATCGCTGCCAAAGGTGCTTCTATAAAGAATTGGGGCGGCAGGTAGCCTTGAGGTTAAGAGCTTTGGGCCAGTAAACGAAAGGTCACTGATTCAAATTCCTGAGCCGACTAGGTAAAACATCTGTCGAAGTGCCCTTGAGCAAGACACTTAACCCTAATTGCTTTTGTAAGTCACTCTGTTAAATGTTTAAAATGTTAAATGTATATTAAATAAAGAGATATCGCTGTATTTCATTTTCTATACATTTGCAAAAATGTCTAAAAACATGTCTTCACTTTGTCATTATGGGGTGTGTGTAGATGGGTTAGAAAGAAAAATCTATTTAATCCATTTTTAATTCAGGCTGTTACACAACAAAATGTGGAATAAGTCAAGGGGTATGAATAATTTCGGAAGGCACTATATAGACAACACATACTCTAGGGAAACAACACACAGCTAACATGCAAACAAGCTAATAGTGAGACTATATTAGCTTAGCTGGAGCAGTGTTAGGCACTAACTAATGGCAAAGGAAATCAAGTGATAAAGAGTTTGTTACAGAAATAAAGAGTTTGTTTTACATACAGCTGATTCTGATGTGCTGAGTAAGGCTTTGGCCCCTGATGCATCTGATGTGCTGGGTAAGCCTTTGGCCCCTGATGCTCTGGGTAAGCCTATGGCCCCTGATGCTTGTGGTACTATAGTCTTGTTTTTCACCAGTGATTGAAGGACTGAGGGCAGACAGGAAAGAGAGAAAGAGACAGGCCCCATGCAAACAAAGGTATATGAAGGTTGCTTCTGAAACAAGTAAGCGATCTGTGCACATGAAATTGCAAAAGCAGTTGGAAAGGATGTATACAAACAATCAAGGCTGAAACACACATGCATGTGCACACACAAACAGACACACACACACACACACACACAAGTGTATCTCAATTTTTCCTGAAACTTAAATGGATAGCAATATTTAGGCAAATTTGTTTATTCTGAATACTTTGCATTATTTTCACAGTAAGTATGCATTCTTTCACAGGTTGAAAATAGCTACCTCTATATCAGCTGACCTGGTTCCTGCCATCCTTCTGTCTACCTTTTATAAGCTGTCTATGACCTCAGTTGACATCATTAATCCCTGCTGGACCATTTGCCAGCTTATGAAATCCATCACTGGTGTGACCTCATAGCCAACAGCACATTAAATATATCCTCGTTGTTTTCTCAATAGATACAGTAAAGAGTTCAAAGGAACTCAACCAAAACAATGGAAATGACATGGAAACGTGTGGGGAAAGATCCTGAATATCCTCATTGCCCCAGCAAAATTAGCCTACATTTAGGCTATTGATTATATGTACATTTCACACTACGTTGAGGTAAAAATCGGAGTATATTGTTTGTATGGATGTCAACCCCAATACATGTCCATGTCATCGTCACCAATCAACTGCATTAGTTAAAAACGACTGACTACCACCACCCATATCTGTATGCTTGCTATGCTACCAGCTTATACGAACAGGCGAAAGCATTTAGCAGTCACGTCTTCTAAACCTGAAAAGGGACAACTTCTAAATGGTATGCAGCGAAAACAGAGAAATATATCCTAATCGAACTTTAGTAATCGCATTGTGTGCCTGTTACAATGCATCAATCATGACAGATTTGACCAATATCCACTTTGTTAGATCAGATTGGCTGAATCTGCACCAACACGGCGTCCTTCTTCTATCCCCCACGGCCTGCACTCTATTGACCTCTTTACCGCATCTATATGGGTGCAGTGTTACACACAGCTCTCTAATAGGATTTATACTGTGAAATACCAAGCCATTTAGGGACTTCAGAGGGAAATTAGCTATATAGCTAAATCAGGTACAACATTTATTGGGCATGCTTTTGAATGTACTGACCGCAAAATGATATAATCCGTTTCCACTGGCATCGATTGCTACAGTGCATTTGAAAAGTATTCAGGCCCCTTGAATTCTTCCACATTTGTTACGTTAGTCTTATTCAGAAATGTATACAATAGTTTTTTTCCCTCATAAATCTACACACAATAAATACACCATAATGACAAAGCAAAAACAGGTTTTTAGAAATGTTTGCAAATTTATTCAAAATAAGAAACTGAAATATCACATTTACCATAAGTATACAGACCCTTTACTCAGTACTTTGTTGAAGCACCTTTTGCAGCGATTACAGCCTCGAGTCTTCTTGGGTATGACGCTAAGCATTAAGCATCTCTCTGTACTTTGCTCCATTAATCTTTCCCTCGATCCTGACTAATCTCACACTCCCTGCCGCTGAAAAAATCCCCACAGAATGATGCTGCCACCAGCCCGCTTCACTGTAGGGATGGTGTCAGGAGTTCAATCTTGGTTTCATCAGACAAGAGAATCTTGTTTCTCATGGTCTGAAAGTTCTTTAGGTGCCTTTTGGCAAACTCCAAGTGGGCTGTCATGTGCCTTTTACTGAGGAGTGGCTTCTGTCTGGCCACTCTACCATAAAGGCCTGATTAGTGGAGTGCTGCAGAAATGGCTGTCCTTCTGGAAGGTTCTCCCATCTCCACAGAGGAACTCTGGAGTTCTGTCAGAATAAACATTGGGTTCTTGGTCACCTCCCTGACCAAGGCCGTTCTCGCCTGAGTGCTCAGTCTGGCCGGGTGGCCAGCTCTAGGAAGAGTCTTGGTGATTGCAAACTTCTTCCATTTAAGAATGATGGAGGCCACTGTGTTCTTAGGGTCCCTTCAATGTTGCAGACATTTTTTGGTACCCTTCCCCAGAGCTGTGCCTCAACACAATCCTGTCTCGGAGCTCTACGGACAATTCCTTCAACCTCATGGCTTGGTTTTTGATCTGACATGCACTGTCAGCTGTGAGACCTTAAATAGACAGGTGTGTGGCTTTCCAAATCATGTCCAATCAATTGAATTTACCACAGGTGGACTCCAAACAAGTTGTAGAAACATCTCAAGGATGATCAATGAAAACAGGATGCACCTGAGTTTAATTTCAAGTCTCATAGCAAAGGGTCTGAATACTTATGTAAATAAGTTATTTATGTAAAAAAAAAAAAAAAAAAATAGAAAATGATAATATGCAAAAAAAATGATAATTTGCAAAAACCTGTTTTCAATTTGTCATTATAGGGTATTGTGTGTAGATTGATTAGGATTTTTATTTATTTAATACATTTTAGAATAAGGGTGGGATGTAACAAAATGTGGAAAAGGGGAAGGGGTTTGAATACTTTCCGAATGCACTGTACATTCTCCAAACATGCTTACAAGAAGATTTTGGACACTGGTAAATAACCTACTAACATATTTTAAAACAGTTTGGAGGAAATGACAACACCCTAGGGAAGTCGAAAATAAGATAATACTTCACTTTAAGATGTACATGAAATGCATTGGGGCTAGGAGCTAGCTGTTTCTGGACTGGGCCGTCAGGGGCCTCTGTACCTTCTCTGGTGACGGACTCGGCTGCATTCATGGCCTTCCCGCTGAGGTCATTGACCATGCTGTCTACGGTGGCCTCGTGCTTGAGGAAGAAGGGCCGCACCACCCGGTTGTACAGAATCTGAGAGCCGTTCCACGTGACGGGGGCCATGCACCACAACAAGAACAGGCACTGGCAAAGAGGGTGGGAAAAAAACAAGAACATGATTGGCACATGTTGAAGGGCAGCACATACAGTACTACCGTAACCACATAAGCAAAGCATGGCACCTCCATGAGCCAAAATAAAGCATAAATACAGGTGTTTGATCACAGGTATTTCACAGCATACCACACATTTATTGACATGTACTTATGAATGTTTATGTATAGCAAGCTTATAATAGCTTGTTAATTGCTTATTAAGTGTTATATGTGGCTGTATTCCATAGCCTATAGTGATTTTGAATTATATTGTAACTGTAAGGTCAGTGGTTGGTCACAATGAGTGAGTTGAAGCAGTTTTCAGTTTGCTTAGAATGTAAGGCACACAGTCTGTCTGTGTGATACACATCTGATTATCACCTTACCTTGAAAGCATAGTAGAAAGGAAACCAGTAGAGGAAGATGTCAGAGAAGAATTCCGCCAAACTGAAGATTCCGTAGACGACCCAATAGGTCAGCCATTTTGTGTCATCTTCTTTGTTTGTGCTCTCGATGGCTTTGATTCTACATGGAAGAGTGGAAACAGTACCCGACATTACATAGCCCTAATTGAGGTAAGGTACTACATAACATAAAATGGCAACACATAAACGGTCTAGCTTAAAACATGTAACTTTAAAGCTAGTTTGCTACTGTTCTTACGAGTAATATGCAGGATACACAAATCCAATCATGTTACAGAGGAGGGAGGCGCCATAGCCGTATACCAAATACAGTCCCGTCAGAGACACTGCACCTGTCGATAACACAAGACACACGACGAGAGGTCAAGCGTAATACTGCACAAAGATGCTAATCAAGCAGTGCACTGCTACTTCATGAGAATGTAGGTAGTCTTAGGGAAATTGTGAGAGGAGTCTCAAATGCTGCTATTGACTGATAGTGAAGGATTTACAGAACTTTAGAATGTCATGGAAAATGCATAATTGTCTTGGTAGCAACACAAAACTGATTTCATAATTCTGGGGAAATACATTTTTAAAAAATAGAGAGAGAGAGAGAGAGAGAGAGAGAGAGAGAGAGAGAATGTCTGGTAACAGCTGCAGAAGAAACATTTAAGAAATTAGAACTTGAGAATTGTCCAATCTACAAAAGGATGTGTTTGCCAGTGATGATATACTTACATCTGCCTACTCTCATATTTAGGTCTACAGGTGACTACAGTTGTTCTATGGCATTGTTGATTTCTTGTTAAGCTCTACACCCAGAGACAACTTTCTAGTCTCGTGCATGCTTGTGCATTCATTCCTTGTTGAATAAAGCAGTATTGAGAATTTGCTGGAAGCAATTGTGGGTTCATGGAAGTATGTGGGTATCATTGGGCACCAGGCACGGGTAATTACATCATCACAACTGAACCCATGGCACAAGGGCACATGGCTTCCTATGGTGGTGCTGTCTAGGGCTAATACCAACATGTGACATGGAACAGTATTACAGTAAGTGCAACCCACTGGCATGGACCCACTCCTGGCCCATGCCTTGCCAAAGTCCTCTGGAGGGTGACAATGAATTATTCAACATAACGGACAGTCTGAAACTACCAAGACATGGAACTGTGGTTGGATTTGTGAAGTATCTGAATGAAGTGTGGTTGTTTTTTGTTTACATACAGTAATAGCAGTAGTATTTTCAATTATAATACTGCACCATTCAAATATGTATGTTCCTAAAAATCTAATGGAAATAATCTTTCATTGCAATATTATTAGGTAGATCTAATATTTATAATGTATACAATGTAGGTATAGGTACATCTGAAGAGTGTGCTCTAAAGAAACACACCTGTTGGTCAATACCAAACTGTGCGCCATAGCATAACCTACTTATAGGCCTTCCAATTGGCTGCAGTTCGTGTTCACAGCAAGGACTACAAGTGTGCTGCGCATTCGACGAATGTAGGCTTCCAATGAATCAATAGCCTACAGGAATCCATCTTTGACATAATGGTATTTAAACATCTACATCAAATTAACATGACAACAAATTTGTCCTCCGAGTAGGCTACACAAAAATGACATACCTAGGGCAATCATTTTTTTCTTGATTCCCGTTTTCTCCTCCAGTTTTCCAAGGAAATCTGTAACCATGTTTTTCTCATTTAGAAATTTATCTGCGCGATCTCGAAGTTTGTTAAGTACTTCTGAAATACCCATGGTGACGGGTTACAGAGTTCGGAGTTTCTTAAGGCCAAATTCTAAAAAAATAAACATATAAATAAACTATATTTTCCCTGTGGAAATCTGAGTCCTCGCGCAGTTCAAATCCGCTGACTGGACAGGTTTCGTCTCCTTAATCCGCTTTGCTGGAGAGTCCCTCTGTGCGTCATTTGGCGGTGGAGAGGGAATGGTCAAGGATCACGACTGGCTAGAAGGAAACCAATAGGAATACAGATTATAATTATCTAAAATTGTACAGTGCCAAATTCCAACAGCTGTTTTTCTGCTACACTGTATTCATTTCAACAGGTAAAACAGCCTATATGGGTGTCTGCCTATTATTTGTCTATATTTCTAACGGGAATAATATGTTGCTGTGTGGAATGTATTAGGATACCCAGCAGGTGTCAGTGTACGCGCATTCTTAGTGATCCCTCCAGGAGTGTAATGAAGTTGCCCTTAGACAATGATCTAAGGTCAGTTTTGCATTCACACAAATTGTTACGTTTAGGGGACGGTACACTTACGCCTCCCGAGTAGCGCAGCGGTCTACCAGAGGCGTCACTACAGACCCAGGTTCGATCCCGGGCGGCACACAATTGGCCCAGTGTAGTCCGGATTAGGAAACAAATAGGAGGAATACAGGTTACACGACGTCAGATAGAGGAGGGTTTGGCCGGGGGGCTTTACAAGTAGGCCATCATTGAACTTGCCTAGTTAATAAAATAAAATCCAGTGCCTAATGGCAACTTTAAATGGTTTTACACAGGCTAGTATCAAACGTTGCTTTGGCCGGGGTCTTGAAAGCACAGTAGGCACGGTGATTTGAGCTATCGGATTGGCCAGGGCAGTATGCGCACTCGATTTAGACACAGATCTCCCGGTCGGCAGGGTAGGCGGAGTTTGTCATTTCAGATTTCAGATAAGTGAAATGGTTAAAAAAGGGAACACCTACCCGGTGCGTAGTGCTTCTGAATCAAGTGCACTTAGTGTCAAGAGCTCAACACAAATACAAAAAAAGGAGTGCAGGCTTTTATCATTGGCTTTTGTATAGAAATGTTTGATGATCCACAAGGAATGCCTTGAACATCTACCAGTCCATCGCGATCGGCCGGTTGGTGACCACTGCATTAACATATGATGACAAAATATAACAACAAGCCTGATGTGTTTATTGATTATTCTGCGAATGGCAGCCCACCTACACGGAATTCAAAATGATTGGCTATTCTAAATGATTACTTTCATCAGTCACATGCCCCTAGTGGGGCTATAATGGACATACTGTAATACAAGTTTGTGAACATAACTGCATGCTGTACAAATGACAATGATTTTAACATTCCTTTTCCCAGGCATCCAGTGCTGTTCTTATAGCAGTAGGAATCTATGCCAAGGTTGCCAAAGAGAAAAGTCAGGCATCAGTCTAAATAATAGGTAGTGAAATGTATATTTTCAATGGCAAAATAAACTCAATGATGGGCGACTATTAATTAGGTGTGTGTGTTTTGCCAAAGATGTGGACACTGACGACTGACCCAGCAATCTTGCTGATCATCATTGCCTCAATGTTTAGATTCACGTAGATTCACGTAGATTCACGTAGATTCATGTTTAGATTCTTTGGGTGTTTTGGATCATTGCACAATCTGTCACGTTCATCTGAATGGACCAAGGCACAGCGTACTTAGAGGTCCACATGTTTAATAAATATGAAACTCACCAAAAACAATACAGAAGAAAATGAAACGGGACGTTCTGGGCTGCTCACAGGCAGCTACACAAAAACAAGATCCCACAAAAAAACTGTGGGAAAAGGCTGCCTAAATATCCCCAATCAGAGACAACGATAGACAGCTGCTTGGGAACCATACCAGGCCAACATAGAAATTAAAAAACTAGACTACCCACCCTTATCACACCCTGACCTAACCAAAATAGAGAATAAAAAGGATCTCTAATGTCAGGGCATGACACAATCGAAGCTGCCTACTGAAGACAGTAGCTGAGCTCCTTGCTTGTTACCATTGTTTACAATATCACTGTGACTTAGCCCTACGTACAATATTGCTTTCTGTATATTGGAAAGCCATAGATAGATTATGGTAAATAGTAGTACCTGTAATTATCTCAACACTGTAGTTGTCTTTATGGTGATTGCAGAAAGTAAGTAATACCATCATGTCTTGCAACTGTCCTAGCCTACTACAAGGTTGAAATATCATTTCTGTTGTCAGTTTTTAGGGATATTGGCTGGCAATCCTCCTGCAGATTGCAGCTGCAGGGCTTGGTTTCCTATTCACTGACAAGGTAATGTTAGGACCCTGAAAGCCGGTATTTTGCTGAGAATTGCATCCCATGCAAAGCCAAAGCAGAATTGAATTCTCTGCATGCCACCATTTTAGAATAAAGGTTTCACCAAAATTAAACTAATTTGCTTGTAGGTATCAGAGATCACTGAGATGTTTTCTGGTGTTCTTTCAGGTTTTGGAGAGGACTGAAAAGTTGATGAAAAGGCAATCGGGATGATTTGGACTTGAAAACATGTTATTGACTTTGTTCTGAAACAGGTTAATTACACTGGTTCAGTTGGTTGGAGCATGGTGCTGGCCATAGAAATATAATTACTAGAATTGTGGATTTGATTTCGTTATGGGCCTCATATACAGAGTATTTGTGTATTGGTGTGTTCGGATTAAAGAATAAATAAATTAAAATATGACTATATTATAACATGATCGTTAAATGGGGAGAGAGGCATCACATGAATCATTAATAATGTACTAATTACTAAAGAATGACAGTATATAAATGACCTTTGGGAACAACATTTGCTATGAAAATGAAATGAGAAGAAATAGACCACAACACTACGCACTGCATACTGACAGAACAGTGGACAGCGGACTGCTGAAATACTTCCTGTATTAGCAGAATCCAAGAGCAATTTAGCACAACCTACTATCATAGAACAGAATGACAGAACTGCAGTGAAGCAACTCAATCTAAACCTGGAAATGTTTAAATCAAGTTTATTCACTATAATTCATGAGTTGGCTTTGTATCAGAATCAGGGGTTTTAGAGCCAGGCCGGAACAAAATCCTGCGCACCCAACAGTCATGCTCCGGAATGTTATATCCACGGTATTTCCACAGACAGTGTTCAACACCATGTGTGGCTATGAGGCCCAGAGTATGGAGCGGAGTTCGACAGGGGGCGAGCGTGTACACCGCTGGCTGCCTGGATAAGGTTGTGTGGTGGGGGAGACAGAACCTCTTCTTAATGGGGGGGATTACCGTGAGTCTGCTCTGTTTAGAGGTAAGACATGGCTCAGTAGTTCACATTTGAATTTGATTGGGGAAAAACATGTTTAGTTTGCTTGGCTGGATATTCTAAACATAGTCGATCCCGGAGAAGTGCAGATCAGACAAGTGCAAATCCCTTTCGAGTGAAATAGCAGTCCCAAATTAAATATATTTGTTTTTACTTGCTCTGGATGTCTTTATGCCCCAGTTAAGGCAACAAATGTCATTTACAAGTCATTAGGAATCAACTGTATGCAGGACCAGTAAGAAGTAAGTAAGATTATACCATGTAGAGTTTTAGTAAATTGTCAGCTGCATAGGGGCCATAAATAAAAAACACAATTAGATTAGCTCTCCAATAATATATTTAATCACATTTCAAGATATAAGTTCAGTTGAGAACAAGCAGAAGCCCATAGGAAGCTACACAAGTCACAGAGAACAGGAAGGCAATGCTTGACATTGGAAAAGCTCTAATGAGCTAGTGTTCACGGAGTGGATGAACATGTTGATTAAAACGTTGCATGAGATCGTGTTAGCAAAGAGGCTGGAGAAAAATAACACAGACTCGGGAACGAGTCTTGTGTTTCTTTAAGGACACTTGAAATAATCATGACCATGAAAAAGCATATCATTTAAATATGTATTTGTGTTTTGCATGTGTGTGTTTTTTTTGTGTAATATGGTGGTTATGTTAAAGATTAATTTTGGGGGGGGAAATTGTCTATACAAAAAAAGAAAGGCAATGCTCTCTAAATAAACAGAAAGACGGTGCTTTCAAAAGGACTTGAACATATGAGTGATTGTACAGCATGTTTGTAGAATGCCCAACCTTATTTCTCATCATGTACCAAGTTTTTGTGTCTTTTTCTTGCAAGCCGTGTATAAAGGTCCAACAGAGGGGAAAACAAGATGGTGGAAGAGAGCCTTCCTTCACTAGAGAAAGACTAGACAGCAATGTTTGGTGCCCTGCTTCCTGGGACTTCAATAATAAATGAGAGGGCCCTCCTCTTGGTCCATTGGAGTTGTTTAGCAACAACTTTGAACAGAAGTAGTCTGTACGCACTGTGAATCTCTGTACTTTAATGTCAAAAGATTGTTCAAGAGAGCGCCGGAAGGCAAAGATAATAACTATTTTATATATGATTTCCAACAACAGAAAATGTCAGAATATTTTATTTTAGCATTCTACAAAATATGAACATTTCTACACAGAGTGTAAAAAACATTAGGAACACCTTCCTAATATTGAGACACACCCCCTTTTGCCCTCAGAACAGCCTCAATTTGTCGAGGCATGGACTCTACAAGGTGTCGAAAGCGTTCCACAGGGAATGGCCCATGTTGACTCCAATGCTTCCCACAGTTGTGTCAAGTTGGCTGGATGTCCTTTGGGTGGTGGACCATTCTCGATACACACAGGAAACGTTGCAGTTCTTGATCCCCTCACACAAGTGAACTTGGCACCTACTTCCATACCCCGTTCAAAGGCAAGACAATCTTTTGTTTTGCCCATTCACCCTCAATGGCACACATACACAATCCATGTCTCAATTGTCTCAAGGCTTAAAAATCCTTATATAACCTCTCTCCTCCCCTTCATCTACACTGATGTAAGTGTGTGAAGGAACAGTTTATGGTTTGTGCTTTTCTAAGAACCAATTTGACGGATTGATCGCGCCTGGGAGGTATCCTCACAATCAGTATAAGCAATTTGGCAGTCTGCCCAGAACATTGCTTTGAGAACTGAAAAGGGTATCTCGGTTTCAAGGTCTTAGCTTGGCGAGAAGAAGCCTTGTGAGGTATTGGTTGGTTACATGCATGAACCAAACGTTAATGATTAATTAATTATGAATAAGCTAAATCATGCAAATACAACTATAAGAGAACTAACGGGACTGCCCCGGCAGATCTCCCGAACAACGTGTACTATTGTGCATTAAGTTGGTTGGAACCTCTCCAGTTTACTGATAATAATGAGTAATTTAATGTTTGACTGAGTCCCTGGTGGTAATTTCCATGACAAGTGGATTTAGCAAGTGACATCAATAAGGAATCATAGCTTTCACCTGGATTAACCTGGTCAGTCTATGTCATGGAAGGAGCAGGTGTTCCTAATGTTTTGTACACTCAGTGTACATGTGTGCTTTGTACAGCAACTAGCCCTTAAATGTTCTGCATATTGATGCTTTTATACATAATCACGGCATTTTGTAACAGTTTGTATATTTGTCATCTCTACGTGTCATGTGATGAACATGTGCTAACACAAATTCCTACATTTCACAGAATGTTTTATAATAAGTAATGTGCATAGCTGATTTAAAGCAAGTGAATTGAGCTGACAGACATAGCCCCTATTTTCATATAATTCAGTGTGGGAAACTGAAGTCAACTTACTGTATACAGTAGCAGCACACCTTAGGACCGTATATGACACTAGATCTCTACAATTGACACTATGTCTGTTATGTTATGTCAGTTTCCTTACAACAGTTGGCATGAGTGAGAGGGTTTGCTCTTGAGCATCAGGGCCATGAAGTTAAACTGAGCGGGATTGTACTCAGGGATCTCTGTGATGACGCTGTGAGGGCTGTCTGCAGTCTTCTGCCGGGACGTGACCCTGTAGTGTGCGTTGACGTTCCGGAGTGGGTTGTATTCCGGACAGACGCCATCCGGACAGCGGAATCCTTCCTTGATGACGTAGCCCAGCTGAGAGATTGCCACAAAGCCATTCCTGTAGGTCAACATTTTGGTGACAGGAGCGTAGACATACTGGACGAATAACAGACTCCCTGGGACAAAAAAAAATGATACACAATATGTAGTGTTCATTTGTGTATACCAATGTGGGTTTGATATATGGTTTGAAATAGTAGCGAGCAACATTTATTTGTAATAGTAGTAAACAAACAATGTAAAATAAAATAAAAAAACTCAAATGGAGAAATGTAGTGAGCACATACCACTAGCAACATCCCAGACTTTAATAGTTCTATCCTGTGAGCCAGTGAAGACGTGCTTGTCACTCTCAGAGAACGCTGCACAGAGAACCCCTTCAAACAAGAACCCCTGTATTTCAAAAGGTACAAACACATTTATGTCAATGAGTCAATCTGAGGTGTGTCTGAAAAATAGATTCTCCCTGACTAGACCGTTGACCTTTAACCTGACCTTGTACTCCATGGTGTGATCCAGCACCAGGGGGGTCAGCCCCCACAGCCTCTGCACGGCGTCCTCTGAGCCCACCAGGGCGTGCGTCCCCCAGTTGCTGGTCGTCACGCAGTTGACCCTGCTGCGGTGGCCATCCAGGGTGGCGGTTGAGGCGGACTTGAAGTCGTACATGGTGACCTTATATTAATAAGGAGACAGGACACAATGCTAGCTTCAGCAACATCTTTACTAAGTTAAAACGAAATATCTTGTAGGCCTACAGAGCATTATGGGTAACGTCGGCCAATGATGCTACAGACCTCCCCGCAGGCCGTTCCGTACAGCAGCCTACAGTCTGGGAGCAGGGCCATGGAGGAGACGGGCGAGTGGAGCAGGGAGAGGGCAAACCTTGCGGAGGGCCCCTCCACGCTGGGGAAACTGTCCCTGGCCGTGATCTCAAACAGACACACTGAGTCCTCGTAGGCCACGGCCATGTGCTTCTCCTGGCCGCCAATGGCCATGCAGCGCACCGTGGGCAGGGTCTCAGGAGGTGGGATGCACAGGGTCTCTTTGGGGAAGGCTAGGGGGTAGATGAGGACCGTGCCAGTCGTGAGGCCACAGAAGAGGAGTTTCTTGTTCTGGGCCAGCTCTAGGCAACACACCTCAGCAGAGACGGCCATGGTGTCAGTGGAAGAGCCTGAGACAAACAGGAGAGAGATTCTCTTTAACAGGCCCCCATTGTCAAATACAAGCAAATATTCTCCATGTTGCATGTGGATATTGAAAACATACAATGAAACATGTTCGTTAGCCCTTCTAGGTTCACATTATACACTCACATTTGTAACATTATTTCTTATTCTTTCTCTATGATAAATACAGTGGGGAGACCAAGTATTTGATACACTGCTGATTCTGCAGGTTTTCCTACTAACAAAACATGTCATTTTTATCATAGGTACACTTCTTGCTTTTCTTTTCTTTTTTTTACACCTTTTTCTCCCCAATTTCATGGTATCCAATTGTTGTAGTAGCTACTATCTTGTCTCATCGCTACAACTCCCGTACGGGCTCGGGAGAGACGAAGGTTGAAAGTCATGCGTCCTCCGATACACAACCCAACCAAGCCGCACTGCTTCTTAACACAGCGCGCATCCAACCCGGAAGCCAGCCGCACCAATGTGTCGCACCAACCGTGCACCTGGCAACCTTGGTTAGCATGCACTGCACGTGGCACAGCTGGTGCTGCAGTACAGCGCCCTTAACCACTGCGCAACCCGGGAGGCCTATCACTTCAACTGTGAGAGACGGAATCTAAAACAAAAATCCAAAAAATCACATTGTATGATTTTTAAGTAATTAATTTGCATTTTATTGCATGACATAAATATTTGATCACCTACCAACCAGTAAGAATTCCGGCTCTCACAGACCTGTTAGTTTTTCTTTAAGAAGCCCTCCTGTTCTCCACTCATTACCTGTATTAACTGCACCTGTTTGAACTCGTTACCTGTATAAAAGACATCTGTCCAAACACTCAATCAAACAGACTCCAACCTCTCCACAATGGCCAAGACCAGAGAGCTGTGTAAGGACATCAGGGATAAAATTGTAGACCTGCACAAGGATGGGATGGGCTACAGGACAATAGGCAAGCAGCTTGGTGAGAAGGCAACAACTGTTTGCGCAATTATTAGAAAATGGAAGAAGTTCAAGATGACGGTCAATCACCCTCGGTCTGGGGCTCCATGCAAGATCTCACCTCTTGGGGCATCAATGGTCATAAGGAAGGTGAGGGATCAGCCCAGAACTACACAGCAGGACCTGGTCAATGACCTGAACAGAGCTGGGACCACAGTCTCAAAGAAAACCATTAGTAACACATTACGCCGTCATGGATTAAAATCCTGCAACGCACGCAAGGTCCCCCTGCTCAAGCCAGCTCATGTCCAGGTCCGTCTGAAGTTTGCCAATGACCATCTGGATGATCCAGAGGAGGAATGGGAGAAGGTCATGTTGTCTGATGAGACGAAAATAGAGCTTTTTGGTCTAAACTCCACTCGCCGTGTTTGGAGGAAGAAGAAGGATGAGTACAACCCCAGAACACTATCCCAACTGTGAAGCATGGAGGTGGAAACATCGTTCTTTGTGGATGCTTTTCTGCAAAGGGGACAGGACGACTGCACCGTATTGAGAGGAGGATGGATGGGGCCATGTATCGCGAGATCTTGGCCAACAACCTCCTTCCCTCAGTAAGAGCCTTCAAGATGGGTCGTGGCTGGGTCTTCCAGCATGACAACGACCCAAAACACACAGCCCCGAAACCTGAAGGATCTGGAGAATGTCTGTATGGAGGAGTGGGCCAAAATCCCTGCTGCAGTGTGTGCAAACCTGGTCAAGAACTACAGGAAACGTATGATCTCTGTAATTGCAAACAAAGGTTTCTGTACCAAATATTAAGTTCCGCTTTTCTGATGTATCAAATACTTATGTCATGCAATAAAATGCAAATTAATTACTTAAAAATCATACGGATTTTTGTTTTAGAGTCCGTCTCTCACAGTTGAAGTGTACCTATGATAAAAATGACAGACCTCTACATGCTTTGTAAGTAGGAAAACCTACAAAAATCGTCAGTGTATCAAATACTTGTTCTCCCCACTGTATATCCCTATGAACTTTTGCTTTGACAATTTTCAAGTAGGTCATATTTTTCACCCAAACATAAGGTGCACATATGTATTTTTACCTGTGTGACAATTCCATGTAATCACTTCTTTCTGGCCTACGTTTCTAACATAGTATACCGTGTCGCCATCTTTAGTGAGGGCAACCTGAGGGCACCCGGCTGGAATGCAGCAATTGGGTCTCTGCTGAGGGTTGTTGGGTGAGGGCAGATGCCACAGCTTCAGGTAGTAGGCTGAGGAGGAGGCGGAGACGACAGTGCCCTCATACAGAGCCAGAGTGGTGACAGGGGCATCCATGCCAAGGAAACAGTCAAGGAGGTTTCCCGTGGTCATAGACCACACCTGTAAAAAGCAGAGTGGATCAATGTTAGCCTGGTCCCAGATCTGTTTGTGCTGTCTTGCAACTAGTAGGTGCCGGGAGCACCGGTTCGTGTCAAGAACTGCAACGCTACTGTGTTTTTCATGTTCAACAGTTTCCCATGTGTATCACAAATGATCCACCATCCAAAGACATCCAGCTAACTTCACACAACTGTGGGAAGCATTGGCAGTGCAACTCAATACACTCAGTGTATATTTGGGGCACAATTTAGAAACGTAGGATATCACAAGGCCACATTATCTAGGGATGTTTCATCAAAGTTGTAGCTATACCAATAACAATGGCAGTTGGAAAAAACACACAAACAGATCTGGGATCAAGATAAGACATTTGGATCAAAGTTCGTCATTGGGAACAAGTGACTTATTTGAATAAGCCCAGTATGTGACTTGCCATCTATATCCTCTACATTGCCATCTATATCAATGCCATCTATTATCAGTAATAATCAATAACTACAGAACAGTCTAGAAACAAGTTGTATACAAGTGCATCATTTTCATGGGTACCAATTAACCAATACTGACCCGTATAGTCTGGTCCTCAGAGCCCGAGATGACCACTCTGCTGTCGCTTGACACACAGGCACACAACACTGTGTCCTCGTGGTGCAGATCCAGGAAGCTCTGGACACAGTCTGACTCTCTATGGAAAAGGACCAGTGTCCTCTCACAGCCTGTAATGATATGAATATTACTGTATATAATAGTCTTTTGCCAGACACTTTTCCAGTTAGCACATTCAGTATATGTGGCCTAGCCTGGTCCCAGATCGGTTTGTGCGGTCTTGCTAATTACTATAGTCAAGAAGTCAGCAAGACAACATGAACTGATCTAGGACCAGGCTATACAGTGCACTCGGAGAGTATTCAAACCAAAGGACTTTTTCCACATGTTGTTATGTTACAGCCTTATTCTAAAATGGATTAAATCTGTTTTTTTCCTCATCAATCTACACACAACACCCCATAATGACAAAACAAAAACGGGTTTTTAGACATTTTTGCTGATTTATAAAAAAACAGAAATACCTTATTTACATAAGTATTCAGACCTTTTGCTGTGAGACTCGAAATTGAGCTCAAGTGCATCCTGTTTCCATTAATCATCCTTGAGACGTTTCTACAAATCTATTGGAGTCCACTTGTGGTAAATTAAATTAATTGGACATGACTTGGAAAGGCACACACCTGTCTATATAAGATCCCACAGCTGACAGTGCATGTTAGAGCAAAAACCAAGCCATGAGGTCGAAGGAATTGTCCGTAGAGTTCCGAGACAGGATTGTGTCAAGGCGCAGGTTTTGGGAAGGGTACCCAAACATGTCTGCAGCTTTGAAGGGTCCACAAGAACACAGCGACCTCCATCATTCTTAATTGGAAGAAGCTTGGAACCACCAAGACTCTTCCTAGAGCTGTCTGCCCAGCCAAACTGAGCAATCGGGGGAGAAGGGCCTTGGTCAGTGAGATGACCTGATGATCAATCTGAAAGAGCTCCTGAGTTCCTCTGTGGAAATGGGAGAACCTTTCAGAAGGACAACCATCTCTGCAACACTCCACCAATCAGGCATTTATGGTAGAGTGGCCAGACAGAAGCCACTCCTCAGTAAAAGGCACGTTTGCCAAAAAGCACCTAAAGGACACTGACCATGAGAAACAATATTCTCTGGTCTGATGAAACCAAGATTGAACTCTTCGGCCTGAATACCCAGTGTCATGTCTGGAGGGAACCTGGCACCATCCCTACGGTGAAGCATGGTGGTGGCAGCATCATGTTGTGGGGAAGTTTTTCAGCAGCAGGGACTAGGAGACTAGTCACGATCAAGGGAAAGATGAATGGAGCAAAGTACAGAGAGATCCTCGATGGAAACCTTCTCCAGAGTGTTTAGGATCTCAGGCTGGGGTGGAGGTTTACCTTCCAACAGGACAACGACCCTAAGTACACAGCCACACATTTACAAACATTTACAAAAACTGTTTTTGTTTTGTCATTATGGTGTATTGTGTATAGATCGATGAGGGAAAAAAAATATTTAAATCCATTTTAGAATAAGGCTGTATTGTATCAAAATGTGGAAAAAGTAAAGGGGTCTGAATACTTACCGAATGCACTGTATGTGGCCCATATGGGAATGAAACTCTACTCCAACCCCCTGAACCATAGAGACACAGAGGTAGGCTACATAGTGTCAATGCCATTCATGGGGTTCCTCCTAAGGTCCTCCTGTACTGTAGTACTGCTACCTGCCAAAAGTATCCTTTCGTCATCTGAGGCGGAGAGGAAGGTTGCACAGACTGGAAGCTCTGTGACTGTCTGTCTCAGAGTCCACTGTGACTGTCTGCCCTGTACCGTGCTGGAAACCTACAAATGACAGATGGTCGAACAGAATGCGATGAGAAACCAATTATGCCATTAAAATCAGAAATACAGTCCATCTAATAGGAAATTGAATCATCCTCCTCCAGGACATGTTTCGACAATCTGGACCTGATAGAGAAAGCCCTCCTTGGATGCTATAAGTAGTCGGCCATTTCTTTGCAGTGTAAGGGTTGCCGTCAGCGTCAAACTATGTGAAGATTTTTCCAAATGTATCTGCGCTGTCTTGTCCTCGGCAGATGGGTGGGAAAATGTGACAAGTCCTCCGTCTGAGAGGGAGACGACCATTCCATTCAAAAATCCAAGAATAATGGAGACACCGGTATCTTTGACTTGGAAGAGCAGTTCTGTTGTGTTAAGATGCCATACTTTCCCCTGCAGGTAAAGCAGAAGCGTTACAGATGATCATATCTTTTTGTGAGTACATACTGTAAATATAAAAAAGGTTGGTTAACAGAATGATTGAAAAGATGCATTTGAAGGAAAACTCCTCAAAGAAAATGTATTTGATAGAATACAATTAACCCCTTCACATGTCTGTCATACCTGGCCTCCAGAGTGAGTGAAGACAAGCGCCCTCTCCTCAGACACATGGATGTGTGTGGTGGAAGGTAAGGAGTTAATGGACACCGCCTCCTGGGTACAGTACAGCTGCCTGCCACTCAGCAGGCTCCACTTCCTCAGACTCCCGTCAGCAGCCAATGAGAGACAGTGAGTGCCGCTGTCAATCACTCTCACTGATAGCACCTTAGCTGAAGAGCAGAATGTGGATACGCTTGACAGTGATTAATTACAAACTCAAATACCTTTCCTTAGAAATACACGCACACACACACACACACCTTCGCCCTCACCTGTGTGTCCCACTAAGGTTTGGATGACCTCTAGATCATTGAGGTCCCAGGCAATCACCTTCCCGTCCTCTGAGCCTGCCAGCAGGATCCCTCTCTCTGGGCAAATATCCAGAGCTGTGACCCCTTCAGACAGACAAGACAAGAAGCTGTCCTTAAGCACAGATGTAAGATCAGCTTACCCATGCCATATCCTAACTTTAACCATTGGAGATGTGAAAAACAGACTGACATTAGATCAGCATCTGGTGGCTACTTCATCCTACTCCTGGGCTCAATTGCAATGAACAGGAGAATCCTACACTATGTGTACAAACCTTTCTGTAAACCAGCAAGCGTCGTCTTTAGCGCTCCCCCTGGAGGCTGGAGGAAGGTGCACTTGGGGACAAGAATGGGGTCGGGACAGCATGAGAGCCAGTCGTGACACTGGCAGCAGAGTCGTCCTATCAGTGAAGGGTACATCTCAGCGAAGGAGTGGAGCCTGGCCAAGACCTCTGTGTAGAAGAGGGGGGGGTCTTTGGAGAGGAAACATAGTATTAGAACGGAGTGAGATAGTTGGTGAGATAGTGTGAAGAGAAGGCTCTCCTGATACAGTATCACCCAACCACCCACCCATCCAAGTATAATGCCAATGTTTCTGGTTCCAAGCCAGAGGGACGAGAGTCATCAATAACCTACCCTACAGTTAGCACTCATTCTCTTTTGATCTATGAATTTTTTTGTTGTTGTTGCATCGCTCGTAAATATGTGAAATAGTGATCCAGCTACTTTACCTGAAACCGGGCAGATTTAAACCCAACAGAACGTGCATTAATTGAACATGTAACACTCGACTACGATACCACCCCCCCTGACCCATCTGACCCATCTGGCCATCTAGAAAGTCCAGGGTGGGCTTGAGGAGAATGAAAGTGTCTCGGATCAGTTGAGTCTCGGGGCAGTCCATGAGCTTGGTGCAGAGGGTCAGGTCCTCAATGACACTGGCCACGCCACAGGTCAGAGTCTTACAGTACAGCCACTCACTACTGCCTGTGGGGCAAAGAGTCGCAGCTTAAAGGTAGACTTCGTAATATGACATCATCATACACAGTAAGACAATATCCTGACATCAACAATAAGAGAATTCAAATCAGCCAAGTCTGTCTGCCAGTATTGGCTCTTCCCACCATTGACTTTTGCACTGTGGCCTTACCTATGACCTCCTGGCGCAGCTCCTCCCAGAGGCCTGCGTGGAGGAGGTGGTAGGGCAGCTCCTGCAGCTTTTTGACATTTGCCACTCCTTCAGCGAACCACAGAGGCTGAGGGGGCACCTTGGCAACATGCCAGGGGAGAGAGTAGACAGGTGTACGTTCATGATTCAACACGACACAAGTAACCCGCGGAAACATTTTCACTATGGAAACACGTCCGGTTAGCTTCAAGGTAGTATCAAAAGCAACCGTCCATTTCATTAAATGGAAAACATGTCCTCTTGTGCATCTCTATCAATTGTTCTTCCTAAGTTTCAGATCTTATTTACTGTGATATTTTTTGTGTTTTTTGTGCTCCCTCTAAAAAAAGGCCCTGAGTGTCAGAGACTTTTATCCAGCTCAAATGGACCACACACACACACACACACACACACACACACACACACACACACACACACACACACACACACACCGAACGTTGATCTACCATTCATCTGCCGTTTGTTCGTGGAAGTCTGTTTTAGTTGACCACCCTGGTGGACGTCTGTCTGACTGCAGACATGTTCGCGTGATTCAACCGGTAAAATCCGTTTGCACTTGGTTTGCAAATCATGGCCGTCACTCTTTTGAGGTGCTAAGGCCTTGTTTGCGTGGCGCTACAGAGGGAGGTGCGGACAGCTCAGTACATCACTGGGGCCGAGCTCCCTGCCATCCTGGACCTCTACATCAGGCGGTGTAAAAAGAAGGCCAGGAAAATTGTTCATGATTCCAGCCACTCAAGCCATAGACTGTTCTCTCTGCTTCCGCAAGCCAAGCGGTACCGGTGCATCAAGTCTGACACCAACAGGCTCCTGAACAGCTTCTATCCCCCAAGCAATAAGGCTGCTAAATAGCTAACAAAATGGCTACAAGGACTATCTGAGTTGACCCTTGTATTTTACACTGTAATGACTAGAGGAGTACACCGATTATTATTGAAAACACATCTAAGGGTTCTTTGAGGTGCCATTCTATGTCATCATAGGAAACTGAACTGAAATCCCATCATTCTGTTTACCTTGCGGTCAGCGTCCAATGTGGTCGTCAGTGGGGGTAGGAGGACAGCTTTGAATCGGCCTTGGCTCCAGCTACCCAAGAAGTACTCAGCAAGGACCCTGTGTCTGTCAGCCTGCTGCTCTGACCTCTGGTACCTCTCTCGCACAGTTTCAGTCAACAGCCTATTACCATATTAAATTGCACAGACAAAGTACAGGATTGGAAGTTCTGCCATAAGCAGATCAATACAAGAAGTATTGTCTACTACTGGACTGGAAGCATGCTCAATGAAAAATCTACATTATTAAAATAGATTTTTAGCAAAAATAAATGGCTTAATCTGAGTTTGGAACCCCAGCCCCTAAACCTGTTTGGCTGAGATATATAGAGAGGATCTTTACTTGTGGTGGAAGTCGAGCACCGTGACGCCATTGGCCTGTCCCTCCACAAGGAGTTCTCCCAAGTCGTGCCTGAGGCGCACCCACAGTAGAGGGGGGAGGCGGATGAGGGAGTGGTTGGGGGGAAGCCAGTACTGGTAGACTTCAGCCAGGACATTGTCATCAAGGGACAAGATATCACGCAGCTCTGCCTCTGATAGACTACCCCTGGAGAACAGAATGAGTAATAATCATTTGGAAAAGAAATCCTTATAAATAGAAGGATGGATTTTTCAGTTTCTAACCCCAATGTATGATAAGGGGGGGGGGGGGGGGGTACGGCAGCTTTTGATCTGGGAATTCGTCATGTGGATTGTCTGTAGGTTAAAGTATGACTCTGGCTTGATATTCCAGTGGTCTAATGATTGAAATATCAATGTTGTATTGTCGGTTAATGCACCAGATGTGTGTGGGCGTGTGTATGTGCGTCACAGGTGGCTGGTGACACCTTAATTGTGGAGGATGTGCTCATAATAATGTCTAGAATGGAAATAAATGGAATCAAACACATGAAACACATGTGTTTGATTCCATTCCATTCCAGCTATAATGAGCCGTCCTCCCCTCACAAGCCTCCTGTGGACTATGCATCTGTGTGTGTACACGAACACCTCACCTAGCAGAAACGATATATCCCAAAGCTGCGCCAACCAGTTGCTTCCCATGCCTCTCCTCAAGGGTCTGGAGTAGCTGTGACATCACTTCCTGTGCACTACTGCTCAGGGCCAGGTCAGTCACGGGTGTATAGGACGCCCATCGCCTGGCCATGTCCAGCAGTAGCTTCAGATGCAGAGGATTTCCACTCAGCTGAAAGCTACACAGTACCACTTCACACTGTTCTGGAGTCAGGCTTCGTTGCGCTTCCCTCATGTAGGCATTCATGATCTCTCTGCCCTGGTCACATGATAGGGGTTCTACTTCAAAGAAATTTCCCGGCACTTCGACTGTTCTCCGAAGGTTAGCCAAAACTGGAGAGCCTGTATCTGCGGTGGACACCACCAAATGGACATTGGGGGGGATGTCTTTGGGTAGCCAGTGGAGTTTCTGGCCCTGGGTGGCTGAGGACAATTGGTCCAAGGAGTCTAGTATCAGAAGAAGTGTGTCTCCTCGCTCCGACACCTCAGCTAGAAGGCCATGGAAAAACCTCACCAGGTCCTCACTCGTGTGTGCTGTTATTGGAGTGGGAGGTGACAAACTGAACACAGAGCAGATCTGGAAACAGACACTCTGGAGGACACGGCCCAGGTCGGAGCTCTCTGCCGACGTCCCCAGCAACCTGAGCACCACCACAGCCCTGGGGTCCAGGAGGCCACGCATCTCCTGTGCCAGCTTGCAGAGCAGCGTTGTCTTTCCCACACCTGGTGGCCCATGCACCACCAGGGGCGTGTGGCGGGTGTTGGTGTGCTCCCACATGGCCAGACAGATCTTCCCAAGGAGTCCCTCCCTGCCGCGAAATACGCCTGAACACTTCCCGGCACTCAAAGCCATGTGGTGACTAAGCTCCTGGAGCAGCCAACCTCTGTCCTCTTCCCCCTTCCTCTGACTTGCATCTCCTCCTCTTGCCCCATTCGTCCTCACTTCACCAGCCTCCACTGACGAACCAGCACCAACCCTCCTGGCAATGCGGGCCTTCGTCTGGGACACGAGCTGCTCGCAGAGGCTCTCCAGGTACTGGGCATGCTCCTTGCAGCTGGGCTCGATGGCTCCCTTGCACAACTCCACACTGTGCAGGTTGAGCATGCCCGGCGAGGCAGCGAAGAGACGCGACTTGAGGCCCGAGAGGAGTTCCTGAGCCTCGGTATCCAGCAGGCCATCAGCCGTCACATCCATGTACTGGGCCAGCCGCTTCGGGCCGTCCTTCTTACGCAAGTGAGGTAGCTCCCGCACGAAGAGGATGGCGGAGGGCTCGCTCTCGTCCCCATCTGGAATTCGCAGACCCTCCTCTATCTCATGCTCCGCCACTATGGAGGAGGGAGAACACCAGAAAATGGGTTGATTGGTTCTACAAAATGTGGATTTTCTACAATAAGTTACAGCTAATGAGCAAATAAGCTACCAAGTCATTGCGAATAAATAGTAATTTAAGTGGAAATGTAACTAGAAAGCCACCAAGACTGAATCTAGCAACACTTGTCTACACATCACAAGGCAGAACATAACAGGTTTTTAGCTTGCTCCTATTCTAACATGACTGGTCCAAGACATTGGCAAGCTCTGACCAGATTTGAAGAACTGGTGTTTTTGTTCAACCGTTATATCCCCGTCTTTTTCAGCCTGCACGGCCGCAGTGCGTAGGAGCTGCAATAATCGAGCCTCTGTGTAGCGCCAGGAAATGACACTGTCATCCTGCAGCGGCCTTCTCTCAGGCTGAAGGTCATTGTAGTGGGGCAACAGAGTTGTGATTGGCTGAAGAACGTAGACAGGCGGAACAGCATTGTTGTCTTTCCTGAACCATTGGTGGAGAAGCCCCACCTGGTCCTGTGGTAGCTTGGACAGCAGCACCTCAAATTGTTTTCCTGGGAGGACACGGGGGATAGGGCGGTGGCCATACCGGTTCCCCAGCAGAGCCTTGAGAACAAGGGAGACATATCGAATCAAATTAAATCAAAACACATAACACCCTGCTGGAATTATATATTTCAAGAACCATTGAATTCAAGGAAAAGAAGAGCCAATTAACATTTGTGCAGGGTTCTCCAATTCCTGTCCTGGCGAGCTAGTAGGTGTGCAGGTTTTTGACCCAGCACAGTAGACAGCACTTACATCCCACTGGGTACACTGGTTGAATCAACATTGTTTGCGCATCATTTCAATGGAATTACATTGAACCAACGTGGAACAAACGTTGGGATACAGGTATCAAATGATCCGTCTTCAGTCTGGGCCACAGTTATTTCATGTCATGGGTTAGAAGAAAAGCCTGTAGCTCTCCAGGTTCGGAGTTGGACCCCTGTGCTAGAGGAACAGTATTGAACAACACTTACAATGAAACTTGGTCCTACGGATACTTTCCTGCAGGCCTCGATTTCCTTAAGACACAGTTCTGTGGTCATGTGGTCCACAGCAATTGCATCCTGGAGACCCCATCTCATATCCACAACCTTCAGGGATAAAGAACTAAATACAGAAGTTCCTCCAACAACACTAACATCACACTTCTCCGAATAATGATCTCCGAATTCATATGAAATTAGAATGAATTGACATGTGTCTGATGGCGGCCCGTAATGTACTGCTACTCACCTCAAACACTAAGCCCAGACTCTGACAAAAAGCTTGAAGTTCAGGATAGGTTTTGTCCAATAAGGCATTTCTTTCACTGCTCATATCTGCCAAACGGTCACATCAGGTCAGAAAACACACTAGGTTTGCAGTGTTACCCAAAACTAAACACGAGGCTATTCACCGGAAGATTACAAATTAGCAGGGGTGCAACTTTCACTGGGGACAGGACCCCACATTCTGAAATTGCATTCCCCCCCCCCCCTTGGAATGTGATACAAAACGAGGCAACCATGCGGACACCTCTGAGCGGTCGGGTAGGTTGTTATATCCTCCCAACTTCTAGAACCAAAGTTGCGCCCCTGCAAATTCGGGATATGATTCTTTCAAAACAGATACAATGGCTGGGCCGTTGTAGTGATGATGTAGCATCTGCTAAATAAGGAATAATCACATCTCTGATCAATTCAGTTGCAGCCAAATATATTGGCACCGTTGCACTTTTCTTAAATAATTCACTATTTCTTTTAAAATAAGTTGCCATTGAAAAAAACTGTCTCCACATCTTGTTATTGTATTTTTGTAAACTTAAGTTTTAATTTAGAAAATAAAGACAAATGCATGGACAAAGTTATTGGCACTCCGGAGCTTGTATTTGGTTGCACAGCCTTTGGCCTAGATAACTGCCAACCAAATGCTTTTATGGAGCTACTAATGAGCTTGCTGCACCATTCTACTGGCAAATTTTCCCCACTTTCAGCAGCAAAGTTCTTTAATTCTTCAATGTTTGAGGGATACTCTCCAACTGCTGTTTTCAGCTCTCACCATAAGTTATGGATGTGATACCTCTTCGAAATATGGGTGTGGCTATGATTGGTAAATTGAAAGCAGACCACTACCTGAAATCTACTTCAGGTAATTTAAATAATCCATCCAAATTTTGGCAAGTAGTGAATGGTTTGGAGTGCAAAAAAGATACACAAGCTTCCAAAACAATTGTTGGAAGACACACAGATTGTAACTGAGAGAACCTCCACTCTGACAGCATTTTCTAGATGCAGGCAGTTTATTTGAGAAGGTCAAGGTATAATTGAGCCCCCTATGAATTTACCTGACACCCCTGTGCTCTCCATCGCCAGGTTCCCTTTTCATCCTTCTCTGTTTCAGAAGCCCTGAAATAAATTGATAGAAAAAAAATCCCCTGGCCCTGATGATCTAGACCCCCACTTCCTACACCTAGCTGCAGGCATCATTGCTCTCCCTTAGCATGTATTTTTAACCTTATGCTTGATGATAAGGAAATCCCCAAGTTATGGAAATCGGCTTTTGTACTGCCTCTCCTGAAAGGTGGAGATCCTTCGCTACTTGACAACTATCGACCCATATAAAAATTGTCTGCACTGTCTAAGGTATTGGTGTCTTTAGTAGGCAGCTGAAGGCCTACCTCCAAGAAAATAACATCTTAAATGGAATGCAATCAGGCTTAAATCTGGCCACAGCACTGATTCAGCAACATTGAAGGTTTTAAATGACATCCACTGTGCTCTTGACAAGAAGTTACATTGTGTGTCTTTATTAATTTGTCGAAGGCATTTGGCACTATGGACCATGCTGTGTTAGTGCAAAGGTTAAAATGTTGTGGAATTACTGGTCATGGTCTAGATTGGTTTATAAATTCCCTATCAAATCGTACACAATGTGTAATGGCGGATGGTTGTAAATCTGAGTCCAAAGAGTTGCGCTCAGGTGTTCTGCAAGGTTCTATTTTTGGCCCACTGTTGTTCATTTTGTATATCAACAACATTGGGGATTATATTGAAACAGCAGATGCTCCTTTTTATGCAGATGATACTGTTCTTTATTCAAGGGATAGTAGTTTACCTTAAGCTTTTGAAAATGCCCAAAGAGCATTTATCATCATACAACAGAATCTGTATGATTTAAAGCTGGTTCTGAATTCAGGTAAAACAAAATGCCTGGTATTTTCAAATGCCAGGCATGTTTACAAATCATGTCATTGCTATATTGGCTGGGAATACTATAGAGCAAGTCAAAGTGTACAAACATTTGGGTGTGTGGGATGATGACAAGCTGAGCTTCAATGTTCATGTGGAGAACTTGATAAGGAAGCTCAAGCTGAGAATAGTTTTTTTACCGGCATAAGGGTTGTTTTTCTCTGGAGGCCAAGAAGGAGCTGGTACTATGTACATTACACGTAGATTTAGATTTTAGTGATGTTATATATGTATATATATACATATACATACACATACAGTGGGGCAAAAAAGTATTTAGTCAGCCACCAATTGTGCATTTTCTCCCACTTAAAAATATGAGAGAGGCCTGTAATTCTCATCATAGGTACACTTCAACTATGACAGACAAAATGAGAAAAGAAAAATCCAGAAAATCACACATTAGGATTTTTAATGAATTTATTTGCAAGTTATGGTGGAAAATAAGTATTTGGTCACCTACAAACAAGCAAGATTTCTGGCTCTCATAGACCTGTAACTTCTTCTTTAAGAGGCTCCTCTGTCCTCCACTCATTACCTGTATTAATGGCACCTGTTTGAACTTGTTATCAGTATAAAAGACACCTGTCCACAACCTCAAACAGTCACACTCCAAACTCCACTATGGCCAAGACCAAAGAGCTGTCAAAGGACACCAGAAACCAAAATTGTAGACCTGCACCAGGCTGGGAAGACTGAATCTGCAATAGGTAAGCAGCTTGGTTTGAAGAAATCAACTGTGGGAGCAATTATTAGGAAATGGAAGACTCCATGCAAGATCTCACCCCGTGGGGTCAAAATGATCACAAGAACGGTGAGCAAAAATCCCAGAACCACATGGGGGGACCTAGTGAATGACCTGCAGAGAGCTGGGACCAAAGTAACAAAGCCTACCATCAGTAACACACTACGCCGCCAGGGACTCAAATCCTGCAGTGCCAGACGTGTCCCCCTGCTTAAGCCAGTACATGTCCAGGCCCGTCTGAAGTTTGCTAGAGAGCATTTGGATGATCCAGAAGAAGATTGGGAGAATGTCATATGGTCAGATGAAACCAAAATATAACTTTTTGGTAAAAACTCAACTCGTCGTGTTTGGAGGACAAAGAATGCTGAGTTGCATCCAAAGAACACCATACCTACTGTGAAGCATGGGGGTGGAAACATCATGCTTTGGGGCTGTTTTTCTGCAAAGGGACCAGGACGACTGATCCGTGTAAAGGAAAGAATGAATGGGGCCATGTTTCGTGAGATTTTGAGTGAAAACCTCCTTCCATTAGCAAGGGCATTGAAGATGAAACGTGGCTGGGTCTTTCAGCATGACAATGATCCCAAACACACCGCCCGGGCAACGAAGGAGTGGCTTCGTAAAAAGCATTTCAAGGTCCTGGAGTGGCCTAGCCAGTCTCCAGATCTCAACCCCATAGAAAATCTTTGGAGGGAGTTGAAAGTCCGTGTTGCCCAGCAACAGTCCCAAAACATCACTGCTCTAGAGGAGATCTGCATGGAGGAATGGGCCAAAATACCAGCAACAGTGTGTGAAAACCTTGTGAAGACTTACAGAAAACGTTTGACCTCTGTCATTGCCAACAAAGGGTAAATAACAAAGTATTGAGATAAACTTTTGTTATTGACCAAATACTTATTTTCCACCATAATTTGCAAATAAATTCATAAAAAATCCAACAATGTGATTTTCTGGATTTTTTTCTTTCTCATTTTGTCTGTCATAGTTGAAGTGTACCTATGATGAAAATTACAGGCCTCTCTCATCCTTTTAAGTGGGAGAACTTGCACAATTGGTGGCTGACTAAATACTTTTTTGCCCCACTGTATATGTATGCAGGCCTCAACCACCACCCTGAGAGCACTTGATTCAGTATATCATGCGGTCCTCAGGTTCATTACAAATCAAAAACGTCTTACACATCATTGTGATCTCTACAGCGCTGTTGGCTCATCGTCATTGACCTTGCGTAGGCTTAAACACTGGTGTACACTGATTTATAAGGTCATATTGGGTAAGATACTATTTTTCTCTGTTCTTTTTAATCAGGTCGGTAAATAAATATAAATTACAGTCCCATTCTCATTTCCTTTTATCAGTACCAAGAATTAGAACAGGTTTCGGTAGAAATAGTTTTAGTTACTCAGGTCCTGGCACTCTCTCCTGAACATTAAAACATATGATTATCTAGTCTTGTTGGTGGAGTTTATATGTAAATATCATATAAGAGTGTAATTGTCTTTAGGACAACAGTTTTTTAGTCGAGACATTTGTGGGGGTTTTTTAACGTAACATGCAATTGTTGTACTGTATGTGTGTCTATAGTTTTGTTTCATGTTGTGACAGTGTTGGCTTTGTTCCCTGTGCTGCTATTGGACCAGGTCTCTCTTGAAAAAGAGATGTTATCTCAATGAGGAAAAAACCTGTATAAATAAAAGTTCAAAAAAAAAAAATAATAATAATCATCCGGACTCTTCGATGGTCACTCCAGAGCAGTCCCGTGTTTCATAATGAACCATCTTCAGGGTGCACACATCAAAAATGGTTCAAAGAGAGATGCTGGACTGTTCTGGTGTGGCCAGATCTGAATCACATCCATAAATTATAGCAAGAGCTGAACACAGCAGTTGGTGGAGGGTACCCCTCAAATATGGAAGAATCTGTGGAAAAGGTGCAGCAAGCTCATTGATGGCTACAAGAAGAGTTTGTCTGAAGTTATCTTGGCCAAAGACTGTGCAACCAAATACTAGCTCCAGGGTGCCAATAATTTTGTCAATGCCATGTGTCTTCATTTTCTATTTTAAGTTTACAAAAATAAAATTGGTTATGCAATGTTGAAAATCCAATAAGGTGTGGGGACCAAAGGTTTTCTTCAATTTCAACTTATTTTAGAAGAAATAGGAAATTATTTATGTTCAAGGGTGCCAATATATTTGGCCGCAACTGTATATGCCTTGTGTTATAACGCGAGGCTGAGCCCATGTTACAATGAAAATACTGAACCCATACCATCATGAAAATACACCCACCTGTAAATGTGGAGCTGACAAAGACTCGGACCACGTTGGACCTGAGCTTCAGTCCTTCAGTCGCCCGGCCTTTGAGAACCTCCATGAGTGATCCTCTTGGCGATGCCATGGTCCTCCTCACCTAGCACTGTCCCAGGCTAAAACCTCCCTCTCATCTCACAATGACCCACAATAATTGCTCAGCTTCCAAAAGTCATCAGAGAAGCATGTGAGCAGACTTATCTATTCTGACTGTAAGCATGTACTTGTGTTACAGTTTTTAGATAACTATTTAAGCATCCAATCCAATTGCCCCTTGTTCCTTGTGCTTCATGTTGCAAAGTGAAATTAGATGAGAGATACACACCTGAATGTTTTTCCCCCTCTCCCGTTGAATCCTATTTGTCATATCCTTGGAGATCAAGCTCTCCAAGACAACCTTGGGCCCTGTTCAAATATTTTCAAATTGCACCCTTCGTTCCTCTTTTCCTTGAGGTAATCACCGGTGTAACACTAGCAGGTAGGTGAAAGCCAAGGTTTCTCTAAAATAGCTCTCCCCCACCCAGTCAGTGATTGCATTGAGGGGAGGAAGGTAGGATGCCCTTTCAAAGTATTGGAGCAGGGCCTATGTTTACGAATGGTGCCTTCCTGGGACTGGAGGTCCCTTAGGGTAAGGAAAGGAGAAGAGGGAGTTGGCTGTTGCCTTGCAGCTGAGGCTCACCTTTAATGACATGGGGGAGAAGGGGCAAGACTAATAGAGTGTTTTAATATACAGTCATTGGTTTCAACTTATCAGACTGTAGCATTCACCAAGCACTTTTAGGAGCTGACGGGCTTGATGCCACTAAACAAATCAATTATCAGAAATCTCAGAAACTGAGCTTTTATTTTATCATGGGAACACTTAAGAATATTCTGCAACAAGGGTAGCTTTGGATTATACTTAAGCATAACATTTATTTAATGCCTCATGAAGCTTTTCTGAAATATCCCATTATTTATACTTAATAGAAATAAGATATTTCAGAAAAGCTTCATACAGAAGTATAACCTGGTTATAGTTGCTTGCCTCTCAAATAAGTTAGAGATCTGAGATATTGTATTAATGTACTTCATTTTCAGAATGACTAGGCATTCCAGCTCATTACCCTGACCATACATCATGATGTTTGTTCCCCAGTACTGTACTACCCTTAAGCTGTTTTGACACGGGCTCCATTTTACCAAACAAAATCCTCAGAACACGACAGGAATATCCCTGGAGTTCATTTAATCATCAGGGTATTTAACTACAGAGCTTATAAAGTGAGTCAAGCCTGAGTTTGCCTCTGGCTAGAACTGGCAACAACATCTGCGACAATATTCCTGGTAGTGCAAGTTAAAAAACACCTAACAAAACACCTAACAAAATCTTTGTAATACGAGGTTATACTTCATTTGGAATGTACTACTGCTATACAACCATGAGGACTGCCGTTGTAACATCTTTATGGCAGCGAGTGTACTTCAAGGCTACAGACTCATTCTCAGGGGAGTTAGTCTTATGTAATACTAATGAGACACAGTATTACGCCTTGTTTCACCAGAAAGGATACTGAATCTATATGATACTGGCTGCATATCAGGGCCTCAAACATGCGACCTAAGAGCTGTTTTAATGCGGCCCGTGAACGTCTTAGTATAAAATTAACAAAATAAGTTTGAAACCCCTTAAGAGCTACTTAATTTGAGAAAACTGACAGAAGGCGACAAATGGGTCAAGTCAATTCTTAATGTATTTTGTTCAACCTTACTTGCATACAATAGTTTAAAACATCTCCAAACTAAAAAAAAAAAAAAAAACACAGCACAAAAGGGTGAAATAGCATGCATCAATTCTTGTTTTCATTGTTTTTTCTAGAACATGTATGTCCCTTGTGCCCGTGTCCCAAGTATATGATTGGTTGGGGTGGGCGTTTACACTGAGCTGGTTCTGATTGGTCAACAGGCACATGGAGTGTCTGCCTCCAGCTCTACCGTTAATCCTTTGCTCAGGAGGAAAGCTTCTTGCTTTGGCTCCCTCCCTAGGAAGTTCTTGAGCATAATTTCAGCGTCCTCCGAGCCTCCGGGCTTTAGGATACAGTTTCTGTAGCCCAGCCCCACCTAGAAGAGATGGAAATGTACTTCATCAGCATCAAGCAGGTGACCATTGAAGCTGACAACAATGACATTTCTGCCATGGTGAAATCATCTGGCTCCAGTTCTGGAGGGCTGCAGGCCAGCTCACTAGCATCAAGAACCAACGACGCCTGATACCAACTACTTGATAAGAGCGGACGGTCAAGTGTAAAAACAGAATTGTAAATAACTAGCTGTGCCAACCTTGGGGTTCATGATGCCCTCCTGCTTGAAGCGGGCGTAGAACATGTCCATGGAGTAGACCTCGCTCCAGAGGTAACCGTAGTACTGGGCATCGTAACCACCCGCCAGGTGGCCAAATGTGGCTGGCATGTTGGTTCCTATGGGCACAATGGCGAAGAAAAAAAGGATTTGTTTTTAAAAAACGGACAATAACTAAAGGAGTTGGCAAGACTGCACAAACAGATCTGGGAACAGGCTACCAAACTACAGCTGTGATAGTGCTATGGCCCATTGGTTGAGGTTGTCTCTGACCTGAGGAAGCAGGCACGCCCAGTATCTCCTGGCTCAGCCGGGCGTACTCCTCGGCCGGGTCCAGCCCATTCTTGGTGTGTAAGGCCTGGTCCACTTTGGCCAGGACGATCTGACGCAGGTTAAACAGACCTGCATGGGAGGGAGAGGGTTAACACAATAACACACTGAAGCATTTAAACCCAGTAGCTCTTCAGGAGTTGTGTTGGTGACCACTGCCCAGTAACCTAAACACCGGCACTGGTGTAAAAGGTGTTATTAAGCTGGGTGTTCTATGAAAGAGCCAGGGTGTTGTTTCATGGTGACCCACCCGTGTTGGCCAAGCGGGACTTCATGAGTTTGTCCAGCAGGTCGTCAGGGATTGGGGCACCCGTCTTGTAGTGTTTGGACATGCGCTGCAGGGGCTCCTTCTCCCACACCCAGTTCTCCAGCATCTGCGACGGCGCCTCCACAAAGTCCCGCTCCACGTGTGTCCCGCTGAACATGGCAAAGTCCGCCTGGGAGCAGCAGAGGAGGAGAGACACATGCATCTGTTAATCCCCGCATCCTGTGGTAGAACTACTGTTAGACATCAAACTGGACAGGAAAGGGATATATTATTTTGGTGTTCATTTTTGGTGTTCATATAGGTTTGATGACATTTTCTATACCATATTAAATATAGATTTTATAGTGAATGGTCATTGACGGAGTACACTGTGCTCTCAGGTATTAAAACTGGCAAAAAGTCACTGCTTACAAATGTGTTTTAGGTTGATGTTACAGGTATTAAATAGCCAATGACGTATTGAGAGCAGGAAATATATTAACCATCACACTAAAATGCCTTTACTCAGTCAAACATTCATTTAGGTGCTTAGGAATTACGCAACAATGTATACTCTATAGTAGCAATGACACCACACACACGTATACATACACACCTGAGCGCAGAGCTGGTGCATGACGTGGCCAAACTCGTGGAAGTAGGTCTCCACCTCGTCGTGCTGCAGCAGAGAGGGGGCGTCGGCCGTGGGCTTGCTGAAGTTGGCCACCATGGCCGCCACCGCCATCTGCCGGGTCCCGTCCGACAGCAGACAGCCGGGCTGCAGGCCAAAGCAGGCCGCGTGGCCGTACTTCCCCTCGCTGGGAAGGGTTACACACAACCACCATGACTGGCTAAACATTTTAATTTTATTGTCTCCCCCATAATGTGGAGGAGGAAAAGGTGGACTCTTCTCTGTTTCAATTGCTGTAGACAAATTCAGAGCAATGAAATAAAGACTTTCCCCCCAAAAAACTATTAAAATCCTTATTAAAAAAAGATGGTTATATCAAAACAATCATCATACATAACTAATTGTATGCGGCCATCTTTAAAATCCTCTGCCCTTTTCAATCTCTTCCGTTTTCCTCCGACTCACCGTGGGAAGAGGTCCAGGTAGAACTGGCCCACCACCGTGCCCGTGGTGCGGTCCTTGACGGAGTAGAGGGTGACGTCGTCGTGCCACACGGGGGCGCCCCCCTCCACCAGGTCAAAGGTAAGGTTCAGCAACTCCTGGTAGATGTCCAGCAGGCCCCGGGTCACAACCTCCATGGGGAAGTACTCCTTCAGCTGGTTCTGGTCCACCGCGTATTGGGTCTCCTCCACCTACAGGGGGGAAGAGCAAAGGACAGATTCAATTCATCACTTCAAAACATTATCCCTTCAGGGGCAAATATAGACCACACAGCCCACTGGGTCATCTCGAACACCGCAGTGAAAAACACAGAGCTATGATTTTTTTTAAAAAGTATGTTATATGTTTTGAGTAGGGATTGATTGATGCTCAACGTTAAGTTGCAATCTTCCTACATCATATCTAAGCTAATTTAACACCAACGTCGATGAAACTTTGCAAACAAACACACACACACACACTCGACATGATCCGTTCAGCCGTTACGGAGAAACACATACCGGATTTTTCACAAAGTCATTAGCATAATTGCCCAAACCTAGCTCAAATTCTAGACGTCGGATTAAAACAAGACTACAGCATCCATAAAATGACCATCAGACTTGGTTTTATTTGGACGGAATAAGTTCAGATGCAACCCGCTTATACATCGTACAATTTATCACTCTCACATGTCCAATTAGAACCAACGATGTGACACCTTTTGGAAGCATTTCCAACACACACTGGGAGACAAATTCACCTTTCAGTAGTACAATAACCTAAAATACAAGACAAATATACACTGCCGAGTCGCTTACCAAGACGACATTGAGTGTTCCTGAGTGGTCTAGTTACAGTTTTGACTTAAATTTACTTGGAAAATCTATGGCAAGACTTGAAAATGGCTGTCTAACAATGATCACCAACCAAAGTGACAGCGCTTGAAGAATAAAATAAAAAAGTGCAAATATTGTACAATCCAGGTGTGCAAAGCGATTTACCCAGGAAGACTCAAAGCTGTAAATCGCTGCCAAAAAGGTGATTCTAACATGTATTGACTCAGGGGTGTGAATGCTTATGTAAATTAGATATTTCTGTATTTCATTTCCAAAAAATTTCATCCATTTTGAATTCAGGCTGCAAAGCAACAACATCTGGATTAAGGGGTATGAATACTTTCTGAAGGCACTGTAAATATCATGGCTGTTTTTTTTTATAGATATAGGCATATTGTAATTTTTTTATAAATACAAACATAATATTAAGCTGCATATTAAATATGACAAGAGGTAATGAACTGGCCATTGATCAGAACAGCAAATTATAAAACAGGTCCATATTTGCAAAACAAGTGGTTCTGAGTTTATGTCAATATTGCACAGATTAGATAATGGTTACAGAAATCAGGAAGGCAGAAAGGCTCTAAAGACCTCTATATCTATATGAATGACTCTGTCCAACACAACCTGTTGTTATGTTAAGCACCTACGGAGAAAAAAAAAGGATCCGATTCCCCCCTCAATGACATTCGGAAAGTATTCAGACCCTTTTTTCCATATTTTGTTACAGCCTTACTCAAAACTGATTAAATTGTTTTTTTCCCCCTCATCAATCTACACACCATTCCCTATAATGACAAAGCAAAACATTTTTTTTTTTTTTTTAGAAATGTTTACAAATGTATTAAAACAGAAAAAAACAGAAATACCTTATTTACATAAGTATTCAGACCCTTTGCTAAGAGACTCGAAATTGAGCTCAGGTGCATCCAGTTTCCATTGATCATCCTTGAGATGTTTCTACAACTTGATTAGAGTACACCTGTGGTGAAGTCAATTGATTGGACATACTTTAGAAAGGCACACACACACCAGTCTATATAAGGTCCCACTGCTGACAGTGCATGTCAGAACAAAAACCAAGCAATGAGGTCAAAGGAATTGTCCGGAGAGCTCTGAGACAGGATTGTGTCGAGGCACAGATCAGGGGAAAGGTTCCAAAAAAATTCTGCAGCATTGAAGGTCCACAAAAACACACTGGCCTCAATCATTCTTAAATGGAAGAAGTTTGGAACCACCAAGACTCTTTCTAGAGCTGGCCGGCCGGAAGGTTCACCTTCCAACAGGACAACGACCTTAAGCACACAGCCAAGACTACACAGGTGGGGCATTAGGACAAGTCTCTGAATGACCTTGAGTGGCCCAGCCAGAGCCCGGACTTGAACCTGATTGAACAGCTGAAAACAGCTGTGCAGCGATGCTCCCCATCCAATCTGACAGAGCTTGAGAAGATATGCAGAGAAGAATGGGAGAAACACACCAAATACTGGTGTGCCAGGCTTGCAGCGTCATACCCAAGAAGACTCGAGGCTGTAATCACTGCCAAAAGGGCTTCAACAAAGTACTGAATAAAGGGTCTGAATACATATGTAAACATTAATCCGTTTATTTTATTTTATCCTAAATTTGCAAAAATGTCTAAACCTGTTTTGGCTTTGTTATTATGGGGTATTGTGTGTAGATTAATGAGGGAAAACTAATTTAATCCTTTTTAGAATAAGGCTGTAACATACAGTTTTTTTTTTTTTAAGTCAAGGGGTCTGAATACTTCCCGAAAACATTTTATATTGCTAAAATAAAGCTTTAAATAAACAAAAAAAACAGGCAAGCACCACATACATTACGACAAGACAACAAAGCTCATGTGATCAAGCCTAATGGTCTTTTTAATTATAAAAGCAAAGCTGACTTACATATAATTTACAAAAAGCAGCTTGAAAAGGGTAGTGGAATGGGATAATGTCTTAGTTTGGGTTGGGAAGAACGCAATACATGATCTTGCATGCGGTACAAACCACATTATTGTGGGAGCCCCTATACGAGTATAAATTAGGATGTTTGAGAAAGTTTCAATCCTAAGTAACCTGCCTACACATTGATTGAAGTACAACATACATATAGTTAATGTAGTAGGTGTCAAAGCTGTGTGATGGAAAACCTTGGTAGTGCATGGGTGGAGTAGGCATTGTGGTGCTTGTGAACTTCCTTTTATTTTTTGGGCTTCAGACCAATCCCTGGTTCTCACATTAAACTGTTTTGTGTTTTTGATAAATATAGGCTTTGCACATACTGGGATAGCAATTATGGAATACAACAGCAGAATAACCTTTGCAATCTGCAACTCTGACATCCCGCCATGCCAATGTATTTATGGGTGTTAAAACAAAATACTGTTGGGTCCCCAGAAAAACAGAGGTGCAGACATTTGTTGTTTTTACCTATGGCCTACCTGCGTCATGAAGTAACGTGTGTCCCAGGCGTATAACTCGCCCTTGAAGGGCAGGCCCCTCTTCTGGCACTCCTCCTTCTTCAGCTTGAGGATGACATGGCGCTCCTCCTCCCCCAGGGGCATCAGCTTACGGGCCAGTTCCTCTGGAGAAAAGGAAGATGACCTTATTGTCAAATGTACCCAAAGGAAATGTGTCTTCTGCTTTATCCCAATCCCTCCCAAACACAGAGAGACACACACACACATTGGAGCAGAGACGTGAGGGGTGGAAACCGTGTGTGTGTAAGGTTTTTTGTCTGGATCAAAATGGACTTTAGGTTGCATGCGGGGGGCATAGCAGTGTGTGGTCAATGGCAGTCACCGACTGAACATTTTAGAGGCCCTATTGGCCGCAGAGACAAAATGTTGCTGTTTTAAAGGAATACTTCAGAGATTTTGGCAATGAGGCCCTTTATCTATTTCCCGAGTCAGATGAACACGTGGACACCATTTTTATGTCTCTGCATGCAGTTTGTGGCATTGATATGAGTCAAACATTTATTCTAGTGTCAAAATGGAATACAAACTGCAAGTAGGATAACTGGTCATAAAGTAAGTCTCGTCCAAAACAGAGTTTTTTTTTTTTACTTGAGGGTTGGGTATGAATTACTTACATGCCCACTTTTGCCAATGATGCCCAATTGAGACAATGCGTTGTGGTCAGCACCCAGCTGCCATGTGAAATTACTGGACCATGTTGTCAAGTCTGTATATGGGTGCAACGCACGCACATTTCGCTCAACAAATAGGAGTGAAAATGGGCTCCCATTAAATTGGTGCAAACTTCCAATGCATTTAAACAATATGGCCAGGAATGGATTATATCTGTTGAAATACTTTGAAGTTTGCTAGCTAAGTACAAGATAGCTGGTACTACCTAGCTAGTAGCTACCTTTGGCTGTACAACATAATGCTAGCAAGCCAGGGTTAATTTGCTAAATTACTTCGTTACTATGGCCTATTTATTGCTTTACCTTCTCACGCCATTTGTACACACTGTATATAGACTTTTTTTCCTATTGTGTTATTGACTGTACATTTGTTTATTCCAAGTGTAACTCTGTTGTTGTTTGTGTCGCACTGCTTTGCTTTATCTTGGCCAGGTCGCAGTTGTAAATGAGAACTTGTTCTCAACTGGCCTACCGGGTTAAATAAAAGGTGAAATATATATACATTTTTAAAAGGCTAGCTATGATATACCACAGATGAAGCATTTAAATAAATAAAAAAACACTTAGAGTGGCTGACACAATACTTTTCTATGCAGAAAAAAACATGTGTGAACTGCTGTCATTCCATTTTTGCAATGTGAACCACTTTGTGTTGTAGCAGTTGTGTTTGTTAATGCATAGTTGAGTGTGAGCAATGCCCTTAACAAATACAATATGACATCAATACTTTTACTAAAACGGAACAGGGTAGTTACGGCCAGTAGCAGTATCAGCACTATACTGTCAGGGCAGTATAGTGAAGCAGCCGAAGCACTGCATTGTTTCTGATACAACTGACAGCAGCTAAGAATAGTTAAATATACACTGGTCAGTTGGAAGTGGAACAACGGACCATAACAACCTTTCAGATAGTTGTACCCCATCTCGATCAGTAACACCCACCTAGGAAGCCGGCCACCTTCTTGCCAGACTTGGCCATGTTCATCTCCAGGACAAAGTCAGCGTGGGTGGTGAAACCCAGCAGGGAGCTCTTCTGGGCTCTCAACTGCACTAACTCCTTCAGGATGGCAGAGTTCTTCTACACCAGGGTAAAAGACAGAGGGTGAGGGCTGAAATTCATTCCAGGGGACCATTTTAAGTAACTTTACAGGTTATCCTTGGTCCTTTACAGGTTATCCTCCTTGGTGCTCAGAGAAAAAAAAACACAACTGTTGTCTATTATCAATTTTGGCCGACATAAACGTTCATTTCGGGCAGCAGTTAAGACTTTCTTTGAGTTTCTCAGGGGCTCAGCGATTTTCTCTAGTCAACGCTCTCCCAGTACAGGATAGTATCTCGGTCTCACACAAAACAGACACTGGCTCACCTCTTTGCACCGAGAGTTGAAGGCCTCCTCCAGCTTCTTGCGGGTCTCGGGGATGAAGCACTTCTTCATGGTGGGAAAGTAGTGGGGGTACTTGAGGGTGATTTTCAGCTTGTCCCCATCCTTCTCCAGCGAGCTCAGGAAGTCCTCAGGGAGACCGCCTAAAGTGCATCGTCAGACATGTCACAAGTCCTACTTATGGATTACTTTCAATGTTAGTGATTTTTTATTCCTCTTTTTTTTAAGCAATCAAATTAGAAACCTGAAAACACATTAGATCTTTCATATAGCTAAGAATGAAACATTGAAATTCTACAACAGTTTCCATAAGTGTCCTCCCCCTTAATGTTGCGGAATCAGTTAAGGTCGAACAACACAGCAACTGTCGTAGGAAGTTAGGTTTTTTGCATCCTTTTGATGGTGACTGCTACAAGAGAACAGGGACGGGTTCGATAGGTGCCTGGGTGCTTATCGCTTGTAAAGAGTCAGGTTGGGATGAATTTCACTTCAGGACACTTTGACTCAATTAAGTAGATAGTATACTGAAATTCAAATTCAGAGGGCCATCTATTTTTAATGAAGATATTTTAACAAATTGGAATTGATACCAATACTATTAAGTAATATTTAGTTACTATTAATGGATAGTACACATTATTGCCATTAGTGGATAGTACCCATTATTTCTATGAGCAAAGGTCCAACAACAGAAATGGGGTCTCAGAACAGGCCGCGTGAACATGGTCTCACCCAGCTCCTCTCTGGTGAAAGTCAGACTAGTGGTGTCTTCGTTCAGGTGCTTGTTGAAGTCAATGCACAGGTTGCTCAGCTTCTTCTTGATCCTCTTGACTTCCTGTTTGGATTAGATAGATAAAGTCAATAAGTTGACAACAATGAACCTACTGTAGATCAGAGTATGACACGAGTCATTCCACCTCAAAACGCACAAGAAAGAAGATTGACACCCACCATCTCAGATTGTTCTGAAATCATTTGTTGGGAACAGATACGATCAGCATTCCTGAAACATTATTTTGTTTCAAGATGATTTGAACTGTGAGAAATCAAGCTAAATCGACTGCACCCAAAATTGGCCATTTCAATTTATAGGATTCATATACTATTCAATAAATATAGTATATGAAACCTCTTAATGATTAAGACGTTATCCAAAACCCACGGACCACCCCAAAGGCAAGTATACAGTATTAATTATGTATGTTTGACAAGTAGTATGAAGCTGCGGGTTAGAGTACTCTTTATTCATTCTATATAATGTATTCAATGAATTTGGTGGATTTTCCCCTGCTGTTCAGAAAAATTTGCCATTGAAGTCACTTGCATCCTCCCCCCATAAATTAGAGTGAAAATACCAGATTTTTCTCACTAGATGCTGCTGTTACTGCCACACACTTTTATCCATGTTGCTGGTCTCTTGTGTTTCTTAAATGGATCACGAAAATGCTCGTGCAACTTTGGGTAGACAATCAATAGTTTTTGCTCACGGTGAAAATAAATAGTGTGGTCATCCTCACAAACCAAGGCAGTCCTCAATGAAAGCAATTCAGTTCGTCTCTTAGCAGCCCAACTCCTCTCAAATAATCCAACAAATGGCAGCTCTCTGAGAGGGTTATCCCTATGGTGCAATTCTCATATGAAGACTTTTCCTACAAGTCCAAAAATGTGATGGAGAAATGGGCTAGTGACTAAAATGTTGTGACATCCCTAATAAAATAAAACAATTTATTATTATAAACCATTACATAGCAGTCTTTTGTTTTTCAATAAAAATGGTAAGAAAACATTTATATGTTGTTTGATTAGTGACATTTAACATTAAACCCAACCCAAATACCATTACAAAACAATATACAGTGTGTATTTGGGACTTTTACCTTTAGAGACCATAACATTGAAACCATTAGAACTGCTGTTAGTTTGCTTGTTCACCAGGAATGTTGAATCCAGACATTTTTGGAAGGGAATAAACTAAACATACATTGTCTGTTTCCTGGACACAGGTTAAGCCTAAGAGGTGTGTGTTTGAATTGCTTTCATTGAGGACTGGCTTGAATTGTATGGATGACCAAACCTTTTATTTTCATCATGGGCAAAAGCTATTGGTTTTCTACCCAAATTTGCAAAAGGGTCCATTTAATAAACACAAGAAATCAGCTATATGGATAAAAGGGTGTGGCAGTAACAGCAGGAAGAGCTGCATCCATGGTCAAAAGTGGTACTTACACTTATGGGGGAAAAATGCAAGACTTCAAAATGGCTAATTTCTCTGAACAGGGGTTCCGTGGGTGGCTTTTGACCATTTATTTGGATTCCTCGCGTCACTGTTAACCCCCCGAGGTCGATGTCCACGCCCCAAGGTAAACTAAATAGCATACTACAGAAATCCCCATAATTGTCTGTCAGTTTAAGAGATATCAGGTTGTTTTGCATTGGATGCGTCTCAATCCACAGCATCCACCTATATCGCACTTCCGCATCTGCAGTGAAAGGTGACAGAGCTAGAGCAGTGCTTGTCAGACCATGAGACATCCCGAAAATCGGCCATCACAAAATCGTCTGAACGGTTTGGCCTGAAAACTATTATGACCCCTCTATGGAAGGGGGTGTTCTCTGTTTTGCTCTATGACCTCCACAAGTCAGTACAGCCAATCTGCCTACTTCTGTCTGTAGCTTCCGAACACTCTAGGCCTCACAAGTCTTATCTGAAGGTCAGCCGGTACCAGTTGTAAAAAAAAATTGAAGTATATATGGAGACTTTTTAGGGCCAAAAATGAGTTAAACACGTAAATAATTATTTTTAATATTTTTGTGGATACTTCAGAGTCTTAAAATTCTAAATCAAATAGCTAAATGACCTTATGAATTGAAAAGGCCAATTTGGGTTCATTTCTCAGAGATACCATTTGAAATTAAATGGAACGAGCCACTTGGAAATGAGCGTGGCCGTGATATCCGTCAAGGTCACTTCCTTTGAAAACGGTAAAGTCTCTTACATCCTGTGTTTCTTTGGGCAGGTGGAGACCATTCCTTTGGCCCAGCTTGATCAGCCTCTCCATGTACCTCTTGGATTCCTGAGTAAGCGTGTCACCGTCAACCTTGCGCTGTGAGAGGTTAAAAGCAGAACTCAGTCAATGAGAATGATACTACACGCAACCTTTACATAGCCATGGGATAATTCTGAAGACAACATGAGGCAAGAGCATGTTTTTTAAATGTATTTTACCTTTATTTAACTAGGCAAGTCAGTTAAGAACAAATGTAAAAACATGTAAAAACATCCAGGCTATAGAGATCTTCCTAGGTACAGCTCAATAGGTCAAAGTGGATCACCTTTTCCTCTCCTTTATTAGTACTGATATAATGAAGTGGGAAGATGAAAGCACATCCACTGCGTGCATTTTCAGATCAGTGTAGATGAAGAATAAGGAGATGCGGAGGAAGCAACTACAGACTATTGACATCTTATCTACGGACTAGTGGGACCTTCCGTACTAATCTCACACGGCCCTCCTCACCTCCAGCGCCACGATCCTCTGGTAGACGTCCTCCCTCATGCTCATCTCCACATCAAACTCCGACAGCTTCTTGTCGGCGTCGGTGCTGGCCGTGCGCACGTCCTTGGAGGAGGACACATGCTGGGGGAAGTCCAGCATGTTGCGGTCAACTGGAGTAACACGTCAAAATGTAAAAGTGAGCAGTTATTATGAGTGTAATTTTCATTGTACGTGATGCTAAGTATCATGAGGATTATATATCGTGCTTTTTCAGTGGTCAAAGTGCTTTCATACTGAAATGGGGGGGACTCAATCCATTACCAATGTGTAGCACGCACCAACAGTTTATAAAAACCAGTCTAAACTGACCATTGTCAGCTTGAAACATAGGCTTAGGTTTTGTAGATTATTTCATCACTACGCACAGTCTTAACAAAAGGCCTAAAATTATGAAAAGCAGTAAGGCGATGATAAAAACAAGCTCTTTTGGATTAGGTAATTTGCTGCCTTGAGTCTATAAAAAGGCTACAACTGACTGATTTAACATGTAGAGTCCAGTGTCCACTGACTATTGTCAGCTAGTTTTTATGTAAAAAGTGCTGATTTGTCTTTACCATTGCATACCTCTTTCGTGCCAACTCAGACATTTTCCCAATCGCTTTCAAGGCCAGTGGAGTAGATGCTAGTTGTGGTTGCTATGGACTGAACCCGCTACACATCATAACCTATTAATTTCAATCCACTGTGGTCATACAGGAAAGGGGTTGAAGAAATGATGCTATTTTGGAGTCACACCCACCTGTGTACTCCACCTCCACATCAGCGAGAGCCTTCAGGGTGTTCTCATAGGAAACACTGGCCAGGTCCAGGGCCCCGACACAGTCATATACCTTTTTGGTCTTGGCAATAACCTCATCCGAGAGCTGATTGATTTGCTCGGGGGTCAGGTCCCAGCGCAGGCGGTTGTCAGCACAGACTGGCGCACCAGTGCCAGATGCCAACTCTTCTGTTGGGTGAAAGAAAGGTTGGACATTAGTTGGATGGTTCGTCTTGGAAAAGGCCTACTTCTAAAGCGTATGAGGAAATGTTTTGTTTCACTATGCAGGGGATGAGTCATGGCATTCAATGGCATGTGGTATGAACTAGGTAGAGTTTCAGTATTGTTCATGTGATTAGAAGATACTGTGGCAGGTGTACTATCAGAAGTACAGTCGTGGCAGAAAGTTTTGAGAATGACACAAATAATACATTTTCACAAAGTTTGCTGCTTCAGTGTCTTTAGATATCTTTGTCAGATGTTACTATAGAATAGTGAAGTATAATTACAAGCATTTCATAAGTGTCAAAGGCTTTTATTGACAATTACATGAAGTTGAGTCAATATTTTTCAGTTGACCCTTCTTTTTCAAGACCTCTGCAATCCTCCCAGGCATGCTGTCAATTAACTTCTGGGCCACATCCTGACTGATGGCAGCCCATTCTTGCATAATCAATGCAATTGTTTGTTACCAAACTGTTCCTGGATGGTTGGGAGAAGTTGCTCTCTGAGGATGTGTTGGTACCATTCTTTATTCATGGCTGTGTTCTTAGGCAAAATTGTGAGTGAGCCCACTCCCTTGGCTGAGAAGCAACCCCACACATGAACGGTGCTTTACTGTTGGCATGACACAGGACTGATGGTAGAGCTCACCTGGTCTTCTCCGGACAAGATTTTCAGAAAGGGGATTAATCAGAGAAAATGACTTTACCCCAGTCCTCAGCAGTCCAATCCCTGTACCTTTTGCAGAATATCAGTCTGTCCCTGATGTTTTTCCTGGAGAGAAGTGGCTTCTTTGCGGCCCTTCTTGACACCAGGCCATCCTCCAAAAGTCATTGCCTCACTTTGCGTGCAGATGCACTCACACCTGCCTACTGCCATTCCTGAGAAAGCTCTGTACTGGTGGTGCCCCGAGACCGCAGCTGAATCGACTTTAGGAGACGGTCCTGTGGTGCTTGCTGCACTTTCTTGGGCGCCCTGAAGCCTTCTTCACAACAATTGAACCGCTCTCCTTGAAGTTCTTGATGATCTGATAAATTGTTGATTTAGGTGCAATCTTACTGGCAGCAATATCCTTGCCTGTGAAGCCCTTTTTGTGCAGAGCAATGATGACGGCACGTGTTTCCTTGCAGGTAACCATAGTTGACAGAGGAAGAACAATGATTCCAAGCACCACCCTCCTTTTGAGGCTTCCAGTCTGTTATTCGAACAATCAGCATGACAGAGTGATCTCCAGCCTTGTCCTCGTCAACACTCACACCTGTGTTAACGAGAGAGTCACTGATGTCAGCTGGTCCTTTTGTGGCAGGGCTGAAATGGAGGGGAAATGTTTTTTGGGGGATTCAGGTCATTTGCATGCAAAGAGGGACTTTGCAATGAATTGCAATTCATCTGATCACTCTTCATAACATTGTGGAGTATATGCAAATTGCCATCATACAAACTGAGGCAGCAGACTTTGTGAAAATTAATATTTGTGTCATTCTCAAAATTTTGGGCCATGACTGTACAGAGCCATTCCACTAGTGGTGCTGTTTCACCCAATTGAAACCTCGTGTTGTCAGTTCTAGCTTTCAGCTTGCTCATGTACAGTTGAAATTCTGTGTTACCTGTTGGGTAATTATATTCTGTTGCATCCTGTGGTGGATTCAAGGACGTCCCAGGGACTCATCCGGACTAAGTTAAATGGTGAGTTCTCACTCTGTTGTTCGAAAGACCTCTTTGGTACAGCCTCTCCCATAGTTCGTTTGGATACCCGTTACGAAAACAGAAGAGAACGTTGGGTTATGGATGTAACCTTGGTTCTCTCAGAAGAATAACAGGTCGCCAATCTTTCATGTCGTTCCTCCACCTCTGTGGGGTTTGAGTGAAGTAATGGACAGTGTGTCACACCACGCCTTTTATAGTAACAGGTCACGTGGGTACAGTAAGGGTGTGGCGTGACTGTAAACATCTTTGATATTAAGCATCTCAAACACATCGCGTGAAGGTCGTCAGGCGACCCGTTACTCTACTCAGAGAACCAAGGTTACATCTTTAACCCAAAGCTTTGTACCACTGATTTTGTCACAAGTGGCTGAGATGTGCAGTACTTAAAATGTAGAGTTAATGAAATGGCACAGGAAAATTTGAGGCAGTCTCTATAAAGGTTGCTGGCCACACAACAATAAATGGATTTGACAGTCAAACTATCACTTAAAGATGCACTATGCAGTAATTACTCTGCCATTTCCTGGTTGTTCAAATTCTAATAGTTTGCCTGATTTCAGATTGTGACAAATCAAGCTAGTGTAGAGAATCAATGTACCATCTGAACCACTGTAAAATATATTTTCAATAACCAAAAATATCATATTTTCAGCTGTTTGAAGCTGGTGAACAAAACCTTAAGAAGAAGAAGTAAAAACAAAACTTAAGATAGAAACAGATCTACCTCTTCTTAGACTTGCTTTAAATGAGAAGGAGATCTAAACATACATTTTAGAGGTTGACCGATTATGATTTTTCAACGCCGATACAGATTATTTGAGGCCCAAAAAAGCTGCTACCGATTAATCGGACGATTTAAAAAAAAAATGTATTTGTAATAATGACAATTACAACAATACCGAATGAGCTTATTTTAACTTAATATAATACATCAATAAAATCTATTTAGCCTCAAATAAAAGGAAACATGTCCAATTTAGTTTAAATAATGCAAAAACAAAGTGTTGGAGAAGAAAGTAAAAGTGCAATATGTGCCATGTAAAAAAGCTAACGTTTAAGTTCCTTGCTCAGAACATGAGAACATATGAAACCTTTTAACAGGAGTCTTCAATATTCCCAGGTAAGAAGTTTTAGGTTGTAGGAATTATAGGACCATTTCTCTCTTACCGTGCTTCTACACCTGCATTGCTTGCTGTTTGGGGTTTTAGGCTGGGTTTCTGTACAGCACTTTGAGATATCAGCTGATGTACGAAGGGCTATATAAATAAATTTGATTTGATATACGATTTGTATTTCATATACCTTTGACTATTGGATGTTCATATAGGCACTTTAGTATTGCCAGTGTAACAGTATAGCTTCCGTCCCTCTCCTCGCCCCTACCTGGGCACAAACCAGGAACACATCGACAACAGCCACCCTCGAAGCAGCGTTACCCATCGCTCCACAAAAGCTGCGGCCCTTGCAGAGCAAGGGGAACAACCACTCCAAGTCTCAGAGCGAGTGACGTTTAAAACGCTATTAGTGCGCACCCCGCTAACTAGCTAGCCATTTAACATCGGTTACACCAGACTAATCTTGGGAGTTGATAGGTTTGATGTCATAAACAGCCCAATGCTTGAAGCACAACGAAGAGCTGCTGGCAAAACACACGAAAGTGCTGTTTGAATGAATGCTTAAGAGCCTGCTGGTGCCTACCACCGCTCAGTCAGACTGCTCTATCAAATCATAGACTTAGTTATAACATAATAACACACAGAAATACGAGAAATACGAGCCTTTGGTCGAATCCGGAAACTAACATCGAAAACAAGACGTTTATTCTTTCTGTGAAATACGGAACCGTTCTGTATTTTATCTAACGGGTGGCATCCATAAGTCATAATTACGTAAAATTCTGGCAAATTAGGTGGCCCAAACTGTTCCATATACACTGACTCTGCGTGCAATGAATGCAAGAGAAGCGACATAATTTCACCTGGTTAATATTGCCTGCTAACCTGGATTTATTTTAGCAAAATATGCAGGTTTAAAAATATATACTTTGTGTATTGATTTTAAGAAAGGCATTGATGTCTATGGTTAGGTACAGTCGTATAACGACTGTGCTTTTTACGCAAATGCGCTTTTATTAAATCATTCCCCTTTGTTAGGAAGAAATAGTCTTCACAGAGTTCGCAACGAACCAGGTTAGAAGGCAATATTAACTAAATATGCAGGTTTAAAAATATATACTTGTGTATTAATTTTAAGAAAGGCATTGATGTTTATGGTTAGGTACACATTGGAGCAAGACAGTCCTTTTTCGTGAATACGCACGACATCGATTATATGCAACGCAGGACACGGTAGATAAACTAGTAATATCATCAACCATGTTTAGTTAACTAGTGATTATGATTGATTGTTTTTTATAAGATACGTTTAATGCTAGCTAGCAACTTACCTTGGCTTCTTACTGCATTCGCGTAACAGCCAGTCCCCTCATGGAGTGCAATGTAATCAGGCGGTTAGAGCTTTGGACTGGTTAACTGTAAGGTTGCAAGATTGAATCCCCGAGCCGACAAGGTAAAAATCTGTCATTCTGCCCCTGAACAAGGCAGTTAACCCACCGTTCCTAGTCCGTCATTGAAAATAAGAATGTGTTCTTAACTGACTTGCCTAGTTAAATAAAGGATAAATAAAGGTGTGTAAAAAAATAAATTTAACGGCCAAATCGGTGTCCAAAAATACAGATTTCCGATTGTTATGAAAACTTGAAAACGGCCCTAATTAAATCGGCCATTGCGATTAAATCGGTCGACCTCTAATACATTTCTATGTGAATTTGGTAGGGTCACCCAAAAAGTTTCATATTGCAGCTTCAAATAGCAGCCAACCATTGTCACTGTTGATATACTGTGCCACGTCATGGTTGGTTTAAGTTTACTAACAGACAAAGTTATTCTTAGAGCTGGCCGCCCGGCCAAACTGAACAATCGTGGGAGAATGGCCTTGGTCAGAGAGGTGACCAAGAACCCGATGGTCACTCTGACAGAGCTCCAGAGTCCCTCTGTGGAGATGGGAGACTCTTCCAGAAGGACAACTGTCTCTGCAGCACTCCACCAATCAGGTCTTTATGGTAGAGTGGCCAGACTGTAGCCACTCCTCAGTAAAAAGGCACATGACAACCCGCTTGGAGTTTGTCAAAAGGCACCTGACTATCAGACCATGAGAAACAAGATTCTCTGGTCTGATGAAACCAAGATTAAACTTTTTGGCCTCAATGCCAAGCGTTACGTCTGGAGAAAACCTGGCACCATCCCTACGGTGAAGCAAGGTGGTGGCAGCATCATGCTGTGGGGATGTTTTTCAGCGGCAGGGACTGGGAGACCAGTCAGGATTGAGGGAAAGATGAACGAAGCAAAGTACAGAGAGATTCTTGATGAAAACCTGCTCAGGACCTCAGACTGGGGCGAAGGTTCATCTTCCAACAGGACAACGACCATAAGCACACAGCCAAGACAATGTAGGAGTGGCTTCGGAACAAGTTTTTGAATGTCCTTGAGTGGCCCAGCCAGAGCCTGACTTGAACCCGATCTCTGGAGAGACCTGAAAATAGCTGTGCAAAAACACTTCCCATTCAACCTGACGGAGCATGAGAGGATCTGCAGAGAAGGATGGGAGAAACTCCCCAAATACAGGTGTGCCAAGCTTGTAGCGTCATACCCAATAATACTTGAGGCTGTAATCACTCCCAAATGTTCTTTAAGAAAGTACTGATTAAAGGGTCTGAATACTTAATACTTACTTATTTCAGGGGGTTTTAAAATTATAAATTAGCAAACATTTAAAAAAAAACGTTTTTTTTTTCATTCTGGGTTATTGTGTGTAAATTGAGGTAAAAATAATAATAATTTAAAAACATTTTAGAATAAGGCTAAGGTAACAAAATATGGAATAAGTCAAGGGGTCGGAAAACTTTCTGAAGGCACTGTAAGTGATTCATTGCCACTTGTTAAAACGAGTTTTTAGTGCTTGTGCCGATTATAAGGGTCTCCTCAAAAAAATTTTTTTACAAGTAATACTATTGTTGCACATGTATGAGCAGATAAACATAACATTTGCTATGTTTTCATTATAATCACGAACTGTTTCTGCATATTGGTTAGGACGCCGTTAACTGTGTTTTGACATTGGACTATTTATCAAAATGTCTTTGTCAACAGGAAGCGTCAACAGGAAGCAGCAACGGAATAATTTTGGTTCTTTCTGTTTTAGTCATATAAAATTGAACTTTCAACCTTAATTTCCAATGGTAACTGCAACTCCAAAAACGTGCTGCGATTGGTTTATTTTGATGATATACCATAAATCCCCAAAAAGGGTTTGCCCTGCCTTCTAATGGCACATATAATTAAACATAATGTTCAAATGTGAGTCGTTTGAAGACTCACGCAGTTCCTCTCTGCTTACCCCATGTCAAAATAGAAGTCCCCCACAGCACAAGTGCTTGCTTTTTTTGTGCAGGTATAGCACGTTCAGGACTTTTATTTTGACAGTGAGCGGGAAAGGAAGTGAGTCTACAGACCCACGTTTGGAAAGTCTAATTTGTGTTTTATTAGACGTTTATGTCAATACCCCCTGGCCCAGTATAAGAACCAACCCTATAGACAATCGGCAAAGTTGAACTTTACTTGTATTTGACATCTGCCTTCCGGCGGACTATTCCGTTATTTTGTCAACTAATTCCTAGTAAAACTAGTGTGTAACGTTAAATACTAGCAAACGTTGCTAAAAAGCAGGTAGCTAACGTTACTAGCTAGGTAGCATTCAGAAAACCAGAGAGCCAAGCACAGACGTATTAATATGCATAACTTTGAGTTTGTATTCATTTGGCAATGAAGTGTTAGGAAAGACTAACATGGATTCATTTCGTACTCACCTGTCGGTGCCATCTTCCAGAAAACCAAGTAGCAACGTTTTCAGAGCGCTTTGCAGTCTGTGTTTGCCGATAAAGCGACTGTAGTGCGGGCATGCTTTAGCTACGTAGTGATGACGTCTAACACTTGCGACGAAGTCAACACCTTTTTTGCTATCATCACCAGACTTATCAGCAGAGATACCATTCTAATATCTCTGGCACCACCAGCTACTGCAAGAAGCACCTGAGGCAAAGGCAACTGGTGAGGATCATTTTTGCTAACATCTGTTGTGTGCCATAACGTATCATTTTTTAAACCACACGTCAATGTCAACGAAAGTCGAGTAAATCGAGTTAAAGTGCTCCAAGCATTTTGTTATTGGCGTCATGTCAGTAAAGCTAATGCGCTAAGTAGGCTAGAAAACTAACATTATTTAGCTACAATCAGCTAGATAGCCCTAGCTAAGATATCCATGTAGTTAAGCTTAATAATTTCTCATGCAAAACTAGACACCTAACGTGAACGAATACACGGTCATAGTATTTTCACATGGTAGGCCAACTGTTAGCTCTGTTAGCCTTATTAGCTAACAGCAGCCGACCGTAAGCAACTTGCTAGAACATTCTAGCTAGCTCGCGACATCTTGTCAAGTTATCAAACTTGCTAGCTAGTTATTAGCCTAGGATTAAGAAGCTATCTAATCAGATGACATGGTAACATATAGGTTTATTTGTTATAATACCGGTATGTGTAAATGTTACTGTTTTAGCTACCTACAATCTATCCCAATCAGTTTACAATGGAGATTTTATTTTATTTATTTTACCTTTATTTAACTAGGCAAGTCAGTCAAGAAAAACATCTGTAACTACCTGTTCAGGGGCAGACAGATTTGTACCTTGTCAGCTCGGGGATTTGAACTTGCAACCTTTAGGTTACTAGTCCAACGCTCTAACCACTAGGCTACCCTGCCTCCCCGAGTGTACCAACAACATCATATTCTCTTCTCTTCTTTTCTTCTTCAGGGTCCCTCACAATACACTTTCTACTAAGGGGTTTGGACCTCAATCCAAAATGACTGACACAAAGCGTCTTGCCTTCTCCATCATTCACTTTCTTCATGATCAACTGGGCTCTGGGAGTCTATCATCAGATGCTCAGGAAAGTTTAGAAGGTAAGCTTGAGTTGGGAAGCCAAGATTCAGTAAAAGGAGATGGACTCCTAGCCCATGTTGGAAGATGGTCAGGGACTCAACTCTGTCCAGTCATTGCCATTTCTCAACATCTGATGCTTTCCCAGTTGCAGTCCAATGCCTGGAGACCGCCTTCAATGTCTCGACCGACGACCAGACCCTAGCTGTCACTCAAACGCTACCAGAGATTTTTGCCTCTGCGACACTGAAGGTAAATTTAAGACATCCGCTTTATATGAAGTTGAATATGTGGTCAATAGTTTGTCTCAAATGTGTTGACTGTCTGTTGCAGCATCCAAACACCCTCCAAGTGAATATAAACACAGCCACAGATTCCCCCACTGAGGAGGAAGAGGCAGAGGCTGAGCGACTCAAAACTGATGGTAGGACCTTCCCTGTAAATAGTTTGTATATTACTCAGTCTTCAATATCAGCTCTCTTCAAATGGGTCTATGGTTAAGCTGTTACATTCTATACAGCCTATACATTCTTCTGGCAAATAATTGTATGTGTTTTTCACGGTAGGGAATGATCAAATGAGGGTTGAGAACTATGGGGCAGCTGTGGAATTCTACTCAAAGGCTATTGCCATAAACCCCCAGAATGGAGTTTACTACTGCAACAGGTATTGACCAACAAACTCCTGAACTTGGAGGATAATGTGACAATTATGTACACATTAGGTATATCCAAGTGTATCCAATTTGTTTTTGTAAGGTACTGCTAATTGTATGGTTTGCTTTTGCTAGGGCTGCTGCATACAGCAAACTAGGCAACTACGCTGGAGCAGTGCAGGACTGTGAACTTGCCATTGGTATTGACCCAAACTACAGCAAAGCGTATGGAAGAATGGGGTATGTTAGACACTAGTGTTCAATATTACAGTGGACATGGGCCAGTGTGTTGCTGATTTGTTATTGACTGATGGTTGACTTACATTGACTTCAACGTCCCATGCTTCCAGTTTGGCTCTAGCCAGTTTAAACAAACACACAGAAGCTGTAAGTTATTACAAAAAAGCCCTGGAGTTGGACCCAGAGAACGACACCTACAAATCCAACCTGAAAATAGCAGAGCAGAAAATGGAGACTCCAAGCCCAGTAAGTTGATAACATCTCAGCCACTATGGAAAATGCATATCATCTGGAAGCATGTGGAATGAATCATTGTTGATCATGTTGTTCTTAAATTATCTCCTTCAGACAGGGGGAGTGGGAGGAGTTGATCTGGCTGGGTTGCTCAGTAACCCTGGTTTCATGAACATGGTGAGTTCCAATTAACTAAAACTGGCCCTTTCAAATGAGAGATACTAGGAACAACCAGGCTGATCCACTATACTATTATAATGCTGTATGCATGACAAATGGGGAAACTCTGAAAATACTACTTGTAAACTGTAAGCAACAAGTTGTGTGCATTCAAGTGCCTTGGTTTACCAAAGAGTAGAACTAGTATTTATATTAATTGTTACGGCTGCTTTATCCTAGGCATCTGGTTTGATGAACAACCCACAAGTACAGCAACTGTAAGTTATCCATTTATTTTCTATAACATACACTCTCTTTTTAGATGTAGCACAAGGACTTTGTAAATGCACTCTGAGATTCCATACTTGGGAACTAGCTTTGAGTTTAATGCATGTAGAATATACCACTTTCTTGTCTGTGTTGTACAGGATGTCGGGGATGATGTCAGGGGCTTACGGGCCAATGGGACCTCCAGCAGCGTCTGGAGTAGGGCCTGGCTTAGGTGCAGGACCAGGGCCTGTACCAGGGTTAGGGTTGGGAGCCGGACCGGCAGCAGGAGTTGGAGTGGGGGGAGCGGGTCCGGGTGACATCTCTGGTCTCATCCAAGCGTAAGTCGACTACTAGCTCTACTCAGTCTGTGCCAAATATGACTTCTGTATTGTATTATTTGTTATTACATTAGGCTATATTATTGTATGTTATACCAATGACATCAGTGATAGACATGAAAGCATTTGAAATGTGAGAGTATTAATAAAATACATTAATGTATGACCTTTTTGTGACTTGTACTTGGTAACTGCCATTCCATCACCTCGCTGTAACCATGTCCATTTAGGGGCCAACAATTTGCGCAGCAGATGCAACAGCAGAACCCAGAGTTAATTGAACAGCTGAGGAGTCAAATTCGCAGCCGGCCGTCTAGCGCTAGCAACGATGAGCAACCTTGACCCTCAGATGGGTAAGATTAACATTTTTAAAATGACATTTGATGGGTTGGTCCATGTATCGTAGAGTTGTTTTTCTTTTGTACACACTGCTCATGTAGCTAATCCTAAAACGGTCTGCTCTTTGTTTTTTTACAGAGAGAGATTTGTGTGTGGAAAAGTGAAGACGGCCTGTGTCCTTTTTTTTTTGTAATTTGTATTATTCTCGCAACTCCGGGGACAAAAAGCTTTTCTTCACTGAGTAATTATTGCATGTGCAGCCCCTCCCTCCCCTCCAAGGAAACCAGTCAGTGAAACTTTGATCAAATTTGATAAACCCACTGTCAACAGATATCTAGTCTGAAGTGTATGGATTGAGCGGATCTGTAATGTCATGCCAGTATAGCACTTGGTTTAACTGTTTAATGTTACTAATCCTTGCCAGTGAACTGAATCACTACACCCCCAGTGGACTAAATGCAGTTGCATCACTTGAACTTTGTCATTTCAGGTGCACAACAACAGATTATTATGTGATATATTTCAGCAGCTACATTCATTTGAGAAGCATCTATTTGTACAGAGATATACTGGTAGGCAAAGATGGCATGTAGAGTACTGTCAACATTATTGGAATTAAATGGACCATTTCAAATAGGACCTTTTTTATGGTTGTTGACTTGTCTAGTGTAATCCAGGAGTTGTATCAGCATTTTTCTTGAGTTACACGATAACACCTACAGTCCACTTTGTTCTTATTTTGTAATGAGAAATTTGTTTTTTCTAACAACATGGGTGGCTGTCTGTTTTTGTTCCCAATCTTTGATTAAATCCCACTGGTAACTTTAGCCTAACATGTTTACTTGATTGTAAACCTATTGTTTATTTCAACTCAGAAAGTGAGTTGAAATTCAATTCATGAATATATTTTCTAAATGGAGTTGAATTCATCAATTGAAGTTCAATTCTTTCTTTGAGTTGACTGAAGATTGAATTGATGCCAAGTACCCTATGTGCACTGAAACATAAATAAAAAAACTGCCTTGCATGGTGAGATTGATACATTTAGGAAAGCTGAAGGACATACGCACATCCAGGTCATTTCCACAAGTGCTGGAGTTGTAGGCATCTCACGGAAAACACTGCTGATGCTTCCATGTTATATTTATAACAATATTTTGACCCTTAGGTCTTCATATCCCAGATGGGGGTGGAGGGTCCTATATATAGAGGCAGTACTCAGTGACATCACTTCCTGAATCCAGGGGGAAAACATGTATCAATGTATCAAAATATATGATCATACACCGGGAATGTGATAAACATGTACAGTAATATACATATATTCAATTTGGACATTTTGAAACTATAAAAAAAATGTTTTGCCTCTTGAGCAGCAGTGTGCGGATTTGTGTTTTCCATTGATATATTTAGGGGAAAAAAAGTATTTTCAGGGGCTTAGCATTAATTTTCAGGAACTCGCTCAAATGGAGACTTCTGTTTACAATGCGTTCAACGAAACGTCATCATATAATGATATGCTCTCCACCAATCAAACGTTTACGTCGTGTGAACACGAAGTGTCACCAGAACAAGGAATGAAGCTGTGAAGGGAAGGTGTACTACAGAGGTATTTCATATTTATCATCAAAAAGCTCGACAGAAACTAGCTATAGTCATTGTATTATTATTTACTCGTGTACAATTTAGCTGCTGACAAAGATTGCAACGTGATCCAAATTATTATTAATTATACCGACTAGTATCCACTTAGAAAGCTGTGTTCTATCAACGGGTTGCTCAGATAATTGACTTATCGTTATGTTGCCGTGAGTGCAATGTTAGCTAGCTAAATTAGCAACAATCTCGCATGTTGATTGTATCGTGGTAACGTTACATGCTGTCGGATATGTACATATCTATACTTGTGCAGTATTAAAGACTGCTTTGCATCATTCAAGATTACACATCTAGCTAGTACTCGCAGCTGTGATGAGATGTAATCATTTCAAACCAGTCAAGGTGGTCATAGCTTAGCTATCTGTTCTAGTTTGTAACGGACTGTCACTACAGATACATCTCACAGTTGACCTAGTTAGTTTGTTTGCACATATTTAACTGTTTATTTTATAATTTGTAGTTGATGTCACAGCCTCTCGGACCAGGACCAGCATGACAAGACATATCTCTGTTTCTGACAGAAAATAGGAGAAGAGGCTTTGAGGGTTATGTGCCACTCATATTACTGAGCGATACCATATCTGGACATTATGGAGCTTGTAGTGGCCAAGGTCCTTTGCCTTCTGGGAGTGTTTTCCCTCATGTTGGCTGGGATTCTTCTCCCAGTGCGACTCATGATTCAGGTGGACTATGAAAAAGCCCCAAGGTACAGGAAGGCTCTTGCACTCTGCAATTCTTTTGGAGGGGGTGTATTTCTGGCCACTTGCTTCAATGCTCTTTTGCCTGCCGTACGAGACAAGGTAAGTAGCTATGTCTTCAAAATATTAGATTTTGTAGAGGAAAAGGTTGATTGGTTTATAAAACCTCCCATAATCATGTCATCTCAGAAGTAGTTTGGAAGACCGAAGCTGTGTTGAGAATCCCCCAAAAATGTATTCTGACAATCAGTGAAAGCCTCAACTTTTTTGCTGTTGTAGAATAGAAGTAGAATGTTTATGCTAATGTTCATTTACTGGGTGTCTCTGCCTTAGGTGGATGAGGTCCTTAAACTGGTGAATATCACCACAGACTACCCACTGGCAGAGACCATGATGATGCTGGGCTTCTTCCTCACAGTCTTCGTGGAGCAGGCAGTGCTCACCTTCAAGAAGGAGAAGCCATCTTTCATTGACCTGGAAACTTTCAACGCAAGGGGCTCAGAGGCTGGTAGCGACTCTGAGTACGACGCTCCATTCATCTCCCCCACCCGGGGCTCCCCTGTGAGCCGCCACCACCACGGGCATCACCATGGACACCTCAGCCCCACCGAGCTGGCCAGAGCTGGGCCTCTACGGCTGGCCAGCCTGGTCCTGGCTCTCTCTGCCCATTCTGTGTTTGAGGGACTGGCGCTGGGCCTCCAGGAGGACGGGGCCAAGCTTGGAAGCCTCTTTCTGGGGGTGGGCATCCACGAGACCCTGGCTGCCGTGGCTCTGGGGGTGAGTGTTGCCAAAGCTTCTTTGCCCATGAGGGATGCCATCAAACTGGGTGTGACCGTCAGCCTCATGATACCCATTGGCATCGGACTGGGCATGTGCATCAATAGTGCCCAGAACCTGGCAGGCAGTATTGCATCGGTGGTGCTCCAAGGCCTGGCTGCTGGTACTTTCCTCTTTGTCACCTTCTTTGAGATCCTGTCTCGGGAGCTGGAGGATAAACATGACAGACTGCTTAAGGTGCTCTTTCTCATACTGGGCTATGGAGTTCTAGCAGGCCTAATGTTCATCAAATGGTGATGGAAGGAAGAAGCCTTTTAATGCAATCAGTTGTCTGATTATCACACTGACCACAATTTGTATTGTGTGCACATAGGCACTACCAAAGTAAATGTTTTTTATTTGGTAAAGGGGAACAGTAAATCAAGTATCGTAGTTTTTTTCTTTGCACTGGAACATGTTTGCTTACCAAGTCAGGCTATGTTACTGTGTTCGTTTCTGCCATAGGGAATACATGCTCCTGACATTGATTAGTAATGGTAAAACTAGTCACTTTGATAGTATATGTTTCCAGATACCGGATGAAAACGGATGTCGAGAGATCCAGAAAACAAATGTATAGCATTTATAGTAAAGACTCATTTTGGTAGTGAAGTGAACGACTTGTAACATAAAGGAAACCTTTATTGAAGAAAATGTGCTATGTGCAGTGATATGTAACTGATATTAACATATTGATGTTTGTGGTTGAAGGATATAATGGTGGTTAGTATGAGTGGTTCATTTTGTCTCCTGTCTGGTCTATGTACCTGCTGTTTCCATGATCAGTAAGCTATGTTAAAATATGTGCATATTTCAATGTACCATTGTCAAATGTAAACAGTTTCGATTTGTTTTTGTCTGTTGAGGTAAGTGTTTCCTAGAATGAATAGCCCAATAAGGAGTTGAGAAAAAAATGTGTGCAAATCGTTCATTGAATTCAAGTCAGAATACCTTTCCTAATTGTGTAATTTTAGTTGGATACTTTAGCCTTTTTACAATTATTACCCTAACTCCCTAGTCAAATAAGAATCAATTCACTGGAAACCATTTGTGTAGCCTGGTGTATGGTCCTGATATTTGTCACGTTGAGATTATATCAATGGTTTCCTTTTCAAGATGTTATTTTTAGGTTTATGTTAACAGGGAGTCACATTGAGACCCATGTCTCTCTATATGAATTATGGGGTACAGATATGATATCAGCAGTAGAGGCTGTCTGTTTTTTATTTGTCTTTTCCACAGTTAGTTTTGACAGATCATTTTACACAGCTTAGAGGAATTCCATTTTCACCTAAATACATTCTTTTTTTAAATATTTTTTTTTTACTTGTGAAAAATGTTTTGCTCCTGATGTGAATGTGTAGAACTTAACATGTTTTGCAGAAGACACTTACTGGAGGAAGCCTACTGTAAAAGGTACATTTGTAAAGCTCAACCCTTATTGTGCTCCCTAAAATCTACATAAGATCAGTTGTTCAAATGTATTGTAGGGCACAGTTATACATTGAATGTGTCCATATCAATTTGTGCTTTTAGGGTCTTAAAACAAAAGTAAACTTTCATTATTGTGAAAATAGTTTTAATGCAAAAAATATATATTCAGTGGCAACCAGCTTTCCTTTATATAATGAACAGTGAAATGCAAATAAGTTATGACTTCTATTACAACATGGGGTTGGTGATGGTTAAATACTTTATTTATATTAGATAATAGCAGCCCTTCAATGAAAACTGTTTGCAATGTTGTGACAAATGTTTAACTCAAACTATTTTTATATATATACTGTGTATTACATGTTTTGGCGGTGAGGTTTTCCATTTTAATTTGATTGAATTGAGCATTAAAGAAAACCTTACTCACACCATGGCCGGACATCTTTTCCTTTATCCTATTTGGTTCATGTTTTAGAAACATGTCGCAGTCAGATGAACAGTACCACAAACTGTTTTGACCTTGGATGGCATAGGTGTGATTTCTAAATTTGAGCTCTGTTTTTCGAAAGGAAATGCCCAAATACGTACACTTAGTGTACAAAACATAAAGAACACCTTCCCCTCCCCCCTTTGCCCACAGAGCCTCAATTCGTCGGGGCATAGAATCGACAAGGTGTTGAAAGCCTTCCATAGGGGTGCTCGTCATTGTGTCCCACAGTTGTGTCAAGTTTGCTTGATGTCCTACGGTGGTGGACCATTCTTGATGATACACACAAGAAACTGTTGTGTGAAAAAACCCAGCAGCGGTGCAGTTCTTGACACAAACCAGTGTGCCCGGCACCTACTACCATACCCCGTTCAAAGGCACTTGAATATTTTGTTTTGCCCATTCGCCCTTTGAATGGCACACATATACAAACCACGTCTCTTGGCTTAAAAATCCTTGTTTAACCTGTCTCCTCCCTTTTCATCTACATTGATTGGAGTCGATTTAACAGGTGACATAAATAATGGATCATAAGATTTGACCTGGATTCATATGGTTAGTCTATGTAATGGAAAGAGCACTTGTTCTTACTGTTTTGTGAACTCAAATGTATATTTAGATGTGATTTCCTCCATTCCAGTTGGTGAACTAGCAACTGGCCAAACCATGGCGTCTAACCTGTAGTGCAACCTAACTATTTACGTTCACACCTTCAATAACATATTCCAAATGGCTCTCTTCCAAGTAAGGAGATGTCAGGATGTAGCCGGTGTATTTGGTATTTTATTAGGTTGCCCATTAGCTGTTGCAAAAGCAGCAGCTACTCTTCTTTGGGGGCCTCATGAAACATGACATTACAGAACTAGGCAAGAACAGCTCTGTGATATTGACAGTTCTACAGTAGGATAATTTACAAAGATAGTTTGAGCCCTCCGTTAAATATGTCTACAGGGTCAAAGGTCTGGGTTTGAGACAACGCCCTGTTCAGCATGTCAAAAGTTAACCTTGGGTCTTACCGAAGGTTCTGAGTATTCCCCTAAGTAAACCATGGGAACAGTAAACACTGATTCAAATATACTAATGTAACAGATACAGTGGGGTCTGAAATTATTGACACCCTTGATAACAATGAGCGAAATTGACTCAAATAAATTATTCAAATACTGAGCTGTATTGTAAGCTCAACAAAAATTGGGAAATTAGATTCTCTTACACTAATGCAATTGATCAGAGAAAGCGATTTTGTTAAGCAAGTAATCATTATTTTCTCAAAGGCAGGGGTCAGAATTATTGACACCCCTGTTTTCAATATCTTACCTTGTAAGAATAACCGCACTGAGCCTTTTTCAAAAATGTTTTATGGGTTGGAGAACACATTGGGAGGGATCTTAGACGATTCCTACATACAGAATTCTTCCAGGCCCTTAGTCTGTGCTTATGGACTGCTCTCTTCAATTCAACCCACAGTATTTACATTTGTAATTTAGCAGACTCTTTTATCCAGAGTGATTTACAGGAGTAATTGCAGTTAGGTGCCTTGCTCAAATGCACATTGGCAGCTTTTTCACATATTCTGCTCAGGGATTCGAACCAGCAACCTTTCAGTTACTGGCCCAATGCTCTTAACTGCTAGGCTACCTGCAGCGCCTTTTTCAATAGATTTCAAGTGCGGAGACTGAGATGGCCATTTTGTGGCCAATTAACCATTTCTTTGTGGGTTTTGATGTGTGCTTGGGGTTATTGTCTTTCTTGAAATATAACCTTGCGGCCAATTTTCAGCAACCTTTTTTTTAGCTAAAATCTCCTGGTACAGGGTAAAGCTCATGATGCTGTTGACCTTTACGGGGGAAATCAACCAAATTACAAATTCACCTCACCATATTAATACTGCAAATCATCATCAGTCACTGATTCTCCAGGTCCATACATTCTATCCATGAGATATTGTTTACTCCACTCCTCATAACTTAATGCAAATGTGGCTGTATCGATCGGCAACAGGAAATATTACTGCTGTCCTGTGCTGGACCAAAGTATACCAAAATGCTTGCATTTGACAATAAATACTGTCACTTAGTTGCACTCAGCTGAAGATAGAGCCCATGTAGACTACATTCTAGGGGTCCATGAGATTAGGTAAATGTATAGCTAAATTGGATAAAGCATCCCTTTTTAAACTTAATATTGCTTGATTCTGTCAGTATAGAACAATGCCAACAGAATATGAAATGTATTAACATTAGGAGGTTATAATATGTTAATCGAATGTTATGACAGGTTAATTATTATGTAGCGTTTGTAGATAATAAAGATACAGTGCCTAGTGTAAGTCTACACTCCCCTTGCACAGTCTTCACGTTTTCTGCCTTAAAATTAAACCTAAAAAGGATGAAATTCTTTTCCTAATCGACACAACCTACTCCATAATTTTTAAGTGAAAGAAAATTATAGAACAGTTTCATACACAAAAAAATGAAGTTGTCTTGATTGCGTATGTCTTCACGCCCCAGAGTTATTACTTGGTGGAAACACCTTTGGAAGCCATTTCAGTTGTGAAAAAGATTCTTCCAATTTTGCACAACTCTTAGGGCAACATTATTATATCCATTGTTTTTGGCTTTGCTCCTTTCATATTTCTTTTGATCTTGACAAACTCCCCAGTCCTTGCCGGAGACAAGCATACCCACAACATGATGCCACTGCAATACTTAAAATACAGAGGGTTTCACTCTGTGTTGTATTGGATTTGACCCAAACCTGTAGTTTTTAATTTAGGCAAAAAAAGTTAATTTCTTTGCTGTGTTGTCTTTCAGTATTACTTAACGGCCTTGTTACAAACAGAATGCTTGATTTGGAGTGGATTTCATAAAACAGGCTTCCTTCTTTTCACTTTGTCATACAGGCCAGTAATGTGGAGTTTATGCAATGTTGTTGATCCTCTGTTTTTTCAAGTATTGTTATGGCAGCATCATGTTATGGGAATGCTTGTCACCGGAAGGGACTGGGGAGTTTGTCAGGTTCAAAATAAACATAAAAGGAGCTAAGCCGGTTCTGTGTAGATCAGTAAGGGGAAAAAATCAAATGTAATCTTTTTTTAGATTTAAATTTAAGGTAGCAGAATGTGAAGACTGCAAGGGCTGTGTAGACATTCACTAGCGACTGTAACTGTAAATCCACAGACAACATTCAGGGACACATTAAGATCTTGAATTAAATACCCTTTGCCACACATCAAGGTGAAAAGAAGGAACAGCCACCTTCCAGGCCTCTCAAACCCGTTTTCAGTTGCCTTTTCCATCACTTACCTGTTGGCTGACCTTTCCTCTTATTGACACACCAAATATATGTTCCTCACAGTCATTTCCGTTCCCTTCTCTCCCTCACCTTTGACATTTGGGCTCAATACTAAAATGCAACCAGCTTCTAATAGGATTTGACTGGATTGCAGCCGTGCATTTGTTTTGTTAACTAGAACAAAATTACAATCAAACCTTTTTGATTGACCTTTTTGATTGACCTTAAGAAATATTAATCTACTGATCCTTAAAAGTTCGAGAAGGGGTCAGTTCAATTGGGATCCATTTCATCTCAGTTGATAAATTCGATTTTATTCACAATTTGGATAAAATATGGCCCTGGTACAGAATTGTTCAGTTTGGCAGTGTATGTTAGATGTAGTTTTCTTTGATAAGAGGCTACTACAATGACATCTTCCAATTTGAGCAAATTTGGGGCGAAGCTGGCAGGGCTGGAACCATGAGGGACCTCATACAGTAGCGAGGGCGTCATGCACCCCAAATATCTGAGGGGGCACAAAGTACGTGAAGATGGCTGGAGGGTGGCTAGGCCACTCGACTGTAAATTGTAGGTTTTTAGCATTTTAGCATCTTGACCCTAACCCCTGAATAGGTTTTTCCTGCAATCTAGAGCCATTAAGCCCCCCCCCCCCCCCCCCCCCAAATAATCTGCATATCTAAGATCTTGAGCTGTCTGTATCCTCCTGACTAATGGTTCTTTTCATACTTTTTTGTTGTATTTTACCTCCTCTTCTCCCCAATTTCCAATCTTGTCTCATCCCTGCAACTCCCCAACGGGCTCGGGAGAGACGAAGGTGGAGTCATGCGTCCCCCGAAACATGACCCACCTAACCGCATTCCTTAACAGCCAGCACCAATGTGTCGGAGGAACCACCGTTCAACTGGCGACCAGGGTCAGCCCGCAGGCACCTGGACCGCCACAAGGAGTCACTAGAGCGCGATGAGCCCTAACCTGGACGACACTGGGCCAATTGTGCGCTGTCCTATGGCACTCCTGGCCACGGCTGGTTGTGGCACAGCCCGGGAAATTAACCCAGGTCTGTAGTAACACCTCTAGCACTGCATGCGATGAGGTGCCTTAGACCGCTGCGCCACTCTGGTTCTTTTTTTAAAGAAACTAAATATGCTTCTCTGAATCTTTGCTCAAATCTAGGTCAAATATTGAAAGGAACTTGAGTCTTATTCAGTACATTTAGTTATTGCTTGCTTTTCTGAAGTCGACCAACCTCGCAATAAGGCATCCCAGCTAAGATAGTTAGACAAGCTAGCTACTCTAACTTGATTGATAGCCTTAAATGGCTTCTTGGTAGTTAGTTATGAGGTTGGGAACCTATCTGGGCTAGCTAAAGCCAACTTCCTAAAATTGGTGGCTAGGTGGCTAGTAGTATTACGTTTGACCAATGACAATAGAGGACATAGAGCCTGTATTGAAGTAAATCTAGTCATGACGACGATCAGGAGCCATTTGCAAACAAGGGGAAATCTCATTAAGCTGTGAAGTTAGCGCGGCATGGGAGCCTTCTGCATTCTAAGAATAGCAGGTTCATTAGAGAGACATCAGCATAAAGGCTGTTCAAACAGCAAAAAAAAGAGGCCAGATGGTGGTGAAAGGGTTGTGAGAACCATGGACCAATCTCAGCTCTATGCTGCTTTCCACCAGTTAATGTTCTGGATAAGTTGGGACGGGCTTCATGTCATCCTTGAATCCTTTTACACTATTACTACATGAAATCCATGATTCATGGGGATGTCAAACCTTTTCCCTCAGTAGCCTATAACTCGTCCAAGAAAGTTCAAGGTTTTGCGAAAAGCAAGGTTGAAGCAGTTGACCCGGTGGACTACCCAGAACAGCTAGAAGAGTATGAATCCTCGGTTCTTAGCCTAGTTTTCCCACTGTGCTTCTGCTTCCACCTCTGCTTGCTCTTTGCGGTCTAGGCTGTGTTAACGTGGGAGCACTTTGTGACAACTGCTGATGTAAAAGGGGCTTAATAAATAAATGTGATGATTGATTGAGATGACAAGATATAAACAATGACGTTCAAAAGCATGGCAGCCTGCTACCTACCAACAAATACTTGTTAGATGTTGTTACACGTTTGTAAGCCTCTTAGTTCCACATTCTCCCTAATTGTGGGCTTTGGCTGGCTGGCATTCACTCTGCACGATGGCTTAATCCCCATGTAAGCTAAATTAATTGCACCCTCCAGAAGAAGTTGACTGTCTTCCCAGTGAAGGACTTGGCACTATGGAGGAGCTACTACTGCCCACAGATGGCAAGGAAACACGATACAACAATAGTACGTATTCTCCAAGAGGAGACTCTGGGGGGAAACCCATGTACGAACGCGTCAAGACATTTTTACATGGGACTTTCGTCGTTGACTTGAAACAGTGGCTGAGGGAGTACCTGAAGCTCAACGGCTTGCTGACACTCTCGGTTTTTGCCGTGTTGGCCGGCTGTCTCCTGGGGTTCATGTTGAGAGGGAGCCATCTCTCTACCCAGGTACGTGGTTCTTTATCACAAAGTCGGACGCATGTGCAAATGCTGCTTGATTAATTGAAGTGCCAGCCTGCCAGGTCCATGTGTCTCCCTTGGCAGTGTGTACATTTCTGTGTTTGACCATCTCTCACTCTTTTCGGATGAGGCGGATCCGTGAAAGTGTTCCACTTAAAACGCCGATAGAGCTCCTGTTTGCATTGGAGAACATCAACCGGCAGACGTAATGGACCATTGAGAGAGGCTTCTAGTGCACGACACCCTCAGCAAATGATGGGACTGGAACCTGAAAAGTGGTGTGCGTTAATTGTTATAGCAACAGAGAGCCAGTGCACAGCTAGAAGAGCAGCCCTGGTAGCATGCATTCATCCCCCTGATTGAATACGTGGTTGTTAGGGAAGGAGTTAATGACCTCTACTCAGCAAGGTGTTTCAGTCCCTGAGAGAAAAGTTCTCCGCTGATGCAAATGTAGCACTTTCAACGCATTTTGTGGCAGAATAAATTCTAATCTAGGCCATTGATGGTGAACGGATTACTGGCTTCAGAAAAATAAATGCAAGCATATTGTTGTGGAGCAACAGTAGACACCTAGAGAGTTATAGGCCATCTATGGTGCTCATAAGGTAAAGAAGGATAGGTATCGTATGCCCACATCATCACGCCCTTCCTGTCCCCTTTTACATGAAAACAAAAGGAATGTGATGTTCAGAACAGTAGATAGTTGAGGTCAATCCAAGCTCAGTCCTGTCAGTAGAAGGGGATTATTTGATCTCAGACTGAGACTTGGCTTGCCAAAGCAAACATGGCCTAAAGTGTGCTCGATAATCACAGGTGTGTGAGGTGACGCATGACCCAAAGCTGATGTTTGTAAGTGAGCGGAGGTTTAACTTGAGGAAATTACTGTGGGAGTTACTACCAAGAACTACACTCAACAAAAATATAAACACAACATGTAAAGTGCTGGTCCCATGTGCTGAATAAAGTATCCCAGAAATGTTCCATACGCACTAAAAGCTTATTTCTCTCACATTTTGTGGACAAATTTGTTTACTGTACATCCCTGTTAGTGAGCATTTTATCATTTGTCAAGATAATCCATCCACCTGACAGGTGTGGTATATCAAGAAGCTGATTAAACTCCATGATCATTACACAGATGCACCTTGTGCTGGGGACAATAAAAGGCCACTAAAATGTGCAGTTTTGTCACACAACACAATGCCACAGATGTCTCAAGTTTTGAGGGAGCGTGCAATTGGTATGCTGACTGCAGGAATGTCCACCAGAGCTGCTGCCAGAGAATGCCATTTTTAAGAATGTCCAACCGGCCTTAAAACCGAAGACCACGTGTAACCACGCCAGCTCAGGACCTCCACATCCAGCTTCTTCACCTGCGGGATTGTCAGAGGGGGGAGGGGCAGTATTTCTGTCTGTAATAAAGCTCTTTTGTAGGGGAAAACAGATTCTGATTGGCTGAGCCTGGCTGTCAAGTGGGTGGGCCTATGCCCCCCCCTGACTGATTGACTGATTTCCTTGTGCAAACTGCAACTTAGGAAAAACTTTGAAATTGTTGCATGTTGCGTTTATATTTTTGTTCAGTATAGTCATAGATGGCTCTGAGACCCATCAGTGCCATCCAAACATTTTAAACCACGTGATTTATAATTTTTATCAACACAAATGACTGATGTGAAGCAGTGTTGTGATATCTTGTAATAGAAAAGGTAATAGTCCATGCCTATGAACCAGATTTAATCAACCAATATTATTCACAGTTATTTCTTTACGATTTTGAAAACCAAGAACAACCTTTCACCTTTTCACAAGGGGTGAATCCGAAAAGCCTTTTCCTCAATTTCCTTTCTCAAAACATTGAAGGAGATGGAGCATTGGAGGAGAAAGAACCTTCTCTGACCTCCTTTTGGTGGTTTGAGAAGGAATCTAGGAGAGAGGACACAAAGAATCAAGCAAAAGGCTTTTGACATTCACCCAAGTGTGTGCTGATGGGCACTTTTTTTCTAGAAGACAGGAATACTTGAAACAAAAATATCTGTCCAACTATTGTAACGGGTCTCCTGTGGAAAGAGACAAAGTTTTGGAATGTGTTTCAAGGTGGCCTTTTTTTCAACAATCATCCTCCTCGAATGTGTTCAGTCACCAGCTGCCACTGCTTTGGAGTGAGGGCTTCATCCCTACTTACATTAATTAACATGAATGTTTCCCCCCTTCCAGGCTAAGATTTATTTTTCATTCCCTGGAGAACTTCTCATGAGAGTGCTCAAAATGCTGATCCTCCCCCTCATCACGTCCAGGTAAACATCTTTAATGTCAACTTCTTTCCAGTAATATGGTTGCATATTCAACCAGCAATAGAGTAATAAAAGTATAATTTGATCTTCACTGAGAATTCCTCTATTGTTGATTGAATATACTTCACACACCACAAAAAAAGAGCCAGCCTCAAAAGTGACTTTTGAGAAAAGTGCATAACCGCACTCAATGATAGTCGCTACCCCCTATAGACAGGTAATGATATCACATCTTCATTCAAGTTGAATGGGGGTAAAACATTACCACTAAACAAGACTTTAGAAACCAGATTTCAGTATATTCCATATGGTCGACATAACATGACAGATTCCAGTTATATTACAACTGTCAGATAGTATATAGCCTCTGCCAATTCCCCAAAAACCAGATATTCCGGTTTTCAGGGGAAATGGAAACAAGGCGACGCTCCATTTTAACTCCTCCTCCACATTTACTGGATTGGTTGAACAGTGCAGAAGAGAACCCCCCCCCCCCCCCCCCCCACAGTTGTTTTATGTTCTTGTCAATACCAGTATGTAAGGGATCTAGTTTCAGGCATTTATTTTATGCCTGCTATGTTTGGTTAGGTAGTATAGGAAGTAGTGCTGACAACAAACACTTGAAAAGGTGTCCTTCTGCCACTTCAATAGAAATGTTCATTAGATCTCACTTAGATCCACATTCTCCTTAGTTTCCTTTAATCACTCACTAGAATGGAACCATATGTGGGTACCAATTTAGGAACCTGAGCAATTATTGGGCCATTTTTATTGCATGTTTTCATTATTTCATCCTAACCAATCCTCTCTCTTTTTTTCTCTCTCTACAGTTTAATGTCAGGCCTGTCGTCTATGGAGTCCAAAGCCTGTTGTCGTGTGGGTGTTCTCACTGTGACCTACTACCTGTGGACCACCTTCATTGCGGTGGTGGTGGGTATCCTGCTGGTGATCATCATCAAGCCCGGGGTGGGCACTGAGATGGACAGCAACAGGCTAGGAGGAGGGCCCGTCATGACTTCTGCTGATGCCTTGCTAGATCTCATTAGGTGAGTGACCAATAACGAAAAACCAGAAGCAAAACTGAAGCGTGATTTCTACTTAAAATATCAAAGGGACGTAAAAGGCACTCATTCGTGGAATGGCCCTGCTACAGTGCATTTGGAAAGTATTCAGACCCCTTCTATTTTTATACATTTTGCTACATTACAGCCTTATTCTAAAATTGATTAAATAAGAATACAATTCTCATCAATCTACACACCATACCCCATAATGACAAAGCAAAAACAGGTTTTAAGACATTTTTTCCAATTTATAACAATAATAAATAGAAATCTATTCAGACCTTTTGCTATGAGACTCGATATTGAACTCAGTAGCATCCTGTTTCCATTGATCATCCTTGAGATGTTGCTACAACTTGATGGGAGTACACCTGTGGTAATATCAATTGATTGGACATCATTTGGAAAGGCACACACCTATATATAAGGTCCCACTGTTGACAGTGCATGTCAGAGCAAAAATCAAGCCATGAGGTCGAAGGAATTGTCCGTAGAGCTCCGAGACAGGATTGTGACGAGGCACAGATCTGGTGAAGGGTAACAAAACATTTCTGCAGCATTGAAGGTCCCCAAGAACACAGTGCCTCCATCATTCCTAGATGGAAGAAGTTTGGAACCACCAAGACTCTTCCTAGAACTGGCCACCCGGCCAAATTGAGCAATCGGGGGAGAAGGGCCTTGGTTAGGGAGGTGACCAAGAACCCGATGGTCACTATGACATAGCTCCAGAGTTCCTCTGTGGAGATGGGAGAACCTTCCAGAAGGACAACCACCTCTGCAGCGCTCCACCAACCAGGGCCTGGTAGACTAGTCAGGATCGAGGGAAAGATGGATGGAGCAAAGGACAGAGGGATCCTTGATGAAAACCTGCACCAGAGCACACAGGACCTCAGACTGGGGTGAAGGTTCACCTTCTAACAGGACAACGACCCTAAGCACACAGCCAAGACCACACAGGAGTGGCTTCGAGACAAGTCTCTGAATGTCCTTGAGTGGCCCAGCCAGAGCCCAGACTTGAACCCAATCGAACATCTCTGGAGAGACCTGAAAATAGCTTTGCAGCAAAGCTCTCCTCCAACCTGATCGAGCTTGAGAGGATCTGCAGAGAAGAATGGGAGAAACTCCCCAAATACAGGTGCGCCAATGTAAATGTGATATTTTTAATTTTTAATTTTATACATTTGCAAACAGTTCTGAAAACCTGTTTTTGCTTTCTCATTGTGGAGTATTGTGTGTAGATTGATGAGGAAAACCAAACTATTTAATCCATTTTAGAATAAGGCTGTAACGTAGTCCTGCATTAGCGGACCAATGTATCCCTATGTAGCGCGGGCAAAAGTCACAGCACCCTCAACCCCAAGCATCGTCCCCTTTATGGTAGAGTGGCCAGATGGAAGGCACTCCTCAGTCAGACTCCAGACATTGATTTCCAGAAAGTGCTTTCAGGAGTAAGTTGGATTTGTTACAGCAGTGTGTTTTGGATGAAGGGAGTTGAGACTAGATTTAGAAACCGGCAGTCCTGTGGCATGGCCCCATTCAGTGCTGGCGGCAAATCTAGCACCCACAACCAGACTGCCAGTTTCTACAGTGAGCTCCACTGTATTGGGACAGTGACAATTGTGTTGTTGTTGTTTTGGCTCTGTACTCCAGCATTTGAAGTGATATAATGACTAAAAGGTTAAGAGAAAGACTGTCAGCTTTAATTTCAGCGTATTTTCATCTATATCGGGTAAACCGTTTAGAAACTACATAGTCCATTTTACTGTGCCAAAAGTATTGGGACAAATTCACTTACATGTATATTAGAGTAGTAAAAACTTAAGTATTTGGTCCCATATTCATAGCACGCAATGACTACGTCAAGCTTGTGACTCTGCAAATTTGTTAGATGCATTTGCCGTTTGTTTTGGTTGTGTTTCAGATTATTTTGTGCCCAATAGAAATTAATTGTCAATAATGTATTGTGTCATTTTGGAGTCACTTTTATTGTAAATAATAATTTAACATGTTTCTTAAACACTTCTACATTCATGTGGATGCTACCATGATTACTGATAATCCAGAATGAAAAAAAGTGCTGTTCACCTGATAATGATGAAAATGTCACCCAAAAAACTGGGAGCTGCATTATTGGCTTTCACTGTAATACAAGACATGCTGAAGTCCAAGGCTATTTCTTAAAGTGAGATCTATTGTTTGGGTGTTAATCAAAATGTTTATTTTCCTCACTAAAATTAAGAACTTCAGTAGACATTCCAGTCCAAATACCTACTTCTGGTAATTATTCAATTTTAAAAAATGTAAATGAATACAAAGACATGTAACTTGGTCATGTAAATTCAAAGTGTTTTTTTCCCCAGTTTAAAAACAAATCTAATTAGGATATATTGACTCCAGTCCTGTTAAGTACAGTACTATAGGCCTGATAGGCATGCTATGACCTATTGTTGTCTATGCTTGGTAGTTCTACGCAGTAGCAACAACTATCTCAGGAGGTTGGGACGCACACACACACACAATCCAGTTAACTGACAGGGATGATGAACGTTTTTTTAGTTGTCCAAAAGGGATGATTTACAGATGAACCCAGTCATGAACAGCGGGGATACAAAGGATCTTCGTGGAGGATTGCTTCACCGGCACACGTCAGGAGGGCTTCTGGCTCGTGCCTGTCTGAAAGTACTTCCCTCTTTTAAGGGCCCTCGCAGGAGTCGTCTGCCCTCTTCATCCACTTATTAACTCGACCTCTGACACTGCAGAGTAAAGAGAGGAATAGAGGAGAGCCAGAGTAAAAACTGATAACGTAGGGGGCAAATTGCCTCTACTGTGTTCACTGATGTAAAACGAAGACACTTCACAAGTTCTTCATTTCTTTGCAGATGTCACGTTCTGACCTTAGTTCCTTTGTTTTGTCTTTGTTTTAGTATGGTCAGGGCGTGAGTTGGGGTGGGCAGTCTATGTTTGTTTTTCTATGTTGGTTTTTGTGTTCGGCCTAGTATGGTTCTCAATCAGAGGCCGGTGTCGTTAGTTGTCTCTGATTGAGAATCATACTTAGGTAGCCTTTTTCCACCTGGGTTTCGTGGGTGTTTATTTTCTGTTCAGTGTTTTTTCCAGCACCATTCAGGACTATTTGTTTGTCGTTTCATTTATTGTTTCAGTGTTCAATTACTTTATTAAAGAATATGGACACTTACCTCCTTCCACCTATGACGACGCTCGTTACAGCAGAGGCATAGTAATTGTTTGGCCCATGCAAATACTTTAAACCTTAAAATACTTCAATTCATAAAATATGTTTTGTATTGTCAAAAAGCTGCACTTTATGCAGACATGCATCAAAAGGTGTGTTCATCACTTCTATACATTCTGTGGAATACACATCAATGATTAGACTGCAGGGGACCACTTTCCTTTGCATGGCTCACAAATGACAAATGGCTCACAAATTACTGTGACAATAGCCTCGCTACTTTTATAGCCTCGCTACTGTATATAGCCTGTCTTTTTACTGTTGTTTAATTCTTTACCTACCTATTGTTCACCTAACACCTTTTTTTGCACTATTGGTTATGTATGCATTTTACTGTAAGGTCTACCACACCTGTTCTATTCGGCGCACGCGACAAATAAACTGATTTGATTTGATTCAAAAGGTTGAAAAAGCATGTTATTCATGATCATACTTATCAAGTTGGAATTATTATGATTCCCTCTTATACGGTAATAATGACACTTGACCTTACAAATACCGATCAGGAATGAATGGCCATGCGTGTTACCCTGACTGTATGCACCAACATATCAACATGCTAAGCTAAATCATAACATCATCTTTTTACAGGAATATGGTTCCTTCCAATCTTATTGAGGCGACATTTCAACAGGTAACACCAGACCAATGCTAATGTACAGTATGACACATTAGAGAGTGACTTCAGAAAGTATTCACACCCCTTGACTTTTTCCACATTTTGTTGTGCTACAGCCTGAATTTTAAATATATGAAATTAAGATTTTGTGTCACCATACCCCATAATGTCAAAGTGGAATTATGTTTTTAGACATTTTTACAAATTCATTCAAAATGAAAAGTTGAAATGTCTTTAGTCAATAAGTAATTCAATCCCTTTGTTAATAGAGCAATACAACCGACATGTACATGATTGTGAGAGTCTCACCTTTCCACAGAGTGTGTTAGTGTGTATCCCAAACTGTTCGTACGCTGCACACAGAAGTAGGCAGAAGAGGCTGGACCAACATCAGATGAGTCCCGTGACTCTTGTGGGGGTCGTAGAGCAAAACAGAAAACACCCACCACCGTGTTCGTGAGTTTGTAGGCCAAACAGTTCGGACGCTACAGACTTTAAGTGAGAAAACAGGTTTTAGGGAAGTATCATGGTCTGACAAACACCGTAGATGTGGAAGGGTGATATCGGCAGATGCGATGGATTGAGCCCATGTCAGATATCGATAGTTTAAACAGACAGATTTTGATGGCGAATTTAGAATTAGGTTAATTAGGTTTCCGCGGGGACTTGGAAATTGTACGCTAACTGTTAACATGAATTTTGGATGATTACCTCGTCTCTGTACCCCAAACATAAAATGATCTGTAAGGTCCCTCAGTTGGGCAGTGAATTTCAAACACAGATACAACTACAAAGACCAGGGAGGTTTTCCAATGCCTCGCAAAAAAGGGCACCTATAGGTAGATAGGTAAAAAATAAAATAAAAAGCAGCCATTGAATATCACTTTGAGTATGGTGAAGTTGTTAATTACACTTTGGGTGGTGCATCAATAAACCCAGTCACTACAAAGATACAGGTGTTTTTTCTAACTCAGTTGCCGGTAAGGAAGGAAACTTTTAATGGCTGTGATGGGAGAAAACTGAGGATGGGTCAACAACATTGTAGTTACTCCACAATGCTAACCCAAATGACAGTGTGAAAAGAAGGAAGCCTCCACAAAATAACAAATATTCCAAAACATGCATCCTATTTGTAATAAGGCACTAAAGTAAAACTGCAAAAAATGTGGCAAAGAAATTAACTTTATATCCTGAATATAAAGCGTTATGTTTTGGGAAAATCCAACAATACACATCACTGAGTGCCACTCTTCATATTTTCAAGCATGGAGGTGGCTGCATCATGTTATGGATATGCTTGTAATCGGCAAGGACTAGCGAGATTTTTAAGATAAAAAGAAACCGAATAGAGCTAAGCGCAGGCAAAATTCTAGAGGAAAAGCTTTTTCAGTGTGCGTTCCAACAGACACTGATAGACAAATTCACCTTTCAGCAGGACAATAACCTAAAATACAAGGTCAAATATACATAGGAGTTGCTTACCAAGACGTCATTGAATGTTCTTGAGTGGCCTAGTTACAGTTTTGACTTAAATCAGCTTGAAAGCCTATGGCAAGACTTGAAAATGGCAGTCTAGCAATGATCAACAACCAACTTGACAGAGCTTGAAGAATTATTTAAATAATAATTTGCAAATATTGTACAATTTAGGTGTGCAAAGCTCTTAGAGACTTACCTCTCAAAGACTCAAAGCTGTAATCGCTGCAATATGTGATTCTAACATGTATTGACTCAGGGGTGTGAATACTTGTGTAAATGAGATATTTCTGTATTTCATTTTCAATACATTTGCAAACATTTCTAAAAACTGGATTTCACTTTGTTATGGGGTATTGTGTAGATGGGTGAGATTTTTTATTAATTTAATCCATTTTGAATTCAAGTTGTAACACAAGAAAATGTGCAACACGTCAAGGGGTATGAATACTTTCTATAGGCACTGTACCATTGTTTATTTAATCATATGCCAGACATAGAAGACCTTCCATTGGTAGTGATTAACAAGTCAAGACAAATCCCTACAGCTCATGGGTATTGTACTTTAAATCACCTTCCTCATCTGCAATGTTCTAATTGATCCAGTACAAAACAGATCTGGTCCGTATCCTGAAAGTCCCCAGAGTCACAGTACAGCCCAACTTTGTGTACATCATGCCTGACGATAGTGGCCCCACTGGTCGGGCGGTGTTCCTGGAGCTCACTCCACCCCCTGAGATTCACTACAAGACCAGAGCTGGCAGCAGCCAACAGATGAATGTGCTGGGGATTGTCATCTTCTCTGCCACCATGGGTAAAGACAGATTATCTTCCATTTTCTTTTATCTTTTCTTTTTTCTTCTTTTCTGTATCAATGCTACAGTTGAAGTCGGAAGCTTACATACACCTTAGCCAACTACATTTAAACTCAGTTTTTCACAATTCCTGACATTTAATCCTAGTAAAAATTCCCTGTCTTAGGTCAGTTAGGATCACCACACACCATTGTTTTTCTGAGATCTTGGCTGATTTCTTTTGATTTCCCCATGAAGCAAAGAGGCACTGAGTTTGAAGGTAGGCCTTGAAAAACAACACCTCCAATTGACTCAAATTATGTCAATTAGCCTATCAGAAGCTTCTAAAGCCATGACATCATTTTCTGTAATTTTACAAGTTGTTTAAAGGCACAGTCAACTTAGTGTATGTGAACTTCTGACCCACTGGAATTGTGATACAGTGAATTTATAAGTGAAATAATCTGTCTGTAAACAATTGTTGGAAAAATGACTTGTGTCATGCACAAAGTAGATGTCCTAACCGATTTGCCAAAGCTATAGTTTGTTAACAAGAAATTAGTGAAGTGGTTGAAAAACTAGTTTTAATGACTCCAACCTAAGTGTATGTAAACGTCCGACTTCAACTGTATATGAATCCATCTCTATCTAAATCATTTTAATTTGGCTTTTTTAGGGCTGTTACTGGGGAAAATAGGCGAGAGAGGAGCACCACTAGTTCACTTGTGTCAGTGTATCAACGAATGTGTCATGAAAATCATCAACACTGCTGTTTGGTAAGTGGGGGACGAGCTTTATCAATAGTTTACATTATCATGGTTCCACTGGCTCAGTGGGTTAGAGAATGGCAACATCAGGTTTGTGGATGTGATGTCCATTCAGTGTGACTTTCTGAGGTTACGACCTGTACACGGGCATGTGGTGAGAATGGGGTCATTGTCTTATGGTCAAGCTTTGGTGGAGAAGTCAGGCGGCGATCTTGCTTCGTTCCACCCAGCAGCGAACTGCACATGCCAAGGATTAGTCAAGCAGGAGTAGCTCATCCTGTGCTCAGGGTCAAAAGTGACTTATCCCAGGGGCCTCTGGCACCACTAGGACAGTGACTGCCCCCTCTCATTGAAGCAACAGCGGTTCAAGGCCGACCGTGGTACTGCAGGCATTGTTTGCAGAAAACAGGATCCCCCATTATAGTGACTAGGTAAAATGACAATCTTTGGGGTCAATCTTTGGTTAAAATCGAATACAACCATGGAACCAATAATTGATCATTTAGATGCTAATGGCAGCTTGCAGTACCCCAGTCGGCCTTCAACTTGAGTAACTCAATGAGAGGGGAAAAGCACTAAAGCTAGCCTGCAACGTCACTTATTGGACTATTTCAAACTGTGCCGTCACTAGTTACCCCAGCCACAAAGTCTGAATTATGGTTAAACCCTGCCTATTTCTAAAACGTATCTTCTTAAAATCTGATTTGAAACCTAACCTTAACCACAATGTTTAACCCTAACCTTAAATTAGAACTATTAAGCAACAAAATAAATCATGACTTTTATGATATAGCCCGATTTTACTTTGTGGCTGTGGTAACTAGAGGCAACAATATTATTTCTCCATGAGACGCCATCTTAACCAATTTCATTTGGCTTAAATGCGCTATTGAGTCTTCACATAAGAGTGAATGGTGTCATGTGATCAATGGCTTTGTCCATTTTTATATACAGTCATTAGGCACATTGCATGCAGCTCAGGTTTACCTGAAACTGGCCCGGCCATATTGTACGATGTCACTTACCACAGAGGTTCTGCTGATATAAGACCGACCTCAAAGCCTTGAATGGCTCTTGGCTCTGACATGTTTTTAGCGGCAGGAATAAACTCACGTGAGACAACAGGGCAATTTTAGTTTTCTTTTTTTTTGTGAATACAGTTTTGAGATTTGGTCAATACATAGCATGATGTAAATTACAATTTATTTATTTTTATTCTGTTTTACTGGGTGGAAACCGCTCATTAGGAAAAGCACATTTGACCTATAGGTAACTGCCAAAATAATGGAAACACTTGAGTAAATGAGGGATACAAACTATATTGAAAGCAGGGTTTCTGAGTTAATTAACCAGTTAACATCCCTTAATGTTTAGGGTGTATAAAAGGTATAAAAATGCTGTTTTGTCCATCATGGCTATGACCCCATAGGATGACAGTGCCCCCATCCCCAGGCCACGAGTGGTCACTGAATGGTTTGATGAGCATTTAAACAATATTAACCATATGCCATGGCCACCTCCATCACCAGCTCTTAACCCAATTGAGCCCTTATGGGAGATTCTTTAATAGTGCCTGAGATATCCTTTTCCACCACCATCAACAAACACCAAATTATGGAATTTATTGTGGAAGAATGGTGTTACATCCGTCCAATAGAATCTATGCTAAGGTGCATTGAAGCTATTCTGGCTCATGGTGGCCCAACGCACTATTAAGACACTTTATGTTGGGATTTTCTTTATTTTGGCAGTTACATGTAGGTTGCATAGAAAGTCTTTGGAGGTGTTTATTGAACAACAGTGAAACACAGTTCTTCCTTTCCGGACAGGTATTTTCCATTTGGGATCATATTCCTCGTAGCTGGAAAAATCCTGGACATGCAAGACCCATCTACTCTTGGGAAGAAGCTGGGCTGGTACACTATCACTGTTCTGGCTGGGCTTTTTGTCCACGGCCTCATCCTCCTCCCCTTCTTCTACCTCATCCTGACTCGGAAAAACCCTTTCACTTTCATCAGAGGCCTGCTTCAAGCCTTGGTCATAGCACTGGCCACATCCTCAAGGTCTGTCTGTGTCCTATTTTCTCATTAAACAATGATCTTTTTCACTGTCCTGGAGGTTGCTGCAGTGTTCAGGCTGCAGTGTGCAACCAACAACCTGGGTTGGGGTCAATTCCTTTCTTAATTCAGTCAGTTCAGCAGGAAGTGAATTGACATTAAACTCATGTTGAATCGGAAATGTACTTTTTTCAATTTGTGAATCGAATTTCAGTTCACCCCCTGATTTGAAATTAAAGTGACCCCCCCCCCCTCCATTCAGCTGAGTCATATAACACCTGATTCATTTGATTCAGGTGTGTTAGTGCGGGGTTGGGACAAAAGCTTGCAAACACTGTGGCCCTCCAGGACCAGGTGTGAAGAACACTGTCCCAGAGGGTTCCTTATAAACATTGTAATGTTTGATTGATCATCTCCAGTTTCAAACACTTTCTTTGGAACTCTTAAAACTTACTCAAATGCATCTGCATCATGTTGCTATTGATCCACACTATGGTGTTTAGAGGCGAACAGTCAAGCACAGAAATGTATTAAGAGAATAATAGCCTAAATGTACAACAACAACAAAAAAGCATGAAAGCTGATTGCTGTAATTAAGTAGTGTAAACGAAACTATTCCAAATGGAGGAAAACAAGCAATAATATATCCAGAGGACATCAGTTAGAATGGTTCCTTAGCTCAACTCTCTCTCTCTCTTAAGTTCTGCCACTCTGCCCATTACTATGAAGTGTTTGCTGGAGAACTGCAATGTGGATCGGCAGATAGCACGCTTCGTGCTGCCGGTAGGCGCCACCATTAACATGGACGGAACAGCTCTTTACGAGGCCGTGGCGGCCATCTTTATCGCCCAGGTCAACGATTATGAGCTGGACTTTAGCCAGCTGGTCACCATTAGGTATGTATGTGGTTTCAAATCACTCCAATTCTTATGTAAACTTTCTCATAAAGCTACCCAGTCCATATACTGGGGGGAACTTTGAGTCCTAACTCAAAAGCAGTAACCGGTCGGTGTAGTCTGCCATGACAGTCTTGGTTTCTGGGTGCCAGGATTATAACCATTTCACAAAAAGTAACATCCTGATGTGACCTGTTTCACACAACTACATGGGAATGTCACTGTACAAAGTTAATGTGATGTTTTTCATGATGAGATTTGGTCACTGTTTTTGAACTTTTTAAAGGGTATAGCTCATATCATATTAACCATGGCAGGACAATATTGTAATGCACCTTCTTAGCTGAGTAATTGATTGTGTTGGTCTCTGTTCAAAGTATAACAGCTACAGCTGCCAGCATAGGTGCTGCTGGGATCCCCCAGGCCGGCCTCGTCACCATGGTGATTGTGCTGACATCAGTGGGTCTGCCACCTGATGACATCACTCTCATTGTGTCCATCGACTGGGTACTGTAAGTTCACTATGACAACAATTAGTCATATTCAATATCTCCACAGTGGAACATATACCATACCACATGTTAATAGTGAATGAAACGACAGAACATTTTATGGTTAAAAAGTGAATTCATTCATATGTCAAAGGAAATCTTAAATTGTTTCTGCATTCAAGAAGCAAACGTTTTTTGGATGGAGTGAGAGGCTGACCTCTGGAGCTTTTGTATTCCCTGTCCTCTCAGGGACAGATTCCGAACCATGATCAACGTGCTGGGAGACGCCCTGGCAGTAGGAATCATCGGCCACTTGTGTCAGAAAGACTTTCCTCGCAGACCTACTGGCAAGGTAGGCAGCTGTCACTGTCTGCAACCACATCACTAGCCGCAACCACATCATAACAATTGAGTTATAGTCCTAAGCTCCAGTCAAACTGTTTTCTTGTGAGGTATCAGAGGCCCTGCACATAATAATGATTGTCTTAAATTGATGAAATGTGTCTGCCAGCCAGGGTTACACATTTAACAATCTGAAATCAATATGTCATGTGAATCTAGACCTCAATGTCTGCACAGTTTGTCACTTATTACAGAGATACTGATCTGTGTGTGTGTGTGTGTGTGTGTGTGTGTGTGTGTGTGTGTGTGTGTGTGTGTGTGTGTGTGTGTGTGTGTGTGTGTGTGTGTGTGTGTGTGTGTGTGTTCCTTCCTAGTCACAACCTTCATATGGCACACAGAACTCTCACAACATGCAGAACGGTGTGCCTATGACCGAGCTGCCTCTGCACAAGCAGGACTGCTGCTATGATGTGATGGGGGACACAGTCAATGAGAGGCCTACCATCTACTACAACATCTGTCAAGTTTAACTCCTGGAAAGACATTAACCTCAAATGACGGACAACTTTGGTGCACTTTTCCCCTACTCGTGCCATGAAACGGTACTGAAAGAACCTGCTCCTGCTGTCCCCTATCCAGTCTTTTTGTGACAGAACTTTTTGTGACTGAACATTTTCGCTTTGTCGGTGACACTGTAATGGACAAATCAGTGTTTTCCACAAATACCTTTTATTTATAAAAAAAAAAAAAGTTAAACAGTGATGAGTTAGGAATCGCCCAAATGTACTACTACGATCTTGTCTATGTGGTATTGACTCTTGCTATTAACTCGAGTCGTCCAACGTGCTGTGGATTCACTGGATGTTTTTTTCTCACTGTTCCTCACCATGGTCTCTATGGTCCATGTGACAGTCATAATAACAGCATGCAGGTATGCATTTTGAACAACTTGTTTGGCTTGATTTTATTTTTTTTGCATGCAAAGGAAGTAGGTCTACTGTCGGGTCATACTGGACATTCTGGGTCAATGGCAATAAACTCAATTCACTCAACTTCGTCTTCTATTTAATGCACCTAACATTTATTGGCAGTTTCAACAATCTAAAGGGAAAGTACAGGGGGGGAAATGTTGTTTAATTCAAAACACGTCGTCTGATGATCTTTTTTTTTTATATGTGACCCTGCTTTTCTTGTATTCAAAAACCTAAATGTAATGTTGCCTTAAATAAAAAATGTCACTTGTCCGCAAGATTAAGTCATTTATCTACACAGACACCAACCATTTTGTTTTCCAATGCACACAGACAAACTACCATACCATTCTTCCCTCAATCATAGCAACATAGTACTCAAGGAATTACGTTGTTTCTTCAGATTCATTTATTGTAGTTATTTGAAAAATCATTTGTTTGTTTGTTTTAAGTTGCTTGGTTTCTGGTGTATCTATATGTTGTAATCAAATGCAACGTCATGGATGTGAGTTCCTTTCAGTGATTAATCCAGTTATTTAGGACATGAGGAAGCCATGAGTATGAAGCCCTTGGACGGCATGCACACGCATGTGCCTCCGGTGTTAGTGAGAGATTAAGTCACGGTGAAGACTTGGACAAAGAAGAAGGATTACGGGGGAGGGTCTTTTGGCTTTAAGTGCTTGAGATTACAGTGCTTGAGTTTACAGTGCTTTTGTCATCCACAAGAACATTGCTGACCTACTAGCCATTTGTGTACGGAAGATAAACTTGTTGTAAATGGCATGCTTTTGACTGGTTTGCAAATCTTGCTTGGTTATCTAATAAGGCTGAGGGTTGCCTAAAACTGTCTCAGATTGACCTATCATGTAGGCATAAAACCTTCCCTCCTACTTTTTTTATTTGTTTTATTTCCCCTTGTAACGGTTGTCGTCTTCCTCTTCTGAGGAGGAGTAGGAAATATCGGACCAATATGCAGCGAGGTACGTGTTCATAATTACTTTAATATAACACTGAAAAATACTAAAACAACGTGAACGAACGAAACTGAAACAGTTCTGTCTGGTACAGATACAAAACAGAAAACAACAACCCACAAATCATAGTGGGAACACATGCTACCTAAGTATGGTTCTCTATCAGAGACAACGATTGACAGCTGCCTCTGATTGGGAACCATACCAGGCCAAAAGCAGAAATACAAAACATAGAACAAAAACATAGAATGCCCACCCCAACTCACGCCCTGACCAAACTAAAATAGAGACATAAAAAAGGAACTAAGGTCAGGACGTGACACCCCTTTATTTAACCAGGTAGGCCAGTTGAGAACAAGTTCTCATTTACAGCTGCGACCTGGCCAAGATAAAGCAAAGCAGTGCGACAAAAACAACAACACATGGGATAAACAAACGTACAATCAATAACACAATGGAAAATCTGTATGCAGTGTGTGCAAATGAAACTCTGGGTCATTCCATTTAATTTCAGCAAGCCATGACACTCACCATCTCAGATCGTTCTGAAATGATTTCTGTAGTTAGAAACAGATAAGCATTTCTTCAAAATTATTTTGTTGAAAAGCAATTGATTGCACTCAAATTTTCCATTTGAATTGATATGATTCATATTATATTCATACCCAACATACCCAAATACCTCATACCCCTGCGCATTGTACTGGTACTCCCTTATTGTACCTCCATTCTTGTGTACTTGATTCCTCGTGTTATTATTTGTCTTTTTAGTATTATTTTATCGTTGATTAGGGCTCATAAGCAAGCATTTCACAGTAAAGTCTACACCTGTTGTATTTGACGCATGTGATTAATAAAGTTTGATTTGAACCTAACAACATAACAATGGCTCAGATGTGTAAATGGTGAAAAGCCACCCATGGACTCCCCATACCCCACACCAAACTTACCCCAAAGGGTAAGTATCAGTTCTCTATGTTTGACAAGTAGTATGAAGCTGCAGTTAGGAGTATTGTTTATTCATACTATGTCATGTATTCTCAGTGAATTTGGGGATGTTTTTGTTCCCCTGTTCAGAGAAGTTAGTCTTTGAAGTCGCTTGCATTTTCTTCTATAAATGAGTGTTATCCACATTGCTGGTGTCCTGTGTTTATTAAATGGACCCTTTTGCAACTGAGTAGAAAGCCCAACAGCTTTTGCGCATGATGAAAATAAAGGATACTGCCATCCTTTCAATTCAAGCCTGTTGTCAATGAAACCACCAATGGGGAGTGGTCGGGCTCACTTGGACATTCCATTGGCCCAGCTACAAATCGTTTAAAAACCTGTTCTAGCTGTGTGTGTAGAATCAAATGTATTTATAAAGCCCTTCTTACATCAGCTGATGTCACAAAGTGCTGTACTGTACAGAAACCCAGCCTAAAACACCAAACAGCAAGCAATGCTGTATAAATCTCTTTAAAAATTGGTGCTTCTATCACCAAAGTTACAATCCAAAAACATATCTGCCCCACAACATGGAATTCTATCGCTAAGCTTCCAACATTCTAATGTCAATATGGGTGAGTTACAATGAACAGTTGTTTACTTAACTAGGTAAGTCAGTTAAGAACACATTCTTATTTACAATGACGGCCAAACCCTAACAACACATACCAATTGTGCACTGTCCTATGAGACTCCCTATCACACCTGGTTGTTATACAGCCTGGAACTGAACCAGGATTTACAGTGATACCTCTAGCCCTGAGATGCAGCGACTTAGACCACTGCGCCACTCGGGAGCCACTAGTTGTAGCTGGTGCTTCCAAAGTTGGTTATATTATATATCATTTGGAAGGTAATGTCATTACTGTTCAGAACCACTTGTCAAACAAAGTTTCAAATGTAACAGTGTGTCCTTTCTAAAGCAATTTATACTGGTAATTCTGATACAGTATGTACCCTAGAAGTCAAAGATCTATTGACCTGAACATACCGAAAATGTGTCTGATGGATAGCTGGGAATCTAACTTTGATGGTTAGTTGAACTGAATAGAAATTAAGAGTGGGCTGGCATGGTTGAGAGCTTTACTTTATGCACAGATTGGTTTCATACAACCGGTCTCACCCAACAGCTCCAAAAGTATTGGGACACTAACCACGCTTCCATACACAGTTTTTATGTGAGTAAAGTCATACAGTATAAAAAAACAACTATGACAGTAGTTTTTTTTTTTACCTTTATTTAACTAGGCAAATCAGTTAAGAACAAATTCTTATTTTCAATGACGGCCTACCGGGGAACAGTGGGTCAACTGCCTTGTTCAGGGGCAGAAGGACAGATGTTTTACCTTGTCAGGTCGGGGATTCGATTTTGCAACCTTTCGGTTACACTCTAACCACTAGCCTACCTGCCGCCCCTGTAATGGAAACTGGAAGTTTCAATACAATTGTAGAAATGCAGACAGATCACTTTGACATGGTGGAATCTTGATGTGTGGGTAAAATGAATTAGGTGAGAAATGGGTTCGAAACGCCTTTATGCTTAAATATTGATATAACAACCATCATATCAAAGTAAACTTGTGTTACTGTAATTTAATTATGCCAATGTGTTTTCATTAATTGAAAACCCTTCATCTATTTTATGAGAATTTGTAAGATTCTTGTTTGCATAAAATAGACGGAGACCAGTCTTTTCAATAATAGGTAACAGAATTTATTCTCGGAGCGCGCTCCCACTTCACCACGATCAACAGTTTATATACAAAACATGACGTCATTTCATTGCTTAACAGAAACCCCTCCTCTCGACAGGGACAAAGTGAGGTGAAAAGTTCATTCTAACTTACTAACACACTCCCAGGTAACTTTTGACCCCTGAACATTATCGATCACCACTTAGCTGACAGTTCTAATTAACAGAAAACCTAGGAATGCACTCACTGTCTTATCTAAAAACCCCAGAGCTCAGTTTCGTCGGTTCAACCATAGGTTAACTACCTTATCTGTTTACTTAATCCACAACCCATTAGTTTCTTCCTATTTGGAATGGTTTACATTAACTTTAATTACTCCTTGTCCGTGTCTCACAATCCCTTCTTATGAACTCATATTGTTAATCAGATATAATAAAACAGAGTATAAGTTTACTTAGTTACAGTTCCATTTAAAATGATTTGTTCAGTCATTTAATCATAATTTTCCCAACAACTTGGAGTCACTCGAAGACATGGTGTGTGGTCCTCCCACTACAGACTCGGGGAACCATGCCGCTCATTAGGCTACAGATTAAATAAATTATGATGAACTTCACAGGGTGGTGAAAGTGCACGTGATCTTGATGCCTATTCAAGGGTCTTATTCTGGTGACATGATGATCGATGCTTGAATGCAGTTTGACAAATACACATATTCTTATCTAGAATAATCTCATCGTGTAGACTAGCCTATCTGCACTGTCTCTGCGATCTGTTGCCTAGAGTGCACATGCCAAGTCCAGAGTAGGCACATTTGCTATTTACCGCAACAGTTTTTATGACAAAACTATAGGTAGAGTTGAAATGGCGATGGAATTTTAGATTTTTATTCAGTACATGAAAAGTTACATTTTCAGGACTATGTTGTCACACGCTGATTTTTATCTGCAACAGGACAGTTAGGTGAAAACACACCACTGGTGGGAAAAGGCACATGTTTTCTTTACATGGATTTTAGAATATTGGTATGAAAATCTCCCGCTAATTAGTTGGAAACCTAGCTACAGAATTCTTTTGTTGTTGTTTTGGCTCTGCACTCCACCACTTTGGATTTGAAATGATACAATGACTGAGTTTAAAGTGCAGACTGTCCGTTTTAATTTGAGGGTATGTTCATTCATGTTGGGTGAACCATTTAGAAAGCTCATACATATATATATATATTTGTACCTTTATTTAACTAGGCAAGTCAGTTAAGAACAAATTGTTATTTTCAATGACGGTTCTACAGGAGAACAGTGGATTAACCTCCTTGTTCAGGGGCAGAACGACAGATTTGTACCATGTCAGCTCGGGGATTCGAAACTTGTGAACAGGGTGCTCCGTGGTGGCGGTGGGGTTAAGCTACAGACAACGACCATAAGCTACGGACAACGACCATAAGCTACAGACAACGACCATAAGCTACAGACAACGACCATAAGCTACAGACAACGACCATAAGCTACAGACAACAACCATAAGCTACAGACAACGACCATAAGCTACAGACAACGACCATAAGCTACGGACAACGACCATAAACTACAGACAACGACCATAAGCTACAGACAACGACCATAAGCTACGGACAACGACCATAAGCTACAGACAACGACCATAAGCTACAGACAACGACCATAAGCTACAGACAACGACCATAAGCTACGGACAACGACCATAAGCTACGGACAACGACCATAAGCTACAGACAACGACCATAAGCTACAGACAACGACCATAAGCTACAGACAACGACCATAAGCTACAGACAACGACCATAAGCTACAGACAACGACCATAAGCTACAGACAACGACCATAAGCTACGGACAACGACCATAAGCTACAGACAACGACCATAAGCTACAGACAACGACCATAAGCTACGGACAACGACCATAAGCTACGGACAACGACCATAAGCTACGGACAACGACCATAAGCTACAGACAACGACCATAAGCTACGGACAACGACCATAAGCTACGGACAACGACCATAAGCTACGGACAACGACCATAAGCTACGGACAACGACCATAAGCTACGGACAACGACCATAAGCTACAGACAACGACCATAAGCTACAGACAACGACCATAAGCTACGGACAACAACCATAAGCTACGGACAACGGCCATAAGCTACAGACAACGACCATAAGCTACAGACAACGACCATAAGCTACGGACAACGACCATAAGCTACAGACAACGACCATAAGCTACAGACAACGACCATAAGCTACAGACAACGACCATAAGCTACGGACAACGAACACAATTGCATTTTATTGATGGCAATTTGTTTGCATAGAGATACCGTGACAAGATCCTGAGGCTCATTTTCGTGCCATTCATCCGCTGCCATCAACTCGTGTTTCAGCAATATAATGCACAACCCCATGTTGCAAGGATCTGTACACAATTCCTGGAAGCTGAAAATGTCCCAGTTCTTCTATGGCCTGCATACCCACCAGACATGTCACCCATTGAGCATGTTTGGGTATGCTCTGGATCGACATGTACGACAGCGTGTCCCAGTTCCCACCAATATCCAGCAACTTCGCACAGCTATTTGAAGAGGAGTAGGACATCATTCCACAGGTCACAATCAACAGCCTGATCAACTCTATGTGAAGGAGATGTGTTTGATTGAGGCAAATGGTGGTCACAACAGATACCGACTGGTTTTCTGATCCACGCCCCTACATTTTTTAAGGTCTATGTGACCAACAGATGCATATCTGTATTCCAAGTCATATGAAATCCATAGATTAGGGGCTAATGAATTTACAGAACCAAAAGTATGTGGACACCTGCTCGTCGATCATCTCATTCCAAAATCATGGGCATTAATATGGAGTTGGTCCCCCCTTTGCTGCTATAACAGCCTCCACTCTTCTGGGAAGGCTTTCCACTAGATGTTGGAACATTGCTGCGGGTACTTGCTTCCATTCATCCACAAGAGCATTAGTGGGGTTGGGCACTGATGTTGGGTTATTAGGCTTGGGTCGCAGTCAGTGTTCCAATTCAACCCAAGCTGTTCGATGGGGTTGAGGTCAGGGTTCTGTGCAGGCCAGTCAAGTTCTTCCAAACCAATCTCAACAAACCATTTCTGTATGGACCTTGCTCTGTGCAGGTGGGCATTGTCATGCTGAAACAGCAAAGGGCCTTCCCCAAACTGTTGCCACAAAGTTGGAAGCACAGAATCGTCTAGAATGTCATTGTATTAAGATTTCCCTTCATTGGAACTAAGGAGCATAGCACAAACCATGAAAAACAGCCCAATACCATTATTCCTCCCCCACCAAACTTTATAGTTGTCCCTATGCATTGGAGTAGGTAGCGTTTTCCTGGCATCCATGAAACCCAGATTCGTCCGTCAGACTGCCAGATGTTGAAGCGTGATTCGTCACGTCAGAGAACACGTTTCCACTGCAGAATCCAAAAACAGCGAACTTTACACTACTCCAGCCAACGCGTGGCATTGCACATGGTGATCTTAGGCTTGTGTGCGGCTGTTCAGCCATGGAAACCCATTTCATGAAGCTCCTGAAGAATGGTTATTGTGCTGATGTTGCTTCCAGAGGTTGTTTGGAACTCAGTAGTGAGTGTTGCAATCGAGGACAGACCATTTTTACGTGCTACGCGCTTCAGCACTCGCCAGTCATGTTTTGTGAGCTTGTGTGGCGGCCTACTACTTTGCGGCTGAGCCGTTGTTGCTCCTAGATATTTCCGCTTCACAATATCAGCACTTACAGTTGACCGGGGCACCTCTAGCAGGGCAGAAATTTGACAAACTGACTTGTTGGAAAGGTGGCATCCTATGACGGTGCCCCCTTGAAAGTCACTGAGCTTTTCAGTAAAGCTAATGTTTGTCTTTGGAGATTGCATGGCTGTGTGCTCAATTTTATACACCTGTCTGCAACGGGTGTGGCTGAAATAGCCAAATCCACAAATTTGAAAGGTTGTCCACATACTTTTGTGTATATGTAGTGTATCTACACAGTGTAAAACACAATAAGCATGAGGGATCTACATCAGAAAATAGCCTAGTAGCACCCCAGAAAAAAACAAATCGCTAATAATCATGCTAAATTGTAATGCCTTCCGGATGGCAAAGTTAATGCTAGCGCTAACGCTAGCGAGAGTATGCAAGCTAACATACAGACACCATTTGGCTCCAAACAACAAGACACCAAATATGGTGAAGAGTGGAAGCCCAGTGGCCAGCAGTTGGAGAAGCTAGAGCGAGATGGATTTTGAACCAGACTCTGCACATTTTCTAATCAATGAAACATTTGATCTCAATACAACTTTTCCCAAATCTTGAATCTGTTACGAACAGAGTGGACACATTTTGGGGTAGACTTGAACCTTTGCCAAAGTTGATAAAATATTGCATTGTTTAGAAGGAGTACAACAAGTAGGTGTTCCCTAACGAAAAAAAAAAAATGTTATTTGTCACATGCCTCGTAGACAAGCCGTGTAGACTAAGAGTGAAACGCTTACTTATGGGTGATTTTCCAACAATACAGAGTTAAAGATAATATAAAAATTAAACAGAAATAGTTGACACGAGGATTAAATACACAGTAAATAATGAATAGAAATAAAAAGTAAAAATAACATGGCTATACACAGGGAGTAGAAAATGACATGGCTATATATAGGGAGTCAATGTGCAGGGGTACGAGGTAATTGAGGTAACTATGTACTGTACATATAGGTAGGGATAAAGTGACAAGGCAACACAATAGATATGTAGACAATAGACAGTAGCAGCAGCAAAAAAAGGGTCAATGTATATAGTCTGGGTAGCCATTTGATTAGCTACTTAGCAATCTTGTTTAGAAATCTTATGGCTTAGGGTTAGAAGCTGTTCAGGGTCCTGTTGGGTCCAGACTTGGTGCATTGGTACCGCTTGCTGTGCGGTATCAGATGGAACAGTCTGGCTTGGGTGGCTGGAGTCTTTGACAATATTTAGTCCCTTCCACTGACACCACATGATATAGAGGTCCTGGATGGCAGGGAGCGTAGTCCAGTGATGTACTGGGCCATACGTACTGATCTCTGTAGCGGCTTGTGGTTCGATGCCAAGCAGTTGCCTTTGCAAGTGCAGCTGTAGAACTTTTTAAGGATCTGAGGCCCCAATTGTTTCAAGGCTTAAAAATCCTTCTTTTACCTGTCTCCTCCCATTCATCTAAACTGATTGGAGTGGATTTAACAGGTGACATCAATAAGGGATCATAGCATTCACCTAGATTCACCTGGTCAGTTTATGTCATGGAAAGAGCAGTTGTTTTGTACACTCAGTGTGTCTATGTCTGTGTAGGTATGGACATGAGTGAGTGCATGTGTGCTAAGGTGCGGTGAATCAGAGCAGGAGGTCAGTCCAGTTCAAGTGTTCAGCAGTCTGATGGATTTTAGATAGAAACTGTCTCTGAGCCTGTTGGTATCAGACCTCATGCTCCGATACGTCTAACCGACAGCAAGGGAGAGAACAACTCGTGGCTGGGGTGTGTGGGGTCCTTCATGGTGCTGCGTGCCTTCCTAGGCACCATTTCGAGTAGATGTTCTGGATGGCCTTTATATAATCTCATCATTATATACAGTATCTCTGAGAAGTGTAAATTACTTAGTAGGTGAATGGAGGAGTGTTCTCGCCTCCTCAATAGCCTTCTCCCGGCGAGGAAGCACAAGAGTATCCTACATAAGTCCTTTGTGGAAGAGTTTTGAGATACGCCACACCCCCTTTGAATCAGCTGTTGTTTACTCAGAGGAGAAAAGCACACACATATTTAAAAACATTACGCTACTTATCCTTTTATCTATAAATGTCACAACTAGCTGAATGACTTTTTACAACTTTACACATTTAATTTGGGATTCCACCGCTGTAAATGTAATTTGCATGAGTGAGTCTCATTTCATACATTTGTTTCCACATTTCCTCTCCTCCCCTCCCCGGTTATCTTTGACCTTTTTCAATAGGAGGCGAGGAGAGGACGGAAGATGAAGTTGAGCATGCCATTTGAGAATCTCCCATTTAAAGGGCAGCAGCCTTACTGACAGTGTTCCCCAACCCCTCTCTGTTTTTTAACTGGTCGTTCAGAACAGCACCGATTCTGTTTAATTGAAGGTTAAACACTGTTTTTTTTCGTACTGAACGCAGCTCAGCCTGAATTGCATTGGCAGGTCACTGAAACAGTTACTTGCTGCCTTTTCCACATGCCAGGACAAAACGGCTCTGTTTTACTGCAATCAGACTTTTTTTAATACTGCATCTGTCAGAGGTCTGGGCTTTTGGGATAGGTGGTACATCTCTCGTTTCTGGACTGCTGGATCATCAGATGCGTTGAGATGCATCCACCTACAGTCTCGGAGGCAAGCCGCCAGTCACTAAAACTTGCCTGTCACTAAACGTATTATTCTGTACGTAAATCCGTGCCACTCCATTTAGCATTATAGAGTATGTTACGTTATGTTGGCCAAAACTTGTCCACGCTTAGCTACCTTTCGTCATTTCATAATTTTTGGGCTCATAACCAATGATGATACTAGCAAAGAGGATTTAGATAACTTAGTGTGAAAACTCTGTGATACAAGCACATTTCACGGGTAAGACTTTTTTTGATTGTTGATTTTTTGATAATGGCAGCCTTCAATTGGATCATTATTTTCCAGCTCTCCAGGTAGCTGGCTAAAAGGTGTGCATTTTTACTATGTGACTTTTTGCATGTGTGTGTGTGTGTGTGCTCACAGACTGTTCTCTCTCCCCAGTGCCAGTGGTGAGGCGTCCATGGAGAGTCCATCCTTTACCAACAAGGAGCCCATTTCCAGCTCTGCTGGTTAGTACAGCTGTCACACACGTGGACACATCATTCTCTAACACATACACACCCTCTCTGCATCTTGTATCTATCTCATAGTTTCTTTCATGGCCTCTCCCAAACGCACACATTCTCTTTCACGGTCTGTCTAATGTATTTTTCCTCTGTTTTTCTGTTCCTGTCTTTCTATCTCTACCTCCTGCTACTCATTATCTCTCCTTCTGTCTCCTCTTCTCCTCTGACATCAGTAGTAGTATGCAGCTCAAAGTAGTAGCATGCATCTGGCCTCCCCATGCCAATGTTTTAAGAGGCTTAGGCCAGCAATCTAAATGCCTGATCAAGGGAGCGTTATCCATGGTTTTTAGACTGTACTTTTAATTTTCCAACTTAATAACATTGTCATTTTTCTTTGTTATTCCCAGTGCTATATCAATAGTTTTGTCAAGAGGTGGCCCCAATCCCGTTGGATGACAGTCCCCCATCCCATTTACACCCCCCCCCATCCCATTTACACCCCCCTTATAGATCCCTCCCTGTAGATCCCTACTCTGTTTATCATATATCCTGATGCCTAGTCACCTTACCCCTATACATATCTAACCCTACCACTCTACTATCCCTGCACACTATAAATATGGGTATTGGCACTGACCCTGCAACTGACCCTGTATATAGCTTACTTACTTTCTCGTGTGTTTTTGTTCTACTTGACTTTTTTTATTTTATTATATTGTACTACTGATATTGATCACTGCATTGTTGGGATTGCACAAGGAAGAAAGGCATTTCACTGTACATGTGAACGTGACAATAAGAACCTGATTATCTTTCTGAATTTTGTTAATGCTACAACCCTTACATTTTTCATACACAGTTAACTTTGTATATCACATTTTTGTTTATGCTGAATAATTTCAAATTGCCTATTCAGTCTTATCAGTATGCACAGTTGAGATTGCTCTCAGGTACGGTATACATCCTGTTCAAATATAACCCAAACACAACTATTGACTTATTAGGTCAGAGCCACAGTATGTCATTTCTGTCACTTGTTGTATCATACTGTGGATTCTGTCCTATCACTCTAGGCAGAAATGACTCTTGATTGTCGTGTAACTAGTATACACATCATGTAGTGCTTTATTCAATTTGTTCTAAGTATTTGTATGTGTGAAATCAAGATGTAGGATACTGTACATCCTTCAATTCGTATTTTATTATGACCGCAGCTCAATTGGTAGCCCAATGTAATCTAATGTAAGGTATCATATCATACTAAAGCAGTCGAACGTAATATATTATAAATGGGCCAAAGCTGGTGCAATCAAGACTTTGGATACTATACGTCTTACAATTTGTATTATATTGTACGACAGCTATTCCATCAATAGCCTAATGTAATGTAACCTAACGTAAGGTAGCATATCATACTAAATGGCGTGGCACGGATTTACGTACAGAATAATATGTTTAGTGACAGATACTACTGCACTGTTGGAGCTAGGAACACTAAGCATTTCGCTACACCCGCAATAACGTCGGCTAAATATGTGTATGTGACTAATAAAATTTGATTTGATTTGACAGGCGGGTTTTAGGGACAGGAGGCTCGACTCCAGAGCTGCCGCTTGATACTAGGATCGGATGTATAGGATGTAGTATAGGATGCATTCAGGGCCTTTCAGGAGGATCCTGTGATACCTATGGGGTCTTTGTTTGTTGACGGTTCTAGAGTGAGGGGGAATACTGTAGTGCTTAATACATGAGAGTAAAGTAGAAATGTAATGCAGACACGGTCCGCAGATTTTTCTACTATTCTCTAATTCAATGTATACTGAGATGTAGTAACAGTTCTAAAAAGAAGTCATACCAGTACCCGTCCAAGCAGGTACACGGATGTCAGAAAGAATATCGTATGATGTGACGTCATTACGTTTTAACATTGTTTTTGCAAAGATGGCGGTGGTTGAGTGAATGGGACGATACAGCCCCTTTAGTTTGAAAAATATATTTATTCTAAGGTATTTCAGTTTATTTTCCGACAATCTGATTTAAATAGTTTATTTTCTGAAATTCCTTAATAAATAGATTCTTATTAAACGAAGAACTAGAATGGTAATATGACACAGAGCAAAAAGAAGAAACGGGCGAATCGCAGTCTCCTGCTGGCGAAAAAAATTATTATCAAGGATGGAGGAACGGTGAGTTTCCACCTAAATGACAGTATTTGCCATCGTATTTCTTGAGATTAACTAGCAGCATTTGGTATGTCTACAATATGTCACATTTCGCGAGCTAGCTAGCTCCTGCTTGCTAGCGTCCGGGAAGTTCATCATATGCCTCTTCATAGTTCTCTCAAAAACAACATAGCTAACGTTAGCTAGTTGGCTGGCTAGCACCAGATGTGTGGCACTAGCTAGCTAAGTTAGCTAGCATATCAGTATATTTGACAGTAATTTAGCTAGATGCCATCTGAGGTGGACAAGTATTAGCTAGCTGACTAGCTAGGGAAGTAACTTTTAAACACTATTGTTAAAAAGGTGGCTAGGCTAATAGAGTTCCATAACCATGGGCAAGCTTTCTAGCTAGCCGTTTGTTTAGTTCAATGATGTTATAGTTATTCAGCAATATGGTAGCTAGCTAAATTCCTAACATTGCTTACTGAAATCAACAACAACTAAAGTGAAATTTGCCAAGACTGCAACACCGCTACTTGCTCTAGTGTCAATTATGAATGTTGTGTAAGCAGGAAGATGCCCCACTGTGTATTATGGTGACTTATTGCTGAGTTGACCTTTTAATATATCTTCTTTGAAAGTAAGACAGTTGAGTATTACTTGTTTCTTGTTGACACACTTACATAGTTATTCCACTCTGTTCACCAGGCACAAGGTTTTGGAGCTCCCAGCGTGTACCATGCTGTAATTGTCATCTTTTTGGAATTTTTTGCCTGGGGCCTGCTTACAGCACCCACTTTGGTGGTATGTTGTCTTGTTTATGACCTATTATTTAATACAGTATGATTTGTTGGCTGCTGATGAAACTATGTTGAAGACCTTCTCCAATTTACAGTATCCACTCTCTGTTCCTGTCCCCTTCCAATCCAGGTCCTACATGAGACGTTCCCGAAGCATACGTTTCTGATGAATGGCTTGATCCAGGGGGTAAAGGTATGGTGTTTGAACATGTGCTATTATTTTGAACAGTTATCTTTCAATTCTGTTACAATTTTTTGGGGTGTGTGTCTTGCTGTATTACAGGGCCTGCTGTCTTTCCTGAGTGCTCCGCTGATTGGTGCCCTGTCTGATGTGTGGGGTCGGAAGTCTTTTCTCCTGCTCACCGTTTTCTTCACCTGCGCTCCCATTCCACTGATGAAGATAAGCCCGTGGTACGATGGGTCCCAACCTGAGAGAGTTCATAGTTACTGAGATCACCATTTTAAAAGCTGAATCAAGTGTATTATTAACTGAGTGCCATATCCTGCCTCGGGTTTCAGGTGGTACTTTGCAGTTATCTCGGTGTCCGGTGTGTTCGCTGTTACATTCTCTGTGGTCTTTGCCTATGTGGCTGACATCACGCAGGAGCATGAGCGCAGCATGGCCTATGGACTGGTGTGTATTGAACATTACCTACGCAGTTTCTTCTAATCTTGTTTACCACAGCACCTTTTTTGATTCAGGGATTTGTGGTTCATTGCTAAAATAGTACATCATTCAGAACCTATTTGCAGATTTGTCCCTCTTAAACAAAGCAGAAATTATGCTAAAAACAAAAGTGAAACTACAATTTCATTCAAAGAGTAGTAGTAGTAGCAGAGCTTGGCAGTAGTAAACCTTGTCTACTCTTGTTCGTTAGGTGTCGGCCACCTTTGCTGCTAGCCTGGTGACGAGCCCGGCCATTGGCGCCTACTTGGGCCGTGTGTACGGGGACGGCCTGGTGGTGGTGCTGGCCTCGGCCATCGCTATGCTGGACATCTGCTTTATCCTGGTGGCCGTGCCTGAGTCTCTACCTGAGAAGATGAGGCCAGCGTCCTGGGGGGCTCCCATCTCCTGGGAACAAGCCGACCCCTTTGCTGTGAGTACCTGTCCACCTCTAAAGGCTCAGTCAGTCAGTGTTATTATTTTGTGTAGCCATTATTAGTGTGCTTTCAGAACGCAAAATGATAAACCTCTTGAAAATGTGTGCTTCAGTTTGGCACTATGATCAGTGGTGCAGCTAGAAATTTGGGGGGTCTCAAAGAGACCGAGGCGGAATATGGACATTTTTCATTTCTGTTGCATCACAGTCCTCCTGACTGCTGACGTTGGGGTCATTTAGAAATCCCAAAAAGGTTATACGGGTAATGTGTGTCTGTTTTCAAGGGACAATGGTATCAACGGAATTGGTGGCGGGGGGGTGGAGGCCGGTATTGTTTATGATTAAAAGAGGGCTTAGGAATAGAATGTGGTGAGAATGGCTGTGCTGCAAGACCCCCGCCCATGGTTCCCCTTAGGGAAACATTATAGCATCTGTTTTTGTGTTGACACTTTCAACTAGCTACTCATGTTACAAGTGGTCCTCTTCAGTCTTCCTATTTCCCTACAATAGCTCTATCACTTAAGCTACTGTTTTCATTCAAGTTCATAGAAGAACAAGACCACCTGATGTCGTATGCATTTGGGAAGAGAAACTTGACAAGTTCTAATGTGGTTAGTTGTAAACGTAACGATTCATGTATTTGGACCAACTTGTTTGGTACTGGCCATGTTAGTTTTACCTCGTCTTTAATTTATGCGCACTGTTTTCATAATTTCTCTATAGTAGGCTTTCAGCGAGTGGCGGTGGTTCTAATTGCACATTGGCACAAACGGTGCCCAAAACAGTGCAGGAATAGTACACAATAAATCATATTTGATAAACACAATTGGATTTACCCAGAATAAGGAACAAACATTCATGGCGCATTTAGGCCAGGATGTGGTCTTTGTCAGCCAAACCTGAACTTCCCCTAAGGTGGGTTGTTTGAAGGAGCCAAGGTGGTGTGTGTGTGTGTAAAAGGGGGAGGGAGTTCAACAGGCTGTTAGACAGACGCCAAATAGGGGAACAATTAACCTTTCATAATCCTCTATATTGCTGAGGGGCTGTACAACAACAGTTAAAGCTACATGGCACAATGTACAGCAGCTACATGGCACAGCGAAACAGGTCTTCCTCAGGCAATGTTGAGGGGGAAGGCTGACGTGTCGCTGAAATACATCAACATCACATGATATACCAATGATGATTGCAGGGTACTTACAGTGTCTTCAGAAAGTTTTCACACCCCTTGACTTTTTCCATATTTTCTTATTACAGCCTGAATTTAAAATGGATTCAATTGAGATTTTTTTGGTCACTGTCCTACAAATAATGTCAAAGTGGAATTATGTTTATTTTTATTTATTTTTTACAAAAATGTTAAGATGCAATATGTAGAACTTGCTCCACCATTTCCTGGTTGTTAAAATTCGAATAGTTTGTCTAATTTCAGTTTGTGACAAAACAAGTAGTCATTGTGTAGATAATCATTGTAGATCTACCGCTTCTTAGACTTGCTTTCGATACGAATGACAGATTTATAACACAGATTTCTATGAGAATTTGGTCAGGTCGCCCCAAAAATGACATATTGTAGCTGAAATGTCTTGAGTCAATAACTATTCAACCCCTTTTCTTATGGCAAGCCTAAATAGGTTAAGGAGTAAAAATGTGCTTAAGTCAAATGATAAGTTGCATGGACTCTGTGTGCAATGATAGTGTTTAACATGACTACCTCATCTCTGTACCCCACACATACAATTATCTGTAAGGTCCCTCAGTCGAGCAGTGAATTTCAAACACAGATTCAACCACAAAGACCAGGGGGAGTTTCAAGTGCCTCGCAAAGAAGAGCACCTATTGGTAGATCAGTAAAAGCAGACATTGATTATCCCTTTGAGCATGGTGAAGTTGTTAAACTTTGGATGGTGTATCAATACACCCAGTCACTTCAAAGATACAGGCGTCAGGGATTTCACCATGAGGCCAATGGTGACTTAAAAAAACACTTTGAGTTTAACGACTGTGATAGGAGAAAACTGAGGATTAATCAACAACATTGTAGTTACTCCACAATACTAACCTAATTAGAATGAAAAGAAGGAAGCCTGTACAGAATATGCATCCTGTTTTCGACAATGCACAGAAGTGATACTGGGAAAAAATGTGGCAAAGAAATCTACTTTTTGTCCTGAAAGAAAGTGTAATGTTTGGGGATAAATACAACTCATTACTACGTACACCTCTCCATATTTGCAGGCATAGTTGTGGCTGCATCATGTTATAGGTATGCTTGTAAACGTTACGGACTGGGGAGTTTTTCAGGTTATAAAATAAATGGAATTGAGCTAAGCAGAGGCAAAATCCTAGAGGAAAACCTGGTTCAGTCTGCTTTCCACCAGACACTGGAAGATGAATTCACCTTTTCAGCAGGACAATAACTTAAAACACAAGGACAAATCTACACCGGAGGTGCTTACCAAGAAGACAGTGAATTTTCCCGGGTGGCCGAGTTAGAGTTATGACTTAAATCTGCTTGAAAATCTATGGCAAGACCTTAAAATGGTTGTCTAGCAATGATCAAAAACCAATTTGACAGAGCTTGAAGAATATTGAAAAGAAGAATGGGCAAATGTTGTTCAATCCAGGTGTGGAAAGCTCTTAAAGAGCTTACAGTCAGAAAGACTGTAATTTCTGCCAAAGATACTCCTACAAAGTATTGACTCAGGGGTGTAAATAATTATGTAAATGAGATATTTCTGTATTTAATTTTCCCAAAAATTGCAACAAATTCGAAAAACATGTTTTCACTTTGTCATTGTGGGGTATTGCATCAATATAATCAATTTTGAATTCAGGCTGTAACACCACAAAATGTGGAATAAGTCGATGGGTATGTATAGTTTCTCAAGGCACTGCGAAGATAATATCAAGATTGTGTTAATAAATGTAAGTGTGTTATGATGATCGATCCAGGGAAATAAGCATCATCACACGATTGACCTACAAAACTTAAGCTAAAGGAGTATTTATTTTGAGTCCGAGTGAAGTCTCTCTTTTCTTTGCTCTTAACACAATCATCACGATTGACGCTGTATAACGCTGAAGGCCCAAGTCACTGATATTGTAGCATAACAATACAGTATGGGGGTGTTTGTAGGTCAAGGGTTCCCAACCTTTGTTCCCCAGTGCCACCTTTTTCACATTAAACCCCCCCCCCCCCCCCCCCCCTTTTATTTATTTATTTATTATTGTTTATTAAGGTGGCCTATATTAAATACAACAGCAGCTTGACATTATTTAATTTGAGAGACCTAAGAAAAGTGTTGTTTTGAAGCTACTTTCCTGCAATTCTACATAGTTTAACAAGACTCATGAGGTAGACTATTTAAATATGATAGTAATGGATAAGGAAAATATTGGTTTATTATAATGTATATGAACCCTCAATGTAATTATACATGATATAATTTTTCCCGTAAAGTGATTAGATCAGTTGATAGCAACAGTCACGCATTGTATTAGATTACTTCCCAAGCACTTTAGAAGGTCGTAGCTCAGCTTATGAATGTCATGGAGACAAACCAACGATATTCCGACGTGCACCAGAATTGCGTCTTACTCTTGCATTTCACCACTTGATTATATCCTAAAGCATCACGGATAAATGCGTAGTTTTAGATTTGTATAAACAAATTGCAAATTGTTCAAAAAGTACCCCCCGCCCCCCCAATCAAGGAAGGTCCCGCACACCGCCACCAAACGTTGGCTTCCCGTGGGGGGGGGGGCCCCTGTTGTAGGTGGTTATGTGTTGGTGTAATTCTAGGTCTCCTGACTCTCCGACGCAGACCACAGCTGTTTTGTAACTCTACTTCTCTAGTTTGCTCTCTTGGGATGAGACCCAGTTCTCACAATAGGCCTAATTTCCGACCAGGAGTAGTGGTTGGGTGTTCTTGCACATCATATCGTTAACACTTGTTATCACCTACCGTCCTCCTAACCCCTTTTTCTTTCTGTCTCCAGTCTCTAAGGAAAGTGGGCCAGGATTCCACTGTGCTGCTCATCTGTATAACAGTGTTCCTGTCCTATCTCCCTGAGGCTGGCCAGTACTCCAGCTTCTTCCTCTACTTACGACAGGTCGGCAATGTATACTGTCAAATACATAAACGGACGTGTAAGATGCGCGTCAGATGTCAGCCCATCCCCCTATTTCCATTATCAATGTAACTGAGGTCAAGTCCCCTTCATAGTCAGTATATAATTTGGTAGAGTTGTCGAGGGATTTTGACTATGTAGCTCATTCAAAGTATACAACCAAGTTATCATATTTTGCTTGGACCCCTGCTCTTTGCTGCTCACAGCTAGGCCTGTATATATATATCCTTGATGATAGGCATACTAATTTTGTTTCACTGGCAGTACGATCACATTTTCGCTCTCCCTTTTTTCAGATTATGGGATTTTCACCTGAAAATGTTGCAGCTTTCATAGCTGTTCTAGGACTGCTTTCAATCATTGCACAGGTTAGTTGTCATTAACTATCATTACATTAATTATATTTATGTTTTTATATATATATAATGTGTGTGTGTATATCTATCTCACACACACACACAAAATTATGTGGACACCCCTTCAAATTAGTAGATTTGGCTATTTCAGCCACACCTGTTGCTGACAGGTGTATAGAATCAAGCACACAGCCATGCAATCGCCATAGATAAACATTGGCAGTAGAATGGCCTAACTGAAGAGCTCAGTGACAATCAACGTGGCACCGTCATAGGATGCCACCTTTCCAACAAGTCAGTTTGTCAAATTTCTGCCCTGCTAGATCTGCTGTTATTGTGAAGTAGTAACGTCTAGGAGCAACAACGGCTCAGCCGCGAAGTGGTAGGCCACACAAGCTCACAGAACAGGACCACCGAGCACTGTAGCATGTAAACATAGTCTTTCCTCAATTGCAACACTCACTACCGAGTTCCAAACTGCCTCTGGAAGCAACGCAGCACAAGAACTGTTGGTCGGGAGCTTCATGAAGTGGGTTTCCATGGCCATGCAGCCGCACACAAGCCTAAGATCACCATGCGCAATGCCAAGCGTCGGCTGGAGTGGTGTAAAGCTCGCGGCCATTGTACTCTGGAGCAGTGGAAACTCGTTCTCTGGAGTGATGAATCACGCTTCACCATCTGGCAGTCTGACGGACGAATTTGGGTTTGGCGGATGCCAGGAGAACACTACCTGCCCCAATAAATAGTTCCAACTGTACAGTTTGGTGGAGGAGAAATAATGTTCTGGGGCTGTTTTTCATGGGTCGGGCTAGGCCCCTTAGTTCCAGTGAAGGGAAATCTTAACGCTACAGCATACAATGACATTCTAGATGATTCTGTGCTTCCAACTTTGTGAAGGACCTTTGCTGTTTCAGCATGACAATACCCGCCATGCACAAAGTGAGGTCCATACAGAAATGGTTTGTTGAGATCGGTGTGGAAGAACTTGACTGGCTTGTACAGAGCCCTGACCTCAACTCAATTTAACACCTTTGGGATGAATTGGAACGCCGACTGCGAAGCATCAGTGGCCGGCTCTTGTGGCTGAGTGGAAGCAAGTCCCTGCAGCAATGTTCCAACATCTAGTGGAAAGCCTTCCCAGAAGAGTGGAGGCTGTTACAATATATTAATGCCCATGATTTTGGAATGAGATGTTAGACAAGCAGGTGTCCACATACTTTTGGTCATGTAGTATATATCTATATAGTTATTCCATTCTCTGCCATGTTATAACGACCTTTGGTTTGGCCATATAACAAGGACTTTCATTATAGGCATTATGAACATTCCAATAAAGTGTTTCTAATTGTTATTTTTTGTTCCCTTTGTAAAGACTGTAATATTGAGTTTACTCATGCGTTCCATCGGGAATAAGAACACCATCTTGCTCGGCCTTGGGTTCCAGATACTGCAGCTCGCCTGGTATGGGTTTGGCTCCGAGCCATGGTAAGCTTTTTCAAGGCGACTCAAACCATTGAACGCATCTGATGATTCAGTTCAGTGATAGATACTCTTTACAGTGATAGATACTCTTTAAAGTGACTATCTCTCCACAGGATGATGTGGGCAGCAGGGGCTGTAGCAGCCATGTCAAGCATCACTTTCCCAGCAATCAGTGCGTTGGTTTCTCGCACCGCTGAGCCAGACCAACAAGGTTTGTACTTAGTTATAACTTTATTTTGCAACTTTCTTTGATTTGTCTTTTGGCAGGGTCATAAATGCAAATGAGAAATGGTTCTGTTAAAGGGGCAGTTAATCAAAATGACTTATTTTTTTCCTTACCTTGAAACCAGTTAATGCTTAGCCATAGACCACTTTTCAAGGTAAGGAAATAAATATGTACTTTTGCAGAACTATCCCTTTAACTTACCTTGTGAATTAAAAGTTGAATAAACTAATACGAAAATTATTTTGGCGCTCATCCCACAGGGGTGGGCCAGGGGATGGTGACGGGGATCCGAGGTCTGTGTAACGGCCTGGGGCCGGCGCTCTACGGCTTCATCTTCTACATCTTCCACGTGGAGCTAGATGCACCCCCAGACGGCAGCCAGGACACACCGGTCCACACTCAACCCCACCTTCAGCACCTCCCACAGGTTAGCCCCCAGCCCCAAACTTTTCTCCTCCTCCTCATAGTTTTGATACGCAGCCTGAACCCGACGAGGCTTGAATTTGGGTGGAGTTCAACAGCCAGCATACCTCCTCAAAAGTGACCAAGCAGTTCAACAAGGCTCTATCGCTGTCTTAAAAGTGGCTATCATTATTTAGGCACTATGCAATCTTAGAGGTTTGTGGCCACTATTTAATGTTAACTAGTTACCAAGTATTTACGTGACTGTTTTTGAATATGTTTTGTACAAGTGTAACCCTAATTTGTTAAGCATTTTCCTAATTTTGTCAAATTCTCTTGTACCTTTTTATTCCCCCCTCCTCTCCTCAGACGTCCATCATTCCTGGCCCACCTTTTCTCTTCGGAGCATGCTCAGTGCTGCTAGCACTCTTGGTGGCCCTTTTCATACCAGAGCACCCCCACCTGGGCCCCCGGCCTGGCAGCTGGAAGAAGCACAGCTCGCCCCACGGGCACCCCCACAGCCCACAGCCACCCGGGGAGGCCAAAGAGCCCCTACTGCAGGACACAAATGTGTAACACAGACCTGGCTACTCGGCCTGACTCCCCCCCTCTTCAAAACCACACAAAGCAAGAGAGCTCATGTGTAGGTGTAGTAAACAATCAAAATGCTATATTAAGAGTTACCACTATATATGTATACATAGGAGTATGTTTTTTTTTAAAGAAAGTTCTACCCAAAGGCACTATTTGCAATGGCTTATATTTATTAATTTTTTTGTTTTTCCTCAAACTTTTACTTTTTGTTTTTCTTCAACCGTTGTTTTGATGATATTGGACAGGGCAATGCTCAACTCAGGGACATACCTGTTGGGCTGTTTCTGAACACAGTGTGTTCCACAATCAGAAGAGGGAGTCTCTGCACAAAAAACAACAACCTAGAAAGAAAAAGAAGCATCAAAAAAGACTGGTTAGTCCTCTAGAGTTGGGCCTTCAGCTTTACGGAACTGTGTGTGAGAAAAATGACAATGCGGGGCTGAATCGGAAATCCAGTTGAAATTTCCCCCAGATCTCTGCATAAAACAGCCTTAATCCACAAACTAACCACGGAATGTGAAGACGCGATGGACTTGGAATGGTACAGCTGAATTTTTAAAGCACCTTTGTTTTGATGCTTATATCAAACTGCTGCCTATATGAATTCCTACTACCACTTCTTCAGACTGACTGGTGCCTCAATTGGGGTGGGATACTTTTTGGCGGGACCACAAGGAGATATCGTATCAACCCCTGCTTACTATTTGACATCACAGAATGTGACAGATTGGCTTGATATTTTGTCTTTTATTCTCATTTTGTTCATGTACACGGCCAAGTTCCTGACATGTATGGATTGTACAGTTACAGAAAATGATCATACAAGAAGGGTTTGCCTTTAAAAAATATCTCATTTACACGAAGGACACCCTATGTCAGACAACACGTTGCATAGTTACGGAATCCGTAGATCCATCTCGTGGCCTTCTAAAAACCTTTTCACTTGTACAAACAAAATATGTTCTCGTTTTAACTTGCTTATTGACCAAATACCAAAAGTACATATTGAATCATGAAAGTTGTGAAAGTGTGCTCTAGCTATTTATGAGTTGGTGTTCTGTAAAACAGCAATTTCTTGAAATACTGTATGCAGTTTTTTTCTTTTCCATGTATTGTCATTGTTTTGCTGCCTTTTATTTTCAATATTACATTTGTTGACTGACCTTGTAAATATACAGTAAGTATACAACCATGCATTTCAATAAAGTGGAATATTTTGATGGATTTATGGTTGGGAAACTTAGGTAAAGGGAACATTGAGCTAAATCCAAACATGAGATACCAGTATGATGAATCTTGAAGTCAATGCATTTTAGGGTTCCACCCGCAGCCTTTTATTGTACACTATGTGATAGGATACACACTTATCAATATAATTTTGCATGTTTTGCTGTGTTGGGCAGCAGGCTGTAATTGACGACAGGTGAGATGGACACATTGCTGGCAGTTATTTCACCAAGAAAAAGTTAAATGTCACGCTATATTTCTAGTTTGTCTTCAAATGGTTCTGTAAGCTTGATTTGGCAATGCAACTATTTGAGGAGATCCACAAGATGCAACTTCTGTTTCAAGACGACAAACCAACAGATTTAATTGCAGTTGATCAGAGGCTTGACCACTGACATTTTTGGAAAACAAAATTTTAATATACATACATATATGTATATATTCATACCCATAGGTGCAGTTTTTACACAGAAAAACACTTCAGCAGCAATCATATCCTGACATTCAAGTGGAGCAATAACCATAGTAAAGGTGTTAAGACTGTTCATCAATGAGCTGGTGATTCCTCGTTAACCATTGAAAAGGGTAACTTCTCAAATGGCAGCTTTTCCTGGGCAACACTATTAAGAATGTTTTCACACTGGCTCAAGTGTCATTTGGACTAGGGCTTGAGTATTTTAAAAATTGTATTTAACCAGGAAGGGCTCATTGAGATTTGAAATCTCATTTTCAAGAGATTCCTGGCCAAGATAGGCAACACCAAGTCATAACACAATTACAGACAGACATGAACAACTACAGGTAATCTAGTAAAAAAAACAATTCACAGGAGAAGAACAAAATACCCAGAGATGGTTGTCCATCTGGAAGGTTCTCCCATCTCCACAGAAGAACTCTGGAGCTCTGTCAGAATGACCATCGGGTTTTGGTCACTTCCCTGACCAAAGCCTTTCTCCCCGGATTGCTCAGTTGGGCCAGGCGGTTAGCTCTAGGAAGAGTCTTGGTGGTTCATTTCGATGAGACATGGTGAAGCCCTAAAATTGCCTACCCTGGAAGCCTGTGTTTCAGACATAAGTGGATGGCTGAAAATGTTCTACTTTTAAACTAGGACAAAACAGAGATGCTTGTTCTAGGTCCCAAGAAACAAAGAGATCTTCTGTTGAATCTGACAATTAATCTTGATGGTTGTACAGTCGTCTCAAATTAAACTGAAGGACCTCGGCGTTACTCTGGACCCTGATCTCTCTTTTGACGATCATATCAAGACTGTTTCAAGGACAGCTTTTTTTCCATCTACGTAACATTGCAGAAATCAGAAACTTTCTGTCCAAAAATGCAGAAAAATTAATCCATGCTTTGTTACTTCTAGGTTAGACTACTGCAATGCTCTACTTTCCGGCTACCCAGATAAAGCACTAAATAAACTTCAGTTAGTGCTAAACACGGCTGCTAGATTCTTGACTAGAAACAAAAAAAAATATCACATTACTCCAGTGCTAGCCTCCACACTGGCTTCCTGTTAAGGCAAGGGCTGATTTCAAGGTTTTACTGCTAACCTACAAAGCATTGCATGGGCTTGCTCCTACCTATCTTTCCGACTTGGTCCTGCCGTACACACCTACACGTATGCTACGGTCACAAGACGCTGGCCTCCTTACTGTCCCTAGAATTTCTAAGCAAACAGCTGGAGGCAGGGCTTTCTCCTATAGAGCTCCATTTTTATGGAATGGTCTGCCCATCCATGTGAGAGACGCAGACTCGGTCTCAACCTTTAAGTCTTTACTGAAGACTCATCTCTTCAGTAGGTCATATGATTTTAGAGAGGAATGGAACATTTGATATAGGCCGATAGTTTTTATATTTTCTGGGTCAAGGTTTGGCTTTTTCAAGAGAGGCTTTATTACTGCCACTTTTAGTGAGTTTGGTGCACATCCGGTGGATAGAGAGCCCTTTATTATGTTCACCATAGGAGGGCCAAGCACAGGAAGCAGCACTTTCAGTAGTTTAGTTGGAATGGGGTCCAGTATGCAGCTTGAAGGTTTAGAGGCCATGATTATTTTCATCATTGTGTCAAGAGATATAGTGTTAAAAAACTTGAGTGTCTCCCTTGATCCTAGGTTCTGGCAGAGTTGTGCAGACTCAGGACAGCTGAGCTTTAGAGGAATACGCAGATTTAAAGAGGAGTCCATAATTTGCTTTCTAATGATCATGATCTGTTCCTTAAATAAGTTCATGAATTTATTACTGCTGAAGTGAAAGCCATCCTCTCTTGGGGAATGCTGCTTTTTAGTTAGCTTTGCGACAGTATCAAAAATACATTTAGGATTGTTCTTATTTTTCTCAATTAAGTTGGAAAAATAGGCTGATCGAGCAGCAGTGAGGGCTCTTCGATACTGCACGGTACCATCTTTCCAAGCTACTCGGAAGACTTCCAGTTTGGTGTGGCACCATTTCCGTTCCAATTTTCTGGAAGCTTGGTTCAGAGCTAGGGTATTTTCTGTATACCAGGGAGCTAGTTTCTTATGACAAATGTTTTTTGTTTTTAGGGGTGCGACTGCATCTAGGATATTGCCCAAGGTTAAATTGAGTTCCTCAGTTAGGTGGTTAACTGATTTTTGTTCTCTGACATCCTTGGGTAGGCAGAGGGAGTCTGGAAGGGCATCAAGGAATCTTTGGGTTGTCTGAGAATTTATAGCACAACTTTTGATGCTCCTTGGTCTGAGCAGATTATTTGTTGCGATTGCAAACGTAATAAAATGGTGGTCCGATAGTTCAGGGTTTTGAGAAAAACATTAAGATCCACAACATTTATACCATGGGACAAAACTAGGTCCAGAATATGACTGTGGCAGTGAGTAGGTCCAGAGACATGTTGGACAAAACTCACTGAGTCGATGATGGCTCCGAAAGCCTTTTGGAGTGGGTTTGTGGACTTTTCCATGTGAATATTAAAGTCACCAAAAATTAGAATATTATCTGCTATGACTACAAGGTCCAATAGGAATTCATGGAACTCAGTGAGGAACACTGTATATGGCCCAGGAGGCCTGTAAACAGTAGCTATAACAAGTGATTGGGTAGGATGCATAGATTTCATGACTAGAAGCTCAAAAGACAAAAACGTCATTTTTTTTGTAAATTGAAATTTGCTTTCGTAAATGTTAGCAATAATGTCTAAACATGTTTTCGCTTTGTCATTATGGGGTATTGTGTGTAGATTGCTGAGGATATTTTAAATCCATTTTAAAATACGGCTGTGATGTAACAAAATGTGGAAAAAGGGTCTGAATACTTTCCCAAGGCACAATTGGGTACTTACATTCCAGGATACTTACCTTCCATGTTAATGTTTTAACCTGTGCTCTTTTTCCAAATATTTATTAAAAGGGATTGTTATCAAGCCACTTGATTGGTTTGCCAAAAATGTAGTTTGTTGGTTGTTTAAAAAAATCACTTGCCACGTTTTACTCGCAACTACACTCGATACTCTGGGTTGGATTAAATGCAGAAGACACATTTCAGTCAAAGGCATTCAGTTGTACAACTGACTAGGTATACCCCTTTCCCTTACATATCTATTCAATTTAACCCTGGAATGTAAAGAAATTCCAAAGATCTGGAAATCAGCATTTGTCCTAGGATATTTTTCAATCCATTTTAGAATAAGGCTGTAATGTAACAAAATGTGGAAAAAGTCAAGACGTCTGAATACCTTCCAAAGGCACTGTATCTACTAGTATGCTAGCAGATACCATAGACTTCCAGTCATTGCTCTAATGCTAGTTAGCAATTTCGCTAATGCTAGTTAGCAACTTCCTTCAAGCTGCACGCAGACATAAAAATGGTATCTACAAGTTCATCTGACTCTGGGGAAGTAGATAAAGGTCTTCATTGCCAAAATCCTGAAGTATCCCTTTAAGCCTATTGGGTTTTGAACCTATGGGTATTCAATATTCCATAAAATTATCAAGGATAAACATCACTCACCTACCTACAGTCATGGCCAAAAGCTTTGAGAATGACTCAAATATAAATTTCCACAAGGTTTGCTGCTTCAGTGTGTTTAGATATTTTTGTCAGATGTTACCATGGAATACTGAAGTATAATTACAAGCATTTCATACGTGTCAAAGGCTTTTATTGACAATTACATGAAGTTGATGCAAAGTCAATATTTGCAGTGTTGACAATTATTTTTCAAGACCTCTGCAATCCGCCCTGGCATGCTGTCAATTAACTTCTGGACCACATCCTGACTGATGGCAGCCCATTCTTGCATAATCAATGCTTGGAGTTTGTCAGAATTTGTGGGTTTTTGTTTGTCCACCCACCTCTTGAGGATTGACCACAAATTCTCAATGGGATTAAGGTCTGGGGAGTTTCCTGGCCATGGACCCAAAATATTGATATTTTGTTCCCCGAGCCACTTAGTTATCTCTTTTGCCTTATGGCAAGGTGCTCCATCATGCTGGAAAAGGCATTGTTTGTCACCAAACTGTTCCTGGATGGTTGGGAGAAGTTGCTCTCGGAGGATGTGTTGGTACCATTCTTTATTCATGGCTGTGTTCTTAGGCAAAACTGTGAGTGAGCCCACTCCCTTGGGTGAGAAGCAACCCAACACATGAATGGTCTCAGGATGCTTTACTGTTGGCATGACACAGGACTGATGGTAGAGCTCACCTTGTCTTCTCCGGACAAGCCTTTTTCCTGATGCCCCAAACAATCGGAAAGGGGATTCATCAGAGAAAATGACTTTACCCCAGTCCTCAGCAGTCCAATCCCTGTACCTTTTGCAGAATATCAGTCTGTCCCTGATATTTTTCCTGGAGAGAAGTGGCTTCTTTGCTGTCCTTCTTGACACCAGGCCATCCTCCAAAAGTCTTTGCCTCACTGTGCATGCAGATGCACTCACACCTGCCTGCTGCCATTCCTGAGAAAGCTCTGTACTGGTGGTGCCTCAATCCCGCAGCTGAATCAACTTTAGGAGACGGTCCTGGCGCTTGCTGGACTTTCTTGGGCGCCCTGAAGCCTTCTTCACAACAATTGAACCGCTCTCCTTTGAAGTTCTTGATGATCCAATAAATGGTTGATTTAGGTGCAATCTTACTGGCAGCAATATCCTTGCCTGTGAAGCCCTTTTTGTGCAAAGCAATGATAACGGCATGTGTTTCCTTGCAGGTAACCATGGTTGACAGAGGAAGAACAATGATTCCAAGCACCACCCTCCTTTTGAAGCTTCCAGTCTGTTATTCGAACTCAATCAGCATGACAGAGTGATCTCCAGCCTTGTCCTCGTCAACACTCACACCTGTGTTAACGAGATAATCAATGACATGATGTCAGCTGGTCCTTTTGTGGTAGGGCTGAAAGGCAGTGGAAATGTTTTTGGGGGGATTCAGTTCATTTGCATGGCAAAGAGGGACTTTGCAATTAATTGCAATTCATCTGATCACGCTTCATAACATTCTGGAGTATATGCAAATTGCCATCATACAAACTGAGGCAGCAGATTTTGTGAACATTAATATTTGTGTCATTCTCAAAACTTTTGGCCACAACTGTACACCGGCCCTTTGACCTTGTTGCTTCTGCATATCTTGTTTAGTTTGCTTAATTCTAGTCTCCCAAGGGACTTGATAGAGATGACGGTGCCACTGCCACCCCGGTCATGGTGACCCTGATCAAATGCAGCTCCCAAAACAGTCTTAACTCAAAACAGGACTGGAGTCTGCCTGCTCACTGCTTCCTCAATTAGACAGGTAGGGCTTGACAAGGACAGAGGCAGGAACATATCTGCTTAGATTTCTTCACTGCAGAAGGAAACGCATTGGTCCTCATAATGATTGACAACATGATTAGCCTTTTTTCAATTTGGACCTAAATTCTTATTCATTATCAAGCCAAACTGCATGTAGTAAGTAACTTTCACATAATTGACAAAAAGGATCAAATACATCTCACTCCAAATAGACTGTAAAGTTCATGGAAGCACCAACACAGTTAATGTATACGTTCAAAACAGATGGGAGCACAGCTGCAGTAGTCCTGTAACAAACAGTCAAATCCTGTTGCCGGGCGGTCGCAGCCAAATTAAATAGTACCTTCTAAATTGCACTAATTTGCATGAAGTAAACCCATGTGCTAAATTCCCTCGACATATCCCTCTTTGTGTATGTTATTGTATTGATGGAATAGCTTATTTGCTTTGAAAATCTTGTAAGAGTAGCAATAGAGCTCATAGCTTGTCAGTAGTGTTCCTAGATGAAACGTGACTCCGGAGGTTTCATTTTAGTCAGGGGTGGAACACTGAAAATAGTGGTGGTGGTCACAAGCTAAACTTGCCACATGGACTACAGTCCCCCTGACAACACATGCCTTCAGAAGACAGTAGGAAGAATTGTGTGAAATAGGGGTGGAAACTGTTCCAATGGTCACGCAACATGTTTGTCCTCTGTTCAATGGGGTGGGAAATTAGAAGCATTTTAGGACGAGTTCTATTCATTCCAAGTCCTGGAGACAAAAACATTGAGCAATGGTCAATGGAAAGATGGTTACTCAGTTAACAAAATATTTTAAATGAACTGTAGGGCTATAATAATACAGACCTTATTTTCACCATTAAAAGAATTCCCATGGGAAAAATGACTGGGAATTTCCAACATGAACCTGTATCTCTCCCATACTTCCAGGCGAAGACAATTATTTAGCATCTATAGACTGAAGGCTTTATTTTGCCAAACTAGTGAGTGTCAGAATTCTTGGGGAACATAACCCACAACACTCAGCAAAGCCAATAAATCTTTACACCTCAAATTTATTAAAACTTGTTTTCAGGATCCACACAATATCAGAAACGGTGATTAAGTCAGACAGGCATTTCTCACACACCTTCAAATAGTACAATCTCCCTAAAATACAGAGACCACAGTACGCATTCCCAAAACCCTACACTAAGGTTATGTTCGAATACTCATACTAACCGCACTATTTGTGACATAAATTGAGTAGGTAGTATGTGTATTCGAACAAAGCTTGTGTTCACTTCCACCCATAACTTAATATTTTCCTCTTTTTTTTTTAAACATCATCAAACAGCAAGAAAAGCAGTAACACAAATTGATCAAACTAACAATTGGGGAACCATTGGAGTGTTTTATCCAGTAGCTGCTGACATCATACAGTGCCTTCAGAAAGTTTTCATACCCCACATTTTGTTGTGTTACAGCCGGAATTTAAAATTGATAAAATTGAGAATTGTTATCACTGGCCTACACACAACACACCCATAATGTCAAAGGTTTTTTACAAATTAAAATTGAAAAGCTGAAATATCTTGAGTCGATAAGTATTCAACCCCCTTTATGGCAATCCTAAGTTCAGGAGTAAAAATGTACTGAACAAGTCACATAATAAGTTACATGGACTCATTGTGTGCAAATATCATGTTTAACATGATTTTTGAATGACTACCTCATCTCTGTACCCCACACATACAGATAATTGTAAGGTCCCTCAGTCAAGCAGTGAATTTAAAATTATTTCAACCAAAACACCTGGGAGGTTTTCCAATACCTCACAAAGAAGGGCACCCATTGGTGGATGGGTAAAAACAAAAAGCAGACATTGAATATCCCTTTGAACATGAAGTTATTACACTTTTGATGGTGTATCAAGACACCCAGTCACTACAAAGATACAGGCGTCCTTCCTAACGCAGTTGCCGGAGAGGAAGGAAACCGCTCAGGAATTTCATCATGAACCCAACGGTGACTTTAAAACAGTTAGAGTTTAATGGCTGTGACAGGAGAAAACTGAAGATGGATCATCATTGTAGTTACTCCACAATAATAACCTAATTGACAGAGTGAAAGGGAAGCCTGTACCGAATAAATAATTTCCAAAACATGCCTCCTGTTTGCAGCAAGGCAGTAAAGGAATACTGCAAAAGATGTGGCAAACTATTTCACTTTTTGTCCTGAATACCAAGTGTTATGTTTGGGGCAAATCCAATGCAACACATCACTGAGTACCACTCTCCATATTTTCAAGCATAGTGGAAGCTGCATCATGTTATGCTTGTAATTGTTAAGGACAGAAGTTTTTCAGGATAAAAATAAAATCAGCACAGGCAAAATACTAGAGGAAAACATGGTTCAGTCTGCTTTCCACCACACACAGGATAATAACACAAGGCCAATATCTACACTGGAGTTGCTTACCATGAAGACCGTAAATGTTCCCGAGTGGTCAAGTTAGTTTTGACCTAAATCTACTTGAATATCTATGGCAAGACCTGAAAATGGTTGTCTAGCTTTGATCAACAACCAATTTGAGTTTGGAGAATTTTGACAAGTATAATGGGCAAATGTTGCACAATGCTGGTGTGGAAAGCTCTTAAGAGACTTACCCAGAAAGATTAACAGCTGAAATTCCTGCCAAATGTTACTACAAAGTATTGATTCAATGGTGTGAATACTTACGTAAATGAGATCTATATTTCATTTTCAATACATTTGCAAAACATTCTAAAAACCTGTTTTCACTTTGTCATTGTAGGGTATTGCATCAATTGAATCAATTTTGAATTCAGGCTGTAACACAACAAAATGTGGAATAAGTCAGGGGGTATGAATACTTTGAAGGCACTGTAGCTGATATGAACACTAACAAGCGCATGTTGTGCAATGGTGCTTTCCATAGGGAATCACTAAACCGCACATTCTCTTGAAAATAGCTTTCTAGCATTGATGAGGGAATGTGTGGGGCTGTAAGAAAACAAAAAGGTGCAAAGACATTTTTACAGGGTTATACAGTATTTCAGAAATACAACAGGTTTACTAAAAAAAAAAAGTTTGTTTTCCAACATTCTGCTCTTCAGGAGAAAGCGCTACTGTTCATACCCATCCTATGTCAGTAAGGCAACCAGAAGAGAGCAATCAAACTAAGGCCACACACAAAGATAAAAACAGCCAGCAACTAGAGATTAGTTTCACAACGTTGAGTAGTAAGGGAACTTGTGGTGTCCGTGGCGTGTGCAGCCATCCATGTTCGGAGGAAGAAAGGTTTGGAAGGCCAAGGGGTCAGGAGCAGTATGGTGACCAGTAACACCGAGTCAAAGTGACTACCCAAAGAGTCAGGGTACAGTAGACCAACTTCACATCATCATGGGGGCTGGTTTTGCGTCGCTGGGCTTGCGTCCAGGGGATGCAGGCCAGGGTACCGCATGCTCATTTCAGATCCAGGACCATAGAAGCCGGGTTCTCCAAGTAGTCCCTCCACAGGTTGGAAAACCGCGCCATGGTGGCCCCGTCGATGATCCGGTGGTCTGCCGACCAGCTGACGTTCATGACGTGAGCTTTCACCACCTCGTCCCTCGAGTTAAACCTGGGTAGGACCTGGAAGGGGCATAAACATGTCAGGAGATGATTATTCATAAATCAATCCAGACATCCATAACTATCAAATAAATATAAATGTAAGTCCAGACAATGTCATGAGGCTCAGTCAGGCGTCTGTATCGTGTTGACACCTCCCAGTCAGCTGGCCACATGCCCACTAAGCTGAGAACTAGCACCAACACTCAGCTCCCATTATCAGCTGAGGTCCGTACCCCTGCGCCACTCATCATAGCCAGCATTGACAACTGATAATGTTAAAGTAATATAATTTTCACAAACCTGGATCTTTCCAAGAGCGCCAATCGCCACCTCAGGAGGCAGAATTACTGGCTTTGCATAAGTGCCTCCAATCTGATTCAATGGAAAACACAAATACATGACATGTAAAGACTGAACAAGCGGCTTAAGCAAGCATAGGTCCCAAATAATGCAGCCGCTAGCTGTCAATTACTATTCAAGTTAGCATTAGATGGCTACTAAAATAGCATTAGATGGCTACTAAAATAGCATTAGATGGCTACTAAAATAGCATTAGATGGCTACTAAAAAATGCAAAACACAGCTTTTAATTATGAAAACGTCAACATAAAATCACACAAGGTTTAAAAAAATATATAAATCTGTTTGCCTTATCTGTATCACTTTAAGCTCATCCTCCCAGCCACTAGTCCCCCTCCCTCCCCCGCCCACTCCCCCGCTCACCGAGCCAATGTTGGAGAGGGTGAAGGTGCCTCCTGTGAGGTCAGCCGTGCCCAGCTGGCCCGTGGCGCCCAGGGTCTGCATGCGGTTGAGCTCCACTGCGATCTCAAACACACTCAGCAACTGCACATTCTTCACATTGGGCACCAGCAGGCCCTGGCTCGTGTCCATGGCCAGACCAATATTGTGGGATGCCTGGTGGTGGAGGAGGAGACATATCAGCACATCTCAGAACCAGCTCAGGTTCTCAGTCACTTTGAAGAAAGGATGAGAGAAATGTCATGTTCATGAGTCATTCTAGTTCTACATCCAGCTCACTGTGAGCAAGTACCCCATCTATTTGAATATACACTACATGACCAAATGTATGTGGACACCTGCTCGTCAATCATCTCATTCCAAAACCATGGGCATTAATATTGAGAGTTGGTCCCCCCTTTGCTACTATAACAGCCACCACTCTTCTGGGAAGGCTTTCCACTAGATGTTGGAACATTGCTGTGGGGACTTCATCCACAAAAGCATTAGTGAGGTCGGGCACTAATGTTGGGGCGATGAGACCTGGCTTCACAGTCGGCGTTCCAATTCATCCCAAAGGTGTTCGATTGGTTTGAGGTCAGGGCTCTGTGCAGGCTAGTCAAATTCTTCCACACCGATCACGACAAACCATTTTTGTATGGACCTCGCTTTGTGCACGAGTGCATTGTCATGCTGATACAGGGAAGGGCCTTCCCCAAACTGTTGCCACAAAGTTGGAAGCACAGAATGTCATTGTATGCTGTAGCGTTTAGATTTCTCTTCAATGGAACTAAGGGGCCTAGCACGAACAAGGAAATTCAAGATGTAGGATGGGACAAGTGGAGGACTAAGTGGAAATAAAATGACAATGCTAATTTAAAAAAAACGATAGAACTATATACACAACTGTAGCAGTGATTAATACAATGTCTATTAGGGTGGAGGCAGAGTATAGACTTGAGGCGGTGGGGGGGACCAAGTGAAATAAAAACAAAAATAATAAGAAAAAAAACACTAGAACACAAACAAAGTAGAAATCTGCAATGTTTTAAAATCGGCGCTTGAGGCGAGGCGCCCTCATTAGCTTGCTGCTACATGCCAGGGAGATCGCGTCTCTCCCACTGGATTGTGGAGGCTGCTTAGAGAGCGCCCTGCCAAAAGATGGATTAGCAAAACAGACAAAAAGTTGGTCGGATATCCCGGGTCCGTTCAATGTACGTGCGTAAAGAAGGCCCCCGGACACAGGGCATGCAAACTGTTGCTCATCAATAGAAAATAGCTTAAACATTTTTTTAAGGACCTGTAGGACATAGCCATTACTTTCGGGGCAGAGACTGCATTTGGACGTGACGTCACCTCAGAATGGCCTTGGGCGAACTAAGTACCGGAAGGGTGCATGGATGACTTGGGAGGTCCCCAACATGTTTAGCCGAGGCTAAAGCCACAAGAAAGGAGGTGTCACAGGAGAAGATCTTCAGATCCAGACTCAGTCATTCAAAAGAAGGCCTCTCACAGAGCATCCAAAACCAAATCCCAAGTGGGCGCAATAGGTTGAGAATCCGTAATCTAATTCCTAGGAATTAAAAGTGTTGAGCTGGGGAAAGACAGCTCATTTTGGGGTTCATTTGAACCAGAGAACGTGTGTTGGACAATAGCATGGTTGTGTCCAACCCCGATTGTTCCCTCAACTCTGCTTCCAACCACCTACGGGCCCATAACCTGTATCACTAGACACCTCATTAGGGACTAGTGAACTACAGACAGGAAGCAGCAATGAATCCCAGTAATGCACAACCTATGGGAAGGGTGCCCCCTTGTGGAATCATCATAGGGTTTGGTTTCAATACTTCAAACCAAATATCAGTCCAGGTAGTCACAAAAATAGATGGGGGTTGGTTTAAATGGTGATTTTAAATGAATGGAGCAAATTTGGAGCGGCAGTTTAAGAGAGCGGTTGGAAAGGACGTGGAGCGTTCAATAAACATAAGAGAGCGTTACAATAAACAATCTAGAAGAACTGTAAAAAGGGATATCATTTGTGTTTTGGAAACAAGTGCTTTCATAAATGCATGACGCGTGCCTCGTTTCACAGGAACATTATAAAAATAAGCCTTAACGAATTTCGTTTACATACATATCGAGTGATTGTCCAACAACAGTTTTATAATTTATTCATTTTGTGACCACCTAGTGTCCTCTTTCCACTGCTGTGGTGCTGAATCGCAGCGAGAATGGTGAGTGGGCCGGGCCTGCCCGGTCATGCCTAGAAGGAATCCAGCTTTTGTCAAATTAAGATCAAGTTTAGCTAACACAAACCCTGTTCCTAAGCTTTTAACCTAATTCTCCTAAACTGCTACAAAAAGTCAAGTCAAATCTGACATTCAATTTGACAAATGCTGGATCCCTTCTAGCCATGACCGGCTGGCCCTGGTGTTTGTAGACAGCCATGTTTTGTTATTTACTACTCCTACTCCTAATTGTTCATGCCTAGGCTAAATTAAATTAGAGTCTGTGTTTCGTTCTTTATTCATTTAAAATGTTCATACAAATAACCTATTGGACAGGTCGCTCGCAAATTATATAAATATACTTCGGCATTGTGTTTTATTACTGTGTAGGTGACTTGTTCAAGGCAAAAATTTTATTTTTTAAATGATAATGATGATTTCTAGCAGGGATGAAGACTCAACGGTTAATATTTTGCTTTTCAATAAACATCTTTAATTTCGGTATAAGAACATTGTTCTACTTTTACAGGCTAATTTCTATTCTGAATCATGTAGAAACCAAAACATTTTTGATTCTTCAAAGAAGCCACCCTTTCCCTTGATGATAGCTTTGCACTCTTAGCATTCCCTCAACCGGCTTCATGAAGTACTCGTCGAGTAGCCTCCCGTAACTGGTGATAGAGCGCGCAAGAACCGTGTTGATTGAGGGCAGCCACCCAGGCATTTAAGACATTTGCTGACCAAAGACTCAATCCATCTCCGCATCCTACAACTGAAAATTGATTCCAGTCATGTCTTGTCAAAAATGTTCCCTGTATGTCCTGATCCCGCAACAGTTCCATAACCCCGGAATTTTCCTGTCCCGTGATAATTTGTATGTGCAGAAATCAGAAATAACTTCCTCCGTTAGCTGCTCGTCGGTCCCCCGTTCTGCATACAGAATCGCTTTAGTGGAAACCAAGACTGTTCTCAGGGCAGGCCTGGTTGTAGCTATATAGTGCCTTCAGAAAGTCTTTACACCCCTTGACTTTTTCCACATTTTGTTGTTACAGCCTGATTTAAAAATTGATTCAATTGAGATTTGTCGTCACTGGTCTACACACACACAATACCCCATAATGTCAACGTGGAATTATATATTTTTCAAAATGTTTAAAAATTAAAAGCTGAAATGTTTAAGTCATTAAGTATTCAACCCCTTTTATGACAAGTGGAAATAAGTTCAGGAGTAAACGTGTGCTTAACAAGTCACATAAGTTGCATGGACTCACTATGTGCAATAATAGTGTTTAACATGATTTTTAAAATGACTACACCATCGCTGTACCCCACACATAATTATATTTCATCTACTGGTAGATGAAAATAAATATATTAAAAAATAAACTACATTTAAATATTGGTGATTAATTACACTTTGGATGGTGTACACCCAGTCACTACAAAGATACAGGCCTCATGGTGACTTCAAAACAGTTAAGAGTTTAATGGCTGTGATAACCACATTGAGATTTTCTACTTACCCAGATGGAAAGTGGATACCTAATGCATTCAAGTGAAATGTGTCTTCCACATTTAACCCAATGAGGTGCGGGGGGGGGGGGCTTAAATCGACATCATCAGCAACTGGGAGCAGTTCTTGTGGGGGTTAACTGCTTGTTCACGGGCAGAACGGACGATTTTCTTCCCACCTCGCCGGCTCTGGGATTCGAACAAGCAACCTTTTTTTTGTGTTTTTTTTTTGTTTTCACCCCATTTTCTCCCCAATTTCGTGGTATCCAATTGTTAGTAGCTACTATCTTGTCTCATCACTACAACTCCCGTACGGGCTCGGGAGAGACGAAGGTTGAAAGTCATGCGTCCTCCGATTCAGAACCCAACCAAGCCGCGCTGCTTCTTAACACAGCGCGCATCCAACCCGGAAGCCAGCCGCACCAATGTGTCGGAGGAAACACCGTGCACCTGGCAACCTTGGTTAGCGTGCACTGCACTTGGCCTGCTACAGGAGTCGCTGGTGCGCGATGAGACCCTACCGGCCAAACCCTCCCCAACCCGGACGACGCTAGGCCAATTGTGCGTCGCCCCACAGACCTCCAGGTTGCGGCCGGTTATGACAGAGCCTGGGCGCAAACCCAGAGTCTCTGGTGGCACAACTGGCGCTGCAGTACAGCGCCCTTAACCACTGCACCACCCAGGAGGCCGAACAAGCAACCTTTCAGTCGAATTAACTCATGACATGCAACTGTGTATTTCTCCACTTGCATCGGAGGTCAAGTGACTGGCTACAACTGGAGCGAGGAAATTACCATTTATTGTTTTTTTTTGTTTTTAATTAAGCAAATTATATATTAGGCCTCACTCCAGAACTTCACTACCATTCCTGTTCCCTTGTCAACCTCTAACCTCTAACTTACACAACTTACACAAAGACAACAAACCTGAGTATCTCTTTATTCATTTGGGCATGGTTATGAACCCAAACCCGGCTTAGCCGTCGTCATCTAGGTCGCATTTTTAACTCATTGCTATAGCCAGGCCAAACAATCAGAAGAATAACACATTTTTTGTGATTAGGAAACTATAAGAACCATACAAACTCCAGCACACAACATCCAGGGGTGCGCACGCTCTACCACAAAGGGGCAGTTTAGTTGGCGCAACGTGAGACAGTCTCGTGTTCCAATTGTTTGTTTTAGTAGCGTGAATCGTTCCTGTCTACACCGAGATGAAGAGCGGAATAATGGAAATAATTAATTCTAGCCTCACACTTATCACCTGTGGAAGGCGGGGCTTCCAGAGAGGAAAGGATTTTATTGGCCTTGTCAGGAGTGATTTTAGATTTTCAACAGAAGTTGAGAGTGCAACTCCCCATAGTATGTTGTACCAAAGTTGACTGACTGAAAGGGAAGCAATGTCTCCCCAACACCATCCCCCCTTCCTGCAGCCTTACCTTGTAGGTGATGTTCTGAACAGCCTCGTCCACCGAGGCGTTGAGGATAGGGAAATGGAGAAGGCCCAGGGAAGCAGCCTGCTCAAACAGAGAAGATCATGATTATCTTCAAATTACATTTTATTTGTCACATACGCCGATTACAACAGGCCTTACCGTGTAACGCTTACTTACAAACCCTTAACCAACAATGCAGTTAGAGTGAAGACATTTTTTTTTTTTTAAATAAACTAAAGTAAAAAATAATAATAACACAAAATACCAATAACGAGGCTATATACGGAGTCAGTGTGTGGGGGAACAGGTTAGTCGAGGTAATTTGTACATGTACGTAGGGGTAAAGTCACTATGCATTGATAAACAGCGAGTAGCAGCAGTGTAAAAACAACGGGGGGGTGTCAACGCAAATAATCTGGTTGGCCATTTGATTAATTGTTCAGCAGTCTTACAGCTTTGGGGTAGAAGCTGTTAAGGAGCCTTTTGGACCTAGATTTGGAACTCCGGTACTGCTTGCCGAGAACAGTCTATGACTTGGGTGACTAGAGTCGTTGATAATTTTTTGGGCCTTCCTCTGACACCGCCTAGTATTATAAGTCCTGGATGCAGGAAGCTTGGCCCCAGTGATGTACTGGGCCGCACGCACTACCCTCTGTAGCACCTTACATTCGGATGCAGAACAGTTGCCATACCAGCCAGTGATGCAACCGGTCAGGATGCTCTCGATGGTGCAGCTGTATAACTGAGGATGCCAAATCTTTTCAGTCTTCTGAGGGGGAAAAGGCATTGTCGTGCCCTCTTCACGACTTTCTTGGTGTGTTTGGACCATGATAGTTTGTTGGTGATGGGGACATCAAGGAACTTGAAAATCTCAACCTGCTCCACTACAACCCCATCGATGTGATGCTCGGGCCCTCCTTTTCCTGTAGTCCACATTCAGCTCCTTTGTCTTAAGCACGTTAAAGGAGTTGTTGTCCTGGCACCACACTGCCAGGTCTCTGACCTCACACTGCCAGGTCTCTGACCTCACACTGCCAGGTATCTGACCTCACACTGCCAGGTATCTGACCTCCTCCCTATAGGCGGTCTCATCATTGTCGGTGATCACTGTTGTGACGTCAGCAAATGTAATGTTGGTGTTGGAGTCGTGCTTGGCCACACAGTCGCGGGAGAACAGGGAATACACGAGGGGCCAACGTGTTGAGGATCAGTGTAGCAGATGTGTTGTTGCCTACCCTTACCACCTGGGGACGTCCCGTCAGGAAGTCCAGGATCCAGTTGCAGAGGGAGGTGTTTAGTCCCAGGATCCTTAGCTTAGTGATGAGCTTTGTGGGCACTACAGTGTTGAACGCTGAGCTGTATGAATGAACAGCATTCTCACATAAGGTTACTTTTGTCCAGGTGGGAAAGGACAGTGTGGAGTGTGATTGAGATTGCGTCATCTGTGGATCTGTTGGGGCGATATGCAAACTGGAGTGGGTCTAGGGTTTCCGGGATGATGGCGCTGATGTAAGCCATGACCAGCCTTTTAAAGCACTTCATGGCTACCGACGTGAGTGCTAAGGGGCGTTAAGTCAATTACCTTCGCTTTCATGGGCACAGGGACTATGTTGTGATCCAAACCGCAGCAAGCAGGCTATTTACCCAAATCCTCTGGCATAGTACTTCAGGTATGACGTGCAATGATTCTTTCATGACACCCCTGTAATAATGAAGTTTCTGTGCAGGGCATTATAACACTTCCGTCACATAACACAAGCTGCTACCTCTGTCATAACAAGAGTACATGATCTGGCATGAGCTGACATTTCAACGTCATAACGAACACATCTTATTAGGTGTTCCCCATGCATTTTGGCAATAGCGTCACTTTGACACTAGACATGTCACCTCACAACTTCATATTACATCATGTCAGGAGTCAAAGGTCACCTTGATGAAGAAGGGCATGTAGCTGAGCTTGACACCGCGAGCCTCTGACAGGCCCTTCAGCTCCTTGCGCAACTGCACCAGCCTCGTCAAATCCACTTCATCTTTATAACCAAAGTGGGGGATCTTCAAAGCTGCAGTCATGGTCTTCACCATTGCTTTGTGGAAACCTGGTCGTTCAGAAGAACACATTGGAAAAAAAGGGATATGTTTTGATGAAGCCAGTACTATATTGCTAAGTTACCACCTGTCCGGTCAGGTCACTTTAGACCAGGGGTGTCAAAGTCAAATGGACGGAGGGCCAAATAAAAAAATCAGCTACAAGACGAGGGCCGGACTGTTCGAATGTTCATTGAAAAATTTTTAAATGACGCATATAGTCTAGTGAACCTAATTGAACCTACTGAAAACCTAACAAATATATTACAATATGATCAGATAAATAAAGCAATATTTTCTTATGGCTCTGTCAGTAATCTTTAATTTTCAACAGACACAAAAGACAAATTTCCTTTATATAAATATCCCCATAACATGAACATTAAATGAAAGAAACCGGTATTCAAGGCACCATCAGTAGACTATATTTTCTATTTTAGCAAAAGTGGGCTAAATTTACTTCAAAGAAAAAACAATAATAGCAATTTTCTATCATCCACTCAACTGAAATATTTTTAAAATATAATTGGATTGAAATACAAAAAAATAAAGTGCAAAAATCTATTAATCAAAAACAACACTTTGTTTAAGGAGAAGTAACATGCAGTGAAAACAAATATTAAATTTTAACTTTTAAACTTGAACTGAGTAAAAACTCTAAATATGTGATTGCACAGTAATGTTCACTTGTTTGAGGTTGAGGGTGATACTTGGTGGTGTCCCATCTTTTCCACAAGTTCATCAATGTTCGGGGTAAGGCTCTGAGCTGAAGAAATCCTCAGAATTGAGTGGAGGTGTTCAGCAGTAAGTCGACTTCTGTGTGATGTTTTGTTCAGGTTCATCAAAGAAAACAGTTGTTCACACAGGTATGTGCTGCCAAACATAGACAACGTTTGAGCAGCCTGGATGCGCAGCTGGGGCATTGTGCCGGGGAGGAAACGGGCGAACTCCGCAGCACCCACTGCCGCATATTTTGCCCTCAGTGCATCATTGCATTGGAGGTCAATCAACTCCATTTGGAGGTTTGGTGGTGAGCTTTCCACGTCAACAGCAAATGGGTTACCGAGCAGTTCCAACCTGCTTTTTTGTGCTTCAAAGTCAGCAAATCGGCGTCGAAAGTCAGCGGCAAGCATACCTATTTTATCAGCCAACTGTGTGCTCGGGAACGCACTGGTAGAGAGCTTCTCTTTCATGGTCTGGCAGCTGGGAAAGTGGCTCAAATTTTCTTTCCGCATCTGCGTCTCCCACAGAGTCAGTTTGGTTTTAAATGCCTTCACTGTACTGTACATATCAGAGATGACACGATCCCGACCCTGCAGCTGCAAGTTTATTGCATTCAGATGACTCGTAATGTCACACAGAAAAGCCATTTCACACAGAAACATTTCGTCTCGGAGTTGTGTTGTGTCTTTCCCTTTGCTGTCCAAGAACAGACAAATCTCCTCACGAAGCTCGAAACATCTTTGAAGCACCTTTCCCTGGCTTAGCCATCGCACCTCTGTGTGATAAGGCAAATCACCATGCTCCGTTTCTAACTCCGTCAGAAATGCCTTGAACTGGCGGTGATTCAAACCTTTGGCTCTGATAAAGTTAACTGTGCGCGTGATGATGCTCATTACATGCTCCATTTTCAAGGCTTTACCGCACAACGCTTCCTGGTGTATGATACAATGATAAGCTGTCAGCTCACCTGTCGCGTTTTCCTCTTGCATCTTTTCCCGTATCTTCGCCACCAGTCCGCTCCTGTGTCCACACATCGCAGGTGCTCCGTCGGTTGTCAAACCCACAAGTTTTTCCCAAGGCAGCTCCATCTCATTTACACATCTTGACACCTCTTCATACAAATCATGCCCCGTAGTTGTGCCATGCATAGGACGTAAAGCCAAAAACTCCTCTGTCACGCTTAGGTTGGAGTCCACTCCGCGGATGAAAATTGACAACTGGGCAATGTCAGAAATGTCGGTGCTCTCATCCACAGCCAAGGAATATGCAATAAAATCTTTTCCCTTTTTCACAAGCTGCTCTTTTAGATTGATGGACAACTGGTCTACTCTCTCGGCAATGGTGTTTCTGCTCAGACTCACATTTAAAAAGAGTTGCCTTTTTTCTGGGCAAACTTCGTCACAAACTTTAATCATGCAGTTTTTGATGAAATCCCCCTCCGTAAATGGCCGGGCTGATTTAGCGATCTCTTCTGCCAAAATAAAACTGGCCTTGACAGTTGCGTCCGCGTGTGTGTCCGCGTGTTTCGTTTCATAATGTCGTCTCAGATTATACTCTTTCAGTACCGCCACACTTTCTCCACACAGAAGACACACAGGTTTTCCAGCTACCTTCGTGAACATATACTCCGACTCCCACCTTGTTTGAAACCCCCGGTTCTCAGTATCCACCTTCCGTTTTGCCATTTTTGATGGGTATCTGAAAGTTAATTTTACTGTGATGCTGACGACTGCTGTGCCAATAAATATTGAAATGAAGCAGCCTACTGCTCGGTGCGTCACCTTTGCATTGTGGGAAATGTAGTATTGGTGCGTGTAAAAGATCTGCGGGCTGCCGGCTTGCTGCGGGCCGGTTCTAATAATAAATCAAGATCATCCCAGGGGCCGTAAAAAACCTTCTTGCGGGCCGGATGTGGCCCGCGGGCCTTGACTCTGACATATGTGCTTTAGACGGTTACAAACAAAGCCAGAAGGAAGTTGTTTGGAACCTGGACTGAACCTAGATTGGGAATTTAAATACAGTGACTAGCTTTTTGAAACACGTTCAAAACATCACTGCTACTCTAATTATAATAGACTATATTTAACCTGTCTAGCTAATACTATGGGTTATTCTCTGAATCAGAAATGTATCCCAGAAAGCAAACACATTTATTGGAACCATTAACCATCTCTGTAAAGCTCCCTCTACCTTTCAGGGGCTCAGTGCTGTCCTTGCCCGTGAAGACGGGCCTGGAGACGACAGGGAGCTGGACACTTGGTGTGGGCTTCATCTTGGGCATGGAGGCCGAGGAGGGGGCGGATGCTGCGGGAGGGGGTGGCTGGATCTCATGGAATGGGGTCGGGGGTAAGATGGCCCCTGTCTGTTTGGCCAGGAAGTTGAGGATGTCCTCTTTGAGGATCCGTCCGTCTCTCCCGGTACCGACCACTTCACTCAGCTTGATCTAAGGAGGAATGGAAAGTAGGCGGCAAAGAGGTAAATAGACAATCATCATAAAAGCCTGGAAACCCAGTAGTTGGCCATTTCAGATTTAAATGGGTGGTGCTAAATCTTGTGCTGTAGTGCCATCTTGCAGTGAATGCATGCTTGCATGTGTATGTGTCGGTCTTTTAATAACAACTCACATTGTTCTCCATGGCTAAACGACGGACTGCAGGAGTGGCCTGGGTCTTGTGTCCCTTGATTTCCTGGTGTGTGTGCTCATCGTTTGACATCGCCGGGGTCTCCACAACATCCTCCTCATGGACCACCTCTGAAAGATCGACCAAAGTCACTATTCCCACCTTCCTACAGAAGCCAACGTTGTTTTGAACTTAGATAATTTGGTGTTCCAAACTGTTTTTATTTATTATTATTATAAACGTGACCCAGGTAATATGAACTGGCCTCAAGTTTCAGTTCTATTGTCTAAACATTTGATACATAAAAAGTTGGGAGATTCCCATTATGCCATTGTTGGTGCTTTGGCGGTACACCTACCCGGACCAGGCTCTGTCTCGATATCCACCAGGGGTGTGCCCACTAAGGCTGTGGCATCAACCTCATAGTAGAGCTTTTTAATGACACCGTCATAGCGACTTGTGATGGTGACAGATGCCTTGTCACTCTGTACCTCACAGATGCTATCAAACTGGGAGACTTTGTCTCCTTCCTTCACATACCTATGGAAACAGAAAGACAACCTTAACATCTTTCTCTTGGAGTAGCAATGCTTAGTAATCATTGAACTTGTGTGCCCTCTAGTGGCAACTCTTAACAAAACATAATTCATATACAGCTTTGTATGTTGCTGTACTATATTTTGAAAACATACCATTCCTTCACCGTCACCTCCATGATGCCCTCGCCAATATCTGAGAGTTTGAATGGCAGAATTGGTCCTGATGTGACTAAAGAAAGCAAATGATCATTAAAAATGAAACATCCATTCTTTAACCTATAACTTCCACATAGCCTTTCGTGCATTTAAGATTGTTTAGTTTACCGTCTGTACGGAGTGTACACTGTCAGCAGTAGCATCTTCCTCATTCCACATCCCTGTGCGCCGATTCCGAAGCCTACTTACCATAACTGGTGTGGAAAAACCTAGAGCTGCACAGCTGAGGGATGAAGACAGTGTGGGGATGACGGGTGTAGTCTGGTCGGCCAGTTTGGACCCTGGAGCAGCAACGCTTGTACCGATGTGCCAAGAGCTGCGATGATAAACGAGAAATAGATCCATGTCATGATCAGTCATTAGATGGGGTCACGTTTCAGGACTAGGCTTTGTTAATGGATACTTCTATACCATTTCAGCATCTAAAGATATAGCTAGCATGACTTCGTAGCTTTCAACAGTTGACTAGCTGCAGAGCAAGTTTAGTTTAACAATCTAATGTTACACACACACAGTACCAATCAAAAGTTGACACCTCATTCAACGTTTTTTCTTTATTTTTACTATTTTCTACATTGTAGAACAATAGTTAGGACATCAAAACTATGAAATAACACATATGGAATTGTGTAGTAACCAAAAGGAAGTGTTAAACAAATCTAAATATATTTTATATTTGTGATTCTTCAAAGTAGCACACTGTATATAGGCTTTCTTTTTTCTATTGTGTTATTGGCTGTACGCTTGTTTATTCCATGTAACTGTGTTGTTTATGTCGCACTGCTTTGCTTTATCTTGGCCAGGTCGCAGTTGTAAATGAGAACTTGTTCTCAACTAGCTTACCTGGTTAAATAAAAGGTGAAATAAAAATACCAATGAGAAAGAATCTTTCAAATAACAAAGATAAACTGCTAAGGTAAGTGTTGCACAAATCCATACGCAGTGTATGCCTCCAGTTGACGAACTACACTTCCTCCCCAGTTAAGTTTACACACAGGTGTTCGGAGAACGCTAAATAGCCAATTAGCACAGGTGGCCGCCTGTCTTCCGTAAACAAAGGTTGTAATATAACAGAGATTGCCGTGTGGAAACCCTATCACAAACGCTAACCCTATAAAAAGTGTGTCGTAATTTAACCTTTTGATTTAAGAAATGCATTTGTCGCTGATATGAAAAATACGTAACTTGATTCCAAAACCATCCGCAAGCGATGCGTTTTAACGTTCAGAACTAGCGTAGAAAATCTTAACAAAATATTACAGTACTATCGTCAGGCGATAAAGGTAACGTTAGTTACAGTGGTCTATGAATGGGTTAGGGATGACATTGTATTGGCATTCAAGTTCAATTCTTTCAGACACACAGTGTCAACAGTTTGAGTCAAATAAATAGTTGACTATCTGGGTAGTAGTAACCAACAGATAGCAATTATTCACAGCAATTATTCATAACTACAAAACAATTAGGAAAAAATTGTCTATTTCAATCCCACTTCACTGTAACAGACTCGAATTAGCTTGTTTGCTAGTCAGGCTAGCAGCTGCATGGGAAGCGTATCTATATTGATGTACAGTAGCAGTATTTCTAAATGTATGATCCTTGTGCATCATCAACTATCTCGTAAAGCTTTCACGTCGGTTTACACATCTGGAAAAACTTTAACAAACCTACCAAGCGTCTCATAAATGTGAATGAGCCTCTGGTAACTGCCGCCATCTTTGTTTCTCTTCGTCCGGATCCAACGCACGCCCCTTTCAATGGCCAATCAGAGATCAGTCATTATAGAGATGTTGCTGCGTTCGTAGGCCAGTCGGAACTAGGAAACACGTACCATGTTCAAACAGTTAGCAAGTCAGAATATCCGGATTTCCTAGTTTCAACGGGGTTGTGAACGCGGCATAAATCCACTATATGAGTCAGACATACTTTTGAGGAGATGGGAACAATTACCCCTAACTGAGAATAAATCATATTTCCTGTTGGGTGGGAAAGGTGTCACATTGTTCCAGGTCAGACAGGTAAAATGGTAGAAGTGGATGCTGAGTTCGAATTAAGCAGCGCACTGAACAAAGTTGGTGAAGATGCATGTCCTGAAGGGACAACAGTAGTTTCAAAAACTGTAACAAAAATGAAATTGTCTGAAATTGGAGTGGAGGAAACGTCTATGAATGATAATGAATCGCTTCTTGTTGAGTAAGAATGCATGTCTGGGAAACCCATTTGAGGTGACAAATGGTGATGTACACGCTGGGAAAAGTGGAATGTGTCAGTGACCAGGAGTGGTCTTATTTTGATTCATTGTATTTCTGAAGAACAAAGGAAGATTGAATGGGTGAATGGCGAAAAATAATAAAGTCTGTTCCACTTATGTCGCTACCATGAGCCGTCTTCCCCAATTAAGGTGCAACCAACCTCCTATGCTACTCATGTGAAGCGTGGTTAAGTAAGACACGCTGTAAGAGCTTTAGTCTCCAAACCACTGCAGTGTAAGAACTGTAAAGGATTTGTTTCAAGTGTGGGCAGACGGACGGAGTATACTGAAGAACAGTGTGTAGAAGAAAAACTGTATTGCAGTTGTGGGGAACCTGAGTTCCTGGAGTGCCTGGTGAAGGAGATTGAGGTGGCAAAATAATTGAGAAAACAAGTGATGCTCGTGAAAATATGGTAGTGGATGCACCACATGCTGAAATAACTGTTTGCTGCAAGTCAAAAGATACCCCGTGTGTTAAAAATGTGGGTTTTGTGGCATTCATTGCCACAGTTCTAAACTGTACAACTCAAGCCTCAGAAGAAACTGGACATTGTGGTTGCGCAGACAAATGGTTGGGACTTGTAAAAACGTTTTACTGGCGCTGGAAGACGCCCGAGCCTGTGTAGTGATCAAATCGGTTTATTTTATTTTGGTCTTCTATACAATAGAAGTAGAGCAGATGTGGAGGGAAACTCGTATTAACGTGTGTACTTTGACCATGCGTCGTCATGCGCGATGCATTCTGGACTTTTCTGGGACAAGAAAAGCTCTCCTTCAAGCGGTGAATGAGAGTCAATTGGGCGCTAGCTCAAAAACCCAACATTAGCATGAATTTCGTCAACATTACAAATCTTTTCCGAGATAATTAATTGGTTATCTGTTATATCGTATAGCTGGGGAATCGTGACTACGTACTTTCAAGGAAAATATGCAGGTTTCTCGACTCATACCCTGATTTTGAGACGGGATTTCGTGACGATTAGTTTAGCAACCGCGTGACGCAGCATGACAACGGGAACGCGATTGGTCGACAATCTGCTGTGTGAGGCGTTACAGGATCTTCAATTCATTGCCTAATGGAATTCCGATATTCGCCTTTCTCTGGTTTTCATGTGTAGGGTGACCACATCTCCCGGATTGTGCAGGACAGTCTTGTGTTTTTGCCCTTTTTGCAAACAAACAATCAAGTCCCGCATTTTATCTACAAATTCAAACACCGCTAATACCAAATAATACATTTTTTTAATGTGTTCCGTATTTCAGTCAGACATTCCAACCTATCCCTTGGAGTCATGTTGCGTTTATTAAATATATATAAGGATGTGGTAGCCTAAGCCGACTGGTGACAAAGCCGCTGAGAGGTGTTTGGGGGTGGGGGTGCTGTAAATGTTTTCGCCAAAGGGGGCTCTCCATGCTGATTAGTTTCTCATTCAACATGCACTACATGACCAAAAGTATGTGGACACCTGCTCGTCAAACATCTCATTACAAAATCATGGACATAGAGCTGGCAGCAAGCCTATAGGTCTGCTGTTAGAACCAGTAAAGGCCACTTTACCAGTCTTGGGTAGCGGAATTACTTTGGCTTCCATCCAGGCCTGAGGACAAAGACTTTCCTCTAGGCTCAGATTAAATATATGACAGATAGGAGTGGCTATAGAGTCAGCTACCATCCTCAGTAGCTCTCCATCTAAGTTGTCAATGGCAGGAGGTTAGTCATTATTGATTGATAACAATAATCTTTCCACCTCTCCCACATGAACTTTACAAAATTCAAACTTGTAATGCTTTTCTTCCATTATTTTTTTAAATGCATGAATACGATGGCTCACTGTTCGTTGTTGGCATTTCCGGCCTAAGTTTGCCTACTTTGCCAATGAAGTAATCATTAAAATAATTGGCAGCATCAAATGGTTTTGTGATGAGTAAGCCATCCTATTCGTTGGAAGATGGAGTTAAATGTGTCTTTCTGCCCATAATTTCATTTAAAGTACTCCAATGTTTTTTCCCATCTTTATATCATTGATCTTGTCTTCATAATACAATTTCTTATTTTTGTTGAGTTTAGTCACATAATTTCTCAATTCGCAGTAAGTCAGCCAGTCAGATATGTAACCAGACTTATTAGCCACTCATTTTGCCCCATCTTTCAACCATACAGTTTTTCAATTCCTCATCAATCCATGGAGCCTTAACAGTTCTAACAGTCAGTTTCTTAACAGGTGCGTGTTTATCAATGATTGGAAGAAGCAATTTCATAAATTCATAAAGTGCAGCATCTCAATGCTCCTTATTAATCACATCAGGCCAACAAATATTTTTAACATCATCCACATGAGTCACAGCAAAATCTTTTGTATGATCTCTTATACACTATTTTAGGCCCAGCTGTTGGAGCTTTGGCTTTCCTGGATATAGCCACTATATTGTGATCACTGCATCCAATGGGTACGGATACAGCTATAGAACAAAGTTCTACAGTATTAGTAAAAATGTGATCGATACATGTGCATGATCTTGTTCCTATAGTGTTTGTAAACACCCTGGTAGGTTGATTAATAACCTGAACCAGATTTCAGGCACTGGTTACAGTAAGAAGCTTCCTCTTGAGCGGACAGCTTGATGAAAACCAGCCAATATTCAGGTCCCCAAGAAAGTAGACCTCTCTGTTTACATCACATACACTATCAAGCATTTCAAACATATTATTTAGATACGGATTGTTAGCACTTTAGATGTGCCAAGTGAACGTGCAACCACAACACTTCAATAACACATGACATAAGATCTTCTCTAAGCATTACAGAGATATGGCTATATACAGAAATATATACAGCAACACCTCCCCCATAAGCATTTCTGTCCTATAGATGTTATATCCTTGTATTGCTACTGCTGTATCATCAAATGAATTATCTAGGTGAGTCTCAGAAATGGCTAATAAATGGAATGTTATCTGATGTTAGCAAGTTATTAATTTCATGAGCCTTATTTCTAAGGCTACACATATATGAATATGTGCTATTTTCAGCCCTTTCCTGGGTAGCTTATCAGAGATAGACATAATATAGAGAAGAGCAAACAAAGCAAGATTTTAAAAAATCTACATTCAGCAGTACATTAATCAATTGGTGTGTGTGTGTGTGTTCTGCGGGGTTGAAGCAACAAACCAATAGGCTTGGCTTGCTCATCCCTTCCAGTCTTCTGGGAGGAAGGGTGGAAAATGAGCCTGTCATGGCAGATGTAAGCAATGTCTCCACGCACTCTGGCAGCTTTCATGGCTGGGATAAGTTATTTCCTCTTCTGGCGCACAGCTTCCGGATAGTCCTCATTGAGGAAGATATACGTTCCTCTCAAGTTAGTGGCTCGTTCCAGAACATCTATCGTGTCCTTGAACCTCAGGAACTTGACCACTATCGGCCTGTGCTTGTCATCTGGGCCGGTGGTGAGTTTTCCAGTCCTGTGGGCGCTCTCCACCTAAATCTTCCTGTGGTCCATCTTCAATTCTCCAGAGATAATTTCCCTCACTTTGTCCTCAGACTCTGTCCAGGTCTCATGTGGAGATTCTACATGGAGGCATTGTCAGGCTGAAACGGTAAAGGACCTTCCTCAAACTGTTGCCACAAAGTTGGAAGCACAGAATCGTCTAGAATGTCATTGAATGCTGTAGCATTAAGATTTCCCTTCACTGCAACTAAGGTGCCTAGCTAGAACCATGAAAAATAGCTCCAGACCATTATTCCTCCTCCACCAAACATGTCAGTATGCATTGGGGCAGGTAGTGTTCTCCTGGAATCCGCCAAACCAAGATTCGTCCATCGGACTGCCAGATGGTGAAGCGTGATTCATCACTCCAGGGAGTCCAATGGCGGCGAGCTTTACACCATTCCAGCCGATGCTTGGCATTGCGCATAGTGATCTTAGGCTTGTGTACGGCTGCTCAGCAATGGAAACCCATTTCATGAAGCTCCCAACAAACATTTATTGTGCTGAAGTTGCTTCCAGAGGCAGTTTGGAACTCTGTAGTGAGTGTTGAAACCGAGGACAGACAAACAGCACAGTTGACCGGGGCAGCTCTAGCAGGGCAGAAATTTGATAAACTGACTTGCTGGAAAGCTGGCATCCTATGACGGTGCCACATTGAAAGTCACTGAGCTCTTCAGTAAGGCCATTCTACAGGCAATGTTTGTCTGTGGAGATTGCATGGCTGTGTGCTCGATTTCATACACCTGTCAGCAACGGGTGTGGCTGAAATAGCCGAATCCACTAATTTGAAAGGTTGTCAACATACTTTTGTATATATAGTGTATTTACTGCTACTTCATTTAAAAGTCCCTTCCAGTGGAGTCTGGTGAGGGGATAATAATGGCGGCTCATAATAATGGCCGCAACAGAGCAAATGGAATGGCATCAAACACCTGGAAACTATGTATTTGATACCGTTACACTGATTCTGCTCCAGCCATTAAGGTGCCACCAACCTCCTGTGTTTAATACACATATAACTGAATTTGTCCCAATATCTTTTGGACTATGTACAAAATGTGCTGTAATTTCTAAACGGTCCACCTGGAAATCATGTGTTTGATGTACAGTACCAGTCAGAAGTTTGGACAGACCTACTCATTCAAGGGTTTTTCTTTATTTTTATAGTAAAAATAAAGAAAAACCCTGTGTGTGTCCACACCCTGGGTGTGTCCATACATATTAGCTAAATAAGTGGGGCTCAAAACAGCCCCACCTGCCCTGAATGATGGGTCGCCACTGTCCAAGACATTGATTCAGCTTTGATCTAAACTTTACTAAAGGAGCACCATTGTAAGAAGTGGCGGAGGTGCTACGACACCCCTGCAATCTATGCACCTAATGAGCAATTGACGTGCACCCAGCCTACTCCTTTGCCTGTGCAGAATTTGGCAATGCAGAAACGGGAGAGCACAAAATCTGGGAATATTTGGCCTAGGAACATTTTCTGGTTGGTCTCAGGGAATGTAAGACATTTAGGAAGGGTGCACTGGAGGTTGGTTGCACCTTATTTGGGGAGAACAGGCTTGTGGTAAGGACTGGAGCGGAATCAGTGAAATGGTATCTAATACAGTACCAGTCAAAAGTTTGGACACAGCTACTCATTCAAGGGTTTTTCTGTATTTTGCTATTTTCTACACTGTATAATAATAGTGAAGACATCAAAACTATGAAATAACACATATGGAATCATGTAGTAACCAAAAAAGTGTTAAACAAATCTAAATATGAGATTCTTCAAAGTATCCACCCTTTGCCTTGATTACAGCTTTGAACACTCTTGGCATTCTCTCAACCAACTTCATGAGGTATTCACCTGGAATGCTTTTAAATTAGCAGGTTTCCTTCTTAAAAGTCCATTTGTGGAATTTCTTTCCTTCGTAATGCGTTTGAGCCAATCAGTTGTGTTGTGACAAGGTAGGGGTAGTATACAGAAGATAGCCCTATTTTGTAAAATACCATGTATTGTGGCAAGAACCGTTCAAATAAGCAAAGAGAAACGACAGTCCATCATTACTTTAAGACATGAAGGTCAGTCAATTTGGAGCATTTGGAGCAAGATCTTTGAAAGTTTCTTCAAGTGCAGTCGCAAAAACCATCAAGCCCTATGATGAAACTGGTTCCTCTCATGAGGACCGCTACAGGAAAGGAAGACCCAGAGTTACCTTTGCTGCAGAGGATAAGTTCATTAGAGTTACCAGCATTAGCCCAAATAAATGCTTCATAGAGTTCAGCAAAGAAACCACTACTAAAGGACACCAATAATAATAAGACTTGCTAGGGCCAAGAAACACGACTAATGGACATTAGACTGGTGTAAATTTGTTTTTTGGTCTGATGAGTCCAAATTTGAGATTTTTGGTTCCAAGCGCTGTGTCTTTGTGAGACACAGAGTAGGTGAACAGATGATCTCCCCATGTGTGGTTCCCACCATGAAGCATGGAGGAGGAGGTGTGATGGTACTTTGCTGGTGACACTGTCAGTGATTTATTTACAATTCAAGGCACACTTAACCAGCATGGCTACCACAGCATTCTGCAGCGATACGCCATCCCATCTGGTTTGCACTTTGTGGGACTATCATTTGTTTTTCAACAGGACAATGACCCAACACACCTCCAGGCTAAGGGCTATTTGACCAAGAAGGAGAGTGATGGAGTGCTGCATCAGATGACCTGGCCTCCACAATCACTTGACCTCAACCCAATTGAGATGGTTTGGGATGAGTTGGACTGCAGAGTGAAGGAAAAGCAGCCAACAAGTGCTCAGCATGTGGGAACTCCTTCAAGACTGGAAAAGCATTCCAGGTGAAGCTGGTTGAGAGAATGCCAAGAGTGTGCAACTGTCATAAAGGGTGGTTACTTTGAAGAATCTAATCTAAGTAAAATGTTTGTTTCATACTTTTGTTTACTACATTGTACATTAATTAAACTGTCATAGCCTAACTGAAACTCAATACTTTTATTTCCCTTTTGACCCACATTTTAACCCTATAGACAAGTAGGGGAAATCCAGAATATAAAAAGTGTCACTTAAACACAAGCCACATGCAGGAACCAATGGGATGCTCGAGGAGGGGTGTTCTTGTTATGCACGTGAGTGAGGACCCAAAAGCGGTTTAACAAAAACAGAGTCCTTTAATGTCAAAACACAGGTAAGACATAGATCCTCTTCAAATGTATATGATGGCAAAATAAACAACCCGCAGAGAGAGCGACAAATGAAACATAAAGTCCTTCTGAATATCACAGAAGAGTTCCCCTTCTAGCAGCAGAGGAGAATAGCTGGGTAGAGTCCCCTTCTAGCAGCAGAGGAGATTAGCTGGGTTGTAGAGGACAGAGGTACCTGATCACACGTAGCCTCAGATGAACAGGCAGATTCTGACAGGACAGGACAAGGTTGAAGCAAACGAGACGATAGTTTGGTTCTGGCATGAGAAACTCAAACGAGAATCTGACAAAGACAGAAGCAGGAACAGAGAGAGAAATAGAGACCTAATCAGAGGGAAAAAAGGGAACAGGTGGGAAAAGGGTGAACGAGGTAGTTAGAGAAGATGAGGAACAGCTGGGGGAAAGAGGGGAAGAGAAGGTAACCTAATACGACCAGCAGAGGGAGACGGAGTGAAGAGAAAGAACAGGAACAAGACATAATATGACAATACATGACAGTTCTTGCTGATTCATGAATGCACACATGCAGGAACATCCAAATTGAGGGCCGCAATCACACACTATTGGAGAGGTCCGGACATTCGGAATTCAATCAGGGTCTCAACTTACTGTGAGAATGCTGTTCATAGATTACAGATCAGCGTTCAATACCATAGTCTCCTTCAAGCTCATCACCAAGCTAGGGACCCTGGGACTGAACCCCTCCCTCTCCGTCTAGTAGGGCTGAGCGTTTAGTGCTTTTTGAGGTTGGTTCGGTTTTGGTTCGATTATTAAAAAATTATCACAGTTTTTCGATTATTCTTTAAAACATTAAATGCACTCTGCATTATGTGGGTTGAATGCTGTACAAACACTGAATAAAACAATGAATAAAAGTCCCATGATGGTAGTGGCTGCCCATTACTGCTTATCACTTACTTTTTATTTATCATTTATTCACTTTACTTTAATAAAATATTTGTTTTATTTGATCACTTTATTATTTCCTTCCAAGTCATCATCTCATCTCTATAGAGCTGTTGCCTATGTTGTCTGACAAAATGACTATTTTAGTATGTCTTCAAAGTAAATAAGGCATACATTTATGACTGTTGAGAACCAACTACCAATCACTTAGATCATGCATTTTCAGGCATGCAAAGCAACAGCTTTCTATCCTTCTCTATAGTGCATGCTCTTTTCTCTCAGTCTCGATGTCTGCTCCACACAGACCGGACAAGTTTAAGTGGGCGCACAATGAATTATGGTCATTGTAGTTAATTACCATGTTTTCTGAGCTAAACTATGTAGAATATTGGCCTGTTGGAAACTACAACTTCCTACTACATTGCACATTTCAGGTTCTACAGAAACTGCTCATCAAGCTCACATAAAAAAAATGAACGAACTGGAATAATGAATAATTAGTTATTTAAAAAATGAAAAATAACCAACATTTTGGTTAATTGCTCAGCACTAGCAACTAGATCCTGTACTTCCTGACAGGCTGGTCCCAGGTGGTGAGGGTATGGGATGTGTGCTTAGGTCCATCTTGTACTCCCTGTTCACTCACGACTGCTTGGCCATGCACGACTCCAACACCATCATCAAGTTTGCTGGCGACACAACGGTGATAGGCCTGATCACCGACGGCGATGAGACCGTGTACAGGAAGGAGGTCAGAGACTTAGCAGTGTGGTGCCAGGACAACAACGTCTCCCTCAATATCAGTAAAACCAGAGAGCTGATCATGGACTATAGGAGAAAGAGGGGAGAGCACACCCCCTATCACATCGACTGGGCCGCTGTGGAGCGGGTCAAGAGTTCTTTGGCATCCACATCACTAAGGACCTAACATGGTCCACACACACCCGCACAGTCGTGAAAATGGCACCTCTTCCCCATTTAGGAGGCTGAAAAGATTTGGCAGTGATCATCAGATACTCAAAATGTTATACAGCTGCAAGCACTATAGGGGGTGGTGTGGAAAGCCCAGTACATCACTGGGGCCGAGCTCCCTGCCATCCAGGTCCTGTCAGAGGAAGGCCCGAAGAAATGGCCAAAAACTCCAGCCACCCAAACCATAAACTGTTCACTCTGCTTAAAGTCTGGCAAATGGTACGGGAGCATCAGCTCTCGGACCAACAGGCTCCAAGACTACTTCTACCCCCAAGCCATAGCCAGACTTCTAAATACTAAATTAATGGTACCCAACTGATCTGCACTGACCCTACACACACTCACTAGACTAAACAGTACACACTATATACACACATTCACATACAGGTACACCACATACGCACACACATAACGCAGGCATTCCGACACAACACAAACACATACATGCACATTACATGCAAACACAAACAAAAACACTTTTACACTTATCATTTGCTGCTGCTACTCTGTTCTTTATTGTACTATTATTACTAAATACCCTGATACCTAGTCTCTTTACCCTGCCTTCATGTACATATCTACCTCAACTACCTTGTACCTCTGCTCATTGATCTGGTACTGGTACTCGCTTTATACAGCTCCATTCTTGTGTATTTTATTTATATTGTTACTATTTCATTTTACTCTGCATCGTTGGGAAGGCTCATAAGCAAGCATTTCACGGTAAAGTCTACACCAGTTAAATTCGGTGCATGTGACAAATAACATTTTATTAAATTTGAGTTAGAATAGCAGAATACACAAGGTGCAATTTCGAAACGTGGTTGGGCATCAGCACTTTTCCTCTTCTAATGTCACTCAATGACAGTCACTCAATTAGCCCATGTCAACAACAACAAATGTTGATTGGTAAATTAGCTGGCTAGACAAACACTAAACTATCTAAACTTGTACAGTCATGGCCAAATGTGTTGAGAATGACACAAATATTAATTTTCACAAAGTCTGCTGCCTCAGTTTGTATGATGGCAAGTTGCATATGCTCCAGAATGTTATGAAGAGTGATCAGGTGAATTGCAATTAATTGCAAAGTCCCTCTTTGCCATGCATATGAACTGAATCCCCAAAAAAACATTTACACTGCATTTCAGCCCTGCTACAAAAGGACCAGCTGACATCATGTCAGTGATTCTCTCGTTAACACAGGTGTGAGTGTTGATGAGGACAAGGCTGGAGATCACTCTGTCATGCTGATTGAGTTTGAATAACAGACTTGAAGCTTCAAAAGGAGGGTGGTGCTTGGAATTATTGTTCTTCCTCTGTCAACCATGGTTACCTCATCATTGCTTTGCACAAAAAGGGCATCACAGGCAAGGATATTGCTGCCAGTAAGATTGCACCTAAATCAACCATTTATCGGATCATCAAGAACTTCAAAGAGAGCAGTTCAATTGTTGTGAAGAAGGCTTCAGGGCGCCCAAGAAAGTGCAGCAAGCGCCAGGACCGTCTCCTAAAGTTGATTCAGCTGCGGGATCGGGGCACCACCAGTACAGAGCTTGCTCAGGAATGGCAGCAGGCAGGTGTGAGTGCATCTGCACGCACAGTGAGGCAAAGACTTTTGGAGGATGGCCTGGTGTCAAGAAGGGCAGCAAAGAAGCCACTTCTCTCCAGGAAAAACATCAGGGACAGACTGATATTCTGCAAAAGGTACAGGGATTGGACTGCTGAGGACTGGGATAAAGTCATTTTCTCTGATGAATCCCCTTTCCGATTTTTTTGGGGCATCCCGAAAAAATCTTGTCCGGAGAAGACCAGGTGAGCTCTACCATCAGTCCTGTGTCATGCCAACAGTAAAGCATCCTGAGACCGTTCATGTGTGGGGTTGCTTCTCAGCCAAGGGAGTGGGCTCACTCACAATTTTGCCTAAGAACACAGCCATGAATAAAGAATGGTACCAACACATCCTCCGAGAGCAACTTCTCCCAACCATCCAGGAACAGTTTGGTGACGAACAATGCCTTTTCCAGCATGATGGAGCACATTGCCATAAGGCAAAAGTGATAACTAAGTAGCTCGGGGAACAAAACATCGATAGTTTGGGTCCATGGCCAGGAAACTCCCCAGACCTTAATCCCATTGAGAACTTGTGGTCAATCCTCAAGAGGTGGGTGGACAAACAAAAACCCACAAATTATGACAAACTCCAAGCATTGATTATGCAAGAATGGGCAGCCATCAATCAGGATGTGAACCAGAAGTTAATTGACAGCATGCCAGGGCAGATTGCAGAGGTCTTATAAAAGAAGGGTCAACACTGCAAATATTGACTCTTTGCATGAACTTCATGTAATTGTCAATAAAAGCCTTTGACACTTATGAAATGCTTGTAACTATACTTCAGTATTCCATAGTAACATCTGACAAAAATATCTAAAGACACTGAAGCAGCAAACTTTGTGAAAATTAATATTTGTGTCATTTTCAAAACTTTTGGCCACGACTGTAGTAATCATGGCCGAATTACAGACCAGGCACACAGTGCCCGTGCCCAGGTGACCTGACCTCCAGGGGGCCCCCATTCATTTCATGAATCACTCTCGCTCAGATATCATATTAACAATGTGAAAAAAACTGTTTGCATGTTCTTTACAAAGAGGGCAACAGATGCTACTGAACCTGATGTCTATGTGTCAGGGAAGAAGCCACAGGTGGTATCTGATTTTAAGTACCTCGGCATCATACTTGATTCCAACCTCTCTTTTAAAAAGCATGTGAAAAAGTTCATTCAGATAACCAAATTCAACCTAGCTAATTTCCGATTTATATGAAATTGTTTGACTACAGAGGTAGCAAAACTGTACTTCAAATCTATGATACTCCCCCACTTAACATACTGCTTGACTAGTTGGGCCCAAGCTTGCTTTACAACATTAAAACCTATTCAGTCTGTCTACAAACAGGCTCTCAAAGTGCTTTGATAGGAAGCCCAATAGCCATCATCACTGTTACATCCTCAGAAAGCATGAGCTGCTGAGTTGGGAAAATATTGTGCAATACACCGAAGCATGTCTTCTATTCAAGATCCTAAATGGCCTGGTTCCCCCTCCACTCAGTATTTTTGTTAAACAGAAAACCCAAACATATGGCAGCAGATCCACAAGGTCCGCCATGAGAGGTGACTTTATAGTTCCCTTAAGGAAAAGCAACTTTAGTAAATCTGCTTTCTCTGTGAGAGCTTCCCATGTCTGGAATACACTGCCATCAGACACACATAACTGCACCACCTATCACACTTTCACAAAATGTATGAATACATGGCTAAAGGTCAATCAGATTTGTGATCATAATCCCTAGCTGTGTATTGTCGCTTTCCATGTTGTCTGTCATCTGTAGCTTGTGAAGTGTGGAAACACGTTGTTGCTTTTATGAATTTTGACTTGCTGCTTTTTGTTCTATGTTGCTCTGTCTGTATGCTACGTCTTGCTTGTCCTATGTTGCTCTGCATGTGCTCACTACTCACTTTTAATAACCTGCCCAGGGACTACGGTTGAAAATTAGCCGGCTGGCTAAAACCGGCACTTTTGCTGAAACATTGATTAATGTGTACTGTCCCTGTAAAAATAAAATAAACTCAAACAATTGTTTATTTTTGATTAAATGTACTGATGATGGATGTACTGTTGCTTGTATGCGTTGTATGTGTGGGCTTACGGTGTCTGTCTCCCTGATATTGGCTACTAGGTTGCTATCTTCCCACGACCCTTGCGGGACAGTGGTGCTTGTCAAGTGGGAGCGAAGGACACCGGTGTTGTTGCCGTTCATACCCTCCACATTGAGTAGACGGTATGTATCCAAAGAATAACATTTTTAAAAAGGTGACATCCAAATTGGTTTTCAATATAAGTTATTTCTTGTGTAGGCTGCTATCCCACTTGAAATAAAATTCTGTGATGGAATAAATTGCCACGTGAGCTACTGCCTGTGACACCGTGATACAGCTGCCCAGTGGGAAGCACCTCAGGTTGGCAGGCACCTTGATACAACACCTTTGCACTGGTCAACATGTTAGCTACAGCCGGCGACATCCTGATACAGCTGCCCTGTGGGAAGCATCTCAGGTCAGCAAGCAGCTCTATACAACACTGGTGCACTAGTCATTTGCAATGGCAAATGGTGGCAACACATCTGCTGAATTAACTGATTTGCTTTCCATACACCCACTCCCATCAACACACTGACTCGCCCATACTCCGGTCGCCATATTGGGCTGCAGCTACCCATACTTGCACCACAGATAAAACAGTGCCCTCTGTAATTATTGGGACAGTGAAGCATTTGTTCTTCTCTTGGCTCTACACTCCACAAGTTTGGATTTGAAATTAAACATTTACTTTGACGTTAAAGTGCATGTCAGTTTTAATTTAAGGGTATTTTCATCCACATCGGGTAAACCATATAAAAAGTACAAGCACTTTTTGTACATAGTGTCAACAATACAATAACGGGAGGTTAGCATTTGGGGGGGGTGATATTTTTTGAGAGGAAGTCCATTGATGGGAAGTGGGAGAAGATAAAGCTAGATGAAACTTGGCCAACATTCTTCTGATTTTCTTATTGATGAAACATTCGATCTCAAAACAGTTTTCCGTTCCCAAAACTGTAATGTTACGAACAGAGTGCACTAAAATTTGTAGACTTTACCCTTTCAAAAGTTTACATTTTTGTTTTTTGTTTAGAAGGGCAAGGGCAAACTGTGTTATTGCACACAAGCGCTTCACAGTAGGCGTTCCTAACGGAAATATGCAAATACATGCTAGAACGCTAGCTCGTGTTAGCCCTGCCCACCTCCTTACTTTTTCTGCCCACTCTGCTTAATTTGCTCCCATTGGAAATGACACCTTGTGGTCTGTCTTGGGTTAGTTATCAAAATCTTTGCTTGCACTGAGTGGCGAATCAAATTCATTTGATTGGAGTTATTGGACTAGTGGTCCACTAGTATATTCAGACTGGGCTACAAATCCGTAAATCGAGTCAAAATAACCAACTTGATTTGCCACTTACCTTGGCTGTTGATTCACCTAGAACGTTTGGTTACGCTTTATTTGACAATACATTAATAACAAATTCCCTACATAACATAGTCACACACAGTACAACAACCGCACGTTGATAATTCCGATATGTCACTTTGCGATGAGATAATTTGGTGCCACTTTTTTCTGGGACTCCATAAAAACACGCCACTTCATTACAAGTGACTTTTCACTAACCCTTTCCCTAACCTTAACCTATAGCTCCTAACCTGATACGTTAATTATCCTAACCTGCGACGAAAAAGTCGTAGCTGAATGGAAGTAGCTTGTTTTTCGGGAATCTGCATTTTGGCATATGTATATATTTTTACTTATAGAATTGTTTGTATTGTTTTTGGAGATTGTTAGAGGCATGTTAATCTCGAATATAGGCCAATAATACTGCTCAGGTTCTGCAGAACAGCACTTTTTTTAAGGAGTTTTGATACTGTTTGTAAGTATCCATGTTATGTACAACGTTATGCACTGAATTTGTATTTGAATGTGAAATGAAAATAAAAATTATTTTTCCAAAAAAAAAAAAAAAAAAAAAATCTCCTTTTTCCTAGGCTTTTTTTCCAGCCGTGGCTAGAAGGGATCCAGCTTTTGACAAATTACGGTCAAAAGTGTATTATTTTTTAGCACTTTTGCTAACCCAAACTCTTTTCCTAGCCTTAACGTAGCAGGTTATGATAATTCGGTTAAGGCTAGAAAAATGGTTACCTAAAATGCAAGAACAAAACAACAACTTTTGACCTTAATTTGACTAAAACTGGAATCCTTCTAGCCATCACCCTTTCCCCCCCACTACCAAGTTTGAACAGGGAGAGTGGGGTTCATTGCGTTGCTGATCACGAGTGCGCATGTGCTAACTATCAACAGACTCAAGAGTAGCAGCTCTGTGGTAGCAGCCTATGCTGAGCAATATATTCCATGGACATTTTTGAATAACGTGAACATCCCAGTTCAAATATAACCCGTTTTTGGGACCATTGTGGATGTAACTTTTTTCTCAGTGATAAGAAATTGCGTTAATTGATTAGGCCTAAGTACTACCGCACTGCGCAGTGACTGTTGGGGGAAGTTCGCGGTTGGACTTGCTGTATTGTCTGCCCCAGACACCGCCGAGTGTCTTCTACAAGCGCTGTCCAAGGCTACTTCAGAGCAGACCATCCACATTGGCGTGTTTTCGCATCATTAAAGACCGCAATAATACATTTCTTAGAGCGGTGAAGTTATTGAAAAGTATAAATATTTGTCTTATTTTTTCAAAAATGGCCGCAGCAGTGGAAATGGACGGAAGTATAATGGAGGGTGTGAGTATTTCACACGATTAAAATACACTTTCTACTACATATTTTATAAAAATGGTTTGACAGTAAACTTAGGATATGTATTTACTGTGTACATTGTCATGTTTTGTCCTCTTTCAGGGCGGGCAAATTTTGAGAGTAACCGCCGCACTGAGTTGCATCAACGGCGCATCCATCAGAATACACAAAATCCGCGCAGGTAGAAGTACACCAGGATTAAGGTAATTCATTTAATAAATATTTGCCATACTATTATAGAGAGTATGTATAACAACAAAAGCCACATGTCATTACTAATAAATGAAAGCTTCACTATAGTCGCAGTCTATAGCCCTGGGGCGATCCCCGGCGACGCCAGACAGAAGTTTAGTGAATCAGAAAACAAAGCAAAGTTGGTCTAAAGGACCTTTCTTTTCAAAGTAGATGTAGCATTAACGTACGTCTCCGACAAACAATTGATAACCGTTTTACAGCCTTTATTTGTAACTGTCTAATTTGTTTTATATTGAACGGCAGATGCCCTCGTTACATTTTTCATGTGATCCTTTGTTGGTTAATGCGCTAGCACATGGCTGTTCACTTATTTCTATCAACAACTGAACTAGCCTACTCAACTTTCCCTTCATCGCCTATATTATTCTGCACAGATAATATCAAAGCCTACTTATTTTTTATAGTGAAATAAGACGTTTGTTTCTTTCATTGTTAACCCGCCACCCCCCTTCCCCTTTTCACAAGACCACAACATCTGTCAGGGTTGGAGTTGGTGAGAGACATTTGTTGTGGAAATCTAGAGGGTGGCACAGTGGGATCTACTGAAGTCACACTCACCCCTGGGAAAATAAAGGCTGGGAAGCACACCGCAGACCCCCAAACAGCAGGGTAAATCATGTCAGGCTGCTTCTCTGTTCTTCCAAACTACACATTCAAATAGAGTATGGGACAGACAGTTTGTTGTGTTAAAAACCTTGTAGTTACTATCAACCTGACATATTTTATAGTCGTAGAAACACTATCCAAAATAATATCTAGAAGTGTCTATAGAATTCAATATTTTAATTTCACCAAACAAATAGGAAAAAACGTACTACATTAGTCTCCATCGAACTCGTACTTCTGTGTCGCTCTATGCCAGGAGTGTTGGGCTGCTGCTGCAGGTCTCTCTACCCTGTGCCCTGTATGCTGACGGACCCTCGGAGCTATGTCTGAAGGGGGGCACCAACGCAGACATGGCCCCGCAGATTGACTACACCATAAAGGTATGGTTAACCTAACCTGTGTTTGTAAAGGTGCCAGCGGGTGTAATGGCGGCTTGTGTTCCTGGAAAATCATGAATTTGACTTCTCTCAAGTTATATACCCTGTGTCTATAGATAAGCCCGCAGATGACCGCTTGGTATATGACTCACTCGACATCCTCTTACTTGCCATTCTCCTATTGTTGTTAAATGCCATTGGAAATACTTTAATACATACAAATGTCTTCCAGGTATTCAAGCCCATCGTGGAGAAGTTTGGAGTACATTTTGACTGTGATTTGAGAATGAGGTTCGTATCCCTTCCCATGTTGGGAGAATTGTTGGTGGGATAATACTGCCTGGCCGCCCAAAAAATGACTGTTCTTCTGTCTCGAATAGGGGCTACTACCCCAAAGGTGGAGGTGAGGTGGTGGCCAAGGTAAACCCAGTGAGTGAGTTGAGCCCCGTCACCATGACCGAACGAGGGACCATCACCAAGATATATGGCAGGTCCTTTGTTGCTGGGGTGCTACCCTATAAGGTACAGTACAAAGGAATGGCTTTGGGTTAGAATTGCCTAGGAATTTTACATTAAGTTAATGTTTTACCTGTGTAATAATATACTACTCTAGTAATGGAGTTGATTGGTTTTCATCCTTATTCCACAATGAATTAGATGTTTCTGGACAGGTGAAATTTATGCCACGGGGCAGTTCTTTCCACCCATACATGTGCTATCCTCTATGCACGTGGAAGAAAAATATGAACTACATTTTGAGTGAGCTCGTACTTGTTTTCCTCCAGCTCGCCAAGGACATGGCAACGACGGCGACAAGAGTTATCAGGAGAGAGATAAAGGACCTATACATAAACATCCAAACGCTGCAGGAGAAGGACATGGCCTGTGGGAGTGGCAACGGCATCATGTGAGCTTATACCTGACGGTTTACCGTTCCGTGAACCCTCCGACTGTAAAACACTGTCAAAAGATGCCAATACCCGTATGACCTCAGTAAACCTGTATCAGTCACTATGCCAATGTTTTTGGAGATGATCCTTGTCAAACCACTTGCACTAGTAGAGGGTGTATTGATGGCGTCATCTGAAAAATCTTTCATAAGTAGACTGGTGGCTTGCATAATGTTGTGTCCCTAGTTTGGTGGATAGACGAGAGAAGGTTTTTTTTATTTTTTTACTGCCATGGGTAATCTGCCGTCTTAAATGCTTAGCAGTTCTACCTCATTTTTGACATGCTGTCTATCTTCACCAGAATCATCGCAGAGTCTTCCACGGGCTGTATATTTGCAGGGTCAGCTCTTGGGAAGAAAGGTGAGAAATCCACTGTTCTTGTGCTTGCTTGCAGCTTGGTCTGTGAAGTGTACAGTACACGATGTACCACTAGTCGGCAACATCCGACAGAGAATGCCTAGCATGTCTATGCTAGGATGTGAAACTGTAAAATCTGATTGGATGGTGAGTGAAGTAGTGCATCCACATTTCTAAGGCCATACAGGGTAAGTTGTCAACTGTGGAGAAATTGGAAAATATTGAGAAAAGGGAAAATCTTGCTCATTGTATTTTGTTTGGCAGTAGTGGCTACTATTTTTAAATTGCCATCAGCAGATGCATCCGTAGGTCGTTTTTTTTTCTTTCTTTTTTAGATTGTCTGTTTCTACAACAACACAGTTTGTTCTCTTGGGAGCAGAGTTAGGAGGTGTATGCAGTGCACCTGTTAAGGGAAACAAATGACTCAAACTCTCTGGCACACACTGATAACCTCTTGGCCGGTATTCATAAAGCTTAGAGTAAAGGCGTTGGCATGCTTTGAGCTCAGCTAGGCGAACCGAACGAGTGTGCTTACATACTCCCTTAGGCAATATTACTGTTTGTCCGTTTTGAGATGCAGTAGCCAGTATACACTTCCTGAAAATAGTCAGAATTAATCTAAGATGACGGGAAAAAAATGTCGGTTAATTTTTTACGTTTTTGCAGAGGAGATCTTAGTCGTGCAATTTTACAGTAAACTAAGATGTTTGGTGCAGTATTTCACAATGAAAAAATGTGAATGAAAATTAGTTCTCTCGTTGAATGACAAATGCTTTATTGAATAATCCCTGCTGTGGACTAATCAGACGGGGGGGGGCGTAGTCATCAGCTTGCCTCGAGGGAAAATGTATGCCGGGACATACAAAAACCATTACCGAAGTCCAACGCTAACAAAAATATCACAAAATGTTGTCATAATATATGCGCAATCTCTTCCGAACTGTTTTGTCTGGGAAGCATGCAGACGCCGTAAGAGGCCTGCTGATCTGGGATCAGTTTTGCTGTTTAGATTATAATGAAAAAAATTACAAGGGGAGGACCTGATCCTAGATCCCACTTCTGCTCTATTAGACACCAAAAATACGGACCCAGATCTAAAAAATAATTATTTAAAAATTGACAACTAATGCTTTTCTCCTATGCCTCAGGTGTATATGCAGACAAAGTGGGCTTCGAGGCTGCAGAGATGCTGCTCAGGAATATAAGGCACAACGGCTGTGTGGATGAGTTTCTCCAGGACCAGGTTAGCAATGACACACACACAGGTATTTTACAACGCAATGTTAGGTGTCCTCCTGTAAGTGATCTATACTAATTGTAAGTAACGTGAACTTCCAAGTCCAAGTTGAATAGGTGCTTGACCCCTGTCTTTGCCTTACTCTCCATCTAACAGCAGCCGCTTGACCTTACTCTATTTAGAGTCACACTGAACTCTTTGTCTTACACTTTCTGGCAGCTAATCCTCTTCATGGCCTTGGCGAATGGCACCTCCAGAATCCGCACTGGCCCAGTCACCCAACACACACAGACTGCCATCCATGTGGCAGAGCAGCTCACCCAGGTGGGTCCCAAAAAGGTTTTCATTTATTTCTGAAGATGCGCATTTGTTAATGTCAATGGTTTATTAACTTTTTTATAAAACCAGTCAACTTTTTAATAGAAAGTGTTGTCCTTATTCCCAGGCTAAGTTTACAGTGACCAAGGCAGAAGATGAGAATGCCAGCAATGACACCTACATCATCGAATGCCAAGGAGTGGGTGTCACCAACCCTCATTTCTAGCCACGCCCATGTGTTGTCTCCCCACCCCTTTTTATGTTGACATCTCCATCTGCAGTCGTGGATAGAAGAGGCACTGGAGAGACTTGAGGACTCATAGCCGATACACTACTGTGACGTCACTGAATAGTCTGACGCTGCTTCTATTTATATTATGATTTATGGCCCTTGTGGCTCGATATTCAAGCAAATTAATTATTGGTTTAGAAACATACAGCCACATGAGTTGGTCATCGTTGTCCGTTTCCCCCTATTGCATTAACTATCATTACCCTCTTAGCTTGTATAACTCAGGGTATTAATGCCTTACACTGTTATAATAAAAACCTTTGATTTCTGCGTGGAAGTGGTGTATGTTTCAGTAGTTTGTTGAAGCGCCTTATAGTGCATACTGGTTTTTACGACAAACATATTTTCATGTTCTTTGTCCCTAGTTTATCATTTTAGTTCCATGCTGCTGTCCTTTCTTAGGTCAATTAATTATATATTTGTTGATGGTCACTAAGGTAATGCAGACAAGACTGCAGAGGTTTGTTGGCTACTGTATTAGTCATAAGATAAAAAATACAAATTTGGAGATTTGCCACTTTTTTTGTTAGGGCTACCTGTGTAAACACAGTCATATTGATCTTATTCCAGATAACTAGCAGAAATAGTTGCAGGTTTGTCTGACTGGAAAGCATGCAGTCTACACTTCCAGTGAAGTGTAGACCTGTGGAAAACCTTATGTAACTACTCCTGGCAAAGCAGACTTTTTTTCCCTTCCCGGCTGCTGCAACTTGACAGAACCTTTTCAACAAGCTCTTGAGTAACGAGAAGGTAAACTATTGTATGTTTTAGCTTTGCTCATTGGTTATGAAAGTAAGTGGTGAATGTGAGGACTTAAGGGTTTACGGCAAGGTTTGTTGCTCAGCTCCTTTTGTGGCCTGTTCTAACCGCTTTGACTCACCACCCCCAGATGCAGGGACAATAGAGGGGAAAGAATGGGTCTAGCCCATGTGAATGACTATGCAGATCTCATTGGTGAGGAGGTTGTGACCACTGAGCGTTATTCAATCTCTAGTTATTCACAACAGTCATGTGCATCTGTTGCTTATAGAAGTCACCAACTCCCTAATTTTACCCTCTTGTGTTTTAGATTGAAAACCATGCCGTTGTTATTGTAAGCTCACATACTGAGTTGTATACCGATTTACAGTACATCATAAAACAAAACACCCTCTCAAGAAAACTCCCTTGGTCTAATACTCCTATGGCTGGGTGGTTCTTTAGAATATACTGTACAGATTAGAGGAAACTGCGTGTACAACCATTCCCTTTTTTGAATTCCTTGTTGAGTAGTGCAGGTAAGCCTTCTACCTACAGCTACATGTTCACTTGTCCTGTTGTTCCGTGATGTCAGATGGACAGAGTATCAGGTCGTCTCCACATGACCCCAAATACAAACAAGACTCCTCAATGCATGGTGTGTGAAATAATACACAGCAGAGCACAGCACTGCAATTAAATGAAAAATTACCAGCATTTATAGAGCAGATCGATATCTATCTACAGAGAGGAAATAACAAATTAGCAGCTGATAAATCTGAGAGAAACTTGAAATTCACACCGTGGCTGCGTTGTAACAGGAACAGGAGCAACATGTGAGGGCCAATCACGTTGCAGTAACCTGAGGCGGTTACCTGACCCCACCATCCCTAGCTTTGCGTTCCTCCGGCACACTCAGAGGTACAGTACTCACAAAGCCACTCTATCGTTTGGTAAACATCGACTTGATCATATTCTGGGGTTGGAAGGGGCACAGTGATCCACAGAGTTGTCGCTGAGGCCCCGGGTGGCCCCCAAACCTTCCCTTTTGCTGTACTCCAATGTAGGCATGTCAGACGTCGTGTCCTGGAGGGCCCAAGAGCACAGTGACTGGAGCCAACCTGCAGCCGCAGCAGCAGCACCTCAGCAGGTCTGGATCTCTCTAATAGCAGGTGAGCTGGATCGATGGAAAACATATATCTCATTGCTGCCAGATCAACCTTTACTAGCATCAATTGGTACTATACTTCTGGGATTGGGATTTGTTTAATGTGGTATCTCTTCTAAGCTCCAATTGATTTGCAATAACCATATTATCAGATTTTTTTCTGTGAGGGGGAAAAGGTACAGTATTTATTGCAGTCTATGATTGAATGAAGTGAAGCAAACAGCTACTATGACAAATGACATTCTATCACAGATACACGTTTTCATGATTGATGGATGCAAGAGAAAATAATAGACGTGTGGTCAATAATCAAATTACTTGATTTTTAATGAGCAGGGCAGGGAAAAACTCTGGACATTACTGAGGTAGCCTCTTTAAAGGACGGTTCACTAAAAATACAAATGTATATGATTTTGTGCTTACCTAAATAAAGTAAACAAAAAACCCGGAGTACGCACATAGGGTCAATACGTTGAATCAACGTTGTTTCTAAGTCATTTTAATGAAATTACGATGAACCAACATGGAATAGACGTTGAATTGGGTGTGCCCAGTGGGTGTGCATGATGGCAATAAAATGGGTTTGCTTTTGTAACAGTATAACTTTAGTCCGTCCCCTCGCCCATACCGGGCTCGAACCAGGGACCCTCTGCACACATCAACAACTGACACCCACGAAGCATCGTTACCCATCGCTCCACAAAAGCCACGGCCCTTGCAGAGCAAGGGGAACCACTACTTCAAGGTCTCAAAGTGAGTGACGTCACCGATTGAAACGCTATTAGCGCGCACCACCGCTAACTAGCTAGCCATTTCACATCTGTTACACTGTCAGTCCACTCTCACTCACATCCTCTCATTGAGGGTGACCCACATAAACGCTGGTACGAGAGGATGATACCTAATTCTAGTGTCACAGTTTACTCACAGTACTTGTGTTTTTAAATAAAGATAAATTACATGTTGAGGGTGAGATTAAGCGGATATCAAGCGTGGTTGTGTATTGCATTGGGTTTATCAGATAAAACAAACACCATCTCACTTCTGAGACCAAGGGAGCGAATTCGGTTCATAGCCCCGACTTGATGATCCCAAGTCCAGAAAACAACATCTTAGCCATTACTCCAAGAGGTGCGAACTTCTTGACGAGATTGCAAAGTAGGTGTTTGGCTAAGGTCGCTACAATATTATCTTAAGTTTCAGTTGCTCAACCTATATATTTATTTATTCCTATATACTGTAGTCCATTAGCCAGAGGGCCAAATTTAACATAATTGTCCACTTTGGGGTGACAAAGTCTAATGATGATTTTCATTAAGGTCCATGTCTGTGGGTTATATTTTGGTATGATAACCACTTATAGGAGGTAGCTAAATATAGTTTCACTGCATTACATGTTATGACCCCTTTCCGGATATTGAGCATATTAAATTAAATGTTGTATTATAAGGGAACAATCTTCTCACACTAAAGCAATTCATATATCATTTACTTCATTATACACAACACAAATTAACGTATGAAACAATTGGATTGGTAATGACATCTCTATCCTCCTGAGACCCGTGATGATTATTATTATTAAATGTTTGGGGTGGGAAAAAAACATGTTACCAAGAAAGAAATTAGAACAAATATTGTTATTCATATTTTATTGCAAGTGCAAAATTGTCCTCTGTAGTGGTCATTGGGATCTAAATATGAAAAAATATATAACATTAAAATCAATGGGGACAGAAGGTGAAAAACAGTTGTGGGATCCGGGTGTTTATTTTACCTTTATTTAACTAGGCAGGTCAGTTAAGAACAAAATTCTTATTTTCAATGACGGCCTGGGAACAGTGGGTTGTTCAGGGGCAGAACGACAGATTTGTACCTTGTCAGCTCAGGGGTTTGAACTCGCAACCTTCCGGTTACTAGTCCAACGCTCTAACCACTACCACTCTGTACCACTCTGTGTACAGAGGACATTTCTTGATAAGCTCTTATTTAATGTGAAAGAAAGTATTACACAGTCCTGACAACTCCCTTAACTATTCCTGAGATATTCACTTACCAGAAAGAATTTGAATGTCAAATTCACAAAAATTATAATTACACACACTTCTTTTCAAATGTCCACCGCATGTGCTAATTTTGACCACAGCCATTTTTTTAAGAACCAGGAAGATGAAGCTGTCAAGGTCGCACCCCCACACATGATATCATTGAAAAGCCTAGAATGTCCTCTTAAAGGGACAACAGGACTTTTAAAATGTTTTCATTTCACCTTTATTTAACCAGGTAGGCTAGTTGAGAACAAGTTCTCCTTTGCAACTGCGACCTGGCCAAGATAAAGCAAAGCAGTGCGACAGAAACAACACAGAGTTACATGGAATAAACAAAACATAGTCAATAATACAGTAGAACAAAACGCCTTAATACAGTGACTGTATGGCCTCAGAGTTACGGACCAAGAACTGATGTTCACTAGAGAGGAAAAAAATGAATTGCTGGGTCTCAAGAGGCTATGGGCCCTTTAAAAAAGAAAAGCTGCACACTCTAGGAGCAATCATTTATTTCCACTGTTTTGAAAGCCAAGCTGTTTTCATCAGGGTATAATCTCTATTGGCCCACCTTGGGGGTTCAAAGGCCATACATGGGGGTACATCAAGATAGAATGGGCTGTAATGGGTGGCGTTCTATCAACACATGGTACCCAGCTGATTACTACACCAAATGTCATACAGCTACACTGAACAAAAATTTAAACGCAACATGCAACAATTTCAAAGATTCTACTTAGTTACAGTTCACATAAGGAAAGCAGTCAATTGAAGTAAATTCATTATGCCCTGGTCTATGGATTTCATATGATTGGGAATACAGATATGCATCTTTTGGTCACAGATACCTTGAACAAAAAAAAGGAATGGGTGTGGACATGAAAATCTGTCAGTATCTGGTGTGACCACCATTTGTGCAACACATCTCCTTCGCATAGAGTTGATCAGGCTGTTGATTGTGGCCTGTGGAATGTTGTCCCACTCCCCTTCAATTGCTGTGCGAAGTTGCTGGATATTGGCGGGAACTGGAACACGCTGTCGTACATGTCAATCCATAGCATCCCAAACATGCTCAATTGGTGACATGTCTGGTGAGTATGCAGGCCATGGAAGAACTGGGACATTTTCAACTTCCAGGAATTGTGTACAGATCCTTGTGACATGGGACCGTGCATTTTCATGCTACAACACGAGGTGGTGGCGGCTGAAGTATGACACGTCAATGGGTCTCAGGATCCCGTCACGATATCTCTATGCATTCAAATTTCCATCGACAAAATGCAATTGTGTTCATTGTTCAAAGCACGCAGATGAACTACCCTGAGACGGCTTTTGACAGTTTGTGCAGAAATTCTTCGGTTGTCCAAACCCACAATTTCATCAGCTGTTTGGGTGGCTAGTCTCAGACTATCCCGCAGGTGAAGAAGTCGGATGTGGAGGTCCTGGGCTGACGTGGTTATACGTGGTATGGTGTTGTGAGGCCGGTTGGACAGCCAAATTCTCTAAAATGACATTGGAGGCAAAATTAATGTTAATGATAATAATAATAATAATACCATGATTTTGGGGATTTTCACAATTGTATCCATAGAAGGGTCATTTGGAGGAAGGATTCTTGACATATATTTGACATTTGAATCTTAAAACATAATTGAGAAATAACTTACTCAGGCCTCCTAATAAAACACCATATAGTTCCATCTGTTGTGCTACAGAGAAAATATTGGTGTCATGTGAAGCTTTACCACTTGCTCTAATATGAGTAGTGTTTTGATTTCAACAATTTCTTATATTAATGTATTATTATTGATAAATATTAACATTAATATTGAAAACATGCTGTTTTTGATATGGCAATAGTTTATATACAGTACCAGTCAACAGTTTGGACACACCTACTCCTTCTAAGGTTTTTCTTAATTTTTTAAAAACTTAAAAACTAAAAAAAAATCTAAATTGTAGAATAATAGTGAAGACATCTAAACTATGAAATAAGACATGAAATCATGTAGTATCCGAGAAAGTGTTAAACAAATCAAAATATATTTAACATTTGAGATTCTTCAAAGTAGCCATCCTTTGCCTTGATGACAGCTTTGCACACTTTTGTCATATACACTGCATTCTAACAAACTGCCGGTAATGAGGGCATCAACTCACATAGCTAGTGAAGTATTAAAGCTTCAGCCTTTATAGATGATGTCTAGTTCCACTATTTATGGAGAATTGTATAGTTTAGTTTAGGGCTTCTGCAATGTGTAATGGTTAGTGGCTGTCGAGGGCATCAGCAATAGTCCAATTGCTGAAAGGCTGGCTTTTTTTCTAATCACCAATTGCATAACTTCAATTAAATGTGTATTTTAACTAATGAACCACTGAACTAATGGCTACAAAATGATTAGGTAACATATTTCATTAAATAACATGCAAGGTTGAAGAGGTTACAGAGCATCGTTTTAAGGTGGTCAGGGACAGAAGAGCTTATGAATCACCAATGTTCCTATTGTGTTTACCTAAATCTTTGCATTATCACACTGAGACAACTCAACAGATGGCAGAGCACACCTTTCCATTTGGAAACTTGGTTATTCACCAGCAGTTTTCCTCTTGTTATATGTCACTCACTGACAAGTCACTCAATTAGCCCATGTCAGTTAACATTTTTTAAATTGGTTACTTAGTCTAGCCAGCGATCTTAACTTGTAATAATCATGGCCGAATTACCGACCGGGCACGTGCCCAGAGGCCCTGATCTCCAGGGAAACCCCAATGAATTGTGTTAGTCACTCTCATTCAGATATCATATTAACATGGCATAAGTTAAGGCAAAATGTTTATAATTGCAGGAAATTACCCGTAAAACAACAACAAAAAGTTATGTAAAGTAAAACATATTTATTTACCTTTTGTTAAAGAAGCACTTTCAAACTTTAAAAAAAATAATTTCAGCCAGTAGTTTTGAAAGAGGTGCTCAGGAGCCAAAAGTTGTCCCTGTTTTTTTTGTGTACTATGTCATCAAATTGTGCAAGCTGATTCCGGTCATCAGTCGAGCGGTGTTTCCTCTGACACAGTGGTGCATCTGACATTAGGGTTAAGAGAGCAGTGTGATAAGAAGTAGGGGGGCAGGCGTGTCATGTTTCGGAGAACTCTGGAGCAGTGGAAACGCGTTCTCTGGAGTGATGAATTCACCATCTGGCAGTCCAATGGCCGAATCCAGGAGAAGGCTAACAGAGGAGAACGCGGATGCCAGGAGAATGCTACCTGCCCGAATGCATAGTGTCCACTGTAAAGTTTGGTGGAGGAGGAATAATGGTTTAGGGCTGTTTTTCATGCTTTGGGCTAGGCCCCTTAGTTCCAGTGAAGGGAAATCTTACGCTACAGAATACAATTACGTTCTAGACGATTCTGTGCTTCCAACTTTGCAACAGTTTGGGGAAGGCCTTTTCTTGTTTCAGAATGACAATGCCTCCCCGCACAAAGCGAGGTCCATACAGAAATGGTTTGTAGAGAGTGGTGTGGAAGAACTTGACTGGCCTGCACAAAGCCCTGACCTCAACTTCATTGAACACTTTTTGGATTAATTGGAATGCCGACTGTGAGCCAGGCCTGATCGCCAGACCTCACTAATGTTCTTGTGGATGAATGGAAGCAAGTCCCCGCAGCAATGTTCCAACATCTAGTGGAAAGCCTTCCCAGGAGAGTGGTGGCTGTTATAGCAGCAAAGGGGGGGACCAACTCCATATTAATGCCCACGATTTTGTAATGAGATGTTCGACGAGCAGGTGTCCACTTACTTTTGGTCATATAGTGTATGTAGAATGCTCTATTGTTGTTTAATAGTCATTTTCAATTAGAATGCGAACATTCTAATTTGTGTCAACATTATTTTATCAGCCAGCAAACATTCTATTGTAGCTACAACATATACAGTATAAATGTGTGAAAAACATAGAAAGCTACTTTGTTGGAGAGGTTATCATATCAATTTGGTCAGGGGCTTGTGGGGAACAATTTAAAACGATTAACCCTTTGCTACCCAAAAGTGTACAAATCTTTCTGCTTGACATGGACCAATAGTTCTGGGTGGTTTATATAGCATTTTATAAACTGGGTGGTTCAAGCTCTGAATGCTGATTAGCTGAAAACCATGGTATATCAGACCGTATACCATGGGTATGACAAAACATGAATTATGTTGGTAACCAGTGGTCTAAAGTACTTAATTAAGTAAAAATACTTTAAAGCACTACTTAAGTAGTTTTGGGGGGTATCTGTACTTTACTATTTCTATTTTTGACTATTTTTACTTTTACTTCACTACATTCCTAAAGAAAATTCTGTACTTTTTTCTCCATACATTTTCCCTGACACCCAAAAGTACTTGTAACATTTTGCATGCTTAGCAGGACAGAAAATGGTCCTATTCGCACACTTATCAAGAGAACATCCCTGGTCATCCCTACTGACTCTGATATGGCTGACTAACTAAACACAAATGCCATGTTTGTAAATGATGTCTGAGTGTTGGAGTGTGACCTGGCTATCTGTAAATAAATACAAAACCAGATAATTGTGCCGTCTGGTTTGCTTAATATAAGGATTTTTTATTATTATTTGTACTTTTACTTTTGATAATTAAGTATATTTTAGCAACTACATTTACTTTTGATACTTAAGTACATTTAAAACCAAATACTTTTAGACTTTTACTCAAGTTGTATTTTACTGGGTGACTTTCACTTTTACTTGAGTAATTTTCTAGTAAGGTATCTTTACTTTTACTCAAGTACGAGAATTTAGTACTTTTTCCACCACTGTTGGTCACCAGTTTAAAATAGCAATAAGGCACATCGGGGGTTTGTGATATATGGCCAATATACCACTGCTAAGGGCTGTGTTCTAGCACTCCGTCATGCCTTAGCACAGCCCTTAGCCGTGATATATTGGCCGTATACCACACCCCCTCGGGCCATGTTGCTTAATTCATCTCTGTTAACTCAGAAGTCAAATATTGTGTAATTTGGTCAGTTGCACACAGAATTTGCTCACGGGAGATTTAATAGCATCTCATTCTCATGATGTTATTTTGCATTTCCTATCAGATATAACTTTGTCAATAATTCACTGGGCCGTGCTGAACAGGCATACAAAGTGTCTTACTCAAATAGGCCTGTTTACACAGTGTTGCTTACACATACTGTTATAGAGTTTTTATTATACTATTTACTGTGCCCTTAACTCTATTGTTGAGTATCGGCACAAGTGATTTTGATCGCTGATTGGTTGAGGTAGACGTGACCTAGCAACGTGCCTTTGTGTGGTGATTGGATGGATACCATGTGACGCCCTATCCGCAATCATGGCAGGGAAAAGATTTGTGCGGTGTGGGAAAGAAGTGAAGAGGACGTCTGTTGTTTGTAATGCATTGATATTTTCCTCAGTTGTTAACGCTGCGCGGAATGAAACCAAGAGGCATGCAAATATTTTTTTGCTGCAGGGCTTCACTTTATCCTTGGGCATGGATTTCGAATCGGAATGTCCAAATGACGTGTAATTTATTCTTTCAGCCTAGACAGAGTAGAGCAAAGTGCGTGGTTAGCAACTAGGATAGCTTCTGTCTATCCAGCTAACTTCATTACTGTACTTTAAAAAATACATATAGATAGCTAGATAACGGTATCAGACTAACTTTTTCCCAGTTTAGTTGGTATTTGCAACTTGTCTGTGTCGATGCCTCTCGACAGTCTTAAACATTCTGCTATTCTTTCAACTTTGTTTAAAATGGCAGACGACATAGAATTGATAGGAGCTTCTGAATTTATAAAAGGTAAGTGGAAATGATGTAGTTGTGTGAACTTGCTAACGTTAACTAACAGTTATCAAGTTAGCCAACTCAATAACGTTAGTATTTCGCCAACCTGGCTACTAACTAGTTAGCGCGAGCGAGCCAATGTACTGGTCAGACTCCTCTCTGTCTGTGACACGTGTTCGAGAACTGCAAACTTGATTACTCATATTTAACTATTTTCAAAGTAAATGAAACTAGCGAATTAATCTGCCATTTTGAGTTTAAAACTGACATTTGCTTGAACGTAGCAAGCTTTCTACGGCAAGTCACGCTACTTATTAATGACCGCTTGCGGGAAGCGAGAGAGACAGTCGCATGAGTAAAACAATGTTGCCATAAACGCATTCTTCCTTTTGTAAAGTGTGTGGTGGATGGTGGTTTTTATGGTCCCGCAATGTTTGTTGTTAAATGTATCCATGTTTTTTTTTTTCCAGATCGATTATATTTTGCTACCCTAAGAAGCAAACCAAAAAGCACTGCAAACACACACTACTTCTGCACGGATGACGAATTTATCTATGAAAAGTACGTTTTTTTTTTTGTGTGTGTTCTCCCTCCCAGAATCTCTTCTCACTTCCGTTCGCTTCAGTGCATTTGATTACCTACACTTTATTGGACAGCGGCAACAAGTCGCTTGGGCTGTTGAGGGAGCTTTCATTGCAATTATGTAACAGCTTTTCATTATACGTTTTCCAACGCAGATTAATATAACCATTGTGTTCCACTCTGCTTGGGGTTGACCAATGGTTTACACAAGGTTAACCCTCCCCGCTGTGGTTACAATACACACATATTTAATTGATAATACATATAGCAGATGGGGTAAATTACTGAATAGGATAGCTTAGTCATCTCTGTATTAGACATTTCTATTTAGAATATCAAGAATTTAAATAAGTAGTCTGACATTTTTAAATGTTAATTATATTTCAGCTTCTATGCAGATTTTGGACCCCTCCACCTAGCCATGCTGTATAGATATTGTTGTAAACTCAACAAAAAGCTGAAGGTAAGTCATGTGCATCTATCTCAAGCCTTACCTCCCTCAGTAAGAATGTACAGTATGCATCTGTGACAACAAAACCACTTGTGTAATTCTACCTCCCACACCCTAATTGACAACTGCAAGGTTTGTGACATTTGAAAACATGGCAACGCATACAGTAGTGTGGTTTATGGGGTTAGTTATTAGATAATTACAAAACCCACACATTTTTTCCTCGACCTAGAGTGTAGTTACTTGCAAGGACAATAATAAATTCATAGGCCCTACCAAACATTTTTCTGTTTGACAGTGCCTCGCATTGTGAAACTTGAAGGGTAGGAATGGAATGAATGGACAAAACAAAAGTCCTCAGACCGTGTAAATTAGGGCTTTGGCGAAGTTATTGGTGTTCTGTTTTTAGCCACCCTACACCTGTCCCAAAGCTGCGTTGTCACTTTCCCTCGGGCAGAGAGAGTCAATGGAGATGCCAGGATAAGCTGGCCTTCATTGCTCCCCGTTGCTCAGCAGTTTTATTGGGCTGACACAACACCAAAATCTAGTCCAACTTGTAGTATAAGGGGTCTAGGTGATGTGATGTTCTATCTAGGTCTACTCAATTTTAGCTTTCAATTGCCCTTTTAAAAGGCCCACCAGGCCAAACCTTCACAAGACCCTAGTCAAGGGGAGGTCCCATCGCTTTTGTGTAACTCGGTTATTCTCAACTGGATGGGTGCAGGGTGACTGAGTAAAAAAATATATATATATATATTTTTTTTAAATACTCCAGTCTGACCTTAAATTACATAAACCAGGTAGAAGTTAGGTAGAAATTATGAAATAAAATGTTTAAATAATGTTACTTCAGACTTTTTAAAATTCATCCTTCATTCACAGTATTATCAATATTTTCTTTGATTTTGTGGTCTCAAACCAGAGTTTATTAACATTCTTCATCAAGAATATTAGCATCATTTAATAATTGAAAGAGGTGGGAATGTTGTTCCGTTGACATATAATTGCTACATTTACTATCAATATAGTATTAAAAATCGTTTTCAGATTGTATTTTGGTGATAATTTTTTGCCACATGAATATTGCGTTACGACTGAAACAACTTGGAACAATTTGGGTCCCGAGGCAAAGCCAGCTGAAAATCACTTGTCTAACTCATGTCCTTCTACCACCTTGTGAATGTAACTCTCAGATCGTGTCATTAATAGAGGTCTGCGTCTGTCTTTTTGTCCTGTCAATTTTCCATCGATGCAGACAATCTGTAGGTCTGTCATATGTAGATGTTGGTCAATGTTGAAGGTAAAGTCTCAAGCAAGCATGATGTTTTTACCACTGCCCCATTTCTCTCCATGCCCCTGCGCTTCACCCTCCGGTGTTTGTGTTATGAACAGCTTGTTGCCTTAGGGACGGCATTCCTTTGAACCTCACTGGTTTGAATCTGCTGCATGACAAGCTGAGTGTCGTCTGGAGAGAAAAATACAAGGAAAAGTGGACAACCCTCATTGAGAAATGCTGAAATGAAACAGTTTGGAGGCTGAAATGTCTGTGAAATGAGTCAGGTTGTCCCTTTGACAATTACTCTTTGACCATCCCACACCTGTTGGACTTGAGTCTATTTGATTTGTGTTTTTGCCCCCACTCATCTACCCTGTTTCCACATCCTCTCACCACTCATGCATGTGTATGGCCTGGCCTCGGTTTCGTTTAACTTAACCTGTTTAGTGATGCATTTCAACTTTCTTTTTTGCCCTGACCTTTACCCAGAGAGGATCAAGGAAGTGTAAACGTCTGTCACTGCTCACTACATTTGTGAAGTCGAGTAGACTCAAAACCATAAATCAAATCCATCCATGTGTATTGCTTCAATATCGTGGAGGTTTAGGCCTACTATTTTAGGTCTAGACCTACATCATCTAGCAAACCTTGTTAGATAGTCTGAAGTATTTAGCATATAAAGTGAAAACATTACAGCAGATTAAAAGTCTGTTTTCCCCAGAATCCAATATAGGCTATATTTTCATGGTTACATTTCTCTAAGATATAGCAATTTAATTTCTCTATAAACACTAGCATATTGGTGCCATAAATGCAACAAGTAGGTCACTTCCCTCAGGCCTAGATGATGGTATTGATTCATGACCAGGCCCGATGTCTTTTGCTATGGTAAAATATTCCTCCCACACCCGTCCAATGGAAGTTGCTGCCTATGTTTTCCTCTCGGAGGAAAAGACTGAGGTCATCCTTACAAGCCTGTACAGTTTAATTTCCATACCACACTTCAATTAGTATAGAGACTTGAGCATGCTGCTCCTCACATTTCTGATTAGGCCTATGTAGCAGCGACTGGATTTGTGTCTATCTTCTAGCTTGCCTTTGCTGCTTCCAAGTGCTTTGGCCCCCTCTGGCAGTGATTCTGAACGAAAACATGGCACACGCTTTCACACACACCTGCAGCCCACCTGTCCTGCCAGCGGTGATGACATCCTGTCTGCATCTGAACATATCAGGGTTTTTCTGAATCAAAAACGTGCTTAGGGGGTGGGCGAGGCAGTGGGCGTGTCGGCCCATCGTTTCGGCCCCCATCTTGGCGGTGTAGAGGATTTAGTGAATTTTTAAGCCAATTTCCTGCAATTCTACAAATTTCTCCATGGCGCTGAGAGATTTGTGCAGTTTTAAAGCAATTCTCCTGCAATTCTATGCATTTTGCCATGGCTAATGCTGTTCTTTTGCTGAAACATAACAAAATCAATACTGCAAAATTAATTGGTTTTGGATTTTTTTTTCAATTCTCCCTGACTGTCTAGCTAGTGATTGTTAGTTCTCAAAGATTATGTTATAATTAACTTTTTTTTTGTCATTTTAAGTTTACACTGAAAGCCTTTTTCCATTGTGAAAATTATTTAAAAGTTGTATATATTTTTTCATAGCTTGTCCTGGGCGTCCCGAAAACAGTTAGGCGGCCCGGCCCGCCCAAGGATTTCAATGGCAGAAAAAAACTTTCGTTTGAGTAATATCATATACAAGCCAGAACTAGATGTTCTCTCAGGTCTTTTAATTAGCTCAAACTGCCATGTTCTTGCATCTTTCTCTTGAGTAGAAAATAGGAAGCTGACGAGTTCATCGTTGTTGATTTCTATTTTCTGCCACTATATAAATACATGATCATGCATAGTACTGTACAACCTATGGTCACCTAACCATCGTTTAGACATGGTTTGGTTGAGTTTGACTCATCCAGTGTTTGTGGATATCTTGATCAATTGTTCTAATCTAAATACCTTTAATGTGATGATGTTTTAATGGTTGTTTTTTTTTCCCCTTACGTGTGTTCTCTCCTTTTGTCTGCAGTCCTTCACACTGACCAGAAAGCGAATCGTACACTACACCAGCTTTGACCAGCGGAAAAGGGCCAACGCTGCTGTTTTAATCGGTGCCTATGCTGTGAGTGTCCTCTCTCTCGCTCACTGCAGGGAAAGAAAGTTATGCAAGGGGAATAGTGTATTTTGGGGCATTATGTCATGCTGCACCTCCCTAAGTAATGCAGCTCAACTCATTTTGCTTTAGTATCAATATACCCAGATGGGCCGATGCACATTTTCCCTAGCGTATTGTTTTTATTTGGTTTCACCGGTATTGTTGTCAATCAAGGCCTTTTTGAGTGCTTCTTTCAGCCAGTGCTGGCTAACTTCAAGGTGACAACCCCTGCAGTTTTAGCCATGCCAGCCAGATCTCTCTGACTCCCTTGGAGTCAGAATAGAAACGGATGGGAGCTGCTGATTTTATATATAGTCAGCCCTATTGTCCTCAATGTCCTGCCACAATGGCTCTATCTTCCAGCCCTTTTGAATGCCCAGCAGCTCCTGTTGCACTAGGCCCTATTCATTTGGCCCCTTGCTGCCAGCCATCCATGGTTGGAAGCGAAAGGACAGCCTTCAATCAGATACCAGCCTTAACTGTAATGTGTGACGGCATCCCCTGCCAGCTGGCTGCTCTGTCACGTGGCAGTAAACTTGGGGATTTATGTAGTGCTTCTGTTGCTGTGATGATGACATGGCTTATGACAGATGACATGATGATTATCTCCGGCAATGTGGGTCAGTAGTGTTTCACTTAGTGGACTGTGCCCAGTCTTTACCCCAAGGGAACAGACGGAGCGGTCAGCATCGGTCATGACAACCTTTTGTATATAACTTAAGGCCCTTCTCTGAATATTTCCATTGTGATGCCCAGCATCTAGAGGCTTTAATAAACCTGAACTTGACCCTCCTCTAAGGTAAGCACGATATATGCTATATCGGGCTTCATTCTGGTTTTGGCCCTTAATGTCCAAACGCATGGTTGATTAACCACAGTTGTGTATCTCAACCATGTTTACAGTTTCTTAACTAGCTAGCCTATCTAAATCCCCAAGTAATATTGTATTGCTGGCCTGGGTTCGATTGAATAGGGCCTTTTGTCTGTAGCACTCTTTGTCTTGCTAGCAGGCAAGGCAGGCCACATAGCTCTGGGAGGAGATATTAATAAGCAGCGTTGCAGCAGGGGGCATGCTGGATTATAATCTGGATTTGGGTTCCTATCCTGGATAACAGTGGCAGGAGGAAGGTTGCATGCCGTAATACCCCCTGGTCCTCCCCAAACAATAGACACCCCTGAAGTGAACCCTGTATAACATACTGTCCTATGCACAGCTGTACTTAAGGTTCCATGCTAGCTTTGTCCTCTCAGCATGTCTAGACACTAGCCATATTGACACATGGTCAGATGCTCTTCAATATTTATCCATGTGGGAAGGAATTTGTTGTACTGCACTTTCTAACAACAAATAGGAGTTGATCTACTCACCTTAAAGGATAAGTTTACCCCAAATTCACAAACTCCCAAGTGATTCCGTACATTGAAACTAGTTAAGTGGAGTTTGTCCCCCTTTCTCCATGTAGTGCTGTACTGAAACCGCTGCAAAAAAGGTTCACGTGACTCGTGACGTTGCTGGATACAGGCCTCGCTCTGCTCTGTTGCCAGTGAATTGATGATTCAGAAATTGTGTATTGAAAGCGTATGTCCAAATTAGCTATTTTTGTTAAAATTATTTGTGGTTTTGAGTAAGGAAATGTGTACTTTTACACCTGAAACAATTTCCCTAATTTATATAATTGTTTTATGTTGGCGACTGCCACAGTAGCTGAGATGGATAACAGCAGTGCTCTCGGGGGAATCCCTGCTATGTAGAAACTTCACATGATGACCTTATTCCCAGATGTGTTTTTTTTCTTCTGAGAAGTGTAGACCGCGTTACACATTAGTTTATACAAGGTAAACAACAACCTATAAATTTGTCTGACGACAAAATACTCGCAAGTTGTGAAGAAGTCTGGAAAGTCACCAACGGTGTCGTCGAACCGTATTTATTTGAGCCTGAGTATTTGGATGAAGAATTGAGGCAAATTGAGCTTCAGTTGGCAGTCGCTGCCGCAGCAGTAGCTGCACCACTGACCCAACTCATGCCCAGGATCAACAGACTGGTGGTGCAGTTTTGGCAATTATGCTCCTCTCACCCCCCCCCCCCCGTCATAAATTAATAGGGTATATAGAGTTCATTCAGAAAGTAATCAGACCCCCTGACATTTTCCACTTTTTTTATTTTCTTTAACTTTGGACTTATTCTAAAATGGATTAAAATATATATATATATATATATATATGCTTATCAATCTACACACAATACCCAATACTGACAAGGCAAAAACAGGTATTTAGATTTTTTTTGCAAATGTATAATTTTTTTTATTTCCGTAAGTATTCAAACCCTTTACGCACACCTGTATTTGGGGAGTTTCTCCCATTTCTTCTCTGCAGATCCTCTCAAGCTCTGTCCGGTTGGATGGGGAGCATCGCTGCACAGCTATTTTCAGGTCTCTCCAGAGATGTTAGATCGGGTTCAAGTCTGGCCCCTGGCTGGGCCACTCAAGAAACTTCAGAAACTTGTCCTGAAGCCACTCCTGCGTTTTGGGCTTTTTTGCTTTCGGTCATTGTCCTGTTGGAAGGTGAACCTTTACCACAGTCTGAGGTCCTGAGTGCTCTGGAGCAGGTTTTCATCAAGGATTTCTTTGTACTTTGCTTCGTTCATCTTTCCCTCAATCCTGACTAGTCCATGCCGCTAAAAAACATCCCCACAGCATGATGCTGCTACCACCATGCTTCACCGTAGGGATGGTGCTAGGTTTCCTCCAGATGTGACGCATGGCATTCAGGCCAAAAGAGTTCAATCTTGGTTTCATCAAACCAGAGAATCTTGTTTCTTATGGTCTGAGTCCTTTAGGTGGATTTTTCCAAACTCCAAGTGGGCTGTCATGTACCTTTTTTACTGAGGACTGGCTTCCGTCTGGCACTCTAGAGCTCTGTCAGTGTGACCATCAGGTTCTTGGTCACCTCCCTGACCAAGGCCCTTCTCCCCTGAGTGCTCAGTTTGGCTGGGCGGCCAGCTCTAAGAAGAATCTTGGTAGTTCCAAACTTATTCCATTTAAGAATGATGGAGTCCAGTGTGTTCTTCAATGCTATAAAAAAAATTGCTACCCTTCCCCAGATCTGTGCCTCGACACAATCCTGTCTCAGAGCTCTACGGACAATACCTTTTGACCTCATTGCTTAGTTTTTGCTCTGACATGTAATGTCAACTGTGGGACCTTATATAGACAGGTGTGTGCTTTTCCAAATCATGTCCAATCAATTGAATTTACCACAGGTGGACTACAATCAAGTTGTAGAAACATCTCAAGGATGATCAATGGAAACAGGATGCACCTGAGCTCAATTTCGAGTCTCATAGCAAAGGGTCTGAATACTTCTGTAAAAAAAAAAAAGTTTAAGAAACAGAGGCGCAGAATTTTTTTCACCTGTTTTTGCTTTGTCATTATGGGGTGTTCTGTGTAGATTGCTGAGGAACTTTCTTTTATTGAATCCATTTTAGAATAAGGCTGTAGCGTAACAAAATGTGGAAAAAGTCAAGTGGTCTAACTACTTTCAGAGTGCACTGTATGCTGACCTGTAGAGCACATCTAGGCCTTTATGTTTACATTATATGGTGCAATGGTAATAACACAATAAGAACACCTGCAACTTCAAGAATTAAACTCCACTGAACTTGTTTCGATGTATGCAATCACTTGGGAGTTTCTGGATTTTGGGTAGACTCCTTTTTAAAGGGGATATAGCTATTTAAGGGATTTATAAATTAATGATATGTACCCATTGATTCTTGACGAATATAACTTATAAATGCCTCATGAGCTTAGTTTAAATGTTGTACCTTCAGAAGCCAAACTATATAAGCTGTTTTACTCTGTAAACAACGCAGGGGTTGGAACAAATTATTTTTCAATAGTTTCGTTCTGAACATTTCCAACAAGCAAAAAGTTCTGAACCAGTTCAAACCATAAAGTAACATTTTATATCGTTCCTTTTTAAACATGTTTTTATATATAGCTCAACATTAATCAATCAGTGCTTATAGAGCACCAATCAGTGACTCGCATCCTTCAGAGCGTTGGCTTAACGTTGGACCAGAGATGGCTAACAAGCTTTGTGTGTGCAGAGCGGCAGCAGAATACATTTCCTGTATTGGCCAATAGGAGACTGGTAACGTTGTTGGAAGAGTATTGCACTGATGGTGTGTCTAATCTGTCACTCGGTGACCCTCATTTTAAGCTGCTATCACTTATTCCTTCCTAGACCATCTCTCCAGGGTAGATGCACAAAACGAAGCGCTGAGCTAAATTTTGCCTGAACCTTGACCGATGCCCAAGATCAACTTTTCATTCATTGACACTGAAATATCACGTTCTCTTTCAAAACCAAGCCATATAGTGTCTCCCAGCTGCATGAGTCATTAGCTCTCAAATGCACACTGAGGACATAGCATTCAGAAATCAATATCGTGCCTGATGAACTGCGATTTAACCAATTTAGATGGGATATGGGATGGGATGTTTGTCTGCGTTGTTATAACCTCTGTAGCTACATCATGTGGATTGTGTTGACTTTAATAAGGAGAGAATGTACTGGGAACACGGCAGGGAGGTCTGCTACTCCCTGTGTTTTCGTTCCAAGTGGGTCTCCATTGATCCGGTCACGTGATTGTGTGGGCTCTGAGGAGCCCTCCTGGCCCTGCTCTCATTACAGAAGTGTGATGCTGCTCTTTAATACAAATGACCCGCTTTCAACCCGAGAGGATTATGTGGGACAAACAGCTGGCCCACATTCTGTAGGATGGATCACGTGGGACAACACACTCCCACACCAGCGGAATAGTTTAATCTGGTGCGTGTTTGATGGATCCAATTGTCTGACTGGTGAATATTTCATGAAGCGGGAGCAGGAATAACAAAGCTCTGTTCTACTTGCTGAGAAGACGCCGGCTTCATGCACTGTTTGGCCTCCGTGTCACCAGACCCACTGACACAAAAGCTGCATTCACAAGCCCACTCTCCCATGCATGGCCCCTAGTCGAGACAAATCATCCAGTCAACCTTTGAATATTGGCACTCTAGGCCAGATTTGCTAATTGTTCAAGCCAGGGTCCTGTTACAGCAGTTGGGTGTAAGAAAGTTGGTCTTAAACGCTAGGTCGGTTGGCGTAGCTACATCCGACTTTGGGATCAGAATTGACACCTGTTGCACCAACCAAAAATAAGACTAGTCGTAGCTAAGTCCGGCTTAAGCAATGCGCCTTCATGAGATTTAATGCTTCATATTGATGGTTGCTAGGCAGCGGCCGTTACTAGGCTGTTACTATCCCCGTGGCAGTTCTAAACTTTGCGAGGCAAGTCCCATCGCTTCGCAAAGCCCACCACTATCCACAACTGTATGGATCAATCAGTAATTACTATTACGGAAATAAGTAGACTGCCATTGAAGGCATTTATCGTGTTGTTGCTTACGGAAACTCCCAAAGTCATCCAACCGTTTTAGATACTTTAAAGCAACAGCCGTGTGTTGTCAACTGTAATTTCAGCACCGTTATGATTGGGACAGCGTTATCGCGCTGGTTTGAGACAACCGTGGGGGGACTCCTCTTTATCACAGAAATCTGACATTGATGGATTTTTCACAGAATCTTCGTTTTGAGTATTTGGTTCCAATTAGGCTGGGAAAATGTTCATGATGATGATCTAGTTTACTCGTCTATCAGTTGTCAGAACATTTTGCTAGCATGTAATGTAGCCTACGCTAGCCTAGTAAAACAGGTGGATCGTTTTGCTCCTCACTCATGTAGTAGGCTGGGCTATATTCCGAGTAAAAACCCTTGTCTGATAATCAATCAACGTGATTCTGTTTCACTGAATCTCCGTCTGTATATTTGGTTATTGGATCAATTAGTTGCTGATTTCTGATCAGACACATTTAGCGTGCTGTAATGTAGTGTATTAATCAAGTGTGTTACTTTTGCTATTGACTCGCGTATAGGCAACTCGAAAAGCCCACAGAGGTTGTGATATATGAATACGAAACTCACGTCCTTTTGAAAATATAGATAGCTCATTTCTGTGTGTCATGAAAGAATGTCCCAGTTGAACGCCCTATGCCTTCTCTCTACTAGACGTAGAATGTACGCCCAGGCCTAGCACGTAGATTGGCTAACGCCCAGGTGGTGCAACAGGTATCATTTTTATGTCTGCCCGTAGAACACATTTTACGTCGGACGTAGAGTTAGGACCAACCGGTCCCGAGGCAGTTTTCACTGGTTGTTCACATTGTCTTTATTTACGTTGTTCAGTTATTTTTTTGCAAGCCTTTAAAAAAAAAAAATTTTTTATTTTTACATGTAATAATTAGCTAAATCTGGTCCTCTACATCCAAATGTTATGAACACACCTTGTACTCTAGCTGATAAATTAACTTATTCGGTGGAAGTGAAATGGCAGACGTGCTGCTCCACTCTGTCGTTGCTACTCCTTGTATGGATGTGGGACGCTGAGGTGTTGCGTTCCGCAGTGTTTCGTTTTTAGCGTTGGTTCAGATGTGCTACCTGCTTTGCTGACACGGTTGGGAGAGCAACACGTTCATGAATGGATGACTTAACTAGCGTGTGCTTTTTATGTTCTCCATTTGGAGAGCCCGTGGTGCTGAAACGTGGCCTACTGGCCTCTATGCTGTTGCCTGTGGAATGTCATCTGTGACACATTCTGTGTCCTTGTCTCCCGATCATGCTATATTAGTGCTCTGAGAACCAATCTTTTCAAAACCCGAATCAATCGGGAAGCTGGAGGATTACCAAAATCATGGAGCGATTTCAGTAAATTCAGTCATGGTTTATGACCTGCTTCCTCGTCTCTCCCCCTCTCTCAGGTCATCTACCTGAAGAAGACTCCAGAGGAGGCCTACAGGGCTCTGATCTCAGGCTCCAATTCTTCATATCTTCCCTTCAGGTAAGACCAGCCATGTCCACACTATCACACAGCAGCATGGTTTCTTACCACAGAAACCATCATTGGATATTTGCCTTGGAAGCTTATCTTGGCTAATTCCCTTACCTTTGTATCATGGTTGAGCTTACAGAGGTGTTTTTGTTTTACATTGTGTCTCTGCAGTCCATATTGCGGGGCTTTAAGCAGCTTGCGTACCTTTTCGTACTGTGCTTGCTCTGCCTAGTGCATAGGACTGGTTCATTGGTCTGTTTTCCTGCCTTGTCTGGTTTCCACCTCCCAGAGGAGACCGACACCAGAGGCTTCCCCAGTTCCCATTTTTTGTTTGTGTCACCTGAAACGGTGACGCCCTGTCTGTCCCTAGGACATCTGATACTCTGTAATAACTCTGTCATGCAACCTGACAGCACAGACATGGGTCACAGCTCCACAGCACAATTAGTCCCCCGTGACGCCTCCCTTTCTGTCATCCTTGTCGTCATTTTCCCTTAATCCTCTTATTAACAGGGTGTATGTCTTACAATAGATTGGGCCTGTGTGTATATGTATGACGCATGACGTGAGGCTAAAATAACTTCCGGCGTGTCTCGTGTCTTATCAGAACCAGTTATTAGACCTGAGAAAGCAGACGAATTGGTGTGTTCTCGGATTGTAATAATACTTCATAGTAAGGTCTTTTGGTAGTCCCAGGCTTGTGGCATTGACAAAAAAAAATCTAGATTCTACAAGTTTAGCCTGCAATTGTTTTTAGTCAGTTATTATACCTGCCTTACTCCAAAACAGAACTTGTATTTGTTTTACTCTGCATATTCCACCCACTCCATGAACACATCCTCTCTCTCCCCAGCATAACGTGGAGTTAATCTGCTTTCTCGTGGCATAAGATATCTATGCCTGTTGTGGATCAGTGGACTCACTCTTTAAAAGGATTGGGCTACATTTTTAGAGTGGGCGTGCCAAAAATTGAACAAACAAATCTTTCCCATCACTCGCCATTGTTAGATGTGTAAAATGGTTTAATCTTGGTTGCTGGTTGCTTTCACTTGTCATATAACACAAACAAACAAGCAGTTTTCATGCATCTGGAGGGAGTGTACGGTTTAGAATGGATAGCTGGATTAGATTTTGCCTGGCTACCCAGACTCCTTGCTCAGGCCAAACGCTACACCACGCCCATGGTCATTAGCTTCTTCTTCGCAATAAGTCTGGATCAGAGTACATCCCCGACCCTTCACCGAATACGAATGCATTCGGGGCCGTCTGGTTGGCCCAGAAACCGATGGGTTGGGCCAGAACACACGTGGGTGATGCAGCGGTTTTGAAAATTCATCATTGGCTTTTATACTTTGATTGGTTAGAGTCAATCCAATCGCTGATGACTGTTTTGTAAAATACCCCTCTTCACCTTAGTCAGATAGCCTTAATTGAATTAATTTGAAGTGTGTAGGGAACCTGCAGAGCAGTGGAAGAATTTAGTGTGAGTCATCAAGCTAGCTGCTTTAATTTGGTATTATTTATTATTTTATTTACCTTTTATTTAACTAGGCAAGTCAGTTAAGAACAAATTCTTATTTTCAAAGGCCTAGGAACAGTGAGTTAACTGCCTTGTTCAGGGGCAGAAAGGCAGATTTTTACCTTGTCAGCTCAGGGATTCGATCTTGCAACCTTTCGGTTACTAGTCCAACACTCTAACCACTAGGCTACCTGCCGCCCCACACTGGGTCAGGTGGGGCTTCTGTAATCCTAGCTGGTCATTTGGGGTCAGTCGCGTGGTGTAGATGTTGTCACGGTTTGTTGATGGAATTGTCCATTGTTAGATCGTCTATGCATTGAACAGGCCACAGATAACAGGAACAAGGCTATAGTCCTGTGTGTACGTGCTCCATAGCGAATAGCCTTACCTCATCAGCTCCTTCCTATTGAACAGTGGAGGGAGTCACACCCTCATGATCAGTCCCATCTGCATTCCAACTCAATTTCACATGGATGTGAGGAATTAGTGATGGCGTTGGGGATATATAGATGTGTGGGAGCATGAACAGGACAGAGGTTGGGTAAGTAAAGTGAAGGCATGTCAACAAGAGCTGTTGTATCTGTTCTCTGCCCCTACATTGACCTGTGATTGCGTTCTGTACCTGTCTTGTACATGGGTCAGCAGCCAGGCTCTACGGTCGATTTTTGGCATTGTTGGCCCGAGTTATGATGGTGACAGATATCCACCCTTAGGGCTTGCCTAAACCTGCCAGTGTGTTTGAGTTGAAGCTGGATAATAGCATGTAGTCCTATGGACTCTCCCTATGTTGGTAGTAAACAGGTGAGAGATTAGGATATCTCACTGAACCCAGTTGTCCTTGCTGACATCTCTCTCTTGTCTGTGCTTGGTTACAATTTAGGCCTATCGTCACTACATTACTATGTTCTCCGACTACTCTTCCACTCCTTTCTTTATTTACTCACTAACTTACCATGAAGCATTGTGTCTATCCACCAAAAGAAAATACAGATCTGAATACAATGTGTACGACTTTGGAGTCTTCCTGGTCATAGAAGAATCATAGGCGCTGCAGTGTTTGCAGTCAGCCCTGTTGTCTCCTCTCTGTGGTGACGCCTCTTGGCGCTCTCTGGTTTAATTGGGTCCTTGTGTGGCCCACAAAGATGGCCTTCTTGCCGGGGCCACGGGGCTGTGTGAATGGAGAAGAATGCAGCTTTGTCAGTTTACTTGACCAGCTCTAATGGCCCCTAGCTAAAGGGATGGCACTTATGTAACTTGTTGTGTTGGGTGGAGAATAAACGAGTAGAGATTGGCGAAGAGGGGAGACGGTGTTCTCATTCGATCATTAATGCTCTCTTGTCCGGCGCTTTAAGCTGTGGGAGCATTCTCAACTACGCTAGAGCCCTATTTTTACATACTTGTGTAATGAAGGCTGGACCAATCCTCCTCCCACCACTCTGCGTTGCCAGCACAATTTAGTTTCCTTTGAACTTGATTTGATGGATATCGCTGGGCTACTTTTAGAAATTCTATTTCTAACTGGGCCTTTGACCTTATTCGTCCCACCTCTCCCCAGTGGCTCCCTCCAGAGGGTCGTGTGTGTGTGTGTGTGTTTAGAGAACAGTGGGACACAGATGCTTCCCCGATCCTCTCTTCCCGTAGTTAGTAGCTGACTTTATTTTAACTGTGCGGACTGGAGTTTGGTTTTTGGATGCGGTTGTTACAATGTTATGAGAGGGAAATGGACAGACCTACACACACCCACAGTAGTACATAGACACACATTACGTCAGGGGTCTCCAACATTATCTAGCATGAGCTACTTTAAAAAAAATTAAACAAGTCGCAAGCTACAAATGTATTTTTCTAGCTTTCAAATAGGCACGTTCTTCTCTTCTCCCTTGCAACTCTTCCTTGGGTTCTTAGTGCACTACTTTCTCTTGTACACTTTTCTGTCAATAAACCTGGTAAAATAATGGTTAATAAACCACTAAGGGGTATTTATTTATTTTTTCTAAATTGTCTTTTCTCAGTTGTATATTTCCTGGTTTTAGAGTTTTTTGTTTTGTTTCTCAATTACAATTGTTCGTAAAGGAACAATGAATGTTGGATGTTCTGAGGCCATGTCAATTGTTAAATCACAATCTTTTTTCAAATCAAATTTATTTGTCACATACACATGGTTAGCAGATGTTAATGCGAGTGTAGTGTAGCGAAATGCTTGTGCTTCTAGTTCCGACAATGCAGTAATAACGAGTAATCTAACAATTCCAAAACTACTACCTTACACTTGTGTGTGTATAAGGGGATAAAGAATATGTACATAACGATATGAATGAGTGATGGTACAGAACGGCATAGGCAAGATGCAGTAGATGGTATCGAGTACAGTATATACATATGAGATGAGTATGTAAACAAAGTGGCATAGTTTAAAGTGGCTAGTGATACATGTATTACATAAAGATGCAGTAGATGATATAGAGTACAATATATACGTATACATATGAGATGAATAATGTAGGGTATGTAAACATTATATTAAGTAGCATTGTTTAAAGTGGCTAGTGATATATTTTACATCGGTATCCATCAATTCCCATTATTAAAGTGGCTGGAGTTGAGTTAGTGTGTTGGCAGCAGCCACTCAATGTTAGTGGTGGCTGTTTAACAGTCTGATGGCCTTGAGATAGCTGTTTTTCAGTCTCTCGGTCCCAGCTTTGATGCACCTGTACTGACCTCGCCTTCTGGATGATAGCGTGGTGAACAGGCAGTGGCTCGGGTAGTTGTTGTCCTTGATGATCTTTATGGCCTTCCTGTGACATCGGTTGATGTAGGTGTCCTGGAGGGCAGGTAGTTTGCCCCCGGTGATGCGTTGTGCAGACCTCACTACCCTCTGGAGAGCCTTACGGTTGTGGGCGGAGCAGTTACCGTACCAGGCGGCGATACAGCCCGACAGGATGCTCTCGATTGTGCATCTGTAGAAGTTTGTGTGCTTTTGGTGACAAGCCAAATTTCTTCAGCCTCCTGAGGTTGAAGAGGCGCCTTCTTCACGACGCTGTCTGTGTGGGTGGACCAATTCAGTTTGTCTGTGATGTGTACGCCGAGGAACTTAACTTACTACCCTCTCCACTACTGTCCCATCGATGTGGATAGGGGGTGTTCCCTCTGCTGTTTCCTGAAGTCCACAATCATCTCCTTAGTTTTGTTGACGTTGAGTGTGAGGTTATTATCCTGACACCACACTCCGAGGGCCCTCACCTCCTCCCTGTAGGCCGTCTCGTCGTTGTTGGTAATCAAGCCTACCACTGTAGTGTCGTCCGCAAACTTGATGATTGAGTTGGAGGCGTGCGTGGCCACGCAGTCGTGGGTGAACAGGGAGTACAGGAGAGGGCTCAGAACGCACCCTTGTGGGGCCCCAGTATTGAGGATCAGCGGGGTGGAGATGTTGTTACCTACCCTCACCACCTGGGGGCGGCCCGTCAGGAAGTCCAGTACCCAGTTGCACAGGGCGGGGTCGAGACCCAGGGTCTCGAGCTTGATGACGAGTTTGGAGGGTACTATGGTGTTAAATGCTGAGCTGTAGTCGATGAACAGCATTCTCACATAGGTATTCCTCTTGTCCAGATGGGTTAGGGCAGTATGCAGTGTGGTTGAGATTGCATCGTCTGTGGACCTATTTGGGCGGTAAGCAAATTGGAGTGGGTCTAGGGTGTCAGGTAGGGTGGAGGTGATATTATCCTTGACTAGTCTCTCAAAGCACTTCATGGTGATGGAAGTGAGTGCTACGGGGCAGTAGTTGTTTAGCTCAGTTACCTTAGCTTTCTTGGGAACAGGAACAATGGTGGCCCTCTTGAAGCATGTGGGAAAAACAGACTGGGATAAGGATTGATTGAATATGTCCGTTAACAAACCAGCCAGCTGGTCTGCGCATGCTCTGAGGGCGCGGCTGGGGATGCCGTCTGGGCCTGCAGCCTTGCGAGGGTTATCACGTTTAAATGTTTTACTCACCTCTGCTGCAGTGAAGGAGACTCTCTGTAAAAAAAATAAAAAATAACGAACAAATGTTTTTTTGTGTAATCCCTCTTTCTTTAAAAAAAAACATTGCGAATTTAGCGAGTGAGCAATGTGCCTGTCTAGCGACGGTTCTGTACTGCTGCTGCTCATTTCATGGCAGAGTTTGCAAATAATAGATATAAATGATATACTTACTCATGATATACTTCTGCTAGGTAAGCCTACTTTGCAGTTAACATTTAATTTGAAAGGTTTTAGGGAAAGTATTTCTGTCAACCCACGACAGTTATCATATCAACTGACTTCACACTGAGTGATAGACAAATGCAGGCACCGTGTGTAGACAGACGGGGTCAATGTTGCTGGAAATGAATTTGCAGATATTGTGTCAGGTTTGGCATTTTAAGCCAATAGTGGCTAATCAGGGGTGGGATAAAGCCAATATTGTGTTGATTTACACGGTAGCTTGATAGCTGTGATATTTGTTTGACGGTTTGCGATGGAACACATAAAATGTAGTATACTTTCGGAGTTGTTTGGCGAGTTACTCGTAGGTGGGCTGGGAGCTTGCAATCAACCTGTTGGGAGAACCCTGCATTACGGTTTGTAGGCACACACATTATGGCAGGGGTCTCCAACCTTTTCTAGCATGAGAGCTACTTCATTTTTTTAAACTTTCAAATAGGCACAATCTTCTCTTCTACCCTGCAAATTTCCCCCATGTCCTTGGTGTACAACAGATGTTTTCTGTCAGTATTCAGTGCCTTCAGAAAGTATTCCTACCCCTTGACTTTTTCCACATTTTGTTGTTTCAGCCTGAATTCAAAATGGATGAAATATTGAAATGTCTCACCAATACCCCATAATGACAAAGTTGAAACATATCTAATTAACATAAGTATTCACACCACTTTGGCAGCGATCACTTCTGGGTATATCTCTAAGAGCTTTGCACACCTGGATTGTACAATATTTGCCCATTTAAAAAAATAAAAATAAAAAAAAAGTTCTTTACGCTTTCAAGTTGGTTGTTGATCATTGCTTGACAGGCATTTTCAAGTAGATTTAAGTCAAAACTGTTACTCGGGCCACTCAGGAACATTCACTGTCTTGTTAAGCAACTCCAGTGTTGTATTTGGCCTTGTGTTTAAGGTTATTGTCCTGCTGAAAGGTGAATTTGTCTTCCAGTATTGGTTGGAAAGCAGACTGAACCATGTTTTCCTCCTAGGTTTTTGTCTGTGCTTAGCTCCATTCCGTTTCTTTTTCTAACCTGAATCTCCCTAGTCCTTGCCGATGACGAGCATATCCATAACATGATGCCGTGCTTGCATAACCACCGTGCTTGAAAATACAGTTTGAAGAGTGGTACTCCATGATGTGTTGGATTTGCCCCAAACAACATTTCTTTGCCACATTTATTACAGTCTTACTTTAGTGCCTTGTTGCAAACAGGATGCATGTTTTGGAATATTTGTGTTCTGTACAGGCTTCCTTTTCACTCTGTCAATCAAGTTAGCATTGTGGAGTAACAACAATGTTGATCCATCCTCAGTTTTCTCCTATCACATCCATTCAACTCTGTAACTGTTTTAAAGTCACCATTGGCCTCATGGTGAAATTCCTGAGTGGTTTCCTTCCTCTCCGGCAACTGCGTTAGGAAGGACACCTGTATGTTAGTAGTGACTGTATTGGGTCTACCAATAAGTGCTCTTCTTTGCGAAGCATTGGAAAACCTCTTTCTTTGGTTGAATCTGTTTGAAATTCACTTCTCGACTGCGGGACCTTACAATTATGTGTAGGGTACAGAGATGAGGTATTCATTCAAAGATAATGTTGACTATTATTGCACACAGTGAGTCCATGCAACTTATGTGACTTGTTAAGCAAATGTATTACTCCTGAACTTATTTAGGCTTGCAGTAATAAAGGGGTTGAATACTTATTGACTAAAGACATTTCAGCTTAATTATTATTATTTTTTGTTAGAAATGTCTAAAACAAATTCTACTTTAACATTATGGGCTATTGTGTGTAGGACAGTGACACAATTTAAATGTAATCCATTTTAAAATAATGCTGTAACACAATTGCTGATTTCTTTTTTTTCCCAGCTAGCTTTCCTCTGTTCTGGGATTTCTTTCCCTTTTAAATGTTTTATTTTTTTCCTCAAGCATTCAATTCTTCATAGAGAACAACAAATTGATGTTTTTTAGGTCTGTTTTAAATTGTTATTGCCTATCTAGCGAGAGTGGAATGTGTCTAGCCTATGTTGTTAGGCCTACTGCTGCAGCACATGTTATGGCAGAACAAACATGTTATGCAAATAAATCGCCACCCAATTGATACCAATAATCACGATATATATATATATATATAGTACCAGTCAAACCATTTTTTTTATTTTGACTATTTTCTACATTGTAGAATAATAGTGAAGACATCAAACTATGAATAATAAATATGTCGTAACCAAAAGTGTAAAATAAATATTTTAGGTTCTTCAAATTTGCCTCAATGAAAGCTTTGCAAACTCTTGGCATTCTCCCTCGAATGAGTAGGTGTCCACACTTTTGACTGAAACTGTACTTCTGTCAGGTAAGCCTACTTTGCAGTTAACACTTAATTAAAACATTTTTTATTTTTTTTTACCTTTAGTCAGTTAAGAACAGACAGATTTGTAGTTTGTCGGCTCGGGGATTTGAACTTCCAACCTTCCCGGTTACTAGTCCAACGCTCTAACCACTAGGCTACCCTGCCGCCCCATTGAGGAGGTTTTAGGGAATGTTTTTCAACCAACAAGGCTTTTATCATTAGCATCACAAATTGGCTACACACAGAGTGATAGACAAATGTGTGCACCAAACAGACAGACGGGAGCAATATTGCTGGCAGATATTATGTTTAGGTTTTTAAGCCAGTAGGGGCTAACCAGGGGGGATAATGTCAATGTGGCTTTGATTGGGTAGTAGCCAGGAGCTTGAGGTGTCTAATACTTGTGAGAATTGTTGATGACAGTTTGCAATGGAAACCATGAAAAATGCATGTACTTTCAGAATGATTTGGTGAGCTACTCATAGGTGGGCTGCGAGAAACTGGTAGCTCTCCATCTACCTGTTGGAGACCCCTGCATTACGGCATATAATCACACACACGTACACAGTTTCAGCCTTTTGTGTCTGAAACACCTTGTTTTGTGTTGTGAGTGGTGTCACGGTAACTGAACTCCTCGTGTCTCTGACACACCACTTTGTGTAGGTGGCCTCTTGAAGGCTCTTGGTTGAACTTCTGCCATTCCCTTTGATGCTCCTGTCAGTAACAGAGCGCTCCCAGCCTGCAGCAGCACTCCGACCTAGAGAGAGGAACGAGAACAAACAGCTGAATTTGACCCAGATTCTTCTGCCAGCTACAATATGCCTATGAAATGAGGAATTAAGTACATGCGTGCATAATGTGCAATTTGAGATTTTGTGCGTGCCAAATTGTGTGTTTGTGAAACAGGGAAGCTGTGTTTATAGATTAATACTTTTTTTTTCTTGTCAGCATTGGAGAATACCAAATGAGCTGAGGTTGAAATGCAAGTGCTTTGATTTTGTGAAAAGCTGTCTCTATAAAGATATGTCTTCCCACATTCGTTAGTCTCCTCTCTCAGGGCCAATTTCTCTGCACACAACATCTCCTTAAGGACGTGACGAACGTTTTCAGTTTTCACCATGAATATATATATATATATATATATATATATATATACTTTGATCTCCCTATTGCCCTGTTTCAAGTGTTCTTTTCAAACGTAATGTTTTTTTTGTTCTCCTTTGTCGTTGGCCTATCTAGTATCCCAATTTTGTCCAAGGTCACTGTCTGTCACCTGAGAAGTGGATGGTGACATCACTTGTCCTGGCTCAAGGACTTATTCAATTGGAGCATTCCTCTTGATGCTCATGTCCCACAAAAAATAAGATGTTTGGATTCTATGTTTGGATATGGACCAGTGGTTTCTGATTTGTGTGTGTGCAATGGGGACGTTTGCTGTGTTTTGATAGGGGTGAGTACATGGCGGGTACCTTGTTCCGTAGCTAAAGTTTGGGGTCACTTAGAAATGTCCTTGTTTTTGAAAATAAACCAAATTTATTGTCCATTTAAAATAACATCAAATTGATCAGAAATACAGTGTGAATGACTATTGCAGCTGGAAATGGCAGATTGTTTTAAAGGAATGTCTACAGAGGCCCATTGTCAGCAACCATCACTCCTGTGTTCCAATGGCACGTTGTGTTAGCTAATCCAAGTTGATCATTTTAAAATACTAATTGATCATTAGAAAACCCTTTTGCAATTATGTTAGCACAGCTGAAAACTGTTGTCCTGATTTAAAGAAGCAATAAAACTGGCCTCCTTTAGACTAGTTGAGTATCTGGAGCATCAGCGTTTGTGGGTTTGATTACAGGCTCAAAATGGACAGAAACGAGTAACTTTCTACTGAACCTCATCAGTCTATTCTTTTTCTGAGAAATGAAGGCTATTCCATGCGAGAAATTTCCAAGAAACTGAAGATCTCGTACAACGCTGTGTACTACTCCCGTCATACTGGCTCTAACCAAAATAGAAAGAGGAGTGGGAGGCCCCGGGGCACAACTGAGCAAGAGGACCAGTACATTAGTGTCTAGTTTGAGAAAGACGCCTCAAGTCCTCAACTGGCAGCTTAATTAAATAGTACCTGCAAAACACCAAAATTCATATACTAAACAAATGTATAAATGCAACAATTTCAAAGATTTTACTGAGTTACAGTTCATAGAAGGAAGTCAGTCAATTTAAATAAATGAGGCCCTAATCTATGGATTTCGGATGACTGTGAATGGGCACAGCCATGGGTGGGCCTGGGAGTGCATGGGCACAGCCATGGGTGGGCCTGGGAGGGCATAGGCCCACCCACTTGGGCCAGCCTCCCTCAGACAGTCCTGCAGGTGAAGAAGCCAAATGTTGAGTTCCTGGGCTGGCATGATTACAAGTGGTCTGCAGTTGTAAGGCCAGTTGTATTTACTGCCAAATTATCAAAAATAATTTTGGATGCAGCTTATGGTATAGAAATGAACATTACATTTTCTGGTAACAGCTCTGTTGGACTTTCCTGCAGCCAGCATGCCAATTGCACGCTCCCTTAACTTGAGACGTCTGTTGCATTGTGCTGTGTGACAAACTGTAGATTTGTGGCCTTTTAATGCGCTCGGCACAAGGTGCACCTGCGTAATCTGTTTAATCAGCTTCTTGATATGCCACACCTGTCAATTGGATGGATTATCTTGGCAAAGGAGAAATGCTCACTAACATGGATATGAACACTATTTGAGAAAAACCTTGTGCGTATTGAACATTTCTGGGCTCTTTTAGCTCATGAAAATGGTACCTACACTGTTGTGTTTATATTTTTGTTCCGTGTAGTTCCCATGTTTGGGCTTCAGCATATTGTCTTTCCAATCTCTCCAATGTGGTAATTGCGACACCTAACTGATTTTTCAATTAATCTCTCACTCGTTAATTTCTTTGATTTTCAGAGACGCCTCATTTGGAAACTGCACATACAACCTGACTATTCTCGACTGCTTGCAAGGAATCCGGAAGGTGAGTTTTTTTGTGTATTTATGGACTTAGTGAATTTCCAGTAAATCGTTAAGTTAAATAGAAAGCCATCTTTTGCGTAGCTGATCTTGATTCTTTTCCTCCCTCTTTATCACCATTCTACAGACTTTCTTATATCCAAGGCCAAGCCAACACTTACTTGCTGAATACACCGGCCACTCGTTTGCCTCCGTCATAACCAACTATATTCATTTGTGGGCAGGTCCAAACAGACAAGTAACATTTAGCTAGCTAGCTTTTGCTGGCTAGTTTGTTCTGGGAGATTAACACTCGGTTATTTTACCTGACATGCATATGGTTCCTTTTTGTTTTTTAGCTGGTTCTTTGTAGAGTTTTGATCCATAGTCATACAAAGTTGTGTGTTTCTCTACTCCGATTTAATCCACAGGTAAAAAGGGAAACCTAGTTAGTATCCAATAAGGAGGGGAATTGTGGCGCATCTCAAATGGATCCAAGTTCTATTTTAGCGCTTGACTACACAGACGCTTGTGCAGGTGACAGGATCGAATAACATGTACATTTTTATTTTTTGCGACGCTAGCGCACTCGACAATGGTGGATAAGGTTAGCAGTTGTCTGTCTCTCCGTAGCATCCTGACCTAGCATTTAGACGGCAATCCCAGACCGAGGGCAGAGTTTTTTTGTAGTCCGACAGCGGGGGGGGGGGGGGGATATGTAACCCTGTAGGTGAGCGGTAGGAAGGTAGCACAGTCTCACGTGGCACTGCAGGTACAGTGACAAAGGCCAACACCCACAATAACCACTCTTTAGGTTACATCAGCCACGCTGGGGAGTTAGTGTGCCAGCAGTGTTATTCCAGAAAGACTGGTCAGACAGCCATCATATAGGAATGTCTGCGATTCCTTGGCACATTCCAGTATTTTCTATCAACTTCCACAAAAGGCCCTAGTACACACACACACACACACACACACACACACACAAGAACCTGGGAATTTCCCTTCTCATTGTGAGAGGCAGGGAATAACAACAAGAAACCTGAGACAAGAAACCTTAGACTCCAGTCCCATATATTTGCAATAAGGGTTTGGGGTAATTTTAAATTCACTTCCTGAATGAAATTGGCACCAATTCTGGTATATAGCCCTCAGAACAACTTGCCTACTTCTGCTATTGCTGGTTCTTAAACACTAGAAAAACCTGGCCTCTTTGGACCCACCTTCAGGCCAATGAGGAGCCATTTTGACTCAACATTCTAACAGCCTAATAAATACTTTGCATGTATGCTATCCGAAAAATATTTGGTTTAATTTATGGAGGTCTTGAGTAACATTAGTACAATAGACGCAATAGTATTTTTGTTTGGCTAATTTATGTTACTGTAGGCTCTCTGTTGCCATGTGGTCACATGTGGAGTGCATGGAACAGTGGTTATTCTTGTAAAATATTATTTTGCAGAAAGGAATTGTTGCTATTTGGCAATGGTAAGTGTTTTGGAAAGCTCAGAATCTGCTCTTTCTGATACGATATAGAAATCAAAACTTCTTACCTGCATGTGACTCTCTGTAGGAGGATTTGAAAAAGTAGCCTTTTGTCCTCCTAAGTGCTTATAACACATTTGAAATTCTAACAACATACGTATGTGAAATACAGACATATTTAGGAATAGTCCAGGACAGAGTGGGGAATAACTTAAAAAATGTCAGCGCTATTTACATTGTAAAATCATATTGGGTCAAAATGATCCCCTTGGCCATTCTAGTGTTAAGCAGCCATTTCCCCATCTCTTTATGGCCCTGTAATGCTACTAAGTGAGTGAGTCTCAGTAATGTATGATGTTGGATCAGGTGGCTGCCTACTGTGTTAATTACAGGCTGTTTCTGTTCTAATCACTGTGATCTGTTCCATGATTCACTGTTTGGCTGTCTGCTCTGCTCTAGTAGAGGGACCCGGTGCCCCCATTAGCATGTCACTGGGCTAATGAATTAATCACTTGACACACACTTATGGGACAGGTGTGCAGGGCGCGCACACAAAGGTACATAGTGTATTCAGACCCCTCGACTTCTTCCACATTTTGTTACCTGACATCTTTATTCTAAAATTGATTCAATTAAATGTTTTCCTCATCAATACACCATAATGACAAAGCGAAAGCAGGTTTAGACATTTTTGCAAATGTGTTAAAATAAAACACGTTATTTACATGAGTATTCAGACCCTTTGCTATGAGACTCGAAATTGAGCTCAGGTACATCCTGTTTCCGTTGATCATCCCTGATGTTTCTACAACTTGATTGGAGTCCACCTGTGGTAAATTCAATTGATTGATTTGGAAAGGCACACACCTGTCTAAGGTCTCACAGCTGACAGTGCATGTCAGAGCAAAAACCAAGCCATGAGGTTGAAGGAATTGTCCATAGAGCTCAGAGACAGAATTGTGTCGAAGCACACGTCTGGGGAAGGGTGCCAAAACATTTCTGTGGAACTGAAGGTCCACAGTGGCCTCAGTGGCCGCCTACATTATTTTATAAAAAATAAAAAATTGTTCATCCCGTTTTCTCCCCAATTTTGAGGTATCCAATTGGTATTTAGTCTTGTCCCATCGCTGCAACTCCCATACGGATTCGGGAGAGGTAAAGGTCGAGAGCCGTGCGTCCACCGAAACACAACCCAGCCAAGCTGCACTGATTCTTTACACAATGCCTACTTAACCCGGAAGCCAGCCGCACCAATGTGTCGGAGGAAGCACCGTACGTACACCTGGCACGCCACAGAGACGCTAGAGCCCGATGGGACAAGAAGCATGGTGGTGGTATCATACGGTGGGGATGTTTTTCAGCAGCAGAGACTGGGAGACTAGTCCGTATCAAGCAGGGGGAAATGAACGGAGTAAAGTACAGAGATCCTTTATGAAAACCTGTTCCAGAGTGCTCAGGACCCCTGGGGCGAAGGTTCACCTTCCAACAGGACAACGGCCCTAAGTACACAGCCAAGACAATGCAGGAGTGCAGCGACGCTCCCCATCCAACCTGATAGAGCTTGAGATGATGTGCAGAGAAGAATGGGAGAAACTCCCCAAATACAAGTGTGCCAAGCTTCTGGCGTCATACCCAAGAAGACTCGAGGCTGTAATCACTGCCAAAGGTTCTTCAACAAAGTACTGAGTAAAGGGTCTGAATACCTATGTAAATGTGATATTTCAGCAAAATATTATATTAGCAAAAATTCAACCTTTTTTTGCTTTGTCATTATGGGGTATTGTGTGTAGATTGAGGGGGGGGGGGGACAATTGAATCCTTTTTATAATAAGTTGGTAATGTAACAATGTGGAAAAAGTCCGTCTGAATACTTTCCGAATGCACTGTAGGTATGTACCCTCAGACAGGTGGGTCGGATGGTCACCACAGTGTAAACGGTTCAAAGGGATTTCCTTCTTTATAAACCTAGGCGTGGTACAGAAAGAGGCCATAGTTAACCCTGGTTTGCTGAGAGGTTAATTGTCTTTTAAACCTACTGCTCAGGAGAACTGAGAAGAGTTGCGTAACACAGACCTGGGGGGAGAGCAGCTCAGACAATTGTCAACACTACAGACCTGACCGAGAAGAGCTGTTACCTTTGATTTACTGTTAATTCACAGGCTGGAGAGCTGGATCGGGTGGTTTCTTTAGAACTCAACTGGTGACATGAAATGCGATAATTAGTTTTGATTTAAGAATTAAGGCCTGGACAGTAAAGACCCGATCTCTCCCATCTGACCTTTTGTTGAAGTAAAATAGATCAAATTGTTTTTAATATCCCTTTGGCTATCCTTCTGGCTTTAGAATCTGTGACTGGTCTAGACATGGGAATCCAGAACTATGAACTCAGTGGCTGATCAGTTAAACCAATTGAGAATTGATTTCTGGTGGATAAAGAAAACCAGTCAACTCCTTCTGGGGACTGGAGCTGAATAGCCCTTTGGCTCGCTGAAGCAAAACTTTAAAAATAAAAACTATTGGCTCAGCCGAATTATATAAAATTCACTAAATAATTTCAACTTAATTTTACAATTCTGTGAATCACAACCCCCTAATGCTTACCAATGATAGTTCGACAGTGTATGGCTGGTACGGTGTAGTACCGACTTCACACGCTTAATCAGACACTCCCTATTTGACACAACTGCTGCAAATGTCACAGGCCTTAGACAGGAGACACACAGTGGTGTGGGGTAGAATACTGGGAAGGAGCACGGTGGTTCCACGTTCTCTACTCACAATGACCCTCAAGGCTTTGGTTGGTTGCTGACTGTTCACTATGCATCTATCCTCACCAAGGCTATAATTGAGTTGGTGGGTTAAAGTGCCTACATATATTATCCTTAGTAATTTAGCCTTGCACCAAGCAAACGCATCACTTTGTCATGCCAGTAACCCTCTTATGTTATTGTTGCTTTATTATCCCTATCCTTGTAAGCCCACATTATCATCAACATGGCTTAGTTTGATGCAGCTGATAATGACTGTCTGGGTCACTTTGCCGTCCTCCGCTGTAACAGTATCTGTTCTGAGCGACGCAGATTGTAATCGGTCATCATGACCCTGCAAAGGCTTTTGTGCGTCAGGTTTTCCGGTGGACCGCAGGCTTGAGGTGAATCTAGTTCTGGGGCTGCCTAGGTCACTTCAGTTTTGCTTGGTCATGAATGAACTGAGACCCACACAAACACACATATATTAAACTGTCTCTGTTCTTTTCTTTCCTCTTCAGGCCCTGCAGCATGGATTCTTTGACTTTGAGTCGTTTGATGTGGACGAATACGAGCACTACGAGGTAATGACACGTTAACCTTGGACCTGCTCCAATAGTAAGCGTCCGCCCATCAGTTTGAACGGCAGAGCGTCTGTAAATCGCAAACGGCAGCACCCCTACAATGTTCACAATCCCACTCTGTTACGCTGCGCTCGACTGATGAGCTGACGTGCACCTTTTTAGTTTAATGAGAACGTCTTGTGTGAGTGACATCGGTTAGTTTGACCCGACTATGCAAAATCGGGCAGAATATTGTTGTCTACTGCTAAAGTGTGTGGCACATAGTCACAAAATTACTTTTTTGATCATGTTGATGTTGCAGTCTAGCCTGGTCCCAGAGCTGTTTGTGCCTTGGATTAACAGTGACAATAGGAGTTGGCAAGGTGGTACAAACAGATCTGGGACCAGGCTAGTGGGAGCCATCAGTTTAGGTTGATACTGAAGATGGCTACTAACTAGCCAGCCTGGAAAGTCTGAATAAAGCATTTAGTGTTGAAGTCGAATTTTCAGTCAGAGCAAAATGTCCATATCCCTTTTCTTCTGGGCCCCTGTTGGATATCTTTCTCTGTTATAGCGAGTGGAAAATGGAGACTTCAACTGGATCGTGCCTGGGAAATTTCTGGCCTTCAGTGGACCCCATCCCAAAAGTAAAATAGAAAATGGTGAGATGAGTTTTGGATTCTCTCCGTGACCTTTTATGGACCCTTTTTCTTTAAGAATCAACAGCCGTTCCAGAGTAATTTTAATAGTTGTCTCGACCAATGAACCTTGACATGGTTCAGGTTTAGATTGGAGATTTAGGTAGACTTTCCCTATGCATCTGTTTTCCCTCGTCTGTTCTCCTCTGTAACAGCAGAGTCATTGGAGTAGTAATAAGTTTGGCAACAAACCAAAGATTGTACTTTTTGTATTCACTGGCAGGTTTAGAAATAGTTGTCCTTACCTAAGTTTTACACAATTTAACTGTCCTTAACCCCCCCCCCCCCTAAACCAGGCTACCCTCTTCACGCTCCAGAAGCATACTTCCCCTACTTCCGACAACACAACGTTACCTCGGTCGTCCGGCTCAACAAGAAGATCTACGATGCCCAGCGCTTCACGGATGCCGGCTTCGACCACTACGACCTGTTCTTTGTAGACGGCAGCACGCCAAGCGACATCATCACCCGCCGCTTCCTGCACATCTGCGAGAGCACTGACGGCGCCGTGGCCGTCCACTGCAAAGGTACATGCGCGCGCACACTGCAGTATATGTTGAGATATTTCAAATATCTGATATCTGAGGTGTGCTTGATGTGGCTTGCCTGGCATATGGGGTCTGCACTATTTGGACTGTTTCCATTGTGTGGCTGGCAAGCTAAATCAAACGCACCTTACGTATTTTATGTCTGTTAAGAGGGATTTTAAAGAGTTCACTCTTCATTGGAATGTTATTTGGCTGCCAAGTTGGCGGATCCAAGTTGATCAGTAATGCAACGCTCAACTGTATTTTGTATTCTTTGCCACCGAACGCAGGTCTGCAGGTCTTACATTAGGGGGCAGTGTTGTTCAATGTATGCCCCTTGTCAGGCGTATTACTTACCAGTGTTACCATAGTGCTCTAGTATTGCAGTGATACTGTACCTATGTCTTATGTGGTGAAGCCTATGTTCCTAAAAGTCTTATTTATAGAACAAATCTGATGACATAAGGTAATTTGTCTCTTTTACCTGTTTCTTTCTCTCATCTCCTCTCATCTCTCTTTTTATGTATCACATATCTCGCTCTCTCTCTATCAATCAGCTGGCCTTGGGCGTACAGGCACTCTCATAGGCTGTTACCTGATGAAGCACTACCGCTTTACAGCAGCAGAGACCATTGCCTGGATCAGAGTCTGCCGACCAGGCTCCGTCATCGGCCCTCAGCAGCACTTCCTGGAGGAGTACGTATTCCTTATGGCTGGTCCCAGATCATTTCCTCTAGCTACTTGTCATTCATATACATTATAAGCCTTTGGAAGAGCAATTGTTAGAATCCACAGTTTCTCAAGCAAGCAACTGTCTTGACGTAGTCTTTGTGCCCTTGATTGGCAATTTGTCTTGTTCATTCAGAGGGGGAATTTAGGGGGAGGGCCATGGGCATCTTCAGAGCCAATGAAACGTTTGTGCCTCAGGTTATGGCCTGATAACATGCTCTGCTGTAGATTTTGTCGTGGGAGAATTTGTTATTTTTCTTAAATGTTCTTCAGTCTTTATACCAGTTCATCCAAATGTGTTGGCTGACCACTTTTTTTTTCAACTTGCTGACTAAACCAGAAAGTCTGGCACTCGTGTGTGTTGTGAAGGGGGAAAACATACTCCTCCATGGGGGAGAGTCTAACAGGAAATGCAAGGACAGATGAAAGATCTTACTCACATACCAGTAGGATACTTTGGACAGCTTTTCAGGCTTGCTCAACTGCAGTTTTGTGGGAAGTGTGTGTGTGTTTTAAACAGTGCTCGGAACTTTTTCCCAGTCCATCCATCAGCTATGAAGCAGAACAGATGCCTGTCCTGGTTATCCACAGCTTGTTGTTGGTCCTAGTCTCTCCAAAGCTGTCTGCCATGTTCTGGGTGAACAAATGGGTAAAGATTAAATGGGGTAAATTGTTGGATAAATCTGTGCCTCCCCCTTTCAGCCCTTCAACAAAAGTTGTAGTATTATCTCTTAGCATCAATTCCATTGTCCTGGGATATAAACTCTCTCTCTGGTCAGGCCACAAGTGACATGGTCTTATAGACTTAACCTGTCTGGGAAGCGGAACCCCTCGCCAACCCCTCGCCAACCGCCAATGAAATTGCAATTGCAATTATCGATAGCCTAGCATAGCATTTTGTCCAGCTAGCAGCAGGTAACTTGGTCACGGAAATCAGTAAAGCAAACAAATTAAATCGTTTACTTTTGATGAGCTTTGGATGTTTTCACTCACGAGACTCCCAGTTAGATAGCCAATGTTCCTTTATTCCAAAAATATTATTTTTCTAGGCGTAATAGCTCCGTTTGTTCTTCACGTTTGGCTGAGAAATCGCCTGGAAATTGCAGTCCCGAAAACGCCGAAAAATGTTCAAAATTAGCTCCATAATATTGACAGAAACATGGCAAACGTTGTTTATAATCAATCCTCAAGGTGTTTTTCAAATATCTATTCGATAATATATCCACCGGGACAATTGGTTTTTCAGTAGGACCGATTGGAATAATTTTACACGAGAATCACTCTGAGAGCATCAGGTGACCACTTGCGCAATGTAGCCGCTTACGGGTATTCTTCAACATAAATGCGTAAAACTAAGTCACAAGGCTGTAGACACCTTGGGGAATGCGGAGAAAAAGTAATCTGGTTGAAAGCCCATTCACTGCTCAATAGGGACGCATTGGAACGCAGCGCTTTCAAAACATGAGGCACTTCCGGATTGGATTTTTCTCAGGCTTTCGCCTGCAATATCAGTTCTGTTATACTCACAGACAATATTTTTACAGTTTTGGTAACTTTAGAGTGTTTTCTATCCTAAGCTGTCAATTATATGCATATTCTAGCATCTTGTCCTGACAAAAAATCCTGTTTACTACGGGAACGCTATTTTTCCAAAAATGAAAATACTGCAACCGCTGTGTCAGATTTCAAAATGACTTTACGGAAAAAGCATAATCTGAGTATGGCGCTCATAGCCCAAACCAGCCAAAATAAATATCCGCCATGTTGCACAGTCAACATTAGTCAGAAATAGCATTATAAATATTCACTTACCTTTGATGATCTTCATCAGAATGCACGCCCAGGAATCCCTGGAAGACAAATGTTAGATTTGTTCCATAAAGTCCATCAATTATGTCCAAATAGCTTCGTTTGTTAGGGCGTTTGGTAAACAAATCCAAACGCGCGTTCAGGTCCAACCGAACGTCAGACGAAAAGTTCAATAAGGTATATTACAGGTCATAGAAACTTGTCAAACTAAGTATAGAATCAATCTTTAGGATGTTTTTATCATAAATGTTCAATAATGTTCCAACCTGAGAATTCCATTGTCTGTAGAAAAGCAATGTAGCGAGAGCTACCTCATGTGAAATGCTCGTAACTGAGAACGAGGCTGCTGCCAGACCCCTTAGTCAAACCGCTCTCATCCGGCCCCCCTTCACAGTAGAAGCCTGAAACAACGTTCTAAAGACGGTTGACATCTAGTGGAAGCCTTAGGAAGTGCAAAATGACCCATATCCCACTGTGTATTTGATAGGGGCTGAGTTCAAAAACTACAAACTTCAGATTTCCCACTTCCTGTTTGTATTTTCTCTCAGGTTTTTGCCTGCCATATGAGTTCTGTTATACTCACAGACATCATTCAAACAGTTTTAGAAACTTCAGAGTGTTTTCTATCCAATACTACTAATAATATGCATATATTAGCATCTGGGACTGAGTAGGAGGCAGTTTACTCTGGGCACGCTATCATCCAAAAGTGAAAATGCTGCCCCCTATCTCAAAGAAGTTAAGGTCACACGGTCGTTGAGTACGTCCTAATGCAACCTCTCTCCCTCCTCAACCCCCCCACACCTTTCCATATTTCTCTCCCTTTTCGTCTTCCGCTCATCGCTCTCGCCGATCTGTTTCTCTGTCAGGAGGCAAGCAGCCATGTGGATGCAAGGAGACGTGCAGCGTTCGCAGCAGAAGCAGCCGAGGGGCGTGTCTCGCCTCACCTCCAGCATGGATGACCTCACCCTCAACCCCACCCTCACCACCAGCCCTGGTGGCATCCTCAAGTCCCACAGCATCGACCGCCTCCAAGAGGTCAGTGCCACCCCACAACACTTCCCGGGGTCCTGTTTGTTAGGCACTAAAAGGAATAAAAACAAACTGAAACAGGGAGGGAGTATCTGAACTTGTCCAATAAGAAACACTTGTTTCACCATAATCAATACAGCCCTGTGTTCACTTAGGAAATTCCGAATTGTTTCAACCCTGTTTTTAATCTGTTATTTTCTGTTTGGCGCCTAATAACCCTGATAATGCCCAATATCCCCGTGGATGTGAAACATCTGAGGCTACAGCTATTCCCCCCACTTTTGATGTAAAACCATTCTAGTGTTCCTTCTAGAATGTTCAGTTATAGGTGGCCTGCTTCCCTTACCCTCACATACCCTTACCCCCTCTGTTGTTTGGAGCTGTAGCGTGGGGATGACTAAGTATTGTCTACTCTTGTGGAGTGTGTGTGTGTGTGTGTGTGTGTGTGTGCGTAGTCGGTGGTTGTCTGTAAGTTCTGGGGGCTGTGAGGACAGACAGTAGATTTTTGCTTCTGATCTTGTACTCTTATCCCAGGGTCAAATTATTTATATCAAATGAATCACACACAACTGTTGACCTGAAGAAAATCAGAGGTCTAGGGTGTATTATTTCGTACCTAATGTAAACTCGGCAAAAACTTCCCTTTTTCAGGACCCTGTCTTTCAAAGATAATTCGTAAAAATCCAAATAATAACTTCACAGATCTCTATTGTAAAGGGTTTAAACACTGTTTCCCATGCTTGTTCAATGAACCATAAACAATTGTGGAACATCGTTAAGACACTAACAGCTTACAGACGGTAGGTAATTAAGGTCACAGTTATGAAAACTTAGGACACTAAAGAGAACTTTCTACTGACTCTGAAAAACACCAAAAGAAAGATGCCCAGGGTCCCTGCTCATCTATGTGAACGTGCCTTAGGCATGCTGCAAGGAGGCATGAGGACTGCACATGTGGCCAGGGCAATAAATTGCAATGTCCGTACTGTGAGACGCCTAAGACAGCGCTACAGGGAGACAGGACAGACAGCTGATCATCCTCACAGTGGCAGACCACGTGTAACAACACCTGCACAGGATCGGTACACCCGAACATCACACCTGCGGAACAGGTACAGGATGGCAAGAACAACTGCCCGAGTTACACCAGAAATGCACAATCCCTCCATCAGTGCTCAGACTGTCTGCAATCGGCTGAGAGAGGCTGGACTGAGGGCTTGTAGGCCTGTTGTAAGGCAGGTCCTCACCAGACATCACCGGCAACAACATTGTCTATGGGCACAAACCCACCGTCGCTTGACCAGACAGGACTGGCAAAAAGTGCTCTTCACTGAGGAGTCGCGGTTTTGTCTCACCAGGGGTGATGGTCGGATTCGAGGTATATCGTTGAAGGAATGAGCGTTACACCGAGGCCTGTACTCTGGAGCGGGATCAATTTGAAGGTGGAGGGTCTGTCATGGTCTGGGGCGGTGTGTCACAGCATCATCGGACTGAGCTTGTCGTCATTGCAGGCAATCTCAACGCTGTGCATTACAGGGAAGACATCCTCCTCCCTCATGTGGTACCTTTCCAGCAGGCTCATCCTGACCCTCCAGCATGACAATGCTACCAGCCATACTCCTCGTTCCTGTGCGTGATTTCCTGCAAGACAGGAATGTCAATATTCTGCCATTGCCAGCGAAGAGCCTGGATCTCAACCCCATTGAGCACGTCTGGGACCTGTTGGATCGGAGGGTGAGGGCTAGGGCCATTCCCCCCAGAATTGTCCGGGAACTTGCAGGTGCCTTGGTGGAAGAGTGGGGTAACATCTCACAGCAAGAACTGGCAAATCTGGTGCAAACTGAGGAGGAGATGCACTGCAGTACTTAATGCAGCTGGTGGCCACATGAGATACTGACTTACTTTTGAACTCCCCCTTTGTTCAGGGACACATTATTCAATTTCTATTAGTCACATGTCTGTGGAACTTGTTCAGTTTGTCTCATTTGCTGAATCTTGTTATGTTCATACAAATATTTACACAAGTTAAGTTTGCTGGGGAAAAAACACAGTTGACAGTCAGAATGTTTGTTTATTTTTTTGCTGAGTTTATTTATCAAACCAGCACTAGACATACTATAGGGGTGGGAGAGCTATTTCCGTAGACAGCTGTTCTTATGCACAAAACACGGGCGTGTTCTGCTTTGTTTCATCGTGATCTACTGTACATGCTTCGGCGCATATCTTACGGGTTCATGCGTTCTCTCCACAGAACGACTACATTGGAGAGAACGGGCTCTGCATGACCCAAGGAGATAAACTGCGTGCCTTAAAGGGCCGGCGGCAGCCCAGGTCTGCCACAACGGGAGCCCTAAGGTAAGAATTGCCATGCATACCTCAAACTTCCCCTTTAAGATCCTCCCATCTTATTAGTTGGCACCTTTTTGAGATCTCAGGTGAGGAATTCAGACTTTCCTCCCTTAGCAGTATTGCTTTCCACATTTTGATGAACTCTGTCCTCTGCACTACAGAAAGTAATGCATATTTAAGGTTATAACCCACAGGAAAAAATTCTGGGAGGCATGAAAACCACCTCGCTGGCGGACAGTTGTAAACTGGAATGACTTGAATTTATCTGTCTAGCTCTGTCTTCTAGCTCATTGGTTCCCAACCGAGGAACTCTCAGGTGTGCCGCACAACTTTTCCTTATCGTGATGATTTCTTACTTTATACCACAGCCTCTTGCTATAGAAAGAAACAACATGGCTTTGTCTGTGGTTTCACCTTTTATAATGAATAGAACTGCTAGTCTCTAGCATAAACTGTTAAAACTAAAGACTTAATTTACCTGACCTCTTGAAGAGGTACACGCATTAACCATTTAGAGTAAGGAACTATGAAAACTATGAAAATATTTCAAATTAACTGTATTTAATCTATAAAAAAACAAAATTAATTGGGACATTTTAGGTGTATTGCAGAATTGTATATCGCATCAAGGTGGGCCACAGTTCAAAAAAGATGTGGGATCACTGTTCTAACAAGTAAGACAGTCTGTTGCTCTGATCTGATTCGGGGCTCAGGTTTCCATGGTTATCTAGCTGAAATAACAACAGGCCCTGCCAGGCAGAGCAGAATTTTCAGGATAATGGCTCTGTTTCACGTTGGGGTTTCTGTTGAAAAATACTCAATTTGGTTTTCCTCTAGAAAGTCACTTTTAAGCTTTCGTTTTAGTCATGTAGTCTAATGGATGCTCTCTTCCAAAATGACTTAGTAATCACTACTTTCCCCATACCCTGTGCTCTAAGTAAATATATACATGTGCAAACATGCTGCCTTTGGACGTGTGAACCCTCCATCTTTGTGTCTTTCTTTTTCAGACTCGAAGACATGAAAATGCACACCAGGTCACCGTCCCAACCTTTTAGGTACCATTACAATAGTGTTGATTTTGCTGTTTGTCTGTTTGCCCAGTTTTCACTCACACAGATTGAACTGCTGTCACAAAACACAATTCACACAGTCTCATCAATATAAGTGGCATTAACATCTCGCTCTCGCTCTCGAGTCATTCAATTCAGTGCAAAGTAAAGCACAACTCAACTCAAGCTGGAACTAGGCTACATCCAACACAGTGGTAGTCCTTGATGATATTTTTGGCCTTCCTGTGACTTTGGGTGCTGTAGGTGTCCTGGAGGGCAGGTAGTTTGCCCCTAGTGATGCGTTGTGTGGACCGCACCACCCTCTGGAGAGCACTGCGGTTGTTGGTGGTGCAGTTGCCTTACCAGTGATACAGCCAGACAGGATGCTCTCAATTATGCATCTGTAAAAGTTTTTCAGGGTTTTAGGTGACAAGTCATATTTCTTCAGCCTCCTGAGGTTGAAGAGGCTCTGTTGCGCCTTCACCACACTGTCTGTGTGGGTGGATCATTTCAGTTTGTCAGTGACGTGTACGCCGAGTAACTTTTTAAGGTGGTGCCGACAGAGGAGGCTGCCTCGCTTCTGGTTCTTAGGAAACGTTGCAGTATTTATTTATTTTCTGTATTATTTCTTACGTTGTTAGCCCAGAAAATGTTGTTATTACATACAGCTGGTAAGAAATGTTGGATATCAGAGTGGCGGTTACTCACCAGCACGACCAGGAATACGACTTTCCTGAAGCGGATCCTTTGTTCTGGGCAATTGAACTGATTCCAGAGGCCGACCAGAGGCCGACCCAAAACAACGCGGGCGGAAAAGGGGTACTAGGAGTGGTCTTCTGGCACGACTTAGGTGTGCACACCACCCACCGCTTCCGAAGTATATTACTCGCTAATGTTCAGTCCCTGGATAACAAAGTTGACAAGATCAGGGCAAGAGTTTCTTTCCAGAGAGACATCAGGGGTTGTAACATACTCTGTTTCATGGAAACATGGCTCTCTCGGGATATACTATTGGAGTCGGTCCAGCCATCTGGATTCTCAGTTCATTTACTTACATTTACTCATCATTTACTTTGATTATAGTCACGGCCGTGTACACCTTGTGTACATCCCTTCCTATAGGCAGAAACTCAACAGGAAGTACCCGTGCTAAGAACTATTCAACGCTGGTTTGACCAAACGGAATCCACGCTTCAAGATGGTTTTGACTGGGATATGTTCCGGGTAGCTTCTGAGAATAATATTGACGAATTCACTGAAACGGTAACTGAGTTTATCAGGAAGTGTATAGGAGATGTTGTACCCACTGGGATTATTAAAACCTACCCTAACCAGATCATCAAGGACAACACCCACCCGAGCCACTGCCTGTTCACCCCGCTATCATCCAGAAGGCGAGGTCAGTACAGGTGCTTCAAAGCTGGGACCGAGAGACTGAAAAACAGCTTTTATCTCAAGGCCATCAGTGTTAAATAGCCATCACTAGCACATAGAGGCTGCTGTCTAAATACAGACTTCATTGGACACTTTAATAATGTCACTTTAATGTTTACATATCTTGCGTTACTCATTTTTATTTTATTTTTATTTAACTTGGCAAGTCAGTTAAGAACAAATTCTTATTTTCAATGACGGCCTAGTGGGTTAACTGCCTGTTAACGACAGATTTGTACCTTGTCAGCTCGGGGATTTGAACTTGCAACCTTCCGGTTACTAGTCCAACGCTCTAACCACTAGGCCGCCCCTCATCTCCTATGTATATGCTGTATTTTACACTATTCTACTGTATGTTAGTCTATGCCGCTCTGACATTGCTCGTCCATATATTTATATATTCTTAATTCCATTCCTTACTTAGATTTGTGTGTATTGGGTATATGTTGTGCAATTGTTAGATATTGCTGCACTGTCATCTAGACGCACAAACATTTCACTACACCCGCAATAACATCTGCTAAGCACGTGTATGGGACCGATTTAGAGGAGAGGCGGCTTGGAGTGTGAAAAGAGGGGATGGAAATTGAACTCCCTCTTTTGTGCTAGAGTACGGCCCTTAATAAGTGTTCCTCAAAGAGGAGCGAGTGAAGAGTGCCCTTAGACAGCTCTCTCCTCCCACTACTTTAGCCATCTTCCTTTCATCTACTCAAAGGTGTGTGTCTCCGTGTGTGTGTCACTGAAAGGCAGAGGCTACTCAGGCTAGCACATCTCTAATTGTTGTACTCTCCTGAAATAAGAGAGTCCTTCAGCCCAGTACAGACTGATAGTTCACGGATGACCACGAGCAGCAAAGACCGACTGCTTTTATGAAGGAGCTGGGAGTGATGCCTCGTACCAGAACCATCTTTTTTTTTTCTGTCTCCTATTATCTCATTCATTCCCACTCCCTTCACACTTCAAATATATTATACTAATATTGAAGATTCAACTATGGTGCTGTTGAAGTGCCTTACCTAATAAATAGTCCTTCAGATACCGTTCCTTAATGTTGTCTAGTGTTACTGGGTACATCTTTCACTGGATGTCGTCATTGAAGTCTTGCCCATACGCTGTTTGTTTCTAACAATGGGATTTGTACTGTAGGTCCTTAGTGTCTTTAAGGGGTGTACACTATCCAATTTGTGTACCCGACAAGATCATGTTTTCTACGTGTGTAGTAGAAGACACTATTGTGTATGTTGGCAAAAGTTGTTTTCTTCTGTTAACGGCTGTTACGTTTGTTACTCCACCTCACAATATGGACGTCCAAATCATCTTTCTCTTTCTCTCCCAGCAGGATGAACCTCGGAGTGGGCACTCAGGGCACCATCTCCCCTCTCAAGTCCTCCAAAGTCCCGTCATCCTCTGCTTCGGCCAGCGCCAAGAGAATCGGCAGCAGCTCCTCTTCAGCGTCCAACCTCAAGAGGTGAGCCTACACCCCTCCCCGGAAACTTCTTACCCTTTACTCCTCTTTTTATTTTATTTTTATCTAAACACTTCTTTCTTTCTTCCCTTTTCATCCTGTGTAGCCTCCCATCCCTCCATTTATCCACTTACCCTTTCTCTTGCCTCCTGTAGATTGGTTTATTCTATAGCCTTTCTCTCTTCCCCCTCTTTCTTGCTCTTTCCTGTCATATCTTTCTTGGCTGTCTCAGTCCCCTGGTTGTGTTTCTGCCTGTCTGTGACTAACCAATGCCCTGAGAACCAGTGGAAGGATATGCAGGGCAGAACAGTGTTTGTGTGTGGGGCTCACTAGACCGATTCACATAAAGGGTCGATGTGCTGCAGGCAGTGAGCTTTCCCAACAGACTGAATCTAAATCCCCCGCATTTTGCTGTGCAAGAGACCGGCACAGGCAGATACACACAACCGAGAAAATATGCATCATCAACCTCTTCCCCCTTGAGCACTACCGGATCTACTTTGCTCTGTGGAGGATTTGTGAATGTTTCTTTTTATATTCTACTGCGTGATATAACTGTGAATGTGTAGGTAGGTAGCCATGGCAATGAGAACTCCAGATTCCCCCCCGGTGAATCTGGCAAAATGCCTGCAGTGCCGAAGGTGTGCGTTACACTAACATGGGGTAGTCAGGCTCCTGCATCAGACTGCACATTGACAATATAGATTGTCTATGTCTGACTCAATCCCCTATTCCACTGTTAGCTGATTGTATAAACCGGTTGTGTGTTAATCAGTCTCCTATCAGAGCCAATGTACCCAAAGGCAGCTGCCCTGTCCTTAGCCTGTGAAAGCAAAGGCAGTGGCTATCCCCTTGTCATTGTGTTTGTTTGGGGTGTGTCCCTGTGTATTTACATGTTCCCACTCCTGCTACCTTTCCCTCCATATATTTGTCCACCCCCCACACATCTCAGCTCCTCCATCAACTCCAGGCTAGCCAGCTCCCTAGGCAACCTGTATGCAGCCAACGGCGGTGAGGACAATAAGAAGCTGCCTTTCGCTCCCACTTCATCACCACCCTCCTCTCCCCCCTCGTCCATCGTCACCATCACTCCATCGGGCCGGACGGCTCCTGGTCCCTGCTACGTGGCTAACGGCTCGCGCGGCACCAATTACCACCACTCCGAGGCCAACAACAATCAGTATAATTCCTCCCCCGCCGGGATCTTCAGCCACGGTGGCCTTGCGGGGGCCCCACACCACGCTGCAAGCAGGCTGGGGCCCAGGCCTGAGGATTATGGCCCCTACAGATCCCAAAAAGGGGGCTACTCCGGCCTGAGCGGACCCTCTGGCCGCTACCTCAGTCGCTCAATCCCCGTAAGTGTGTGTGCTCACCACCTGAAAAAACAAAACTCAAACAGTAGCATCTTTTTGGTATTTCCACTGTGACCCTTTTTTGACCTCTTGTGTTTCCCCTCTGCACTTGTCCCTCAAACACGAGTTTCCTTCCTTTTTGTGTGGATGTTGTCTTGTTATGATCGTAGCCAGTCGTCCTCTTCCTGCTGCTGCTGTAGCTTCTCCGCTGTTTGTGTGTCTTAACTCTCTGGCGGCTCCACTGAACTCTATTCCTTGTCTGTTGTCTTCATGGTGCTGAATAAGGAGCTACAATGGCCTAGTTCCACTCTAAATGCCTACTTCATACATACCAACTACGGCTATTAGGCCATTTCACACCAGCCACCCATCTAGAGTTGAAAGCATTTACTGGAACATTTGGGCAGAACCCTAATTAGTGTTATGAACAATGAAGTTCCTCTTCCATTGTGTATTGGTGGGGAGACATTTGGCTAATTCACTCTGTTCTTTCCTAACCTGTTAAATGTATACTTGGGGATTTTGGCAATGTGGCCCTTTTATCTACTTCCCCAGAACTTGTGGATAAAAATTGTATGTCTCTGCCCGAAGTTGATGGAAGTTGCTAACTAGCATTAGCACACGCTAGTTAGCGCTAGTTAGCATTAACCTCCTAACTTCTTTCATACTGGACACAGACATAAGAAAGGTGTACATGAGTTCATCAGACTCTGGTGAAGTAGATACCAAACTATCCCTTTCTTATTCACCTCTATTGAGTGGATCCTAGCATCACATACCAATTAAAAATAATAAAGCTCTGCAACAGAAAAAACACTAAACTGGAAATGCGCTTTAACGACAAACCAGGTTGAATCTGTGTAAACAAAGGGCCATTGTGCACTGGCCTCATTGGCTGTGGCAACAGTCATGTGATTCCTCCTGGAATCACATGTGGTTGGGTGATTGGCTGGATGTCAACAAGGTTCCTTCAGGTTTCTGGCTTTAACATAAGGAAATGTAATAACTGAGACATCAAACAACACTTTTTAAACATGACACTAACTTCTAACACGTGCTGCTGTTCGGTAGATGCAAGTGGAGCGCAATTACACTGTGGATCTGTGTGGCCAAATGTTTTTGTGTCCCCCCTCGACAGTGTTCCACAGGGATGCTGGCCCATGTTGACTCCAATGCTTCCCGCAGTTGTCAAGTTGGCTGGATGTCCTTTGGGTGGTGGACCATTCTTGATACACACGGGAAACTGTTGAGTGTGGAAAAACACAGCAGCGTTGCAGTTCTTGACACAAGCCGCTGTGCCTGACAGCTGCTACCATACCCCGTTCAAAGGCACTTAAATCTTCTTTCTTGCCCATTCACCCTCTGAATGGCACACACGATCCATGTATCAATTGGTTAAGGGCTTGTGAGTAAGCATTTCACAGTATGGTCTACACCTGTTGTAGTCGGCACATGTGACAAATAAAATTTGATTTGTCTCCAGGCTTAAAAATCCTTTAACCAGTCTCCTCCCCTTCATCTACACTGGTTGAAGTGGATTTTAATGGTTGACATCAATAAGGGATCATAGCTTTCACCTGGTCAGTCTGTCATGTAAAGAGACGGTGTTCCTAATGTTTTGTACAACGTGCAAATTTTAAACGATGTTGTTATCCATTTGTAGAAGCTATTATTGGAGTAAAGCGCATTCATCCATCCCTCAGAAGGAAGCATCTCTCTAGGGACATCCTAACCTCCCTTCCAAAAAGCAGTTGTTAGTTGTGGTCCAGTGCCAGACTCAGTCATATTGTAGAGCTCACTCATTTCCTGAGAGGCGAGATCAGTAATCCACCTCCTTCCTTTACCATGAACTCATGGAGGCCTTTCATAGGCCCTGACCACAAGGGACTGACATCTGAGGCTAGTTCCCGGAACTTCCCACACTTGCGCCAGCAACGCCAGTGCCAGAATTCTCACCCAATGCTTCTCAGCCAACCTAGATTGTTTCACCGTTATCATTCATTTAACAGTTTAGGATTGGCTGGCTCAAAACTTGCTACTCTTGCACAGATATCAAGTTAATTCACATTCAATCCCCATCACCTTGCCTATGCCTACTAAATAAGTAAAGGATAGATGAATTTAAAGAATAATATCTTCCAATATACTCCCCTCACCCTTCCTAGGTGATGGTAACACACATACCATACTAGCAGCCACAACCACCAGCCCACAAACGGTGTGAAAAGAAGGTAACAAGTGATGTGACAGACAGTGCTTATGACAGTGGTGGAAAAAGTACCCAATTGTCATGCTTGAGTAAAAGTGAAGATGCCTTAATAGAAAATGACTCAAATAAAACTGAGTCACCCAGTAAAATACTACTTGAGTAAAAGTCAGTATTTGGGTTTTAAATATACTTAAGTACAGTGTATTCAGACCTGTTGACTTTTTCCAAACGTTACGTTACAGCATTATTCTAAAATGTATTAAATAAAAAAAATGTTAATCTACACACAATACCCCATAGTGACAAAGCGAAAAGTTTGTTTTCATTTTTGCAAATGTATTAAAAATAAAAAACATACCTTATTTACTTAAGTATTCAGACCCTTTGCTGAGAGACTTGAAATTGAGCTTGTGCATCCTATTGCCATTGATCATCCTTGAGATGTTTCTACATCTTGATTGGAGTCCACCTGTGGTAAATTCAATTAATTGGACATGATTTGGATGGGCACACACCTGCCTATATAAGGTCCCACAGTTGACAGTGCATGTCAGAGCAAAAACCAAGCCATGAGGTCGAGGGAATTGTCTGTAGAGCTCCGAGACAGGATTGTGTCGAGGCACAGATCTGGGGAAGGATACCAAAAGATATCTGCAGCATTGAAGGTCCCCAAGAACACAGTGGCCTCCATCATTCTTAAATGGAAGAAGTTTGGAACCACCAAGACTCTTCCTAGAGCTGGCTGCCCGGCCAAACTGAGCAATCGGGGGAGAAGGGCCTTGGTCAGGGAGGTGACTAAGAACCCAATGGTCACTTTAACAGAGCTCCAGAGTTCCTCTGTGGAGTTGGGAGAACCTTCCAGAAGGACAACCATCTCTGCAGCCCTCCACCAATCAGGCCTTAATGGTAGAGTGGGCAGACGATGCCACGCCTCAGTAAAAGGCACATGACAGCTCGATTTGGAAGGTTCATCTTCCAACCGGACAATGATCCTAAGCACGCAGCCAAGACAACGCAGGAGTGGCTTCGGGACAAGTCTCTGAATGTCCTTGAGTTGTCCAGCCAAGGCCTGGAGCCCGATTGGACATCTCTTGAGGGAGCTGAAAATAGCTGTGCAGCGATGCTCCCCATCCAACCTGACAGAGCTTGAGAGGATTTGCATAGAAGAATGGGAGATACTCTCCAATTACAGGTGTGCCAAGCTTGTAGCGTCATATCCAAGAAAACTCAAGGCTGTAGTCGCTGCCAAAGGTGCTTCAACAAAGTACTAAGTAAAGGGTCTGAACACTTACGTAAATGTGATATTTCAGTTTTTTTTTATACATTTTCAAAATGTCTTAACCTGTTTTTGCTTTGTTATTATGGGGTATTGTGTAGATGAGGGGAAAAATGTTTTAGAATAAGGCTGTAATGTAACAAAGTCAACGGGTCTGAATACTTTCCAAATGCACTATATCAGAAGTAAAAGTAATTGCTAAAAATATACTTGAGTATCTAAAGTAAATTATTATTTTAATGTTTTTTTATGTACAGAGAGCCAGGGTCACACTCCATCACACATAATTTACAAAGAAGCATGTATGTTTAGTGAGTCCACCAGATCAGAGGCAGTAGGGATGACCAGGGATATTCTCTTGATAAGTGCGTGAATTGGACTATTTTCTTGTCCTGCTAAGCATTCAAAATGTAACCAATACTTTTGGGTGTCAGGGAAAATGTATGTAAAAACTACACTATTTTCTTTAGGAATGAAGTGAAGTAAGAGTTGTCAAAAATATAAATGAGTAAAGTACAGACCCCAGAAACTACTTAAGAAGTATTTTTACTTAAATACTTTACATCACTGCAGAGGGGGGTGGTTGAGTAATGGAGAATATTGTATTAATGTCTCCTTGTTTTGCCAGTCAGTGGAGTTGTTCCTTTGTCAGAATTCCAATACCCTATCAGAATCCCATGTCCTTCTTGCACAATTCATCTCATCCCCATCTGTTTGCCAGTCCTGCTAATTCCTGCTCTCTACCTCCGCAGCTTCCTACTCTTGCCCACACACTGACACCCTGTCTGTCTTGTCCACCATAAATCTATTAATTCGTCCAGGAAAATGCATTTGGCATTTAAATTGTCTATTTGAATGGCTTTTCTATACCTTTGTAACCAACCGTTCAAGTGTAACCTGTTAGGAATAGAATATTTCACACAGGCTTGTTAGATAACAACCTTCACCCTTTTTTTTTGTTGTCGTCAACACTTGAACAATTAGATGCAGTGATTTGCTTTTCTATTTGCATCCGAGCCAGAGGCCGTGTTATAATCCACTGTGATTCACTGTCATATTTTGTCTCTGTCTCCCCTCTCCATCTCTTGCAGTCCCTTCAATCTGAATATGTTCAATACTAAATCGGTGGTGCTGCGTTGACCAAGACCGGACAGACACCTTGACACTGGACCTCTGACCTGGATGGGATGGGTCTCCCACCCCCTTTTTTTCTCTCGCAATATCTCCCCCACTCTCTCCCACATACTGAAAGGAAAATTAATAAACCGTGGCATCTGAATGGGTGTGGTCTTTGGAGACGGGCACATCGACAGCCACAAACTCCCAATGGCTCATGGAACTTTGAGTTTTGGGCTTCTTCTGTCAGCCTCAGACGGCCTCGATCCACCCTAACTGCAGTCACTGTTTGGATAATGCTTACAAAGGGCGATTTGTTTACCCAGCTTTTTCCCCCTTTTTTTTCTGGCGAGCTATGATTAGGTTTGGCCAGGCTGTGACTGTGAGTGCTCTTTCTTTAAAGCTGAGATCCGGACATATAGACTTTCCTGTATCACATATCTCTGTTTTCTTTTATATGTTTATGTGCTAATACTGTGTACACATGACTTGTACTTGGGGGGGGGATAGTTAAAAATAATAATAATAATTTTAGACAATGTTTTTATACATGAAATATGACAATTTTGTTGCCTGGATAAAGAAATGTTTATTTAGAAGTGGTTTAAAGAACATGTTTTGGTTTACGACAATTCTATTTTTGTCTCTGAGTGTAACTACTTCACTAACAATATATCTAGATGAAAATATGTGAGATTGTGAGAGACGGCTTACGGTATTTTGCGAGCCGTGTTCCTTATCAACAATGTATTTACAGGACCAGGCTCAGGGTAAAGTGCTCTCCTATTTACGATAGTGTTTTGTGCGTTAGTGGGGGTGTACGTCCGCGTGTGCATGTAGTAGCATGTACGTACCATAGACTATGAGAATATGTACGTATGTGAGCGAGTGGTTACCGTGTGTGTAGGGGGTTGTCTAGAGATCATGTTTGCAGTCCTCTGGTGATGGGCTCTAGAGAAGAGATGTGAATGGAAGAGAATTACATATAGGGAAGAAATGAATGCTGTTTCTTCACTATTCTAAAAAAAATGTTTTGTTTTTGATTAAGTCAATTCAATCGACTGGTTTCAATTGGAACTAATAAATAATGTTCTCCTCTGTCGCAAGCCTACAGGAGATTTGCATATCAATGGGACAACTATAGGATAAATACTAAAGTCATACCTGCAACCAGCGTTGTGTAGGCCTTGTGAATATGTACTGTATGTTTAGCATGACCAACCAAAAGGATGATTCAAACCGTGGTCATTACTAGAGGAAATTTGAGTTGTGGTGTTGGACCGACACCACCCACAACACAAGCCTCAGTCCCTACAGTATACAGTTCATGCCAGGCAGCTCAGCAACCCTCTCCACAGACACAGGATCCCACTGCAATCATGCTCTTTTTAATGGGAAAATGTTTGATTTTAATGAGCAGATTTTCAGTGTTATTCGACACTCATTTACTCGCTGTAGATTACGAAACTTGATTTCGTGGCAGCCTATTTTTAAACGCGCACACACACACACACACACACCCTACTATAGAACCAATTATGTTTGTTGTTTTATAATTCAAGGCGCAGTGGAAGTGCATCGCTATTACTGAAATATTTCCATGTTGTGTGGCGTGTTTGTGTTGAATGTAAAAACAAGTCAGACTGTTTTTCCTGGCTTGTGTGTATTATAATTAGTTCAGCTTGTAGATGGAGAGAACTTTTGCAGGTAGAGGTTCCTAAAAAAAAAAAAAACTGAAAAGCACAACTGTCCCCCCAAAAAAATGCTTTCTTTAGAATGTAATGCTGGATGTCATTGGGTGCACAATGCAGCGGTCATTATCAAAGCTGGTTTTCTACCAATGAGTATGGCCTACGATGGCCCAACTAAGTACATTTTCTGTTGGACCTTGTAACAATAGATCCATATATTTTTTTATTTTATGTAGTTGAATATTGAAATTGATTTGGGGGAGAGAAAAAATGGATACAGAAGCATTTGTTTATCACTGATTTGATCATTTTTGTTATTATTTTAGACCTCTGTACATTCCTGGCCGTGAAATGATTTTGTTTCAAAATGGGAGAATCTTAATGCAGGTGTTCTACCTCCATGAAATGTACAATTTTAATAGCAAAATTCTTACATGCATATATTTTTTCAAGCAGTATGTAAAGAAAATGTTAAACTGTAGATCAGTATTTTTCATACAGTAAGCATACTAAAATGCAAATGTGTCTACTGTATGTACACAGAGCAAAAATATAAACGCAACATTTTAAAAGATTTTACTGAGTTTATTTAAGGAAATCAGTCAATTAAAATAATTGCATTAGGCCCTAATCTATGGATTTCACATGACTGGGGATACAGATATACATCTGTTGGCCACAGCTACTGTACTTAAAAAAAAATAGGTAGTGCTGTGGACCAGGGGAAAAAAACAGTCCGTATCTGGTGTGACCACCATTTGCCTCATGCAGTGCGACACATCTCCTTCGCATGGAGTTGATCAGGCTGTTGATTGTGGCCTGTGGAATGTTGTTCCACTCCTCTTCAATGACTTGGCTGTGCGAAGTTGCTGGATATTGGCAGGAACTGGAACATGCTGTCGTACATATCGATCCAGTGCATCCCAAAAGTGCTCAATGGGTGACATATCTGGTGAGTATGCAGGCCATGGAAGAACTGGGACATTTTCAGCTTCCGGGAATTGTGTACAGATCCTAGCGACATAGGGCCATGCATTATCATGCGGGAACATGAGGTGATGGCGGCGAATGAATGGCATAACAATGGGCCTCAGTATCTCGTCACAGAATGTCTGTGCATTCAAATTGCCATTGATAAAATGTAATTGTGTTCATTGTCCATAGCTTATGCCTGCCCATACCATAATCGCACAACCATCATGTGGCACTCTGCTCACAATGTTGACATCAGCAAACCGCTCACCCACATACACGATTCCATACACGCTGTCTGCCATCAGCCATGAAGAGCACACTTCTCCAGCATGCCAGTGGCTATTGAAGGTCACCATTTGCCAACTGAAGTCGGTTACGACGCTGTACTGCAGTCGGGTCAAGACCCTGGTGAGGACGACAAGCACGCAGATAAGCTTCGCTGAGACGGTTTGTGCCAAAATTCTTTGGTTGTGCAAACCCAGTTTCATTAGACGATCCCGCAGGTGAAGAAGCCGGATGTGGAGGTCCTGGGATGGCGTGGTTACACGTGGTCTGCGGTTGGATATACGGCCATATTCTCTAGAATGGGGTTGGAGGTGGCTTATGGTAGAGAAAATTAACATTCAATTCACTAACTCTGATGGACATTCCTGCGGTCAGCATGCCAATTGGCATGTGTTGTGTGACACCGGCATATTTTAATGTGTCCCCAGCACAAGGTGCACCTGTGTAATGACCACGCTGTTTCATCAGCTTCTTGATATGCCCCACCTGTCAGGTGGATGGATTATCTTGGCAAAGGAGAATTGCTCACTAAGAGGGATGAAAACAAATGTGTGCATAAAACTTGAGCAAAATACGTTTTTGTGCATATAGCACATTTCTGGTATCTTTTTGTTTCAGCTCATGAAAATGGGACCAATACTTAACATATTGCGTTGTATATTTTTTGTTCAGTGTATATATTTTACATTTACAGTTAATGCAGGTTTCTAAAGTAAGTAACAAAATAAAAACACATTTTAAAGATTATTGTCTCTGTAAATTATTTATTCTACTTGACATACGAATACATTTGTATTTTAAGGAAGGAAGGAACACTAGCTCCGACTGATTCTGGTTGTCTTGGTTTCACAGCTGTATATCCTTTCAGCTGTCAAACAGTTGAATAATTTGTTTGAAAACGCTAACCGAACATAGCATCTTTTTTTTATTTTTTTAAATAGCGCACTTATTTCAAATGACTACCTAGGCACATCAACTCAGAGCTATTCTATTGCAATAAAGGGCTCTGCATAATCTTTACTTAGGCAGGGTAGTTCACCTGAATTTCTTATCTTGAAAGAGATTGGAAACAGCCAGAGACAGTTATCTTTCGATGACCAAATACAAAAGTGTAAAGTATTACACGAAGAAGCTAACTTTTTGGAAGAAGTGTTTCTAGTCTAACTATAATTTCCATATGTGTACTTGTGGTGATTTTTAATTTGATGACTAAATAAATCAAGAGTCAATTAATTAGTTATGGTTCATAAAGACAAATTTCAAGATAAGGAAGTGTTGCTTTTTTTTAGGTGAATGTTCCCTTTATTCATCAGTGACGAGTTTTAAAAAATTAAAACCAAGTTTTTAATTGTTTCTGCCTGTCCTTTTACCAATTGGTACTCCTGTGTGTGTCTGTGAGCACAGTCTATATATAAAGGGACAAGTCAGTAATGAATTCTGCATGTGTTTGAATTGCTAATGACATTTAGTTTTTCACAGCTTCATAGCTTGGTGCCAAACAGCCCTGTTTTGATTACATAACAAAAAAAACTGTGAAATTGACTTTTCTTGTTATTTCTTGTTTTCTCTCTACTTTTCTCCCTTTAATAAAATGGGTTTATTGTTTTTGTAAAGAGCTATAGTGAGTATTTGTCACAAACACTGAATAGAGGGAAATGCTCACTTACAAGCCCTAACAATGCAGTTAAGGGAGAGAAAAGTGTTAAAGTATTTACTCAAATAAACTGAAGTAACATTTTATTATAGATTTTTTAATAGAAAAATTATTTAAGTTGCAACACAATAACACTAGGGAGGCTATATACAGGGGGTACCTCTATGAAGTACACATAATAGGACTGTTGGTTGTTTTTATTTTATTATTTTTAGAGAACATAATTTGCTCTAAATCAGCCATTGGAGATTGTGTAAGGTGTAACCTATAATGTACACCACAGTAGGATTTTGTGTTTTTATACAAAGTTTTGTGTAAAGTCCTGTGTGAGCTACTGTATGGTTCGAAACCCTTTGTTGAATCATTTTAAAACGGATCCATTTCAGTTTGTTCCAATCCAGGCCATGTTGATTCTCTTTCATATGTCTTGTTGCTAATGAAATGCTGCAGTCATGGTGGATAATAAGAGGAATGCCATTGACTGGTATGGGTTTTGGCTTTGTATACACCCACCAATGATCTATTAAAACGGTGGTGTTCACATTTCCTGCCTGTTATATAGGCTGCGATTCAATCTGGCAAATGGTGTATTTCAAATGTTTTGCTTTCAAAAGTGTATTAGATTTGACAGCAGTTAGTCCAGTATGGAGGGAGAGTTAGGTATTCGGGTCTGTCTGATTTTTGTACACTGAATGAATTCTCAGCCAGGTTTGCTATCAACTGAACAGGTTATGCCCATTTCTGAATCGAGTGTAAACTCCCCTCGGCCTCCTTTCTGGACATCCTGCTGTATCAAATCAAACACTCTCCAAAACGCTTTTTGGAAATGGCCAATCTGCAATTGGTTGAATGGTGTTGGTGCCTTGGTGTTGGTGGAAAGACATGTTACTAATATTGTAGGCCTATTGATAAAAAGGGATTACAGAAAACTGTCAATCTCTGTATTATATTTAAGAATATATTCTTTTTCAACAAATGGATGTTTTGGCTAGATATTCAAAAGGCTTCTCTGACTCCCATTACATTAAATGTCAGGCAGCCAGCCATTCTCTGTGGATGCATTGGTTTTATGACTCTTAACTCCTATATAATAACATATTATGGATTTTCCTTTATTCAAGTTTAGTAGGATAGCCTATGCTATATTGCTTTAGTGTATGATATAGGCCGATTTGCATTTCCATCATAATTATTGGAAATAACACATGGAAATCATTCAATCTTTATTAACACGCCACATGCAGTAGGCTAGATGTTTAGAGTAGGTGTTATCATGAACCTGCTCTCCTCCAGTCTTCTCATACGTCTTTGTTGATCTGGTGTCTGCAGCATCACCACAGGCGCTCAATGCAACTGCCTGCTGCCTCAATATGGAAACTAATTTCCACTGAGGGAGAACAGACTAACATCAACAAGATTGCAAAATGACTCCTTACCGTTTTTTCGTATGAAAAACATTTGATTCTTCCAACATGCAAAACGACTCGGCGCAACTGGCAGACTGCGATGTGGGACACGATGCCAAAATCAGTCTTGCGGCACTCTATTCTCTCATGTGCCTGTTTGGGACCATTTTAAACCTTTTGGTTGTCTACCTGGTCGTGACATTTAAGAAACTTCGGACGGCTAGCAATGCGTTTATTGTGAACGGCTGTATAGCCGACCTGTTGGTGTGCGCATTTTGGATGCCGCACGAGGCGGTGGGAATTTATTCTGGAAGCCCTTTCCCGGCTGGGTACCAAGCCTTCAAAGATGCGCTCTTATTTCTCGGCATCACTGTCTCTCTTCTCTCCCATTCCCTGATCGCCGTCAACCGATACGTGTTGATTACCAAATCACCAGTGACCTATCTGTCAATCTACCAAAAAAGACGCACAGAATGGATGATAAGCGCTTCGTGGCTTTCGGCGCTGGGATTTATTTTACCCTGGATCACATCTTTACGGTACCCACAGGAAGGATGCTCATATCTCCCGGCTTCCGCAGCATCACTGCTCAAAGGAGGGAAGCCCATTTTCTCTGACCCATTTGCAGCTGGTACCCTGGCGTTGACTATTATTGGTCAGACAATGGTTGTTCTGTATTGCTATTTAAAAATCTTTCGAAGGGTGCAGATCAGTGTGAAGAGGGTCAGCATATTACATTTTCCTATAGTAAATAACCTTCCATATTCGTTCCCCAGAAAGGACAAACGTTTGGGGTTTTACGTGTTGGCAGTGTGTTTCATATTCATACTCACTACACAGCCTCTTTTCTGGGTGTTATCAATAGCACTTTTTACCACAGTGCCATTGGCACTAAGGACTTGTTCTTGGATGTTTTTCTGCACTCTCTTTGTTACAAACCCATTTCTCTACACTTGGAAGAACGAGGAGTTTAGAAAATCTTTCAGATCCGTGCTCAAGGGAGAATTTTGGAGAGGGTCTACAGTTGGGGTTGAGCCCATCACAATTAATACAATATCTCACCTTCTGCCGAGACAAAACAGTAGAAGGGCATTTTTGGCTGAGATAAATTGAACAGCATCTGAACTGCAATGACATTGGTCCCCTGTAAGGATACATCCCTACATTGTTTTAGAAAGCTTACCTGGCAACTCAACTCAAAATGACGCTATTGGTTGCTCAGCATTGTAAAATGTTAGTGATGCTGTTAAGGTATTATTATTATTATTATTATTATTATTATTATTATTATGTAGTGCCATTATGCAATAAATTGTAGGTCAACCAGAAGAACACTCACACAATGTTTTACAAACTATGTATTCATTTGGTATCAAATTCGTTTTTGTTTATATTAATGTATTTTTCTATATACATTTTTTATGGACCATGGTTGTAATAAGCCTTTATGCAAATTGTAAATCCGCTTATGTGTTCATTTTAATAAAGCTGAAAATTAAAGTGCAAAAAACATTTTGTCACGTTTGGCTATTACGCTTGACTAGGTGCAGTGTCCTTGTGTGTCCAGATGCACCTGAGGTCACCATCAGTGCTTTTTCATCTATGAGCAGCAGGGATGGCCACCCCCCAATTTACCATCGACGGTGGGAGAAAAGGGAATCACTTGCCCCGAATTGTCACCGACACAAAAATGGAACCGTCACAGGCTGGCTTCAATAGTTTTACCAGTGTGTGGCCAAGAACGTGTTGTCCGAGTCAAGGAAGAGATGACACTGGAGGCACACCGTGACTGTACAACTACTTACTACTTTAATCAGTGCAAACATCCAGGGGTGCAACATCGTTAATCTTATGCATGCCTCATCTGATGACGGTATTGGAAATAATATCCCTAACGGTCGTTGAACGACTGCATCTTTTGATGAGTCATTTTACAATTTGCATTTTAAAATGATAGCATTTTGGCAGGTATATGCATCCATATCACTTATGATGTTTTTCACAGTTTATGCTCTTTTTAGATGGATCAGCGAACACGGGTATCCAGGCCTACCCGTTGCAGACCATTTCCTACTGGTTCAGCTGAACCTGACCTGCTTGTCAGACATGCACCCCAAAGCCAAGCAGTACACGTCTGTACCAGGATCCCAGATATGATACTACCCAAATAGGCCATGATTACAAACAGCCACTTTTTAATGCCTCTGTACAAGGTACAAAGTAGCCACCAGTATATTGTCATGCTGTATTTGCTGCCTTGCAAACCTGATGATTAGAAGCTCCTGTGTAGATTGTACACAGTGTACAAAACATTAGGAACACCTTTCTAATATCGAATTCCACCCCTTTTTGCTCACAGAACAGACTCAATTCATTGTGGCATGGACTCTACAAGGTGTTGAAAGCGTTCCACAGGGATGCTGTCCCTTGTTTACTCCAATGCTTCCCACAGTTGTGTCAAGTTGGCTGGATGTGCTTTGGGTGGTAGGCAATTCTTGATACACATGGGAAACTGTTGAGCGTGGAAAAACCCAGCAGCGTTGCAGTTCTTGACAGACTCAAACCAGTGCGCCCGGAACATACTACCATACCCCCATAAATCTTTTGTCTTGCCTGTTCACCCTCTGAATGGCACACACACATAATCCATGTCCCAATTGTCTCCAGGCTTTAGAATCCTTCTTTAACCTGTCTCCCCCTTCATCTACACTGATTTGAAGTAGATTTAACAAGTGTCAATAAGGGATCATAGCTTTCACCTGGTCCGTCTGTCACAGAAAGAGCAGTGTAAATTCTAGACTGTTGTTATACACTTGTACAAGATATTGTTGGAGTAAAGAGCATTCATCCATCCATCCATCCCTCAGAAGAAAGCATCTCCCTTGGACTCTGCCGTAACCCAACCAAGAGGGAAATCCAAACTTGTTTTGTATACTCAATGTATTTTCAAACAGCAACTGTCAGGAACAGTGGAGGCTCCTGAGAGGAGGAAGGGGAGGACCATCCTCAGTGAATTTCATAAAAATTGTGAAACTTTAAAAGTTATCCTTTTTAGATAAAACTATACTAAATATGTTCACATGTCAACAAATAATCGAATCCACTAATTTGAAGGGGTGTTCACATACACTTGGCCGTGTAGTGTATATGGTTACCAACCACTGTGGGTGGAAGAGTGTGCCAGGAAGCAATTTGTTTGTTTAGTTGTTCTAAGAAACAATAGATATTGCAATGGTCTGCACGACTAAGGACTGAAGTTCTTTTCAGATGCCCAGCTTCATTAATTAAAGGAAATGTTTTTTTGGTCTGTATGGTATTGTCCATATTGATATTAGTATCTAGTTTAATGATAACAAGCTGTTATGAAATAAATTACATATTTTTCATGAAATTAATGAACTGACTAAATGTAATGGTTATTGCTGCTTGTTTTCAACTGAAGTAATTAAAACTCAGTCTACGACAACTTGCGCATGGGTTTTACTTTAATGCTCGTTCATATCTTTTGCAAGTATGATAGGCGCCCCCCCCCCCCCCCACCCAAACACACTTCTTATATTTGTATATGTTTCAAAGCAAGAATATTATAGGCACATGGATGTATGAAGAGTGATCCAGATGCACAAACTTTGAAGGAAGAGACTTTCTCAGAAGCAGGATATTCAAGGTGCCCTTTTCCTTTCAGTTGTTTCCTACCAAGTAGCAAGAGATCAAAGTGTCTTTTCTACCAGATGACCAACTGTACATTTAGCTGCCAGTGTTTTGTTATTTATACACAAAAATATAAATGCATCATGCAACAATTTCAAAGATTTTACTGAGTTACAGTTCATATAAACAAATCAGTCAATTGAAATAATACAGATATGCATCTGTTTGTCACATATCTTTTTTTTTAAATCGGAAAACCAGTCAGTATCTGGTGTGACCACCATTTGCCTCATGCAGCGTGACACATCTCCTTCTCATAGAGTTGATCAGGCTGTTGATTTTTGCCTGTGGAATGTTGTCCCACTCCTCTTCAATGGCTGTACGAAGTTGCTGGATATTGGCGGGAACTAGAACACGCTGTCGTACACATCGGTCCAGAGCATCCTAAGCTTGCTCAATGGGTGAGATGTCTGGTGAATATGCAGGCCATGGAAGAACTGGGACATTTTCAGCTTCCAGGAATTGTGTGCAGATCTTTGCCACATGGGGCCATACATTATCATTGTAACGTTCTGAGTGTAGTGGGTGAGAAGTCAGGCGCAGGAAGCAGAGAGTTCAGGGGAGTGCTACTTTAATGCACAAAAACGGCGAACATAAGCCAACCCCACGAAAACACAGGGCGTATAACCAAAACAAACGCCCCAAACAGGGGGACTTAAACTGTCCAGCAAAACCCAAGAAATGGGAAAACACGTAACCCACAGACGTGCACACAAGTTTACACAAAACAGAAGGTCACAATAATTAATCCCGCACAAGGAACCAGGCGGGCCGGCTGCCTAATAAAGCCTCACTAATTATACCCAACTCAAAACAGGTGCACTCAATAAACACATAAGGAGGGGGAGGAAATAATCAGTGGCAGCTAGTAGGCCGGCGACGACGACCGCCAAGCGCCACCCGAACGGGAAGGGGAGCCACCTTCGGTCGGAGTCGTGACAATCATGCTGAAACATGAGGTGATGGCGGTGGATAAAGGGCACGACAACGGGCCTCAGGATCTCATCACGGTATCTCTGTACATTGATAAAATGCAATTGTGTTCGTTGTCCGTAGCTTATGCCTGCCCATACCATAACCCCATCACCACCATGGAGCACTCTGCTCACAACGTTGACATCAGCAATCCGCTCGCCCACCCGTCTGCCATCTGCCCGATATCTAAAAATGGGACCGACAGAGAGGGCTGCCTCGCTTTTAGTTCTTAGGAAACTTTGCAGTATTTCGTTTTTTATGTATTATTTCTTACACTGCTAGCCCATAAAATTGTATGTGTTATTACATACAGCTGGGAAGAACTATTGGATATCAGAGCGGCGGTAACTCACCAGCACTACCAGTACTACCAGCATTATGACCAGGAATATGACTTTCCCGAAGTGGATCCTTTGTTCGCACCACTCGGGGCAATTGAACTGATTCCAGAGGCCGACCCAGAACAATGTTGGTGAAGGAGAGTTACTCGGAGCAGTCTTTAGGTCCGACTTAGGAGGCGCGCACACCAACCACCGCTTCCGAGTATCAGGGATTGTAACATGCTCTGTTTCACGGAAACACTGCTTTCTCAGGATATATTGTTGGAGTCTGTCCAGCCATCTGGATTCTCAGTTCATCACACCGACAGGAATAAATATCTCTCCGGGAAGAGGGCGGGGGTGTATGTTTCATGATCAACGGCTCATGGTGTAGTTGTGATAACATACAGGAACTCAAGTCCTTTTATTCACCCAACCTAGAATACCTCACAATCAAATGCCATCCGTATTATCTCCCAAGATAATTTTCTTTGGTTATAGTCTCTGCCGTGTATCCTCCCTTAAGCCGATACCACGACGGCCCTCAAGGAACTTTACTGGACTTTATGCAAACTGGAACCCACATATCCTGAGACTGCATTTATTGTAGCTGGGGATTTTAACAAAGCATATTTTGAGGAAAAGGCTGCCTAAATTCTATCAGCATATCAACTGTAGTACTCGCGCTGCTAAAACACTCGACCACTGTTACTCCAACTTCCAGGATGCATACAAGGCCCTCCCCCGCCCTCCTTTTGGCAAATCTGACAACTCCATTTTGCTCCTCCCTTCCTATAGTTAGAAACTCAAACAGGAAGTACCCGTGCTAAGGACTATTCAATGCTGGTCTGACCAAACGGAATCCACGCTTCAATATGGTTTTGATCACGTGGATATGTTCCAGGTAGCTTCTGAAAATAGTATTGATGTACACACTGAGATGGTGAGTGAGTTTATCAGGAGTGTATAGGAGATGTTGTACCCACAGTGACTTAAAACCTACCCTAACCAGAAACCGTGGATAGATGGCAGCATTTGTGCAAAACTGAATGCGCAAACCACCGCATTTAACCATGGCAAGGTGACTGGGAATATGGCAGAATACAAAAAGAGTAGTAATTCCCTCCGCAAGGCAAACAAACAGGCAAAACGTCAGTATAGAGACAAAGTGGAGTCGCAATTCCATGGCTCAGACATGAGACATATTTTTATTTTATTTATTTATTTTATTTTATTTCACCTTTATTTAACCAGGTAGGCTAGTTGAGAACAAGTTCTCATTTGCAACTGCGACCTGGCCAAGATAAAGCATAGCAGTGTGAACAGACAACAACAGAGTTACACACGGAGTAAACAATAAACAAGTCAATAACATAGTAGGGGGAAAAAATAATCTATATACATTGTGTGCAAAAGGCAGAAGGGTCTACAGACAATCACAGACTACAAAAGAAAAACCAGCCACGTCACGGACACCGACGTCTTGCTTCCGGACAAGCTAAACACGTTCCTTGCCAGGGCATTTGAGGATAGTTACAGTGCCACCGACGTGGCCCACTACCAAGGACAGTGGGCTCTCCTTTTCCGTGGCCGACGTGAGTAAGACATTTAAACGTGTCAACCCACGAAAGGCTGCCGGCCCAGATGGTATCCCTAGCCGCGTCCTCAGAGCATGCACAGACCAGCTGGCTGGTGTGTTTACGGACATATTCAATCTCTCCCTATCCCAGTCTGTTCTCCCCACATGCTTCAAGATGGCCACCATTGTTCCTGTACCCAAGAATGCAAAGGTAACTGAATTAAATGACTATTGCCCCGTAGCACTCACTTCTATCATCATGAAGTGCTTTGAGAGACTAGTAAAGGATCATATTACCTCCACCCTACCTGCCACCCTAGACCCACTTCAATTTGCTTACCGCCTCAACAGGTCCACAGACAATGCAATCGCCTGCACACTGCCCTATCCCATCTGGACAAGAGAAATACCTATGTAAGAATGCTGTTCATTGACGAAAGCTCAGCATTCAACACCATAGTACCCTCCATGCTCATCATTAAGCTTGAGGCCCTGGATCTGAACCCCACCCTGTGCAATTGGTACTTGGACTTCCTGACGGGCCGCCATCAGGTGGTGAAGGTAGGAAACAACACCTCCACTTAGCTGATCCTCAACACTGGGGCCCCACAAGGGTGCATGCTCAGCCCCTTCCTGTACTCCCTGGTCACGCATGAATGCGTGGCCAAGCACGTCTCCAACTCATTCATCAAGTTTGCAGACGACACAACAGTAGTAGGCTTGATTACCAACAACAATGAGAAAGCCTACATGGAGCAGGTGAGGAATCTGGGAGTGTAGTGCCAGGAAAACAACCTCTCACTCAACGTCAACAAAACAAAGGAGATGATCGTGGAATTTAGGAAACAGCAGAAGGTGGAACGTTTTAAGTTCCTCGGCGTACATATTGCTGACAAACTGAAATGGTCCACCCACACAGATGGTGTGGTGAAGGCGCAACAGTGCCTCTTCAATCTCAGGAGGCTGAAGGAATTTGGCTTGTCACCTAAAACCCTCAAACTTTTACAGATGCACAATTGAGAGCATCCTGTCAGGCTGTATCACCGCCTGGTACAGCAACTGCACCGCCCACAACCGCAGGGCTCTCCAGAGGGTGGTGCGGTCTGCACAACGCATCACGGGGGCAAACTTCCTGCCCTCCAGGACACCTACAGCACCTAATGTCACAGGAAGGCCAAAGGATCATCAAGGACAACAACCACCCGAGCCACTGCCTATTCACCCCCATTATCATCCAGAAGGCGAGGTTAATACATGTGCATCAAATCTGGGACCGAGAGACTGAAAAATAGATTCTCAAGGCCATCAGACTGTTAAATAGCCATCACTAGCACAGAGAGGCTGCTGTCTATATACACAAACTTGAAATAATTGGCCACTTTAAAAAATGGTAAACTAGTCACTTTAATAATGTCACTTTCATAATGTTTACATATCTTGCATTACTCATCTCATATGAATATACTGTATTCTATACTATTCTACTGTATCTTAGTCTATGCCACTCTGACATTGCTCGTCCATATTTATATATTCTTAATTCCATTTGTGTGTATTGGGTATATGTTGAGAAATTGTTAGATATTGCTGCACTGTCGGAACTAGAAGCACAAGCATTTCGCTACACCCACAATAACATCTGCTAAACACGTGTATGTGACCAATAAGATTTGATCTACAGTTGAAACCGGGATTCATCCATGAAGAGCACTCTTCTCCAGTGTTCCAGTGGCCATTGAAGGTGGGCATTTGCCCACTGAAGTCGGTTACGACGCCGACCTGCAGTCAGGTCAAGACCCTGGTGAGGATTACGAGCATGCGGATAAGCTTCACTGAGACGGTTTCTGACAGTTTGTGCCAAAATCGTTTGGTTGTGCAAACCCACAGTTTCATCAGACGATCCCGCAGGTGAAGATGCCGGATGTGGAGGTCCTGGGATGGCGTGGTTAAGTGTGGTCTGCGGCTGTGAGGCCTGTTGGATGTACTGCCAAATTCTCTAAAATGAGGTTGGAGGCAGCTGATGGTAGAGAAAATTAACATTCAATTCGCTGACAACTCTGGTGGACATTCCTGCAAGTCAGCATGCCAATTGGCATGTGTTGTGTGACATAACTGCACATTTTAGAGTGGCCTTTTACTGTCCCCAGCACAAGATGCACCTGTGTAATGATCATGCTGTTTAATCAGCTACTTGATATGCTACACCTATCAGGTGGATGGATTATCTTGGCAAAGGAGAAATGCTCATTAACAGGGATGTAAATAAATGTGTGCCCAAAATTTGAGAGAAATAAGATTTTTGTGTGTATGGCAAATGTATTGTCACGGATCCCCCACGGTACTGCTGCTCATTCTGTTCACCAGTTCCGGAGGTTGACGTCACCAGCCTTCTAGGCTGTACTGAAGGTGTCATTACGCACACCTGGTTCCAATTCCTCACTGATTGTGTTTGTGTAAATGTGCCCTTTGTTTCCCCATTGGGCTGGGCATTATTGTTCCCATGTCCGTTGGTGGTGTGAGCACCTATGCGTTGTCTCAGCCTGTGCTGCGTGTTTTGTGCCTTGTGTATTACGGGTCTCGTCCCTTGTCGTTCTACAAGGTTTACCCTTGCTCTTTGCTTGGGTACATCCCAGTGTTTTGTATATGTGTTTGTTTAGGGTGTATTAAAAACCCAGATGATGTATTCCTGCGCCTGTCTCCAAATCCTTTATACCAGCGTGAAATTTCTGGGAACTTTTATTTCAGCTCATGAAACATGGGACCAACACTACATGTTGCATTTATATTTTTGTTCAGTATAGTTTTGTATAAACTACCCACTGGGCACAGACGTCAGTTCAGCGTGTAGTTTTGATTTACATTTGGTTGAGTTGTCAACAACATGAATTCAACATGAAATCAACAAAACATTTCACCACGTCTTTGGATTTTGGTTAATAGTTCAGTGAAAAAAAGACAATGCCCTTACATTGACTTTTTGCAAATCCAATACATTTTCCATGTTGATTCAATGTCCTCACATAGATATTTTCAGTTGAAATTACATGAAAACAACATTGATTCAACCTGTTTTTTTCCCCAGTGGGATGATTCTTTAACAGCAAAAACCAAGTATTTCTTAAACTCTTTCTTATTCATCAAAACAACCATTGGTGTGAAATGAGACAGAATCTTGGCAGTATCAGACACCACTGCATCACATTATGACTGTGAGGACAGCTATTTGTTGATAGAACCACAGGGTTCAGAGCAAATTCCATTGTCGCTTGACCCACGGAACACTAATAGTCATTACTCTGATACAATATGCTTGGACTTTCCTCTGATGCTGTCCCGGTTGCATAACTCTGATTTGTCAAAATGAAAGCGCACTTTAGCCTATATTTAGAAATAGGGGGGTTGAGATGAGGAAGTTTAATCAAGTTGGTGAATGGTTCTGTTTTATATCACGTAGATTAACAGTATTTCCAGAACATTTAACTGAACTATGATGGTACTTGTGTTAAATAGAGTTCCCTCATAATACATTTTCTTTCAACCTAAGCTCTTTTGAGGATAGTTGTAATTGACTAAATATAATGTTTATGCTACATCAGAATATGATCTTTGAAAAAATGTACACTATGTACAGTATAAAGTATTCCTTGTTTTGGTATTGTGTGTGTGTTATATTACTGTTGGTAACACGTTTGTCCCATTTTGGCTGGTGTGGGTGAGGACAGAGAGAATTTCAATGATTTACACATGATTCAAACTCTTCCCTAATATGCCTTGTGCTCACCATTTCTGATGTGTCTATGCAAGTCTGGATCTGTCTGGATCTGGAGGTCCAACTCTGTTCTATTGAATTTGAAGGCCTCTGGATATCAAATAATAAAATATCAACCACTACTCTTCCCTAATATGCCTTGTTTTTATTTGAAACGCACACATCTAGATGTCCAAGGTTGTCCTATTGATTGTTTGTTTCACTGTGACCACATGAACAGCTTCCTTTCCAGGTCACAGTATTTCAGTGGCAGAGTGAAGTGGATTGATCATATGTCATGTTCTCCTGCCTCCTCACGGGACAAGGACTGACCGGCTTCATGTGGTCTCTTCATCACCATGAATGGGTCTGCAATGGAACCTGTTACATGTTCACAATCGAGGCCATGCATATGTGGGAGAGGACTACAGTCTGGAGAGCATGCTGCTCTTGTCACATGGGTGTCTTTGTCCTCAAATGCATTGGTTTGGTCATAGAAATACATTCAATTTCTATAACTATGGGTGTGGTATACTTTGATGTGTTTAGGCTAATGGAGATTGACTTTAGCAAAAGATGTGTCTTGTATATGACAGACAGACAAGCAGGCAAAGATAAAATAATAAATCCATATAGTTCATGTTTGGAACATCTATACTTTAATTAGCACAGCATGCCTATGATTTTCAAAGGGATCTTAAATGTGATTCTCCTCAGCTAAAAGATCATTTCATTACATGTTTTCAAAGGTCCAGTGCAGTCAAAAATGTGTTTTTCCTGTGTTTTATACAGTTGAAGTCACTTACATACACTTAGGTTGGAGTCATTAAATCGCGTTTTTCAACCACTCCACAAATTTCGAGTCGGTTAGGACATCTACTTTGTGCATGACACAAGTCATTTTTCCAACAATTGTTTACAGACAGATTATTTCACTTATAATTCACTGTATCACAATTCCAGTGGGTCAGAAGTTTACATACACTAAGTTGACTGTGCCTTTAAAACAGCTTGTAAAATTCCAGAGAATGATGCCATGACTTTAGAAGCTTCTGATAGGCTATTTGACATCATTATCACCTCCAAAAGTCTGGCTCATCCTTGGGAGAAATTTCCAAACACCTGAAGGTGCCACATTCATCTGTACAAACAGTAGTACACAAGTATAAACACCATGGGACCACGCAGCTGTCATACCACTCAGGAAGGAGACGCGTTCTGTCTCCTAGAGATGAACATACTTTGGTGTGAAAAGTGCAAATCAATCCCAGAACAACAGCAAAGGATGAAAAAGCCAGACTACGGTTTGCAACTGCACATGGTGACAAAGATTGTACTTTTTGGAGAAATGTCCTCTGGTCTGATGAAACAAGAATAGAACTGTTTGGCCATAATGACCATCGTTATGTTTGAAGGAAAAAGGGGGAGGCTTGCAAGCTGAAGAGCACCATCCCAACCGTGAAGCATGGGAGTGGCAGCATCATGTTGTGGGGGTGCTTTGCTGCAGGAGGGACTGGTGCACTTCACAAAATATATGGCATCGTGAGGAAGTAAAATTATGTGGATATATTGAAGCAACATCTCAAGACATCAGTCAGGAAGTTAAAGCGTGGTCACAAATGGGTCTTCCAAATGGACAATGACCACAAGCATACTTCCAAAGTTGTGGCAAAATGGCTTAAGAACAACAAAGTCAAGGTTTTGGAGTGGCCATCACAAAGCCCTGACTTCAATCCTATAGAAGATTTGTGGGCAAAACTGAAAAAGCGTGTGCGAGCAAGGAGGCCTACAAACCTGACTCAGTTACACCAGCTCTGTCAGGAGGAATGGGCCAAAATTCACCCAACTTATTGTGGGGAGCTTGTGGAAGGCTACCTGAAACGTTTGACCCAAGTTAAACAATTTAAAGACAATGCTACCAAATACTAATTGAGTGTATGTAAACTTCTGACCCATTGGGAATGTGATGAAAGAAATAATAGCTGAAATAAATTATTCTCTCTACTATTATTCTGACATTTCACATTCTTAAAATAAAGTGGTGATCCTACCTGACCTAAGACAGGGAATTTTTACTAGGATTAAATGTCAGGAATTGTGAAAACCTGAGTTTAAATGTATTTGGCTAAGGTGTATGTAAACTTCCGACTTCAACTGTATATATTTCCACACTATGAGGTTGGAATAGCACTAGTAAATTCAGAAAATGATGATAATGCCCCTTTAAGTGTAAGAGCTGTTTGAAAAGGCCGTCTGAAATTTCAGCCTGTTGTGGCGGAATAGAGGTTTGTCCTTTCACGGTGACGTCACCATGTGGTAAAAAGGTTAACAGACCAATATGAACTAATTAACTAATTAACAAACCTCTCTTCCAATAACAGCTACTTTTCAGTTTTCCCCTCCCCACTCAGACAGTCCTAGAATTTGTTTTGAGAAATTGCTCTTTTATAAGAAGCAATATTTGTTTCTATTTGACCATTTTTTGTTGAAAATAATCACAGTAAGGCACTTAATTGTTACCCAGAAATGATTCAGATATTGAGATTACAACTGCTGCATTGGACCTTTAAGGAAACCATCTTGAGTTTGATTTAAACCAGCAGAGGGGGTTGTTATTCACAACCACAGGAGAGAGAGACTGACTAAAGGCCACGCAATGAGAGGCCAGGAGTGGGGTACTTCCTCTGTGACATACTTGGAATTGTAAGGGGGTGTGTTAAATTTTTATTTTTTTACCCTGTTGGTATCCCTCCCTATTCCAAATTATAAATCCACAGACTCTGGACTCTGGGCTGACCAGACCCATCATCCCCACATAGCATAGCAGGACCAAGGGAAGTTACAGTCTAGCTCAAATCAGTTCCTTACAGTTTTTTTTTATTCAGCCTATCCAACACAAAAATGTATCTCATTCTGTTATGGGTATTGATACTACCAGTAACAGGTAAGCAGTGATTCTATTTTTATCATTAACACTTCACAATCAATGTGACATGCCTTCAAACTATGTACTGTAGGTAGCCTACTGTGTGGAAGTGTATGGCATTTTAATAGGATTGTGGGTAGCCTTGGGATGTAAACTCATCTGAAAATGTCAGCATTGTACTTAACGATATGTACATATTTAAATGCAGCCGTAGTTGGCGAAATATGATAGTTTACTAATAGGCTTATAACCTAGAATTCAAATTGAATACAAATAATAATAAACGATCATGAAGTTTCCTTACCCTACTTTATAGTTTTGAAATATGTCAGTAATCATGAATGTGAACTCTAATTCATTGTTATTTTTTTCATTTCAGCATTTTCATTTCATATGGAGCTGAAACCAAAGAATGCACTTTTGAAAGTCGGTGATAGGCATGAGCTGCAATGCTCGGTGAAGGATTGCAATGAAAAGGTTACCATCTCCTGGGCTTTGCTGGAGGACAAGCCAGTGTTTGCGAAAATACACACCTCCGGGTCGGAATCAGTGGCGGTCTTTGACCCTGTGTCGACAGCACACGATGACACACTTCTCTGCAAAGGCAGTTGCGGAGAATCGACCAAACAACAGCGTGCGGTTGTCAAAGTATACTGTACGTCCAATCAACTTAATTCAGAATAAGCCATCATCAGCCATTGTTATAAGCCAATAGAAATGTATAATACATGCTCATAGGTTCTTTATTCATTGTTATAAATATTCTGAATGCTTATGAATTGTAGTGCTTATCATGCTTAAATGCTTATACATGAAATTCTAATTTATTCATAAATAGTTTATTAATGCTTTAATAATCATGCAATGTATTGTAAAGTATTTACTGAATTAAATCAGTCCAATTGAATCAGTTTTAAATGTACATGTTTAAAGTAGGCCTTTGAATTTGAATTTCAAACACGTGCAGCTGCATGCAATAAGATCGCAATTTGATATTCCAGCATTTCCAGAGGCCCCTGTCATATCAGGCCATGACCGACTTCTCTTGGGCCAGACCAACACTCTGACATGTGAGGTGACAGACGCTTATCCTGCAGAGCACCTGAGGCTTGAGTGGCTGCGAGGAGACAGCATGCTCCAGACAGATGCAGAGTCTGTTGTGTCCACCTACACGTTCACGCCCACCCCTGAGGACAAACAGGCGAGCATCACATGCAGAGCCACTCACGATCAGGAGGGTGTGCCTGATGATGAGAAGACCAAGGAAACCACTGTTTCTCTCACAGTGCTTTGTAAGTTACTACTGCAGCGTAACTGTTAGGCAAAGGGAAGTTGCTAGTGATAGATTGAAGCATGGTTGACGTTATATGATTAATATCAAATTACCCATATAAGCACTGATCTTAAAGTCAGTGTTGTTTAGGCAGTTATTCTGCAACGACCAAATGTCATCCATAGTTCACAATTGAGGCCTACAACAACAACAACATCATTCATATATATATTTTTTCAGATGCACCACAGATTACGTCAATATCTGAGCTGACTGTTGTGAGAGTTGGCTCCAGTCCCACATTGATGTGCCATGCTGAAGGGAACCCCAGACCAGAGATACAGTGGAAAGCCATTGGTCCACACGGACAGGCTGTCATAGTAGGGCAGAGCGAGGAGCTTGTCCTTACAGAGATGACACTGGTGGATTCTGGTCAATATGAGTGTGTGGCAAGCAACACCATTGGAAACATCACAGCCAGCGTGAACGTCATTGTTGAAGGTAGGATAATAACTACCTGAATTTCTAAAAATGAAAATGAATTTCTCCTTGGTCTTGTATTTTGGATAAGTTCTGTTTGGTGTCACACTATGATAGTGTAATAGTAAGGAATCATCTTTATAGCTTTGTCTAAAAAGTCTGTTTGGGGGAGCAATCTCATTAAAACAACCTCTTAATTAGCGAGCTAAACTTCTGTCTTATGTTATGTATCCTTGATGACCTTCCCCTCTGGTAGCTCCCCCAACAAACACCTCCATCAAAGTAAGCCCAGCCAGTAAGGTGAAAGAAGGGGAGAACGTGACGGTGTCCTGCCTGTCAGACGGAGCTCCGGTGGGACGGATGGTGCTGAGGAGACTCTCTGAGGACCAGGATGTAGCTCTTCAGTCCAGCAACGGCTCCTCCACCTCCTTCACCCTCTCCTCTGCCCTGCTAGCAGACTCTGCTCTCTACCAGTGCGAGGCCTTCAATGAGCACGGCAGCCAGAAAGTCAGCACCTTGCTCTCCGTTGAAGGTGAGATTTTTTAAAAATGTATATTTAGGTAACATGGTGGATTCTGGCGAAATCATAAGTTGACCTTAGGCTTTGTGCAGTAGTTATTGTAACTACTTTGGTAACCACATTATAATTACATAATTGTAGCGTTGTACATGAAACAATGGCTGGATTCTACTCATGGAAACTGGAAAAATGATGTTTCAAAATAGTTGCCAGTATAGTTAGAGTTAATTACATGTAGGCCTAATTACACCCATGTAACCGCATAATACATTTTATACATTTAAATGTAAAGTGTAACCTGAAGCTGTACTGTTGTGCTGCAAAAAATACTCCTTCAGTTGAACTATAACAATGTTCAGATAAATCACGTAAGAGACATGTCCTGAAGAAAAGGTGGAAATGTGTCTTAGTCAACGCACTGAAACCCAATTTCCCTGGGGAGAGCAAACTGAGTGTTTGAGTCACCAAGCCATTGAGTCACCAAGCCTCTTCTGTGTACAAGAGCCCTAGAAAAGTGACACCCCAGATAACAGAAATAGTCAATGTTCTGTTCACATGCATACAGACGTTCGAGGGACTCCAATGTGGATTGCATGTGTTTCCCACCTCCGGGTTCGATGACATGAGTGGGTTTGAATACAGGAGATACTCAGAGTAATAATTAAAACCATTACCGGTATGAAGTAGTCGATGGTAAAGATTATAATAATGATCATGATCGTGTGGAGTAGAGGGCTCTGGCTAAATGTTCATTGTTTTACCGATTTCTATAATGTTTACCTGCCTTTGTGATGTAGCTTGACTCTTTTTAATATATTCTTATGTTTGCTTTGTTTTTTCTGTTGTGGATTAAGTTGAGGCTAGATTTGATTTCGCTAAGAGATTTTCTAGCCGGATAGTGAATTGGTTTTAATTGAATTGAATTAACTGAACTGAATTGAACTGAAATGGCGCAGAATCCAATTGAACTTGATTTCTATTCAACTGAATTGAGCAGAGGAGTCATCTATCCTTTCTCCGGTGGTTCTTTTCTCTCAGCGTATCCCCTGGAGGTGGAGATGGTATCGGGGGTGATGGCTGAGATGGGATCCAAACTGGTGCTCTCCTGCCTGGCTTCGGGCTGTCCCCAGCCAGCCTTCTCCTGGAGGAGCATGCTGGACATGCCCGTCCACAGCCGCACACTCAACCAGGACTCCCTCTCCCAGCTCCACCTGGGCCCACTTGGGCTGGCCCATGAGCAAGCCTACACCTGTGAGGCCAAGTGTGGCTCTGTCATCAAGTCCAAGCAATTAGAGGTCAAGGTCTTCTGTGGGTATACTATACATCTTGAGAAAGATGACTTGGCTTTGTTTAGTTCAATGTATTTACTTTGAGTTTGTATGTTATGAGAAGGAAGAAAGAAATGTGCGTAGAAATAAATCACATAAATGTGCTTGTCATTGGCCACTTTTTACAGAAGTCCAATGCCAGTTTGATATAATTTATTACATTTTGTTTGGAAATGTCTAGATGAAAATAAAGTTAATTGGGGTTGTTTGTAATTTGCCTGACACTTGTTCAGTGGTACCAAGGCGTGGCACAATACATTCTAAAGGTTTATGTAGATATAGCAACTGTTTTGCTTGGTGTGGGGTAATGCATCGGTTCACTTCACTGACTTGGAAAGAGTACAGTGACCCTTTGTAGGAGGTTGGAAGAATAAGCATCCTCTTATGAAACCAAACTTAAGACTTAAAGCCTGAATGATCACTCGAAACCATGCTGCTCTCCCACGCAATATGGGCAGAAGTCCAGTTTTTTTTTTTTTTGCCGGAATGCACTGGTATCAGTAGTCTGGTTCAATGTGGGAGAGAGATTACATAAAGTGAATAATGATAAAAGTACTCCAGGGTCACTGAAGACTTCTCAAATTTCCCGTCAGTGAAATGTCGAGTTTCGCGGAAGTGTTGTCATTGTATTAAAGTGGGTATAAGCGTTAAGTGTGTTCTAAACCCCTGACTCACATGATTCTATGGAAAGGGCTGTTCCACAAAGTGTGCTGATTAATGCCTTCCTTACTCTCAGTCTCTTTAAAAATCTGCTATCCTATGGAAAAGTGTCAGTTCCCCATATCGGCACGTCACAATCTGAAACACCCCATCTTTAAACCTCCAAAGTGAAGAGTCTACCCTTTTAACATGACTGACTAAGTCTCTCACAGCGCTATCTGGTCTCATGTGCTTTTAGCCACGTGTTGATATTTTCCTCTACCCATTTCTCTCTCCTCCCCCAGCTTTCCCCTCGGACCCTATCATCGAGAACCCGGGACCCTTTCTGGAAGACGGGGAGGCCACCTTATATTGTTCTGTAGCCGATGTCTACCCAGTCAGTCACGTGCAGATTCAATGGCTCGATGGGGAAACGGAGCTGCACTCCGGCGTGGGTCGGTACTCCAGTGAGCTCCAGAATGTGACGTCAACGTTATCTTTTTCGGTGGAACCGGAGGACCAGGGGAGGCGGATCACCTGCAGAGTCGGTCTTCAGATGGACGTGGTCCATCAAAGTCGGAGAGACAGGAAAGCGGTGACTGTACTGGAGCTCCACTGTAAGTGGTTGTACAGATTATTGAAGTCGAGCTCAAATCATGAATTGTTGATGCCCTTGGCCATTGGGTGGATACGTTTCTTGATGGTCCTCGAGAGCCGCAGGGTGGTGCAGGCCTTTGTTCCACCCCAGCATCATAACACACCTGATCCACTCATTGTGTTCTGAATAGAGGACCATGAACAGTTGATTGCTTAAATCACTTGTATTTACCCTGGGGTGTCCACACACTGCCCTTGGAGCTTTCAATTTAGGCAATCTGTCATGCCGAACTTCAGTCCTTGAGGTGTTAATGGCGGTTGTGTCGTGCAGGTTTTGGAAGCCTTATAACCTATATGTGTTTTTATAAACCTAAACTGAGTCTGATAATTCCTGTGCAGATGCCCCCAGGGGAACCACCATCACAGTGAGCCCAGCCAGTGAGGTGAAGGAAGGGGAGAGCGTGACGGTGTCCTGCCTGTCGGACGGCGCTCCAGTGGGATGGATGGTGCTGAGGAGACTCTCTGAGGACCAGGATGTAAAGCTCCAGTCCCACAACGGCTCCTCCACCTCCTTCACCCTCTCCTCTGCCCTGCTAGCAGACTCTGCTCTCTACCAGTGTGAGGCCTTCAATGAGCACGGCAGCCAGAAAGCTAGCACACACGTTACAGTTAAAGGTGGGTGCCAGGCTTCCGGCACGCACGCACCACATTCTTCTTTTAGTTCACTACCATGCATTCGTACTGGCAACAGCAGGAAACTTTCCCTAACCCCAGTTCGTTTTTTTTTGGTTCTTTAATTAAGGTACTGTTCTCTACGCCGACAGACCCTTTTTGTTTTCACTTCCTGTTTAGTATTGTTTGCTCTCGTGGGTTGGAGCGTGGCCTTTTCCTTGTCATGTCACAGCTGTCGGTATCTAAGAACATGATGTTTAAGTTAGCCATCGGCTGTAGTGTTGTCACACCATGCCACAAGACACTCGTATGACACTTAACACTGCACAGGAACTCAACAACATGAAATGACATAACGTAATTCTAGATAATGGTTCTATAGAGCTTGTCTCATTGACATTTCACACATTGCCGTCAGTAATTTCACACATTTTGCTCAGCTATCTACTTTATAGCGGACGGTAATGTTATGTTGTGTTGCAAACTGCCAAAAGACTGAATGTCTTACAGTATTTTGCACTATAACTGCACTGCACCATATTCATGTTTGTTTTACATTTGTTTTCTCAAGGCATTGTCTTCCCTCAGTGTTCAGGTGTGTTCTATTTCACTTTTGTCCAGCACCTCCTAGGAATACAACAGTCCTGGTCTATCCGTCCACTGAGGTTCAGGAGGGCCAAAATGTCACTGTATGCTGTCGCTCTGTTAGCTTCCCCCCACCTGTGGTGGTTTTGAGAAAACTGGACAATGGCACAGAGCTCTACTCCCCGGATGGGAACTTCCTGCTGGTGAACCTTACGCCCAAAGATACAGGCCTATACCAGGTGAATGTGACCAATGACCTGGGCTACGAGACTAAGATCTTCAGCATTAACGTCATGGGTGAGTGAAATGGTTTAGTGTAGAGAGCTCTTTATTTCCCTTCACAGCTTTGAGCCCCACGTTCAACTGAGAAATTGGAAACAGGGAGAACGGAGATATCGCTTTCTCCCCAAAACAAACAACAGTGGAATTTGAGAACAGTGAAGCTTTAAAAAGTCAAGAAAATTCCATCCACCCATAACAAACACCGGTGTCATTTGAGAGGACTCGAAAGCTGTGAAAACATAAAATGCAATTTTTGGCCAATATGCCTCGTCCTCACTATCTCCCTGTTCTTCCCATCTTCCCTTTGCCTACAGAGAAGCATTCCAGTCCTTCACCTGACTGGAACCAGATAGTCATTCCTGCTGTCTGCGTGGGAATGATGGTGACCACCACAGTCCTAGTCCTGGACAATCTTAGGAGAGCCAGGAGGAAGGGCTCCTATGAGCTGGCCAAGTGTAAGCCCAGCACTGCATAGACTAGAGGAGTCTAAAACCTGTGGCCCGGGAGCCAGATTACGGCCCCCACTTGTGCTACCAACATGAACATGTACTGTCTAAAAATGGTTCTTCAGGCAAAATGACTTTGACACTCATGATGTAAAGACATACCAAGGGACAGACTCACCTGGAGTGAACTCCTGGCCTACAGACGAGAACCTTGCCCATTGTCCCGTGTCCAGGCCTTTGGCCGTGTCTAGTCTTGACAGTTCATGCAGCTTTAGTATTCTGATCATAGAGTTCTGACCATGGAATTCCGAACATGTCATGCATCTGCACCTACATTTAAATGTGTCTACTGCGTCCCCATTGTGTCCACAGATACCCTTTTCCCGCGCTATATTCAAATACAAGTATGCAGTCTACAAACGGTGGAATAGGCTAAATATGATAATACACAATAAGTGATGGCAGTAGCTAACTACTCAGCTAACCTCTGTAGCTAGACAGCAAGCTAACAAGCAATGCTAAAGGTATTGCAAATGGGTTACCATATCTCTAGTCAAACAAAAAATAATTTGTCTAAATATTAGGTAGTTGGCTAGGATTTTTGAGGTGCCTCTCAATCTGAACACAATCAGACCACAAAGCAACTTTTGTGCGCCTAGACCCGTCTTTTCAATGCGATCTTCGTATTCTGATAGCAGAAGTCGCATGTAAGTGTCCAGTGTAGACACGGCCTCAGTCAAAGGACAGGGGACAAGGCCTTATGACCTTTGGAAGTTACTAGAACAGGGTAAGAAATAGAGACGCACCTTTGTGGTTGGATGTTGGGTCTTCTGGATATGTGTGTATGTGTCAAACATTGACTTAGTGTGTATGTTTGTGTTTTACGGTGTATATCCGTTGGGCCTTAGGTTCCCATTTCTATAGAAACCTACGCAAAAAAACTGTAATAGGTGTAATAATCGAACTGCATCTCACTGTAATTTGCTCCTTTATAATTTCTTGGCAGCTTTCATTTAAACCCATTGATGTCTAAGTGTCACAACAGTAGGATGAATGCAATATGTTACATTTCTTCAAACTAAATCATACAATGAAATTAGCAGTGATAAGAAATTGAACTTAAAAAAAGTGAATACAATGTATTGACATTGTATATATGAACTTTGAACTATATCAGTATGATGTGTGTCAGAAACGACACTATGGTTTCCCAAGGAAAGGAATAGACAGTGTTGTGGTAATGTAATACAATATGAAAGCAACACGTATTTGCCTCGTTGTTTTGACTGTTATTTAGGTCTCTAATGTGGGCTACCCTTATTAGAAGTGTTTGTATGTGTGGAGAGGTTGCAATGTGTGTGGGGTATTTTTGTTCCCCACCATTTACTTAACTTTTGTGGGATATGAGAGCCGGTTTGGTACGTGTTTAAAAAGCTGTTTTTTTTTTTAAATCAAAGCCTGTATATAACTTAATTTGTTTTGTTTATGACTGTTCGTAATCACTATTGAAGCGGTGAAAAGTTTTTCCCTGTTTTCTGTGAATTGTGTTTGAATGTAAGTTTGTTTCATTATTAATAAATATTTATTTCCATAACTAAAAGCTGTTAATTGAAATAGTAGCTTTGGGTTTTGGGATCTCCTGTTGCAGTGAAAAAAGCCAGGGGAAGTGAAGAGAATTAATGGGGGCTTTTGTGTGAGTCAGCATGTTCAGCATGAATTTCACTTTCAGTTCCTGGAAGTAGTACTATGGGTGCTGTGACTAGTTAGAGCGAAACTCTCTTTCCTCACTTTTGTGATTGTCTCCCCACTTGCAATCCAAGGTGAGGATGGAGAAGGGCAAGTGGATATGAAACATTGAAATTCAAGTCAGTAACAGATTGATCAAGGTTATATGCCTTGTGCATGCTGGTTGTGGGAATAAAATTGTTTGACTATGAACTCAAATCGATGTCTTAACCAATGTACTGAATAGACCACAGCTTTGGGAAAAACTCAACCTCTTTTCATTATAGTATCTATTCTTAGTTAAAGGGAACATTGAGTTTCTCAATTACATAGTGAAAAGCTAATGAAAAGAGACCCACTTGGCTTACAGTGCAGAGAGTCCTAGGTATGGGTTCAATTTCACACCTTACTCAATCATCAAGTTTGCGGACGACACAACAGTGGTAGGCTTGATTACCAACAACGACGAGACGGCCTACAGGGAGGAGGTGAGGGCCCTCGGAGTGTGGTGTCAGGAAAATAACCTCACACTCAACGTCAACAAAACTAAGGAGATGATTGTGGACTTCAGGAAACAGCAGAGGGAACACCCCCCTATCCACATCGATGGAACAGTAGTGGAGAGGGTAGCAAGTTTTAAGTTCCTCGGCATACACATGACAGACAAACTGAATTGGTCCACTCACACAGACAGCATTGTGAAGAAGGCGCAGCAGCGCCTCTTCAACCTCAGGAGGCTGAAGAAATTCGGCTTGTCACCAAAAGCACTCACAAACTTCTACAGATGCACAATCGAGAGCATCCTGGCGGGCTGTATCACCGCCTGGTACGGCAACTGCTCCGCCCTCAACCGTAAGGCTCTCCAGAGGGTAGTGAGGTCTGCACAACGCATCACCGGGGGCAAACTACCTGCCCTCCAGGACACCTACACCACCCGATGTCACAGGAAGGCCATAAAGATCATCAAGGACATCAACCACCCGAGCCACTGCCTGTTCACCCCGCTATCATCCAGAAGGCGAGGTCAGGTGCATCAAAGCTGGGACCGAGAGACTGAAAAACAGCTTCTATCTCAAGGCTATCAGACTGTTAAACAGCCACCACTAACATTGAGTGGCTGCTGCCAACACACTGACACTGACTCAACTCCAGCCACTTTAATAATGGGAATTGATGGGAAATGATGTAAATATATCACTAGCCACTTTAAACAATGCTACCTTATATAATGTTACTTACCCTACATTATTCATCTCATATGCATACGTATATACTGTACTCTATATCATCGACTGTATCCTTATGTAATACATGTATCACTAGCCACTTTAACTATGCCACTTTGTTTACATACTCATCTCATATGTATATACTGTACTCGATACCATCTACTGTATCTGCCTATGCTGCTCTGTACCATCACTCATTCATATATCCTTATGTACATATTCTTTATCCCCTCACACTGTGTACAAGACAGTAGTTTTGGAATTGTTAGTTAGATTACTTGTTGGTTATTACTGCATTGTCGGAACTAGAAGCACAAGCATTTCGCTACACTCGCATTAACATCTGCTAACCATGTGTATGTGACAAATAAAATTTGATTTGATTTGATTTGATTTGAACGCTTGTATAATTTCAGCCAGTAATTTTGAAAGTGGTGCTCACGAGCCAAAAGGGATCCCCATTTGTTGTGTGCTATGTCATCAAATTGTGTACTATGTTATCAATTTTGTCTGATATGTTACTTCCTGCAAATTATTATAAATGTTTTTTTTTGCAATTCACATAATATGTTAAGAATGCAATTTGTACTATATGTTACACATTTATTTTGCTTAAGAGCCAGGATTGCATCTTTAAGTATTGAAAAAAAAAAGAATTTGAGGAAAAGTTAAATAAATCGATAGAAAAAAATGAAAGAAAAATGTATAGAATTTTAAACAAAAACAATGATATCAAAAGAAAACAATTATTTTAACGCGAGAGAAAAACTGATTTGAAAACGAATGGAAAAAAATATTTTTAGTTGAACTTTTCCAACAACCAACCCTATTGAATCCATTTCGGCTACGCTCTTGCCTACAGTTCCTACCTTTGGTTAGGTTACTAGTACAATAAGAGTTTAAATTCAGAAAAGTTACAAATGTAATCCAGAGGACTTGTGTAAGTGTCATTGTGTCATCATGGTGGATACACAAGTCCCTGGTTTAAATACAATGATGTAGCTAACTGGAAACTTTCGTCATGGGACTAAAATCACAATGGCCTATTTGGGTGTTACAAGCACTTGGATTACTAAAAACATGTGGACAAACCGTTAGCTACGGCTGGCAGTGGCTAGCTACAGGCTTGCAGCCTTGTGATTCATTCCATTTGGCTAGTCAGACAACAAGATAACCTACTTGAAAATTGTCACAGGTCAATAATGAACGGATATTAGAAGTGTACAGTCTGAAATTATTGACACCCTTGATAAAGCTAAGTATTAATGACTGTATAAAATAAATAATAAAACCTTAGCTATATTGTATGTTCCAAAAATTTTGAAATTATATTATTATATACTAATACAATTACTCAGAGATAGAGATTTGGTTTAACAAATAATATTTTGTTTTCTGAAAAAGTCAGGGGTCAAAATGATTGACACCCCTGTTTTCAATATATTTTAATACCTCACCTTGGAGGATAACAGCACTGAGACGTTTATGAGTTGGTGGGATCTTAGACCATTCCTCCATACAGAATCCTTCCAGATCCTTGATATCCTTAGTCTGTGCGTATGGACGGCCCTCTTCAATTCAAACCACAGGTTTTCAATGGGGTTCAAGTCCGAAGGCTGAGATGGCCATTGTAAAATGTTGATTTTGCGGCCAATTAACCATTTATTTTGATTTGTGCTTGGGGTTATTATGTTGCTGGAAGATCCACTTGCGGCCAAGTTTCAGCCTCCTGGCAGAGGCAACCAGGTTTTTGACTAAAACGTTCTTGCATTTTGGTAAAGTTAATGATTCCATTGACCTCTACAAGGACCCCAGGACTAGTGGAAGCAAAATAGCCCCATAACATCAAAGATCAACCACCATATTTTACAGTAGGTATGGGGTTGCTGTCAGTGCATTCTCATTTAGACTCTACACCCACCAAAGAGCTCTATTTTCCTGAAATGTACCTGATACCTAGGGCTCTATTCAATCCATATCACGGCAGTTCAGCTTTACAGCATGATTGAAATGTGCTGAAAACGTAAAGGCAATGTTCCCGCGTTAGCGGAGACTGCATTCACGGTAAATGCTGCACATGTTGGCTGAATTGGAAATTACATTTACATTTCTATCACGCAATCTGTAACACTTTAGTGATTCAGATTGAATAGAGCCCCTAGTAGGCTGGGGATGTGTCACACAAAACTAAACTGGTGAATCATTGAGTTCCAACATCGTTAGTGTCCATGAGCTTCCATGTTCTGTCCTTAAAGATGGCCATTGACGTCTTGAATCAAGCGCATATTGAGCCCCCATAGACACTGATAGTCGTTCTCAATGCGCTTAATAGGGCAAACAAACGAAGGCGGATTAATGAGGGCCAAGCGTTACTGCTGTAACAAGCCTGTATCATGTTCCCAGCTTCTTTCTTCAGCACATTGTCTATTGATTCTCTTTTCCCTTTCCTCCATAATGGCTAGTCACCATGGAAACAGTCCCAAAGCCTGGCTCCAGAAGGAAAGAGGGGTGTCAGGGTTGTTAATACCCAGAGGACAAAGATGTGTGAGAGAGTAGGGGAGGTGCAAATGGAACATTGAGGTCTGTCTTAAGAGAGGTGGCAAAGTAAGAGACAAGGTTTCTCCAGGCCACTGCGGTCTTCCAAATGTAGAGAGACCCATTGGAGCGGAGCACCATTTTAGGTGTGAAGAGGAGCTCCTTGGCTGTAGGCCTATTTTGGGATCCAAAGAGTATGGGATAGTAATGCAGTGCTGTTGCTGAATGTGAAAATAACCAGCAAAGTCCTTCTGTGGAATGAGTTCGTGTTTGCAAGCGGCTTCATTGAGATACATTTTCTGTTGACATTCATGGGGTAGAAAACACTGCTCTTGATTTATACTGAACAAACAAATATATGTATCATGTAAAGTGTTCCCATGTTTCATTAGCTGAAATAAAAGATCCCAAAAATGTTCCATATGCACAAAAAGCGTATTTCTCTCAAATGTGCACACATTTGTTTGCATCCCTGTTAGTGAGCATTTCTCCTTTGCCAAGATAATCCATCCACCTGACAGGTGTGGCATATCAAGAAGCTGATTAAACAGCATGGTCATTACACAGGTGCACCTTGTGCTGGGGACAATAAAAGGCCACTCTAAAATGTGCAGCTTTGTCACACAACACAATGCCATGGATGTCTCAGGTTTTGACGTACCATGCAATTGGCATGCTGACTGTAGGAATGCCCACCAGAGCTGTTGCTAGAGAACTGAATGTTCATTTATTTAACATAAACCGCATCCAACGTCGTTTTAGAGAATTTGGCAATACTTCCAACCGGCCTCACAACCGCAGACCACGTGTAACCACGCCAGCCTAGGACCTCCACATCCAGCATCTTCATCTGCGGGATTGTCTGAGACCAGCCACCTGGACAGCTGATGAAACTGAGGAGTATTTCTGTCTGGGGAAGAACACATTCTGATTGGCTGGGCCTGGTTCCCAAGTGGGTGGGCCTATGCCCATAGATTAGCGATTAATACATTTATTTCAATTAACTGATTTCCTTATATGAACTGTAACTCACTAAAATCCTTGAAATGGTTGCATTTGTATTCCGTATACAGTGCATTTGGAAAGTATTCAGACCCCTTGACATTTCCCACACTTCGTTACGTTACAGCCTTACTCAACAATTGATTTTAAAAAATTCTACACACAATACCCCATAAAGACAAAGTGAAACCAAGTTTTTAGACATTTTTGCAAATGTAGTAAAAATAAAAACAGAAATATCTTATTTCCATACGTATTCAGATCCTCTGCTATGAGACTTGAAATTGAGCTCAGGAGCATCCTGTTTCCTTTGATCTTCCTTGAGATGTTTATACAACTTGATTGGAGTCCAACTGTGGTAAATTCAATTATTGGACATGATTTGGAAAGGCATACACCTGTCTATATAAGGTCATGTCAGAGCAAAAACCAAGCCATGAGGTCGAAGGAATTGTCCGTAGAGCTCCGAGACAGGATTGTGTCGAGGCACAGATCTTGGCAAGGGTACCAAAAAATGTCTGCAGCATTGAAGGTTCCCAAGAACACAGGGACCTCCATCATTCTTAAATGGAAGAAGTTTGGAACCACCAAGACTCTTCCTAGAGCTGTCTGCCCAGCCAAACTGAGCAATCGGGGGAGAAGGGCCTTGGTCAGAGAGGTTACCAAGAACCTGATGATGACTCTGACAGAGCTCCAGATTTCCTCTGTGGAGATGGGAGAATCATCCAGAAGGGCAACCATCTCTGCAGCCCTCCACCAATCAGGTCATAATGGAATAGTGGCCAGACGGAAGCCACTCATCAGTAATAGGCACATGACAAATCTTGTATTAAATAATGTGGAGATTGAGCAAGTTGAGATGACTAAACTGCTTGGAGTAACTCTAGATTGTAAACTGTCCAAACATATTGATGCAGTAGTAGCTAAGATGGGGAGAAGTCTGTATATAATAAAGCGATGCTCGGCCTTCTTAACAACACTATCAACAAGGCAGGTCCTACAGGCCCTGGTTTTGTCGCACCTTGACTAATGTTCAATCGTGTGGTCAGGTGCCACAAAAAAGGACTTGTGAAAATTGCAATTGGCTCAGAACAGGGCAGCACGGCTGGCTCTTGGATGTACACAGAGAGCTAATATTAATAATATGCATGTCAATCACTCCTGGCTGAAAGTGGAGGAGAGATTGACTTCATCGCTACTTTCTTTTATGAGAGGTATTGGCATGTTGAATGCACCGAGCTGTCTGTCTAAACTACTGGCACACAGCTCGGACACCGCATGCATAACCCACAAGACATGCCACAAGAGGTCTCTTCACAGTCCAGAACAGATTATGGGAGGCACTCAGTACTACATAGAGCCATGACTACATGGAACTCTATTCCACATCAAGTAACTGACGCAAGCAGTAAAATTAGATTTAAAAAACAGATTAAAAAAACACTTTATGGAACAGCGGGAACTGTGAAGCAACACAACATTGGCACACACACACACACACACACACACACACACACACACACACACACACACACACACACACACACACACACACACACACACACACACACACACACACACACACACACACACACACACACACAGACACACATACATGATAACATACGCACTATACATACACATGGACTTAGTACTGTAGATATGTGGTAGTGGTGGAGTAGGGGCTCGAGGGCACACAGTGTGTTGTGAATGTATTGTAATGTTTTTAAAATTGTATAAACTGCCTTCATTTTGCTGGACCCCAGGAAGAGTAGCTGCTGCTTTGGCAGGAACTAATGGGTATCCATAATAAATACAAATACAGCCCGCTTGGTGTTCGTCAAAAGGCACCTAACGGACTCAGACCATGAGAAACAAGATTCTCTGGTCTGATGAAATCAAGATTGAACTCTTTGGCCTGAATGCCAAGTGTCAAGTTTGGAGGAAACCTGGCACCATACCTACGGTGAAGTATGGTGGGGGAAGCATCATGCTTTGGGGATGTTTTTCAGTGACAGGGACTGGGAGACTAATCAGGATCGAGGGAAAGATGAACAGAGCAAAGTACAGAGAGATCCTTTATAAAAACCTGCTCCAGAGCTCTCAGGACCTCAGACTGGGGCAAAGGTTCACCTTCCAACAGGACAACGACCCTAAGCACACAGCCAAAACAACGCAGGAGTGGCTTCGGGACAAGACTTTGAATGTTCTTGAGTGTCCCAGCCAGAGCCTGGACTTGAACCCGATCTAACATCTCTGGAGAGACCTGAAAACAGCTGTGCAGCGACCTTCTCCATCCAACCTGACAGGGCTTGAGAGGATTTGCAGAAAATAATATGAGAATACAGACATGCCAAGCTTGTAGCGTCATACCCAAGAAGACTCAAGGCTGTAATCGCTGCCAAAGGTGCTTCAGCAAAGTACTGAGTAAAGGGTCTGAATGCTTATGTAAATTTGACATTTCTGTTTCTTTTGGTGGGGGGGGGGATTTACAATCATTTCTAAAACCGGTTAAGTATGCTTGCTCTAATTCTCTCTTTCTCTCTTTCTTTCTCTCTCTCAGAGGACCTGAGCCCTAGGACCATGCCTCAGGACTACCTGAACATGGTGACTCCTTGCTGTCCCCAGTCCACCTGGCCGTGCTGCTGCTCCAGTTTCAACTGTTCTGCCTGTGATTATTATTATTTGACCATACTGATCATTTATGAACATTTGAACATCTTGGCCATGTTCTGTTATAATCTCCACCCGGCACAGCCAGAAGAGGACTGGCCACCCCACATAGCCTGGTTCCTCTCTAGGTTTCTTCCTAGGTTTTAGCCTTTCTAGGGAGTTTTTCCTAGCCACCGTGTTTCTACACCTGCATTACTTGCTGTTTGGGGTTTTAGGTTGGGTTTCTGTACAGCACTTTGAGATATCAGCTGATGTACGAAGGGCTATATAAATACATTTGATTTGATTTGAGTGTACTTTTATTGGTTTCCGATGTAAGCAGCCCTGTACTTATTCCTGAATAAGGATTTAAAAAGCACATAGAACGATTTTGGAAATAAATATAATTGATTTGTCAGAGATTGTTCTCCTCATAGTACATAGCTGTATTTGTATTAGGTTCTCGCTACAGCACAACATAAAATGGGTGAACACATGAAATCAAATCAAAGTTTATTTGTCACGTGCGCCTAATACAACAGGTGTAGACCTTGCAGTGAAATGCTTACTTACAGGCTCTAACCAATAGTGCAAAAAAAGGTATTCGGTGAACAATAGGTAAGTAAAGAAATAAAAACAACAGTAAAAACACAGTGAAAAATAACAGTAGCGAGGCTATAAAAGTAACAAGGCTACATGCAGACACCGGTTAGACGGGCTGATTGAGGTAGTATGCACAGTACATGTAGATATGGTTAAAGTGACTATGCTTATATGTCACGGCCGTCGAAAGAACTAGACCAAAGCGCAGCGTAGTGAGCGTACATATTCCTTTTTATTTAGGATGAATGTCGCCAACAAAACCAGAAAACAACCGTGAAGTTCAACAGGGCTAAGTGCCACAAACAAAGTTAACTACCCACAATCACAGGTGGGAAAAAGGGCCGCCTAAGTATGGTTCCCAGTCAGAGACAACGATGGACAGCTGTCCCTGATTGAGAACCATACCCGGCCAAAAAAAAAAGAAATACAAAACATGGAAAATAGAACATAGAATACCCACCCCACATCACACCCTGACCTAACCAAATAGAGGAATAAAACGTCTCTCTAAGGTCAGGGTGTGACAGTATATGATGAACAGAGAGTAGCAGTAGCGTAAAAGAGGGGTTGGCGGGTGGTGGGTGATAGCCCGGTTAGCCAATGTGCGGGAGCACTGGTTGGTCGGGCCAATTGAGGTAGTATGTACATGAATGTATAGTTCAAGTGACTATGCATATATGATAAACAGAGAGTAGCAGCAGCATAAAATAAGGGTTGGGGGGGCACAGAGTTCAAATAGTCCGGGTAACCATTTGATTACTTGTTCAGGAGTCTTATGGCTCGGGGGTAAAAACTATTGAGAAGCCTTTTTGTCCTAGACTTGGCACTCCGGTACCGCTTGCCATGCGGTAGTAAAGAGAACAGTCTATGACTGGGGTGGTTGGGGTCTTTAACAATTTTTAGGGCCTTCCTCTGGCACCGCCTGGTGTGGAAGTCCTGGATGGCAGGAAGCTTAGCCCCGGTGATGTACTGGGCCGTATGCACTACCCTCTGTAGTGCCTTGAGGTCGGAGGCCGAGCAAATGCCGTACCAGGCAGTGATGCAACCATGCTCTCGATGTTGCAGCTGTAGAACCTTTTGAGGATCTCAGGACCAATGCAAAATCTTTTTAGTTTCCTGAGGGGGAATAGATTTTGTCGTGCCCTCTTCACGACTATCTTGGTGTGTTTGGACCATTCTATTTTGTTGGTGATGTGGACACCAAGGAACTTGAAGCTCTCAACCTGCTCCACTACAGCCTCGTCGATGAGAATGGGGGCATGCTTGGTCCTCCTTTTCCTGTAGTCCACAATCATCTCCTTAGTCTTGGTTACGTTGAGGGATAGGTTGTTATTCTGGCACCACACGTCCTCGTCTCTGACCTCCTCCTTATAGGCTGTCTCGTCGTTGTCGGTGATCAGGCCTGCCCCTGTTGTGTCGTCTGCAAACGTAATGATGGTGTTGGAGTCGTGCCTGGCCATGCATTCGTGGGTGAACAGGGAATACAGGAGGGGACTGAGCACGCACCCCTGGGGGGCTCCAGTGTTGAGGATCAGAGTGGCAGATGTGTTGATAGAAATTAGGCTGCTGGGCAGTCTCTCGCTCTACGCCAGGCCTGCTGGGTTGTAGTGTTGGGTGTTGTCTCTCGCTCTACGCCAGGCCTGCTGGGTTGTAGTGTTGGGTGTTGTCTCTCGCTCTACGCCAGGCCTGCTGGGTTGTAGTGTTGGGTGTTGTCTCTCGCAGGTGCGTCAGGCCTGCTGGGTTGTAGTGTTGGGTGTTGTCTCTCGCTCTAGGCCTGCTGGGTTGTAGTGTTGGGTGTTGTCTCTCGCTCTACGCCAGGCCTGCTGGGTTGTAGTGTTGGGTGTTGTCTCTCGCTCTACGCCAGGCCTGCTGGGTTGTAGTGTTCGGTGTTGTCTCTCGCTCAGGGCCTGCTGGGTTGTAGTGTTGGGTGTTGTCTCTCGCTCTACGCCAGGCCTGCTGGGTTGTAGTGTTGGGTGTTGTCTCTCGCAGGTGCGTCAGGCCTGCTGGGTTGTAGTGTTGGGTGTTGTCTCTCGCTCTACGCCAGGCCTGCTGGTTTGTAGTGTTGGGTGTTGTCAGGCCTGCTGGGTTGTAGTGTTGGGTGTTGTCTCTCGCTCTACGCCAGGCCTGCTGGGTTGTAGTGTTGGGTGTTGTCTCTCGCTCTCAGGCCTGCTGGGTTGTAGTGTTGGGTGTTGTCTCTCGCTCTACGCCAGGCCTGCTGGGTTGTAGTGTTGGGTGTTGTCTCTCGCAGGTGCGTCAGGCCTGCTGGGTTGTAGTGTTGGGTGTTGTCTCTCGCTCTACGCCAGGCCTGCTGGGTTGTAGTGTTGGGTGTTGTCTCTCGCTCTACGCCAGGCCTGCTGGGTTGTAGTGTTGGGTGTTGTCTCTCGCAGGTGCGTCAGGCCTGCTGGGTTGTAGTGTTGGGTGTTGTCTCTCGCTCTACGCCAGGCCTGCTGGGTTGTAGTGTTGGGTGTTGTCTCTCGCAGGTGCGTCAGGCCTGCTGGGTTGTAGTGTTGGGTGTTGTCTCTCGCTCTACGCCAGGCCTGCTGGGTTGTAGTGTTGGGTGTTGTCTCTCGCAGGTGCGTCAGGCCTGCTGGGTTGTAGTGTTGGGTGTTGTCTCTCGCAGGTGCGTCAGGCCTGCTGGGTTGTAGTGTTGGGTGTTGTCTCTCGCTCTACGCCAGGCCTGCTGGGTTGTAGTGTTGGGTGTTGTCTCTCGCTCTACGCCAGGCCTGCTGGGTTGTAGTGTTGGGTGTTGTCTCTCGCTCTACGCCAGGCCTGCTGGGTTGTAGTGTTGGGTGTTGTCTCTCGCAGGTGCGTCAGGCCTGCTGGGTTGCAGTGTTGGGTGTTGTCTCTCGCAGGTGCGTCAGGCCTGCTGGGTTGTAGTGTTGGGTGTTGTCTCTCGCAGGTGCGTCAGGCCTGCTGGGTTGTAGTGTTGGGTGTTGTCTCTCGCTCTACGCCAGGCCTGCTGGGTTGTAGTGTTGGGTGTTGTCTCTCGCAGGTGCGTCAGGCCTGCTGGGTTGTAGTGTTGGGTGTTGTCTCTCGCTCTACGCCAGGCCTGCTGGGTTGTAGTGTTGGGTGTTGTCTCTCGCAGGTGCGTCAGGCCTGCTGGGTTGCAGTGTTGGGTGTTGTCTCTCGCAGGTGCGCCAGGCCTGCTGGGTTGTAGTGTTGGGTGTTGTCTCTCGCAGGTGCGTCAGGCCTGCTGGGTTGTAGTGTTGGGTGTTGTCTCTCGCTCTACGCCAGGCCTGCTGGGTTGTAGTGTTGGGTGTTGTCTCTCGCTCTACGCCAGGCTTGCTGGGTTGTAGTGTTGGGTGTTGTCTCTCGCAGGTGCGTCAGGCCTGCTGGGTTGTAGTGTTGGGTGTTGTCTCTCGCTCTACGTGCTGGGTTGTAGTGTTGGGTGTTGTCTCTCGCTCTACGGGCCTGCTGGGTTGTAGTGTTGGGTGTTGTCTCTCGCTCTACGCCAGGCCTGCTGGGTTGTAGTGTTGGGTGTTGTCTCTCGCAGGTGCGTCAGGCCTGCTGGGTTGTAGTGTTGGGTGTTGTCTCTCGCTCTATGCCAGGCCTGCTGGGTTGTAGTGTTGGGTGTTGTCTCTCGCTCTACGCCAGGCCTGCTGGGTTGTAGTGTTGGGTGTTGTCTCTAGCAGGTGCGTCAGGCCTGCTGGGTTGCAGTGAAGGGTGTTGTCTCTCGCAGGTGCGTCAGGCCTGCTGGGTTGTAGTGTTGGGTGTTGTCTGCTGGGTTGCAGTTGGGTGTTGTCTCTCGCTCTACGCCAGGCCTGCTGGGTTGTAGTGTTGGTTGTTGTCTCTCGCAGGTGCGTCAGGCCTGCTGGGTTGTAGTGTTGGGTGTTGTCTCTCGCTCTAGGGCCTGCTGGGTTGTAGTGTTGGGTGTTGTCTCTCGCTCTCTCTGCAGGTGCGTCAGGCCTGCTGGGTTGTAGTGTTGGGTGTTGTCTCTCGCTCTACGCCAGGCCTGCTGGGTTGTAGTGTTGGGTGTTGTCTCTCGCTCTACGCCAGGCCTGCTGGGTTGTAGTGTTGGGTGTTGTCTCTCGCTCTACGCCAGGCCTGCTGGGTTGTAGTGTTGGGTGTTGTCTCTCGCTCTACGCCAGGCCTGCTGGGTTGTAGTGTTGGGTGTTGTCTCTCGCTCTACGCCAGGCCTGCTGGGTTGTAGTGTTGGTTGTTGTCTCTCGCAGGTGCGTCAGGCCTGCTGGGTTGTAGTGTTGGGTGTTGTCTCTCGCTCTACGCCAGGCCTGCTGGGTTGTAGTGTTGGGTGTTGTCTCTCGCTCTACGCCAGGCCTGCTGGGTTGTAGTGTTGGGTGTTGTCTCTCGCTCTACGCCAGGCCTGCTGGGTTGTAGTGTTGGGTGTTGTCTCTCGCTCTACGCCAGGCCTGCTGGGTTGTAGTGTTGGGTGTTGTCTCTCGCTCTACGCCAGGCCTGCTGGGTTGTAGTGTTGGTTGTTGTCTCTCGCAGGTGCGTCAGGCCTGCTGGGTTGTAGTGTTGGGTGTTGTCTCTCGCTCTACGCCAGGCCTGCTGGGTTGTAGTGTTGGTTGTTGTCTCTCGCAGGTGCGCCAGGCCTGCTGGGTTGTAGTGTTGGGTGTTGTCTCTCGCTCTACGCCAGGCCTGCAGGGTTGTAGTGTTGGGTGTTGTCTCTCGCTCTACAGCAGGCCTGCTGGGTTGTAGTGTTGGGTGTTGTCTCTCGCTCTACGCCAGGCCTGCTGGGTTGTAGTGTTGGGTGTTGTCTCTCGCAGGTGCGTCAGGCCTGCTGGGTTGTAGTGTTTGGGTGTTGTCTCTCGCTCTATGCCAGGCCTGCTGGGTTGTAGTGTTGGGTGTTGTCTCTCGCTCTACGCCAGGCCTGCTGGGTTGTAGTGTTGGGTGTTGTCTCTCGCAGGTGCGTCAGGCCTGCTGGGTTGCAGTGAAGGGTGTTGTCTCTCACAGGTGCGTCAGGCCTGCTGGGTTGTAGTGTTGGGTGTTGTCTCTCGCTCTACGCCAGGCCTGCTGGGTTGTAGTGTTGGGTGTTGTCTCTCGCTCTACGCCAGGCCTGCTGGGTTGTAGTGTTGGGTGTTGTCTCTCGCTCTACGCCAGGCCTGCTGGGTTGTAGTGTTGGTTGTTGTCTCTCGCAGGTGCGTCAGGCCTGCTGGGTTGTAGTGTTGGGTGTTGTCTCTCGCTCTACGCCAGGCCTGCTGGGTTGTAGTGTTGGGTGTTGTCTCTCGCTCTACGCCAGGCCTGCTGGGTTGTAGTGTTGGGTGTTGTCTCTCGCTCTACGCCAGGCCTGCTGGGTTGTAGTATTGGGTGTTGTCTCTCGCATGTACTGGTCAACAATTGGAGTCACACTCACACGTTTGAAACAAGTGCTTTCCTTTAGTAGTGCTATAGCGACCGGTAGATTTGTATATTTTTACCAGAGTAGGCATGCAGCAGCAACGAGGTGGACGTCTGTCGGTCGAGAGGTTCCCCCGGTCTGAATGGCGTCCTGACGGTATGTTCCTTTTGACTCTAGTTCTGAGGAATGTTTAGCAATTCGTTTGGGGAGGGGGGGGTGATAAGGAATTGGCAACAACTGTCTCAAGTCAACGTAGTCTATGCCAATCTAGGGGATCACAGCACACCATGCAATCAAACAAATAGTTCATGTAATTCCATTTCACAGGTGAGAATGTCATGAACTAAGTTAAAGCCAAGTAAAACCAACACTCAGCACAGGTGATTAAGTTGGCACTCATAAATAGGCATGATAAAAGTAATATAAAAACAATGGCAGATTCTAGTTGAATAAGAGTCAATGTCACTTCTGTACATGGTGAAGCACATGAGCTGCTCCTCTTGCTTCACTGTCCTGTGACATGGTGGATAGTGGTATTAAAGGGGAATGAACTGGACAACTTATGCTGCTTCAGACTATTCATCTACCGAGGCAATTAAAGGAGATAAATCTCTTGCGGCTAACACTTGAAGTGCTTTTCCGTTTTAAAGAGCTTTCCTGTGGGGAGCCTTGAGTTGTGTTGAAGTCTCATACTGGATCCCAATGACCGTTAACCTTGTCGTGAAGAAATTGTGTAAATTATGTAAGACCAAAGAAGGATGTTCTGCAGATGTTCGCCCATCTTTGACATGGGGACAATGATTTGTGCTGGGGGTATTTCCTGGCCTCTGGAACGGGAGGCACAAGTCTTTGCTGTTTTGCTTAGACGAACTGAAGCTGCTGTCTAGAGTTTTTTGTTGTTGTTGATTATCACTTAAATAATTTTATGGGGGGGGGACCCCATGATTCAGCAGATGTTGGTTGACCCAGGGTCGTTTCATACAGCCTGATCCCAGATCTTATTTTGCTGTATTGCCAATGACTATAGGAGTTGGCAAGATAACACAACAATACCTGGGACCAGGCTATGTTTCATGTGGAGGGCTAATTTAACTGTTGGGCTCCAACACAATGATTATCTGAATAACATATCTGTAGTGCCAGCACATTTTCCCCCGTGTATTATGTTCTGTTGATTAAAACAAAACACCGGCTTTTGACTATCCCCCCCCCCCTCCCTTCTTTGTAAAGGGGATCTGGTTTTCTGACCTCCTTTCATATTTGTATTAATTTTGTCAGACAGGACATCGGGAAATTAGACAGTATAGAATTGAGAAACATATAGAATGGCCGAGACAGAGCTTGAACCCCTGTTGCCAGGGGGGAATGTCGTCCGGGTATGGGTTGTCGCTCTCCACTCCAGCACACCTGATTTGGATTCTTGTTTGGTTGTTTGCACAACAAGACTGGATGAGAATTCCTCATAGTTTATACTTACAGCATACATTACAACAGAGCAAGCAGCCTTTTGGGGGCTCTAAGCAAGGTTTGGCAGTGGAGAGAAAAATGTGCAGCTTTAAAGTTCATCAACTGCGATTCAACACATTCTACCATGGGGACAGAGAGAAGATATTATAGTTCAAATCAAATCAAATTTGATTGGTCTCGTACACATATTTAGCAGATATTATTGCGGGTGTAGCGAAATGCTTTTGTTCCTAGCTCCAACAGTGCAGTAGTGTCTAACAATTCAATACAATACACACAAATCTAAAAATTAAAGGAAAATACGTTTTAAAGCTAATTTGCTGTAATTCTAAAAATTTTGCCAAGGGGTGCAGAGAAATGTTCCCGTTTAAAACCTCTTAAGGATCGTACCCTTTTTCCAGTTTCTGCATAAAATGACATACTAAAATCTAACTGCCTGTAGCTCAGGACCTGAAGCAAGAATATCCATATTCTTGAAACCATTTGAAAGGAAATACTTTGAAGTTTGTAGGAGAATATAACACATTATATCTGGTAAAAGATGCGTTTTATTTTATTTTTTGTTCCATTATCTTTGAAATGCAAGAGAAAGGCCATACTTTCACATAGGAGTCTAGGTGTAATTTACAGTTTGGCCACCAGATTGCAGCAGTGTGTGTGCAAAGTTTCAGACTGATCCAGTGAAGAATTACATTACTGCATAATATTTTGTATCAAGTCTGCCAGGATTTTGCCCAAATGTGCCGAATTGGTCAATTGATACATTTTCAAGTACAATAGCTATAGAGAACATACAATAATGCTATGGTAATGAAAAATGTAAGTTTACACACTCCCAGGAATGTCATACATGATGGATCATTAGCTTATACACTAACTTTCTGTAGACCCCAGTTCCTACATTGAACATAAAAATAGATTTTATCAAACAAAACTATGCTACATTTTATCTCTGGGGCCCTCAGGATGACAAATCAGAGCAACATTACTGAATGTAAGTACATTATTTACCTTCAGAGGTGAATGTATCAGACCAGTTGCTGTGCTAAAAGTTTTTGTTGTTGTTGTGCACTCTCCTCTAACAATAGCATGTTTTTTCCACTGTAATAGCTACTGTTAATTGGACACTGCAGTTAGATTAACAAGAATTTAAGCTTTCTGCCCATATAAGACATGTCTATGTCCCGGAAAGTTGGCTGTTGTATACAACATCAATCTAGTCACATTAGCGCACGTTAGCAACAACTGTCCCCGTTTCGGGATTTTGCCATGGGGTGCAGAGAAAATGTTGCAGTTTTAAAGCTAATTTCCTGCAATTCTACACATTTTCCCCTGACTTATTCCATGTTCATATGATCTCTGAGTGACTAACAAAATCAATGGTGGCCCCATAGAGGTCAGGGCCATTGGGCAGGTGCCCTTTTTTGCCCGGTCAGTAAATTGGCCATGATTACTACAAACTTTAAATAGCTGGTTAGACTAATTTATCTAGCAATCAAAACATTTTGGCTGACATGGGATATTTGACTGACTGTCAGTGACTGACATAACAAGAGGAGAACCACTGATGCACTACCAAATTTCAAAATTGCATCTTTTGCGGATTCTATTATTCTAATTCCTCTACAGTTAGTTGAGACCCCTACTGAGTTCCCCAAAAGAATAATAACTGCTTATGTCGCTTATTGGCTGAGCCGGCACTGCCTTACAATTGACTTGTAATATTTCATGACAATGCTCGCCAGTTTGCTCTTTGTGTGAGTGCACTTCTAAAACAACCATTATTATTAATTAGTAAATGTCTGAAAATGTGTCAAGGGAGACAAATGTAAGGGAGTAAAAGGGAGGAAGAGTGTTAATTTTTTCCAATTACCCATGTGCTCATGTTCCCTCTTGCATGTTCCCCCTGCCCTCCCCCAGATCACTGAGGCCTAACCAAAGCTTGCTGACCCATGCAGGAACCCCATGTTTGAAGTTCCAAGTAAGTTCCTCATGAAAATCAATGAGGAAAGCAAGCACTTATGTCTCTAAATAACAACATGGCCAGGATACAGAGGTCACATGAGTATTCAAAGTGACACCGAAGTTATGCTTGCTTTCCTGTTGCCTGCTGCAGATGGGTTGATTAAGGAGCTATCTCCGGTGGAACCGAGCCTTTTAGGCGGAAGTACCAGCTTGACCCATTGAATGGAAACTTTGCTTTGCCATGTTCCTGCCTTGGTTAAAGTAGTTGAAGCAATGATGAATGAAATGCTTGGCCAAGACTTGCATGCTTACTTAAGCAGAAATCTATGTACCGTACTTTGTGTTCTATGCTCTTGGAGAACAACATGCTGCATAATTTGTGATGACCCAGAAGTCCCTGTGTATGCTTCTCCCTGTAAACAAGGTAACTAAACATTTGGTCAAATGGACATCAATGCATGCCTTTTAAGATCACTATAGGACAGGCAACTAGATCTCATTAATTCACTAATACAAATTTGACATGCATGCTTATGTATGCCAACTTATCATAAGCACAAAAAACGATTTCAGCACAAAAGAGGGGGTTTCTATAACTGATGGTTTAGATTGTGATTTTCACCATCTTTGTAAAGGAAGAGACTCACATTCTTCAGGTCTTATTAGAAATGGATGTGTGCAAACTAAAACCAGGCTGACTTACACTCTGACCCAGTGTCTGGTTGCTGGAGAAGTGCCAAGGTAAACACAGTTGTGCTAGTCAGACTTGCCTTTGGAAAGATGAACTATGTGATGGTGGTCTGATAATAAAAACATCAGATCTGGGCCATTTCTCAACAGGAGGACACTCCAGTTCTCTATCCAACTCTATACTGTGCTGTACACTACATTTACTAAGTATTTTGCAATAATGCACAATGCAAGATGTTAAACACATAGCTCGTACCATGGACACAAGGGCCGAAAAGGAATCTTGGCAAGGTTGGTTAAGCCACGTGATGTTACATCCCACACACAGTAGTATGATAGCGAAACTTGTATGGTTGTTTTGAAAAAGGCACATTTATTTTCAGATTATAGAACTTGAGCAATAGAATACAATTGGCTTATGCGGAAACAAACTAGTACCTATTTAGGCAGCACAAGAGCCATGCTAGTCTCCCTTAGATAATATGCATTCATGTCAGATGACATGCAGAACCAGTGTGACAGGATCTTTTACAAAATAACCTCATGTACATTTGTACATCTGAGGAGCATATGTTATTCTGCAGACATAAAACAGGGATTTGTCCCTGTTTTATGTGTTAGACAAGATCAAGTGGCTTGTTGTTTTGCAGACCACTTCATGTTCATGAGACCAGAAGAACATAGGTTAGCCATTCATTGCCAGTCACGATTTACGTGTTATTTTTTTCCAAACAAAGCACTTGTTATCATATTGTCGTAATACATATTCATGAAGTCATTGAATGAAAGACATACGCATTTAAAGATATTGTCACTTATTTCCTGCTTGGGCTTAAGTGTACCAACAGTTGAATAAGGATTACAATTTCAGAGGCTAAATAAAGGGTTGGCATTAAGTGATTTTTTGGGGGGCATGGGTAACAAACTCATAGCACTGCAACGTCACAACCATTGCCAGTCCCCATACTTGAACTGGCATACTTGAACAAAAAATGTACAAAAATCAGACAGAAAAACAATTGCTTGACTAAATAAATCCTGTTAAAACAGCCAACATTATGTTAGTGGCAATTTGCGAGATGGTCGTGTGTGTTTAGCTTTTTAGGCACCCTGCCTGTTTTTTGTACCAATCAGTACTTGGATTTTATCAGTGCTGACACTTATTGTGCCTGTCTGGTTCTTAGTAACTCAGGCAACAAGATAATTGTGCCTATTTGGATCAACAGACACAGTTACCATGGAAACATGTCCCCTCTGGAAGTACAGTTTTTATGTTCACAAACATCGCTTTTTTCAACTGTTTGATATTCAGTCCTTACGCCCAGTTTCTCATCATTACCTACGCTTGTTGGTTCATTATCTCAGAATCCAACAGCTCTTATGTTTGTGAAGTGTCTCTTTGTCACCGACTGGTCCACTTTCCCCCATTTCTTCTCATTTATTTCAGCAGACAGACATAATGAATGCATTGTCCACGACAACTACATTGAATAACATATAACATATAACATATATAGCACAGACATAATCCTTCTTTTGGCAAAGGAGGGTAATAGTGTTGGTGTGAAACATGGAGGAGAGGAACTTCATTTGATCTTTCTTTAAGCACAGGAAGCTATCAAACTTGAGATGATGGTTATTTCCCAGGATGCCCTTATTGCCATACTGTGGTATCCTCACTGGGATTCATGCAGTATTCTTTTGTAATAAAATCCAGAAGAGCAGGAAATGGCTCAGAGTGCCTATGGTTCAGTTATAGACCCCCATATGCTCACCCCCACTCAGCACATACTGGTTGAATCAACGTTGTTTCCACATCGTTTCAATGGAATTACGTTGAACCAACTTGGAATAGATGTTGAATTGACATCTGTGCCCAGTGGGCCAGCACTTGCAGCACTATTCTCACAGTGGAAGAATCAATGTTTTGTAGTGTTTGCAGTCCAATTATGTATAGTTATGTATAGTATTATCTTAATTATGTTTTCTAAAACTACGTACTGACTTTTATTTATGTTATTCAACAGCCTACACAGAAATGTAGATTTCATACCATCAGCATTGAGGTCCAGCTTGCTTATCCAGAGCTTGGGGGGTATCTAGTGGTCAAAAAGAGGAATACATTGGCAGATTCTCCATGTTGCCGGTTGTACCTTCCTTTTTTTACCAAACTCAGTCTAAAGTTTAACAAAAGTGCATGACATTATTGAGGGGTTCATTTGAATACATTTCTGATCATAACAAAAGCTGTTAAAATTGCAATTCTTTTCAGTTTTCTACTAGAATATGAAAAAAATGACACGGGGTAGCCTATATGTTTTTCCTATAAAGGCAAACTGTGAGCTAAGTTGCAATTATGTCAACTTTCCTTACTATATTTTTAAACGAGGAACCAAGAAAACGTTGTTATATTTAAAACTTTATTTTCAAAAGATTTGCATTATGCCGATAGGCTTCCATTAGCATGTTTTTGTGTTTCATTTATATTACAACAAATACATTATTTTGTTGAATAAATCATAAAAACCTTTTGTAATGACTTTATTTGTAAGCACTATTGTGCAATCAGGGCAACGTAACCTACTTAGGGTAATGGACTGTAGGCTGATGGGGTCAGTACAGGTGCATCAATGCTGGGACCAAGAGACTGAAAAACAGCTTCTATCTCAAGGCCATCAGACTGTTTAACAGCCATCCCTAGCACAGAGAGGCTGCTGCCGACATACAGACTTGAAATCATTGGCCACTTTAATAAATGGAACACTAGTCACTTTAATAATGCCCCTTTAATAATGTTAACATATCTTGCATTACTCATCTCATATGTATATACTGTTTTCGATACTATCAATTGCATCTTAGCCTATGCGCTCTGACATTGTGTAACGTTCGTCGTTGGGAGAAAGAGAGGAGGACCAATGCGCAGCGTGGTAAGTGTTCTGTAACGTTCGTCGTTGGGAGAAAGAGAGGAGGACCAATGTGCAGCGTGGTAAGTGTTCTGTAACGTTTGTCGTTGGGAGAAAGAGAGGAGGACCAATGGGTGTCTGTCCGCGGTGGTGGCTCTGGCGCGGGACGTGGACCCCACTCCACCATAGTCTTTCTCCGCCTCTTTAACCGCCTCCGTGGCCTCGCCGCCGGACTGGGGACCCTAGCCACGGGTCCGAATAGATGGGAGATTCCGGCAGCACCGGATGGACGGGATATTCCGGCAGCACCGGACAGGCGGGAGACTCCGGCAGCTCCGGAGTGAAGGGCGATACCGGCAGCTGACCAGCGGCTCCGGCGGCTCAGGACAGACGGGCGGCTCCGGCGGCTCAGGACGGACGGGCGGCTCCGGCGGCTCAGGACGGACGGGCGTCTCCGGCGGCTCAGGACAGGCGGGCGGCTCCGGCGGCTCAGGACAGACGGGAGACTCCGGCGGCTCAGGACAGACGGGAGACTCCGGCGGCTCAGGACAGGCGGGAGACTCCGGCGGCTCAGGGCAGGCGGGAGACTCCGGCGGCTCAGGACAGGCGGGAGACTCCGGCGGCTCAGGACAGGCGGGAGACTCCGGCGGCTCAGGACAGGCGGGAGACTCCGGCGGTTCAGGACAGACGGGAGACTCTGGCAGCTCAGGACAGACAGGAGACTCTGGCAGCTCAGGACAGACGGGAGACTCTGGCAGCGCTGAGAAGGAGGAAGACTCTGGCAGCGCTGGGCAGGAGGAAGACTCTGGCAGCACTGGGCAGGCGGGAGCACCTGTAGGGAGGAGACGGAGAGACAGCCTGGTGCGGGGCGCTGCCACCGGAGGGCTGGTGCGTGGAGATGGCACCGGATAGACCAGACCGTGAAGGCGCACTGGAGGTCTCGAGCACCGAGCCTGCCCAACCCTACCTGGCTGAATGCTCCCTGTAGCCAGGCCAGTGCGGCGAGGTGGAATAGCCCGCACTGGGCTGTGCTGGCGAACCGGGGACACCATGCGTAGGGCTGGTGCCATGTACCCCGGCCCGAGGAGACACACTGGAGACAAGATGCGCTGAGCCGGCATTCATGGCACCTGGCTCGATGCCCACTCTAGCCCCGCCAACACGGTGCCTGCCCGGTCCCTCTCTCTCCACCACGGTAAGCACGGGGAGTTGGCTCAGGTCTTCTACCTGACTTAGTCAGGTGTGCCACCCCCCAATCCATTTTTGAGGCTGCCTCTCGGGCTTCCAACTGCGCTGCCGTGTTGCCTCTTCATACCACCGCCTCTCGGCTTTCGCTGCCTCCAGCTCTGCCTTGGGGCGGCGATACTCTCCAGCCTGTGCCCAGGGTCCCTTGCCGTCCAGAATCTCCTCCCATGTCCAGGAGTCCTGAGATCGCTGCTGCTGCCCGTTACCACGCTGCTTGGTCCTTTGGTGGTGGGTGCTTCTGTAACGTTCGTCGTTGGGAGAAAGAGAGGAGGACCAATGCGCAGTGTGGTAAGTGTTCATAGCTTTAAGGACATACTAGAACACTGAACAAAACAATAAATAACAAACGAACAGTCCCGTAAGGTGAAAGACAAAAACACTAAACAGGAAATAAGCACCCACAACTCAAAAGAGAAACCAGGCTACCTAAGTATGGTTCTCAATCAGGGACAATGATTGACAGCTGCCTCTAATTGAGAACAATTCCAGGCCAAACACAGAAATCCCAAATCATAGAAAAAAGAACATAGACAACCCACCCAACTCACGCTCTGACCATACTAAAACAAAGACATAACAAAAGAACTAAGGTCAGAACGTGACACATTGCTTGTCCATATATTTATACATTCTCATTCCATTACTTTACTTAGATTTGTGTGTATTAGGTATTTGTTGTGGAATTGATAGATATTACTTGTTAGCTATTGTTGCACTGTCAGAACTTGCATTTCGATACACTCGCAATAACATCTGCTAACCATGTGTATGTGACCAATACAATTTGATTTGATTTGATGTGATGGTGGAACCATATCTATATGACGGGGCACAAAGCCTTATATTACAACAAAACACTCTGGGGAACAGAATCTGACGGGGGTCCCTGGGATATTCTGTGTGTATGTATTGATATGTGGGCTATTTGTGCTGTTTTTTTATGTAATGTATGTAGTTCTGTCCTTGAGCTGTTCTTGTCCATTAATGTGCTGTATTAGGTCATGTTTTGTGTGGGCCCCAGGAAGAGTAGCTGCTGCTTTTGCAACAGTTTTCATTGATGGATTTAATTTATTAGTCTATTTTTTCAATACATACTGTACATAAGGGTGCTCCAGCCAGTGACGCCTCCACATTCAATTTAAGAAAATCATCAAGGATAACACAACGCTTAAAAGCTTATTACCATTGTGGTCCTTTTTGAAGGGGGACGAGGGATGCAGCAAGTTTAGGCGGCAGTTGTAGTTGCAACAGACAATGACAGACATAATTGTTGTTTGTTTCATAAAATGAGCTAATTAGTACAGTTCCACTCCTAATAAACAACCATAGGTACATCTCCCTTGTCTCACATACCCTTAATATATAAAACAACCAATACCTAATATATACAAGACAATCACAATATGACACACAATAGGCACCAAAAGGCAGACTATATGCTATCCCGGGCATTTCCTTCTCAGCCACGCACTATAATCTTACTGCTCACTTTTGAGACATGCTACTGTTTAGCAATTTTTTCAGCGAGAACTTGAAGCTATTATTTGGAAGACCATTCCAAAGAATGGTAGCTGAGTTTAAAATGTTTTTAATTTCCCCATACCACTATTAAATCTAAAATGAACAATGTCAGTTTCACTCTTTCAGTTTCACCAAGTTAAAGGAGTTACATAGGTACCTGAGGACCGTCCTGTGGACAATCTTATGGACAAGACCATTTAGTCTGAGAGACTCTCTTGTTCCACTTTGGAGCAATCTAAGGCTTTCAAAGTGGGAATGGTCAAGATTAATACGTGCTGGAAGTTTAAGAGTTATCCTGACTAATTTGTTCTGAGATGTCTGCAATTGATTTTGTATTATCTGTGGGGCACTATTGTACCAGGAAGAGCACGCATAGTTGAAGTGGCACTGAACAAGAGCCCCTGCCAATGCCACCATTGCATTCTTATCCAGATATTTGGAGGTTCTTGCCAGAAACCAAATTTGATGTTCCACTTTGGAGATAATTTTTTTGTGCTGTGCTCTCTTCTGTCAGGTGGTTATCTAGTGTAACAGTATAGCAGCTTCCGCCCCTCTCCTCACCCCAACCTGGGCTCGAACCAGGGACCCTCTCCACACATCAACAACAGCCACCCTCGAAGCATCGTTAACCATCTAGCCACAAAAGCCGCTGCCCTTGCAGAGCAAGGGGAACCACTACTTCAAGGCCTCAGAGCGAGTCACGTCACCGATTGAAACGCTATTAGCGCGCACCACTGCTAACTAGCTAGCCATTTTACTTCGGTTACACTAGCACACATCCAAGATAATTAACAGTACTTTACTGTGAGCACTAAGTCATCTACTACCACCTTAAAATCAGGGGATTTCCTCAGTTTCACTTTGGAGCCGAACAAGATGGACTTTCCAAGGGGAAGTGACAGCTTATTGCCATTTACTGACATTCCGAAGTTCAGCACTGAGGTCTTTCTCAACCACATTTTTGTCTTTGTGGGAAACCAACAGCGGAGAATCATCTGCATAGAGGAAAAGGTCACAGGTACAGGCAGATTTCAGATCATTTATATTCAACAAAAAGAAAAGTGAACCCAGCACACTCCCTTGGGATTTTCCGCAGTTCAAGATTTGGGTTTTAGACAGGGTCTCATCCACATTCACCATCTGTTTTCTTTCTTGCAGATAAGAGCTAACCCATTTTACTGATACATGATTAAAGCCCATGGCACTTAGTTTGATTAAACAGAGTCTCATGATCCACTGCATCAAGCGCCTTTTGGAGATCTAACATAACCATACCACAAAAGTTCCCTCCATCTTCTTCCTTCCTGATGTAGTCAGTTAGATATAGTAGGCAACTATTGGTTGTATGGGATTTCCTAAAGCCAGATTGGAGCTCATATAGTAGGTTATGTAAGGAAATATCTGCTAATATTAATCTGCTCGAAAATAATCTTTTCCATGACCTTAGATAAAATACAAAGGATTGGGGATCCTAATAAAATACCAAATACCATATCTGATAGGGGGTTCTTAGCACATTAATGAGAACTCTGGGGGCCCTTGGACCTCTATATGGGAACCCCAGAATATAGGATTGCCTACTATATCCATACACCAACATACCATTCATTGGCTTTATTTGAGAATCTGTCTGAAAACCACTTGAACCATAGCTGTAGGCAGGCAGTACAGTCCCTATAACATGTATTACATGTTTTGGTAGCGCAAGCGCCCTCTATTGATCGGATGTATTGGCTGAGAGCTGAGTTGGTGGTTCCAGCTCAAACCAGCAGTATTTAGCTAGCTAGCTTGGCACAACCTGGGAGGGACTGCTAAAATGTTACCATTATCTATAAAAGACGACGAGTACAAGCCACCCAAATTCAACCTCCTCGCCAAGATTTCAGGATGGTTCAGGTAAATTGTCATATTTGTTTGTGTTCTTGATGTATTTTTGTTAGGTCTTAATTAGCTTGTTAGCTAGCTATTTTGATTCTATGCTTGATGCAAAAGATTATGCTGTAGTTACCTAGCTAACGTTAGCTACCAAAAACAGCTTGCTAGGGGTATGGGACCATCCACCTTGGTTGCTGACCAAATAGATATTTGTTAGTTAGCTCCATAGACAAACATAAGGCTAAGTTAGCTGTCTAGATAGCCAGTTAGCTTCAGATGCACGAATGGAAGTTCGTTACTTCCCGAATTACTTAGCTAGCCTAGGGAGGGGGGGGGTTGTATAGTATTAAATATTTGTGTGCGGTCAACATGCGTGTTCAGGAAATTGATGCAATTTTGCACATTTGACATAGGTAGCTACTTCTCATTCTTAACTGGCTCTACTGTTTTGATGAGCGCAAGCTAGCAAACGTTAGTTAGGTGACGTTGGCTTGGTTGATAACTCGCGCTAGCTGCGACTAACTCAGTGAAATTTCTTTTTTTTTCCCCCAGATCAATCCTATCTGATAAAACATCACGCAATTTGTTTTTCTGTATAGTATTAAATATGTGTGCGGTCAACATGCGTGTTCAGGAAATTGATGCAATTTTGCACATTTGACATAGGTAGCTACTTCTCATTCTTAACTGGCTCTACTGTTTTGATGAGCGCAAGCTAGCAAACGTTAGTTAGGTGACGTTGGCTTGGTTGATAACTCGCGCTAGCTGCGACTAACTCAGTGAAATTTCTTTTTTTTTCCCCCAGATCAATCCTATCTGATAAAACATCACGCAATTTGTTTTTCTTTCTCTGTCTGAATCTGTCCTTTGCTTTTGTTGAATTATCGTACGGCATATGGAGTAACAGGTAAGTTCCGTATCATTCGACGGGAAAAGCCTAAAAAACGCAACTCTTATATCAGGATGTGCCACGTATGTCTAAGCAAGCGTTGTACCAACAATGCCCGTTGCTTGCACTGGCTCCTATCAGTGGGACTGCACCACAAACTACATTATAACATCTAGCTAGACACATGTTATGTGTTTTGAAATGGCTATCCATCTTGATAGCTGTATTTTATGCATGGATTTCTGCCAGGACATCCTATCTGCAACATGTGTTCAAATTGTTGCCTGGAACCAGCTGCTGGGGTTAAAATGTCACTGTTATAAAATCCATGTGTTCCCATAGACAAGTAACTAGCCAATTAGAACTAATATGTGCAGTAATGTTTTATCAGCCATAACTTAGTCATTCATTAAAAAAAACTTTGTGTTTTAGTGTAACTTTTACCCCCGGCAATTACAAAGCTTGGGGAGGATATCTGGTGCGGGAGACAGTCCAGTCTAACAAGTTATTTGTTGTTGTGTGTGTGTGTGTATATGCTCTCAGTTTAGGTTTGATATCAGATTCCTTTCACATGTTCTTTGACTGCACTGCACTTTTAGCCGGACTTGCAGCCTCTGTGATTTCCAGGTGGAGGTCGAATGACTCATTCTCATATGGGTACGTATGCAGTCAATGTAGACTGTAGCTTCACTCGCAAAGGTAACGCCGCCTCCAGCACTGCTAAGGAGCCTCTGCTAATGTTTACATTTTGAAGTTTGTGACGTCTTACCAAGCGTGTATGATTACCTGTATTTTTTGATCTTATGCCTTTATTGATATCCAGGGTTGCCAATCCTGCTGGTGATCGCAAAAATCTGCACCTTTAGTACATATTTGGATGTGTGTATTGCTACTAATGTAGCAAAGGTGTTGCACCTGTATGGAGTGATTTCAGTTCAAACTGAAATTGTATTTAGGTTCTATAATTCTGAATTAGGATTTTGAATTTGTAATGCACAAATGGAATCGTTGAGGTCCTAATTGGCCTTGTATTTCATGATTTGATACTGAATTGAATGAATATTGCATTGAATTTCAAATTGAAGTTAAACATTTTTTATTTTCAGTTTCAATATGGTAGATATTGAATTCATTGTCTGTGTATCAAGTTTACAAACTATAATTTCAAGTTGATCAATATTTAATAAATTCAGCTTCTCGGAGGCTTTCAGTTCTCTAAATTCAGATTAAAAAACCAGAGATGTAAGCCTGGTACTTTTCCAGACAGGAAAGGTAGTCAAAAGCTATCTGTTCTCCTCTGTCTGTGGTAAAGTTTCTGAAGCCAATGTGGCATGTTGAATATTTTTTTCCAATGAATTTTCCTCTAATGTTTGAACCGTTTTGGCTATAAGCTATTATGACCCCATTCCTGAAGCTAACGCTCTTGGACATGGACGCGCCTTCTGATATGCTGATCACAGGCCGCGTAGGACACGTTAGAAGGGTGTTTCACAAGTTGGACCTCCATCAGAATATATTTGAATAACCCTGTCATAGCCTTTCTACGTCCTATTTCATTTTGCTCTTGTGACTGACTGGGTTTGAACCATGTCTCCTATATGTCACAAGACTGTGCCGATCCACTTAGATAAAGCCCATGGGGAGGAACTCAGGAAGCTAACATGTCTTCAAGTCTGCAGCAAGGTTACTCCTCAAAAGAGTGTGGTTCATCGGACCACCTCGGTCACATTTCACCGCCCTTTGACCTCCTATTCAGAGATCACGGCACCAAACTGTCTGGGTTCGAAATCAGGCCTACCATTTTCCGTGGCAAACGGCGGCATAAGGATCTGTGCCTTCCATTTTAATGAGTGCAACAGAGGTGGTTTGGTGATCTATGCATGTGATGAGCAACCTTGCCTGAGACCTGAAGACTTGTTTTACTGATGGGGTTCTGGCCCAGGTATCCTGAGCGCCAGACAATGCAACTTTTCAGGTCTCAGACAAGTCACTCATCACATGAGCGTTGTCACCGAACCACTTGCGTTACACTTCACCCCCCTTTGACTTCCTTGAAGAGACCATCCAAGTCACAGGACTAATGCCTAGGCTTTAGTTCAGCAGGCCAAAAGTCTTAACCCAGTCAGTCACATATAATGATGACCCTTGATGGAGACTTAAATCTACACGATATATGCGAAAGTATGTGGACACCACTTCAAATTTGTGGATTCGGCTATTTCAGCCAGATGTTGCTGATGGGTGTATAAAATCACACAGCCATGCAATCTCCATAGAAAAACATTGGCCTGTGAAATTTCTGCCCTGCTAGAGCTGCCCCGGTCAACTGTGCTGTTATTGTGAAGTGGAAGCGTCTAGGAGCAACAACTGCTCAGCCGCGAAGTGGTAGGGCACACAAACTCACTGAAGCGCGTAGCATGTAAAAATCATCTTTCCTCAGGTTTCAACGCTCACTACCGAGTTCCAAACTGCCTCTGGAAGCAACGTCGGCACAAGAACTGTTCGTCGGGAGCTTCATGAAATGGGTTTCCATTGTGGAAATGCATTCTCTGGAGTGATGAATCACACTTTACCGTCTGGCAGTCCGACAGACGAATCTGGGTTTGGTGGATGCCAGGAGAACGCTCTCTGCCCGACTGCATAGTGCCTACTGTAAAGTTTGGTGGAGGAATAATGGTCTGGGGCTGCATTTCATGGTTCGGGCTAGGAAATCGGGAAATCTTAGAGCTACAGCATACAATGACATTGTTGACGATTTTTGTGCTTCAAACATTGTTGCACCAGTTTGGGGAAGGCCCTTTCCTGTTTCAGCATGACAATGCCCCTGTGTGCAAAGCGAGGTCCATACAGAAATGGTTTGTCGAGATCGATGTGGAAGAACTTGACTGGCCTGCACTGATCCCTGACCTCAACCCCATCAAAGACCTTTGGGATGAATTGGAACGCCGACTGCGAGCCAGGCCTAATCCCCCAACATCAGTACCCAACCTCACTGATGCTCTTGTGGCTGAATGGAAGCAAGTCCCCAGACCAATGTTCCAACATCTAGTGGAAAGCCTTCCCAGAAAAGTGGAGGCTGCTATGGCAGCAAAAGGGGGACCAACTCCATATTAATGCCCATGATTATGGAATGAGATGTTTGACGATAGGGAGTGTAACAGTTTTCTACCTTATTTTTTTGTGACCCATTAGCCAAAATAGTTGAGACGTTAGCGCCAAATTCATAGGCAGAAAATTTATTCAACATGCCACATTGGCTTTAGAAACCACCAGAAGCTTCTGTTTACTGTAGAGTTTAATCCTCTGTTCTCCTCTGCCTTTCCTGGTTGGCAAGGTACCAGGATGTTCTCTCTGGTTTTGAATCTGATTAACTTGAAATTATAGTTTGTGAACTTGATGCACAATTAATGCAATATCTACCATATTGAAACTGAATATATAAATATTGAATTTGAATATTCAATTACATTTAACTCAATGCAATAATTAATTTCAGTTTCAAATCAAATACTATCTCAATTTATGAATGAAATGATTTTATTTGTGCATTACACGTTTAAAAAAATATTACATTCAAATTCAATATCCTAATACAAAATTATGGAATTCAAATACAATTTCTGTTGGCATTGAAATAGCTCCCGCTGTTTTTAAGTCACATTGATTAGCCTCTTGTTGACCTGTGTGTACTGTACTTCCCTTTCTGTTTTCAGATATGTGAGGGCGGAGGTGTTGGCAGGGTTTGTGAATGGCCTGTTCCTCATCTTCACCGCCTTCTTCATTTTCTCAGAAGGCGTAGAGGTATGCCTCAGAACACAATGGGTTTGATTAGGAGTATTTTACATATTGAAAAGAACATTGATTTGAATGATTTTGATAGGCCCTGTCTTATATTGTCTAAGCACCTGTGATTCAACAATATTGTCACATTTTATTTAAGATGGCCGATTCTCAATAACGATGTTGATTTGACTGGTCTTGTCTCCTGCTGCATCTGACAGAGGTTTTTGGAGCCGCCACACGTGAATCACGATCGTCTGCTCCCCGTGTCTGTCGCTGGGCTGCTGGTGAACCTGGTGGGCATCTTTGTGTTCCAGCACGGGGGCCACGGCCACTCTCACGGAGGGGATGAAGGTAAGATGAGGACATCGCGCACTCTCTCTCTCCCCGTAGTCACTTTACACATCTACCATATCACTCCATGTTTTCCTCATCTTCATTCTCTCGCAAGTGGTCACTCCACACTTTCCTGATAGTCCCTGTACTGCTTCTATGCTAGGCCTAAAAGCATATAGTGTTGCGGTGGAGCCATGAGTTGATTCAACTCATGCACCCTTCACTTGTGTCCCCTAAAGTTCCTTTACTTGGTGGTCCCCCAAGTTGTTCTCTCAAATTCCCTCAGGCACACTGCCTAACCCCTTTCTGCTCTTAAGTCACCAGTCACTGTACACTTTTCAAACACTCTAATAGCTTGCCTCATATGTGGCGCGATACTAAACTCAGCAAAAAAAGAGACGTCCTCTCACTGTCAACTGCGTTTATTTTCAGCAAACTTAACATGTGTAAATATTTGTATGAACATAACTAGATTAAATAACTGAGACATGAACTGATCAAGTTCCACAGACATGTGACTAATAGAAATGGGATAATGTGTCCCTGAACAAAGGGGGTCAAAATCAAAAGTAACAGTCAGTATCTGGTGTGGCCACCAGCTGCATTAAGTACTGCAGTGCATCTCCTCCTCATGAACTGCACCAGATTTGCCAGTTATTGCTGTGAGATGTTACCCCACTCTTCTACCAAGGCACCTGCAAGTTCCCGAACATTTCTGGGGGGAATGGCCCTAGCCCTCACCCTCCGATCCAACAGGTCCCAGACGTGCTCAATGGGATCCGGGCTCTTCGCTGGCCATGGCAGAACAGACATTCCTGTCTTGCAGGAAATCATGCACAGAACGAGGAGTATGGCTGGTGGTATTGTCATGTTGGAGGGTCATGTAAGGATGAGCCTGCAGGAAGGGTACCACATGAGGGAGGAGGATGTCTTCCCTGTAACGCACAGCGTTGAGATTACTTGCAATGACAACAAGCTCAGTCCGATGATGCTGTGACACACCGCCCCAGACCTTGACGGACAATCCACCTCCAAATCGATCCGCAATCCAGAGTGTAACGCTCATTCCTTCAACGATAAACGGGAATCCGACCCTCACCCCCGGTGAGACAGTCCTGTCTGGTCCAGCGACAGTGGGTTTGTGCCCATAGGCGATGTTGTTGCTGATGACGTCTGAGGACCTGCCTTACAACAGGCCTACAAGCCCTCAGTCCAGCCTCTCTCAGCCTATTGCGGGCAGTCTGAACACTGATGGAGGGATTGTGTTCCTGGTGTAACTCTGGCAGTTGTTGTTGCCATCCTGTACCTGTCCTGCAGGTGTGATGTTCGGATGTACCGATCCTGTGCAGGTGTTACACATGGTCTGCCACTGCGAGGACGATCAGCTGTCCATCCCGTCTCACTGTAGCGCTGTATTAGGTGTCTCACTGTACAGACATTGCAATTTATTGCCCTGGCCACATCTCTTTAGTATCCTAAGTTTTCATAACTGTGACCTTAATTGCCTACCGTCTGTAATCTGTTAGTGTCAACGACCGTTCCACAGGTGCATGTTCATTAATTGTTATGGTTCATTGAACAAGCATGGGGAAACAGTGTTTAAACCCTTTACAATAGAGATCTGTGAAGTTATTTGGATTTTTATGAATTATCAGGGTCCTAAGAAAGGGACGTGTTTTAATTATTTATTTTTTACTGAGTTTAGTTATGGCAGGAAATTGAGTCGCACTACCTGCACCTGACTTAAAGCTGCAGCACATGCTATGCAGCTCAGTCTGCTGAGCTTCGCATCCAGTCGAAGATGACAAACACTCCTCTGCAATGGCCGTTTAATTTAGTTCACCATTCTGCAAACGTCATTGCTGCTGCTTGTGCTCACCTCAGCTCCACCTTTCGTGGTTTGCTCTTCTGTCTGTCAGGGGAGATTGACTCTGCTCTGCCTATAGTGTGGCTTTGGTCAGTTTGATTAGCTATATATGCTCTCAACAATTGAATGGGTAAACCTAACGGTTAAGGTTTACCCATTAAATTGGTGGGGACAAAGTGTGCAACTTTATTTTTTTAGAAATTATACAGTGCATTTGGAAAGTATTCAGACCCCTTCCCTTTTTCCACATTCTTACGTTACAGCCTTAATCTAAAATGGATTCAATAAAAAAAAGTTTGTCATCAATCTACACACAATAACACAAAAAAACAAAGCAAAAACAGGTTTTTAGATTTGTTTTTAGTTAATTTATAAAAAATTAAATAAAACGAAACATTATTTACGTAAGTATTCATACCCTTTGCTATGAGACTTGAAATTGAGCTCATCCTGTTTCCATTGATCATGGTTGAGATGTTTCTACAACTTGATTTGGAGTACACGTGGTAAATTCAATTGATTGAACATGTTTTGGAAAGGCATACACCTGTATAAGTTGACAGTTCATGTCAGCACAAAAACCAAGCCATGAGGCCAAAGGAGTTGTCCATAGAGCTCTGAGACAGGATTGTGTCGAGGCACAGATCTGGGGAAGGGTACCAAAAAATGTTTGCACAATTGAAGGTCCCCAAGAACACAGTGGCCTCCATCTTTTTTAAATGGAGAAGTTTGGAACCACCAAGACTCTTCCTAGAGCTGGCCAAACTGAGCAATCTGGGGAGAAGGGCCTTGGTCAGTGAGGTGACCAGAACCCGATGGTCACTCTGACAGAGCTCCAGGGTTCCTCTGTGGAGATGGGAGAACCTTCCAGAAGGACAACCATCTCTGCAGCACTCCACTAATCAGGCCTTAATGGTAGAATGGGCAGACGGAAGCCACTCCTCAGTAATAGGCACATGACAGCCCGCTTGGAGTTTACCAGAAAGCACCTAATAAAGGACTCTGACCATGAGAAACAAGCTTCACTGGTCTGATGAAACCAAGATTGACCTGATTGGCCTGAATACCCAAGCATCACATCTGGAGGAAACCTGGCACCATCACTAGGGTGAAGCATGGTGGTGGCAGCATCATGCTGTGGGGATGTTTTTCAGCAGCAGGGACTGGGAGATCAGTCAGGATCGAGGGAAAGATGAACGGAGCAAAGTACTGAGATCTTTTATGAAAACCTGCTCCAAAGTGCTCAGGACCTCAGGCTGGTGCGACACACAGCCAAGACAACACAGGAGTGGCTTCAGGACAAGTCTCAATGTCCTTGAGTGGCCGAGCCAGAGCCCGATCAAACATCTCTGGAGAGAAAATATCTGTGCCTCATCCAACCTGGCAGAGCTTGAGAGGGTCTGTGGAGAAAGAATGGGAGAAACTCCCCAAGTACAGGTGTGCCAAGCGTATACCGTCCTACTCACGTCTGTTATCGCTGCCAAAGGTGCTTCAAAGTACTGAGTAAAGGTGTGTGTGTGTGTGTGTGTGTGTGTGTGTGTGTGTGATGATTCAGTTTTGTATTTTGCAAATATTTCTAAAAACCTGTTTATGCTTTGTCTTTATGGGGTATTGTGTGTAGATTGAGGAATAAAAAATACAAAAAAGGCTGTAACGTAACAATGTGAAAAGTCAAGGCGTCGGAATACTTTCCCACTGTACTTTCCCATAGTCGGCACCTCTCCAAACATTGAGTGCTTTTTACAGAACACATTCCTCAAGTAGGGCGCACCCCCTAATAGACCCTAAACACCAAGACCAAATTATTAGTAATTCGCCTTTTTATGTTCAATGGAACTGACAACACAAATGTATTTGTAGGTGTAATGTGTGTTTTACGGTCTTTTGCAGGTCACAGCCACAGCCACTCTCTGTTCAATGGCAATGCAGGTCACGGACACAGCCATGGGGGGCATGGGCACGAGTCCAAACATGGAGATGGGCACGAGCACAGCCATGGAGATGGGCACAGCCATGGAGATGGACACGGGCACAGCCACGGAGGGCACGGCCACGGACATGGGCACAGCCACTCCCACGAGGAGCCCCACTGCCATGGTAAGGCAACAGCACTTCCTAGCACAGAACTAAATGCCTGTAATGCAGTATGAGAGAATAAGTTTGTTCTAGAATTGGAAGTTATTTCAGTGGCAGCCAATGTTTTAAAATCTTCATTTAGGTAAATACGCAAAACCATTTGAGGAGAGTGAATGTGCAGTGTATGATTTGTGGCAACTGGCAACAATTTCCTAAAAATTGGGTTTTTGTCACAATTGTTGGTGATTTTATTGAAGCCCATTTTAAATTAGTTTTCTGCTTCTGTGTGTTTGCTTTAGCAGTCCAATCCCAAATCAATTCCTAGCTGGGTCTGTGATCCCTTTAAAAAATATATATTTTTTTTAAAGCTCTGCTCACACTGGATAAGTTGCCCAAATGTGCAAAATTCCACCTTGCCTAAACCACTAGGTGGCGCTATTGCCACACTGCTGATGCTGTCTGCTCAAGGGGACTAAATGATGTCGGGGCAGGGGGATTAGTTTATTAGGCCTGAATGTTCACTATGCAATTCTTGACTGTTCGCTCTACTGTTGTCTATTGCTATTCACACAATTTAGTATTTGCTAGAACTTGATATGTGAGCTGGAGCTTTAAGCATATGTGGCAACACTTCACTCCCCTTTCGTTGTGTCCCAGCAGAAGTCTAGATGAACCTATCTAGGTAGTTGAAAGGCTGTTGTAAATCTCATTTGTGGTTTGCCCTGTTTTCTATAGTCAATACTAATTGTCTGCCGACAGAGATGGCCGCCTCGCTTCGCGTTCCTAGGAAACTATGCAGTTTTTTGTTTTTTTACGTGTTATTTCTTACATTAGTACCCCAGGTCATCTTAGGTTTCATTACATACAGTCGAGAAGAACTACTGAATATAAGATCAGCATCAACTCACCATCAGTACGACCAAGAATATGTTTTTCGCGACGCGGATCCTGTGTTCTGCCTTACAAACAGGACAACGGAGTGGATCCTATGCAGCGACCCAAAAAAACGACTCCGAAAGAGAGGGAAACGAGGCGGTCTTCTGGTCAGACTCCGGAGACGGGCACAGCGCGCACCACTCCCTAGCATTCTTCTTGCCAATGTCCAGTCTCTTGACAACAAGGTTGATGAAATCCGAGCAAGGGTAGCATTCCAGAGGGACATCAGAGACTGTAACGTTCTTTGCTTCACGGAAACGTGGCTTACTGGAGAGACGCAATCCGAAGCGGTGCAGCCAACAGGTTTCTCCACGCATCGCGCAGACAGGAAAAAACATCTTTCTGGTAAAAAGAGGGGCGGGGGCGTATGCCTTATGACTAACGTGACATGGTGCGATGAAAGAAACATACAGGAACTCAAATCCTTCTGTTCACCTGATTTAGAATTCCTCACAATCAAATGTAGACCGCATTATCTACCAAGAGAATTCTCTTCGATTATAATCACAGCCGTATATATCCCCCCCCAAGCAGACACATCGATGGCTCTGAACGAACTTTATTTAACTCTCTGCAAACTGGAAACAATTTATCCGGAGGCTGCATTCATTGTAGCTGGGGATTTTAACAAGGCTAATCTGAAAACAAGACTCCCCAAATTTTATCAGCATATCGATTGCGCAACCAGGGGAGGAAAGACCTTGGACCATTGTTACTCTAACTTCCGCGACGCATATAAGGCCCTGCCCCGCCCCCCTTTCGGAAAAGCTGACCACGACTCCATTTTGTTGATCCCTGCCTACAGACAGAAACTAAAACAAGAGGCTCCCACGCTGAGGTCTGTCCAACGCTGGTCCGACCAAGCTGACTCCACACTCCAAGACTGCTTCCATCACGTGGACTGGGAGATGTTTCGTATTGCGTCAGATAACAACATTGACGAATACGCTGATTCGGTGTGCGAGTTCATTAGAACGTGCGTTGAAGATGTCGTTCCCATAGCAACGATTAAAACATTCCCTAACCAGAAACCGTGGATTGATGGCAGCATTCGTGTGAAACTGAAAGCGCGAACCACTGCTTTTAATCAGGGCAAGGTGTCTGGTAACATGACCGAATACAAACAGTGCAGCTATTCCCTCCGCAAGGCTATCAAACAAGCTAAGCGCCAGTACAGAGACAAAGTAGAATCTCAATTCAACGGCTCAGACACAAGAGGCATGTGGCAGGGTCTACAGTCAATCACGGACTACAGGAAGAAACCCAGCCCAGTCACGGACCAGGATGTCTTGCTCCCAGGCAGACTAAATAACTTTTTTGCCCGCTTTGAGGACAATACAGTGCCACTGACACGGCCTGCAACGAAAACATGCGGTCTCTCCTTCACTGCAGCCGAGGTGAGTAAGACATTTAAACGTGTTAACCCTCGCAAGGCTGCAGGCCCAGATGGCATCCCCAGCCGCGCCCTCAGAGCATGCGCAGACCAGCTGGCCGGTGTGTTTACGGACATATTCAATCAATCCCTATACCAGTCTGCTGTTCCCACATGCTTCAAGAGGGCCACCATTGTTCCTGTTCCCAAGAAAGCTAAGGTAACTGAGCTAAATGACTACCGCCCCGTAGCACTCACATCCGTCATCATGAAGTGCTTTGAGAGACTAGTCAAGGACCATATCACCTCCACCCTACCTGACACCCTAGACCCACTCCAATTTGCTTACCGCCCAAATAGGTCCACAGACGATGCAATCTCAACCACACTGCACACTGCCCTAACCCATCTGGACAAGAGGAATACCTATGTGAGAATGCTGTTCATCGACTACAGCTCGGCATTCAACACCATAGTACCCTCCAAGCTCGTCATCAAGCTCGAGACCCTGGGTCTCGACCCCGCCCTGTGCAACTGGGTACTGGACTTCCTGACGGGCCGCCCCCAGGTGGTGAGGGTAGGCAACAACATCTCCTCCCCGCTGATCCTCAACACTGGGGCCCCACAAGGTTGCGTTCTGAGCCCTCTCCTGTACTCCCTGTTCACCCACGACTGCGTGGCCACGCACGCCTCCAACTCAATCATCAAGTTTGCGGACGACACAACAGTGGTAGGCTTGATTACCAACAACGATGAGACGGCCTACAGGGAGGAGGTGAGGGCCCTCGGAGTGTGGTGTCAGGAAAACAACCTCACACTCAACGTCAACAAAACTAAGGAGATGATTGTGGACTTCAGGAAACAGCAGAGGGAACACCCCCCTATCCACATCGATGGAACAGTAGTGGAGAGGGTAGCAAGTTTTAAGTTCCTCGGCATACACATCACAGACAAACTGAATTGGTCCACTCACACAGACAGCATCGTGAAGAAGGCGCAGCAGCGCCTCTTCAACCTCAGGAGGCTGAAGAAATTCGGCTTGTCACCAAAAGCACTCACAAACTTCTACAGATGCACAATCGAGAGCATCCTGGCGGGCTGTATCACCGCCTGGTATGGCAACTGCACCGCCCTCAACCGTAAGGCTCTCCAGAGGGTAGTGAGGTCTGCACAACGCATCACCGGGGGCAAACTACCTGCCCTCCAGGACACCTACACCACCCGATGTCACAGGAAGGCCATAAAGATCATCAAGGACATCAACCACCCGAGCCACTGCCTGTTCACCCCGCTATCATCCAGAAGGCGAGGTCAGTACAGGTGCATCAAAGCTGGGACCGAGAGACTGAAAAACAGCTTCTATCTCAAGGCCATCAGACTGTTAAACAGCCACCACTAACACTGAGTGGCTGCTGCCAACACACTGACACTGACTCAACTCCAGCCACTTTAATAATGGGAATTGATGGGAAATGATGTAAATATATCACTAGCCACTTTAAACAATGCTACCTTATATAAATGTTACTTACCCTACATTATTCATCTCATACGCATACGTATATACTGTACTCTATATCATCGACGGTATCCTTATGTAATACATGTATCACTAGCCACTTTATACTATACTATGCCACTTTGTTTACATACTCATCTCATTTGTACATACTGTACCCGATACCATCTACTGTATCTTGCCTATGCTGCTCTGTACCATCACTCATTCATATATCCTTATGTACATATTCTTTATCCCCTTACACTGTGTACAAGACAGTAGTTTTGGAATTGTTAGTTAGATTACTTGTTATTACTGCATTGTCGGAACTAGAAGCACAAGCATTTCGCTACACTCGCATTAACATCTGCTAACCATGTGTATGTGACAAATAAAATTTGATTTGATTTGATTTAATTAATGCATGAATTGTATTTTATTTCAGATGAACTGCACACGCCAGGGAAGGGCTCCAGCAAACAGATTTTGCAAGGTACTGAACATTGAAATGACTTGACTAATTTGATGCAGCTTTTTACTCGTCTTTGTTCACCTTACAGCCTTATTCTAAAATTGATTTAAAATATATATTTTCACTCATCAATTTGTACACACTACCCCATAATGACAAAGTAAAAACAGTTTTTGTGTTTAGAAAAAAAAAAAATTTTACAATTCATTTACATAATTATTCAGACTCTTTACTCCGCACTTTGTTGAAGCATCTTTGGCAGCGATTACAGCATCGAGTCTTCTTGGGTATTACGCTACAAGCTTGGCACACCTGTATTTGGGGAGTTTGTACCATTCTTCTCTGCAGATCCTCATGTGTATTGGCTGTGTGCTTAGGGTCGCTGTCCTGTTGGAGGGTAAATCTTCACCTCAGTCTGAGGTCCTGAGCGCTCTGGAGCAGGTTTTCATCTAGGATCTCTCTGCACTTTGCTGCCACCACCATGCTTCACCGTAGGGGTGGTGCCAGGTTTACTCCAGACGTCACGCTTGGCATTCAGGCCAAAGAGGTGCCTTTTTGCCAAACTCCAAGTGGGCTGTCTTACTGAGGAGTGGCTTCCGTCTGGCCACTCTACCATAAAGGCCTGATTGGTTGAGTGCTGCAGAGATGGTTGTCCTTCTGGAAGGTTCTCCCATCTCCACAGAAGAACTCTAGAGCTCTGTCAGAGTGACCATCGGGTTCTTGGTCACCTCCCTTACCAAGCCATTCTCTCCCGCCCTGTTGCTCAGTTTGGCCGGGCGGCCAGCTCTAGGAAGAGTCTTGGTGGTTCCAAACCTCTTCCATTTAAGAATGATGGAGGCCACTATGTTCTTGCGGACCTTCAATGCTGCATAAATGTTTTGGTACCCATCCCCAGATCTGTGCCTTGACACAATCCTGTCTCAGAGCTCTACGGACAATTCCTTCTAACTCATGGCTTGTTTTATGCACTGACAATCACTGTCAACTCTGTGTCTTTCCAAATGATGTCCAATCAATTGAATTTACCGCAGGTGGACTCCAATCAAATGGAAGCAGGATGAACTTGAGCTCAATTTTGAGTATCATAGAAAATGATCTGAATACTTATGTAAATAAGTTTTTTAATTTTTTTTTATACATTTGTAAAAAATTCTAAACATGTTTTTTGCTTTGTCATTATGGGGTATTGTGTGTAGATTTGAGAATAATCCATGAATAATTATTTCTGAGAATAATGGATATGTAATCCATTTTAGAATAAGGCTGGTCCTTAACAAAATGTGTAAAGTCAAGGGGTCTGAATACTTTCCGAATGCACTGTATGTGGACTGTGCACAAACTATTTTGATCTTCTTAAAATATTTCCTCACGTCAGACTTGGTAAACTACCATTCGACACCTCCTTAATGGGCTATAATGTTGTATGTGAGATTGTAGGGATACATTTTCATTCAGTTCAAGGGAAGAATACTGTGGGGGGGTTATGCATAGATGATAGGGCCTTGACATAGTAGGAATGCCTTGACATAGTAGGAATGCCTTGACATAGTAGGAATGCCTTGACATAGTAGGACTATCTGTTTGACAGTATTTCCAACATCTCTGCAAAAAACCTTTGAAATGCTGTGAGATTTAATGGGTCTGGTAACTTGAATTTGGTGGGGAAATGTCAAGGCACCATTACATCTGAGAAAGAGTCCAGGAGCACTGTCACTAAACTCCTTTGTCCAGGCTTCTGTGGGAAAGGGCTGAAAGGATAAAGTAGTTTGTCCCTTTCACCCGGCACATAGAGAGCAATGAAGAGAGGGAGAGCGACTGGGCCTTTTGGGAGGCCTGCTCAGGGGAAACACTGGGCCCACACAGAAGTTGGGGTGGTGTAGGGGGCTCTGGAGAACGAAGGAGGTGGATAGGAGAGAGAAAGAGGGGAAGGGGGAGCTGACAGTGCAAAAGGTGACTTAACCACTGTTCCCTTTTGGCCATTGATTGAGGACCTTTCCTCTTCTTTGGGTGGCATTGTTATGAACCTATAACCCAGGAGGTTGGTTGATATTTCTTTTGTCAAATTATAGGTTATAGGCACAGTAGCAAATTATATTTTTTTCTTATTGACGTGCTCCTTTAAATACCTGGTAAATGCTTATTTTTTTCCTCTTTTTTTTTTTTTGTGCTACAATGAATGTGTTACACAATAGTTCACAAGTTCTCAACTTCCGAAGGCTAACCCCAGCCAAACTCCAAAATGGAATTCCATTCATGTTGCATTTTAATTGAAGGACTAAACAAAAGTGGATAAAATGGAGTTATAAAAAAAATGGTAATTGCCCACTATTTAAATGTTCTGATACTGTATATACTGTTCTATATACTGATACTGTTCTGATACTAGTCATGGCCTTGACTGTTTATTTTTACTATTTTCTGCGTTGTAGAATAATAGTGAAGACCAACTATATGAAATGACACCTATGGAACCATGTAGAAACCAAAAAAATCTAAATATATTTGAGATTCCTCAAAGTAATCACCCGTTGCCTTGACGACAGCTTTGCACACTCTTGGCACTCTTCACCTGGAATGCTTTTCCAACAGTCTTGTAGTTCCCACATATGCTGAGCACTTGTTTTCCTTCACTCTGCTGTCCAACACATCCCAAACCATCTCAATTGGTTTGAGGTCGGGTGATTGTGGAGGACAGGTCATCTGATGCAGCACTCCATCACTCTCCTTCTTGGTCAAATAGCCCTTACACAGCCTGGAGGTATCTTGGGTCATTGTCCTGTTGAAAAACAAATGATAGCCCCACTAAGCACAAACCAAATGGGAAGGCGCATCTCTGCAGAATGCTGTGGTAGCCATGCTGATTAAGTGTGCCTTGAATTATAAATAAATCACTGACAGTGTCACCAGCAAAGCACCATCACACTCCCTCCATGCTTCACCGTGAGAACCACACATGGGAAGATCGTCCGTTCACCTACTCTGTGTCTCACAAAGACACGGTGGTTGGAACCGAAAATCTAAAATTTGGACTCATCAGACCAAAGGACCGATTTCCACCGGTCTAATGTCCATTGCTCATGTTTCTTGGCCCAAGTCTCTTCTTCTTATTGGTGTCCTTTAGTAGTGGATTCTTTGCAGCAATTTGACCATGAAGGCCTGATTCACGTAGTCTCCTCTGTACTGTTGATGTGTCTTATTTGAACTCTGAAGCATTTATTTGGGCTGAAATTTCTGAGGCTGGTAACTTATCCTCTGCAGCAGAGGAAACTCTGGGTCTTCCTTTCCTGTGGCGGTCCTCGTGAGAGCCAGTTTCATCATAGCGCTTGATAATTTCAAGTGTAGTCGCAAAAACTTTCCCGATTGACTGACCTTAAAGTATTGATGGACTGTCATTTTTATCTTTGCTTATTTGAACTGTCCTTGCCATAATATGGACTTGGTCTTTTACCAAATAGGGCTATCTTCTGTGTACCACCCCTACCTTGTTACAGCATAACTGATTGGCTCAAACACATTAAGAAGGAGAGAAATTCCACAAATGTACTTAACAAGGCACACCTGTTAGTTGAAATGCATTCCAGGTGACTAGCTCATGAAGCTGGTTGAGAGAATGCCAAGAGTGTGCAAAGCTGTCATCAAGGCAAAGGGTGGCTACTTTGAAGAATTTCAAATAAAACATTTGGAATTGTTTAACACTTGTTTTGGTTACTACAGGATTCCATATGCGTGTTATTTCATAGTTTTGCTGTCTTCACTATTATTCTACAATGTAGAAAATAGTACAATTAAAGGAAAACCCTTGAATGAGTAGGTGTTCGTAAACTTTTGACTGGTACTATATATATCTATATTGTGTTTTGCTGCGGGACAAATTATTTGTAGATGAGGATGATATGAAATACTTAAGACAACCCATGTTGTTTTACAGGGGTGTTTTTACATATCGTAGCTGACACTCTGGGCAGTGTGGGAGTGATCATCTCAGCGCTCCTGATGCAGAAGTATGACCTGATGATCGCTGACCCCATCTGCTCCATGTGCATCTCCATTCTGATCGGAGTCAGGTCAGTTGACCTCGCACAGTAGTACGATTCCCAACAGGCCACACACTCATTTCTACAAATATTCCCGCAAGCGAGAAACTTGAAGGCCATCGTCACACTGCTGCAGGAAAGTACCACACACACACACTCAGGGCTAGATTTACTGTGTCTTTTTCACCAGTACAATTTGGAACTGTTGTTTTCAGGATGGATTTAAAATGCCTTCAAAGTAAGCTCAAAACAGTAATGTACTTCTCTTTTTAGACATTATTGCCTTTGTTTGATTTCTGCACTGGTGCAGCCACTTCATTAAGCACCCCAATAGATATTTTTTACCTCACGTGTCGTTCATTTTGTTTTCGCCTTGCCATCATAACAACCGAACACCAGAGCAATTTCACAAGAATCCCCATGTATTGAACGCTCCACATGTAGTGCTGAACCCAGGGAATATTGCACACTGGCTTCTCCCATGATGATGAGTATTGGTATTCTGCTATTCAGCTAAATGTCTTTAAGGGTGGGTCAGTCTCCACCGTAGACCCACTTCTCCTGGTGCTGCAGAACAAGATGAAACGACAGAGAAGGCAAGCATGCATTCGGGCATGTTGTCTCACCACTTCAAATTGGCCACTGTTAATCTTTCTCAAACTCTGCCAACACCACTGTAAAGTGCAGAATTACAGGACTTGTACAGTGGGGTGGAGTCTTTGTGGCTCCCAGAACATATGGCATCCCAGAAATCATGCTCCGTCCTGCTTTGTAGCATTCTTCAAACGTTTACTGCCAAGATGTTGCCAAGTAGACTTTTTATGCAGTGTAAGAGTCATGCTCTCTACACTAAATAATGCCCAGCATTGATTTGAATGTTCTGTGTAGCCTACATCTGACTTAGGGAGCTTTAGTAAATATGACTCATGATTTACATCAAGCTTCAGGAAGTTTCAGCAACCAGTAAACTTAAACTGGTTTCTTCATTTGGGGTGAAGACCGACCGAGCCAACCTCAGCAGACAGAACTAGTCGCACTTGCAATAGAGTGCCAGTCACTCCAACAGGCCGAATGGGAGAGCCAAGGATTGTTCCTTGACCACCTGGCCAATCCCAGCAGATAGGTGGTGTAGCCCAACTTTTACACAGCGCGTAACCCTACGAGAAGCGAGAGAGTGACATTTTGGCATCTAAATAATATATTTAGCTTTTCAGATTTTGTTACCAAGTGGTAGATGGACCTGCAAAACTGCTGAAATCCAGAGGGATTTGAAAAAATATTTTTGGTGAGGAATGGATTTGAATGAGTCTTGAGACCCAGAAAAGAGGCATTTAGTTCTTAGTGGCTCTCCTGCTCATGTTTTTCTCAATTCTTCACTGTCCTCTGTTAGTCGTACAGTAGTGACAAAGTGGTTGGGGAGAGGGCCCCATTATGCAAATGTAAACTCAGTGAGTAAAGCCTCTCTGGTAAACTTGTTCGCCATCTCTGTCTTTGAGCCTTTTCTTTCCTTCTCTCTGGAATGTGGTCGTGATCTGTGACGGTTCCGTTTTAAATATGTGTGAACAAAGCCATCCTTTTTAGTGTGGCTTTCTCCCCCTTTTCTTGATCTGCCTGAGTGGGGTTTTGTCCTTGAGACTTAAGCATTTTTCCTCAAGTTTTTCTCGATAGCCATCTGTGAAAGGCAAAGAAATTAACAGTTCACATGTTGGACAATGAGAACAAACGAACCCACCTAGGCTTATTCTACAGCATGTTGCATTCCATCTTGGAACCGAGCGAGGCTCGTAAAAGAGCCATTTCAATACAGGTGCGAAATGGAACAAGTGAGGGAAGAATGAAGAGGGAGAGAGCAAATAAAATAATGAAGCAGATGTGAGCCCCAAAATAAGTAGCGAAAAACATACAACTAACCTCCGTTGTAAAACCACCTAATCCGCGGCTGGTATTTGGCTATTATTTTCAGAATGTTTGTACTTGTTGTTTTTGTTAAGCGGCTGGACAGGGAAAAAATGGAGAGCGAGAGAGTAGTCAAACAGGGATTGGAAAACATTTCCCCTTTGTGGACATTTTGTTGGACCCCACCCAGATGGTTGTGCGGGAACGGAGATTAATTTCCACAGGCCTTGATGCGTGTTGTTTTTGTCGTGAATATTTGTTTTTGTTTTGAGTGTAATCACCTTCCTGTTAGTTTAAGTTCTGTGTGAAGTTATTTTGGGACCTCGTATTGTGATATCTTGATAAAAACCTTTAGCACTGCAATGAGTGCTGGATTTATTCCAGAACCACGCAAAATGAAAGTTGTGTAATTACTTGAAGTATATTCCCCACCGTTCTGGAATTGCCATCATCCATTTGTGCGATTCAAGATTCAAACAATATTGGCCTACAGATATCATTTTTCTATTTGATTACCCAGTGAAATGGACCGTAGTTCTCTCTCTGTTATTGGACCGGCAGAAGGACAGTAGGTTGTTTGGAGAAATGGAAGTCAGTGTGTGTGCTCCTTGAACCTCAGCTGGTTGACCATGTTTTGTTTTATTTTATTTTGCTGACATTGACCACATTTGGAGGCAGGAGGACTATTAAGGGGGGGGGTGCAGTTTTCCCATCCTCCCTGAACAGCCATACTTGGAAGAAACCTTTGCAGCTTGCAAAAACTACAGAACCAAGCACAGACCCTTTGCACGTGTGTGTTTGCCTTGGGCTGTCCCAGTGTGTTTCTTTGTGTGCCTCGGTCAAGGCCTGGTGGCTGCTGGCCTCGCACCAAAGGGGGAATATCTGGGTTGGCTGTGGACAGATGGAACAGTCTGTGCAGCCTGTGATTAGAGAGTGAAGAGAGGTGGTTAGAGGCCCCTGCGGGCCCCTTGGCTCTCTCTGTGGGGCTGTGGGTTAGCTGTGGCCTTATGTGGGACTCTGCTGCTGGGACCAAGAGCCCGGCTGAGGCTCCTCCCTCCCTGCTGGAGGAAAAGGCTGGGTAATGACTCCCAGGTGAAAGCCTGGAAACCAGATAAGGTAGGTGTGAATAAATTAGGACACTATGTAAATACGAGTACTAATCAAGGCCTTTTGGGACAGTGATTTGGCTCATTTGAAATGAGGATAACTATTGGAAGGATGTTAAAGAGACGACGGTGTGCTAAGATGAATTGGCTTTAGTGTGGCAACTCATTGTTAGATGTTTGAACAGTACATACCCAGGTGCCATACAAAAGTACATTGATTACATATAACGGGGTGAGTGCTATGCGTTAACTTGAATGCTGTTTATTTTGACCCAATTATTGAAGGCTTGAAGTTGAAGCATTTAAAAAATAAAAAAAAATACAATTCATCACTTCCAAACTCGTACATAATTAGTCATAGTGTACTCTTACCTTTGACCTCTGTTACATCATTCCCTTGAGGTATTTCCTTTCATGAACTAGACTTGGCAGAAGAGCCATCGTGTTGGCTGGTAATGAAGGTGAGGGCTTGAGGTTAGGTAATGAGCCCTTCCTCCACATAACCACTGTGAAAGCCCTCCCCTTTCTGATGGGGAGGGCCTTGTGTTTTCAGTGTTCCCTCTTTAATGCTGTCACGTTTCCTTGAGTTGAGGAGACATAAAGAGTTGAAAGATGGAAAAGGCAGAAAGTTGACACTACTTTCGTCGATTCTTGACAATAACCAGGTTTTCATCCAACTATCTAATGCAGATGAATTACCTGACGCGTAAAAAACCCTGTCACAACAGGGCTGATGGAAACAGGACATGTCTGTACAATTTCATAAATGTCGACACGCCATTTTTTCATTCGACGTGGTGGGATCTTGTCGGTAAAATTAATGATGATGATCGGTGCTTGGCTGCCAATTAGCAAATACAATTATTGCTCTTATCCACATCTCATCATATAACCTGTCCACTTTATCAGCGAACTTCTCGAGAGCATGCGTCAAAACAAGACTGGGCAAATTTGCTATATTATCGTTAAAGTTTGATAAAACCATTGGTAGAGTTAAATGCAATAAAACACTTATTTTAAGAGTTTATTTATTTTTAATGCAGAATTTTGAATATTCACATAAAAATCTGTCGCCAATTGGATAGAAACCTAGCTACTTGTCAGTTTCATTCATTTTATTACATTTAAAAATTTAAAAAAATTATGACAATGTAGAGTAGTTTCGGCCTCCCCTGTCTACTAAATCCACACCATTTTGTTTAAGGTAACCATCCTAGTGTAGCTGACTGTAATAATAGGTTGTTCATGCTCCTTTGAATCAGAGGGACTTCTGATGGTTTTAGATGTGGGGAGATTTCACTAGCATGTCATGCTTAACCCACATGTCCTACATTGCCATTGGCTCTCTATTTAATAACAGGTTTACATGTTCTTTTGAATTGTTATTTCACCTCTTTTCAGTGGCTTGGGTCAGTATTGTGTTCAAGGCCATGCGTCTGAGATTTATGTATCCATCTTAAACTGTTTCTAACTTCTCAACCCATGTTATCCATGGCAGGTCTGTGTCCTTTTTTAGATGTTCTCATGATGAACATATGCTTTCATTCAGAACGGGTGGATGTAGGCTTAATTTTCTTCTGGTCTTATCGTGGTGGAGCTTCCATAGTTTTGCTTCATTGTTCAACTCCAAGACTGTTCGAGCCAAGGCCTTGAAGAATGTGGGTCTGACTCCCCCTCTTTACAACTTGGGGAATTCCAGAACAGTGTTGACACTTTGGCAGCCCCTCATTGGAAGAGCATTATTTTCCCCATTGGGAAGAAACGGGATTTGCTTCAACCTCATCATGCAGTAACGTCAGTATGAGTCAAATGTTGCCTACTGTTTAGTATTGGTTGCCTGGTGAGTGCGATGTTCCCACTTTTTTTTTGGTGGTAAATCACCCTTGACTGAGGGGTTTAGGCCTATACTGCTCTTGCTACTGTTATTGAATGACTGCTTATATCGATAGTACTTAGTGGTTGATTATTGTGTGCCTTGCTAAAGATCCTGTACTTGTTAGACGTCCACTAATTGGTGAGAAAATGTTTGGTGAATTGGTTTCCAAGATGCCAATACCAGGGATGTTACACATTGGCGCTTTGAGTCTTGGTTCAAAGCTCGAAATCAGGGGACTCAAATGCATTCCATGGAGGGCCTAGTGTCTTCTGGGGTTTTTTCTTTTCAATTAAGACCGAGACAACCAGGTGAGGGGAGTTTCTTACCAATTAGTGATCTTAATTCTTCAGTCAAGTACAAGGGAGGAGCGAAAACGCTTCATCACAACGCTTCATCGATACGTATGCTATGATGCTGGTAAAGTTGTCTCGCACCTACAGTGCTGGTCATAAAAAAAGCTAGCTAGCTCATGGATGCAAACAATATTGTTCCCCAAAAACATAGCAAAACGACATCATCCGTTTCAGTAGCTATAGTTAGCTAGCTAACTATATAGCTGTAACGTTCGCTTTGGGCAACAGGGTTAAGTATATTTTTTGACACACAAAGACCCAAACGGCGTTCCATAGTATGTGTCGTGAAGCTAATAGTAGTGACGGTATTACTGTAACTCCGGTAGGCCAACATCTGAAAAATAGCGCACTGAAAAATAGATCACTTGGTAGTGTGTACCGGTGCTCAACCAGTCGGCGTCAGAACGGTTGATTGTCAAGGGCAATGAATTCTATTATTGGCTTTAATGGATTTCGCCTTTAAATTGTCTCGCTGAAATTGTGTTACTTTCAAATGACTGCTCTCGATCCACACAGCTTACATGGGCTAGTTTAGGAATGCTGTATTGCACGCATCATTTTATGTGGCGCCATTACGTCAAATATACGTTATATAGGTATGCACGTCAGATTTGACATCGGTTTTCCATATCGGCGTTAAACTAGACATCGGCTGATACCGATGTTGGCATTTTTAGATATATATAAATTATATAATTTATATATATAAACCCTACCTTCCCAAATTGAAGTAAACTAATGGACAACAACACAGGCTTTTACTTCTAGCTTATACATTTTACAATAGTTATATTTTGTTTTTAGTCCCATCCTTCAGCTACTAGTTGGTTTTTGATCCAATGCAACTTCGTGATTGAAGACAGTATTGCATTCTGGAAAATATTATAGAATGTTTCTATAATTTACCAGTATGTATTCAATATTTTCATTAATCAAATCGGGGAGCAAAACAAAGACACAAGCTCCTGACTCTGAGATTCTATACTGTTGGTTATTGGCTGCTTCCACAGTACCATACAGTACATGGTTCAGTACACCACACGTGTATTACACAAAATGCTTCTGTGTGCTGAATTGTTAAGTGTGTTACCACAGCGTTTACTGGCCAGGAGTGCTGAACAGTCAGGAAATGGATGGATCACTTAACGGCTCCTCATTTGGCTACTGTTAATGTCAGGCTGGCACAAATAAAAGCTTCTCTAATTGCTGCCCATACCTTCATAATCATAACTAGTCAACTGGGGAAGAGGAAGTCACTGGCATTTCACAAGATGCCTTGCCTTCCACTTATTACCAAATATTTTTTAGACATTGGCCTTAAATTTCCCTGCGGAAATCGAATTTTAACATTATCAAAATCCCCCTGTTTAACCCTCTAGATTGGGGGGGGGTTCTAAGCTAACATATGGAATTGTTTTAAGATGGTCATACCAAGGATTATTTAGCTATTTGATTTTTGAATAGAAAGACTCCTCTTTAAGGTATCTAAAAAATTATATATACAGTTGAAGTTTACATACACCTTAGCCAAATACATTTAATCCCAGTAAAAATTCCCTGTCTTAGGTCAGTTAGGATCACCACTTTATTTTAAGAATGTGAAATGTCAGAATAATAGTAGTGATTTTATTTCAGCTTTTGTTTCTTTCATCACATTCCCAGTGGGTCAGAAGTTTACATGCACTCAATTAGTATTTGGTTGCATTGCCTTTTAAATTGTTTTAACTTGGGTCCAACGTGTCAGGTAGCTTTACACAAGCTTCCCACAATAAGTTGGGCCCATTCCTCCTGACAGAGCTGGTGTAACTAAGTCAGGTTTGTAGGCTTCCTTGCTCGCACATGCTTTTTCAGTTTTGCCCATTTTGCCACAACTTTGGAAGTATGCTTGGAGTCATTGTCCATTTGGAAGACCCATTTGCAACCAAGCTTTAACTTCCTGACTGATGTCTTGCTGTTGCTTCAATATATTCACAATTTTACTGCCTCATGATGCCATCTATTTTGTGAAGTGCACCAGTCCCTCCTGCAGCAAAGCGCCTCCACTACATGATGCTGCCACCCCCGTGCTTCATGGTTGGGATGCTGCTCTTCAGCTTGCAAGCCTCCCCCTTTTTCCTCTAAACATAATGATGGTCATTATGGCCAAACAGTTCTATTTTTGTTTCATTAGACCAGAGGACATTTCTCCAAAAAGTATGATCTTTGTCCCCATTTGCAGTTGTAAACCGTAGTCTGGCTTTTTTATGGCGGTTTTGGAGCAGTGGCTTCTTCCTTGCTGAGCGACCTTTCAGGTTATGTTGATATAGGACTCGTTTAACTGTGGATATAGATACTTTTGTACCTGTTTCCTCCAGCATCTTCACAAGGTCCTTTGCTGCTGTTCTGGGATTGATTTGCACATTTCCCACCAAAATACGTTCATCTCTAGGAGACAAAGTGTCTCCTTCCTGAGCGGTATGGCGGCTGCGTGGTCCCATGGTGTTGATACTTGCGTACTATTGTTTGTACAGATGAACGTGGTACCTTCAGGCATTTGGAAATTGCTAACAAATTCACTACATGGAACAATAGATGGTTCCAAAAAACATCTAAAGGAAGTTTGTTCTGACGTGTCTGTGATAAGAAAGATCAGGAAATGTATTTATCCCCTTAGTTTAAATGTCTAAAATATCTCAATATATACTTCCATTCATTAAAAAAAAAAAAAACAGGTACCAGGGACTTTCAGACGAGGCTTGTGGGTATCCTAGAGCAAAATGGGGAGAGACACCTTTCAATAGTGATCATAACCGTTTGGATACTACAGACATTTTCGTGAGAAGACCAATTTTCGGGATGTCTCATGATCTGACAAACACTGCTCTAGCTCTGTCACCTTTCACTGCAGATACAGAAGGGTGATATCAGTGTATTGAGAAGCAGCCCATGGAAAATCTTGTCTTAAAGAACAGACCGACGTAAACAAATCTCTTTCACATTTGTTTATTTAGCTTCAATTCAAAGACCGTTTTGAGAAAATGGTTGTCATTTAAGTTATTACAAAATGACAGTCAAAACAAAAAGTTCATGGCTGTTATAATTGTGGAATACATGTCATAAATAAGGAGTCAATGTGTGACTTTTTAAATTTCTTCAAAGGTTCTCTTTTCCCGTCGGCCATAATCAAGTCTTTGATTTCATATTAACACGTTCGGTAGGGGAACGTTGGCTACATTTCGACCGGACCCTTAAGACTCAAAGGCAAAGCTGAAGAATGTACAGTAGCCTATATGCCGACGAGCTGGTTAGTGTAGTGTGCTACTAGCATGTAGTGCAAGGAAGACTGTAGACGTGGAGGAAGAGCAAAGGGAAAGTTTTGCCCACGTTGACATGGACCGAGTGGGGCTTCTGGTGGGGTGTAGGGGATTCAGGGATAATGACGGGGAGAAGAGGGGAGTGAGTGGGGTTTTGGGAATGGGGAAAGCTGCCAAACCCTCTGATGGCTCACATATGCTGTGGTGGTCGGCCTTGTGGCTTTGGTATAGGGGTTAGGCGGGACATGCAATGGGATTTTTTTAAAACTGTGGCCGCGAGATGGTTGCGAGGAGACAAAAGGAAGGATCAAGAATGGCTGACGTGGCACTGTCCAGCCTCATGAAGTCATTGTTCAACTATGCTAGTAGTCTCGGCTGCAGCCAGCTAGGGTCTGTAGTGCAGTATTCCTGCTCACTGAAAGCAGCTTCTGTGACTTCCAATTCTGTATGGTGTGGCCCTACCTGCATAGTCTTGAGTACCAATCCCTTTGGCAAGCTTGCCACTCCTTGTCATTGATAAAGAATTAACAAAGTCAAAAACAAACATTTAGCTGTTAGCTAGGCACGTTGTAGTTTTAGATTTTAAGCCTCAAAATAAGATATTTTGTGGTTCTAATTGCAGTATGTATTTACACTGAGCTAGCAACTTTTGACAGGATTGTCTGGGCAAATACGGTTTCTTAGCAACCGGATACCAACGTGAAGACTGGGTTTGCCAGGTCTAGCCCAAATTTCTAGCACAATCACCACTCAATCTGCCCACAAGGCTTGAAAAACTAGCCCCAAAAAATGGATGCACAGCGAGAGGAGTTGTCATATTTATACAAACCCTTTCCCATAACGTTATCGAGCGAATTAAGGAATATCAACATAAGAAGCAAAACTCTGTCATCAATGTAATAATTATTGTGAGCTAACGTCATGTAAAAGGAATTTGAATAAGCCGGGAGAGAAGATCATTTATCTTTATTAAACTTGGCAGATCATTTTCCACCAGTGGATGTCATTTTAACTCGTTTGACTGCTAACATTTTAAATAATCCCTTTTCGCATAACTATATAAATCCGACAGGAGAGTTTTGAGTGATGAAATTTGGACAGATCGCAATTGTGCCATCCATTATGAGCCAGATGTGAAGACTACAACCCGTTTTATAAATGGCCTATTTGCACGATTGACTTGTCATTTCAATAGGCTAAATCTGGGTTTATGACTAATTCTATTTTGCATAGCTAGATACAGGTAGCATGTAGCCCCTTATAGACCTACATAATATGGTCTACAGTAGCCTGGACAAGTGCTTGTGTTGCCCAATAACCTGCTGGAATAGGCTACTGAGGATGGTGTCATTTTTCAATCGCTGAATCAAATATTAATAATATGGATATGAACTGAATAGGCCAGTGCTTGTCTTTTTTTTTATTTTAATTTGATTTCTTACCTGTAGCCTAAGCTGACGCTTTCTAACAGCTGATCAGCAATTGCTATAGAGCTTTGACCATGATCACAATTGATAACTTCCAATTTAATTAACTAAACTTGGCCATTAATAATTGCATAACACAACGCTACAACAACAAAATGAAGTCATACGATATTTACAAAATATTTGCTAGCTGCAGTTAAGCTACACAAGTGGCACAAATTGATTTGCAATAACTCCAGAGATTTTGTCATTTCAACATTTTATTGTATCAAATGGTAGGCTACGGTGGTCAACATATGCAAACGTTTCATTGTGGACTTTTCCCAATAACCGAAGCATGCAAGGGAGTTCCAGAACTTCCATTTCAAATATCCACTCGCGCAGCGCTCAAACCCTTCGCTTGATACGGTTTTCCGTAAGCAAAGGGAAATGCAGAATTTTGAATATTCACATAAAAATCTGTCGCCAATTGGATAGAAACCTAGCTACTTGTCAGTTTCATTCATTTTATTACATTTAAAAAAAAAAAAATCTGACAATGTAGAGTAGTTTTGGCCTCCCCTGTCTACTAAACCCACACCATTTTGTTTAAGGTAACCATCCTAGTGTAGCTGACTGTAATAATAGTTTTTTCATGCTCCTTTGAATCAGAGGGACTTCTGATGGTTTTAGATGTGGGGAGATTTCACTAGCATGTCATGCTTAACCCACATGTCCTACATTGCCATTGGCTCTCTATTTAATAACAGGTTTACATGTTCTTTTGAATTGTTATTTCACCTCTTTTCAGTGGCTTGGGTCAGTATCGTGTTCAAGGCCATGCGTCTGAAATTTTCCTGTAAATTGGGCTACTTTGAAAACGGGTGAAAATGTATTGGTCGCGGGTTTTTGGGGTACTTCTAAATTGCACTGCGGCAGCCATTGCATTTCTCGTTAAAAAAAAAAAAATATATATATATATATTTTTTTTTAAAGAGAAATGCAATGTGTGGGGGGGGGAAAAGTGACGGTTCCAATATTTGCATAATCGTTGTGATTTGAGGATAGCTGTGAGGGTGATTGAATCAGGATACAAATCCTCATCTTTCCTAGAGCTCATTAATGTTCATATTTGAAGATGGCAGAAAGGAATTTTTTTCCTTTGGCACATGACATGGAGTACAGGGAGTGGATTAGCCAAAGACTGGTACCTAGGCTACCACCTACATGCCTAACCAAGCAAGCTGTCATTGTCCAGGGTTCATATTGTTCAGCGTGACTTGTGCCCCAGAAGCACAATATCACTTTGGCCAGATGTGGCATGCCTTGGCCCTGGGTCTGCCAGTGTTGACAGGAAAACGTTGGGGAAGTAAGTCACGCTATTTTTCTCCCTTACCCTCTGTGCCACAGTGTAGTGCCTTTGTTGAGGGAGTCCATTGGGATTCTGATGCAGCGAACTCCGCCCTCTCTGGACAATGCCCTGCCAGAATGCTACCAGAGGGTAAGTGCTGCACAACCATGCCTCAACCATACCCTCACGTCAATGCTGAACATGTTAAATGTTTAACAAGGGGAAATGGTCATATAAATCTAGGTGTGAACTGTGTGTGTTTGCAGGTGCAGCAGATGCAGGGTGTGTACAATCTGCAGGAGCCTCACTTCTGGACCCTATGCACAGATGTCTACATTGGCACAGTCAAGCTGCTAATTGCACCTGACGCTGACAGCAAATGGATTCTAAGCCAAACGCACAACATTTTCACACAGGTAGGAGAGGAACCCATCCTTTTGTAATGTCAGATGGTCATTCTCCTACAAATACACACACTGATTAGCCTGCAGCTGATGGGAAACCACAAAATCACTAACATTGGAACATGTGTAATTATTATGCAATTGGTGGGTCTAATCCTGAATAATGATTGGTTAAAAGCGCATTCCAGTTGTCTATTCTACAAGTTACCACTGGCTAAATCGATGATGCCTATTTACTCTGTTCCATCTGACTGTGCAATTCACTGTCTCATCAGCCCAGCCATATGAACTTGATCTCCACTAAAAACCATCTAGACATTCTCACATTTCTAACATTTAGTTTTCAACAGCAGAGTTTTGTATAAACCTTGCTGTCTGACATTTGCAACATTGTTTCAATATTCGATCTCCAGCTGTCCCATAGTAACATGTAGGGGTCAGGACGGGAAGACAGCGTTTCTCAGCCAGTCAAAATCATGAATCAGCTGGCATCATTTTTATGTATATATATATATATATATATATATACACACACACACACACACACACACACACACACACACAGAAATGTAAATTGAAAAAAGGTAAAAATGAAACGAAGTGCAGCTAGTTTGCAGTCTTTACAGCTTCAGTGTTTGAAGTGATTGTGTTGTTGGCTAGCTCCTTTGAACAAGTGTCCTGACGAGAGAGCACATTTTCTATGCCAGGTGAAATCGCGCCTCATTAGCTCATTGTTATGGATGTATCCAAATAAATGTCACTAGAAAACAGCTACTGTTATTCTTTTGACGTGACTGGAAGTTAGCCGTAGTTGCCTAGCTAGCAAGCAAGGGATAAGAACGTTGCCAGCCAATATGGCAATGGAACATTTAGAACAGACTACTGGGTCGCATCCATAGATAAAGAACAAAGACTGAACGACTTGGTCGCGTCTCTGACAACCGAACCAATAGAACGAATGACCAGCCGGCTTGGGTAGCAACCATAGATGTGTTGGGACTATATCTTGTGGATGAATAAATAAAATAATGTTAATGAAAACATGTTGGTAACCTGTTGTATAAAAGTGATAATGCCCTTGAAGCCGGTGTTTGGATGATATATTGGCACATCCTCCAAACACCGGCTTCGAGGGCATTATCATTTAAATAACCGCCAACTGGTCAGCAGCCTAAATGATGGTTTATGGACAGACAATCGGTCTATTCAAGTCCAGGTGGAAGGTTTGAGAAACAAAGATGTAGCAGCCAAGTATTAAGAGCTCTGCCATTACCACTAGACCATCATTATCATTAGAATTACATTACACCTGTACTAGGTAATGACAGGCCACAGAAATGTCAGACATTAAATTAACCATCTTCACTGTTGTGACAGGTGTTGAAGCAAATCGTGACTGGTTTTCTCCATTGTACTTGTCCACAGGCTGGAGTACGGCAACTGTATGTCCAGATAGAAGTGGCGACGATGTAGGACTCGTTCCTCGTATCTCCCTGGGACCAAAGCCTCTGTGCTGCTGTGGGGTTCCCCCCCCTAAACCCCGCATCTCTCTGGGTTTTAAAGTCCACATCACAAACCAAGGACCAAGACGGAAGCAGCTACAGGACAAGTACACTGACTCTTGAGAGGACACAAGAAAATGGGGGAAACCAAAACTTGCCAATTATGATGCGCCGTCTGCGGGGAAAACGAGAACTTTGCACACACCCACTTCCACCCATTCTACTGTTTAGGAAGTGTTTATCTTAATGTCAGAGACCTATTTTGGTTTTATCACCCCCCCCCTCCATTTTAAGATGGGATTTTAATTAATTTGTAACTATTGTCTGCGTTAAAGTACACTTCAATGGACATTCGTGTTAAGCCCTGCAACCATGTAAGATTCATAAATAGTCTATTTTTATACGTCCATATGAGTCACACACAATTAACATGGGGCATATTCCATTTTGCCATTTAGTTGCACTTTGCACACTTGAGCCGTTCAACTGTCATTCTGGGTTTCTTAAGTGCCTTTTTCACCAAATCATGGACTGGAATTATGTCCCTCCAGACCCAAAAGGAATCAGATGACCAACATGGGTCTTGTTATTCCAACCCCTTGATCCAGCATCCCTTTGAGGGTTGTCATGGTATTTTTCCTAAGGGAATATTGTCATAATTCCCTGGACGGCACAGTGGTTTTATTTGAACCTTGAACAGCTGCTTACGACCTTGTCAAAGAGGATGGTTAAAACCGATGTAAGCCTAAAACCCATGATTTCATTGCCCTCATTGGTCTTACTTTAATGTAATGGGCCAAGTGTGCAGTTGGCCAGTTCCATTCTTATTTTGAAATGTAATAAATGATTTTACTGCATATAATTTAATTTCTCTCATTACTGGCAGAGGTTGAAATTTTGATGGTTTGGCACAGATTGTACATCAATGTTTGTTCGTTACATGGATATTTGAGAGAAGAGGTGGCGCACATTTTTAAATGTCTTTTGCTCAGTTTGCGCTGTCATCCACATTTTTATTTTTGACAATGTCATTAAATTGTTGCATATCAAGTAGGGCTCGACTATCTGTAGCACTGAAGAGCTACAGCTATTCAGCTTTAGCAGAGACTGCATTCACGGTCAACGCTGCATATTTCGGCTCAATTGGAAATGACCTTTTTTACATTTCAAAAGCTGTGAACTTCAGCGATACGGGCCCTTTCCTCCTCCAGATAATGTAAGGGAGTTGCCGCCGCCTTTTAAAAACTATCCAACTCAGGAACTAGATGATGAATTCTAAGTGTCATTTAAGCACATCAGTATTAATAAATCAGTGAAATATATGCTTTGGTCTATGTAAAACTCTTAATTCTGGTTTCACAGGCCCAGGTTGACTTTCTGGCAGTAGTGCTGCGCATACCAGAAGATTGCACTTCATTTTCCAAGAATACAAAAAATTACAGGACAGCTTAATTTTTTTACCAAGACACTAATCTGACTCCGTTACCTCTTCAATCATGGTAATAACATTTTGATGCCATAGCCAGCTAGCGTTGTGATTTCAGCTAAAGCATGGGGGATGAGGGATTTTTTTTTTTTTGGGGGGGGGGGGGGAGCAAAAGCATTCAAACCCCTTCCCTTTCACATTACAGCCTTGTTCTTAATCTACACTATCCCTTTTTTACATGTTCAGACCCTCAATTGAGCTCCGGTGCATCCTGTTTCTGCATGATTAAGGCACACCTGTCTACATAAGGTCCTATAGTTCACAGTGCATGTCAGAAAAAAACATTTCAAATGATGCAAACCTATTTGCTGAATGTTAAATACAATGTCTTTAATGTATGGCTTGAATTTTCATGCTTTAGAATGACAGTTCTGGTGGGAAATACTGGATTACCTGGGATGGAACGTTTAAATACATATCTCTACTGGTGTGTAGAGTCAGCGGCTAGGCGTGTCAAGTCAACAGAAGTCAGCAGGCCTATATGACACATGGTCCTGTGTTAGTGTGTGGAACTTTGTGTGCTAGGTCGTTTGGAGATCCTGAGAGTCATTCTTGAGGCAGTATGTGTGCATTAGGAGGTGTACGTTGAGCTGTCGGTCATTCTGAGGTCCTGCAGTGCGTCGGGGGTGGCAGCTGACAAACGCAACATGTCTACCTCCAGCGGGTGCAGGTGACCCGTCACGATCATGGAATGCAGCGGGCCGCCCAGGTCACATGACGCCAGTTGGCGGAGTGTCCCCGTGCGGATGACCTGGTCCTCTGCTCCCACCCTGGCCAGACCCACACATATGGTCTCCTCCCTGATGGCTAGATGGAGAGCGAGGCAATTAGTGTTTTTTCTTTCACATCATTCAATTCAACATGATAGCAACTCACCCAGGTCATCTCCCCGCTCCCTCCTGTTTTGTACTATCTCCAGGAGCTGCTCAGCCGCCTGGCTCACGGTCATAAACCTGGGCGGTTCATAAATCTTACGGCCCCTTTACAAGAAAAAGAAACAAGGACGTTACTTATGGAGTAATGCAATGCCAATGGGTTCATACTGCCCAGACCTATAAGTGCTGTGGAGGTGACTTCTTCAGAATATAAAAGCTGAATCTAATAACCAGGTGTAGACAATGCAAGCCCCTTTGTTACCAGTAGAGCCATTCAAAAGGAAGGAGAAAAGGCCATTATGCTAAGCATTCAGTACTGTGCTGAGTAGCTCAGATGGAGCTATTCTCAGCTCTTTCAGCACTTTGAAATCAAGCAGGTTTTATTCTGGCAATGTTTCACTGTGGCTGTTCTGGTGCTAGATCAGAACTAAAATAACAGAGTCTCGTGTAAATCTCCTACAGTCATAAAATGCTTACAAAGCAAGCCAGAGATCTATTTGATAACTATGTTACTGGAAAGAAAACCTTCACAAATGTGTCTAAATTCCTTGGCCGCGGGGGAAAAGACGGGGTATTTTTTCCTTCGGCTAATACTGTATGGGCATGAATCTCTCACTGCGCAAACATTTTAATATTGACCAAAATCATAGGGCATGTGTTTATTCCATTTCCTAGTAATAATATATATGCACCAGTAAACCTTGGAAAAATTAAGACTCTTTTCTGTCTTAAATGAAAACCATACTTTTCCCCTGTACATAACCCTTACATGGCAGATTACTGAAGTCCATTTCAGCTTTTATAGATTCACATATAAAACTACTCTCATGCAGGCTCCTGTTGGGAAAATAATTGCAGGACACTGCAAAGTGAACGAGGAGTTGACAACCTTCCTGCAAACCAATACATGATACAGTAACGCATTAGTGTGGAATGAGATGAACTGGCATCCAAAACAGACATGTCTGTTGATTCTCAAGTGTGAGACAAACGCAACGTGTTTGGGACTGGTTGTATGTCATCTTTTCTGAAAACACATGCAGGAGATTAAAATACTAAATGTATTTCCTGAACCTGGCCCAATGAGACGACACTGACAACAGATTGTGTGTCCAAGTCAAACAAACCACTGTATTCTTTTTTTTTTGACTCACTGGCCTGGCCCGTCTCCAGCTGCCAGTATAAATGTATGTTAAGTGAACGTCTGCAATAAACCTCAACTCTGCTCCGTTTCAGAGTCCTGCTGGATAGAAACGCCACTGACCAGATATAAATCAGACGGCCCCCTCCCAGACAGTCCAGCGCAGGAGGGGGAAAGGAGAGACTTACCTCATGAGGTTCTCCATGGACTGCTCTTTGACTTTGATATCTGCGGACAAAAAAAGGAGGGCTGTGGAGGTAATGAACCATTTCACAGATGTGGACAATTCCTTTTCCCCTCAAACTGGCCATGAACAACACATCTTGACAAATTACCCAAGGCCAGCTTGATGAACTAAATGTCCCTTTAAGTCTTCCATGGTCACCTTTAAGCCATTCCATTTTCAGGAAAATTTTACGCTCCGCTAGAATAATAATCATACATCATTTTGTTGAATAATATGAACAGTCAATAATCCTTACACAAAGACCATCAAAATCTTACCCAAACATTATTATTATTATTTTTTTTTAAATTATAAATCAGTATTAATCAAACAGGAACAATGGTCCTGCTAGTGTCATTACAGTGATGAGGTTTCCCCTCATGTAGATGTATGGCGTGCATGTTGTCTGGGGAAGTCATGATAGATGACCCAATCAGAGTTGTGCGTGCGTCTGCTTTTGTTGTCTGCACTCGTTCTTCATCCTTTTAGAATCGTGCCCTTTGCTTCACGGGTGTGGAGGTGCCTTGGCTAATGCCAGGCTTTCCGATCCACTATTGAATAATGGGGGTTCATATCGGTGGGGTTCATATCGGTGAGCTCACAGGCGCACACACCCTTCTGCAGCTGGGGCCGCACCTGGGGACACATAGGGAACTTGGCCCACAGAGACAATAAGGGTGTGACCCAAAACCGTCTCCGCTTCAACCAGCATCCATTACCTCGAATTATAGGGCTCTCCCATGTGAGGGGTGGGGGGGCAACCCTCTGCATCCAAACAAAAATCTCTTGCTCAAATAAACATAAATTATGAGCGTTCGGGCCATCTGCCTCTGCAGTCACAGCCGCCTTCCCATTACAGAAACCTACTCCCCAGTCTACTACTATGACTGTGATTGAGGACTGTTTAATATGCACCCAGGGGATGACGCACCCAGGGGATGACACACGCAGGAGGGAAAAGGTCTTGGAGTAGAAACAGTCATAATGAGGGCTTTGTTTGGTCCCAGCCTCCCGGAGATGAAAGTGTGTAGAACTGGCTGGCTGGCTGGCTGGCGCACACACACACACACACACTATATCCTCGCTCCTTTCCTCCACCTGGAAGGCAGACCAGCACCTTGACTGGAAGTAGGTCTGGAAGAATATGAGCTCTGAGGGACTGCCTGGAGAATCACTCAGACACACGTGTGCACGGATGTGACCGCCCATGTTTCCTCACCATGTGCTCGGGTATGACCAGACCCAATGATACTACGTAGCGTGTGCGGTCCATAATGGTTACGGGCATACTGTATGTATGCTATTCTGTAGGGATGATACCAGTATCGCGACACTCGTTAGTATAGTGGCAAAGGAAACAAAGCGGATTGAACTTCTTGATGAAAACGGCCCTAATGTTGGGAACAAACATCATTATGTTGTCATCCAGAGTCATATTTATGTATTTTCCAAGCTACAGCACACTATTTTACAAACAGCTGGTTTTGAAATGACCAAGTAGTTTTTACAGCTTTGTGTTTTAATTTTTGCCATGGGGAAAAAATATTGCAATACGGGTATCGTCTCAGCCCTACTATTCTGTACAGATTTTCCACTTTGTATTTTTTTCACGGTCCATATTAGGACAGTCACTTGACTCCTAATATGGACACCGCGTCACTGGATGGTTGGTTACTAAAAGAGATGAAACTGTAGGACTCACCAAGCAAACATAGTGTGTGCATCCCCAGGTCCCTGTTCTTCTTGATTTTATCGTAGAAGCTTTCCGGTCTCCACGTATCTGTCCAGAACACAATGGACACCGTCTCTCCAAAGTTGTACAGCTGTCCAAAGGTAATGTACACAATGTGATTTAAGACTTGTCTTCTACTCAGGGTTAGACTTGTCTTCTACTAAGGGTTCATTGAAAGTATCTTAGGACAGCAGCATTGGGTGTGAATGGTCAGTTTCTCAAATAAAGAGTTTGTGGTTCTGGTTCACTTGCTGACAGCTCCTGTGAGCTTATTGATTGATATTTGTGTGTGTGTGTGTGTGTGTGTGTGTGTGTGTGTGTGTGTGTGTGTGTGTGTTGAGCAAAATTATGTCTCGTGAGCAGGCCGTGATTGCTGCAGCAGACTGGATTGCACTAAGTGTCCCAAGGTGCTTCCTGTTATTCAGTGTGTGAAAAATCACATGGCACTCTGAGCCGCGGCATGCTTGATACAGCACGGCGACCCAAAACATGCATTGGGACCCTACCTAACTCCCCCCTTCCCCCAATACACTAACAAGAGCACTGCAGTGCAAGACCAATACACCGTTGACTTGAGCTAGACAAAACACTTGATACGGCTGGTCTGAATGTATTTTCTAAAACATTTCTTACCATTTAAAATTCTGAGTTAGAGAGCGATTGTAATACCTCATTTTAGCCATCTATTTTTTCATCTAATTTGAAACCAATGTCAAATTGATATGCGGATGTTTGGCAAAACATGCTAATTCTCCACCCACATATTCCCAGTCATCTGAACTCAAGTTGGTCATTTTATTTAAAAATAATTTGGTAGGGTAACAGGGAAGACAATTAAAATGCACAACCAATTGAAAGGTAAATTATACAGGCACATATAGTATAGAACACCCCTCCCCAGAGGGATATGGTGAAGCACACTAGGTTGACAGGCAGGGAGCACACACAACCTTGATCCCTGTGATGGGCACGTCCTTCATTAGAATAGCAAAGCCTCCTTCTCTCCTGTCATTGCTCACTGGCAGTGGCTTTGAGTTGCCAGATCACTTCCAACTAGTGCGTCTGATGCACGCCCAAAGGAGCGTCACTACCCACTAATGACAACCCTGATGCGCTAACACTGACGTTAGCAACACTAATCCCCCCCACCACCACATCAGAGGCAGGGTGGGACAGCTGGATGCCCCCATGCTCACAATGCTCCCCCTGACAGGTCAATGCAAGGCCACATTATGGATGTCCTGGGCTGAGCTGTGTATTAAGAGACATTGGTGCTGCTCTGCCATTTCAGTCCATAGACTCCACATGGATTTTCTTTCCCAATGGCAATTATGCTCTTTGATTGCCTTCATAGGACGTTGCTACAGAATGGTTAAGATGATGGGGCATTGAAGACCAGATGTTATAAGCTCTTTTTTTTATTTTTTTAGCAAAGTAGACAACGTTTCTGCTAATCTGTGTGTTTCAGTTTCCAATAGGACTTCAAGTGGACGTACCTGGAGGCCGCAGCATCCAACTGCGTTCATGATAGAGGCGTTATGGATGACCCTGTATTGTATCCCAGCATTCACTGCTCTCAGGACCAAGTCACTGTGGGTGGTGGCGCTATAAGGAAAAGATACATCAAGTGTTAAGAACATGGCATGATGCTGCCTCTAGAAACCTGACAACAAAGTCCAAGCTTTGACCAAAAATGTCACATTGCTGCTCCATTTCCATTCCAAACCAACTGGCAATTTGCTACAGTAAGGATGGTTATGGTCAGTGAGACTCATTATTCGACTGCCTGATTTATTTATTTCAAAGGCCACACTTGGCCCCAAACCGAATCCTTGGTTTTAGATGTCATTAACTTTATTAAATCCCAACATTTCTTGGAGCAAATCGTGACCGTGATGGAGAGTGGAGAATTTGACTGAACCTCCCCTCCTCCTGGTCAGTGGTTTTGGATGGAAAAAGAGCAGAGCCAAAACATTCTTCACCATTTAAAAAAATAAATCTTGATTTAACTAGGCAAGTCAGTTAAAAACAAGTTTTTATTTTCAATGATGGCCTAGGAACAGTGGGTTAACTGCCTTGTTCAGGGGCAGAATGACAGATTTTTACCTTGTCAGCTTGGGGATTTGATCTTAGAACCTTTTCGGTTACTAGTCCAACGCTCTAACCACTAGGCTACCTGCCACCCCCATGCCCGTTAAGCACTATTAGTAGCGCTAGCAAATGGGAGTGCAGTACAATGAATGAGTGGCTCTTTCCAGAGACGTTGCAGTGTTCACACAGCAGTTTGGTCCAACTACTCCCTCCGCAGAACGTTTCCCCACCGGCTCAGAGAGCATATAGCTGCAAAAACACTTTTCTTAATCATGTGGTGCTCCGTTGAGCATCGATGTCATACCAAACGATTTTGTGAGATAGTATTTTTGTAGCAATTAGTTCCGTTTCCATTTGTATGGGAAGCAAATGGAAACTGCAGATGATAGTCATTGCGGACTGAAGCATACCAAGGTCATGAGACTTTCAATATTTTTGCGGCAAGGGATGTTGTTCAAATGATGACAAGCATCAACTTCCAGCAGGCTTTCAAATGGCAAAGAAGAAAAACAGTGTGATCACCAAAGCAACATTCTCCACTTAAGGTTCAGGGTTCTCTTTAGTTATTGATTTAATGAAACCATGTTTTGTAAATGTCAAAAAAAATGTAGCCTATCCATTTGTTTACAACTCAAATAGCGAAATGAAGGAGTGAGTGAGTGGTATTGATGAGCGTTGTTTACAATGGTACTCCCTAATCAGATAGGGCTATGTCTTACTGATTTACTCATTCCTACTTGTGTGCCTCCCTCAGAGAAAAACTGAATGCAACGCTGTCATTTCAACCAGATATCAACCTGTCTGTAATGACGTTATTTCAACCTGTCTGTAATGACGTTATTTCAACCTGTCTGTAATGACGTTATTTCAACCTGTCTGTAATGACGTTATTTCAACCTGTCTGTAATGACGTTATTTCAACCGGTCTGTAATGACGTTATTTCAACCTGTCTGTAATGACGTTATTTCAACCTGTCTGTAATGACGTTATTTCAACCTGTCTGTAATGACGTTATTTCAACCTGTCTGTAATGACGTTATTTCAACCTGTCTGTAATGACGTTATTTCAACCTGTCTGTAATGACGTTATTTTCAACCTGTTTGTAATGACGTTATTTCAACCTGTTTGTAATGATGTTTTATCAACCTGTCTGTAATGACGTTATTTCAACCTGTTTGTGATGACGTTATTTTCAATCCTGTCTGTAATGACGTTATTTCAACCGGTCTGTAATGACGTTTTATCAACCTGTCTGTAATGACATTATTTTCAAGCCTGTCTGTAATGACGTTATTTTCAATCCTGTCTGTAATGACGTTATTTCAACCGGTCTGTAATGACGTTTTATCAACCTGTCTGTAATGATGTTTTATCAACCTGTCTGTAATGACGTTATTTCAACCTGTTTGTGATGACGTTATTTTCAATCCTGTCTGTAATGACGTTTTATCAACCTGTCTGTAATGATGTTTTATCAATGACTGTCTGTAATGAAGTTTTATCAACCTGTCTGTAATGACGTTTTATCAACCTGTCTGTAATGACGTTTTATCAACCTGTCTGTAATGACGTTTTATCAACCTGTCTGTAATGACGTTTTATCAACCTGTCTGTAATGACGTTTTATCAACCTGTCTGTAATGACGTTTTATCAACCTGTCTGTAATGACGTTTTATCAACCTGTCTGTAATGACATCAACCTGTCTGTAATGACGTTTTATCAACCTGTCTGTAATGACGTTTTATCAACCTGTCTGTAATGACGTTTTATCAACCTGTCTGTAATGACGTTTTATCAACCTGTCTGTAATGACATTATTTTCATCCTGTCTGTAATGACGTTATTTTCAAGCCTGTCTGTAATGACGTTATTTTCAAGCCTGTCTGTAATGACGTTATTTTCATCCTGTCTGTAATGACGTTATTTTCAAGCCTGTCTGTAATGACGTTTTATCAACCTGTCTGTAATGACGTTTTATCAACCTGTCTGTAATGACGTTATTTCAACCTGTCTGTAATGACGTTATTTCAACCTGTTTGTAATGACGTTTTATCAACCGGTTTGTAATGATGTTATTTTCAATCCTGTTTGTAATTGTTGTTGTATACACTCCCTCAAAATGTGTTGGGACTTTCATTTTCATGACATACTTACTAAGGTGCGTGTACAGTATGTGTGATATAACACCTCACTCATTATATCACACTGTACATACATTAGAGCAGTGCAAACAGGGGAAGTGATATGACGTGTGTGCTGCGTCAGTGGAGGTAATCATGAACTTAACAGATGGAGATCTCTCCTTAGCGTGTCTGATCAATCACACACACCTGTCATAATGCAAATAAATATATAGCTCATTCCAGCTGTCATAAGCATTCATAAAATAAAGGTCACGTGTCATGTGTTAGGACACTTTACGATGCCGCTTATGACATTGTTATGACGTGTCATGAACGAAACTTTGTGTGAATTGTTACCGATTTGTATCGCCTACTGCCTGGGAGACGGAGGGGCTAGTGTAACATTCCTATGCGCCTTACGACCTCCCAGAAGTCCTTCAATCCTATTGGAGCAGTGGTTAGCAAGTTCATCTACGGCCAGGGCCTGCACTTCTATTGTTCACGGCAACATCTTTTAAAACTAGCCTGCCAGTAATAGTCATAACGTAATGAATTACTTTTCAAGCATGAAAAACAAGTACAGTAATCAATTACCCAAATGGATCTCCCACCACAAGAAATGCCACATCACTGACGTCAGCCCCTTTCAGGATCTCATCAGCCTCCTGTTCCACCATGTCTCTGTCGGCCAGTATCAGCTCCCGTCCATAGTACTCCTCCTAAGGTCATAGATCACACTTATTCACGGCACATAGTGCCTTTTGAACTTGCTTTAAAAACGGTGGATGGACTTTATCTGGTGGCAACGATAAAACCTTGATCTCCATCCTGCCAGCTTGAGCTCTGTTTAATGAACGTGCACTGTCTATAAACTTGAGAACATGTGACTTTTACTCAATTTTAAGAAAACACCATGAGTAGGAAGTGTCAACGCCACACAGTCTATACGATTTCCAGCCACTCATTGGTCATTTCAACTAATGCAACTTTACTGTCATGGAAAAGTCTATAATATCTTTAACTAGAAGCAAAGACAACAGGCACTTCAAGAGGTATTGTACCCTGATGCAGTTTTATCACATGCTCTGGACTGCATCAGTGCCGACTTCGAAATTGGAGGGATTGTTGTAGCACAGACATGCACAATTTCACCACATGCATGCCATAGTGCTACATAATATTCAACCTACCAATGCATCTTTCCCAACTGTCAATATGGACGTGTAGGCTTCCAAGTAGACACGACTGCATTGCTTTACAATTTCTAACCCCTTTACGGTGATGTCCTTTGCATCTCCCAACCCAAGCCCAATAAAGTACAGCATTGCAACGTAGAAATACCACACTTTTTATGAGTTAGCTATATTGGTGGCTAACACCACACGTCATCACAACTGTCTTAATAGCAGGCTAAGGCTAGCTAATTGCTAAACCTAGCAGAAAACAGACCGCTGCCGTTTTAAAATGTTCCGTTAGTTATGACATAACATATCTAAACTGGTACCTAGAATACGCTTGCATGTATTATCAGATTCCCTCGTGAATATACGCCGCTACTACAGTTTGGAACTTGAATCCACTTGTCACTAAACGCACGTGTAAACACTATACGATTTCACATACGTCTTGACGCAAAATACTCTTGATTTTACGACACAGTTGCATGTCTTCCTGCAATGTGGGTCCGTTCCAGCCCGGTATTAGAACAGTGGGAGTGCATTTGTCGGTGGAGCATCATGTAGGCTACTTTCGGATTATTTATAAAGTTTGACTTTTTTTCAATTTCCTTGTGACTTTAACGTTTTTACAAAGTAAAAGTGAAAAAATGTATAAAATCATAATGTGATTGCATAGTTAAGTGCATGTTCCCGAGTGGCGCAGCGTTCTAATGCACTGCCTCTAAGTGCTAGAGGCGTCACTACAGACCCTGGCTTTATCACAACGTCCGTGATCGGGACTCCCGTAGGGCGGCGCACAATTGTCCCAGCGTCGTCCGGGTTAGGGGAGGGTTTGTCCGGGGTAGGCCTCATTGTAAAATAAGAATTTGTTCTTAACTGACTTGTCTAGTTAAATAAAGGTTAAATAAAGACACATTTCAAAAAATTAAGCATGAAGATCATACTCACAATGCAGAGGGCATGCCATCACAGTTCACCAACACACATTTTCACTTTCTAATGTCACTCTTTCTAAGCATTTACTAGAATCCCTATCAGTATTTATTTAGGCAGAGGAGATCATGGGGTTGTGTTTTACGCTGATTGTCCTGTTTATTGAATGGATACTGTTGTCAAGGTTACAGGCATTGCCCCGGAACTCGACCCCACAGTTTCTCTAATCTGACTGGAATGCGTTTAGAGTTTTGATTCTAGCTGATTCGTTACATGTATTGTAAAACAATCCACAGGGAGCAACACTTTTCATGGAGCTGGTTTGGGCAATACCCAAGCACTTGCATGTTAATGGGACGGAATGTGGGTGTTTTAGCACCAAAATGTATTCATGTGAAGGCCTGGTTTTGAGTGCAGTTTATTACCTCATCAGTGTACAGTGTTCACAAAGTTGCCAAGATAATGTGGAGTAGACATCTGTTAAACAACTTCCTTCCCTTCAATAATGTATTCGACATTATCTGACCAGGTTTCATTATATCAATATAATGTTCAGAAATATGCAGCATTTTGTCACCAAATGGAGAACTTGGGCAATGGGAACTTTGATTTATAGTTAGGGTTTGAGGGTAGAGGCCAACAGTGAGGGGCTTTGTGGGCCTCTGCTTGTCTCTACAGCTCTTTCAAAGAACTGCTTCGAATGGACAGAGTGAGGGAGGCACTGCCATTGTGCTGAGATGGGGAAGCAGTGTGTGTGTGTATGTGTGTGTGTGTGTGTGTTTCCTCCTCTTCCCTCCCACCATCACCTACAGAAAACAAAACAAAATAAGACATGCCTTTCCCTCTCACCTATTAAACCTGGAGTCTTGTACTCATTTGTCAGAGTTTCAGCTAACACATAATCCATGAAAGTGATGAAAATTCCAATAAACAGAAGTTCTCTCTCACAAGAGCAGAGTGTGATATCACTGATACCAAGAGGAGCTAGAGGTAATTAAGGCTAATTTTATAATCATTTCAAGACAGATATGAAATCTGATATGAGATTGCTAATGGCTTCCTACCTGTCGAGGGAGCTGTGGGTAAAAGAGGAAGTGCAACAGAGGGCAGACATACTGTACAACGGACTGGAAAGATTGTCTAGAGCTGATAGCCTGCCATGGTGTGCAAAAACAAATAGAAAGTATTAGCAGAATTGTCTGGGGAAGAGTTCTGTGTTGGAAATTAAATGAGCACCCGCCTAAAGGAAATTATCAGCAGGCATTGTTTTGCTGAGGACACGTATTTAAATGTACATCTTTCAAGACCAAGGTGGTCTTCAACACCAATTGAAGTGAGAGTTGAAAGAATTGAAACACATAAGTCTAAGACATATTAACCATCTTGTCCACTCTCCACCACTGAACCACTTGGCAAAAGGTTATTATTTGAATAGCGTATCAAATGATCTGTTTCTTCATGAGGTTTGATAAGTTACTAATTGAAACATGGTTGTCAATCTTTTATTCTCTTTAAATAAAGGGCAATTCCACAGTAGCGGATTTAAAATGTATGCCAAACAAAAACCATTGAGTTATGCACTACTTTTGAAAAAAATTCACAGAAAATTTTACACAAAAACATATTTACTGGAAGAACTGTGCAAATACAAAGTTTGCAATGTCGGTAAAATCTTCCTCCAGTTTTTTTATGTGACCACATTTTCCAAGAACTTTGTTAAATATCTGCTCCTAATTAAGAGATTAAGATTCAAAGATGTCTGCAGAAAAAAATGTGTGTGTCAGCTATGACATGAAGCCTTGAGTTAGAAAGAAATCTCTTATGGTTATTCAGCTACAGTAAGTGAAGAGGATTTACACTGGTAACATAGTTCTGGTAACGGAATTGCATAATTATGGATATGAATGTCATTCCTTTCATGGTGATGTACCCTAAATGGATACATAAAGGTATTTTGGGTATTTTTCTACACACTGGCTATTATTTATTGAGCTCCACAACCAAGACTGGACTAAATCTGAACCAATCATAGATGTTCAGGTTTACACATCAAAGTCCAGCACAGTAGAGCTCAGTACAGTGCAATAGAGTTCACTACAGTACATTTGTGTACTCGAGTCTAGTGTGCTCTACTGCGTACTGAACCATACTCTACTTCTCTGTACTGTTCTGTACTGAACTGAACTTCGGACCGGACCAAATCTGAACCAATCATGAACGTCTATGTTTGGGCCAGGTGAATGCCGGTCCAGACGTCTGTGGACAATGAAACAAGGCTTGTCCGAAACGGACCGAAAAACAGCGTCTGTGGGCACTCAATTCAAGGCCAGGGCGGACTGACAAAATGTCTACTTCTTTTCAACGTCCATGGACTTCCGGTGTCGGTCGTTGCTCAGTGGGTGAGGATGCTTTTTTTGGTAAATGGAAAGAGCGGGGAGAGGTGTCATTAATTGGAGAGAGAGAGAAAAGAGAGAGAGAGGGAGGGGTTGTCCAGACTGTTTAAACACTCTTGCTTTGACCACCAGATGACAGAAAGAGAAAGAAAATAGTTATGAGCTGAACATAACATTATGTCAGTGGAAGGGAGGAAGGACAGTAGCAGGTGACCCAACTGTGGTTTGTGACTACTGGGAATTCCCATTGTAGCCAATTTAATTGCAGAAATTCTGTTACCGTTTCTTGGAAATTCTGTTACCAATTTGGTAACATATGTCCCTGAAAGACCAGTTACTAGCCCCGTCCCGCTAGCTTTTCTGAACACTGCTCGCTCTAGTGTAGTAGTGACTACCGAACAGCACTCTGACTCACCTACTGCTGCTCTTTTGACCCTATGATCACTCGGCTCCACAGCTGATTCCCCCTGGACTGTTTCAATAACATCGCCATTTCCCAGTTGTTGTCTTAGCTCTCCTGATCAACACCTGTGATTGCTTTATGCCTCTCTCTAATGTCAATATGCCTTGTCTACTGCTGTCTTGGCTAGTTTTTACTGTTTTATTTCACCGTAGAGCCTTCAGTCCCGCTCAAAATGCCTTAGATAGCTCTTTCGTCCCACCCCACACACATGCGGAGACCTCACCTGGCTTAACTTGTCCCTCTAGAGACGAAACCTCTCTCATCGTCATTCAACGCCTAGGTTTACCTCCACTGTACTCACATCCTACCTTACCCTTGTCTGTACATTATGCCTTGAATCTATTCAACCACTCCCAGAAATCTGCTCCTTTCATTCTCTGTCCCCAACGCACTAGACGACCAGTTCTTATAGCCTTTAGCCGTACCCTTATCCTACTCCTCCTCGGTTCCTCTGGTGATGTAGAGGTTAACCCAGGCCCTGTAGCCCCTAGATCCCCTCCTATACCCCAGGCGCTATCATTTGTTGACTTCTGTAACCGTAAAAGCCTTGGTTTCATGCATGTTAACATCTGAAGCATCCTCCCTAAGTTTGTTTTATTCACTGCTTTAGAACACTCTGCCAACACTGATGTCCTAGCCGTGTCTGAATCCTGGCTTAGGAAGGCCACCAAAAATTCTGAATTTTCCATCCCCAACTACAACATTTTCCGCCAAGATAAAACTGCCAAAGGGGGTGGAGTTGCAATCTACTGCAGAGATAGCCTGCAGAGTTCTTCCATGCTATCCAGGTCTGTGCCCAAATAGTAAGAGCTTCTACTTGAAAAAATCTGCCTTTCTAGTAATAAGTCTCTCACTGTTGCCGCTTGTTATAGACCCCCCTCAGCCCCCAGCTGTGCCCTAGACACCATATGTGAATTCATTTCCCCCCATTTATCTTCAGAGTTTGTACTGTTAGGTGACCTAAACTGGGATATGCTTAACACCCCGGCCGTCCTACAATCTAAGCTAGATGCCCTCAATCTCACACAACCTATCAAGGAACCTACCAGCAACAACCCTAAATCTGTAAACATGGGCCCCCTCATAGATATCATCCTGACCAACCTGCCCTTTAAATACACCTCTGCTCTCTTCAAATAGGATCTCAGCGATCATTGCCTCATTGCCTGCGTCCGTAATGGGTCCGCGGTCAAACGACCACCCCTCATCACTGTCAAACTCTCCCTAAAACACTTCAGCGAGCAGGCCTTTCTAATCGACCTGGCCCGGGTATCCTGGAAGGATATTGACCTCATACCGTCAGTAGAGGATGCCTGGTTATTATTTAAAGTGCTTTCCTCACCACTGAAATAAGCATGCCCCATAAAAAATAAAAATAAACTAAGAAAAGATATAGCTCTTGGTTCACTCCAGACCTGACTACCCTTGACCAGCACAAAAACTAACCCTAACCCGGTCAACAGCTCTGCACCCCCCACAGCTACTTTCCCAAGCCTCCCCATTTCTCCTTCACCCAAATCCAGATAGCTGATGTTATGAAAGAGCTGCAAAATCTGGACCCCTACATATCAGCTGGGCTAGACAATCTGGATCCTCTCTTTCTAAAATTATCCGCCACAATTGTTGCAACCCCTATAACCTCTCTTTCATATTGTCTGAAGTCCCTAAAGATTGGAAAGCTGCCACGGTCATCCCCCTCTTCAAAGGGGATGACACTCTAGACCCAAACTGTTACAGACCCATATCTATACTACTCTGCCTTTCTAAAGTCTTCGAAAGCCAAGTTAACAAACAGATCACAGACCATTTCGAATCCCACTGTACCTTCTCCGCTATGCAATATGGTTTCCGAGCTGGTCATGGGTGAACCTCAGCCATGCTCAACGTCCTGAACGATATCATAGCCACAATCGATAAAAGACAATACAATGCAGCCATATTCATCGACCTGGCCAAGGCTTTCAACTCTGTAAATCACCACATTCTTATCTGCAGACTCAACAGCTTTGGTTTCTGAAATTACTGCCTCGACTGGTTCACCAACTACTTCTCAGATAGAGTTCAGAGTGTCAAATCGGTGGGCCTGTTGTCCGGACCTATGGCAGTCTCTATGGGGGTGCCACATGGTTCAATTCTTGGGCTGACTCTTTTCTCTGTATACATCAATGATGTCGCTCTTGCTGCTGGTGATTCTTTGGCTATGCCGGATTAAGTGATATGACATGCTATTCTATAAAATCCTTTCTCTGTAATTAATATTACCTGATTGAGCTAATCATGTAAATGTAATTAACTAGAAAGTCGGGGCACCACAAAATAATATTTATAGAGCAGTTATCTTCCAAATAAACTCTTAAAGACCTAGTAATATTTTACATCAATAGCAGTCAATATTAATCATCACCTTATTTCAGTCTCATCTGAAAGTTGTAAATTCTTGGTTATCTTCACGAACCCTGGCTAACAAGTTGAATCAGCAATACAAAATTGGGTTTAATTATTTATTTACTAAATACCTAACTAATCACACAGAATTACATATACACAGAATGAATCATACATTCATTACACATTTTGTCATAAAGGAAAATGTCCCTAGCGGGCGGAACAGATATGACAGCTGGCTACCCAAAGAAAAGGGTTTGAGTGAAAGAGCAGGAAGACTGAGGAACGAAGGGAGAAGCGATGTCTCTATTGTAAATATAGTATCTTATGCATTCCAAATTACTGCCCATTTGGAAAAGGAAAATGCAATAAATATTCACTCTGAGCTGCGCTTCGGTAGGTTGGTGGTAGATGAAAAGCCGTGTCCTTTGAAGAATGTCTCTGCTGGTAAATTGAATACGTTGTAGTAACGTCATTGTGTGGTAGACGGGATACTCTGTCTGTTCTTTCCTAGCCCACGTTTGCAGCTGCTGTTGCTAACTCAACGGAGGTATCACTTCTGTATTGAATAAGAGTTCAAAGTTCATACCATTCACAACCAAAGCTCACGCTGAGGTTGGCTTCGTTCTGTAGTTATTATCTGAACCATTTTGACATCGGACCGTCGTCCTCACTTCCTCGGAACAGGAGGTTACATTTTCTTCAAGGCTTTATATAGTGGAGTGAGAAGGGTGTGTTTGAAAAGTTTTATAACCCATGTCTCTTCACAGGGGCGGGCCACTGATTGAGCAGAGCCCTAATCTTATGAAAACCCAAATCTCTCATTTGGAAGCGAAAATTACATTTAATCTCTTCACCAATAATTTTATATTCAAACATTTAAATTGAACAACAATTCCATGTGAATCCGATTACTACAATGTGTAGACTTTCCACTGTAGAGTTTATGTCATCCTATCATTGATGAGAATGTCTCAGATGACAATCGAACTGACATCATATTCATTAAGTACCACCGCATATGTTCAATTGGTCGGATTACCAGAATATAGTTAATTTCCCCCCACCTTCTGATGTTCCCAGAGTCTCTATGTTAACCAAAGGATTATCAAATGTCACATCAGTAAGGTAGAGAGAGAAAAAAGGGGGGAGAGGTATTTATGACTGTCATAAACCTACCCCCAGGCCAACGTCATGACAACACCATTCTGTATACATCTGGCCCTTCTTTGGACGAGCTTCAATGCCATACAACACTCCTTCCGTGGCCTCCAACTGCTCTTAAATACAAGCAAAACTAAATGCATACTCTTCAACCGATCGCTGCCCACACCCGTCCGACCGTCTAGCATCACTACTCTGGATGGTTCTGACTTAGAATTTGCGGGCAACTACAAATACCTAGGTGTCTGGTTAGACTGTAAACTCTCCTTCCAGACTCACATTAAGCATCTCTAATCCCAAATTGAATCTAGATCCGGCTTCCTATTTCGCAACAAAGCATCCTTCACTCATGCTGCCAAACATACCCTCGTAAAACTGACTATCCTACCGATCCTTGACTTCGGCGATGTCATTTACAAAATAGCCTCCAACACTCTACTCAGCAAATTGGATGTAGTCTATCACAGTGCCATCCGTTTTGTCACCAAAGCCCCATATACTACCCACCACTTCAACCTGTATGCTCTCGTTGGCTGGCCCTCGCTTCATATTCTTTGCCAAACCCACTGGCTCCAGGTCATCTATAAGTCTTTGCTAGGTAAAACCCTGCCTTATCTCAGCTCACTGGTCACCATAGCAGCACCACCCATAGCTTACGCTCCAGCAGGTATATTTCACTGGTCACCCCCAAATCCAACTCTTCCTTTGGCCGCCTTTCCTTTCAGTTCTCTGCTGCCAAAAATCACTGAAGCTGGAGACTTATATCTCCCTCACTAACTTTAAGCATCAGCTGTCAGAGCAGCTTACCGATCGATGCACCTGTACATAGCCCATCTGTAAATAGCCCACTCAACTGCCTCATCCCCATATTGTTTTTGCTCCTTTGCACCCCAGTATCTCTACTTGCACATTAATCTTCTGCACATCTATCACTCCAGTGTTTAATTGCTAAATCGTAATTATTTCGCCACTATGGCCTATTATTGCCTTACCTCCCTAACTCTTACTACATTTGCACACACTGTATATAGACTTTTCTATTGCGTTATTGACTGTACGTTTGTTTATCCCATGTGTAACTCTGTGTTGTTTGTGTCACACTGTTTTGCCCTATCTTGGCCAGGTCGCAGTTGTAAATGAGAACTTGTTCTCAACTGGTCTACCTGGTTAAATATAGGTGAAAAAATATATAAAGTGGGGCAAAAATGTATTTAGTCAGCCACCAATTGTGCAAGTTATCCCACTTAAAAATATGAGAGAGGCCTGTAATTTTCATCATAGGTACACTTCAACTATGACAGACAAAATGAGGATAAAAAATAAAGAAAATCACATTGTAGAATTTTTAATGAATTTATTTGCAAATTAAATAAGTATTTGGTCAATAACAAAATTTTATCTCAATACTTTGTTATATACCCTTTATTGGCAATGACAGAGGTCAAACGTTTTCTGTAAGTCTTCACAAGGTTTTCACACACTGTTGCTGGTATTTTGGCCCATTCCTCCATGCAGATCTCCTCTAGAGCAGTGATGTTTTGGGGCTGTTGCTGGGCAACACGGACTTTCAACTCCCTCCAAAGATTTTCTATGGGGTTGAGATCTGGAGACTGGCTAGGCCACTCCAGGACCTTGAAATGCTTCTTACGAAGCCACTCCTTCGTTGCCCTTGCGGTGTGTTTGGGATCATTGTCATGCTGAAAGACCCAGACACATTTCATCTTCAATGCCTTTGCTGATGGAAGGAGGTTTTCACTCAAAATCTCACGATACATGGCCCCATTCATTCTTTCCTTTACACGGATCAGTCATCCTGGTCCCTTTGCAGAAAAACAGCCCCAAAGCATGATGTTTCCACCCCCATGCTTCACAGTAGGTATGGTGTTGATAGGTCTACCTTTACTTGTTACTTCTGTGAACTTTTGTTATCCCCCTCATGAGGGAGAGAAATTAGAAAATATCTTAAAGTTTTTGGTAACAGAAGTGTTTCTTAAACATACAGAAAGCAGAACTTTTATTGATAAACTAAATATAAATGTTGATATTAGTTGGCGGGGGTCTTCAACATTATTGTGTTTGATGTATTTCTAATAACCTTTAAGACGTTTTATAGTAGATGATTTTTAAGATTCATTTTCCATCTGTTTGACAAGAAATCCAAGCCTTTGCTTATTCCACATTTTTAGGATGGGAAATGGTAAAATTTTGTTTTACATGTGCCTTAATTAAAACAAAATGTAGACTCTTAGCTTTCATTTGACACCCACTTTGACATGCTCATATGAACTTCACATGTTGGTGCTCATGGGTCCTTCTACATGGAAATGAAGTTAATTCAAACATGTTTTATTTTATTCCATTTTGTTGTTACTTTGTTTCCAGTATGGCACCAGAATAATTGGTTTTATTTCAATGAGTATAACACTAACCCTAAAGTTGATTAATTAAATATATTTTATAATATAAATGAAAGAAAATGACTTATCCAAGGGCTTGCCAGTGATTCTTCCTTGCCATTTGTAAAGGGCCAAATAGAGCCCGTCGGCGGACATTGTGCGTGGCAAAATGGGCTCACTGAACCCTGGAAATGAGATTTGCAGCATGCCCGGATCTCTCTCTTTCTCCCTCTGCCCATTCCAACACTGCCTGCCACGCCAGCCTACTCCCAGACGTTTCCAGGGAAACTCAGCCAGGCCAGCATCTGAAAACAATTTGGTTCTTAATGAGAATTTACTTCACACATGCGGTGTGGGAAAATGGGAGGGGAGGGGGGGGGGGATTGGAGTTCTGCTCCTTGGACACTCAACATTGAATGCCCTGTTTATGTACAGTATTTTAACAAATTAAGCTGATGGTTTAATTGAAGCTAAAGTTTATGGCCCAAATGTCTGGGTCAAGGTTTTATTTTTCTATTAAGAGTAGGTCTTTTGATGCGTCTCAGCTCACATCCTCTGAAATTCCTATTTATCTTTTCCTAATGAAGTACATTAGATGTATTGATATTTTCCTTATGAAGTACATTATATGTATTGATATTTTCCTTATGAAGTACATTAGATCTATTGATCTTTTCCTTATGAAGTATATTAGATCTATTGATATTTTCCTAATGAAATACATTAGATCTATTGAATATTTTCCTTATGAAGTATATTAGATCTATTGATATTTTCCTAATAAAGTATATTCAATCTATTGATATTTTCCTTATGAAGTATATTTGATCTATTGATATTTCCTTTAAGAATTACATTAGATCTATTGATATTTTTTTTATGAAGTATATTAGATCTATTGATATTTTCCTTATGAAGTATATTAGATCTATTGATATTTTCCTAATAAAGTATATTCAATCTATTGATATTTTCCTTATGAAGTATATTTGATCTATTGATATTTCCTTTAAGAATTACATTAGATCTATTGATATTTCCTTTAAGAATTACATTAGATCTATTGATATTTTTTTTATGAAGTATATTAGATCTATTGATATTTTCCTTATGAAGTACATTAGATCTATTGATATTTTCCTTATGAAGTACATTAGATCTATTGATAGTTTCCTTATGAAGTATATTAGATGTATTCCTTTGTCTCCCCATATAATTGTACCTGAAAAGTTTTTGATTACAAAATGGGTAGATGATATGATAAACTTTTGAAGTGTGACACTTCTCCCTTTCTCACTATAATATTGGGTATCTAGGCTATCTAGGCTATCAAACTATCAGCTCTCTGTAACTCACCTACTATTGCACATGTACGTCTCTCTGATTAACCCTTTAAGTGGAAAACAGCCAAGCTTAATCTCTGGGACACTCCTCCCCAAACTTTAAATTGCAGCCCAATTAATGGCAGTGGTTGTTGTTTTAGTGGCTGATTATGTAATGGCATTCTGTGCTCCTCTGTGAGGTGATTAAGCTTGCCATGGGGAGGAGTGCCAGCTTCCACTGGCGTCTCTCTTTGTCCCCTGGTCCCTTTTCTCTTCCGTTTTGTTTGAGTCCAGTCAGCCAGTAGCAAATTGTCCCTGCAGTAAGGGGCAATACGGTTGGACGGTACTGTGGTGAGTGTCCTCCTCCCACACACAAACTAACTATTTCCCAGTCCTCAGCTCCTTGGTTAAATGAACTTTAACCCAGCATAGAGGGGGGCTTTCAGAGTAAAGAAGCAACTTGTATTGTATGCCAAAAATAATGGTAGGGAGAGGGGGATGGGGAAAGATGTATAGAAAAAGTAAGGTAGTGTGAACTAAAAGAGAGTGGGGAATATGTAAGTGTTTGAATGTAGCGAATGTAAAATTTTTAATTGAAATAAGTTCCCTATCTTACTGTATTTTACCATGTTAATATAATATATGCCACTTGGTAGATGCTTTTATCCAAAGCCACTTACAATTAAATGATTGCATACATTTCTGTGATCCCTCTGTTGCTCAGCAACTCACTGCCTTCAAGAAGACAAATAATATATACGAAACGCTCCAATCTGGTTTTAGACCCAATCATACTGCTGAGACTGCACTCGTGAAGGTGGTAAATTACCTTTTAAGGCTTCAGACCAAGGCTCTGCATATGTCCTCGTGGTTCTAGACCTTAGTGCCGCCTTTGACACCATCGGTCACCACATTCTTTTGGAGAGATTGGAAAGCCTAATTGGTCTACACGGACAAGTTCTTGCCTGGTTTAAATCTTATCTGGCAGAATTATATCAGTTAGTCTCTGTGGATGGTGTGTCCTATGACAAATCAATTGTAAATATCGGTGTTCCTCAAGGTTCTGTTGTAGAACCACTATATTGCTTTCACTATATATTCTACCTCTTGGTGATGTCATTCGGACACACAATGTCAACTTTCACTGCAATGCTGACGGCACACAGCTGTATATTTCGAAGAAACATAGTGAAGCTCTGAAATTGCCTACCCTGGAAGTCTGTGTTTCAGACATAAGGAAGTGGATGGCGGCAAATGTTTTACTTTTAAACTCGGACAAAATAGAGATGCTAGTTCTAGGTCCCAAGAAACAAAGAGATCTGCTGTTTGATCTGACAATTCATCTTGATGGTTGTACAGTCGTCTTAAATAAAACTGTGAAGGACCTCGGCGTTACTCTGGACCCTGATCTCTCTTTTGACGAACATATCAAGTCTGTTTCGATGACAGCTTTTTTTCCATCTTCGTAACATTGCCAAAATCTGAATTTTTTTGTGCAAAAATTATGCAGAAGCTAATCCATGCTTTTGTCACTTCTAGATCAGACTACTGCAATGCTCTACTCTCCGGCTACCCGGATAAACCACGAAATAAACTTCAGTTAGTACTAAATACTGCTGCTAGAATTATCATATAACTCCAGTGCTAGCCTCTCAACACTGGTATCCTGTGAAGGCTAAGGCTGATTTCAAGGTTTTACTGCTAACCTACAAAGCATAACATGGACTTGCTCCTATCTATCTCTCTGATTTGGTCCTGCCGTACATACCTACACGTACGCTACGGTCACAAGATGCAGGCATCCTTATTGTCCCTTGAATTCCTAAGCAAATAGCTGGAGGCAGGGCTTTCTCCTATAGAGCTCAATTTTTATGGAATGGTTTGCCTATCCATAGGAGATACGCAGACTTGGTCTCAACCTTTAAGTCTTTACTGAAGACTCATCACTTCAGTAGGTCTTATGATTGAGTGTAGTCTGGCTCAGGAATGCGAAGGTGAATGGCAAGGCACTGGAGTCATGATCCGCCCTTGCTATGTATACCTGGCTGGCTCCCATCTCTCCAATGGGATTCTCTGCCTCTGACTCTATTACTGGGGCTGAGTGCTCTTCCATAGGAGGAGTGTGTCACATTATGCAAGGCTTTAAAAAAATATATACTACTTGACTTGAGTGAGTTGAGCCACTGACATGTTCTTCCTGTCCCGTTCTGTGACCCCTTGGGCTTGTGCGGTGGAAGAGATCTTCGTGGGCTATACTCAGACATGTCTCAGGGTAGTAAGTTGGTGGTCTGTTGGTGTGGGGTTTGTGCTTTGGCAAAGTGGTTGGGGTTATATCCTGCCTGGTTGGCCCTGTCCAGGTGTATCGTCGGACAGGGCCACAGTGTCCCCCGACCACCCCCGTCTCAGCCTCCAGTATCCATGCTGCAATAGTCTATGTGCCGGGGGGCTAGGGTCAGTCTATCCTATCTGGTGAAATTCTCCTATCTTCTCTGGTGTCCTGTGTGTACTTAAGTATTTTCTCTCTCTTTCTCTCTTTCTCTCTCTCAACTTGAGCCCTAGGACCATGCCTCAGGAATACTTGACCTGTTGACTCCTGGCTGTCCCCAGTCCACCTGGTCGTGCTGCTGATCCAGTTTCTGCTGTTTTGCCTGTGGCCATTGAACCCTGACATGTTCACCCTCACAACCACTGTGATTATTATTCAAACCTGCTGGTCATCTATGAACATCTTGAAGAATGATCTGGCCTTAATAATCATGTACTCTCATAATCTCCACCCAGCACAGGTTCCTCTCTAGGTTTCTTCCTAGGTTCCTGCTTTTCTAGGGAGTTTTTCCTAGCCACCGTGCTTCTACATCTGCATTGCTTGCTGTTTGGGGTTTTAGGTTTGGTTTCTGTATTAGCACTTTGTGACAACAATGGAATGGAGTGAATGGAATGGAATTAAAGAATATGGAAACCATGTGTTTGATACCATTCCATTAATTGCGTTCCAGCCATTACAATGAGCCCGTCCTCCCCATCAAGGTGCCACCAGCTACCTGTGTAGTGCAGTATAACCAAATTTTGCGGCTCGACTGAGAGCATAACACAGTACACAAACTGAACGCAACCCATATAAACAGCAGCACCCACAACAAATAGAGTAATAAAGAGTTAAATCCACTTAAGGAAATAAACAGCGGACTGGCTGTCTTGTGTTCCTATGCTCCAATCTGGGCATGAAGTGATTTGTTTCATTCACTGGCTGCAGTCAGACCTCTCCCACGGCTTACAGTGGGGAAGTCACCCTATATCAGGTTGTTGTTGCTGACTGTGAACCAGACATGTCAGGGGAATTGTCAAGAATGTCTTTTTTTGGAAACTGGTCTGTTTCCATAGCCCCCGATGCCCTCAACAACCCCCAAGGCTCACACGGTGGAGAGGTGGTATTGTACGATTGGAATTAGTGTAGAAGAAGAGCACAGTTGACGTTTGTCACTGGAGCCATGTAGACAACATTTTTTGTCTCGGACTTCACAATGTATTATTAATTAGTCTGACGTGTATGGGGAATTCAACTGAGTGAAGCATGAGACAACGATTATTTCTCCCAATTGCGTCACACTGACTGAGCTGACAATCAAGATTGTCGTGGCAGGATAGTCATGTTTCAGCGGAGACGTAATTGTTGGACTTGGAAAGGTCCTTACACACATATCATAACAACAACACATATCCTAACGACGGATAAAACCAACGTACAAACAATGGAAGGTCACTGTGAGAGCTGACATAGCTGTTCACTATGTGGATGACTAACAGGAGAAAACAACTCTGCGATTGCAACCCTGACACTACGAGAATAATTCAATTTGTTTTCAGAAATGGGATGCACAGGCGAGAATGGCTCATTTCCTGGTGACATCCAGGCTTCCTGTCACTAGTGTGTCCTCAGCACCCCAAAGCGATACACACATCCTTCCTAAAAAAAATTCAGCCAGTAACCGAAAGTTGCTGGTTCGAATACCTGAGCTGACAAGGTGAAAGTCTACCCATGTGCCCTTGAACAAGGCACTTTACCCCGAATTTGCTCCAAGGGCATCGTGCTACTATGACTGACCCTGTAAAACAACATATTTCACTGTTCCTATCCCATGTATTACACGCCGACTCAGAAAAGTTGAAGAGGTGAGTTTGCAATTGTGAAATGTGACATCCGAAATATGACTTTTGGTAACAGTCGGATGTTCTCTGGGCAAAAAGATGAGGGATAGAGGAGAATAAAGTGCAGGAAGGTGAATATGACAGAGGTAGCTAAGGTCATAACTTCACTGTAGCCTTACTCAATGTATCTGCTGTTGAATAATAGCATCCAATCATACATCCCTTAGTAGGGTTTTTAAATGTTATGACCTCCTGAAAACAAAAGGACAACTCTACAGTATGGGGCATTTGGAAATGTTTTCGAGGCCACACAAAATTCCCAACTACAGAAGTATATGAGGAGTAAAAGAAACGTGGAAACGTAAAACCAAGTTAAAAAAGATTCAGATTGATTTAAAAGCTTCAACTAGCCAACGTTGTGCAAACCTTGCAGTGACAAAAAGCATCTAGTAAATCTGGCCCTATGTGGTAAATGAGCCAGTATGGTTGTGCTGGAGCAGAGCAGAGGCCCAAGTGTGTAGGTGCAACCCAGTTGAATGGCCATCTCCTTCTCTGGGGGTATTCTTAGCATTCACTGGAGCACTCATTACAAATGCAAAGCCCCAGTGTTCAAGACCATGGGGCTTGAATGAGCCCCCTTTGTGCAGTAATTGGGGAACGTTCTGTTGAGGCTAACAAAGAAGTGCTGGTCCTCCTCTTCTCCCTCTCTTTCCCACTATCTCCTTCCCTTCATCTCTCGTCACTACTGTCATTCTCATTACGCTCTCCACACTCCTTTCCTGACAGTCGTGTAACTTGTTGCATAAATACTGTACAGTATAAGCAAACTTTGAGGACTTGTGTTTTTATGGAAAATCCTCTTAGAAAGTCCTTTGAGCACTTGTGAACCTGTTTCTCTAGCTGCCAAATACTGCAGGTATTTGCAGGTACAGTGCCTTCAGAAGAATTCACACCCCAAGGGCTGGATTAATGCAGGGGTTTACCGAAGCTAAAGCCCCTGGGCCAAGGCCCGTGGGGGGCCCAAGAGGCAGCAAAAACATAAATAAGGAAATGTACTGTACAAGTTAAGAGTTTGGACACGCCTACCCATTCAAGGGTTTTTCTTTATTATTTACTATAATTGTAGAATAATTATCAATTCAAAATTATGAAATAACACGTATGGAATCATGTAGTAACCAAAAAAGGGTTAAACAAATCAACATATATTTGAGATTCTTCAAAGCAGCCACCCTTTGCCTTGATGACAGCTTTGCAAACTCTTGGCATTCTCTCAACCAGCTTCATGAATAATGTTTTTCCAATAGTCTTGAAGGAGTTCCCACATATGCTGAGCACTTTTTGGCTGCTTTTCCTTCACTCTGCGGTCCAACTCATCCCAAACCATCTCAATTGGGTTGAGGTCGGGTGATTTTGGAGCCCAGGTCATCTGATGCAGCACTCCATCTTTCTCCTTCTTGGTCAATAGCCTTTACACAGCCTGGAGGTGTGTTTTGGGTCATTGGCCTGTTGAAAAACAAATGATAGTCCCACAAGCGCAAACCAGATGGGATGGCATATCACTGCAGAATGCTGTTGTAGCCATGCTGGTTAAGTGTGCCTTGAATTCTAAATAAATCACTGACAGTGTCAACAGCAAAGCACCCCCACACCATCCCACCTCCTCCATGCTTCACGGTGGGAACCACACATGCGGAGATCCTTCGTTCACCTGCTCTGCATCTCACAAAGGACAGATTCCACCAATCTAATGTCAATTGCTGGTGTTTATTGGCCCGAGTAAGTCTCTTATTATTATTGGTGTCCTTTAGGCCTGATTCACGCATTCTCCTCTGAACAGTTGATGTTGAGATGTGTCTGTTACTTGAACTCTGTGAAGCATTTATTTGGGCTGCAATCTCAGGTGCAGTTAACTCTAATGAACTTATCCTCTGCAGCAGAGATAACTTTGGGTCTTCCTTTCCTGTGGCGGTCCTCATGACAGCCAATTTCATCATAGTGCTTGATATTTTTTGCGACTGCACTTGAAGAAACTTTCAACGCTCTTGAAATTTTCCAGATTGACTGACCTTTATTTCATAAAGTAATGATGGACTCTCATTGCTATTTGCTTATTTGAGCTGTTCTTGCCATAATATGGACTTGGTCTTTTACCAAAAAGGGATATCTTCTGTATACAGCTATCTTGTCACAAGACAACTGGTTAGCTCGAACGCATTAAGAAGGAAAGAAATTCCGAAAATGTACTTTTAACAAGGCACAACTGTTAATTGAAATACATTCCAGGTGACTACCTCGTGAAGCTGGTTGAGAGAATGCCTAGAGTGTGCAAAGCTGTCATCAAGGCAAAGGGTGGCTGCTTTGAAGAATCTCAAATATAAAATATATTTTGATTTGTTTAACACTTTGGTTACTACATGATTCCATATGTATTATTTCATAGTTTTATGTCTTCACTATTATTCTACAAAGTAAGAACATAGTAAAAATCAAGGAAAACCTTTGAATGAGTAGGTGTGTCCAAACTTTTGACTGGAAACTGTATATATTTTATTTTTTAATGAACACTGCCAACCACAGGAGGATTCAGAAAACCGCTCTCAATGAGTGTAGACAGCCTGCTGCTACCGCTCCGCTAATCTTCAGATGGGGGGAGGAGGTAGGGAACACACATGGGTAACTGGGGGCCCTGCCTTGATTGTGTAACTGATTAATTAAAAATAATAAATACATGTTACTGGTAAATTGTGTGAGTCAGGGGCTGGGCCCAAGTTTTTATTTAACATTTTTATCCAACCACAAGAGCCCGTTCTCTATTTTTTTTAAACAAAGCCCCGGGTCCTATGATTTCTTAATCCGGCCCTGCACACCAATCAATCAATCAATCAATCAATCAATCAATCAATCAAATGTATTTTTATAAAGCCCTTCTTACATCAGCTGATGTCACAATGTGCTGTACAGAAACCCAGCCTATAACCCCAAACAACAAGCAATGCAGGTGTAGAAGCACGGTGGCGATGAAAAACTCCCTAGAAAGGCCAGAACCTAGGAAGAAACCTAGAGAGGAACCAGGCTATGAGGGGTGGCCAGTCCTCTTCTGGCTGTGCTGGGTGGAGATTATAACAGAACATGGCCAAGATGTTCAAATGTTCATAGATGACCAGCAGTGTCAAATAATAATAATCACAGTGGTTGTAGAGGGTGCAACAGGTCAGCACCTCAGGAGTAATTGTCAGTTGGCTTTTCATAGCTGACCATTCAGAGAATCTCTACCGCTCCTGCTGTCTCTAGAGAGTTGAAAACAGCAGGTCTGGGACAGGTTGCACATCTCGTGAACAGGTCAGGGTTCCATAGCCGCAGGCAGAACAGTTGAAACTGGAGCAGCAGCATGACCAGGTGGACTGGGGACAGCAAGGAGTCATCAGGCCAAGTAGTCCTGAGGCATGGTCCTAGGGCTCAGGTCTTCCGAGAGAGAGAAAGAAAGGAAGGAAGGAAGGAAGGAAGGAAGGAAGGAAGGAAGGAAGGAAGGAAGGAAGGAAAAGAGAGAGAGAATTAGAGAGAGCATACTTAAATTCACACAGGACACTGGATAAGACAGGAGAAATACTCCAGATATAACAGACTGAACCCAGCCCCCCGACACAAACTATTGCAGCATAAATACTGAAGGCTGAGACAGGAGGGGTTGGGAGACACTGTGACCCCGTCCGACGATACCCCCGGACAGGGCCAAACAGGCAGGATATAACCCCACCTATTTTCCCAAAGCACAGCCCCCACATCACTAGAGGGAAGTCTCTAACCACCAACCTACCATCCTGAGACAAGGCCGAGATAGCCCACGAAGATCTCCCCCACGGCACAAAACAAGAGGGGGTGCCAGCCCGGACAGGAAGATCACGTCAGTGACTCAACCCACTCAAGTGACGGGATGGCATGGAAGAGCACCAGTAAGCCAGTGACTCAGCCCCTGTAATAGGGTCAGAGGCAGAGAATTCCAGTGGAGAGAGGAGAACCAGCCAGGCAGAAAAAGCAAGGGCAGTTTGTTTCTCCAGTGCCTTTCCATTCACCTTCACACTCCTGGGCCAGACTACACTCAATCATAGGACCTGCTGAAGAGATGAGTCTTCAATAAAGACTTAAAGGTTGAGACCGAGTCTGCGTCTCTCACATGGATAGGCAGACCATTCCATACAAATGGAGCTCTATAGGAGAAAGCCCTCCCTCCAGCTGTTTGCTTAGAAATTCTAGGGACAATAAGGAGACCTGCGTCTTGTGACCGTAGCGTACGTGTAGGTATGTACGGCAGGACCAAATCAGAGAGATAGGAGCAAGCCCATGTAATGCTTTGTAGGTTAGCAATAAAACCTTGAAATCAGCCCTAGCCTTAACAGGAAGCCAGTGTTGAGAGGCTAGCACTGGAGTAATGTGATCAATTTTTTTTGTTTCTAGTCAAGATTCTAGCAGCAGTGATTAGCACTAACTGAAGTTTATTTATTGCTTTATTCAGGTAGCCAGAAAGTAGAGCATTGCAGTAGTCTAACCAAGAAGTGACAATAGCATGGATTAATTTTTCTGCATCATTTTTGGACAGAACGTTCCTGATTATTGCAATGTTACGTACTGTTGAAGCCGGAAGTTTACATACACTTAGGTCAGAGTCCTTAAAACACGTTTTTCAACCACTCCACGAATTTCTTGTTAACAAACTATAGTTTTGGCAAGTCGGTACATGACACAAGTCATTTTTCCAACAATTGTTTACAGACAGATTATTTCACTTATAATTCACTGTATCACAATTCCAGTGGGTCAGAAGTTTACATACACTAAGTTGACTGTGCCCAAACCGCTTGGAAAATTCCAGAAAATGATGTTATGGCTTTAGAAGCTTCTGATAGCTAATTGACATCATTGAGTCAATTGAACGTGTACCTGTGGATGTATTTCAAGGCCTACCTTCAAACTCAGTGCCTCTTTTCTTGACATCATGGGGAAATCAGCCAAGACCTCAGATTTTTTTTAGACCTCCACGAGTCTGGTTCATCTTTGGGAGCAATTTCCAAACGTCTGAAGGTACCACATTCATCTGTACAAACAATAGTACGCAAGTATAAACACCATGGACCACGCAGCCGTCATACCGCTCAGGAAGGAGACGCATTATGTCTCCTAGAGATGAACGTACTTTGGTGCAAGAAGTGCAAATCAATCCCAGCAAAGGACCTTGTGAAGATGCTGGAGGAAACAGGTACAAAAGTATCTATATCCACAGTTAAACGAGTCCTATATCGACATAACCTGAAAGGCGGCTCAGCATGGAAGAAGCCACTGCTCAAAAACCGCCACAAAAAAAGCCAGACTACGGTTTGCAACTGCACATGTGGACAAAGATCGTACTTTGGGGAGAAATGTCCTCTGGTCTGATGAAACAAAAATAGAACTGTTTGGCCATAATGACCATTATTATGTTTGGAGGAAAAAGGGGGAGGCTTGCATGCCGAAGAACACCATCCCAACCGTGAAGCACGGGGGTGGCAGCATCATGTTATGGGGGTGCTTTGCTGCAGGAGGGACTGGTGCACATCACAAAATAGATGGCATCATGAGGAAGTAAAATTATGTGGATATATTGAAGCAACATCTCAAGACATCAGTTTAACATTAAGTTAAAGCTTGGTCGCAAATGGGTCTTCCAAATGGACAATGACCCCAAGCATACTTCCAACGTTGTGGCAAAATGGCTTAAGGACAACAAAGTCAAGATATTGGAGTGGCCATCACAAAGCCCTGACCTCAATCCTGAAAAACTGAAAAAGCATGTGCGAGCAAGAATCCTACAATCCTGACTCAGTTACACCATCTCTGTCAGGAGGAATGAGCCAAAATTCACCCAATTTATTGTGGGAAGTTTGTAGAAGGCTACCCGAAACGTTTGACCCAAGTTAAACAATTTAAAGGCAATGCTACCAAATACTAATTGAGTGCATGTAAACTTCTGACCCACTGGGAATGTGATGAAAGAAATAAAAGCTGAAATAAATCCCTCTCTCTGCTATTATTCTGACATTTCACATTCTTAAAATAAAGTGATGATCCAACCTGACCTAAAACAGGGAATATTTACTAGGATTAAATGTCAGGAATTGTTAAAAAAACTGAGTTTAAATGTATTTGGCTAAGGTGTATGTAAACTTCCGACTTCAACTGTAGATGGAAAAAAGCTGTCCTTGAAACAGTCTTGATATGTTCATCAAAAGAGAGATCAGGGTCCAGAGTAATGCCGAGGTCTTTTACAGTTTTATTTGAGACGAATGTACAACCATTCAACAGCAGATCTCTTTGTTTCTTAGGACCTTTCTTGGGACCTAGAACTAGCATCTCTATTTTGTCCGAGTTTAAAAGTAGAGCATTTGCCGCCATCCACTTCCTTATGTCTGAAACACAGGCTTCCAGGGTAGGAAATTTTGGGGCTTCACCTTGTTTCATCGAAATGTACAGCTGTGTATCGTCTGCATAGCAGTGAAAGTTAACATTATGTTTCTCAATGACATCACTAAGAGGTAAAATATACAGTGAAAACAATAGTGGTCCTAAAACGAAGCGTTGAGGAACACCGAAATTTACAGTTGATTTGTCAGAGAACAAACCATCCACAGAGACAAACTGATATCTTTCCGATAGATAAGATCTAAACCATGCCAGAACTTGTCCGTGTACACCAATTTGGGTTTCCAATCTCTCAAAAAGAATGTGGTGATTGATGGTATCAAAAGCAGCGCTAAGTTCTAGGAGCACGAGGATAGATGCAGACCCTACGTCTGACTCAATATAGGCCGATAGTTTTCGGTTTGACTTTTTAAAGATAGGCTTTATTACTGCCACTTTAAGTGAGTTTGGTACACATCCAGGGGATAGAGAGCTGTTTATTATGTTCAGTATAGGAGGACCAATCTCAGGAAGCAGCTCTTTCAGTAGTTTAGTTGGAATAGGTTCCAGTATGCAGCTTGAAGGTTTAGAGGCCATGATTATTTTCATCAATGTGTCAAGAGATATACTATTAAAAAACTTGAGTGTCTCCCTTGATCCTAGGTCCTGGCAGAGTTGTGCAGACTCAGGACAACTGAGCTTTGGAGGAATACGCAGATTTCAAGAGGAGTCCGTAATTTGCTTTCTAATGATCATGATCTTTTCCTCAAAGAAGTTCATGAATTTATCACTGCTGAAGTGAAAGCTATCCTCTCTTGGCGAATGCTGCTTTTTAGTTAGCTTTGCGACAGTATCAAAAATACATTTTGGATTGTTCTTATTTTCCTCAATTAAGTTGGAAAAATAGGATGGTCAAGCAGAAGTGAGGGCTCTTCGATACTGCACGGTACTGTCTTTCCAAGCTAGTCGGAAGGCTTCCAGTTTGGTGTAGCACCATTTCCGTTCCAATTTTCTGGAAGCTTCCTTCAGAGATCGGGTATTTTCTGTATACCAGGGAGCTAGTTTCTTATGACAAATGTTTTTTGTTTTTAGGGGTGTGACTGCATCTACGGTATTGCCCAAGGTTAAATTGAGTTCCTCAGTTTGTACAATTTGTACAAGTTGTACTCTGACGTCCTTAGGTAGGGGGAGGGAGTCTGGAAGGGCATCTAGGAATCTTTGGGTTGTCCGAGAATTAATAGCACGGCTTTTGATGATCCTTGGTTGGGGTCTGAGCAGATTATTTCTTGCGATTGCAAACGTAATAAAATTGTGGTCCGATAGTCCAGGATTATGTGGAAAAACATTAAGATTCACAACATTTATTCCACGGAACAAAACTAGGTCCAGAGTATGACTGTGGCAGTGAGTAGGTCTGGAGACATGTTGGACAAAACCCACTGAGTCGATGATGGCTCCGAAAGCCTTTTGGAGTGTGTCTGTGGACTTTTCCATGTAAATATTAAAGTCACCAAAAATGTGTGACTCCAAGGACTAATAGGAATTCAGGGAACTCAGTGAGGATGCTGTTTATGGCCCAGGAGGCCTGTAAACAGTAGCTATAAAAAGTGATTGAGTAGGCTGCATAGATTTCATGACTAGAAGCTCAAAAGACGAAAATGTCAGTTTTTTTTGTAAATTGAAATTTGCTATCTTAAATGTTCCAAACATTATTAATTAATGGAAAATAAAACAATATATATTTTGATTAGATAAGTATTCAACCCCCTGTCACGCTCGTCGTAATGAATAGACCAAGTGAGTTGAGTTCCACATATTTTTAATAAACCGATACTCAGCTAAACAAAACAAACAAGCACATATGAAACATGAAGCTGCTGGTGCCACACAGTCAACTAACTATCTGTAGACAAGATCCCACAAACATAAAAGGGAAATGGCTACCTAAATATGATCCCCAATCAGAGACAACGATAAACAGCTCTCTCTGATTGGGAACCATATCAGGCCAACATAGACATACAAAAAACCCTAGATGACCCACCCTAGACACTATCACGCCCCAACCAACACAGAGAAAAAACAGCTTACTATGGTCAGGGCGTGACACCCCCTGACTCAATATATTTTAGAATCCCATTTGGCAGCAATTAAAGACCTTCGCAAATTGAACAATATTTGCCCATTATTCTTGAAAAAAAGTTTATTTCAAGTTGGTAGTTGATTGTTCCTAGACAGCAATTTTATTGCTGTAGATGTTCTGAATGATTTAAGTCAAAACTGAGGAACATTCAATGTTGTCTTGGTAAGTAACTCCAGTGTATATTTCGCCTTGCGTTTTAGGTTATTGTCCTGCTGAAAGGTGAATTCATCTCCCATTGTCTGGTGGAAAGCAAACTGAACCAGGTTTTCCTCTAGGATTTTGCCTGTACTTAGCTCCATTTGTTTATTTTTTAAAGCTGAAAAAAAAAAGAATCTTAAAAGATTACAAGAAAACCCATAACATGATGCAACCACCACTATGCTTGAAAATATGGAGAGTTGTCCTCAGTAATATGTTGTATTGGATTTGCCTTTCGGTTATTGGCCCAATGCTCTTACCCACTAGGCTACCTGTAATGTGTTGTATTGGATTTGCCCCAAACATTACACTTTGTATTCAGGACAAACAGTTAATTGCTTTGCCACATTTTTTGCAGCATTACTTTAGTGCCTTATTGCAAACAGGATGCATGTTTTGGAATATTTGTATTCTGTACAGTTAGTATTGTGGCGTAACCACAATGTTTTTGATCCATCCAGAAGTCTGTTATCACAGCCATTAAACTCCGTAACTGGTTTAAAGTCACCATTGGCCTCATGGCCAATCCCTGAGCGGTTTCCTTCCTCTCCAGCAACTGAGTTCGGAAGGACACCTGTATCTTTGTCGTGACTGGGTGTATTGAGACACCATCCAAAGGGTATTGTAATTAATAACTTCACCATGCTCAAAGGGATATTCAGTGTCTTCTTTTTGTATTTTTACCCATCTGGAAAATCTCCCTGGCCTTTGTTGTTGAATCTGTGTTAGAAATTCACTGCTCGACTGAGGGACCTAACAGATAATTGTATGTCATAACAAAAGGGTTGAATACTTATTGACTTGATATTTCAGCCCTTCATTATTAATTTATTTTAAAAAATGTAAAAAATCAAAATTCCCTTTGACATTATTGGGTATTATTGGGCCAGTGCCAAAAAAATCTCAATGTAATAAATAAAAAATTTAACACAACAAAATGTGGAAAAAGTCAAGGGGCGTGAATTCTTTCTGAATTAAATTGCATACATAGGTAGCCCATTATCTGACTTGTTAAGCACATTTCTTCTCCTGTAGTTATTTAGGCTTGCCATAACAAAGGCTTGCAATACTTATTAATTCAAGACATTTCAGCTTTTTATTTTTTTATTCATTTGTACAAATTTCTTAAAACTTAATTCCACTTTGAAATGTTGGGGTATTGTGTGTTGATCAGTCACAAAATCAAAATGTTATACATTTTAAATTCAAGCTGTAACACAACATAATATGGGACAAGTCAAGGGGTGTGAATACTTTCTGAAGCACAACATTTTTGAGGATCAAAAATAGCCTTCTTCTGTTACAGCTAGACAAAACAACAAGAGAATCCAAAAGTTCCTGTCCAATTTTTGGTCGAGGTCTTTTCCCATCTCCATACATAGTGCAAACCTAATCTGGAAGAGATGGATTCTAGTTGTCTCAGCTGACATTGTTTCCAGGTCCTGCCTGAGCCGGAAGGTGGAAAAATCTAGAATCTAGATTATGTGGGAGATAAAGAGATAAAATTTGATCGTAAAAGACAGTGGGATATCTAAAATGAGGTAGTAATTGTTTAGCCATTCTATATATTTGGGTTAAGCAAGAGGCAAGATATCTGTATACCAAAGTGCACTAATAAGGTTGTCATTGTATCAACTGAAAGGGTATTTGGAGACATTTTTGAGTATTATATTTCCAAGAGGTAACATACTGTAGAACAGCAGAGGTCATAGCACTGAACCCAGAGCAACGAATGGGTATTTTGTCAAATGATTTGTCATCTGTCATCTAGCCTAATGTACAAATTGATTCCGGTCTGGTAGATAGGATTAAGGGGACAGAAAGATAGTGGAGGTGAAAAAACGTTTTGTTGCAAGAACTACCAGGGGGAAACAACGTTCAGATAGAAATCTGTTTTTTTCATTGACAGAACAAGCATGATCTGATCAGTTAAGAATTCTTTCCGATGTGTGAGACATGCCGTTAAGTGCCATTTCACAGTGTTGCCTTTCTATTAAACATGGCATGTTGTAGAGTGCCTGCTAATGGAGAATGGCGGTGATACAGGAGACAATACGCTTGCGCACGTTCTCCGTTGTTCTCTTCTCATTCTCACACAAAACACAAGGTCCAGCTGTGAAAACAGTCATTGTACACATTTCTATTGGAAAAAGAGCAGAAATACTGTACTACAACCAGTAACAGATTTGTGCCCCTCAAAGTGCAGGACACACCATATGAAAGGGCAGTTGTTGTTATTGTTCAATAGGTTTGTTTTTTTGCTCTCATCCTGAAGACACCTCAGCTGGTCGACAGCTCTTGCATTGTTCTCACCCGGGCTGAAAAGAACTTGAAGACCATAAACATCTCCCCGGTTTATGAATGTGACATTTGAGGCCTTGTTGAAAGAAATACAATGCAACACTCTTACAATGGAACCCCCCGCCTCTCATAAAAAATAAATTGGCTGTATTTACATACTGTTATTATTACCCTACTGTCAATCACCGCCATACACAATATACACTTCAACGTCCGACTCAGTCTGAAAGGTTAGTCTCACCGGGCACCTGTTTCCCAGGAAAGCCAAGGCCAGCTGTCGACATAGCTCAGGCTGTTCTCTGCTTACACTTTGTGTGTGTGTGTGTGTGTGTGTGTGTATATATATCTATTCTAAAAAATATTCTATAATAAATATTGTGAAATGTATAACCTACTTACCACTAAAGATTCAATATTTACTACTAAAGATTCAACAAAACTTAAAATTAGAGATATACAGTGCCTTCAGAAAGTATTCAGACCCCTTGACTTTTTCCACATTTTGTTACGTTACAGCCTTATTAAAAAATGGATTGAATTAAAAATTTTCCTCAGCAATGTACACACAATACCACATAATGACAAAGCGAAAACAGATTTTTTTGACATTTTTGCAAATATATTAAAACAGAAATACTTTATTTACATAAGTATTCAGACCATTTGCAATGAGACAGCTCAGCTGCATCCTGTTTCCATTGATTATACTTAAGATGTTTATACAACTTGATTGCAGTCCACCTGTGGTAAATTCAATTGATTGAACATGATTTGGAAAGGCACACACCTGTCTATATAAGGTTCCACAGTTGACAGTGCATGTCAGAGCAAAACCCAAGCCATGAGGTCAAAGGAATTGTGTGTAGAGCACCGAGACAGGATTGTGTCGAGGCACAGATCTGGGGAAGAGTACAAAAAATGTCTGCAGCATTGAAGGTCCCCAAGAACACAGTGGCCTCCATCTTTTTTAAATGGAAGAAGTTTGGAACCACCAAGACTCTTCCTAGAGCTTGCCGTACGGCCAAACTGAGCAATCTGGGGAGAAGGGCCTTGGTCAGTGAGGTGACCAAGAACCTGATGATCAATCTGACAAAGCTCTAGAGTTTCTCTATAGAGACGGGAGAACCTTCCAGAAGGACAACCATCTCTGCAGCACTCCACCAATCAGGCCTTAATGGTAGAGTGGGCAGATGGAAGCCACTCCTCAGTAAAAGGCACATGCAAGTCAGTTTTCCAAAAGTCACCTAAAGACTTTCAGACCATGAGAAACAAGATTCTCTGGTCTGATGAAACCAAGATTGAACTATTTGGTCTGAATGCCAAGTATCACGTCTGTAGGAAACCGGGCACCATCCCTACCGCAAAGTATTGTGGTGGAAACGTCATGGGAGACTAGGATCGAGGCAAAGATGAACGGAGCAAAGTACAGAGAGATCCTTGATGAAAACCAGCTTCACCCCAGTCTGAGCTCAGGACCTCAGACTGGGGTGAAGGTTCACCTTCCAACAGGACAACAACCCTAAGCAGACAGCCAAGACAAAGCAGGAGTGCCGGACTTTAACCCAATCTAATATCTCTGGGGAGACCTGTAAATAGTTGTGCTGCAATGCTCCCCTCCAACCTGACAGAAATTAAGAGGATCTGCAGAGAAGAATGGGAGAAACTCCCAAAATACAGGTGTGCCAAGCTTGAAGCGTCATACCCAAGAAGATTCAAAGCTGTAATCACTGCCAAGGGTGCTTCAACAAAGTACTGACTAAAGGGTCTGTATACTTATGTAAATGTCTTTTTTTTTTTTTGTTACATTTTTTTTGTAGGAAACTATCAAAAATGTCTAAAAAACTGTTTTTGCTTTGTCATTATGGGGTATTGTGTGTAGATTGATGAGGGATTTAAAAAAAACAATATCAGAATAAGGCTGTAACGTAACAAAATGTGTAAAGAATCAAATGTTCTGAATACTCAGTGGCGACCCATCATTTAGGGCCTGTTTGAGCCCCAAATTTTTTTCCCAAAAAATGTAATATAGTGTATATATATTTTTTTGGGGGGGGCTTGCCTCTTTTCCATGTTATTTTGGCGTTAATACGTGTCACATCAGTTCGCATACAGACATGGTCTCTTTTTTGTTTTCTTGAGTAAGGCAGCTCCAAAATGCAGGTGTTTCAGCCTAGCTCAGGGTTTTCTGTGGTGGTGGGGCAGCCAGCGGAAAATACGGAGTTGGTAATGTTCTCTAGTTGCGCCGTGATTGGCTAAGTGTTCTGTCACTCATGGGGACACTACGTTACTGCCAAATCTAAGGGTAGAGCTGGAAAATTCATGCCCCTTCGGTGCTGCCATAGTTATATTAGAAGTGCCCATCCAAGAAAGCTCAAGGTCATTGGCCACAGATAAAAGGAAGTCAAAAAGTTATATCTACAGTAGCTTTGATTAGACTGATCATGTCAACATAATACTTTCAAAATCTTAGCCAGCAGTCATCATCATGTATCAAGTCGACAATCTACTGGCAAATCCTTTTTAATCACATGAAGAAAAACAATGAAGAGAAATTATAGATCAAATGTGTCGATGCTCATTGGCCATAAACATTACACAACAAGTTGGAAATCGCAAATTCAACAATGAGTGCTTTGGAAGGAATCAGTGGATAACTGCAAGCATTGCAAAGCCATCACTAGCCTGCTATTCAGTGGAGTAGCTGTGTGGTCCAAAGTCTGGGTTTAAGGGTCTCTTTTCCAATCTTAAAATTATAAACATTTAACATTGACCATGCTGTCAATCCAGAATGATTTCTGCCGCACTCAAAACAACTGTTAACTTGGAACTGGGAAATCTGACTTCAGTGAGTTCAAGACAACTGGGAATTCGGGAAAAAATGAGCTCCGACTAGGAAAATACGTTATGAACGGTCATCCAACTCGGAATTGTAGGTTGTAAACTTGGGCCTCTTTCTAAAGCTACTACCTGAAGATCACTGACGTCATCATGATTCAGCCTTGTTTTTTCTGAGTTCCCAGTTGTCTTGAAAGCACCATAAATCCAGAGAATGCCAGACTTTGATGACAAGGTTTGATCACAAAATTTGCCCACAAAGGACTGCCGCACCACCTTCCTGTTCAAGTGTGGATAGCACAACAAGGTGAGTCCAAAAATGTCTTGTATGCTGCTGCATAAATTATGTAATATGCCAGGGAGCTATGTATACTGTAGCTAAGAAAGTACTACTAAGTGTATGTGGTGTAGTAAGCTGTTAGTAGCACATCTGCCTCACCCTAATAATTTGGTCTATTTTCCCTTCTTAATTTTGCCTACTGTTCTGACTTGGTGGTGCACATGTGGCCTATAACCTGTTTTAGAGAAATGTAATCAGCGAATATTGTAGGCGCTTTTATTGTCTACTTATATGCCCCCTTTATTTATCGTACGGTTCTGACTTGGTGTACAGGGAGAACACTGTAAGAACGGCACATGTTCTGAATTCCGTCGCTGTACATTTCAAAAGTGCTGAACAAATAGTTATATTGACTACATCTGTCCTAGCTCGCTCATTAATGTCTTAATCAAAATTACGGATTGCCTCTTATAAGTAAATGTAAATGATGCTGAATGAACTGTTTCGCAGCTAGACAAGGAATTGGCTGATAGCCAGGTGAAGCAGTGCTAAGGTGTTGGGACTGCTGTTGGGACTCCTTTATGTAGGCCCTAACATTTTGTGGGCACTGGCTTTCACTGTTATAGTGCAATTAATGTATTGTTTAGTGTTGTGTTGTGTAGTGGCTATGCTGGCATGCTCCGAATTTTAAAAAAAAGTGTTTGCCCCACCAAGATGTACATGCTAAAATCGCCAATGTGAATACTTTCCAAATGCACTGTATATCTACGTCAACATGACAAAATTGATAGCCTAAGTTTTTTTCACTCTGCATTTATCTTTGTTTGTAAAAGCACGTGTGAAGGAACATTTTATGTTTGTGCTTTTCTAATAACCAATTCAACTGGGTTCATGCAAGTGACTGATTGAGCGTTCCTGGGAGGAATCCTCACTATCAGTATAAGCAATTTGGCAGTATGGCCAGAACATTGTTTTGAGAACTGAAAGGGGTGTCTCAGTTTCAAGCCTTGTGAGGTTTTGGTCGGTCACATGCATGAACCAAACGTTAATAATGAAATAATGATGAATAATGAATAAGCTAAATCATGTGAATATAACTTGTCTGTGTAAGCAGTATATAAGAGAACCAACGGGACTGCCCCGGCAGAGCTCCTGACAGACGTGTACTACTTGGTGCATTAAGTTTGTTGGAACCTCTCCAGCTTGCTGATAATAAAGAATGATTCATTTAACATTGACTTCAGGTGTCTCTGGTGGTAATTTCCACGACAATATAGCGATGAAAAAACAGTTCCCTCCACCCAATGTAATATGTACTAATTATGGAGTTATTTGTTCATGTATGAAAACATGGGATTCCCTTTGACACATGCCGCTGGCAGTGTCTGGGCCCTCTGGTTGGTTACTGTAATGTGAGTTGAAGTTGTCATGACAGCAGTGGCTTCTGCTTCACTGACCCCCCCCCCCCCTTCCCTAAATACAGCTGATTCTTGTCTCATTATTGGAGAGCAGCAATGACCACATACAAAAGAAATCATTGAAATCATTCTCAGTTCAGATGACATAAAATGGAGGGTTGAGCTTCAGTATTTCTGTTTCCCCGTGTTGCCATTTACCTTTTCCCAACCACCTTTAGAATTTCTTGTCAATAAACATTTTAGTTAGCTTATTACTTGTTATAGTTCTGTTCAGTAGGGCAGCAAAGGAGAAACATGTTAGGTCTGGATTTATCAGGATTAGCCATCTCTATGTTTGTTTTGAAAACTCTTGTTCTTTGCCTTCTGTGGTAGTGAAGGGGTTTAAGACCTTACCCAGACATCTTTATTGGGTACGATACACCCATAACAGCGGGATAACAGAGTACAGTACACCCAAGCATGATAACAGTTAGACAAAAAAAACACAGCAGCTCAAAGTCACTCACAAACTCTAGTTAGGAGTAGACCACAAGCTCAGATCTAGGATCAGGATACCATACCTCCGATTATAACATTAACCACCAGGAATTAAAAATCGAAAATGACTTTAGATCAGCTCTTGTGGCACGTTGTAAGCTCAATACATTCAGTGTTTCTTATTATGCCTGGAGGCCACTGGGTGAGAGTGTGGGTCAATAACAAATGAATTCACCCCCAACGATTATTATCGTATCACAATGTTGAATCAACACACATTAACATGTCACAGAAAGAGAGAGAGAGAGAAACAGGGCAGAGGGCATACTGACGTCTTATTCGATGACTGACATGCACCGGAATCTATTTGTGGTCTGACTTTGCAGTAAGAAGATTACCACTCAAGATCAACCAAAGAGATACGGTAGGTAAGGAGAGACTAGTTGGCATCCAGCGCTAAAATGCAGGCTATAGCTTGGCAGCCTCACACAGTCTTGAGTCGACTCAGGGTTGATATCGGGTTTGTTAGTAGGGACCCAGAAATGAGGCCAGAAGACTCCAGGTATGTACAGCCTGGGTCCTAATGTTGAACCTCTTCATATGACAGACACATCATTTTTTTAAATGACATTGTTTCACACTCCTATTTCACATCTCTTAATATGTCTCTGGCTGTAGACAGCATTCCTTATGCCAGTTTCAAACACTGTTGGAGAGGAGGATTTTTTAAAACAAAATCCCCTTTGCCTATTCTGTCCGGAGGGAATAACACAAGGAATTTTAGCTACAGGATGGGAGAGAGCAATGACCTCTGACTCCTGAGTTGTGACCCCTGTTATCTGATCTCTCATGTAACGCTGGCTGGCCACCCATCACACCGAGAGGCCTGGACACCAAAGGTTGTTCTCAGGACCCCTTGGCCTGGTTACACTTGTAACTTGTTCTGCACTGTTTGTGGACTTGGTGTTGTTCCTAGTTCTTATTGATATGGGCCACTGGCACTGCACTAGTACTGAGAGGCTGTACTGGATGAGAATATTCGAAGAGCATTGACACATCTGAATATGTGAAGAATACTGTTTGAATTGAATAGTGTGCATGCGTGCGTGTGTGTGTGTCCGCGTGCGTAGCATAGAGCAACGTGAAAGACAGTAATGTGTTTTATCCACACAGTTATGAATGTCATACACAACTGGTTATTAGTATGTTAATAACATTAATGGGACATTAGAGGGTGGGAATTGCAGACAGATATCATCACTCGTGTATCAGCTCCTATTGCACTGTCATCATACCCGGTATTAAGTAGATAAGCAAAAAGGCTTGGATCCATTTCCATGATCATCCTGTTCTTTTAATTGACCACTATTTATTGACCCCTGCACTACATTACAGACGGAGGATCTTATTAATTTGTTCACCTTGTCGCTGGAGAACGTGTAGTTTATTTATGATTTAAAAAGGCTTCTGGGAGCCTCCCGAGTGGCGCAGTGGTCTAAGGCACTGCATCTCAGTGCTAGCTGTGCCACTAGAGATTCTGGGTTTGAGTCCAGGCTCTGTCGCAGCCGGCCGCGACCGGGAGGCCCATGGTGCGGTGCACAATTGGCCCAGCGTCGTCCGGGTTAGGGAGGGTTTGGCCGGCAGGGATATCCTTGTCTCATCACGCACTAGCAACTCCTGTGGCGGGCCGGGCGCAGTGCTTGCTGACACGGTCGCCAGGTGTACGGTGTTTCCTCCGACACATTGGTGCAGCTGGCTTCTGGGTTGGATGAGCATTGTGTCAAAAAGCAGTGCGGCTTGGTTGGGTTGTGTTTTAGGGGGCGCATGGCTCTCAACCTTCTCCTCTCCCGAGTCTGTACGGGAGTTGCAGCGATGAGACAAGACTGTAACTACTACCAATTGGATACCACGAAATTGGGGAGAAAAAAGGGGTGAAAAATACTACAACAAAAAAAAAGGCTTCTGAAGGCTTGATTGTATCAACCCCTACAAAAATATTTATGAATTATAATCCACATGATTATTCACATTTCCTGTTGCTGCAGGATTATTTTCCTGCTGTAGCAAACTGACTCAAATGATGATCCTACATCCTGTACATTTCCCTCTACATCCCAAATCTGTGGATATCTACATTACCAAGTGTGAAACCTGGAAAAGCCTGTTAATTATAGCCAATAGCCATGGTGCTTACAACGCCCCTCTCTTTGAATTCAGTTGTTCAACAGATTCCCTCTGCTGATAGACTTTCTTGTTGCTCTATTGTCACCTGGAACACAGTGTCCTTACAAGAGGTTGTTAAGCTCCCTGCCTCCCTCTCACACAAACACAAACAGGTTTGTATTGGCAATTAGTGTAATAGTATGGTATACTATGCATGTATTGTATGTACCTTTATCACAAAACATGTATTACTCACACACACAAGGTGTTACACCATCAACAAAGTGAATTCAACTATATATTGTTCAATGTTTGCTTACAACAAGAGCCAAACAACAACATATAGTAAGAATTGCGATAAGATCTCTTCCGCTTACTATAATGAGTTGAGTCACATCCCATGATTATTTCCCCTTGTAACATTGGTCCACTGTATACTTCTAATGGGTGGTCTGTTTGGGTCAGTGGGGTTTGCTAATAGCATGTTATTATTAGAAGGGCACCTATTGGTAGATTGTTTTTAAAAAAAAGCAGACATTGAATATCCCTTTGAGCATGGTAAAGTTATTAATTACATTTTGGATGGTGTATCAGTACACCCAGTCACTACAAAGATACAGGAGTCCTTCCGAACTCAGTTGCCGGAGAGGAAGAAACCGCTCAGGGATTTCACCATGAGGCCAATGGTGACTTTAAATCAGTTACAGAGTTTAGTGGCTGTGATATAGTAGGTGAAAACTGAGAGTGGATCAACAGCAATGTAGTTACAACGCAATGCTGACCTAATTGACAGAATGAAAAGACAGAAGCCTGTACCAAGAAGGGTGCGACAAACAAAAAAATATACCCTCAGCAGTAGTCCTGTGGGCGAAAACAGCTCACTGATGAGATTCCACATGTGAAAGTGAGATTCACATGTGTGTCGACATATGAAATTTAAGTACAACGTGAAAACAGCTATTTCTCGTGGGGAAAAGCGATTTCACATGTGAAACTACATATTTGTAAAGGCGAGCACACCTGTCTGATATATAGGTTAAGGAAACATGTTGTACTTTGGTATCCAGCTTAATTATAGTACTTGGGTCAATCATTTGGTCATACAGTATCTCCCCTTATAATCTGGAAGTGAAAGTTGACTAGAAAAATACATATTTCATTTTATTTTTTTAAATCATGTTGACACAGTATCTTGTATGTTTGTGGGGTGGATGTTCGCTCTGAATTGGAGCATGTGCTTTAAATCAAACTCCACTCAGCCATTCATGACATATAATTCTTAGGTTCCCTTCAGTAAGCACTCTTCAACTTTTCTATGACCTCATGAACACATAACTATAGTCACTCTCTCCACAAGAGTTATTATGTTTTACAAGGTCAGACTTTGAAGTAATGTGGCATATGAAGAGTCAGTAGCTATTCCCAAACCACAATTTTCCCAAAGGGACGTTTATGACATCAGAGGAAGTGAGGGAGATGAGGAAGCAGTCTAAATGCTTTCCTCTGCTCCCTTGGTAGCTCTGCGCAATATCCACCTCTACACCCCTCCTCTCCCACTCCCAGACTCCAGAGAACTCGACTACCTTCATCTTTCTATTCAACGGACCCCCCCCCCCCCTCCCAAGGAGGCCACAGGATGTAACTAGTCTGTCATAGTTAGAGGAGCACTGTAAAAAAACTTTTTTTTTCATTGGTTTGATTTCTACAGTCGAGTTTAACTGACTCATTCTACTGCCACTGTATTCTGTCACTTAACTTAGGGATCCAGGCATTGTCATAATGCTGACATAGTAGCTATATAACGCTTGCCGTAACTATTAATGACGAGCATTGACATAACAGTGAAAATGATGCAACTGTTCATATCTACTACTACAACCAAGAAGACTCCCCTCATTAACAGATTACACAGTCCAACGCTGGGACTTCAACTTCTTCTGTGGGTGTGCTCCCAACCCATCCAAAGGCCCGCTTCAATTAGACACAAGCCCATTTACATTCCTCTGACATGCTTAGCTGAACCCTTTTATCAACCCTTCCCCGAATACCCCTCTTCCCCTCTGTGAGCCCCCTAAACCCCCCCACCACTTCAACACCCCTCCTCCCTGCAACAAGCCCTCCATGGGTCAGGGTCCTAACAGCACTGTTCTATTTTTCTCTAGCTCTTGTTCAGTTTCATTCCCGCTTGAGACAGTTAGCAGTAATTATAGCCACAGTGGCAGTTGGTTCTGACATTCCTACAGGGAATATTCAAATGGATTTCTTTTGTGAGAGCAGTCCAAGCATTGTGCTGTCTGGTGTCCTTTGGCCTGCTGATCATGTTAAATTGGTTTAATCTCTCATTGAAAGGTCCACCATATCACATCTTCATCAAACATATACCCAAATGTTTTCAATACGTGAGGAGTAGAGCACCTGAGTTATATTGTATTGCAGGACGGCACTCAGTGTGAAGTCATGGAGATGGAGGTGATCTAAGACGTTGTAGCAACATTAGCCATATTATTTAGCCTTTCAAGATCTTTCTGTATTTTTTTTCAGTTATGAGAGCTGAAATAAAATGTCAAGGAAGATATGGTTTTCATTTATTTTGTTTTACTGGGGAGCGCATGCCTGAAATGTGGCTCTTTGCCAGGTTGCAATGACGTGCACTTGATTCCATTTGCACATTGATAATAACAGACTGACTTAATTTAAATGCATAATGAATTGCAATGCCTTTGCCAAGAGCTGGTAGCCTGAGATAAAGGAATAATTGGAGTAATTACAGTTTGGAAAATGCCATACTCAGTGTGTGCTTATAAAGAAGGCTGGTTTCAACTGAACTATGCTGTCCCAAATTCTAAATGACGTACTACACATGATTTATGCTCTCAAGGTTTATTTGAACAGTGAATTATTGCTGGGAGGAGTCTGGACGATGTCTAGTTTAGCCTTTTATGGCTAAAGATTGTGCTGCTGCCAACAATGGAACCGATGGGGCTATGGCTTGTGGAGTTGACAGTATAATTCATGAATAACATGGGGGATAGTACACATCCTTGTGGCACACCTGTGTTTACAGATTACGATGTAAGCACACTCCACTAGGTGTTTGTTTACTGAGAGCATTAACTGGGCCTTACATTGTCAACCTTCAAGTGTATCCTTATAATGTCTGACTTCCTAGAGATGGTAACACTTTATTTGGATAGGCCACATGTAGATGCTCTACAGACTATCAGTAACATTTCAACTACCTATCTATTAGCACTAACCCTTAACTTAACTCTTACCCTAACCCTAGCCCTAACCTTAACCAAACCCTTATTTTAAACCTAACCCTAACCGTAACTTTAGCAAGCAGTTGCTTATCAAGAGATAGTTTGTTGATAGTATGAAAATCTTGACTATCTCAATAAAGTGTGACCCTAGAGATCAAGGTGTCCATTGTGTACCATTTGGCTGGTTGGCCTGGTCTTCTTTGAAAGCAGAGTACCTCATCAACTGGAAGACTGTGAGATGAATGATGGACACACTAGCTCTGTTTCCGAGTCGAGTTTATCACTTGGCAGAGAGTGAGCTGGATCTCCCTGTGGTCCAACTCTCCACGGTGATACAGGAAGTCCCCTGGAAGGGGACCCGGACATCTTTCCATCAGCACAGCAGAGAGTAGAGATTGGCCCAATCACTACATTGTCTTCTCCCTCATGGGGTAAGAGACTGATGATTTACAGACAATTTAAATGATTAGATTCAAAGCACCCTGACAAAGGCTTTTAGCTGAAATGTGTTGTCTTCTAGTAATAAATAACTAGTTGTCTATTCAACTAAGTTAATCCATTATATCAACAACTATACCTAACATACTATACTGTATGTATTTTCAATTTTCTTTGTCTTCGCAAAACTGGCAAGCTACATTTATTTACACTTTTTTTTGGTACAAATCAGAGAGTTCAAAAAAATCATGTTTCCTCTCTGTTTCACTTGATTGAGTGCTCCTCCATATTAATGAATATATTGAGCTGGGGGATGGGAGAGGGTTGTAATAGTTTAAATTGGGACGAGACACACCTTTTATGAGCATGCCTTTTACTTCCCAGCAGGGAGAACTCAGCGGGCTGGCCCTGGTGTTTGCAAACATCCCTTTTGTTCCAGGTGCCAGCTGGTACTTCCCCCGAATGACCCCACTTTCCTTTGTGCATCCATACAGGCGTAGACAGTACTGTCTGGTCTCTTGCCAGACACAAACATTTCTCACTTCATTTTCCTGGAACAATCGACCCCATTTCAATTCACACCTGAGCCAAGGTAAACAGACACAACAAAGTGAGGGGTCTTCCACGTAATGTTACGTAATAAGGGACATTTACTGTGAAGGATCATGGCATGGATATGCCCTGTTGAGGTACAGAGGACCCCTGTCTCTGTTGCCTTGAGCTCCATATCATGATACAGGAACTACTCAGTGAATAACCCATGGAGGTTTATCAAGAAAGAAAGTCATTCGGATAAAGTGTACCGACTAAAAACCCTGAACTACATCCTGAGAGAGTCAAAGGTGATGTCAAAAATAATAATAATCACCATGGTCATTGTAACAATAGCAATGTGTCATAGTCATATTTGTCTGAGAGGTTGGGTGTGCCGTCCCATGGCTTCCCCCTGGCTGCCTCACCTTTTATGGAAGGTTCCCAGCCATTCTAGGGCTCAGGCTCAGGGATGTGTCTGCGTTGTGACCTCACTTCCTCTCTGACTAAGCCCTGTGTCACACACACACATCCTGGGTCAAGTCTTGTGGCCGGTCAGTTCGAGCCAGGTCATTGTTTAGGGGCGTCGTGCCTCTAGCATGGACAGTGTGTACCAACAGATCCCAGGTCAGGAAACAGGGCTGGAAAATAAGACAAAGAACAGTCAAACTTTGGCATGCCATACTGTGGACTGTCCCTGCCATTTGTTTGTGCTACAGGCATTTTACAAGTTAATGGCGAGCTAATTCCAGAAAATAGCTTACGGTTGTGAGTGTGACGAAATCAATGCAGGGCATTCCTCCGGAGAATTTTAGAACTTGGATACTATCTTGTTGGCCTAATGTTATGTGCTAATTTGACTTTGTTGTTCTTCATATTACCATCTCTGGTAACCACACACTATATCAAATAAAATCTAAGTTTATTTGTCCCATGCACAGGATACAGAAGGTGTAAACGGTACAGTGAAATCGTTACTTGATGAGTGGAGTCTATTGTTTAGACATGTAGCTAGCTAACTGAACAATGAATCACAATCCCAACTCATAATGTTACTAATGGCTCTGAGATACGCAATGGCTCTGAGATACACATAATATTACTACCCAGATCACGTTAGCTAGCTAACAGTACGCTTTCACTTGCAATGAAAACAAATTTCTGACTAAATTAGAAATGTATAATATCTGAAAATGTAGCTAGTTAGACTCTCTTACCCGTACTCATGGATGAACGCTTCTCCCTCTCTGTCACGGATGCCATGGTTGCCCTTGGTTTGAAGATGTAATCCAGAGACAAGTGTTTTTTCAACAGCCTTCTGTGTGTTCTCTTTTCGACTCCCTCCGCATATTTGCATTCAAAAGACTGCATTTTCTTCATCTCCTTAGCTATCATCAAATAAAAAAGAATATAAAAAATCCATTATTTCAGCCAATCATGGCTAGCAGGAAGGTTCCTGACTTTTTCTGTGGCTAAACCAACTAGGCTCGTCATTTAACAATTTGTATTCGTATTTACAGATGTCATACACGTTTGTTATTAAGGTACATGAAAGTTACTCCTGTGATGTAGTGATGAGCACCATACGCCTAGTTTCTTGAAACGAGTCACATTTATAACCTTTCTGTTGACAGCAAAAATAAACAGTACTGGGGTACTTTGTTTTCTTATGCAAAACTGTATAAACATGAGTACAATGTTTATATATGCAGCAACATCTCCATTTTAGATGTGATAGCAGGGGACCTGCCTGCCAGCAGGGAATTTGTTCCTTCATTAACAACATCCAGTGTGGCTGTCCCAGAATGAATTGGTCTGGAAAGGCAGGCTTTTGTTTGTCACTGACCAATCATTTTAGCTCAAGAACCTTCAGTAATACTTGACCTCTTGGTGTTTTGAAATTTCAAAGACACAGAGACCTATTGAAATTCATTTTTTGATGTACAAACAAATAGCCAGACATGGACTTACAATGTGATGTTTGCTGCAAGCTTGGCCTGTTAGTTAGTGGGTAAGCTCAAGTTGGTTTAGGACTGAACTAAATGTCCATGGTGCATTTTTACATGGCAGTGCAGGGAGAGAGACCAAGACTCACGACCTGTCCAAATCCCATTTCCTGTTCGACTGAAAGACTCTGAAAAATAGAGAAAAGATGAGGAGAAAGAGGAAACTTGTGAAGGGGGCGTTACTCCAACAAAAGACTCTTTCCTCAGAGTGCAGTTCACCCTTTTCAGGGCTTGGCATAGTTTACTCCGCACCATGGCGACAAGCTGAAGAACTAGCAGTGTCAATGCGCCTGTGTCCTGGTTCCCTCAAGAAAACCTCCACTGGGGGAAGTGAATTTCCCAAAGTTACTGTAACGTTAGGCTCATCGGAAAGACACACAATGTGACGTGACAGACATCCTAATATGTGTTAGGTGGAAGAGTGGACAGTTCTTCGCTCCTGCTATAAGAGCTCAAACTTGACAGAGAGCTTCACAAAATAGAGCCTCTCACCTGATTCCAAACCAATGCTTTCTGACAGAGGAGATCCTAAGTGAAGGACCCAACTGGCCAAAATGTCCAATCAGAGTGATAGTGGGAGTTGCACAGTTCTATATAAGTTACAGTTAGGGATGGGGATGCCCTTCCACAGTTTGCATTTCTAATATCAGTTTTTTTTAAGCCATGCCAAAAGAAGCATGGGTTTGGATCTCACTGACACCATGTTATGTTATTATGCTATATGGATGAGGCAAGTTAGCATGACGATAATGTGGCAATGATACAGTTCATGCATCTGTGTCTTTGAACTTGACCAATATAGGAATAACCCTTTACAGGACAATGCCTATTTGACCTTTGCCTGAAATAATAATATATCCAGTCAGGACAGAAAGCAGTGTACAGCAGCCATTAGCCTTTCTGAATATCATTATCCATATCCACGACACAGTTAAAAATAAGAGTATACTGTTTGCCATGTCAGAACCGCAGAAATGAACGAGCAAAAACAATTTACTGAGTAAATCTATGTATATTTTTTTATCAACTGTTAGAGTACTTGACCAATTCAGTGTGTGACCAAACAGTGATGTTACCATGAAAGAATTAAGACTACACAAGTGGGGTGAGCAAACGAGGTCTACACGTGACACCTAATGTAACGCACAAAACCGTTTGCTTTGTTGTGACTGCATATTACAACGCACACATTAACATTTCCTATAATGCCAGAGAAACCAATCAAAACGGAAACATGTCTTTAATTCCTGCAGAGATTATTACTAGGAAAGATTTTTCTGCTTGAATTTTTCCACTGAAGCTGATGATATTAGGATCTTCCATGACTGAATTGAACACCAGTTTGATAACAGAAGACTAGTGACTTCTCTGTAGCTTGTTCTCACTTCTCCCCTTCCCCACAAGTCTTTCTGGCCACAATGATAAGAGCCTGATATCTCCTTACATAACATTGTTCAAGATCTGTGTGTTTGGGCCAAGTGTGTGTGGTTATTTTTTTTTTGTCCTGTGTTTAAAACATAAAGCACTCTTTTGTCTGAGAAATCTGAAAAGCCCCTCTAATATACGAGGGCTGGCCGAAAGGCTTATGCTGAGCTGGATCCCGCCGTGCTCAGATTTGCCCCCTGACAACAAAGGGAATCCGAACAGCTTTCTGGACAATGGTCTCCATGGAGATTTTTGCTCTCTTGTCCAGCAACAGATTATGTAGATGACTCACACAACTTCGACACGTTGTCACGGAGCCAACGGTTCCAATATTCCACGCACGGTCAGTCCTGGAATGTCCCGAACAGTCTCCCATCTTAGAGACCTTAGTGTTAACCCAGAGCATTAGGCTACTTCTCAAGGCTTCCCACAATTCTGACTTGAATGAAAAGTAGGTTTATGCTGTAACCTTATTCACAGTGAACATCAGGACACCTGAAATAACGTAACTGAAATAACCTGCCGCCCATGCCCTCGAATGATGTCATCTTAAAAAATAAAAACCCCTAACAACACCTAACGAATAGTGACAATTTTACACCATCTCCATTCCGAGTCCTGCATTTGATGATGAATCCCTCCTTTTGGGAATATAGCTCCCATGATTTATTTGTCAATAAAAGGGGAAAAGACCGAACCCACTGGGCACACACTGGCTGAATCAAGGTTGTTTCCACGTCATTTCAATTAAATTACAATGAACCAACATGGGATAGACGTTGAATAAACGTCTGTGGCCAGTGGGAAGCATCAACAATTTCACTTCAGGGGGTTGAGAGACATTCCAGGGACTTCACAGCTAGCCATGTGGAGATGATTACTGGTAAGGGATTTAAAGCCAATTGAAGTGCAGAGCATGTAGAACACATTGTTCCTTGCAGTCTCACCCAATATGGTTGACTTGGCATCTCATGGGCACCTCTACTGATCATCAATCAATCAATCAATCAAATGTATTTATAAAGCCCTTTTTACATCAGCTGATGTCACAAAGTGCTTTACAGAAACACAGCCTTAAACCCCAAACAGCAAGCAATGCAGGTGTAGAAGCACGGTGGCTAGGAAAAACTTCCTAGAATCATGAAAGATCCAGAACACATCATCCCGTTGCATGATGTGTCCTGAGAGCTTAACACTGGCTTTCTTAAATGGCAAGAATCTCTCTGCCATGTTCTGTAGGCCTACCTCTGTTTGGGAAATAAATCAAATTGCAACATTATCATCTAAGATTCAATAATTCAATGCATCGTAATGACCATCCTAAAGTGTTTAAACCTGACAAGGTTGTATTTTTGGTCTGCTTTTTGATGACAGTGCTTCTTTCTGTATGTGGTCAAGATGTCAATAAAGAGTCCCAAGCTGTGTTTTGGGTGGGGTTGATTGGCACTATCTATACTGACTGTGAGAACCGGATGGAGGAAGGAGAAAAGTTCCTTTTTTAGGGCTTCGGAGGGAAAAGGCAAGGATGTGGTGATTGTTATCTTTCATGAAATGTTGTTCTTCCCCTCCCTTTAAGACTTATATTTGACTGGTTGAACTGGTGGAACTCTGGGGCTTGTTTGTTGATCTTAGAAACAAGATTTTAGATAAGTGGTGGATGGGTGGATAATTAGAATTGGAACTCACGTTAATGCTCGTGGTTGGTCAGGGACATTGAAATCCTGCTAAAAGACATTGAAGAGTAAGCTGTTCAGTTTTTTTCCCTTCTATTTCCAACGATGCCATCCATACTACTTGTGCTTGTCAGTGCGTCTTATGTGTGAGTAATAGACATCTAGATATAGGACATACTTTGTTGCAGATGTATGTTTCCATTTAACACTTAGGCCTACCTAAAGTAACATGAAACCCTAGGAGGCCTTGTAAAAACCATAGTAAATTCATTTAGCTTTCTGTACTCTCATTCATTGAGCATTTCCTAAGATCATATTCCTCTGGAATGCTTTATGAGAGCAGTTTAACACTGTAAGTACTCCCACAGGTATTTCACGACCTATGACTTGAAGGGGTTTCAAAAACACCTACGCTACTCCCCACCTTAAAACCACCCCATTTTCTACCTCACGTCTAGGTAAAACTTGTTTGAGGGAAAGCAATAAGAATGGTTGTGGGTTTCCTCTCCACTTTCTTTTCCACTCTTGCTTTTCTTTCAAGGGGTTTCCTTTTCTACACTGACACCCGGCAAGGTCAACAGAACAGCAGTCATGTTACCAAACAGACTAAATTGATGTTGGTGTGTTCCGTAATGTAGTAGGCTACTGGGAAATCGTTTGCTGCACTTAACCTGCCCTGCAGCACCATGTCTCTTTCTTGTATGTATTGCTTTCTTTTAACAGATGATTTGCACTCAATACTTAATTCGCCGTCCAGACCAATGGCTACAGTGTAATGCTAAACTACAACATAAACCTAGAGTTAGTACCGCCTATTGTCTATGCACTCTCGTTGCCTTCGCTGTCATTTTCTAGGCTGCGTCAGGGTATGCTATGCTCAGACGTGACCTCTGAACATGTGACTTTGACTTACAATCTCTGTAGCCCATAATTGTTGATGTCCTGTGAAAAATATACTCCACAAACAATTAATCCATTTAAGTCTGGGTATTTGTATTTGTATGGGTACATACTGTATATCAAACATATACTTGTATGGAGTGGGGGGTGTATTCTACAAAATATGATCAACCCATAGACATTCAAGGCTTTTCTCAATCCAATGATTGTGTTGGTGGAGTACGGTTGTGGAGCTACATATTGGATGCAGATTCTGTTGGTGTTGCGCCTAGAGAAGGACCGAGGCAATGATTGGGAGTCCCGTAGGGCGGCTCACAATTGGCCCAGCGTCGTCCGGGTTTGGCCGGAGTAGGCCGTCATTGTGAAATAAGAATTTGCTCTTAACTGACTTGCCTAGTTAAATAAAGGTTCAAGAAAAACAATGGTGAACCAACCAGATGCAACAGAATGAAGAAATGTCAAAAAGAGAGTGGAATGGGTTGGTGGTGAGATGCCAAATTCAGCTGGCACAAGGGTGTGTGGAATGTCACTGTTGAAGTATCATGATGGATCAATCGGAGCATGATGGAGCATTTCCAGTGCTAGTGAGTAATCAGAGCCCTCCTCTTCCTCATGGGGCCAATGCAGGGGTGTGTATTCATGGATGCCATGGGAAGCCAGGCTTGCCCCCCCAATTTTTTTTTACCAAGATAACTATTAAAAAACATTACATAATTTTCCCTTCAATTCGCAAGAGGCTGAATGTATCTCACAGGAGAAAGCCTCTGAGCGAACGAAACAGCGCCCCCTATGTCTCTCTACGTGTAGGCCATCTATCTGATGCTGTTTGGTCCAAACAAGTATTACATTGTTGCCGCCCCTAGCACTGAACGCAAGGGAAGCCAGCGAGCATTTGGCCTGCCCTGATTAAAATAAAAAGTATGAAATATTTGCCAATCGGCGTTGAGCTAAACTGAACGAGCTCAACTGTGAATGGTCCTGGAGCACCGAAAAAAGTGTCAAGGGAAGCCAGCTTGGATTTTGGCATCACTCCTATCAAATCGCACTGAGAGCATATGTCATTGACAGAGACAACTTGAATTGTTGCATCTTGTTGTGTTGTTGTCCTCCGGTGGCTAGCTAAAATTCTCCTTTTCCTAAATTAGCCATGGACGGAGATAGGGATTTGGGTTTTACTTCATTCTTTGTACTGGCCAATGATTATAATGGCGATTCTGATCCAACCATTAACTCATGCATTGTTGTGCCCCTGGCCTGAAAGGATGGATGTTAAATATGTAACTAGATGTAGAAAGCTAATATTAACTAGCTAACGTTGCCCATGAATGGAAGTTAGGCTAGTGAACAAGCATTTTAGCCAGGTAGCCTAGGACAACAAAAATAAAAGCATGTACTGTATGACAGGGTGATAGACTGTTTACTCAACATGAAAAAGAGGAGGATGGGATTGGCGTTTCTCTACAAGCAGGGTGAGTCAATAGTTTTTCTATTTGCACGAATGCGCACGAACACATGCACGCACACATGCACGCACACAGAAATCAGAACCATGGACAGCCACATCATATTTAGCTTACGTTGATTGGACTAAATTGTTTTTGGTATCTTTTAGTTGTGACTGTGTTAGACTAAACAGAGGTTGATGATGTTGAAATGTTGAAGTTGAAATTGTGCTGGAATAGTGGAGGCAGCTCCTGTTTTCTTTGCGACTTGCGGTAACTCTCTCTGGCTCTACGTTAATAGTTGTTTAGTGATCCAAAAATGTTGGAAATATTAACTTGCTTGATCATGCTGTAGGTCATGTAACTGTCTGTTTGTTATGTTCAATATGCTATCTGGACTTCACCAGACAGAGGTTGCTATCCAGTTTTGTGATAAAACAAATATGTGGAGGAATTTATTCTGCCACTGCTTCTTCTTATTGTCTCGGCCTTCAGGCCTATATATCACGATTGCCAAACAACGCAATTATCACAACACATTGGTTGTAATATGTAGGGGCTTGGTTTTACCGGTGATTTTACCCATGCACCACTGCTGGTCCAATGTCACTTCATCTCCTTACCTCTCTCCTCTGAGAGTCATGAAACAAAGTATGTGGAGCTCATAAAAGCACAAACCACTGTTTCTTAATTCCCTTTTTCCTTTCTTCTTCTCGCCCCTCCATGTACTTTTCTGCATGGCTACTCTCCCACTGACCGCTCGGACATTGGAGGGGAGGGGGGTAACTAGTCTAAGGTCCCAGCTGCTTTGGTTCACATTCGCAACAATGCGAGTCATCAACTGCCCCTGACCGTCTGAGTACACAAAGTAGGATCTGTTAATGAAAGACGACACTTGTCGTTGAAAGTCAGGTGCTATGTTCTCACATTATATAGCGACGGCATTGCAACCCAGTGAATTCTATCTGGTTTCATACGTTTTCAAAACCCTTTTTGTAAAGAAATGTGTCAAGTACAGCAACAATGTGTACTGTAGCAAATTATTATAGTGAAATTATTAGCATAGAAATTCCAGAGATCTTATCTGCATGGGCCATCTATGTGCCCATTTGCTTTAGATTCATACTGATGTTCGCCTCAATTACGCCATGTCGGGAGCAACCACTATAGGAGGAAAAGTGGGCTGAGTCCTGTCGTGGACGAATTCCGTCTAAGTAAAGGGGATCAAAAAATAAACAAAGGAAGAGCAATGGCAGTGGTGCTTCCCAAAATGAAAGACCCTGTGTCTCTCTGCAAGCAGGCTTTTGATCTCACTTAGTTTGATGGTCCGGGAGAGCTGACAGCGATGGTGTCAACGCTCGCTCACAGACGACCAACTGGAGCATGGATATAGATATTCTCCCCCGTCAAAGAATGCACCAAAGAGAACTCTTGAAGGAAGGGTTTCCTTAGTTAGTTTTCCATGTTTTTCTTTTTCCTTTCAGTCATTTTCCTCACTCTATGCGCTCTCTTTCACACACAGACACAAACACGTAAGGATTTAAAGGAAAAAAATATATTTAATTACAAGAAATCACGAGAAAATGTTATGACGTGATTGAATAGTTCTATGAATACATCAATATTTGGTGAAAGGAACCTTTGCATGACAGATATACTGTACACACAGATATACTGTACACACACTCAGAAGAGGGTATGGATATGCCATGTTTCCTTACTGCCCCACCCCCTGAGGGCAGAGGGCTGGGCGGAGCTGAAAACCTGAAGAGACAGAGGGAGCAGCATATGTGATTAATGGGCAGAAGAAATGGGGCACTGGGGATGGAGCTGGGACTCACAGGGGATGGAGCTGGGAGCAGAGACGATGGAGGAGGGTGGTTATTCATGCACATATAGCTTGGGGTGGGGTGGGGGGGGGGGTAATGTGCACAGCTGGTGCATTCCCAGAGATGAAAACAAAAGGATTTCTAATAACACAATTGAATAATTATATTATTGGTATCCTTATTGTTGTATATGTATTATTACTACCACAATTACTGCTGGCTATGCCAATACTTAAAGTAATAATAGGTGTCATACTAAGTAGTCATCTTTGTGTTCACTGCATCCATTAGAATATCTAAATTCATGTTAGTAAGCATACTAAATCAACTGCACCACATCTTCAATACAGATGTTTGTATTTTTTGGCAGGCTATTCTGTTCTTCCTATTGATTTGAATAAAATGAATTCACTTTTTATCTATCTACTACTAACTCATAGCTTATTACTCTGCAATTATCATTCTACAATGGATTTTCTTAGTACATACGTGATAATTCCAGCGGCTGAATGGCTGAGCTATGCACTTTTGATTGACAGCAATTGACTCAGAAATGAGCCAAGGCCATCCCTCACCGCCAAAGGGTTTTCATTGTCCAAAGGAGCATTTAAGTTTACAAACAAAACAGACCTACTAAAGTGATGATGATCATGATGATGATGATTTTAGTTGGTTTAGGTTGTACCAGTTGCCTAGCATTTATGATTATTATTATGATGGACAAATATTCTTATTATTATCACTGTCTTTATTATTTAAAGATTGTAAATCCACAAATTATTAGAAATATTAATAGAAAAACATTATTTTAAGGCACATATATTTGTGTTCTGCACCACATCAAGTGTTATGATGAAACTGGCTCCCATGTGGACTGCCACAGCAAAGGAAGACGCTAAATTACCTCTGCAGCAGAGGATAAGTTTATTAGAGTTACCAGCCTCAGTCCAAATAAATGCTTCACAGAGTTCAAGTAACAGACACATCTCAACATCAACTGTTCAGAGGAGATTGTGTGAATCAGGGCTTCATGGTCGAATTGCTGCAAATAAATCCCTACTAAAGGACACCAATAATAAGAAGAGACTTGCTTGGGACAAGAAACACGAGAAATTGACATTAGACTTGTGGAAATCTGTCCTTTGTTCTGATGAGTCCAAATGTGAGATTTTTGGTTTCAATCTCTGTGTCTTTGTGAGACACATAGTAGGTGAACGGATGATCCCCGCATGTGTGGTTCCCATCGTGAAGCATGGAGGAGGAGGTGTGATGCTATGGGGGTACTTTGCTGGTGACACTGCCAGTGATTTATTTAGAATTCAAGGCACACTTAACCAGCATGGCTACCACAGCATTCTGCAGCGATACGCCATCCCATTTGGTTTGTGCTTAGTCGGACTATCATTTGTTTTTCAACAGGACAATGACCCAACACACCTCCAGGCTGTATAAGGGCTATTTGGAGTGCTGCATCAGATGACCTGGCCACAATCATCAGACCTCAACCCATTTGAGATGGTTTGGGATGAGTTGGACAACAGAGTGAAGGAAAAGAAGCCAACAAGTGCTCAGCATATGTGGGAACTCCTTCAAGACTGTTGGAAAAGCATTCCAGGTGAAGCTGGTTGAGAGAATGCCAAGAGCGTGCAAAGCTGTCATCAAGGCAAAGGGTGGCTACTTTGAAGAATCTAAAATCTAAAATATATTTTAACACTTTTTTTGGTTACTACCTGATTCCATCTGTGTTCTTTCATTGTTTTGATGTCTTCACTATTATTGTACAATGTTAAAAAAAAAAAAGAAGTACAAATAAAGAGAAACCTTTGAAAGAGTAGGTAAAATATCAACAATGGACTAATGAAACAAATACCAAATATAGTTTTTGGGTGGAGTCTTCCTTTTATGGGGAAGGGGGGGGGGGGGGGGGGGGTATGAACTGACAAAAAGATTTGCTTTTACTCAGCCTCTCTTGCGCACGGTGCTCATTCCATGAAATCACGCAGCAAACACACAGAACTCAGCCGCTGGAAAATATAAAAAAGTTTCTGATTCGAGGATTTGTGCGAATATAGGTTGATACTTGGAATATTCTCATTGATGACCACTATTAGGGTAAGGAAACATTTACTTAATTTCTAGACTAGATTTTATTAATGTACATTGCCGAATTAGTTTTGGCGTCTGGTCATCAATAAGAATGCAAATCAAAGTTGTGACTTTAAGTTAATTTAAGTTAATAATAATCATATCTTAAAAACAGAAGGAATCGAAAAAAATACGTTTGAACAAAATAACGTGAGTTTCAAGCGCATTTCAAGTTCATGTTGAGAGATTCCGTTACATAAGTTATTGCAAGTTTTTTTCTGAAGTTTATGGATTTTTTTTTTAAAACGTTGAAAAACATTGAATAAGTGCATTGCTTCCCAATGCGACCCCCCCCCCCCCCCCCCCCCCCCCCCCCCCCCCCCCCGTCTCATTCTTAGCACAGTTCAAAATAGCATATCATGATGATAATTTAGCTCATGCATCAGTGCGATGCTTTTCCATCTTGTGGAATTCAGCATACAGTCCAGAATCAGTTACCATACTAAATATCATATCCCCAAAAATCGGCCAGGTTTACCGACTTTTCTGTTCGTTTGCTTTTATTTGATCACATATTTCTACAAGACAATGTACCCTAATTTACTATTGGACAAAATAATTGCCTCTGTCTCCCATTCACTTGTTTTTACAAGGACTTTTGTTCTGTATTTGTATTTTATGCTGAATTAGTCTACTGAATCGTCAGTCCTCATTTCACATAAAAGTGAATGAGTATTAAATAGTATTTTATTTTATACATTTTATTTTATTTTTTATGACTGTTCTAAATCGGTATTTTCCCTTCTTTTTTTTAAAGGAGTTTCATGATGGAGTCCAAGATCATACTCAGAACATCCTGTGGCAATAAGGATTATTTGATTGCATGTCTGCAATGACAACCTATCAAGTGCTAAGGAATACCATTGCCAGCTGTGCCTTGGCCTGCCATCGCCCCTCAGTGGACTAAGTGGTGGACTACAGAATTTATAGAATTTAAATTCAAATCAGAGCCATGGGTGACTCAATGTATTCCGACTTAATAGCCAGACACTACAACTTCACAGGGAAGCTCCGGAAAGTGGAGCAGGATTCCAGACTCAAAGCGGACTCTGTGGTTTTCATCATTGTATGTTGCTTCATTATCCTTGAGAATGTCTTGGTCCTGCTTACCATTTGGAGGACCAAGAAGTTCCACAAGCCCATGTACTACTTTATTGGGAACTTAGCCCTATCAGACTTGCTGGCTGGTGTGGTGTACACTGCCAACATCCTGCTGTCAGGTGCCAACACATACAAACTGACCCCCACACAGTGGTTCTTCCGGGAGGGGAGTATGTTTGTGGCCCTGGCAGCCTCAGTCTTCAGCCTGCTGGCCATCGCCATTGAGCGCCACCTCACCATGCTGAAGATGAAGTTGCACAACAATGGCAACACGTGCCGTGTCTTCATGCTCATCAGCACCGTGTGGCTGATTGCAGCCATCTTGGGCGGCCTGCCCATCATGGGCTGGAACTGCATCCAGAGCATGCCCAGCTGCTCCACCGTACTGCCGCTCTACCACAAGACCTACATCCTGTTCTGCACCACCGTCTTCAGTGTCATCCTCATGGCCATCGTGGTCCTGTACGCGCGCATCTACGCCCTGGTGCGCACCCGCAGCCGCAAGCTGGTGTTCCGCAAGGTCTCCAACGGCCGCGGCGGGGGTAGCGCTAGCAGTAAGAGCTCGGAGAAGTCCATGGCCCTGCTGAAGACCGTGATCATCGTGCTGAGCTGTTTCATTGCCTGCTGGGCTCCACTCTTCATCCTCCTGTTGCTGGACGTGGCCTGCGACATCCGCATGTGTGCCATCCTGTACAAAGCCGAGTGGTTCCTGGCCCTGGCCGTGCTCAACTCTGCAATGAACCCCCTCATCTACACGCTCACCAGCAACGAGATGCGCCGCGCCTTCCTAAAAACGCTCATGTGCTGCAGTGTCTGCACCCGGCCCTCTGGCAAGTTCTCTCGGCCCATCATGGGTGCAGAGTTCAGCCGAAGCAAGTCGGACAACTCGTCCCACCCCAATAAGGACGAGCCAGAGTACTCGCCAAGGGAGACCGTCGTATCCTCTGGGAATATCACCTCCTCTTCTTAAAGGGCCTTGTGGACTGTTGTGAGAAAATTAGCTCCACTGCTTAGGGAACGTGGATGTGTGTATATATGTTTTTGCGCAGTGTGCAAGTGTGTGTGTGTACATTATGTATATATGTGTATAAGTAGAGTGTGAGTGTTTGTATGCGGTTTTGTTGCACCGTGGTTGTGTCTATGTACAGTGTGTAAGTAGCCTCTTTAGTTTCCATTTGTTTGATCATTTCTCGAAGGGTCTGTCTTTGATGCATGAGAAGAAACTCATCAGAATAAAGGGCTAAACTGGAAGAAAGTGAATATCTCTGGCCATCCAGTAGCCCATGCTAGAGAGTAGAACTGAAAGAGTGTTACAGTTTGTGTCGTCGTCCCCCCCCCCCCCCACACACACACACACACACACGTTGAGGACGGCCAGCACTGAACTGAATTTTTTCATATTCAAAAGACAATGTCATGGGGAAGCACTTACAGTACAGCACCCAACGTGCAAACCTGACTTCTCAGTATTGAGTTCAACCATGTTATTTTTACAGATTGAGAAGAAGCCATTTTAGTCAAAGGTATTTTTTATGTATTGAGTACAGCACTTGTTGTAAAAAGGCTCATTAAAAACCATCAACCAATTATAGGTGTTTACTGATTCTCTAAGGTGTTGATGGAAGTGTGACAATAGTTAGCAGCGTTAATTGTTCTCATTGAAACGTTTAAGAAATACAATTAATGAAGCTCTCGTGTTTCTTCGACTTAACTCTGAAGGCTAGTACAATGTAAATTCTACACCTTGATTAAGAATGTGTTTTGTACTTGCAATTTGTTTTATTTCACTCTTATTCGATACAAGTTATCTTTGTAGCGATGCAATGTAGTTGCAATAATAATTTATATTCTGGTTGATGTGTGACAAAGGTCGTCTTTCTTTTCCCAGTTGTGATTTCTTTTTACCTACCTTAATAAAGGAGGATTCCTTTTAGATTTTGTAGATGCTGTGGCTCCAGCCATTCAACATTTTGCATATTTGCCTGTTCCTCGGTTTCCACTCTCTTGTGAAAACCAGCATGCCCCAATATTAGGGAAGGACACGAGGTCGGAAAAAACCCCACAAGAGATTGACATATAAGGATAAACTCAATAGCAGTCGTCCATTGTTGAAAGCACCGACCCCAATAATGACTTAGATTTTTCATAAAGGAAGAAGTGAACATAGACCTTACTGTGGGCGCACACATCATCAATAGCTCACTGGAATAGTTCGGTGAAACCGCCTATGGTTTGTTCAGTTAGTAAATATGTGTTATTTAGAACCGTTAAACACCCACGGACAAGTACAATAGCGCTTGTCAGTTGTCAATTAATCAGTTTGCCAAACTTCCATGTGACCCCCAGTCATATTTTGCACGTGTTTTTGTTGCAATGTTTTGGTTAGCTCTTAATAAATATTGGAAATAAAAAAGGTTATTGTTGTCTTCTCTTAATGCACACTGAGACCTGGTATGGTAGGCCCAGTACAGAATGTTGTGACATTAAAGCAACATTTATTTTTTTTACCAAGGAAGTTGTCATTTTGTTACAGAAATAAGTTCTGCCACCTAAAGATGGGGGACAGTAGTGAGAATAGGATAAATATATTTTAATAATAGGATAATCCTCTAAAGCAAGTAGTTTGGGGGACAGGTCCACCACCGAAGGAAACTTACCCAGCTGTTTCAGCAGAACAGGAGATGAGGGCAGAGGGTTATCTCGTCCCAGGCTCTCTGTCAAACCGATAAACTGGCAAGCAATAACAAAAATGAAGTTGAACAAAAACTATCAAAACCAACACAAGGACCTCTGATGACATGTTCGATTTCGAATACCAGTATTGAATACTGTTGCTGTCTGGTGTTCCATTCAACATTTGTCCAGATATGTGGTGTAAAGTGCTTAAGTAAAAAATACTTAAAAGTACTACTTAAGTAGTTTTTTTGGGTATCTGTATTTGACTATTTATATTTTTGACAACTTTTACTTCACTACATTCCCAAAGAAAATAATGTAGTTGTTACTCCATACATTTTCCCTGACACCTAAAAGTACTCGTTACATTTTGAATGCTTTAGCAGGACAGGAAAATGGTCCAATTCACACACTTATCAAGAGAACATCCCTGGTCATCCCTGGTCATTCCTCTGATCTGGTGGACTCACTGAACACAAATGCTTCAATTGTAAATTTGTTGGAGTGGGCCCCTGGCTATATGCAAATTTAAAAAACAAGAACATTGTGCAATCTGGTTTGCTTAATATAAGGAATTTAAAATTATTTATACTTTTACTTTTCATACTTAAGTATATTTTAGCAATTACCTTTACTTGTAAGTATATTTAAAACCAAATACTTTTAGACTTTTACTCAAGTAGTATTTTACTAGGTGACTTTCACTTTTACTTGAGTCATTTTCTATAAAGCTATCTTTATTTTTACTCAAGTATTACAATTGTGTACTTTTTCCATCACTGGTCTAGATGCAGGGTTGAATGTTGCTCCTTCAATTTGATGTAGTCTAACCTAGGCTATATTGCACCGAACAGGAAACATTTGATTCATTTTCCTGTTAATAAATTAGCTTTTGCTCCAAAGTTCAACAATTAATATATTTTACACATACTCTGGGTCTTTGGAGTTGACCAGGAAACATGTATTGTTTCATCGTGCTGTAATAGAGAGTAGTGTACCAGTCATGGGTGTATGTATGACAGCATTCAAATCATAGCTGACCCCTCCCATGTAGGCTACTTCATTCTGAATAACAGCTTCTTCCCTCAGGTAGACTCTATCCACTCCCAGAGGGCAAGCTGAACAGATTAAGCCCTCTCATTTCTTGGGGTAATCTTGGGGGCACACCTATTTAAACTTTAGTCTAAGACAATGGGTGGCACTCAAGTCTAGTTCTGATTTACAATAATTAAGATACTTAGCGCCCCCTATGGCTATCTGCTGTTATTGCTTCATAAAGCAGATTCATTGACCGTTTTTGGGACCAAATGTTCATTTATTTTTCTGTATATTTAATTCTGTATGTAACAGGTGTAACACATGACGAGATCCTCCCACTAGGCATACCACGTCATTTCAATGTGGACATTTCAATGACATTTCAACCTTTACTCACCCACTGAAAAAGACAGCCAGAAGTTTGTTGAATTTCCAAGGTTTTATCACTGTGCCTTCAACCATCTAAAAGCACAACCAAATTCCAATGGAAATTATAGATTTTTGGTGTAGATGTCATCTAAATGTGTCATTATTGCGCTTTCAACATTTAAAAGCAAAACAAAATTATAATGGGAATACAATGTCAAATATGTAGTATTTATACAACAACTTATTGTGTTATCACTGTGCTTCATCTAACAGCACAACCAAATGACCTGGATTGCAGTTGAGATTACATTAAAAGTACATAGTGCAAGTGATCAATGCTGTTCGAGATTCTGCACTGATTATTATAGCAATTGTGAAGATCTCCACAAACATGCAACTTTTGCATGCCAACTTGACCTTGCTTGGTTTCTATGACTACATAAGAAGACATTTATAGTTACAGTAACCTCAAAATGTTGCCATGGTTGCGTTACTCATTTTAAGGGTGAATAAATACTGTTACATTACTTTAAGTTAGCCTTAACTTTAGGCTATTTACTGTATTACAAAAGTAATATTGAATCGGTTGATTACTCAACATTAACAGGAGACGTGAATCTAACATATACATTTTTAATTTGTAGAATTCAAGCAAGACTAAGGGCTCTATTCAATCTGTAAAGATTCTGTACACACATTTAAAGGTAATTTCCGATTGAGCCGACATATGCAGCGTTTACTGTAAATGCAGTCTCTGCTAAAGAGGAACATTGCCTTTAAATTTCAATCACAATGTAAAGCTGAACTTCTGCAATGCAGATTGAATAAGAGCCCCAAGTCATTGTCACAGATGGAACTATACAAGCAGAAGATCTCCTTCAAATGTTGATATTTAATTGAGTTGACAAGAAAACACAATTCAATATCCAGTTTGTCTACACATGAATAATTGATATGTTGGACTCACATCTCCATCTCAACCCAAAATCTAAGTTGAAGGGCTACACCGGGATTTTGGCAAGGAGGCCCTTCATCTACTTCCCCAGAGTCAGGTGAACTCGTGGATATCATTTTTATGTCTCTGCATTCAGTTTGAAGGAAGTTGCTAACTAGCGCTAGTGCAATTTCTAACTAGCGTTAGTGCAATAACTAGAAGTCTATGGGTTTCAGCTAGCATGCTAGCTAATGCTCATAGACTGCAATGACTGGAAGCAAATGCCCATGAATGCTAGCAGATACCCATAGACTTCCAGTCATTGTGCTAACACCAGTTAGCATTGACTCAGGAAACTACCTCTAACTTCCTGTATACTGGACACAGAGTCATAAAAGTGGTATCCATGAGTTCATCTGACTCTGGGGAAGTAGGTAAAGGGCTTCATTGCCAAAATCCTGAAGTATCCCTTTAAAGAATAGTGCTATAAATAAAGTTTGATTTGATTTGATTCTTTATCTTAGATTTTTGGTTGAGATGGAGACGTAAATCCAACATATTAATGATTGACGAGTAGAATAAATGTGAAATCAACAAAAGCGTCAAACCCTAGGCCTACAGTGCCTTCAGAACATGTTCCCACCCCTCGACTTTTTACACATTTTGTTGTGTTATAGCCTGAATTTAAAATTATGTTTTTAGAAATGTTTACAAATTCATTTAAAAAATGAAAAGCTAAAATGTCTTGAGTCAATGGCAAGCCTAAATAAGTTCAGGAGTAGAAATGTGCTTAATAAGTTTCATGGGCTCACATGAAACTTAGCAGTGTTTAACATTATTTTTGAATGACTACCTCATCTCTGTCTCCACACATACAACCTGTAAGGTCCCTCGGTGGAGCAGTGAATTTCAAACACAGATTAAACAACAAAGGCCAGGGAGGTTTTCCAATGCTTCACAAAGGGCACCTATTGGTAGATCGGTAAAAAAACCAGACATTGAATATCCCTTTGAGGATGGTGAAGTTATTAACCTAACTTTGGATGGTGTATCAATACACCCAGTCACTACAAAAATACAGACGTCCTCCCTAAGTTTAATGGCTATGATATAAAACTGATGATGGATCAACAACACTGTAGTTACTTCATAATACTAACCTAAATGACAGAGTGAAAAGAAGGAAGCCTGTACAGAATACAAATATTCCAAAACATGCATCCTGTTTGCAACAAGGTACTAAAGTAAAATTGCAAAAAAATGTGTCAAAGAAATTAACTTTATGTCCTGAATACAAAACGTTGTGTTGGATTTGCCCCAAACAGAAGACCTCACTGAGTACAACTCTTCATATTTTTAAGCATGGTGGTGGCTGCATCATGTTATGGGTATGCTTGTCATCGGCACGGAGTAGGGAGTTTTTTTAACATAAAAATAAACAGAATAGAGTGCAGTGCGCACTAACCAAGGTTGCCAGGTGCACGGTGTTTCCTCCGACACATTGGTGCAGCTGGCTTCCGGGTTGGATGCGCGCTGTGTTAAGAAGCAGTGCGGCTTGGTTGGATTGTCTATCGGAGGACACATGACTTTCAACCTTCGTCTCTCCCAAGCCCGTACGGGAGTTGGAGCGATGAGACAAGATAGTAGCTACTAACAATTGGATACCACGAAATTGGGGAGAAAAGGGGGGGTAAAATCCCCCCCCCCCAAAAAAAAAAGATTTGAAAATGTTTGTCTAGCAATGATCAACAATCAACTTGACAGAGCTTGAAAAATTGAAGAATAATGGGAAAATATTGTACAATCCAGTTATGCTTACGCAGAAAGACTCACAGCTGCCAAAAGTTATTTGAACATGTTTTGAATTTTTATGTAAATGAGATATTTCTGAATAAAATGTTCAATACATTTTCACTTTGTCATTGTCTGTAGATGGGTGAGAGAAAACATCTATTTAATCGATTTTGAATTCAGGCTGTAACACAACAAAATGTGGAAGTCTGAGGACAAAGTGAGGGAAATTATCTCAGAGAAATTGAAGATGGACCACAGGAAGATTGAGGTGGAGTGCGCCCACAGGACTGGAAAACCAACTACCGGCCCAGGTGATAGGCCCAGGACGATACTCGTCATGTTCCTGAGGTTCAAGGACAAGGTATCTGTTCTGGAAAGAGCCAAAAACACGAGAGGAACATATATCTTCCTCAACGAGAACTATCCTGAAGCTGTGCGCCAGAAGATGAAAGAACTGATCCCAGAGCTCGTGGGGACATTGCTTACATTCGCTAAGACAGACTCATTGTCCACCCTCCTTCCCAGAAGCCTGGAGGGGATGAGAGAGCCAAGCCTATGGGTTTGTTGTTGTTTGTCAACCCCGCAAAACACACACACACACACCAATTGATTAATGGACTGCTGAATGTAGATTTTTTTTCTCTTGCTTTTTTGATATGGTTTATCTCTGATAAGCTACCCAGGAAAGGGCTGAAACTAGCCCATATTAATATGTGTAGCCTTAGAAATAAGGTTCATGAAATCAATAACTTACTAACATCAGATAACATTAATATATTAGCCCTTTCAGAGACTCGCCTAGATAATTCATTTGACGATACAGCACTAGCAATACAATGATATAACATCTATAGAAGATACAGAAATGCTTATGGGGAGGTGTTGCTGTATATATTCCGAGCCAAATCCCTGTAATGGGACCAATCCTCAGTCATTTGTTTCAAGTGTATTAGTCTATAAATAAATCTCTTTGCCAAAATTCGTCATCTCTCCCATGTCTTTTTCGACTATATGTTTATTGCTTGCCTACATTTTACTCCCTCCTCTATGCTTAATATAACACACATACATGAATTATTAATTTCGGTTTCCTATCCTGATGTGAAGTTTGTTCTATAGAAAGTATTTGACTCTGATGTGTGCCACAAAAAGTATTTGACTCTAGTGACAAAATTAAGGAAATTAGAAGGGGGGGGGGGGGGGGGGATTTCGGCAAGGCCATTTCCTTGCCTGCTGAAATCCCCCCCCCCCCCCCCCCCTTCTATCTTGGGACTGTAAGGCCTGGTACACTTCCAAATCATTTTGGTAGCTCATGTTGACCAGTAGTGTGTGCCACAGGAAGTATTTGACTCCAGCCACAAAATTAAAGGAAATTACAAGGGGAGGAGAATTAATGGCATGACAAGAAAGTGGCCTTGTCGAAATCCTCCTGTTTTATCCGGTGTCCTTTGTGAATTTAAGTATGCTCCCTAATTCTCTCTCTCCTTTTCTCTTTCTATCTCTCTCTCTTTTTATCTCTTTCTTTCTCTATTTCTCTCGGACGACCTGAGCCTAGGACCATGCCTCAGGACTACCTGGCCTGATCACTCCTTGCTGTCCCCAGTCCACCTGGTTGAGCTGCTGCTCCAATTTCAGCTGTTCTGCCAGCAGCTATGAAACCCTGACCTGTTCACCAGACGTGCTACCTTGTCCCGGACCTGCTGTTTTCGACTCTCTCTCTACCACAACTGCTCTCTCCAACTCTGAGTGATCGGCTATGAAAAGCCAACTGACATTAACTCCTGAGGTGCTGACCTGTTGCACCCTCTACAACCACTGTGATTATTATTATCTGACCCTGCTGGTCATCTATGACCTTTTGAACATCTTGGCCATGTACTGTTATAATCTCCACCCGGCACAGCCAGAAGAGGACTGGCCACCCCTCAGAGCCTGGTTCCTCTCTAGGTTTCTTCCTAGGTTCCGGCCTTTCTAGGGAGTTTTTCCTAGCCACCGTGCTTCTACATCTGCATTGCTTGCTGTTTGGGGTTTTAAGCTGGGTTTCTGTACAGAACTTTGTGACATCGGCTGATGTATAAATACATTTGATTGATTGATTATCATGTCACCAGAATAAAACCCTAAAAATGTATTGGAAATGAGCATCAAGCTCATCACCTTGCACTTTCACCACCCAGTGAAGTTCATCATCATTTATTTCATCTTTAGCCTAATAAACTACATGATTGCCTGACGAGTCGTATTGGGAAGATCACACACTCATAACGCCAAATTTACTTCGATATGATTGTTATATCAGTATATGCTCACAAAAGCGTTTCCACCAACATTTCTTTAATAATAAATTTTACCAACACAAAAAGATCCCACCATGTCGAGCCTACTTTGTTTTGTTGACATTTGAAAAGTTTACTGAAACATTTTCTGTTTCCATCAGGACATTACATGTACTTTACTTGCAAAAAAAGGTTGAATGGAAACTTGGTTAGTGAGACAGAAGCGTATACTATACTAAATTAAAATAATTATTTGAACAAAAATGTGCAGAAAGTGTGGTTTCAATTATTTAAAAAAAAATCTAAATAGTGTGCCACCACTGGCATTCGATCCCATACCTCACGTGATCAAATGAAACTGACTTCATTGTAGCGATGGGCATTCCGGCTCTTTTCAGTGAGCTGTTTGGCTCAGCTCACCAAAAAGAGCCAGCTCTTTTGGCTCCCAAACGGCACTTTAAAAAAAAACAGTTTGGGGATTTTTTCAAGTCAAACAGTTTGCAATAGTTTGACTATGATTCTAATTAAATTATTGAATGAAATCATATTCTATCTTAACCACAATGTATTTAAAAATGCATTGGTTTGTTATGAAAAAGAATGCTATTAAACATGTGCATATAAAGTATAACATTTTAATGTATATGAACAAAGTGCATATAAATCTAAACATTCAAATCGAATACAATCTGAACAGCATAATAGAATATTGCACCATATCAAAGAAAAATAAATAACAATTTGCAAAACTGCAGCATCCCACAAATTGAAATAAATGTAAACAAGGATGCTATTACACATGTGCATTTAAAATATAACTTTTTAATGTATATAAACAAAGTGCATATAAATGTAACAATTCAAATCGAATACAATCTGAACAACATAATAATAGAATATTGCCCCATATCAAAGAAAAATTAATAACAATGTGCAAAACTGCAGCATCCCACTTAAAACATTAAACTGGTCCCTCTTTTCTCTCTCTTCTTTATTGCCATGTTATAACCAGCAGCACACAGCAATGCTGACCATATTTTGCTTTTATGGGGGATTTGCATTCAGAAATGCAAGCTGCCTCACTTTCGAGTGGCTGGTGCGGTTTCTTATCTCATTAATTATTTGTTCCGTTTTCGAGAAGATCCTCTCAAAGGGAACGGATGTGGCCACTATGCAGAGTCTCCCTGTCATGCCTTTAGTAAGCCGTGGGTAGACAGAGGCCTTGTTCCTCCGCCAGCTCAGAGGATCTGCTCCTCCAAATAGGATCGGACCTCCATTATGGCATCTGCTGAGGGATTCCTTTGTGCTGCATCCCCAGTTGTTCTCTTGTCAAACAGCATCCAAACAGCAGACGTTTGTGGCACTACTGCTGCTGCTTCTGCTCCATCTGATCCCTCTTCTTCCTGTTGACCTGGTGCCTGAGCCAGATGACTGCTGGGGTTGTCCCTCCCTGCTGCTGAGTTTATTCTTTGAAGAGCCTCATCAAACGCTCTGGCATCACTGAAGGCTAACTTCTTACACCTGAGGTCAAGTGCAGCGGTTTTGGATAGCACGTGATTATATTCCATTCTGTGGAACTTTCTGTCCATTGATGAACATAGGGTGTCCATCGACTCTGTCACATGTCCTGTGGTTACATTTGCTCCTCTCTGGCGGCTGGCTGTGATTCGCTGCAGACCCTTACACAGGAGTATCGTTTTTGAGGCTGTCACATAGCTGAAAAGAGAGAACAGTAACTTATTACTTCAGGTTAATGTTTTGTCTACTGATACTACATTCTCATCTACTGCTCATAAATATATAAAATACTGGATTAAATAATGATGTAGTCATAACTGCTTGCTCTACCTCTCTCCACTGATCTCCACAGTGACCTGCTCAAAGGGTTCCAGGACTCTGCACACCTCCTCCACCACCTCCCATTCCTCTTGGGTCAGAGCATCAACAGGTGCATTGACAATGGCCAGGGTAGAGATGATGGCATCCTTTGACTCAAGAAACCGCTTCAACATATAAAATGTTGAATTCTACCGTTTAGTGCAGTCTTGTTTAGGCCTCAGCTCAGGCATCCCCATCTGGCGTTGTGTAGACTTTAGTTTTTCAGCACCTACTGTGCTCATGTGGAAGTATTCCACAGCTGCTTTCACTTTGTGGGCTTCATCACCTTCAGAGCATCTCTTACAATCAGGTTGATTGTGTGGGCAAGACATGGACGATGGGTCCATTTGAAATCTTTCATGTTAGCTGCATTGTCACTAACACAACAGACCACTTTTCCATCTACTTGCCATTCTCTGGCCACTCTGCCAAGTTCTCTGAGGTGTGTCTGTCGCTGAACTCAAAGCAGTCCAGAAGACAGCTAGACATCGAAAAATCTTCAATGAAGTGACATGTAACCGACATGGGTTTGAACCTGGGTCCTCTGTCTCGCCAACACAAGTGACTGCCCGCGAGACAACATGCAAACCATTTGAGCTATACAAAATGTATCAACTGGATAACTCCCTCAGCAACAATCCAAGCTTCCTGTGGAGTGAGGTATGGCACGTTCCTAACTCTGTTACACTGTGCTGACATGCTTTCCTTTGCACTGCAGGCGGCATGGTAGTCACAAGGTCAACATGGAGTGGTAAGACGGCAATGCCATATTCTGCTTGAGGACTGAATGTTTCACCATGTTCTAACAAACAACCCCCTTTACAGATAAAAGTAACATGGATCAATGTGAATTCATCTGACATTCTGGAGGGAGATTCATTGGGAGTTATGTGTGGAGTTGCCATTGACTACACTGTTGTCTTTATAGAGGTAGGAAAAAGTTGCTGCAAACCAATGGTTACACATATGAGTTCCTCATGTCCTCACAAGAGCTGCTGGGAGAGAGCCCTGTAGGGACACGGACAACCTTGAGGTGTGACTATGAGGCTGCCTGTGTCCAAGGACAAACGTACAGTGGTGGTTTGAGGGGAGGTGCCTATGATGTCTACTATGGTTATATTCATCCTGGTTTATAGGGACCACTATTTTCAATCTTAAGTTGCTTAAATTATGCCAATTATGCCTACAGGGGCCCCCTCAAGGGTGTGTGCTTAGCCCCCTCCTGTACTCCCTGTTCACCCACGACTGAGTGGCCGTGCACGACTCCAAAACCATTGAGTTTGCTGACAACACAACGGTGGTAAGCCTGATCACCGACGAGGATGAGACAGTTTCCATACCAAACGGTGATGCAGTTTCCCTCGCCTCACCTGCATCTACTGCTGCAAGTCCTTCAATCAGAAGGGCAGCCTGGACCGCCACATGCGGCTGCACATGGGCATCACACCTTCGGTTTGTCGCATCTGCGGCGAGAAGTACACCCGGAGATGTGCTGTTTAAGTTCTCAGGCTGAGAATTGTCTGCACCTGCTGATAGTCACGCAGCCTCAAGGCAGAGATAGTAGAGTGAGAAACCACAGTCTAGACATCTCTAATTGCATTTTATTTCTAAAGAGTTTTATACCAAGGTTCCTGTGTCTGTGTCATCTATCAGGAAGACTGATTGTTAAAGGAAACTTACATCACCCCATGCAAAGGACCACCCAACATTTGGCGAGCTTGCCAGGAGAGAGTGACTACTGCGTCTGGATGATCTTGTTCCCAATGTGCAGCGCATCAAATGATAAGGTAAGCAGACGCCTATTAAACCAGAAGTCTGAAATTAGAAAAAGCACTGTGTGGTTGATGACTCTTTCCAGTATGTAAGTGGCACCTCACTCATGGGGTTGATAATTACAGGAACAGTCGATACCTAAATGTATGTACAAACCCGTAATAGGATGTATATGTGATAAATGACACAGAATCCCAGGTGTAATAGTTAGAAATTCCTGAGGGTCTAATGGAACATTGTGTCAGGAACTTGGTTATAGATTAGGATGAACCAAGTCAGTACTGAGGTACTGGGTGACAAGTGATTGAAAGTATTATATGCGCATGGTGTTCTTACCTGAGGGAAGACACTGGTTTTATGTATGGTGTTCTTACCTGAGGGAAGACACTGGTTTTATGTATGGTGTTCTTACCTGAGGGAAGACACTGGTTTTATGTATGGTGTTCTTACCTGAGGGAAGACACTGGTTTTATGCATGGTGTTCTTACCTGAGGGAAGACACTGGTTTTATGTATGGTCTTCTTACCTGAGGGAAGACACTGGTTTTATGTATGGTGTTCTTACCTGAGGGAAGACACTGGTTTTATGCATGGTGTTCTTACCTGAGGGAAGACACTGGTTTTATGTATGGTGTTCTTACCTGAGGGAAGACACTGGTTTTATGTATGGTGTTCTTACCTGAGGGAAGACACTGGTTTTATGTATGGTGTTCTTACCTGAGGGAAGACACTGGTTTTATGTATGGTCTTCTTACCTGAGGGAAGACACTGGTTTTATGTATGGTGTTCTTACCTGAGGGAAGACACTGGTTTTATGTATGGTGTTCTTACCTGAGGGAAGACACTGGTTTTATGTATGGTGTTCTTACCTGAGGGAAGACACTGGTTTTATGTATGGTGTTCTTACCTGAGGGAAGACACTGGTTTTATGTATGGTGTTCCTACCTGAGGGAAGACACTGGTTTTATGTATGGTGTTCTTACCTGAGGGAAGACACTGGTTTTATGTCTGGTGTTCTTAACTGAGGGAAGACACTGGTTTTATGTATGGTGTTCTTACCTGAGGGAAGACACTGGTTTTATGTATGGTGTTCTTACCTGAGGGAAGACACTGGTTTTATGTATGGTGTTCTTACCTGAGGGAAGCTATTGGTTTTGTTTTGATATATGTATAATTGGTGTCATTATAGATTTGGTGTGGAACAATTGTTGTATGAGTTGAGTGTATTTGATAACAGTGAATGGACATATGCTAGTCAATATCAAGAATTTCTATGTACTGAAAAAAATCTAGACTGGTATAGACAACAAATCTTTAAGACTAGTACAAGAAGGGATACATTTGCGGATTGCATATTGAGAAAGACATGTTGTGAGTTTACTCTTCCATTACATCCACAAGAGAGGAGAGAGGGAGACCCCCGTACTGAAGTTAAAATACAATTGAAGCCAATTGTGGTTATTTACCACACATATGTGTAACCATTTACAGTAGTGTGGTTAGTGAATAAATGTAGTGAAACTAAAGAAGAAGAGGGGTTAGAGGAAATAGAACTGCGTTCGGTATATCATCCTATGTTATGGTCTACTACCCGTATACAGGGATAGAACTGGGTTTTTCTACAGTACCATACAGATAAGTCACTCAGTCCACATTACATAGAACCTGATTAAAACAAAATCACGGGGCACCATGACAGATTCAACCAAAGGCAGTGCAGAGACAGTGGATCCCACACCAATGAAGGGTGAGCCTGACCTCTGACACTGGCCTGACTGATGCTGACTTGGAGCTTTTCGTTGACGGTTCTGCCTATATGGATCAAACTACAGGGAAGAAACTTGCAGGGTTTGGTACAGTGTCAATTGATAGAACCACTCACATACAAGAACCATTACCAGATACTTTCTCAGCTCAACAGGCTGAACTTTTGACACTAACCACTGCCTGTAAAATGGGAGAAGGGAAAAGGGTTACAATTTTCTCTGATTCTGCATATGCAATAGGTGTTTGTCCCTCCTGGTGTGGTGTCTGGAGGAGCAGGGGTTTCCACAATGCTAGTGGAAGTCCTATTCGGAATAGAACTATGGTTTTAGATCTCTTGGAGGCTATGATGCTGCCCTCTGCTTTGGCTATTGTGAAGGTTGCTGCTCACACTGGGGGGGAAATGTTGTGAGTATGGGTAACGCCATGGCAGATGAGGCTGCTAAATTGGCTGCCTCCAAGTGTCATAGCCACTCCATGTTCTTCTCTGCTACTGTTGGGAAAGACACTGATGATTTGGCATCTTAACAGGCTTTGGATGCTGGTTCTCATTTGGTATGACAACAGCGGGGTCATTTCCCTACGCCAAGAGGACCATTTGTCCATCTTGCCATGGATTTTATAGATCTTGCAGAAAGAAAAGAAAGGACAAGGTACTGTTTAGTCCTTATTGACAGGTTCACCAAGGTGGGTGGAGGCCTTTCCCACAACACACTGTGATGCTAAGACAGTAGCAAAGCTATCAGTGAGGGAGATTATACCTAGATTTGGTGTTCCTGGGGTTTATCTGCAGACAATGGTACCCACTTCACTTGTGATGTAGGGAAGCTGGTAGCCATAATGATGGGAGTGGACCAGAAATTTGTGTCCATCTACCACCCCCAGAGTAATGGGGTTACCGAGAGAGCTAAAACAAGGGTTAGCTAAGGCATGCCACTCCACCAAGAAATCTTGGTTGGATTGTTTACCAATGGTGTTAATGAAAATGTGCAGCTATGTTAATAAAGACCTGGGGTGTACACCAAATTCATTTTTGACAGGATATCCATGAATGTTTCCGCACACAGACCCATGACTGACAGACATATAGACCTCACTCTAGCTGAAGGAGTACATGAAAGAGCTAAGTACTATTGTCAGATCTCTCCACTCTCACACTAGGAAAGCTCAGGAGGAGGTACCAGGTGAGGACCCCGACTATCTGCCTGTGGAGGTTGGAGACGGGGTCAAAATCCGGGTCCACAAGAGAAAATGGAACCAACCAAGATGGATGGGGCCATTCAAGGTAACCATGGCAACACCAACCACAGTCAGAGTTCAGGAAAGGTCTGACTGGCCCACCTGCCAGAAGGTGTTCACCCCACAGGAGATGATGGAGCCAGACACAGCCTAAAATAAGAGGCAGAAGCAGATGTGAGTCGAGACCAAAGACTTGAGAAAGATGAAGGGCAAGACCAAAGCCATGAAGAACCAACTGTTTTACATGATCAGCAAGTGTATGTTGAAAACCCTTGGGGGGTATAAGAGAGGGAAGACAACAACATGTGGTTGTTGGTGGTTGACTGTGTTGGCTCTATCCACACTACTTGTTTGTGTGGGTGATGCCGTACCTGTCAACACGTGGGTAAAGTTTGTTCGAGACTTAGGTAGAAAAGTGTCCCCAAACGGGACTGTGGTGTTAATGTTGTCTAAACCCAAATCCATGAGAGAGTTGTTTGGTTCAATGAGTAGACCAATGGCAGAGACAGACCAGGCCTGTGGAATGTTGTATTTTATGAGGAGGGCAAAATAAAAGCAGAGCCAGCGTAATGGTTCACTGGGAAATTTGGAAATGTTATGTTCCAGATTTGAATGGGTATCTTTTCATTTGTAGTTCCTGTGTTGATAGGCTTTTGCTGTGTTTTGATTTTTTGTTGTCTTGGTAAATGGGCAGTGAAGAAGACCATGCCTGGTTTAACAGTATTGGCTTTACCTGCCTCATATGATGAACACTATGAATCCACTGGTGTTGACCCCAACTATGACCCTCTCGCTTGCCCAACTGACCCAGAGGATTATTACTATACTACCTATATGTGAATGGTTCCAGATGTCTAACGTCGATTTCTGTACATGGTTATATGAGACTAGGTAGTCTCAAAGGGGGGAATTTTGGGGGTTACCTTGGGAGTCAGGTGTGGGGCTACACCAATGTCATGATTACTGCATATATGTGATAACCTTTGTATGCTTGCAATGCGCAATGATGGAAAATTGAGATGTACTGCTTTAGTTCTGAGAATTGTCTGCACCTGCTGATAGTCACGCAGCCTCAAGGCGGAGATAGTAGAGTGAGAAACCACAGTCTAGACATGTCTTTCTCATTTGACATACTTTGTATCTAATCTCTGTCTCTAATTGCATTTTATTACTAAAGAGTTTTATACCAAGGTTCCTGTGTCTGTGTCATCTATCTGGAAGACTGATTGTTAAGGGAAACGTACATCACCCCATGCAAAGGACCACTCAACAGTTCCATTTACTGCGCAGTACTTTAATGCCACTACTGCAGACAGCCAATGCCTCTCAGTCTGGGACAGGAAAGGAAAATGATTGCTGAGGCCATCAACAGCAGCAGTATTGCCAATCAGATTTGTACATACCTTAACTGTTGGGTTGTTTGTCAAGTAAAGTGGCATAAAAAGTTATACTGTGGAAAATTATATTTACAGTGCCTTGCGAAAGTATTCGGCCCCCTTGAACTTTGCGACCTTTTGCCACATTTCAGGCTTCAAACATAAAGATATAAAACTGTATTTTTTTTGTGAAGAATCAACAACAAGTGGGACACAATCATGAAGTGGAACGACATTTATTGGACATTTCAAACTTTTTTAACAAATCAAAAACTGAAAAATTGGGCGTGCAAAATTATTCAGCCCCCTTAAGTTAATTCTTTGTAGCGCCACCTTTTGCTGCGATTACAGCTGTAAGTCGTTTGGGGTATGTCTCTATCAGTTTTGCACATCGAGAGACTGAAAGTTTTTCCCATTCCTCCTTGCAAAACAGCTCGAGCTCAGTGAGGTTGGATGGAGAGCATTTGTGAACAGCAGTTTTCAGTTCTTTCCACAGATTCTCGATTGGATTCAGGTCTGGATTTTGACTTGGCCATTCTAACACCTGGATATGTTTATTTTTGAACCATTCCATTGTAGATTTTGCTTTATGTTTTGGATCATTGTCTTGTTGGAAGACAAATCTCCGTCCCAGTCTCAGGTCTTTTGCAGACTCCATCAGGTTTTCTTCCAGAATGGTCCTGTATTTGGCTCCATCCATCTTCCCATCAATTTTAACCATCTTCCCTGTCCCTGCTGAAGAAAAGCAGGTCCAAACCATGATGCTGCCACCACCATGTTTGACAGTGGGGATGGTGTGTTCAAGGTGATGAGCTGTGTTGCTTTTACGCCATTGCATTGTTGCCAAAAAGTTCAATTTTGGTTTCATCTGACCAGAGCACCTTCTTCCACATGTTTGGTGTGTCTCCCAGGTGGCTTGTGGCAAACTTTAAACAACACTTTTTATGGATATCTTTAAGAAATGGCTTTCTTCTTGCCACTCTTCCATAAAGGCCAGATTTGTGCAATATACGACTGATTGTTGTCCTATGGACAGAGTCTCCCACCTCAGCTGTAGATCTCTGCAGTTCATCCAGAGTGATCATGGGCCTCTTGGCTGCATCTCTGATCAGTCTTCTCCTTGTATGAGCTGAAAGTTTAGAGGGACGGCCAGGTCTTGGTAGATTTGCAGTGGTCTGATACTCCTTCCATTTCAATATTATCGCTTGCACAGTGCTCCTTGGGATGTTTAAAGCTTGGGAAATCTTTTTGTATCCAAATCCGGCTTTAAACTTCTTCACAACAGTATCTCGGACCTGCCTGGTGTGTTCCTTGTTCTTCATGATGCTCTCTGCGCTTTTAACGGACCTCTGAGACTATCACAGTGCAGGTGCATTTATACGGAGACTTGATTACACACAGGTGGATTGTATTTATCATCATTAGTCATTTAGGTCAACATTGGATCATTCAGAGATCCTCACTGAACTTCTGGAGAGAGTTTACTGCACTGAAAGTAAAGGGGCTGAATAATTTTGCACGCCCAATTTTTCAGTTTTTGATTTGTTAAAAAAGTTTGAAATATCCAATAAATGTCGTTCCACTTCATGATTGTGTCCCACTTGTTGTTGATTCTTCACAAAAAAATACAGTTTTATATCTTTATGTTTGAAGCCTGAAATGTGGCAAAAGGTCGCAAAGTTCAAGGGGGCCGAATACTTTCGCAAGGCACTGTAGTATACCAATTAAAAAGACAAACAAACAAAGGACATGTTGGATTTTTTGTTTGATCTGTGGAGTAGTTTGAAAGTGTGTACTTAATGAAGGTGGTGGAGAGTTTCAGTCTTCTATGCTGACTCCTGAAGTCCAGAAAGCACATCAGACTGAACAGGCAATCGAGGGCAACATTAATATAAAAGACATGGATGGGGAAGCAGATGGTGAGGGGAAAGAAAGAGCAGTGTTTTAAATTACATTTACACCCAAGAAACCCATTTTTCTGCCCGTAGTTGCATGATTATGAACTATAAACTAAATTCCATAAATTCTTCCTTAGAGGATTATTTGTCTAACCCCCCCCCCCCCCATTTTTATTATATCAGAAAGTCAAGTTATGAAAGTGATCTTTTCAACATCCTCAACTTTCAATCAATCAACTTACAAACTAACAAGCAAGAGGAGATAGTCTACTGCACTTTTTTTTCTCATTTTTGCTACTATAAGTAAATAAATACATCAGGAACTACAAGCACCATAAACATCTGTTTGACTTCAAAGTAATGCATTCTGGGAACAGATGTTATTTTATCGAGCGTCTTCTCTGTTCTCTGAGGGCTTGTCAATGAGAAGAGAACACCAATTCCCATCATGCAAATGTACTTTTTCCCTCGAAATTGTCCCGTCTGCCGTATCACGAAATGGGAAAATGAGAGCTGAGAAAGGAGTAACCAGGCAGATGAAATTGAACATAAGTTAACGTGCACATAGACACATTAAATATGGAACAGTACCGCAGTTGTATTACGACGGTTCGTTATGACATAGAAGTTGTACGGTGTTCTGTCTTTCTTCGTTTTTGTTGTTAGCTACATGGACGTTGAACTAGCTGGCTAACGTTAGCCACCTCCCTGTCGCGAGCAACGCCGGGGTGGATATCTTCGTTTAGGCTTCGGCTCATCACCGTACTGCAGTATGTTACAGTGGCTAAAAAGAGGGCCAGGGCTCGGTTATAGCATTTGAGCGTTACCGCTGTGCAAAAACAGCGTCGGTTCAAACCATTGGTCAAAAATGCACAACCCTTTGCAAGCTATAATTAATTCCATATTCTATGCAAGTTAGCCAGCCAGCTTAGTCAGTAGTTAATATGATGGTGCAGTACAGAAATTAATTGCAAGTAACGTTTCAGTGCCCGTGGTACAGTGCTGCCGTTGTATTCCCGAAAAGGTAAGAAAAGTTGTCCTCTTTTGCTAAGTAAGCAAAGTTTCTTGGTTAGGTTATCAAACAGTTAATCTCCAAGATATCTGTCCACTAGTTTCCAACTTGGGGATCATACAAGGCAGCATGGAGCGAGGAGACACCATGGAGCGAGGAGACACCATGGAGCGAGCTGGCAGCATCCAACTGGACATCCCTGACTTCAGCAACTCTGTGCTGTCCCACCTGAACCAGCTGCGTATGCAGGGGCGGCTGTGCGACATTGTGGTGAACGTGCAGGGCCAGAGCTTCCGTGCTCACAAGGTGGTGCTGGCTGCCAGTTCCCCTTACTTCCGAGACCACATGTCGCTGAGCCAGATGAGCACCGTATCCCTGTCAGTCATCCGCAATCCCTCTGTGTTCGAGCAGCTCCTCTCCTTCTGCTACACCGGGAGGCTGTGCATGCAGCTGGCGGACATCATCAGCTACCTGACAGCTGCCAGCTTCCTGCAGATGCAGCACATCATCGACCGCTGCACCCAGATCCTGGAGGGCATCCATCTGAAGATCAGCCTGGCGGATGTGGAGGAGGAGCTGGGGGCCGGAGTGAGGCACAGGGGGGCTGGGAGCTTGGAGGCCAGAAGAGGAGGAGGGGGGTTAGGAACATCAGGGGGCTCGCGCTCCCTTAGCCCGCGCCACAGCAGCCCCAGGGTTCTGGGCCTTCGGGGAAGCAGTGCTGGAGGGGCCTTGGATATCCGGGAGGTGGGGAGCCCAGCGGGGGAGTCCATGAGCCCCCAGATGGTGGAGCACAGCGGGCTGGGCCCAGAGGGGCTGGCTAGGGGGGTGGTAGTGGGCAGCAGGCTGGGGAAGGAGCCCATACTGCGCATCAATCGGGCTGGCCAGTGGTACGTGGAGGCTGAGTCAGAGAGAGGGAGTGGTGGTGAAGAGGGGGAGTCAGTGCGGGTGGTGGACGGGTTGAGGATAAAGACTGAGAGGTTGGAGGAGTGGATGGGGGCCGATACCCAAGAGGAAGGGAGCGGGGCGGAGGAGGGAGCAGCCATGATGATCGACACGTCCGGGCGCAGCTCATTGGTGCAGGAGGGTTTTGTCACGGGGACCAAAAGCTCTCAGCCCTCCAGCAGCTTCAGTGAGACAGAGAGGTGGGTACAAGTTCCAGGGAAGCAGGCCCTTCATGGTTTCATCTATGCCTTTATATAACGGGAGAGTGTGCATGCAAGTTTTGAACTGCAGTCAAATTCAGTACAAAGTACCTCAGAAAAGCACTTTGGGTAATATTTAAAGTTGAGTGAAAATTCAATACAAAGTAGCCTACTATATGTATTACTAATGGAAGATGGAGTGCTAAGGTAAATGGCAAGGTGGAGCTACTCACCGAACTGAGGTTTATGGATCCAGTATCTCTATCCTGTTAGGTTTAGTCCTACTGGCAGTGTGGTGGTGATGGCCGAGAGACAGAGAGCCAAAAGTGAGTCACCCAGCAGAGCGGACAACCAGCGCCACACCAGCTCACAGGTATGTGTCACCCTCATCGACTGGTATTCTACCCTGGTGGTCAGCACTATGCATTCCCAAAGTCCACCATACATCGCTAGTCCTGTGGTTTGTTTGCCAGGGGGAGGAGCAGGCCGTGTTCGACATGGGTGGTTACGAGGAGTACCTGCGTGAGCAGGTGGGTGACCGCTGGTTCCGCTACAACCCTCGGCTCACCTGCATCTACTGCTGCAAGTCCTTCAACCAGAAGGGCAGCCTGGACCGCCACATGCGGCTGCACATGGGCATCACACCTTTCGTTTGTCGCATCTGCGGCAAGAAGTACACCCGCAAGGACCAGCTGGAGTACCACATTCGCAAGCACACAGGAAACAAGCCCTTCCATTGCCACGTCTGTGGCAAAAGCTTCCCCTTCCAGGCCATCCTCAACCAGCACTTCCGCAAGAACCACCCGGGCTGCGCCCCTCAGGAGGTGGCCCACAGTGCCTCCCCAGAGACCACCACCGTCTCCTCCCGGGGGGGCCAGAACGAGGAGGAGTCGCCCAGCCAGGAGGAGCCAGAAGGGGGTAGCAATGGAGGAGGGGCCTCTTTTGGAGAGGGTGCCCAGGCCTCGGTCTCCACCACTGGGCCTGATTGACTCAGTGGACCATGGAGGGAGATGGTTGGGGTATGGGAGAACAGGGTATTAGGTTTTTTGGGGGGGGGGGGGGGGGGGGGGGCAGGCAATTAAGCTGTCATTTTGTGCTCTCCTGCCAGGCGAAGGAAAAAATATATATCTTGAAGTTGCTTCAAAGGAAAGGATGAAAAGGGAGTAGGTGATTTCAGAGGGTTTCGAGTCCATCCAGGGTGTTATTTTTATAATCATTTTTCAAATCCCTTCAACTAAACAGCAGGGACGGGAGTTCCAGAATGATGCAAAAGAGTAGTTTGATAGGGCACTTTGTATTATATAGTTATTTATAAGTGATATGTCCGCTTTAAACCACATCTACCTTCATAACACAAACTGAACAGATAAATCGAACACATGAAGAAATGCCACACTCTAATAACTTCATACAACACTGAATGCCCGTAGTTTTTATTTGACTGTCTATTTTCCCATGTTACAGTTTTATACTTTTGTATTACCGGTTTACAGGTTCAGAATGCAGAAAAATAACAGGCTGAACTGGTCACAGTTTGGTCATATTGTATTAATATTGCCAAAACACTGTGCCAGTATAATAACTACATACATACATACTCCATTTTTTTCCTTTTGCCTTGAGACAATCTTGAGCAGTTGGGGGTCAATGATAGATAATCAGACTCTTCATATATGCTCATTTTAAGTGCCAGAATGGCTTAAAAAAAATGCAATTGCACATGAATAGTAGACATGGCCCAGTGAACAAAAAAAAACTGTTAATTTGGTAGTAATAAGTGCAATGATGAAAATAACACAACCTTCTTGACAGATGTCAAGAAGACCGAAGGGTCAACATGGCTAAATGCTTTCGAAAGTGTAACATTATTTAATCAGTACAACAATTTTACAGATGTATTGTGAAAGAGGACTCTTGATCCATCTGTAATTTGCCGGTTAAAACCTCATATCTCTACATTCTTCAACTAGCTGCTGAATGCATACTTATATACAGGAATGCAAAACACAGGAAACTCAATGGTCTTCAACCTCCGATAAGCTACAATAAAACTCAGTTACCTCTCACACATCACTACGCAATACAGGTCTACTCCAAGCAGATTGGTCGATACACTCAGCAGAATTTACCGTATGTAATTGTTTTCTCATTTTTATATGTTGTGGTTAACGTTAACTACTTTTTTAATGATTTTTTTTTAAGTGACAAGATTTTTCCCCCCGCATAGATCTCATGTCTTTCGGAACATTTTTGTATCTAGCTCTGACAATGTATCTGGAGGACGTAGAGACGAGACGAGATTGTAATGGGGGACACTCGTATCCCTATCGGGGGAGTCCTAAGGAGGAGCAGGATGGGAGACTAATAAGACCTTGCGGCTGTACTGTAGTACCACCCAAGAGAAAGCAGGAGGTCACTGACTGCCACGGATGGCCTGTCACCAGAGGATAGACACGCAGCCTGCGTGCTTGCTACAGTAGAATGTGCTCCTTTGGCAATCCGTAAGAGGCATCCTGGCAACCAATGGAATTGAGAGGATAAGCCAAGGAACTTATTCCCCCCCCCTCGCATGGAGGCCAACATTACTATGCCAAGCACTTAAAGGAGGGGTTTGAAAGGATAGCATTTAAAAATTATGTAAAAGGTATATATCGCATATGCATATTTAAACACATTTGTTGCTATATAAGAGTAAAGAGAACCTAAACTTGCTATGATTTTGAACGCAGATATAATGGTAGCATAGTGGATTGGCTGTTCTCCCCCCCTTTTTGTTTTACAGAGCTGTGAATCATTTGTGGTTGTGACAGGAGTTTTTATGAATGGGTGTATGCAAGTGAAAAACAGCTACTGATTTGTCCACTGGTTATTTCTTATCCGGATTGAGAATGCATTACACATCACCACAGTACACCTCAGTCTAGATTCGTCAGACAAAAACAGGTCAACATTTGTTACAACAAATATCAGGTATTTTTGTTTACTGTTTTTAAGTTTACTCTCTTTGTAAGTTACGTTTAATATTATGGAGTTTTAAAAAAACATGCTTGGGCTAACTGCAGTGATATCTTACAGCAAGCTTTATTTAGCAAGTGTGCAAAGCTTAAATATACATGTTTTAATAAAATGAATAAAATATTTTATTGTGTAAATGAAAATGCCATTATGGCAGTAGCAATGCAGCTATTATCTTACGTCGAAACTAGGGATGCACAAATGTGGAAATGAAACCGGTTGCTTAGGGCCCAAGCCGTTAGAGTTTTTAAGGAACTCTGTTGGGGTCTCAACTTACGGTTTTGAAATTTAGTTGAGCATCAGCAGTTTTTTCTCTTATGTCAGTCAATTATTGAGCGTGCACGAAGGGCACATGCCCAGGGGCCTCCCATTGATTTTGCCAGTCACTCTCCCTCAGATATCATATTAATGTGGCGTAAGTCATGGCAAAGTCTGTAGAATTGCAGGAAATATGGTGTAAAAAGGAAGAAGGAAATCTCCACCCGATGGCAAAATGAGTGGAATAGCGTTGAAATTAAATAAAATCGCAGTCTTCTCTCTGCACCATGGCAAAATGTGTAGAATTGTAGCAAACTTGCTTTAAAACTGCAATATTTTCTCTGCGCCCAATGGCAAAAACAAAAATGTATTGCAGGAAATTCACTCAAAACATAATTTTTTTCTCTACGCCATCAAGAGGGGTCCACTAAAATATTTTTCTCCTGTGAGGTGAGGTGGGGGGGGGGGGGGGGGGGCTCCCAACAAAATGTTGCTTAAGGCCCCCAAAAGGCTAGGGGGGAAATCTTGGTCAGTAACCAATATCTTTTTGTCCATGATGACTGATATAATTTCTGTATCAGCTATCATGGGAAAAATGGTATTACATAAATTGTGTCAACAACTAGCTATTTATCAAAAGGACTTTTTCATAATTGATAAAATACCATTTTTTGTAAAGGTCCAATATAGTTTCACCTAGAGAACACCAATCCCCGGGTGTTGGGAGTTATACAAGGTGAACAGTGCACCCTGTCATTTTATTTTAGCTCAGATTTAACACCATATAATATTGGTACAGAATATTGTTTTTTTCAGCCATATTTGTCCTACACTGATTTGAAGTCAGATATGTTTCAATTAGGGATGCATGATATAAGTATTTTAATACTCAATATTATGCTTGCAGCATGAAGATTCTTAACAATGAGATGGCTTCAGCTAACATTTTTTTTTTTAAATGTGTCACGCTCACAGATCATGCCTCTAAGCCAGTGGTCACCAACCTTGGTCCTGGAGAGCTACAAGGTGTGCCGACTTCGAATTAAAACATTCCAGTGCGTACATAGCATTCCAAAGTAGAACTAAAGCGGAATCATTTGAATTGACAGTTGATTTTCAGATACATTAGATTTCAATCATCTTAGAGATTACATTACATTTACAAACCTTGATGCCGGAAAACCTGGAATCCAGATAGGAAAGTGTTCCTGCATTATGTGTTAAAAAAAACAATTTGATTTTTAAACAATTACTATATGAAAAAATAACAAAACTTAATGTTTGGTTTTCCAAGATTTTTCCCCCAGCAGGTACCAGGTTTGGCGGATTTCAATTTAGTTTGAATAGTACTCCCAGGCCTTTTTGGGGATTCGACCAAGATTGATTGTCATGCTGTTTTCTTTGTCTATTGCTTATAATTCAAATGGCTTTTGTTACTTTTTTAATAAGCTTTAACTGTGCAGAGGACATGTGTATTTGCAGTGTAAATATGATTATTGAACCCTTGTATGTGTATTGTTACTGCTGAATGTGGATCAATGACAGGAACAAGCCATCTCGTGTAGCCTCTCCAGTTTCAGCAAACAGATCTATGTCGTCTCCACTTACCTCGGTATGTCGTGTGAAGATTCTTACTAAGCTAGTGCGAGGGTGTCAATAATGCATATATAGTTGATTTAAGTACTGCTCTGGAAAGTTCTGTTTTGACCCATCTATCCAACTGTGAAAAACAACATCTAGCTAAAAATGTTAAGATGTCAAAATCAGGAATCCAAACATTTCAGTTACTTGAATGAATTGTCAAGCTGAGGCCCTATTTAGCATCAATGCATGCCATCTTTGTCATAGGTTTTCAATGCCAAACTTGGGAAAGTTTCTTTATCAATATATTTGCTCCAAAACATGCCAAATAATGTTATTAGGTGACATTTAATATATTCTACATTTTGTGCTATTATGTCTTGGTCTTGCTGATCCATTGTCTTGATTCATTGTTTTTTTTTATTTTAATTTTTTACAATTGTCTTGTGTGAAATGTCTATACACAAATGCATACATGCAGTATATCCAATATGATTTTGACTGCAAAATGCTTACTCCAACTAATTATTAGGCTATGTAATTAATTGGCAAAAATATTTAATACTTAAGGCAAAATATTATTTGACGTAAAAAATATATTCATAAACAAAGAATATCTCAAAGGAAATGGAATATATTAAATGACAATATTTTACATTTTCACTATCAAGAAATGTACAAAACCAGCTGTGGTCTTGCAAGATCTTGCAGGTTATATGTGAAGTTCCCTTTTTATTTTATTTTTTGCATGGTCCTGTTCCTGAAAAAGAAAAATGTCTTGATTATACTGTAAAGGGTAATGCTTTGGGTTGGTGGTATGAAGGGGGTTTGGTTTATCGCTTGGGGTCATTTGCAAGGCCAAAGGTTGATTTGTTAATTGCTTTTGATAATGTGAAAAAGGGTTACTTCACAATAACCACTATATCATTTTCATTATTAAAGTACATTCTCTTCAAAGGAAATAAAGCACTTTAAGTGTTACTGTGATTGGCTGGTTTTATTTTTAGTAAGGTCAGATTTAGCAGTTTGCTTACATGTGACAGGATGAGTACATGTGTGAATGGATGTGTACCTGTATGTAGAGGTCGACCGATTATGATTTTTCAACGCCGATACCGATTATTGGAGGACAAAAAAAGCCGATACCGATTAATCGGAAGATTTTAAAAATGTATTTGTAATAATGACAATTGCAACAATACTGAATGAACACTTATTTTAACCTAAAATAATACATCAATAAAATCAATTTAGCCTCAAATAAATAATGAAACATGTTCAATTTGGTTTAAATAATGCAAAAACAAAGTGTTGGAGAAGAAAGTAAAAGTGCAATATGTGCCATGTAAGAAAGCTAAGGTTTAAGTTCCTTGCTCAGATCATGAGATCATATGAAAGCTGGTGGTTCCTTTTAACATGAGTCTTCAATATTCCCAGGTAAGAAGTTTCAGGTTGCAGTTATTATAGGAATTATAGGACAATTTCTCTCTATACCATTTGTATTTCATATACCTTTGACTATTGGATGTTCTTATAGGCACTTTAGTATTGCCAGTGTAACAGTATAGCTTCCGTCCCTCTCCTCGCTCCTACCTGGGCTCGAACCAGGAACACATCGACAACAGCCACCCTCGAAGCAGCGTTACCCATGCAGAGCAAGGGGAACAACTACTCCAAGTCTCAGAGCGAGTGACGTTAGAAACGCTATTAGCGCGCACCCCGCTAACTTGCTAGCCATTTCACATCACATTGTTACACCAGCCTAATCTCGGGAGTTGATAGGCTTGAATTCATAAAAAGCAGAGCTGCTGGCAAAATGCACGAAAGTGCTGTTTGAATGAATGCTTATGAGCCTGGTGCCCACCATCGCTCAGTCAGACTGATTACGTAAGATTCTGGCAAATTAGTTCGTAATGAGCCAGGCGGCCTAAACTTTATACATATACTGCGTGCAATGAACGCAAGTGAAGTGACACAATTTCACCTGGTTAATATCGCCTGCTAACCTAGATTTATTTTAGCTAAATATGCAGGTTAAAAATATATACTTCTGTGTATTGATTTTAAGAAAGGCATTGGTGTTTATGGTTAGGTACACGTTGGAGCAACGACAGTCCTTTTTCGCGAATGCGCACTGCATCGATTATATGCAACGCAGGACACGCTAGATAAACTAGTAATATCATTAACCATGTGTAACTAGTGATTATGAGTGATTAAGTTTAATGCTAGCTAGCAACTTACCTTGGCTTCTTACTACATTCGCGTAACAGGCTGGCTCCTCGTGAGGCAGGTGGTTAGAGCTTTGGACTAGTTAACCGTAAGGTTGCAAGATTGAATCCCTGTGCTGACAAGGTAAAAATCTGTCGTTCTGTCCCTGAACAAGGCAGTTAACCCACCGTTCCTAGGCCATCATTGAAAATAAGAATGTGTTCTTAACTGACTTGCCTAGTTAAATACAGGTGTAAAGAAAGAAATTTGCGTCCAAAATGACCGATTTCCGATTGTTATGAAAACTTGAAATCGGCCCTAATTAATCGGCCATTCCGATTAATCGGTCGACCTCTACCTGTACCTTTTGAGTGTTTGTTTAAAAGTGTCATTTTAAGGATGGTCCTTTCACCAATCTACAGATACTTAATCAATTACTCATTTGACAGATTTACATAAAAAAGTACTCACTCTTAAAAAAAAAGTGGTCCACTGTCCATCCGATTTGGTTTATTTTACATTGATACAGAGATCAGAAATTGGCTGTTACATGACATGAATGACAAATCCGAGGTTGGTGTGTGTGTGATCAGGGGTCACAGGGGTCAGCCACCCGGCCGGTGAACACCATGGTGTTGATGGTGGACTCTCGGATGAGCAGGAGGAAGGGCCGGTTGGCCATAAACACCTCCTGGTTTAAGTTGATGGAGCGGCCGATGGCCACCACAGCTGTGGCAGCAACCACCTCACTGCCTTCCTCATTCACCTGCAACATTTGTTTATTTGTTAAAAATAGTTTTGAAAGTTTATGATAATTGATTTAATGAAGTTAAACAACTATATTTTATGCTTGTTAATTGTTCAATTAGGCCTAGTGCCCCACCTGATGCACATTTGATCTGTTAGCAAGTCATTTTTCCCCAGCTACTTTAAGTGATGATCCTAATGGATTTCATATTATTCTTATGGATCCTGTACATACCTCTATGAATGCTTTATGGAATGCATCTGAAATGTACAGATTATTTGCCTCGTCTTCCAGGATGCCTGAGAGGCTGGCGTCCCTGGGGCTGAAGAGGTCCTCGAGCCCCATGGCCTGAAGTTGCTCCTTCAGACTGAAGCTGTCTTCGATGCGGAAGCGTGGCAGATGCACCGACACCGCGGTCTCCCTCATGTTATCCAGCCAGCCAGTCAGCTTTTTCAAGTCCAGGTTCTCCTCCACCTTACAACAACAGCAGATGTTCAGTGTGATTGGTGGTATGGAGGATGAGTTGAAATTATCTAAATGTGTCATGAATAGCAAATTACTAAAACATGAATAACCTTGGGAGTACAATATAATTGTCAGTGAACCGTGTAACTGACGACAGTAGGCACCCAGGACCCACCTCAGACAAGGGTGTTCCTTTCAGTGGTAGGATCAGCACCATGGTGATGCCCTCTCCGCGGTACGGCAGCTCCAGCAGCTGCACCTTATCTTCAGTGAACCTGCCGTAGCGAAACTTGGTCTCCTGGTACATCATGGACACTGGGCATGTCTTGGACTTACTCACGTAGAAGTCGGCCTTGAAGACTTTGTCTTTGTCGAATTGGCTTTTCCACTGACCCTGGGAGACAGCAAAAAATAAGGCGACAGTTGAATGAAAGGCAATGGGTTCCTGGGTGGTGGCCAAAATGAGACTTGTTTTGGCCTGTCCATCCATAGGCAGTGCAGGACACAAAATGTGTGAGAAACATATACTCAACACACCTTGAAATAGATGGTGTTGACCAGGACCAGCACAGTGTTGGAGTTCAGTGATCCCTCCGGCAAAGTGTTCTGAATCCTTTTTTCCGTCTTGTTTGAGATCCAATCGTTGATGGTCACCCGGGACAGCTCTGGCTTCTCCTAAAACACCCATGTTCACAGAATTGCACTTCTACCATGTCACATGCCTTGAACTACTTTGGAAACTCTGGAATTGAATTACTCAACACTTTGCAGTAACTTCAGATAAATAACATGTAGTAATACCTCAGTACATCTAATTCAGTTGTTCCCACCTCTGGTCCTTGACTACCCCAACAGTACACATTTGTATTGTACCCCTGGACATGCACACCTGATTCAACTTGTCAACTAATCATCAGGCCCTCAATGAGTTGAATCAGATTTGTCTGAGGCAACGACAACAATGTGTGTTGTTGGGGGTGCTCAAGGACTGGAGTTAGGAACCACTTCTCTAATTGATTACTTAACTCTGGTCCATAATAGTAACAAGTGACTTAATTAACTCTTGTACACACAGTAATTGTTATTAAAGAGTGCATAATAACACATGCAATTTGTGATGTGTGAAAAGGCCAAATTAAGCAGTAGGCTATGAAAAATGCAAGAGGGAATGACCTTGAAATTGAGTGGCATGAGTTTGGCGCCATACACCAGCTCACTGATATTCTGGTAATTCTCACTGAATGCCAGAGACTTTTCTCCGAAAAGACGGTTGGCTGAGATCAGCTCTGTCGTCTTGTCTTTCTTGCGGTACAGGCGACAGTTTAGCTTGGCGAAGAAGAAATGCACTTGGTCCGACGTCTTCTCTTTGATCGTGTCAAACTCAAACACCTGAATTGAGATTGAGACAGAGGTCAGACATTGGGAGGCCTGAGCTGTTATTGGTTGTGGCTAAAAATAAATAAATGAATAAAAATCACTGAAGAAGAGCAAGACAGACTGAGTCAACATATTAACTGACATCAAACCCACATTTATAAGTTCCTCCTGCCTAATGTGTATGAAACAAATGCTGAGTGGGTCATGCATGTAGTTGTAAATGTATAGTAACAGTCTCAATCTTGATGGTTTTATACACGGAGTGTAGAAACACTTGCTCTTTCCATGACATAGACTGACCAGGTGAAAGCTATGATCCCTTATTGAGGTCACTTGTTAAATCCACTTCAATCAGTGAAGGGAGGAGACAGGTTAAAGACGGATGACATGGATTGTATGTGTGCCATTCAGAGGCTGAATGGGCAAGACAAAATATTTAAGTGCCTTTGAACGGGGTATGGCAGTAGGTGCTGGGCACACAGGTTTGAGTGTGTCAAGAACTGCAACACTGCTGGGTTTTTCACACAACAGTTTCCCGTTTGTATTATGAATGGTCGACCACTCAAAGCACATCCAGCCAAAAGGGGGTGCAACAAAATATTAGGAAGGTGTTCTTAATGTTTCGTACACTATATTTTGGCCTTTTAATGCGGGTTACCAAGACCATTTAAAGAGCGACTGCCCCTAAAAACCAACTTCTCATTTTGAAAGCGGACTATGTGGCAATGATATGAGTCAGACACATTTATTCTAGTGTCCACAAAGTATAAAAAGGAGAATTTTGTCATAAAGTCAGTCTAGTCCAAAACAGAGTTGCGAGATGATAGGAAAAATCATTGTCATGGAATGAAGGGTACCTTAACAGTTTTCCTTGGGTTGGGTTTATTTCAATCCCGCCCACAGCTGGAAGCACCCAAATAATCATCCATTTGGAGTGCAGCTGCACACGACCCGATCGTAATGCCCATGGTAAATTTGTACACAATATTTTAAAAGGTCAATAGCTCCAAATTTCAATGACTTACAAACCTCAAATCAACTATATATATATATTGTCAAAATTCATATACAAATATTGAAAGTATTTAATGAGACAAATAAAAGATGTGCAACATGAAAATATTGTCCCATTTACATTGTGTAATTTATTGATGGTCCCTAAATAGCCCCAGAGATGGGTTTGACATCGGATAGCCTATTTTTCCACGGTCTCACACCAGCCGGCTGAAGCTAATTGGCTAGCACTACCTAGCCTAGGCAACGTCAAGACACTAGACCTGGTTCGACTATTTCAAGTTATCTAAAAGGGTGAGTGAGTGTAGTGTTTTGGCAGAAGTGAATGTACAAAAGCTTGCCACGTGAGAACACACGAGACACCAACATTTCGCTTCAGACCTCTTACGTTCATAATCTGTTTGAGCGTGTTGTTGCAGGCGCCTAGTTTGGTCATGGCGAAGGCTGTGGATATGCTGATCGGGGACATGAAGATGTTGGCCTCGCTGGGTTTACCCTGGGATAGCTGCTTGAACAGGGACAAGGCGAAGCGACTGTTCGCCTTGGACAGCTCCCACACCCGGGGATTGGTGTTCTCAGGGACTTTCTCTGGTTTAGCATCCGCTGTCAAGTCTTCATCCTCGGGGCTGCGGTAGACACACTTGGGCTCCAGGGGCACGTCTTTGGGCTTGATATGGCAGAAGTCTTTGAACGCCTGGGAGGTTGATAGCAAGGCGAGGAGCAGCCCCATAATCCACACAAACTCGGACAACCTCATCCTGAGGGGGAGAGATGGGTCTGGGTCAGGTTATATGAGGCTTATTCAATCCCTTTGGTCATTGGTCACAGGCTAATTTAGACTTGGGAAACCAGCTGTCTCTGGCCAACTGATGGCATGTAAGGATCAATGAAGCACCGGGGGAAGGGGAAACTAGCAGACACTGCCGCTCACAAGGACTAGCGTTGGTATAGGCTGCAGTATGGTACTGTATACACATCTATTGTTTTAAGCTACCTTGAAATACTGGTACAAACCAAAGGAGGCTCCTTCAGGGAGGAGAGGGATGTCCTCATTTTTTTTAGGATGTCCTACATTAAGCCAAACCATTTCCTTAACTAGAACATATTCAAAATAACTTTCAACCTATCTCCCTTACTTTTTTAAGTCACCAGATGCCACTACAGCACACATTCTAACCAACATAACACCACTCAAAGTAACTTCCAAAGTTCAACTGTCTCTTTGCCTAGTGGGAGGCCATTGTAATGTAGGGAAACACAAAAAATAGCCCGGTGTGTGCTTTGTTATCTCAATGGGGAAATTAATAATTTTAGTTTCCACTCAGTTTGCTCTCCGAATACGTGATATTTGAATAAAGCTTAGGGTATGTTATCACCTTATTAGAAGCACCTTTTTTTCTTTAAAGTAGTTAGTCGTTTTATTCAGCACCTGAAAAAAACAACAAAAAACATTGGATGCAAGTAAAACCTCTACTTTAATGGAATTCATAACTCAAGAGTGGCCATCTAAGTATGTACAGTGGGGTCCAAAATGATTGACACCCTTGATTAATATAAGCAATAAAATACTTAGCTATATTGTATGCTAACAGTTTTGAAATTGTATTATTTTATACTAATACTGTACATGCTAACCTCTCGTAATTGGTAATCTGTATCTTTCTCACTCATTATTCATGATTCATTCAGGATGATACTTAATCATGGTAGCATCCACATTTTTATAAACATATTCTATTCTTATTTACAATTAAAGTGACTGCAAAATGAAAATACATTATTTACCATTCATTTCTTTTGGGCACAAAATAATCAGAAACACAACCAAAATGAACTGCAAATGCATCCAACAAGTTTGTAGAGTCACAAGCTTGATGTAGTCATTGCGTGCTAGGAATATGGGACCAAATACAAAACCTTTGACTACTTAATATGAACCTTTAGGGGTGTCAATTTTGACCCCTAGCTTTTATAGAAAGAAAAGTATTACTTGTGACACACAATCTTTCCCGGCGCAATTGTATCAGTATAAAATAATTTGCCAATTATTTTAGGATAGAACATAGCTCAATATTTGAATGATGTAATACAGCCATTATTGATCATCTTTATCAAGGGTGTCAAGAACTTTGAATCCCACTGGATATGAAAGGGATTAAAATAGCAACTAGGAACAACATAATGCTAAAAGAAAATATTATGTTTTAAGTTCGAAGACTTACAATAGAACCATTTCTGTTGAGAAGCTTTGAATTTACCCGTCTGTTTATTCAGCGAGCCATTGACAAATACCTGTTGCTAAATACGTGCCTTCTTTGAACATAGCATCGCCTCTTTCAACCAAACTAAACCCTATGTAACAATATTATGAATTGACAATGCCTTACCTGAGGTATATTTTCCTTGTAAATGACTGTGTGTGTGGAACCTAAGTATCGGCTGCGAGTTGAGCTCATGAGTCCCTCATAGGGGTCAGTGTCCTGTAGCGCAAGTGGGGGGCTGGAGAAAGGAAGATTTACTCAGCTCAAACTTTGAAGTTTTGACTTTGAAGTATTGATCGATTCAGTTGAGTTGGTCCCACATGTTGATTGATCCAATGTTATAAACAAATACTATTAAAAATGTGTTTAGATGAAATAATGCATCATGCCAATACACAGAGAATGGTCACAGTGAAGAATAAATAAGTACAGCCTCATTTGTACAATTGTACAGAAATACAACATACATGGTGCAATATTGATAATGAGAAGGATTTGTATTTATTTATTTCACCTTCATTTAACCAGGTAGGCCAGTTGAGAACGAGTTCTCATTTACAACTGGGACCTGGCCAAGAAAAAGCAAAGCAGTGCGACAAAAAACAACACAGAGTTACACATGGAATAAACAAAAGTACAGTCAATAACACAATAGAAAAATCTATATACAGCGTGTGCAAATGGAGTAAGGAGGTAAGGCAATAAATAGGCCAATAGTAGCAAAGTAATTACAATTTAGCAAATGAACACTGGAGTGATAGATGTGCAGATGATGATGTGCAAGTAGAAATACTGGTGTGCAAAAAAAGTTAATAAAACAATATGGGGATGAGGTAGGTAGTTGGATGGGCTATTTACAGATGGGCTGTGTACAGCTGCAGCGATCAGTAAGCTGCTCAGATAGCTGATGCTTAAAGTTAGTACATCTAAGAGAAAGATGTTGCTCTACATCACATTAACAGCTGTCTGTGTTGTTATTTTTAGATCAGCTTTAATATTGCAGATTGTAGCTTCCATCGATGTAATTGTCTGCATCATTTCCAATCTCCCATTAAAAGCATTGTAAATATACAGTACCAGTCAAAAGTTTGGACACCTACTCATTCAAGGGTTTTTCTTTATTTTTACTATTTTCTACATTGCAGAATAATAGCAAACATATCAAAACTATGAAATAACACATATGGAATCATGTAGTAACCAAAAAGTGTTAAACAAATGAAAATATATTTTAGATTTGAGATTCTTCAAAGTAGCCACCCTTTGCCTCGATGACAGCTTTGCACACTCTTGGCATTCTCTCAACCAGCTTCACCTGGAATGCTTTTCCAACAGTCTTGAAGGATTTTCCACATATGCTGAGCACTTGTTGGCTGCTTTTCCTTCACTCTGCGGTCTGACTCATCCCAAACCATCTTAATTTGGTTGAGGTCAGGGGATTGTGGAGGCCAGGTCATCTGATGCAGCACTCCATCACTCTCCTTCTTGGTAAAATAGCCCTTACACAGCCTGGAGATGTGTTGGGTCATTGTCCCGTTGAAAAACAAATGATAGTCCCACTAAGCCCAAACCAGATGGCTTGGTGTATCGCTGCAGAATTCTGTTGTAGCCATGCTGTTTAAGTGTACCTTGAATTCTAAATAAATCACTGACAGTGTCACCAGCAAAGCACCCCCACACCATAACACCTCCTCCATGCTTTACGATGGGAAATACACAGGCGGAGATAATCCATTCACCCACACCGCGTCTCACAAAGACACGGCGGTTGGATCCAAAAATCTCAAATTTGGACACCAGACCAAATGACACATTTTCACCGGTCTAATGTCCATTGCTCGTGTTTCTTGGCCCAAGCAAGTCTCTTCTTATTATTGGTGTATTTTAGTTGTGGCTTCTTTGCAGCAAATTGACCATGAAGGCCTGATTCACACAGTCTCCTCTGAACAGTTGATGTTGAGATGTGTCTGTTAAAATCTGTGTAGCATTTATTTGGGCTGCAATTTCTGAGGCTGGTAACTCTACTGAACTTATCTTCTGCAGCAGAGGTAACTCTGGGTCTTCCATTCCAGTGGCGGTCCTCATGAGAGTCAGTTTCATCATAGCGCTTGATGTTTTTTGTGACTGCAATTGAAGAACCTTTCAAAGTTCTTGAAATGTTCCATATTGACTGACCTACATGTCTTAAAGTATTGATGGACTGTCATTTCTCTTTGCTTATTTGAGCTGTTCTTGCCATAATATGGACTTGGTCTTTCACCAAATGGGGCTTACCTCTGTGTAACACACCTAACTTGTCACAACTCAACTGATTGGCCCAAACGCATCAAGAAGGAAATACATTCCACAAATTAACTTTTAAGAAGGCACACCTGTTAATTGAAATGCATTCCAAGTGACTACCTCATGAAGCTGGTTGAGAGAATGCCAAGATTGCCTTGATGACCGCTTTGCACAAAGAATCTCAAATATAAATTATATTTTGATTTTAACACTTTTTTGGTTACTACATGATTCCATGTGTTATTTTGATGTCTTCATTATTCTGCAATGTAGAAAATAGTAAAAATAAAGAAAACCCCTGGAATAAGTAGGTGTTCTTAAACTGTTGACCGGTAGTGTATGTAAACAAGATGTTTTTACATTTTAATACATTTGCAAAAATTTCTAAAAACCTGTTTTCGCTTTCATAATGGGGTATTGTGTGTAGACTGATGATGTTTTATTTAATCAATTTTAGAGTAAGGCTGTAACGTAACAAAATGTGGAAAAAGGGGTCTGTATACTTTCCCGAATGCACTATATATACATTTTACGGACACAATGTATTCTACAAGTTGTCTTTCCTTATTTTATTTTTTTCATCCTTCAACTACCCTCAACCCCTCCCATCTAGTTGCAAGACAAAGTATGTGAACCCTTTGGAATTACCTGGATTTCTGCATAAATTGGTCATACAATTTGATCTGATCTTCATGTAAGTCAAAACAATAGACAGTCTGCTTAAACTAATAACACACACAATTATACGTTTTCATGTCTTCATTGAACACACTGTGTAAATATTCACAGTGCAGGGTGGGGAAAGTATGTGAACCCTTGGATTTAATAACTGGTTGACCCTCCTTTGGCAGCAATAACCTCAACCAAACATTTTATGTAGTTGCGGATCAGAACTGCACAATGGTCAGGAGGAATTTTGGACCATTCCCCTTTACAAAACTGTTTCAGTTCAGCAATATTCTTGGAATGTCTGGTGTGAACCACTCTTGAGGTCATGTCATAGCATCTCAATCAGATTGAGGCCAGGACTCTTGACTGGGCAGCTTTAACCAACATCTCCAATCTCGTCTCATTGATTGGACTCCAGGTTAGCTGACTCCTGACTCCAATAAGCTTTTGGAGAAGTGATTAGCCTCGGGGTTCACATACTTTTTCCAACCTACATTGTGAATGTTTAAATGCTATATTCAACATAGACAAGAAAAATACAATAATGTGTGTTATTAGTTCAAGCAGACTGTGTTTGTCTTTTGCTGTGACTTAGATGAAGATCCGATCACATTTTATTACTAATTTATGCAGAAATCCAGGTAATTCTCTGAAGACTGTACAGTTTCTATTTGACATTTTTTTAACTGTGCTGTTTCACAAAAGTTCTGAACCTACTGTACATTTTACAGACACAGTACATTTGACATTAGTTATCTTGTTGTTTTTAGTCCCACCCCTCAGCTCCACTCAACCCGTCTTTATCTCTTAGCACCATCCAGTTTTGATTTCCATTTGCCATATTTTTCAGCTGTGATGTTTCACACAAATTCTGAACCTTTCTATTCTCATACTTTCTACAGATTGTTAATTAAAGATAATTTTTTTTTTGCTAAAATATTAGATTATTGATCGATTGACTATTACTTTTCAAATCACCCAGCACTGCTATCGGCAGAGTTAGCTCCATGTGAATGTTGTAATTCTTCAGCCATTCCTGAACCTGCAACCAAAAACCAGCTACATATGGACAGTACCAAAACAAATGATCTAATGATTCTGTCTCTTCGTAGCAAAATCTGCTGAGATGGTTCTATCCCTATATAAACTCAGCAAAAAAAGAAATGTCCTCTCGATGTCAACTACATTTATTTTCAAACTTAACATGTATAAATATTTGTATGAACATAAGATTCAACAACTCAGACATGTAACTAACAGAAATTGAATAATGTGTCCCTGAACAAAGGGGTAGGGGTCAAAATCAAAAGTAACAGTCAGTATCTGGTGTAGCCACCAGCTGCATCTCCTCATGGACTGGAATTGAGATCCGGGCTCTTTGCTGGCCATGGCAGAACACTGACATTCCTGTCTTGCAGGAAATCACGCACAGAACGAGCAGTATGGCTGGTGGCATTGTCATGCTGGAGGGTCATGTCAGGATGAGCCTGCAGGAAGGGTACCACATGAGGGAGGAGGATGTCTTCCCTGTAACGCACAGCGTTGAGATTGCCTGCAATGACAACAAGCTCAGTCCGATGATGTTGTGACACACCGCCCCAGACCCTCCACCTCCAAATCAATCCCGCTCCAGAGTACAGGCCTCGGTGTAACGCTCATTCCTTTGACAATAAATGCGAATCTGACCATCACCCTTGGTGAGATAAAACCGTGACTCGTCAGTGAAGAGCACATTTTGCCAGGCATGTCTGGTCCAGCGACGGTGGGTTTGTGCCCATAGGCGACGTTGTTGCCGGTGATGTCTGGTGAGAACCTGCCTTACAACAGACCTAGAAGCCCTCAGTCCAGCCTCTCTCAGCCTATTGTGGACAGTCTGAGCACTGATGGAGGAATTGTGTGTTCCTGGTGTAACTCGGGCAGTTGTTGCCATCCTGTACCTGTCCCGCAGGTGTGATGTTCGGATGTACCGATCCTGTGCAGGTGTTGTAACACATTGTCTGCCACTGCGAGGACGATCAGCTGTCCGTCCTGTCTCCCTGTCTTAGGCATCTCCCAGTACGGAAATTGCAATTTATTGCCCTGGCCACATCTGCAGTCCTCATGCCTCCTTGCAGCAAGCCTAAGGCTCGTTCACGCAGATGAGTAGGGACCCTGGGCATCTTTCTTTTGGTGTTTTTCCAGAGTCAGAAGAAAGGCCTCTTTAGTGTCCTAAGTTTTCAAAACTGTGAACTTAATTGCCTACCATCTGTAAGCTGTTAACAAACGTTCCACAGGTGCATGTTCATCAATTGTTTATGGTTCATTGAACAAGCATGGGAAACAGTGTTTTAAACCCTTTACAATGAAGATCTGTGAAGTTATATGGATTTTTACAAATTATCTTTGAAAGACAGGGTCGTGAAAAAGGGACGTTTCTTTTTTTGCTGATATGCAGTGGGGAGAACAAGTATTTGATAACCTGCAAAATTGGCAGTGTTTCCTACATACAAAGCATGTAGAGGTCTAATTTTTATCATAGGTACACTTCAACTGAGAGACTGAATCTAAAACAAAAATCCAGAAAATCGCATTGTACGATTTTTAAGTAATTAATTAGCATTTTATTGCAAGACATAAGTATTTGATACATCATTAATATTTGGTACAGAAACCTTTGTTTGCAATTACAGAGATCATACATTTCCTGTAGTTCTTGACCAGGTTTGCACAGACTGCAGCAGGGATTTTGGCCCACTCCTCCATACAGACCTTCTCCAGATCCTTCAGGTTTCGGGGCTGTCACTGGGCAATACGGACTTTCAGCTCCCTCCAAAGATTTTCTATTGGGTTCAGGTCTGGAGACTGGCTAGGCTACTCCAGGACCTTGAGATGCTTCTTACGGAGCCACTCCTTAGTTGCCCTGGCTGTGTGTTTCGGGTCATTGTCATGCTGGAAGACTCAGCCACGACCCATCTTCAATGCTCTTACTGAGGGAAGGAGGTTGTTGGCCAAGATCTCGCGATACATGGCCCCATCCATCCTCCCTTCAATACGGTGCAGTCATCCTGTCCCCTTTGCAGAAAAGCATCCCCAAAGAAGGATGTTCCCACCTCCATGCTTCACGGTTGGGATAGTGTTCTTGGGGTTGTACTCATCCTTCTTCTTCCTCCAAACACGGCAAGTGGAGTTTAGACCAAAAAGCTCTATTTTTGTCTCATCAGACCACATGACCTTCTCCCATTCCTCCTCTGGATCATCCAGATGGTCATTGGCAAACTTCAGACGGGCCTGGACATGCGCTGGCTTGAGCAGGGGGACCTTGCGTGCGCTGCAGGATTTTAATCCATGACGGCGCAGTGCTACTAATGGTTTTCTTTGAGACTGTGGTCCCAGCTCTCTTCAGGTCATTGACCAGGTCCTGCCGTGTAGTTCTGGGGTGATCCCTCACCTTCCTCATGATCATTGATGCCCCACAAGGTGAGATCTTGCATGGAGCCCCAGACCGAGGGTGATTGACCATCATCTTGAACTTCTTCCATTTTTTTATAATTGCGCCAACAGTTGTTGCCTTCTCACCAAGCTGCTTACCTATTGTCCTGTAGCCCATCCCATCCTTGTGCAGGTCTACAATTTTATCCCTGATGTCCTTACACAGCTCTCTGGTATTGGCCATTGTGGAGAGGTTGGAGTCTGTTTGATTGAGTGTGTGGACAGGTGTCTTTTATACAGGTAACGAGTTCAAACAGGCGCAGTTAATACCGGTAATGAGTGGAGAACAGGAGGGCTTCTCTTAGAAAATCTAACAGGTCTGTGAGAGCTGGAATTCTTACTGGTTGGTAGGTGATCAAATACTTGTCATGCAATAAAATGCTAATGAATGACTTAAATCATACAATGTGATTTTCTGGATTTTTGTTTTAGATTCCGTCTCTCACAGTTGAAGTGTACCTATGATAAAAATTACAGACCTCTACATGCTTTGTAAGTAGGAAAACCTGCAAAATAGGCAGTGTATCAAATACTTGTTCTCCCCACTTTATGTATGGGACATATTGGTTGCAAGAATTTTGTATAATAATTTTAATTGAAAAATTCTAAGTTTTGAATACGGTGTCGTTTTGTGTATCAGTTCATAAACCATCTGCCATGGAATCGTTACAATTGTCTTTAACCAATTTTGGTCTTTACAGTTTTTGCCGATTGCTTACACACTGGAACTGAATGCTTTGACAAAAGCATCAAAACCTTAACTTTTGTAACCATGCCGTAAACAAAAAGGCACCTAAAGTACAAACACATTTTCTGCTTTGCACTTTGTTTGCAATTAAGCAAAACACTTTCTTACATTCGACACTTCGTTCAAGAATGAAATCTCTTGCAAACATTGGGAAAACATGAAAAACATACCTGAAATTGGCAACACCCACACACAAAAACACCAATTAGTCTGAGCCGTAGCACTACAAATAGACCTCAGGTAAGCCCACCTCTTTGGTGAGATCTTTGCAAACATGGAGGCAGTGAGAGTGAGAGCAATAGCCGGAGACATATTTCCGACGACATTAGGGCCACTTTGGTGGACCATGTCATAAATCACGGCCTGACGATAAGGGAGGCTGGGCAGAGTCCAGCCCAACCTGAGTCGCTACACGGTAGCATCCAGAATACGGACATTTAGACTGGAGAACAGGTATGTCTTCAACTTTCTACACTAGACTGTACATATGTAATTGTTGCACATCATTCTGCATCACAGTACAATACAATGTAGTCCTACAATATTAGGTCTATGATCCTCAGTGAACAAAAAAACATATATTGTGCTGTGAAGTAAATGCAATATAGTTTGGATGTTACTGTGTACAGTATGACAGTACAGAATGTTTTTAAAAAGTATTGTGCTGTGAAGTACATGTAATACAGTTTTGATGTTACTGTGTACAGTATGACAGTACAGCATGTAAAAAAAATAACCTAACCAATGACGGCATATTCTTGTATTTTCTACAGAACTGCCAGACGACCTCCTGTGGGTGAACGGCAACATCTGTTCACCCATGAACAGGAACTGGCCATTGTCAATCTAGTGTTGGCGAACAACACCATCCGCCTACATCAACTACGAGGGTAAATCATTACCGATCCCACAACATTCCATAATATCAACCATGTCAGTATGTCGACACTGCCGCATCTTGGGTCAACACCAACTTACGATGAAGCAGCTGTACAGGGTTCCATTTGAGAGGAACCGTTTCATTTTGACATAGAAGTGAGATGTTATTGTCCAAGTGTTGCGTCTTATTTGGCTTGTGTGTAGAGTTAACACAGTGAGACAAATTCCGCATCAAGTGTGTAAGCAATCGCAAAAAACGAATGCAGGGCCAACAGACAAGTTCCTTACGGTTTCCCTCTTCCATTTTAGCGGTAATGCTGCCCATTAGTTGTGTGTTTGTAGAAATACAAATCAAATGACAGCTAAAAAAAAGCATCAGTTTCACAATATTATTTAATTACAGTCCCTGCCAGTAAAGAATCACTGTTGCACATAAGTTACATTTACTTCAAACTTCCAGTTAGTTTACCCCCCCCCCAAAGCAATTGTATTATACAAAAATGCAATCCAATTTTCACACAGTGAATTCTTTAACAAAAGAGAAATGGTATAACAGCTACATCCACATTGGAAAAATATTCTAAACATTCCTTAAGGGAGTAGAATATAAAAACAAACATTGTCTTCATCATGTTGAAGTTAAACATGTACCTTCACTTAATTAAGCAAATTCTTACAAGACAACTTGGGTCGTAGTAATCAAAAGCAATTACATTTCCCAAAGCAATTACATGTCCCAATTACAGTTCCCAAACCAATGAGTGTGTTCAGCGTGAACAAGAGAAAAAGAAAAGCGGTCTCTCCCATTGGGACATGGCCGCTCACATGGAAATCAACTCCCAATAATACCCATTGCCTGTCAGTGTGTGAGGTGTTACAATGTGGGTTAATGTTACATTTCATATCCACTTAAAAGTGAAGTGATCCTGTGCTACTTGTTTGCAGAGGTGGCAACAATTAAGCAGAGGTGGGCCACCGCTTTGTAATGAATATAGGGGGAACACTGATAGGATTTGCTAATAAGGACAACTAAATCCAAAGAAGTAATTCATTCTGCAGTATTTAGTAAAAACTCAATGAATAACTGAAGACATTTCCTGGACAAGAAAGTAACATTCTTGGAAAATAATTAAGTTACTCACGTTGTCTTGGTGTATGGCTATCCTACTATCAAAATGTTACTGCGTTTACCCAATACGAGTCAATCATCACACACACACACACACACTTAATTTAAATTAGGAAGCATAAAATAAAAAAAGACTACCGGGATCTTCTCTCCACAACTTCAAAAAACAGACAACCTTCTAGAAGGGTTGGAAAAATAAAAGCCCCTTGGAAACGGCAGATGTCTTTCCTCTAATCAAACACAGACCAGACAATGCTACGACAGCCCAAACTATTTTCTTGGTTTGTATGAAAGACACAAAATGGCTATGTAAACAAACAGGTGAGTTTTCCGGTATCAATGGATCTTAAATATTAACTTGCGTTGCAGTTTTACAAGTGTAGATTCTGGCACTGAACTCCTTTGTCTCAAAGGATAAGCGGTTCCTCGGCTCTGCATTTGCAATCAGCTGATTGACTCATCTTTGCACAGCTGATATGTAGAGACCATTTAATATAAATGCTGACTCTTGAAGGAGTTTAATTAACAGCGGGAAGTTGATGTACTGTATAGACAAGCCTGTAGGTTTGCATCTTAAACGTTGAAATAGTCAACCTGCTGGAAAGCTCGTCACATTTCTTAAGCCTCAATCAGTGCGCTCAACAATAGAACGACTGAGAACGGACAGTATTCAAAAGATAGCAGTGAAGGTATGGAGTGAAGAGAATTCCCATTCAGACACATTAAAAGGATACATTTTCCCACCAATTTGTTTTTCGAAAGAAGCGAATACTTAAAAAAACGTACATTTATAAGGACATATTTAAACATACATGTTTAAGTTTTAATATTATATTAATTTGCACTGGTGAAAAATGTTCACCTTTTTTTAAACACTTAAATATGAAAAAATCATTGAGCAACAGACAGGGCTTTGAACCACAGTAGTTAACTTAAGAGGTAATTCACTTTCCCAGTGCGGGCAATGGCAGTTCCTTCTGGTTAATACCTCGGATCGAAAGCAGTTCTTAGAAACCACAGCATGTTAAATGGACAACCTCCACCACTTTTCTACCTCATTTTCATTATCTCCAGCACAATACCATTGTCAACATATGTGTAAATGGTGCATTTCTACATTATTTTTTATTTTTTAAAAGTTACATCAAATGATATCAAAAGCTACATTTTAAAAAGTGATTTTCAAACACTATGCGAGTCGCGGTGACACAGGGACCATGAAAATATCCTCCCTTGGGCTATAAACTCATTGCCGGTTTTAAAAATCTGTTTATTTTGTTGTTGTAAAAAAAAGAAGAAAAAAAAACTTTTAATCCTACTCTGATGTCCCAGAGAATCATTTTTTAAAGGACCTTTGTCATTTTAACCACAGGTCATAGAAACGTGCTGTTTACACATATGTAGACACTGGTTTGGTAATGATCAATGAGGTTAAAAAAAAGAAAAAAAAGTGGCGGAATTGCCCTTTAAGAAGTAGCCTAACCCATGAAGCATGGCAATATAACAAACCATTACATTCTTTTGAACCTTCCACAAATTCTGTCTCTACAATGCATTACAGCAAGGGTTTTGTATCCAATCTTTACGATTGTTCAAATGTCAATAGCGCTTTCCCAAGAAATAGTAACACCAAAAATCAACAATAGTATAATGTTACATAGCGATTACACATAAAAAAAAAAGGTCCCACCAAAATTGGTGTTTTTAAGATGTCTCGAGAGACCAGTTTATATTGGTCTACAAAATAGTAACAATCACATCAAATAAGAGGTGAATAACTGAATAAATGTACAAAGAACGTACATTATTAGTCCAATTCCTCAATAGGGAGTCAAGTCACGGTAAAGATGTACGTTGACCCACGTTCAGAGTGATCCCACAAGTTGGTAAATTAGCATCCCCTAGCGGCTAACACACAGACAACTCTCAACCAGGTCCTCAGAGGACTTTAAAGTTCTCTGTAAAAAGGTGTCTGCACACCTTCAAGAAAAAAAAGAGTGCATTATTAATCCACATTCAGAGAGCAATGACTCAGCCTTTTATGAGGAGACATGTTACCTTGATGATGACGCTGATGGGAGGAACATACAGCATGTCCCAATACATCAAGCCGTCTGATACAACCGTACGTCCAAATGCAATTGGAAGGATTGTTGGAGTTGAATTTTACTGAATGGTTTGACAGATATTTGTAAGCACTGCTCTTCAGATAACAGAAGTGACGCTCCTGGCATTAATGCAGGCTTGGTGGTACCCAGTGTATTCTTGGTACGTCTCAGGGCTGTCAAAGCCACAGAGGTCAAACAGGTCAGTGTGATTTAGACCCAACTAAACACGTACATGATCCGTGTTTCCCCTGTGATTTTTTTTTGCGCAGTTGTGCCAAAGTTGGGAGGGGGAGGCGATGGTATGGGACGGTCTCCGACCAAATGTTGAGGCCGTCCTCTTGGTCACAGAGATAAAAGATACCTTTTAATTATTTTTTTACGCAAATTTCCTGCAATTCTACACATTTTGCCATGGCTTATGCCGTATTAAATTAACATAGGGGAAACACTGCATGAAACATATATAATAGTCTTGTGATTACGCCAATGGTTGTCACTGACCACAATTTCCCCAGACATTTAAATATTTGTGTATGTGTATGTACACAGCATAGTTGACTGCAGTTCTTTTCAGCCCCCAAACTACAGGTGCACATTTTCCACAATGATACATACTTTCTCTTTTCCTATGAACTTCTATAACTACTACAACCACCACCACAATGGCTCTACACTACAACGCAATTCATTTCCCACTATGACAATAGTTTGAAGTCACATTCGTGCCAAAAACCCAATGATACAGAGGTGACTAAAGCGAGATAACGTAGTCATTGATAACAAACATGCATGATGCCATGCCAATTTATCATAATGATTCACAAAGGGATTGTGTCATCATATCCTTGAAAATCTGTTTTAATTTATAAAAAAATACGATGAGGTATGAAGGGATCATTGGTTATGGTTAGCATAAAGAGTAACACATACCGCATTGAGTAATCTACATTATGGTCTGATTAACAGTCATTTTCCGTAATATTGCTAGCTAGAATGCTAACAAACAAATCTAATGCTCTGAAATGAGTACAGAAAACGGTTAAACGAGTGAATGCTCAAAAAGATAGCAACCATTGAGGTCCAATGAATATTTCAATGTCATGTGCACAGAACGTCTATAGGAGAAAAATGGACTGAAGTCAATGTCATTGTCTGGCTTTGCAAAAAGCCAACACAGTATAGGTTGTGCACATACAGTGTAAGCTGTTTCACATCTCAAATAAAAACCTCAAAAAGTGAGATGTAACTAAAAACATGTATAACATACTTAAATATTTCCATGAAGACAAAGACTTGATTAAAACAAGTGTGACTATACCAGTCGTTGGATATCTTGTGAATTCAAATGGAATAGCCCAGCCATCATTTCATAATGAAACTTAAATACATTCTGTGAATTAATTTTTACCTAGAAGGCAAGCAAACTTGTTGTTCTTAATTCCATAGTCTGCGTGTATCTGACAGTAACATTATTCGCATGACTTTTATTTATTGTTAAGTTTCATTTTTTAGGGATACATAAGCGGTGAATACCATTCAGTACCAGGTAGTTAACTAAAGATGTTGACTTACTTGAAATAAATGCAATAACTGGTTAGTACTATTTAATATTTCTACTGGCGAAATAGGAATAGGTAAGAGAGGTGTAACCGACAACACAAAAAGGTGACGCTAGTGTCAAACGTGACTGCACTATTCCAAATAGTTAAATATTTCGAAATATCAATTCAAATTGCAACATCAATGCAAGGGGTGCATCATAATGCACATTATCCAACTGCAAAACTTGCTGCACGTTGAATTTGTTCATATTTAGAAAAAAATAACACTTATTTGGCAGCGACAAAATGCCACTTTGTCTCCTCCCACCCTGCTGAGGTGGTTCTGCGGTTGTTGATCCAGTGATACGAACTGCTTAGCTAACTCTAGCTTTGCCATAGCCCAGTTCAGTGGCCTGTCCCCACCTACGCACTGACCCCCCATCCAGAAATGATTAACCCCTACAGGAAAATAACAGAAACCCTTTCACTAGAGCAACTTCTTGGAAGTTAAAATAAAAACGACACAAATGTCCGCTGCGGTTGGTGAAAAAGGTGATCAGAGGAGTGGAGTTGAGGAACTGAAATAGGAATTGGCCTTTCCTGTCATTCACCGTGTTATGGGTATGTGATATAGCATACCGTGACACATTGGTGGAGGTGAACCTCTACCCAATTATATATTTTTTAACTAGGAAGTATACAGTAGATTGATGAATAAAAACAGTGGCTGTTTTAACCCTGCTCTGTACATGATCAACTCTTATCGCCTTAGCCATGGCTGCTCCCTATCTTCGACTACACATTCTTAAAACAGAATGCGGGTTGTAAGTTTTACCTTTCAATGTTATATCCATCCTCAGGATGAAAATACATATGAATAAATACATATCCTCAGTACAAACAATCCTTAAAGCTATGAAAGTGCAAAAAATACGCTTTGTAGATCAATGTCTCAAATTCTAGCCATGGTTAATGTCTGGCTTCATTCCTCTGTTTCTTTTTACTCCATCTTCCCATCTCTGGCCACCCAATCAACAGCAGACGAATGCGTGACACGTGACTCCCTCCCACCCAATCCCTCGCTGCATTTAAATTACCCCCCCAAAAAGAAAAGGAAAACCGCTTGAATGCCAAGCCTAAATGTACACTGAGTATACCAAACATTAGGAACAGCTTCCTGATATTGAGTTGCAACCGGTTAAGCCCTCAGAACACCTTCAATTTGTCCGGGGACGGACTCTACAAGGTGTCAAAAGCGTTCCACAGGGATGCTGACCCATGTCGACTCCAATGCTTCCCACAGTTGTGTCAAGTTGGCTGGATGTCCTTTGGGTGTTGGACCATTCTTGATACACACTGGAAAATGTTGAGCGTGAAAAACCCAGCAGAGGTGCAGTTTTTTAACACAAACCGGTGCGCCTGGCACCTACTACCATACCCTGTTCAAAGGCACATAATTTGTTTTGCCCATTCACCCTCAATGCCACACATACACAATCCATGTCTCAATTGTCTCAAGGCTTAAAAACCCTTATTTAACCTGTCTCCTCCCCTTCAGCTAAACTGATTGAAGTGGATTTAAGAAGTGACATCAATAAGGGATCATGGCTTGTCATGATCATGTCATGGAAAGAGCAGGTGTTCTTAATGTTTGTGTACTCAGCGCATATCCTTTTCCCTGTTTCACATCAGCCTCATCCCAAAGCATGGATGGCAGAGGCTGTAGTAAATCTCCTTTTCCAGAGTCTGAAGGCGGTTGTGGTGGTGGGGGGGGGGGTGGATACCAAAAGAGGTCCAGGCCACTGAACTAACAACTGGATGCAGGGACACCTTTGCCTCGTCTAGTTTGTTACAGTTTCAACAAAATCTCAATACTTCCCAGTTGAAAAGTGATAACTCAATATCTTCAATTTGTAGCGTCTTGGCTTTATAAAACTTATTCACAGCCAGTTGTCAACAAGTATTGTTTCTATGAAATGGAGAGCTTTTGACCAGATGTGAAAGTGCTCCTTCAACAGAGCACCAAGTATGAAATCCTCAAGTGGCAAAAGAGTGAAACTTAACGAAACGCTCTACATGTTTTGTCTGCGAATAACATTGCAACTCAGCTACAAGAACTTACAATTAATTCCAAATAGAAAGTCTGCATTTTAGAACTTGTATATACGCTAAGCACGAAGATTGTTGTTAGGGATGCTACTAAAAATGTAGCACATTGTGAAGCTAACGACAGATGTTATGTCAATGCGATTATGGGGGCCGTGTCTATTTGAAACCAAGGAACTGGCCTCGTCTTTATATTCTTCTTCTAATCAGTATTGGGTTCACGGAGCATAAATCTCAAAACCCTTGGTTTCCAAGGCAGTGAGAGATTGTATATGACAAAACATTCATCCACAGAATAACAAAAATGAACAAATGAAAAAAATATAAAATTCACGGCAGATACTGCTTAGTTGTAGACAAACTAAAGTTGCGAGTGTGCAATTTGTGTTGTATCAAATGAGGCGCCGTTGTCTATGCAGGCACTACGTCCACATTTGCATATCAGTGGCTTTTTCAGTTACTTAAGATATTAATAGCCCTTATATCCCAAATCCCTGTAAGAAACCTAGAACGGTCTCTCACCATTGTAAGCGAGGAGAGAGACTGCGCCTCTCTCCACATGTTTTGTGATGGGAGTTAAAATGCTCTTAGTGGCTTCAACCAGATCTTGCAAATGTGGATTTAGGTAGGGCATACCAGACAGTTTGGAGGACCTGGTTGTGTGTTCCACTCTAAATGGTGGAAAGGTTTAAGCGTTCAGAGGATGAGGGGTTCCCCAAGGCTCTGTTAACTGACTGGTTGGTTGTAGCAGTGGTTGTAGTACCAGACTCCAGTTGTGTGGCTAGGAACACGGGTGGACCGCGATGTTCTCCTGTCGGTCAGTTCCCCCGGTGGTGGGGAGGTCTGAGGACAGGCTGAGGGACGAGGTCTTGCTGGTCAGGCAGGACAAAATGCTGCCGGCCGCACTGCCATCCAGCAGAACACAACTGGAACCGTTATAGCCCTCACTGCAGGGAATAAAAAGGTCAGAGAGAGACAACATTATGAACAAAACATTTTGTAATTATTGTAAAGTATCAGTCAAACGTTTGGACACACCTACTCATTCAAAAGGTTTTAATTTATTTGTTACTATTTTCTATATTGTAGAATAATAGCGAAGACATCAAAATCATGAAATAACACATATGGAATCATGTAGTAACCAAAAAAGTATTAAACAAATCAAAATATATTTTATATAATAAAGAAAAACCCTTGAATGAGTAGGCTAAAACTTTTGACTGGCAGTGTCTGTGCAGCAAAGCTCCCCAACCTGACAGAGCTTGAGAGGATCTGCAGAGAAGAATGGGAGAAACTCCCCAAATACAGGTGTGCCAAACTTGTCATACCCCAAATAAAAACATTTTTTGCCTTGTCATTATGGGGTATTGTGTGTCCATTTTAGAATAATGCTGTAACCTAACAAAATGAGCAGGGAAAAAAATCAAGGGGTCTGAATACTTTCTGAATGCACTGTATACTTCCATTCATTTTTGACAACAGGGACCTTCAGACGAGACTTGTGGGAGTCCTAGAGCAAAACAACCGACATGTACTGTACGTGTCATATATTCGTGTGTAGCCCAAATTGTTTCCGACGCTACAGACAGAAGTTGGCAGACCGGCAGAGAACAGCATTGTGTTTGTGAGAGTCTCACCTTTCCACAGATTGGTCATAATAGTTTCTAGGCCAAACCGTTCAGATGCTACAGACGTCGTTGTGAGAAGACAGACTTTTGGGATGTCTCATGATCCGACAGACACCGCTCTAGCTCTGCCACCTTTCACTGCAGATGTGGAAGTGCGACATTGGCGGATGCGATGGATTGACACATCCAATGCAAAAAACTGGTTCTAGCTGAAACTGACGGATTTTTATGGGGATTTTTTGATTTATTATGCTAAGTAGATTTCAGTTGGGCCCCGGAAATCAACTCTAGGGGGTTAAGGGAGATTTATGGGGCACACTAAACGGTTCCTTATGGCACAGCAGTTGAAATAAATGACTATAGTCTCCCAAATGTGCGGTTTTACCTGAGAACCAACGAGTGCTCCTCTCTCTGCATTTTGTTCTCAGTGGGCTTCAGCTTGTATGCCCCGCTCCCATCATGAGACACATGGTTCTCCTGCAAGGGGACAATGGCACCACTGTCAGTTCACCACAATAGTGACTGGGAGACTGAAAGCTTGTATGTTTTGGAGTCTACATCAATATTGTCTTGGTAGAAAAGCTTTCAGGCTGCACCTGTTCGGCTCGCTTGTGTTTCACTCTTTGTCTTATAAGTGGGATAGCAGTAGGTGACATTAGCCCAGGGCTCCTTCTGCCCTGCTCCTGTTCGCAAAGCTTTTTTTAGATATCAAAGCAAGCTGTGTGTCTCCCTCTCCTGCTTCAGTCTGTCGCTCTTTCTATCTACATTTGGCCATTTCTGTGCCCCCTTCTCTCTCTCTCACCAGGGCTATCTGGCGGGTCCTCTTGCCAATCTCCCTCTCCACATGGTGGAGCTCCAGGCTCAGCTGTTGGCTGGAGACGCTCCCCGACGACCACTCCCCCGGGCTGGGTTGGGCCGCCTGGGCAGTCTGCTTGTTGATCTGCCGATTGACCTGCTGGAGCTCCATCGTCAGCTGCTCCCTCTCCTGGACTGGCCTTTCACTGAGGTGGGCCTGAGGGGGCTGGGTGTACGGGGCAACACCCCACCCTGCACCGTTCCCATAGGGGTAGTCCGCTGTGGTGGACAACAAGAGCAGGTCAGACTCTGACAAAATGGAGTAAACAGAGCAAAAACCCTAAAAGGTGTGTGTGTTCTCCCTGTACCTGTTGCAGCGGTGTGTTTGGGGCTGTTGGTCCCCTGTGGGGGGGTCACGGCCTGCCCTGGCCCGGCCATCTGGTAGCCCGTCTTGGGGGTGCGGGAGATCACCCCGAAGCGCGACACAGTGGGCAGGGAGCCGAAGGGGATGATAGGGTCGTCGTCTCTGGCCTCGGCCGACCTGCGCTGGCCCTCCGCACCTTTCCCCTCAGTGTTCTACAACACCCAGAGAGTTATTATGGTACCATTATAAGATGTACAGAGCCACTCCACTGAAACTAGGAAAACTGTAGTTGAAAGACTTTTGTGAGCTTAACCGTGTTCTGAATAAGTCACAGCACTTCTTCTATAAGTGACCTTTGATCAGTCAACGAGGACAACCAATAGAATAGTAAATGCAAGATAACCATCTTGTCCAACAACAAAAATTAAACATGACATTTTGGCCTTATTACAAGAGATGAGCTTTTGAAAACTGTTTTGAGCTTGGCCGAGCTTTAGATATTCAGATTTAGAACTTCATTAAGTGGTCAAGCTTTACACCAACAGAACATAGAATGATTGATTGATGACTCACCATCCTCTCCATGGTGTCTTTAGACTTCCCCTCCTTGCTGCCAATGTAGGAGCCAATGGTGTCACATGACCAAGGAGAGTACTGGCTTGCGTAGTCTGGCTCACGGTACTTTGCAAACACTTGGGAGTTCTCCATGTACTGCTGTTGCTGACACACACAAACACACATTATTATTAGCTAACTCTTCCTTTAAGTGACTAACTGCTGCGGTAGTACGTGGGGCGAGATGCCACTGCGTACTACCATAGAAACACTAGACGAGTGTTGCCTCTTACCTCCTGTGTGTAGTTGGACTCGTAGGTGTGTGGCAGCGTGGGCGAGGGGGCAAAGGGTGGGGGAGTCACCTGCTTCCTGTCCTCCAACTGGGCCATGATCTCCTGGCGTCGGCGGTGCAGGTAGTCCAGAGTGGGAGGGGGCTGGGGCCGACTGTAATCCTCCTGTACAACAGGACATGTGGACACCTTTACTGTAGTGCACTTCTTGCAGCGTTGGAAATACATTTTTTTGCAGTGGATTTATCCTGGAAAGTCTTATGAGGATTTTGAGGCTGATTCCCTGACCGGTCAATGTTTTTTATTAGCTGTTTTATACTCTTGTGAATTCAATGGTTTTTACTAGATTACTTGTAGTTGTTCATGTTGTCTGTCTGTCATTTTTATGTAATGACTTGGTGCTTGGCCAGGGCGCTCTTGAAAAAATAGATTTTAATCTCAATGAGCCCTTTCCTGGTTAAATAAAATTTAAAAAATTATACATTCTTGACACTTCCCGATATGTAAAATATATAAATATGTGTTTTTATTATGCACGCAAGACTGTATGCACGCCAATCGGCTGAGTAATGTCACTACTCAATCTGGATAACGCTGATGACTAAACTCCTAAAAAGTAATTGCATAGGTGTTTAGAGCTATGGATATTGTGATTTATAAAGAGCCTAGTACTGCAGACGTGTGCTTACCCGTGTGGAGTAGGGCCTCATGTGGCCGGGGTGGGGGCCAGCGGGCTGGTAACCCTCGGGAGGGTATCTTTCTCTGGAGGCCTCGTCCGCAGGCATGGAGGAGAGTTCCTCCCGGTGGGGATAGGTTTGTGGTGGTGGCGGCGGGTAGGAGGGGTGTCGACGGCCGTCGTAATGAGGGGGAGGTGGGTACCCATGGGGGTTGGCGTTGGAGAAGTGGGGACCCGAGGGCTGTGGGGGAGGGGGACACTCATGCTCCTGTGGGTAGGTCCCGGGGTAGGGGGACTCCGGGTAGGCAGGCGTGGCCAGGTCGTTAGGGGGAGGGAGGTTCCGAACGTAGCGGGGCTGGGGAAGGTACTGGGAGGACTGGTAGGGGTAGGGGGGGTTACCTGAGAGGACATAGAAGAGCGTGGCAACAGGATTGGTATTAGATAAGCATAATAGAACCACACTGGGAGATTTACAAGACTAATTGCTCCCAGAGAGAAACACTTCCTTTCGTCAGCAGACAATACATAGGAGATCACGGGAAAAAGAGTGGTCTGTTCTGCCTTACCTGGGGGGTACTGGGTGGACTCGTACTGCATGGCTGATGGTGGTGCCCTGGGCTCAGGGGGGTAGAAATGTTCACCCTGCTGTGAGGGGTACATGGGGGGCCCCCTGGGCACTGGCTTATGCATGGCCAGGGGGTCCACTGCCATCCTGGGGTGGGCCATGGACCGATTGGGCATGGGATCCAGTCTGGAAAAGACAGAATTTCAGTGTGTGTGTGAGTACGTGTAACAGACGCTGTGTGTGTCCATCTACTCACAAGTCAGGGGGAGAGCCGGGGGCACTGTGGCTTCCCTGGGACTGGGGCTTCCGCATAATGGGCTCATAAGAGGGGTCGGCACCGCGGGAGATGAGCTGGGGCAGGGCGGAGCCTGTGACTGATGCCACCATGCCATTGGTCAGGCCCTTGTGGGCCAGCCCCTCCATCATCCCCACCTCCTCGGGCAATAGGCCCACCTCGTTGAGCTGCGTCAAGGATAGACTGAGGGGCCGTCGGGCGGCCAGACGCTTGTTCATCTTACGATACCTTCAGAAAGGAGGAGAAATACGTGGTTAGTGAAAGAGGTTGACACCTCTGTCTGGCCTAATGATTGTTGTCACATTATCAGAGCGGATCTGTGCAATGAACAGTCAACGTCTCATTGACATCAAAACATAAAACAAAACATTCACTGTTAAGTAAAGTTGGGAATATGCCCAACGATCCCCATTGGGAGTGGCTCACGGTGGAATACTCACTTCTCTAGCTCGTCCTGAGAGTGGGCGAAGGTGCAGCTGGCTCCTCGAGGACAGCCCCCCTTCTGCTTCATGTCCCGACACATGTACGTCTTGTATTTACTGTGCTGGGGAGGCTGGGGAGGAGCCACCACAAGGGCATGTTAATAATGGAAAATACAAAAGGTGTTTTACTGTTAAGATCACGAACCAGCAGACAGTCATTGACATTATTAGCTTTAACAAGTATCAATCAAGATTCAAACTTTGGTCATATGCATTAGGCACCAAACAGAAGAAAAAGAAACGGACAAACAGGAAGGGACAACCTGGACTTGTCTAATAAGAAAAACACTCCTTACATTTTATGTCGCAAAACATTTTCAGTTGCGTTGCCCTAATGAACACGACCCTGGGATTATCAATAATTTCAGCCCTATTCCACTGATATGCTTTGGGGGATTGAGTATCTAGAATCAGACCTGTTGCGTGTCGCTCCCCTTCTTGCTGTGGTTCTGGATGAAGTCCACCAGGCCGTGCACCACCGTTTTCACCGCCACCAAGCCCGTGTCCAGCAGCTCCCACGTGGGGGGAGGGGAGTCTAAGATGGAGGACAAGACGGGTATTTTTTGGGGTCAAATGCATTATACTTGGAAGAGCACTGGGGACCCGGTCTAATAGGCCCTGTGAAAGTAATGGCGACTTGCACGGCAGTGTCGCTTAAATTTAAAAAAACGCATACAATTTGGATTCCTTTTACTGATACATAACTTTTAAAGTGAGCGCGTTGAGGGCTTTTCGCACTGCCGAGCCAAGAGTGGACAGTGTGTACAGAAAACATCCGGGCCACCACAGTTTAGTACGGGTCGGAACGATAGTTTGAAAAGGGTATTGATGTACTGTGAATGGACCAACCTGGGCTGGGGTCGATGTTGGCAAGCAGCTCCAGGTGTGGTCGCAGACGGTTCAGGTTTGCCGGGTCGCCTGTCCTCTGCAGGGCGATGGTCAGCTCCTGAACGCTCTGAGCAAACGACGCTGGCGTCTGCAACTGACACACACACACACACACAAAATCTCTGTTCAAATACACAGCAACACCACTAGGGCTCACATTTAAGTTACATCAAAATACACACACACCTCCTACATACCTTGTCGATGATGGACTGCATGTGAGACTTGTGCGACTGGTCCCCATAGAGCAGAGAGGACCACTGGTCAGGGGCGATGCGGAGGCCACCCTCCATGGCGATCTGGACAATCTGGGAGTCATGTTCGCGCCGCAGTGCCTCGTATGTCCGGAACTCCTCCTTCAGCTGCATCAGGGACGAGTCCTCGTCTCGCTTGGTCACCTGAAGACAAGGTGACAGACAGGACATCACGGTTGTGTTCATTAGGCACCAATATGAAGAACATGCACTGAAAGGGAATTTTTTTTTTTTTACGGTTTCAGTTGTGTGCCCTAAAGCAGTAGGCCCTGTAGAGGAGCTGCACCACATGGCCTATGTTGGTCTTAGAACCGTGTTTAGGTGTATGTTTGTAGGTAGTCAGACCTACCTTAAAGCAGGAAGCCCTGTAGAGGAGCTGCACCACGTGGCCTATGCTGGTCTTAGAGGCCTGGGGGAAGCGTGGCTCTAACCTTTGGACCACAAACAGCACCAAGACCTTCCTGGACAGAGCGGAGCCGTCCTCTAGAGCCAACAGCACCAGCTTCAGAGCCTCCTCCTGCATCGCTACAACAACAACACATAATATTTTCACATGCTTCCGATAGCATTCATTTTCTCAGTCGTAATTGAAACATTTGTCATTTGGGCCGTGTGTGTATGTGTATGAGTGGCTTGCTCGCTATTTTGCCCGCCTGTGCTTGCGCTTCAGTCCATTTGTATGTTACCTGGGCCGAGGAATTGGCAGCCTCTTGCTCTGACTGCAGCCCACAGGTTGGAGGAGAGCTGCTGTGGGTTCTGGTGCTGCAGAATGAGCTCAGTGACGGTGCGCTCCCCTAGGGACCTGGCCGCCCGCGTGGCCCTCACCCGGCCCTCCTCCTCCACCAGCTGACAGTGCACCAGGGTCACCAGCTTCCTCTGCATGGGCCGGCTCAGAGAGCTTTGTGCACCGCTGGTGCTCAACCCTACACCCGGAGAGAGAAGAAGGGGGGTGGAGTGTGAGAGAGAGGCTGTGGTTGTATCCATAGCAACTTACAACCAGTGCAACAGTAAGGGAGGAATTGCGAAACAACTAAATACACAAGGATCAAAGCAAATGGATAAGGATGAGAGGAAAGTGTGAGGCTGTGAGGAGGGGGAGAGAGAAGAAGCACCATTCAATACACTGTTTATACCGTATGCCAAGCTATTCCCGAAATACAGTGCTGTGAAAAATAATTCTCTAGTTTTGCATATTTTTAAAAATATTTTTTATACTGAATGCAATCAGATCTTCAACCAAAACCTAATATTAGATAAAGGGAACAAATAACAATTATATACTTATTTGATTTATTTCATAAACAAAAGCAATGCAACACCCAATTCCCCTGTGTGAACAAGTAACTGCCCCCTTACACTCAATAACTGGCTGTGCCACCTTTAGCTGCAATGACCCCAACCAAACGCTTCCTGTAGTTGTTAATCAGGCTCTCACATCACTTCCATGCAGAACTGCTTTAACTCAGTGACATTTGTGGGTTTTCAAGCATGAACTGCTCGTTTCAAGTCCTGCCACAACATCTCAATTGGGATTAGGTCTGGACTTTGACGAGGCGGTTCTGCATGCAAGAGTGGGCCTTAATTTCTCCACAGCGATGTGAGAGACTTTATTTATGTATTTATTTAACCAGGTAGGCCAGTTGAGAACAAGTTCTCATTTACAATTGCGACCTGGCCGAGATAAAGCAAAGCAGTTCGACACATACAACAACACAGTTACACATGGAGTAAAACAAACATACAGTCAATAATACAATAGAAAAACAAGTCTATATACAATGTGAGCATGTGAGGTGAGATAAGGGAGGTAAAGGTAAAAAAAAAAAGGCCATGGTGGCAAAGTAAATACAATATAGCAAGTAAAACACTGGAATGGTTGATTTGCAGTGGAAGAATGTGCAAAGTAGAGATAGAAATAATGGGGTGCAAAGGAGCTAAATAAATAAATAAAGTAGGGAAAGAGGTAGTTGTTTGGGCTAAATTATAGATGGGCTATGTACAGGTGCAGACTGATCAACAACTACCGGAAATATTTGGTTGCAGTCATTGTAGATACATGTGGCATAACCAGTTAGAGTGTAACGGGGGAAATGACTTTTTCCACACAGGGGGATTGGGTGTTGCATAACTTTGAAGTATCCATTTTTCTGTTATTTGTAAACTCAGGTTCCCTTTATCAAATGTTAGGTTTTGGTTGAAGATCTGATAGTATCAAAAGCAAGCAAAAATAGAGAATCAGAAAGGAGGCAAATACTTCTTCACAGGCACTGAAAACTAGTGCACTAGAATAGAATGTGGATTGTCATGATACAAAGGGAGAGTGTCTGAATCGGATGCTATTAAATATGATATGTTGAGAAATTAATGCAGGGTGAATAGAAGCTTTTCCCATAATTAATGAGCCATGGTTGTGACGGTGAGCAGGATGAGGTGGTGTCTGACTGACCTCTGCTGTTGCTCAGTGGTTTCAGGTACAGAGCCAGCTCCTCCACACAATCACTGGCTTCCTCATAGTGGGCTATGTCCTCTGGCCCCGTCAGCAAGGTGGTAGGCTGCCGTTTGGGCACCTGGGGAGACAAAACAGACACACCATGGTCACAACACACACGTTTAAATATAGTTTCTATTTCCATTGTGTGTGTGTGAGAGAGACACACTGCATATAAACGGACTGAATTTAAGGGACAAAAAAAATTATACAGCAGAAAGAGACTGCTATGGGACATGGCACCAGCAGCAAAATATTGTGTAGAGGACTGAGGGTCTTCCAAAGGGTCTACCCCCGTTTTTTTAAAAACATTTTTTAAAACATTTTTATAAAAACATTTGTGTGTTAGAATTGCTTTTTGATATGTTGTATATAGTTATTTGCACTGTTGTATATAGTTATATCATTTCACCAATTCGGCCACTTGGGTACATTTGGGCAACTTGTGTGGGACACCTCTGTGACTTCATGCTAAATGTCATGTAGCTCACCCATTCCTGAAGTTATCAGTCTGAAACTTTGCACAACTACACTTGCCCTCGTGTTATCCATCAAAATTATCCCCAGCATCCTATTCTAGAAAGATGCTACAACAACAAGACAGAAAACATATGCTCTTTCTTTCTATCAGATCTATTGTTATATTCTCTTACATTCAATTAACATTTCCACAAACTTCAGAATGTTTCCATTAAAATGATACCAAGAATATGCATATCCTTGCCTCTGGGGCTGAGCTACAGGCAGTTAGATTAGGGTGTCTCCAGGCAGAAATTGAGAACAAGGGATGCAGCCATAAGAAGATAAGGACAACAAAGTCAAGGTATTGGAGCGGCCATCACAAAGCCCTGACCTCAGTCCTATAGAAAATTTGTGGGCAGAACTGAAAAAGCGTGTGCGAGCAAGGAGGCCTACAAACCTGACTCAGTTACACCAGCTCTGTCAGGAGGAATGAGCCAAAATTCACCCAACGTATTGTGGGAAGCTTGGGGAAGGCTACCCGAAACATTTGACCCAAGTTAAATAATTTAAAGGCTATGCTACCAAATACTAATTGAGTTCATGTAAATTTCTGACCCACTGGGAATGTGATGAAAGAAATAAAAGCTGAATGAAACATTTCACATTCTTAAAATAAAGTGGTCATCCTAACTGACCTAAGACAGGGAATATCTACTAGGATTAAAAATGTCAGGAATTGTGAAAAACTGTGTTTAAATGTATTTGGCTAAGGTGAATGTAAACTTCTGACTTCAACTCTATGTGTGGAATTATTTATTGATTCAGAATGGCCCTGCCAAAAAACAAAATCCGTAGCTTGCTCTCGAATAGCAAATGGAGGGTACGTGCGGTGAAATTTCCGAATATGCCTGGTAGGCTACACCGGTTGTAAAGCGGATTAATGTGCTTAAATTTAAGAACTGAGCAATCAATAGCTGCACGAGACCTCTTTTAAACTGTGGCCAGTCAAACTGGTTTCTAACGCGATTGTGCAATGACTGGGCTTGTAAGAACACGTTTCACTAGGCTCTGTAGGCGTTGGGCTCTCCAACTCTGTCCCAGGAGTTCTAGGCCTATAGGCTATGCTTAGAGTTATTTGGACACTTTAGTTGGGATACGAACCTTATCAAAACATCTAGGCGTATGGGCTAGGCTACGTGATGCATTCAACTATTTAAACAGCACACGCTGTTTCTTACCACACATTGGGCATCAATTATAATATTCTCACCCATCAGACCATTCTCAATTTAATCTAGTCTATAAAATATACTAAATATTATGTGTGAAATTTGTCTTGATTTAGAACGGGCCATTATCATGCACCTGTCAGAACAGGGGCAGGGGGGAAAAAGACATGTAATCTGTATGCACTTGGAGAACGCTTTTCCCGCGGGTCGTTTTCATGCCAGCCAGGTAGGCTACTCCAGTTGTAAGCAATGTGCTTAGTATTAGGAAAGTTTTCAAATAAATATAGTAGGCGTAGCCAATAGAAAGCTGATGGAATCTTCTATTTAATAGAGGCCATCAAATTTGTTTCATCACACAATTGCATCACATTACCTATAGAAATGTTGTGCAACATGGGCTTATAGGATTTGATTTGATCGCATTTGCATTGCTGTCAGAGTGATAAGAGGGACAATAGAGTGCTGAGTACCAGGCCATTAGTGACCGTCCGTTAGCAAGTTTGGTCGGCTACTAATGATGGTCATGACTCGGGACTTGCCAGTGTGGCACACACCCACCCTTTCCCTCTCTCCCGCTCCCTTTCTCCCTCCCCTCAATCCATCAGACCTCTGATGTTTGGCAGCTGTAAAAGGAGTAGTGCCGAGGGAGCAAATGAGTATCAGTGTTTGCTGAGTCATTGGGTTTGCCAAGGAAGAGGAACTCTGACACACACACACGTGCGTCATCCCTCCCAACATGACATGCAGGTCTCCACCAAGCACTCCCAGCTGCAGGAAAGTTCTAGATCATAATTTCAGCAAACCCTTAACCAGCCGCAGTTGCTGGCTGTGCCTGCTCCCATTTTGAAAACCAAAAGCCCCCCTTCTATTTATAGATATCTATTAATGTGTACACATTGTTTAGGCCTACTTTTTGTGAATTCATTCATATCCCATGAGTACAAAGAGCAGGATCTGGACTGAGGACTGAGGACTGTGGAGAGTAGCAAAGGCAAGGAGTTGGCAGTAAAGGCAGTGTTTTCTGTGTTACATAACATCTGTCACATACTACCTCTGCCAAAGTTATTTGGGCCATAATAACACAGTATTTTTCCTTGTCACATGGAGATAGTATGCTGAGTGCCTTCAACACAGGGCAAACCAGCACTTCATTTAAACACCCTATGGGAACTTATCAACCGATGAGGAAGTGAGGCCAACTAGCATGGTGGTTGATTTATGAAACATGGTGGCACACCCTTTTACCAGAGGTTACGTATTTTTTTTTAGCGACATCTCTTTTTGAAAAGTAACTGGACCCCAAACAAACAGCCTTCGAACTGGAGCTCAAAGGTTTGCTTTCAGTTTCTCTGCAAACGAGTGCAGTTTCATGCACACACACACTCCCATTCTAAAAGGCTAAATGTGCGTTAAAAGGGGAAGGGGTAAAACTTTTTCCAGTTAACTGCTGAGGGTGTAAGACTTCCTGTGTATTTGTTTTGGTTGAAGGGTAATACTTTTTAGCGTGTGTTTGGGTCAGTGTGTGTGTGTGTGTGTGTGCGCACGACACGTACAAAAGTGTTCTCTTTCAGTCGACATCTCACTATTGGATTGTGTCCTATATTTGCAGAAACCTTATTCAACCACTCCTAATAGGCCAATCAGAACTTTGTAGGCATGAACACCGCATATCTATATAGCATCCGCAATGCTCACGCAACCCGACTTCAACTGTATGTAGGCCGTGTGTAGGCCGTGTGTAAAAGACCAGATTAAATTAAGAATATATTACCAAGTGCTTGTCAAATTGTGAATGAGAGTGATGAACTGTGTGCAGCCTGCACAAGAAACAGAGCAGAGTGCATGCCTTTCATGGAACTTTTTAAAAATCATTAGTCGCATCATGTAGCCTTAAAATGTTTTAGAGATAGAAACATAGAGCCGAAGGTTTGTATCACAACTAAAGTTGCATGAATAACTCTAAATTAAGCATATGGGAGGACATGTTTCAAATGATCACTTTGTTAACTGCTCAACACAGAATAGCCGCATGTGCGCATTCCTTTGGAAATTGTTTGGGGGGAAAAAAACTTTCAATTTTATTCAGCTATGTTCAATTATATTCTTCTTACTATAAAAACAGATAAAATAATGCCACAGGAATTATAAGCAAATATTGGTCTGTTAAATGAACTAGTGCAGCCCAAAGACATATGGCATAGCCAGATCAGGGCCTAACTTAAGGACGACTCAGAATTTGCTATTCGGTTCTTCTGAAATAGGCTACATTTTCTTTACATCATAATGTTTCTTTAGACCTGCCTAACATAAATAATGTATTTATTGTGATGGTGTAGGCTATATTAAATGGATTCATTATACTTTTTAGAATGTAAAATGTTCCAAAAGGTCCGCATCAGTGGCTTGTAGGCTGTGCTGGGAAGCTCTTAATTAAAATAAACACGTTTAGCATTTAACGGTCAATTACCATGAGACCGTCAGTTTTTTTTGCATGACAATTCCCGGATGATCAATTGTCATGACAGCTACAGCCATAAGCACGACAACTGAAAACTAGAGGAAACTCTGACCACAACATCGGTGGGCTGTGTTAAGGGAATTTTTTTTATCAATGATGACTAATAATGTATACATTTCAATCAGGACTGACTAGTCCAAATGCTATTATGTACTGTACATAATGAATTTTGTCTCCTGCTCCCATTCCCAATTGTATATAATATAGTCACGAGTTTAGTAACAATGACGGTCTGTTCCTTTGTACAAATGAATGAACTATCTCCAGATGGCAGGGACGGACTATCTCCAGACTGTCTAGAATGCTGATTTATACTGACTGACCTTGGCTTCAGGCGAGGAGGGAAGGCTCGAGAACTATAGGGCCTCTCTACCCGTGTCATGAAGAGATAGAACATTTAGAAAACGCTGACGTAATTTTCAGTTTATAACCTGTGGAAAAATGTGTATGTAACCAGTACTCTCTTGAATTAAATGCTGTTACCTGACTTTTAAGACCGGGGCTCTGTCCATTCTTATAAATTAAGGGTCTTACAAACCCTTCGAATGCATTGACAGAGTATTAAATTCTGATTGGGAAATAATACAGAGGAATTTAGAATTCCTTCAACAGGCTGATATCTAAAAATCTGAATGGCTGTCACACAGTGTGCTGAGTCCCAGACCACGCGCTACAGAATCCTGCTTCAGGATCCATGTTAGCCTCCCACCTTTCATGTGTGCACTCTCTCCTTGCCCTTCCTTCTCAGTTGTGGTCTCTCTGGCCATCTCACCTTCTCAGAGGTTCATCTTTGTGACTAACAGTAGTCCTTCCTGTATCCCTTCGAATGCGTCAAAGTAGCTAAATAAAACAACCGCTGGGGACAGTAAACATCTCATGACAGTTGGGGCGGTAGGGTAGCCTAGTGGTTAGAGTGTTGGACTAGTAACCGGAAGGTTTCAAGTTCAAACTCCCCGAGCTGACAAGGTACAAATCTGTCCTTCTGCACCTGAACAGGCAGTTAAACCACTGTTCCTAGGCAGTCACTGAAAATAAGAATTTGTTCTTAACTGACTTGCCTAGTTAAATAAAGGTAAAATAAAAAAAACAGCTATTGTCCCTCATGTGCAACATTGGTTGAGTTATGAAAACACAGCCACATGTTTTTTTGCCTAACCAGCAGCAAGCTAGTATCATATTTCTGATCAAATCTCACAAATATGACACAGTGGTATTGTAATGAGCAGTGGGGATTCACTGACTGTTTGTGCGTGACAGATATTGATACATCAAACAGATATCATCATGCAGAAACTGATAGATAGCATGTGACAGATAATACCTTTTTGTGGCCCTGAAAGGCAAACTGATAAATGGTTTTGACAATGTTCGGCTTCAATTTGTACAGGAAAAAAAACTGACAGTGCATTCGTAAGGTATTCAAACCCCTTGACTTTTTCCACATTTTGTTACATTATAGCCTTATTCTGAAATTTATATTTTTTCTCTTTTTTGTGTTATTTTTTTTTAATTCTCAAATCTACACATAATAGTCCATAATGCAAAAAGCCAAAACAGGTTTTTAGAAACTTTGGCCAAAACCCCCCAGAAATACCTAATTTACATAAGTATTCAAATCCTTTGCTATGAGACTCGAAATTGAGCTCAGGTGCATCCTGGTACCATTGATCATTCTTGAGCTTTTTCGACAAGTTGATTGGAATCCACCTGTGGTAAATACAATTGACTGGACATGATTTGGAAAGGCACACACGTCTGGAACCACCAAGACTCTTCCTAGAGCTGGCGGCCCGGCCAAACTGAGCAATCGGGGGAGAAGGGCCTTGGTCAGGGAGGTTACCAAAAACCAGATGGTCACTGACAGAGCTCCAGAGTTATCTGTGGGGATGGGAGGACCTTCCAGAAGGACAACCATCTCTGCAGCACTCCATCAATCAGGCCTTTATGGTAGAATGGGCAGACGGAAGCTACTCCTCAGTAAAAGGCACATGACAGCCCGCTAGGAGTTTGCCAAAAGGCACCTAAAGGACTCTCAGACCATGAGAAACAATGTTGATGTTTTTCAGCGGCAGGGACTGGGAGACTAGTCAGGATCGATGCAAAGATGAAAGGAGCAAAGTACAGAGAGATCCTTGATGAAAATCTGCTCCAGAGTGGGGCGAAGACTGGGGCGAAGGTTCACCTTCCAACAGGACAACAACCCTAAGCACACAGCAAAGACGACGCAGGAGTGGCTTTGGGACAAGTCTCTAAATGTCCTTAAGTTTCCCCAGCTAGAGGCCGGACTTGAACCCAATCTAATATCTCTGAGAGACCTGAAAATAGCTGTGCAGCGATTCTCCCCATCCAACCTGACAGAGCTTTAGAGGATCTGCAGGGAAGAATGTGAGAAACTCCCCAAATACAGGTGTGCCAACCTTGTAGCATCATACTCAAGACTCAAGTCTGTAATGGCTGCCAAAGCTGCTTCAATGTACTGAGTAAAGGGTCTGAATACTTAAGTAAATGTTATATCAGTTCAGTTTTTGCAAAAAAATCTGAAAACCTGTTTTTGCTTTGTCATTATGGGGTATTGTGTGTAGATTGATGAAGGGAAAAAACAATTTAATACATTTTAGAATAAGGCTGTAATGTAACAAAATGTGGAAAAAGTCAAGGTCTGAATACTTTCCGAATGCACTGTAGCTCTCCCACAAGACTCAAAATATGAACCCTTTAAGACTTAGGTACAACAGCCAGAATAATATAAAGACAAGTGAAAGTTATTCTGTCTCTAAATGTAATGGGAAAATTGCATTGACTAGCAGAATAAATCTGTCCCAATCCAGAATCGGGTAAACTGCTACTACACAACAAGACAAATGAAAGAATACCAATTTTCCAAACCAGATATTTTGTTTGTCAGTCATCACCAGTCCATGTATGAGCATAAACAATTGAGTACCGTTCCCACGCTACATTAACATAACCTACATTCACCTCATCAAGTGATACAAACTGTCATTAGGAGAATAGGGGAGAGAATAAGGGGGGCAATTGTCCCCACATTTGCGTTGGACCTGTCCCAACAGTAACAATATTCATACTCTTATGAATGTGAACGTGACATTGAGTGAGTACCTAGCCTAGCATCTCATCTGAGTAGTACCTACCTAGCCTCTCACACGAGTAGCACCTACCTAGCCTGTCTCACCTGATTAGTACCCGAGTTGTACCTGCCTAGCATCTCATCTAAGTAGCACATACCCAGCCTAGATTATGTCTCACCTGTCCTCCCACCAGCTGCAGTAGGGCAGTGTTGACAGGCAGCAGCTCGATGTCGGAAGCGATGGCCGTCTGGTCGAAGGGGCAGGCCTTGCGGTGCAGCTTGTTCAGGCACATCTTGCAGACGGTGTGTCCACAGCCCAGGCTGATGGGCTTGCGGACGCTCTCCTCGAACAGCTGGGTGCAGATGGGACACAGCAGGAATTCCGTCCATTGCGGCGCTTGTACAGGCATTGTAACCCACAGAGGTCACTAGGGGAAGCACAATGGCTTCGACAAAACGCCTTCCCTTTCAAATAAAAAGGTAGATCCTTCAGTGCGTTTTCTTTTCGAAAACAAAGTGACGCAAAAGATGTGACAAATTCCACTGGAATCAAAAACTCTTCTGACCATCAATTTTCTTCTAAATGTTCAGACATCATGAACATTCAGTACGTGGTATGACCTGAAAAGACAAAAGAGAACAGTCAACTGCATACACCAAACCCAAAGAGCAAACAGATTAATCCCGTGGGAAGAAAAAACATCCAAATTTGCTTTAACTACCTAACTATGCTATGGCCAGCTAAAAGCAGCAAGGGTGCAGCAGATTCACCTGTCTGCCCTTTCAGTAAAGGACAAAACCAGCAGGACGTCAATGAGACTCCCCTGTTGTCTTCACTGAGGTCTGGGAGCGTTGGGATATACCCCAGCAGCAGTCGTGTTCACTAAATGCCAGCAGGCTGATGAGTTACTTAGTGGCTATTTTAAGACCCTTCCTCTGTCCAATAAAAAGCGATCATCTGAAAACAGGAAGTTTGGGGCTTCAATGGGGAGAGACTGCTTCTTGTTGCTGTGTACGAACAGGTTACCTACCGTAAGTGAATAGACACATTTCAGCTGCAAAAGTGAAACCCTGGGCTAGATGTTATTCCATTATTGATGCGTAACGAGTGGAAAGAAACATAATTTCGACTGTCTCATCACATACCAAAGGGAGTTTCACATGATTAATATTAGGCAAACCTTATGCAACGTGAGCATGACTATCAGGAAACAACCAAATGGTTCACTCCAATAAATCATTGTCTTTATGTAATCACGTGGCGAACTATGATTCACTTCACAAGCATGTCTGAGCCTGTAGACAAAAAAAACACTTCTGCTGCTATGTTGCTGTGACCCATTAGTGCGTATCAACTCCTCTTTTCCATTATAAATTATTTGAATATCAAGATAGATGCCAATACAAAAGTCTGCTGTGTAAACCTCTCTTATACAAGCAGTGCTCTCAAACGCACCGAAACAAGACAACCCAAACAACAATAAAAAAAGACTCACCACAAGAAGTATGGATGATATGATGGAAATGCATCTGTTGCAACATGAGTGGACAGACAGAGAGGCTAATCACTTCTTAGTTTGTTGTGGATTTCCAGAGTATAAGATAGTCTACTCCATGATGCTGGTACTGGTTAGCTAGTCTGCAGAGATAGAAACACTGTGCGCCTAGTGTTGCCACTTTCTCACCTGACATGTGAAAACAATGAGGAAGAGGTTCTCAGTTGATTTATGCTCCCGGAAGCAAAAACAAACCTAACAAAATAGTCATTCGAATTTGCCTAAAATCTGCACGTATCCTTGTATCTGATTCAAGATGGACATGTGTAACATTCAAATTATATATTTTGTTCACATACGTGCCCGTGCCACCACCGGCCCGTCACTAAGGCATCATTTGGTCTTGTGGCCAGTGTCAAAAAAGTCACAACCGATGTCTTCGACCTGAACAAGGATTTCACAGGATGAAAATAGCCAGAGGGGTGTACTCAGTGGGTGAGTTACCGATCAGAGTAGGGCTGTGGCGATTGTAGCAACATACACCACATGAAATAGGAGCAGGAAACAACCTCACAGTGTTGCAATCTCTGGGTTGGTGCCCCCCCCTTGGGTTGTGCCGTGGCGGAGATCTTTGTGGGCTATACTCGGCCTTGTCTCAGGGTGGTAAGTTGGTGGTTGAAGATATCCCTCTAGTGGTGTGGGGGCTGTGCTTTGGCAAAGCAGGTGGGGTTATATCCTTCCTGTTTGGCCCTGTCCGGGAGGTGTCATCGGATGGGGCCACAGTGTCTCCTGACCCCTCCTGTCTCAGCCTCTAGTATTTATGCTGCAGTAGTTTATGTGTTGGGGGGCTAGGGTCAGTTTGTTATATCTGGAGTACTTCTCCTGTCCTATCCGGTGTCCTGTGTGAATTTAAGTATGATCTCTCTAATTCTCTCTTTCTCTCTCTCTAATTCTCTCTTTCTCTCTCTCGGAGGACCTGAGCCCTAGGACCATGCCTCAGGACTACCGGGCATGATGACTCCTTGCTGTCCCCAGTCTACCTGGTCGTGCTGCTGCTCCAGTTTCAACTGTTCTGCCTGTGATTATTATTATTTGGCCATGCTGGTCAATTATGAACATTTGAATATCTTGGCCATGTTCTGTTATAATCTCCACCCGGCACAGCCAGAAGACTGGCCACCCCACATAGCCTGGTTCCTCTCTAGGTTTCGGCCTTTCTAGGGAGTTTTTCCTTTCCACCATGCTTCTACACCTGCATTGCTTGCTGTTTGGGGTTTTAGGCTGGGTTTCTGTACAGCACTTTGAGATATCAGCTGATGTACGAAGGGCTATATAAATAAATTTGATTTGAATGGCCCAGGATATGAGTGTGTTTTAAGCCTGGGAATTGGCTGTAACAGGTGACAATGGAACAACAGGGGCTTTTCCTCAGTCAGTGTTTGACAGACAGCGGGAAAGTACCCTCTTATAAATTCAACTATATACTAATCTACACCAAGAAGAGAAATATTCCTATGTGTTTCTGGGAAGGCTGATAGACATTGCGGTCACTGCCTGGGACTGCTCTGGTTCCACTCAAAATGCAGTAGCAGAAGGCCATCTGTCATTTCCTTTTATACTTCTGGACAAAACAAAATGGTGTAATAGGTAGGCTATGTCTGCATGTGATCTAACAACACAATACCAAATAGATAAGTGAATGCAGTGCAGCCCTGTCCATAAACTACAACTACTTGAAATAGGGCAATTGAGGGAGAGGGGATACCTAGTCAGTTGCACAACTGAATCCATTCAAACAAAAGGTGTCTTCTGCATTTAACCCAACCTGAATCAGAGAGGTGTGGGGGGGCTGGCTTAAATCGACATCATCGGCGCACAGGGAGCAGTTGTTGTTGGGGGTCAACTGCCATGCTCAAGTGCAGAACGGCAGATGTCCACCTTTCCGGCTTAGGGATTCAAAACAATGACCTTTCGGTTACTGGCCCAACGCTCTTAACCGCTCGGCTACCTGCCGCCCTTCCGAGGTTAACTTCCACACAAATCTTCCATTGACATCAATAGTCAGGTTTCCATCCTATATGCAACAGATTATCATGCAAATATTATAAAAGTCCACTTTGTTTTTTTAATATGCACGTTTTCCCACAAGAAGTTTGTTTCCACCAAGCTGACTTGCTGCGGATACAAGGCTGTGTGTGATGACATAAAGTTAGTACACATTAAAAAAACAAATTAAAAAACAAATTCAATGCGTTTCTATAGCATTTTTCACTATATCGATGGTTTTGTCACACAAACTGTTGCAATAAATGGCAAACTTGTCCAATCTGGTTTTCACGTATGCCCTCTAGACAACAGTTTGCTGATAAAGTGGACACTGGATAGGTTAGGTTATATGATGAGTTGGAAAAGAGAAAGATCATGTGTATTTGTTAATTGGCAGCTAAGCACTGATCATCATGTTACTAGCATACAAATTAACACCCTGGATATTTATTGGAAAAGAGCATCAAGCTCATCACCGTGCACTTTCACCACCCTGTGAAGTTCATTATTATTTGTAGCATCTGTAGCCTAATAAACTGGACATGCTTTTTCAAGTCGTAGTGGGAGGGCCACACAACATAGCACTGCGTGACTGCAAATTTACCTCAACATGGTTATTCTATCAACAATTGCGCAGAAAATCACTTCCACCGCAATTTGTCACATAATTCAGTTTACCGACACAAAAAGATCCCACCATGTCGAACGAACAAATTGTCTGTCAACATTTATAAAATTGCATCGGCACTTCCTGATTCCATCACCATGAGCGTGATTTTGTTGTTGTTGGTATGACTTTACTCACATAATAACTGGACATTGGAAATATGGTTACTGTAAGACAAGGCACAATAGTTTGAATTACTTGGAACTCAAATCAGAGATTGGAGGTCTACGTTTTTATCTTTCACCCTCATCGCAGACTGATGCGACACATCCTGCAGTGACTTCTAGCCTAGACAAAATACAGCCTCTGTCTTAGCTATGACTCCTTCACCAAAGTGAGGTTACAATTACATGACTAAATTTACACCCAACTCCCCCTGACCGTCTGGCTGTTATAGCCTGGCCTACATACTGTGTGGTTACATTTCACACAGTATTTAGGCCAGACCCTTTTACGCACATCTAACTTACGCAATTGTGCATGTTACAAATGCCATATAAATCATGATGTGACACTGTCAGATTAATGTTCACTAGCTATCCTAATTGCTGGTCCCTTTATAACGTTCCCTTTATAGCCAATTTCAACTAGACAGGCTACCGGTGTAGAAATCTGTGATTTGCTATCCGGCTGACTGTATTCTATCAGTCCCAAACAAAGTCAAGTAAGGCCTAGGCCTAAATCATAGTGGAAACTGTGGCCACTGCAGACATACAGTCATGATGAGGATGCAGATGCAAACACTCACAGCTACCAAACCATTTTTTTTTACCATGACTCATAATAGCTAACAATAAGGAACTGCATATAGTCTTACACAACCACTACTCACAGGCCTATTAATTACCCTACACTAAATCAATTCAATCCAGACCAGTATCTGTGATGCATTTTACAATTTTATCATCAAAGCCACCATTTTTCCTGAATATGTAAAAAGCACTATAAGTAACAAGTAGTTGCATTTTTGTTTTGTTTCACTGTTCACTCTGGTTATGCTGTTGGATATATGAATACTACAACCTGGGAACTCAGTTTGAATAGCATGGGCACTTCCTCTGTTTTCCACTTTCACAGCAGTAAGATCAAATGTTTTTAAGTTGTTAGGCCTCTGAAAATGTATTAGTTAAAAGCATTTAAACATAGCAAGCAAATATATCACTACGGTGCAATGGAAACAATGCAAGAGTAGCTAGCTAGCTACTGAGTTACTTCAAATTAGGCTAGTTAACGTTACTAGCTAGCTAAAAAAGGTACCCATCGCAACATTTGGCAAAAGCCCATATAACCTAACTATTTGACTAGTTATAACGCTGTGTCTATCTAGCCCGTTCGATCTAGTTAGCTTTAGCAGAAATACTAGCTACAGAGAACTTGCTATAATGGTAAAGTAGTAATGCAAATTCAGTGGACACATGTAAACGTTAGCTAGGATAGCTAACTAACGTAGCTAAGTTACGAGCAAGCTAACGTTAACGTATTGACACGGCCAACCAGTTAAGTAGCTAGCTAGTAATCACAAATACACATGAATCTTTTTTAATCTACTTCATGCACCTAAGGTCCTCAATAAACCATTAACAATATCTAGCTCGACAGCTAGATTGGACGGCTAGCCCGGTTAATTAGCTAACGTTAGCTTAGCTGCTAGCATAGCTAGACGTAAATTTGCCGCAAAAATAAAACATGTCGAACATAAATCTTAGCTAGCCAACGTTAGCTGTTTATAGCTAATGTAGTCCCGCCGGCAGAATATACTTACAATTTCCAATAAAATGCCATCAATCTTCAGCTGTTTCTATGATAATATTGTTGTATTTCCTCGGTGTAGCTGGAGCCTGGCAGTAACGAGCAAGCGAGTTACTATCTTTTAGGTAGGGTGTGTGTCAGACAGCACCCAAAACAGTAAGGAAAGGTGCAAGACCTGAGAAAAAAAATTGTAACACATAGGCAGGTTACTATAACACAATTTCTAAAAGGAAAAGGTTGCAAATATGCTTTACTGTAATTTACATAAGAAAAAAATTTGCACATAAATATCACTTTTGTTGTACAGAATGTTTTGCTGGAAGTTGCACTGATTGGTTATTGAAAGAGCCATGTATAGTCCATCCCAGCCTCCACAAAGCATATCACTTGTTGAACAGAATATTTTGCTGGAAGGTGCACTGATTGGTTATTGAACGAGCCATGTATAGTCAGTCCATCCCAGCCTCCACAAAGCATAGTCATATGACTGTTAGACTGCACTGTTACATGCTCAAAGTTATTAAAATGTATCAAATACAATGATTTGACTGTTTAACCAATTGGAGAGAACTTGCTTTGTGCATAGGCCTACCCTGTTTATGTTGACCATCTGCAGCACACACAACAGCTACTGTTATTTTATTGTTGCTCCTTAATTACTTGTTATTTTTCTATTTTTTATTTATTTTATTTTAGTAAATACTTTCTTAACACTTTTTTTCTTAAAACTGCATTGTTGGTTAAGGGCTTGTAAGTAAGCGTTTCACTGTAAGGTCTGTTGTTTTCGGGCACGTGACAATTACAATTTTATCTGATTTGACAACTGGGAGGAATGTCATTCAAGACATCAAACAACTGCCTCAAGACTATTGCAGTGTTGACCATAAAGATAGATAGAGGACTCATCTTTATATCTGTGCCATATAGCATCTGTGACAGCATGGGCAGCACCATTGAGGCTACAACCCATAGGAGCCCCAACTAGTGGACTACATTGAATACTTTAAAATCCGGGTTAGGGAGGGTTTGGCAAGGGTAGGCTGTCGTTGTAAATAAGATTTTGTTCCTAAATTACTGACTTGCCCAGTCAAAATATATTTTTTCAATATACACAGTGCATTCGGAACGTATTCAGACCCCTTGACTTTTTACACAATGTTACTTTAACCTTATTCTTCAATGGATGAAAAAAATATTTTCCCTCAATCTACACACAATACCCCATAAAGACAAAGCAAAAACAGTTTTTTCATTTATTTTCACAACAAAAAAACAAGAACAAATTAACACATTTGCATGAGTATTTAGACGATTTTCTCAGTACTTTTTTGAAGCACCTTTTTGCGAGTCATTACAGACTCAAGTCTTTCTTGGGTATGACGCTACAGTGTTGGCACACCCATATTTTTGGGAGTTTCTCCCATTCTTCTCTGCAGATCCTGTCAAGCTCTGTCAGGTTGGATGGGGAGCATCGCTGCACAGCTATTTTCTCCAGAGATGTTAGATCGGGTTCAAGTCCGGGCTCTGGCTGGGCCACTCAAGGGACATTCAGAGACTTGTCCCGAAGCCACTTCTGTGTGGTCTTGGCTGTGTGCTTAGGGTCGTTGTCCTGTTTGGAGGTGAACTCTCCCAGCCCCTGCCACTGAAAAACATTGATTTGACCAAGCCTCACTGTAGGGATGGTGCCAGGTTTCGTCCAGACGTGACGCTTGGCATTCAGGCCAAAGAGTTCAATCTTGGTTTCATCAGACCAGAGAATCTTGTTACTCATGGTATGAGAGTCCTTTAGATGCCTTTTGGCTAATGCCAAGCGGGCTGTCATGTGCCTTTTACTGATGGGTGGCTTCCGTCTGGCCAGTCTACCCATAAAGGCCTGATTGGTGGAATGCTGCAGAGATGGTTGTCCTTCTGGAAGGTTCTCCCATCTCCACAGAGGAAGTCTGGAGTTCTGTGAGAGGGACCATCGGGTTCTTGGTCACCTCCCTGACCTAGGCCCTTCTCCCACGATTGCTCAGTTTGGATGTACGGCAGCTCTAGGAAGAGTTTTGGTGGTTCCATACTTCTTCAATTTAAGAATGGAGGCCACTGTGTTCTTGGGTACCTTCAATGCTGCAGAAATTTTTTGTTACCCTTCCCCAGATCTGTGCCTCGACACAATCCTGTGGGACCTGATGTAGACGTGTGTGCCTTTCCAAATCATGTCCAATCAATCGAATTTACCACAGGTGGACTCCAATCAAGTTGTAGAAACATCTCAAGGATGATCAATCATGCACCTGAGCTCAATTTCAATTCTCATAGCAAAGGGTCTGAATACTTCTGTAAATAAGGTATTTCTGTTTTTTTTCTCGCTTTGTCATTATGGGGTGTTGTGTGTAGTTTGATGAGGAAAATGTGTTTTCAATTCATTTTAGAATAAGGCTGTAACGTAACAAAATGAAGAAAAAGTCAAGGGGTCTGAAACATTTCGAATGCACTATGTATATATATATACAGTGCCAGTCAAAGGATTGGACACACCTATTCATTCTACATTGTAGAATAATAGGGAAGACATCAAAACTAGGAAATAACACATATGGAATCATGTAGTAAACAAAAAAGTGTTAAAACAAATCAAAATATAATTTATATTTGAGATTCTTCAAAGTAGCCACCCTTTGCCTTGATGACAGCTTTGCACACTCTTGGCATTCTCTCAACCAGCTTCTTGAGGTAGTCACCTGGAATGCATTTCAATTAACAGGTGTGCCTTGTTAAAAGTTAATTTGTGGAATTTCTTTCCTTTTTAATGCGTTTGAGCCAATCTGTTGTGTTGTGACATGGTAGGGGTGGTATACAGAAGATAGCACTATTTGGTAAAATACCAAGTCCATATTATGTCAAGAACAGCTCAAATAAGCAAAGAGAAAGGACAGTCCATCATTACTTTAAGATATGAAGGTCAGTCAATCCAGAACATTTCAAGAACTTTGAACGTTTCTTCAAGTGCAGGCACAAAAACCATCAAGCACCATGATGAAACCTGCTCTCATGAGGATCGCCACAGGAAAGGAAGACCCAGAGTTACCTCTGCTGCAGAGGACAAGTTCATGAGAGTTACCAGCCTCAGAAATCGCAGCCCAAATAAATGCTTCACAGAGTTCAAGTGACAGACACATCTCAACATCAACTGTTCATGGGAGACTGCGTGAAGTAGAATTCTGAGTATGTGTAAATTTACTTGGTGAATAAAGGTGATTCTGATATCCTCAACAACACTTCCCTTTCAATTTTACTGAAAGAGGTGTGATTGGCAATACGGTTTGACAGTAGGTCCAGTTCTATGTTGAATGAATGACTAGATTTACAAAATGATTAGAAAAATAAATGTGAATAGTGATTAGGGAAATTGTCTGCTAAGTTTTGGCAGCTTGAATTAAATACAGCTCCCAAGACTTGAGGCTTCTCGGGGCTCCGCATCCACCTGGTGCGTGAGGTCACATATTTGTGAATAACTGGTCTGTGGAGCTACTGAAATAACAAGAGCATAACCATTCCTTTCATCATGTGAGCCGTCACATGCAAAATGATCCATTCAATTATCAAAATCAGTCAGACATACATGTATATGCCATATATATCTATGACATGGAATGGTTGTGATGTCTGCTAAATTGGCAAATGACCTGCCAGGTGACATAGTAATGAAATAGGAATCACAATCTTACCAATCAACCAATCAAGTTTGGAAGCATATATATGGAGCTTGCCCACAGCACAGTCACTACAATTTTTTCAACATGGAGGAACATCACAACCCTGAACAGCAGCTACATGCTTGTGGAATAGAAATAAGAAGATGTGTAAGGATGCGTGGTGGTGGTATTAGGGGAAGACACAATAGAGGAAGAGGCAGAAGGCAAATAATAAGAGTCCCTGATGAAATCAGAGCCATAATTGTGGACCATGTCATAAACCACGGTCTTACGATGGAAGAGGGATGGTCGGAAAGTACAGCCTAATGTAAACAGGTCCACAGTGTCATAAACCACGGTCTTATGATGGAAGAGGGATGGTCGGAGAGTACAGCCTAATGTAAACAGGTCCACAGTGTCATAAACCACGGTCTTATGATGGAAGAGGGGTGGTCGGAGAGTACAGCCTAATGTAAACAGGTCCACAGTGTCATAAACCACGGTCTTACGATGGAAGAGGGATGGTCGGAGAGTACAGCCTAATGTAAACAGGTCCACAGCGTCATCAATTGTGCAACCATTTTGCAGGGAAAACAGGTAAACATATACTCGTCCTTTAATTTTGTTACAGAATTTCATTCACAACAATACGTCAACTATTGTAAAGGTAAATGCAAGTCTGAAAATGACAATGTACCGGAAGATATGTATGCGGAATATACAGTAATAGAGTAATACAGTAATACAGCACAATTTGAATACAATGTACTATCTGCAACATGGTCTATTTGTGAATTCTACATGTCATATATAGGACTGCACAACGACCTCATGCTGGGGGCAGAGCAGCAGTATTCAGCCATCAGCAAGATCAAGACATTTGCAACATGGTCACAGCCAACAATTCCATCAGGCTAAGAGAGATACAAAGTGCAATCATAAGTGACAACAATATTTTCACAAATATAAATTCTGTCAGCATTTCCACTGTAGACAGAGTGAAGGTGCCATTTGAAAGGAATTGTGACAGAGTGAAGGGGCTGCTTTACCAGTATGTCCAGGTAAACCATTGGTGTGTTTACTGTACTTCAATGATGCCTGTATATACTTCTTGAAGTTGTAGATACCCATAAGAACACAAAACATTTCTACTTTACTAAACTGTCTGATTCTAGAATAGGCTATGTAAAACTAACTTTGTATGTTGTTTCTGTGTTACTATATAGATAATAATGGAGCTGGAAGGACATGAAATGGTCCACATTCTTTTTTTTTTGTGCGGAAGAGACTGGGTTCAATCGGGCCAAATTGCAGGAGACGTGGCCGCAATCTCATTGGACTCCGAGCCACAATTGGCACACCAGGCCAACGTGGGGGCAATATTACAATGTGTGCTGCCATTTCTGAGAATGCTGTGAGCACACATATTCCACACATTGGGCCCTATAACACCCAATTTCTCCTGGCCTTCCTAAATACACTTTACAGAGACCTAACACCAGAACACGAAAGAGGTTTAGTTAGATCAGATTTGCCAAATTATGTAACTGTGTGGGATAATGTAAGCTTCCACCGAACCAACATTGTTGGGGAATGGTTTGCTACGCTTGAAAGGATAACAATGGACTTCCTTCCACCATCCTCCCCATTCCTGAATCGGAAAGAATAGTTTTTTTCAGCATGGAGGTGGAAAGTATATGGCATGGTCCACAAGATCAGATGTCTCTGTTAGATGCCATGAATGCTGCTTGTGAGGACATCACAGGCGATCATTGCAGGGGATGGTTGTGATGTCCCATAAAACAGTTGTGACAATTGCACTTAGAGTTTAGTTAAAACTGTGCACATTGACTCTTCACCGGTACACCCGGTACTTTCATCACATACTTTTTGGGGGTATTTTCTTAAAACTGCATTGTTGGTTAAGGGCTTGTAAGTAAGCATTTCACTGTAAAGTCAACACCTGTTGTATTCGTCGCATGTGACATAAAATGATATTTGACTTGTCATGCATGCGTTCCTTGAAAGCGTAAAAACCAACCAGTGGCTAAACGCGATCTTCTGACAAATTCAGGAATCCAATTCCCATTTAGGTCTCGTTTGCTCCTTGATGGCTGCTTTTTGTCTTTACTCTCTGAGATATAGAGGAACAATACATTTCAATATTGTAAACAGAATGACACTGTGTGATAATCTGGTAGGCCTAACACTAGGTATTGCCATCTGGGTCTCCAATTCCTCAGCAAGTTCTCTTGTTTCTTGAAGGCCATCCAGCTCAGATGATGCTCTATTCTCTGAAGCCGTTGTCTCCACTTCATGAAAGGTAAAAAAAAAAATAAAAAAAAAAAAATAAAAAAAAAGGAAGCAAGGAAGGAAGGAAGGCAGGCAGGCAGGCAGGCAGGCAGGCAGGCAGGCAGATAGCATAGATAGATTGATAGATAGATAGATAGATAGATAGATAGATAGATAGATAGATTTGGCTGGTAAAATATGAGGGGTGATCAATGACAGATCGAAAGTGCAATGCTTAAATGTTAAAAAGGAATGTGAAAATTATATTTGCATTTTTCTTTTCACATCAGTTAAAATTCTATTAGAAAATGGATAATTGAAAATTACCAATGGTAAACAGAAATTCTAAGTAAAAATTATAAATGGTAAACCAAAAAAGCCAAATGGTAAACAGAAAATCTGTAAATGCAATGTGCAAAATCAAATTGAAAGTGACGCTTTTTGTTTTCCAACTACCCAATCAAGAATTGTCTTTTTTCAATTTCCATTTCCATTTTCTAAGTGTATGCAAATTGCTTCTTGGATGTGTGAACCACGAGAGCAACACCACACCCCAGTATGTCAGACTCTCTGTACATTGATTTTAGACTAGTGTAACTAGTTCTTCGGTGCATGTGATGAGTAACATTATCTAGTGTTGAGTAACTTTGCCTGAAAAGAGAAAAATGTAATTGCCTATGTTGCTTAGCAGGCTAAAATGTTATTCTGGTGTGCAGGACACCAGGTAAGAACCCCATGTGTAAAAATTGTCTAAAATCAAGGTATAGAGAGTGTGATATGACTATGATGTAACACTGCATGTTGGTGGTTTTTTTTCTTCAGGTTCACGCCTCCAGGAAACTATTTGCATATACTTTGAAAATGGAAATGAAAAGCGAAAATAGAAAATGCTAAATTGGGCAGTTGGAAAATTAAAGCAGTCACTTTCCATAACACTTTACACATTGCATTGACCATTTTCTGTCAACCATTTGCCATTTTCTGTTTACCATTTATCATTTTCATTTAGAATTTCCGTTTACCGTTTCCAATTTTCAATTAGCCATTTTGGATTTAATTTGAACAATTCAATTTCATTGTGACATGAATCATGGATTTATTTTATCAAAGTTTTATCTGTTTTTTTTTGTAGAACCATCTGCAACTGGACACAGACATTTATACACTACATGACCAATAGTATGCGGACAGCTGCTCGTCGAACATCTCATTCCAAAATCATGGGCATTAATATGGACCCCCTTTGCTGCTAAAACAGCCTCCACTATTCTGGGAAGGCTTTGCACTAGATGTTGGAACATTGCTGCAGGGACTTGCTTCCATTCAGCCCCAACATCATTAGTGAGGTCAGGCACTGATGTTGGGCGATTGGGCTTTGCTCTCAGTCGGCATTCAAATTCATCCCAAAGGTGTTCAATTGGGTTGAGGTCAGGGCTCTGTGCAGGCCAGTCAAGTTCTTTCATTCCGATCTCGACAAACCATTTCTGTATGGACGTTTTGTGCTGGGGGCATAGTCATGCTGAAACAGGGAAGAGCCTTCCCCAAATTGTTACCACAAAGTTGGAATCATAGAATCATCTAGAATGTCATTGTATGCTGTAGAGTTAAGATTTCCCTTCGCTGGAACTAAGGGGCCTAGCCCAAACTATGAAAAAGAGCCCCAGTTCATTAGTTATCCTCCACCAAACTTTACAGTTGGCACTATGCATTGGGGCAGGTAGCTTACACCTGGCATCTGCCAAACCCAGATTTATCCTTTGGAGTGCCAGATGATGAAGCGTAATTCATCACTACAGAGAACGTGTTTCCACTGCTCCAGGGTCCAATGGTGGTGAGCTTTACACCACTCCAGCTGACGCTTGGCATTGCGCATGGTGATCTTAAGCTTGTGTGTGGCTGCTCGGCCATGGAAACCCATTTCATGAAGCTCCCAATGAACAGTTCTTGTGCTGACGTTTGGAACTTGGTAGTCAGTGTTGCAACCGAGAACAGACAATTTTTACATGCTTCAGCACTTGGCGGTCCCGTTCTAGGAGCTGCCTAAATAGTGACACCTACTGGTATATGAGGGGTTGTGCATTACAGTGAGAACACTTCTACCATCCAAATGCCTACTTTGATGTAACCTGCTTACCACTGAAAAGAAGCTGTGTTCTTTTCAGCCGACCTATCATAACAACGCATTTAGACATTGATCAGCTTCAATACTCATTTGCGTAGACTACCTAAATAACATTGAATAGTTGAAAGTAAGTCTTACACAAGCTGTATGTGAAAGTAAATTCATAGTAAGGTTGGTTTGATGAAGGCTATAAAAACATCTGATTTGCCCGACAAAGGACACCATCATTTAAACGTGTAGCTAGGTATACTATCGTTCATCCATGGTTGACTGGATCATTGGAAGTTTAGAAATAGTTACCATTAGTCTTATAAATAGGATGCTAAATCCATTATATTAATAATACACGTTTATCTTTGGATATTGTCTTGTATATGAAGGATGGTTAGCTGATTTCAAATGTAATCTACAAGTTATTAATATGTTGGATTCACATCTGCATCTCAACCAAAAATCTAAGTTGAAGAATAGGACTAAATCAAATCAAACTTTATTTAAAGTGCATTTAAAGTTTGATTTGATTTAGTCCTATTCTTTAACTTGGATTTTTGATTTTTGTTTGAGAGCTGTGAATCCAACCTATCAATAATATATTTGTAAACAAACTGCTTGGATAGTATATCTACTCAATTTTATGAATAACATATATCCAAACGTTAAAGTTTATTATTAACAAAATTAATTTGGCATCCTAATTATATGGCTAGTGGTAACTACTTCTAAACTACCAAAGATCCAATCAACCATGCATCATGTTGAAAGGATGGTGTCCTTTGGGCAAATCAGATGTCAATGTAGCCTACATAATCCCAACCTTACTTTGAATTTACTTTCACATACAGCTTGTACAAGAACAGTTAGTTTCCAGATGTAGGCATCTGGATGGTAGACTTGTTGTGACTGAAGTACATATATATATATATATATATATATATATACAGTGGAATAGAAAAGTATTCAGACCCCTAGTGTTTTTCCACATTTTGTTACGTTACAGCCACACAATACCCCATAATGACAAAGCGAAAACAGGATTTTAGAAATGTTTGCAAATGTATTACAAATAAAAAACAAGAATACCTTATCTACATAAGTATTCAGAACCATTGCTATGAGACTCAAAATTGAGTCCAGGTGCAGCCTGTTTCCATTGATAATCCTTGAGATGTTTCTACAACTTGAATTGGAGTCCACCTGTGGTAAATTCAATTGATTGGACATGTTTTGGAAAGGCACACACTTCTGTATAAGGTCCCACAGTTGACAGTGCATGTCAGCGCAAAAACCAAGCCATAGAGATGATCTGGTCTGATGAAACCAAGACTGAACTCGTTGGCCTGAATGTCAAGTGGCACCATTCCTACGGTGAAGCATGGTGGTGGCAACATCATGTTGTGGGGATGTTTCCCACAATTCTATTTGGAATTTCAACATATACATAGTTGATTATGTGGAAATTTGATTGATGTAACAACCTGTGAGCAGTGATGGAATAAGTACCCAATTGTCATACTTGAGTAAAAGTATAGATACCTTAATAGAAAGTTACTCAAGTACAGTCACCCAGTAAAATACTACTTGAATAAAAGTCTAAAAGTATTTGGTTCAAAATGTACTTAAGTATCAAAAGTAAATGCAATTGCTAAAATATACTTAAGTATCAAAGTAAAAGTATGAATCATTTAAAATTCATTCTATTAAGCAAAGCAGGCGGCACCATTTTCTTGTTTTTAAAATGTATCAATAGCCAGGGGCACACTCCAACATTCAGACATCATTTACAAAAGATGCATTTGTGCTCAGTGAGTCCGCCAGATCAGAGGGAGAAGGGATGACCATGTGTTGTCTCGATAAGTGTGTGAATTGGACCCTTTTCCTGTCCTGCTAAGCATTCAAAATGTAACGAGTAGTTTTGGGTGCCAGTTAAAATGTATGGAGTAAAAAGTACAGTATTGTTTTTAGGAATGTAGCGAAGTAAAATTTGTCAAAAATATAAATAGTAAAGTACAGATACCCCAAAAATATATTTAAGTAGTACTTTAAAGTAATTTTTCTTAAGTACTTTACACCACTGCATGTTAGTCAGGTTAAATCAATGTAATTAAGTTAAGTTTTATCCTAACTTCAAAGTTTTACAAAGCTGGTTGAAATGAGATGAAAACAGTACCGGTTGATGATTTAAAAAAACAAACAATGTATTTTCTGTATTTCCACAATATGCTGACAAATTATGTTTTTTTTAAAGTGTCCCGGAGTTGAGAATATTAGAGGCATATCCAGAGACCAAAAAGCTGAACAGATAACCTTTTTGATTTGCAGGAATTATTAATTGACAATTCTTTAACACCATTAAGCGAGGGGTGCCCTAGTGATGTTGATTATGTCATGATGTCAATTATGCCTCGACATCAGATGTGGGGTATCACCTTTGGGGTCTGAATTCAGTGGTACAATATTCAAACAAAACTGAAAGAGGAGAATTCTTTGATTAGAACTTAATGTCAACATATAATTCTAATTCTTATCATATCGATGTCACAAAGGTTAAATGATTTGGAATGTTTACCGTTACCGTGCAAACCTGTTTGTTAGCTCCAATTCTACATTTTTTTATGTAAAATTCTCATTATCCTTTTTGAAAATGAAGAAGGAAATTAAAAAATGGTTTCGAGGTTGGTGTTTTTTTTGCTTTGTGTGCTGCTGTAGCACCAACGAGACCAAAACCAGGACAAGAAATGTAAGAAAACAACGAAAGAACAAAGAGACTGAATTTATTGAATTGACAGACCTTGGGAAAAACACTTCGGTCAATGGATCATGCAAACGATCTGGCACATCAAAGAAGGAAGCACCTGAAACATTGAAAAATGACACTCCAACATCAACAAGCAGCAAGATCTCAAATAATACCTTGAACAAAGAGACACCTGGTCACCTTTCTGTTAAGGACTGTAAGGCCCAGCCTTTTTACCCAACCAACCATTCTCCGCAAAAGGAGAACCCACTTATTCTCCAGTCTGGTCCATTGCTAGATTGCACAGCTGATCATTGGCCATACTTCCCTCCAAACCTCCTGCCCCCACCACCCCTGGAGCAAAAAACAACCATGACCGAGATATTTGGAGATCTCGCTCTGCTCCAGCCTGGTCAGTCCATGGGAGATGACTGGAACACTTCAGACATTAGGTAAATATCATTACAGCTAATACTGCATTATGGTACTTGTATGATCTTTTCATTTAATGACCCAACAGAATCCAATAGTTCTGATTTGCCTTGATGACTAGAAGCAAGGTCCATACTGTGCAATGACAGAAGAGTTAGCTACAGCACATAGTTTGGAACCAAACCAGGAACAGGGTGTTATGTCATGTTGTGTGTATCCTATAGAGCGGAAGAACCTTGTCTGGAGGTTGTGAAAAACCTGACAGGCCTGTGGGGCAGCAGTGTGCAACGCCAGCCTCATCCGACATCACCAGCCAATCACCTCAGCCCCGCCCTGAGCCAGTATCTGGACTCCACCACCACACCGATGATCTTTGACCTCCAGAAACTGGGCCTGACCTCTGATCTCATGGAGGTGCCTGAGGAGATGCTGTTTATGGAGGTGTGGGACCTCGGTGAGGGCGCAGGGGACCAGCGCTATAAGGCCAAGTGGGAAATTACCGGGACGAGCGGCATTGTGCTAGACGAGGGCACCTGGCTGCAGAACGATGACAACTGGTGAACCCACACATGAAAGACTAGCCTGTTGGGTGAACAATTATCTTCATTTTACGATTCATAAGTGTGTGAACACATTAAAAGACTATTCTTGCATTCCTTCTCTTCTTTAATCCCTCCAACATGCATTACAAAAAGGAAGAGCAAAACGTAGATCTGGTAAGCAGACGTGGAGAAAGAAATGTGACAGGTGCAGGTATAGGATGACTATATCTGAGCTACTCTTACTCTGTGCCGACATGCTGTTTGCATGTGATTAACCACATTTTCCAGAGCCCAGCTCTAGCACAGATTAGCAACATTTCACAATTGAAATCACTAGTATTTGTCTGTTTATTCTAGATATGCCTGATGTGTGACATGGCAGATTTTTTGAAGAGCGGTGAGGCGAGGTTAACAGTGGGAAGTCTGTCAGAGGGGTGTGAAATGACTTCAGGGATAGAAGTCTGGGTTGGGGAGGGACAGTAGAGGGCTAACTAAATAGAACACTAAAATGTAAATTCACAAAAGAAAGAAAACCATCTGTAGAAAAAGTACAAAACTTAATGAATCAGGTACATATTTATTGAGGCAATTTTAAATAGAAAGTTCAAGTTGAGACACTTGAAATAATGCTCAAGACATTTCATGTACAAACAAGTAAAACAATATAGCATGAAGGAAACTTAGATATTTACAACATAAAAAAGGAAAAGGAAAAATTTGGCATGAATTTAGTCTGTTTCACCATGTAATCAGACTTTTAAAAAATCCCAACATTGACTAAATAAATAGGTATACATCAATTACCAGGAGATTGGGTATAGTGGTTATCAATAAACGGCCAAAACGTAAATTAAATAGCTTCAACAAATGGTTCAAACAATTGGCATCCATTGCATGTTGAAAATCAAAAGCCCTTTAAATTAAAATAGAGAAAAGGACCTGGCTGCCACCATTGAAGAGCTAAATCATAACACTACACCCAAGTGGTAGTAGAAGAAGGACAAGAATTTAGCTCATAAGACCAAGAGCACTGTCGTGATTCGCTAACAGTCTCTGTACATCAGTGGTCACAAACAAATGTATCCATTACAATGAGCACCATGAAGATTAAAATAGAGGCAATAAAAAAACGAAATGTGTAAACAAAAATGTATGGAAGCATTAAAAAACCTCTTACTAAGAAAACAAGCAAACTGACAAATCCCAATGGATTTCGACAATACATTTCATCTGTCATTTTGAGTTCTTTACATTAGTTGCCGTGGTCCTTTAGAAGAGTTTCGGCAGCTGTCGAAGTCTACTTAGGTCCAAGAAATTTCCCATCGACCCTTCTGGTTGAGGACACTCCCTCTGCATTTCTCCTAAAGATGGCCGCCATTTGGCGCCATTCTCTTTCTCCAGACTGTGTTTGGCGCCGCGGGCCAAAAGCTGCATTTTAGGACGCAAGTCTCTGAGTAGCTGACTTTGAGAGTCTGCATGCAGCGCCTGGGGGTTGACAGGGTCGGAGTGGGGCAACTCATTGGTGATGTTCTTCAGAACCCTCACTCTTTGCCCTTCTTGTTCCTGTTGAACATGGAACTGTACAGTGTATCCCATCTCCGATAGCTCCTCCTCACTCCCGCTCCCCTCTATCAGCCCGTACCTCTTCATGTACTTGCGGGTGGCAAAGGACATGTTGTTCGGAGACAGAATACTGCTCAGTCCCATGGCGCTCTTCTCCGTTGGGGGGTTCTCTGAGAGCAGTGTGCAGGGGCTGAGCCTGGGAAGGGCCTTGGGGGGCTGTTGCCCTCCCCCTACAGAGAGCCTGGAGAGCTGCTGGTCGCTCAGGTATCGCAGGGCGATGGCGTTGGCCTCCAGGCTGAGATCCACGCTGCCGCCCCACATGCTGGTCGCCGTCGACTCTGGGAGGGTCAGTCTGCTGATGACCGCCTCCGGGTTGATGCCGGCCAGAGTACTGGGGAGAAGGAAACGGGAGCTGCATTTACAATCAAAGCTACAGGAACACCTTCTGCATAAGGGAATGATGTCGAACTTACATGAGAATGAGCCAGAAAGTAGGAGAATCGGCCATTGTAATAGCCCCTATTGTAATGTTAGAATGGCTGTAACCATAATCAAGGATGGAAAAAGTACCCAATTGTCATACTTGAGTAAAAGATACCTAAATAGAAAATGACAAGTAAGTCACCCAGTAAAATACTACTTGAGTAAAAGTTGAAGTACTTAGTTGTAAATATACTTAAGTATCAAAAGTAAATGTAATTGCTAAAATATAATAAAAATTATTTCAAATTCCTTACATTAGGCAAACCAGATGGTGTCATTTTCTTGTTTAACATTTTTTTCTTTACAGAAAGCCAGGAGCACACTCCAACACTCAGACATCATTTACAAACGAAGCAGGTGTTTAGTGAGCCGCCAGGGATTCTCTCTCAATAATTGGACCATTTTCCTGTCCTGCCAAGCATTCAAAATGTAACGGTGTAGCGTAAAAAATGTATTATTTTCTTTAGGAATGCAAACTGGACAGTTTTATCTCAATCTTCATTCAAAGACTCAATCATGGACACTCTCACTGACAGTTGTGGCTACTTTGTGTGATGTATTGTTGTCTCTACCGTCTTGCCCTTTGTGCTGTTGTCTGTGCCCAATAATGTTTGTGCCACGTTGTGCTGCAGCCATGTGTTGCTACCATGCTGTGTTGTCATATTCTGCTGACTTGCCATGTTGTCGTCTTAGGTCTGTCTCTATGTAGTGTTGGAGTCTCTGGTCGTGTCCTATACTTTATTATTTTATTCATTTTTAATCCCAGCCCCCGAAGGAGGCCTTTTGGCAGGTCGTCACTGTAAATACGAATGTTCTTAACTGGCCTAGTTAAGAAAGTATTTTTACTTAAGTACTTTACACCACTGATACTAACAGGTCCATGTTCCGTGACTGACACTTCCTTCCCAGTCCTACTGCTAGGTGGCACCATTGTTACACCATAAGACTACTACATCTATGACCTATGAGCAAAGATAGTCAAGTAAACCTGAAACGTCAAGGCAAACATACCTGGCACTCTCGACAGAGCTGCACCTGGTCTTTCCCCCGGGGTCAGCAGAGTCCAGGTCCACGTTGACCCCTAGCTGCTGCAGCTGGCGCAGCGTGGCGTGGAGCACCTGGTCCCTTCCTTTTGGCTGCTCCCCTCCTTTGGGCTCCGGCCTCCGGGAGCTGACGGGAACAGGGCTAGGGGACGACTGCTGGGACTGACAGTGGGACACTTGTCTAGGGGACAAGCTGTGGCTCTCCCGCCGTGGGTACGAGGTCCTTTGGTCTTCTTCCTCATCGACCTCCTCGTTCACTGATCCCTGGAGGCGGCTGTTCACTTGGCCCTGTGGAAGGATGAAGAACGTCAGATCTTTATTGGTAAAAGCGCTTCTCGTACGTTTAGTTCCAAGCGACAGATAGTCAAAAAAGGGATCTCACAGGGCGGCGGCGGGCCACATAACATGTTGGATTAAGCGTTTCACTGCAATACTAGATTCTGCTGAAACATTGCTCCAAAATAAAGAATACCAGAATGAAAGACGGTGCAAATACAAACACACAGACTAATCACTTGGGGCCGTGCTCATAAGTGTTTCATGGAGAAAGAGCCTATAAAGATGACTCTTACCAGTAGATCCTGATAAAACCGCTGATCGTCCATCGCCCTGGACTCCTCACTCTTGGTGTCGTCTCTCTGGGGAGACTGGGACTGGTAGTACATGCTGGCACTCTCCCCCAACACTGGACTCTGGAAAGAACAGTCTCCAAATGCTGACTGAGTCCTGCAGGAAATGCACAATAAACACAATGCGGTTCATAGTCCGGTAGAAATAAATTCACTGAAATGGCCACGAGGTGGCACCAGTGTTCAGATGGTGAGCCGTCACAGTTGGTGGGATCACACGTCTGATGCCAGTTGTGAGGGCTCACCCTATCGTGGATATTTTCACGTCGCCCATGTTCTTCGTGGCTGGGTTTCAGATTGAAACTATTCCTTTTAATCATTCAAGCCTCATTCTTGTGAAATGAAGGGAGTAAAATGGTGTCAACTACGACCATTACTTTCTTGCATTCTTCCAGTCAATTCAAATTGAGGGCTGGGCCAATGTAAAAAAAACAAGTGCTCAGTTTGAAATGCAGCCAACCGTTTGCTTACCTCTGGTGCGTTGACTGATTGGCTGGTGAGCCTGGCACCCGTCCCTCCCGGACCCCGCTCTCTTCTTCCGAGCCACCTATGTGCCTGCTGTGGGTAAGTTTGGCACTGCCAGAACTCCGACTAGAGGAGGCCCTGCTGCCATCAGGAGCACCAGGCCCTCTGTGCCACTCTGGCCGTGGGCACTCCTCGTCATCGCGAGCGGGGGCATGGACTGGGACGCCCCAGAAGAGACTGGCACCTGAAGAGGAGGGAAGAGATGAAGTTAGTCAACTAAGGGTGTGTCCGTAAATTCACTCTGGCTATCTCGTCCAATTTCAGAGCACTCTCGTCTGAGTGTGCCAGAGGGCAGAATAATGAATTTACAAACGCGCAACACCGGCTGAATATTACCGGGGTCAGTAAACGTTGGTAAAATAAAAATAAATAAAAAAAGTAATTCAATCGTTGCCAGCAGCACAGTTAGTCACTAACGCTCTAGATAACCAGCTCTGCTAGGGCAAGTAAAATGGTCAGAGTGAGTTTCTCTCATTTGTGTCTGGAAGTAGCTAGCCAACATTAGCCAGTTAGCTTGGGTGCCGTTGTGAGGAATGCTCTGATCAACCCTACTCCTCGGCCAGAGCGTCCAGTGGGCACACCAAACGCGAAACACCTCATTTACGAACGGACAATCTGACAACACTGAATTTACGAACGCCCAGAACGCACACCAGAGTGAATTTACAAACACTCTGGTGGTATAGTAAATATACCATTTATATGGTATAGCAAACAAACAAAAAAACTCCAAAAACAGTTACACAACAAAAGAGTAATCATAGGTGTATTGATACCGAGTAGTCCAAATTCACCTTTTCTATTCAGGAGACTTGGAGAGAAAAGAAAAGGCCATGTTCTCAGCAGATCTCAAATGAACCATAAGTGGGAAATACGATTTTCACAGTGTTTCTGGAGACTAGAGCGTCACAGTCTCGCAAAAGAGTGACAGACGTAGTACTGGATCAAAATGCAGTGGATAGACAAACTATGACTATCCACCATGTATAAGCAGTGATGAATGACTCTAGTACCTGTGCCTACAGCGATGCTAACACTTCTCTTGGTCTGTTGTCCAGGGGAGGTCTGTGTCTGGATGACTGCCTGCTCAGTGGATGGAGATGAGCTCCCCCTTTTCCCTTGGGCCTCAAGTAGCTTCTGGATCTGAAATCAACAGGTTAAGAAAGATTGAGAACCCCTGTTCTAAAGCTTTAAGATTGTGTCATTTGATACAGTGTCTGATATCCACAATGACACCGTGGAGAACCTGACCTGGGCCTGCAGTAACTTGAGCTGCCGGTCTTGGTCCACCAGGATTCTATAGGCGTCAGAGGCTAGGAGGTTCATAGGCCCGTCCAGGGGAGAGAGAGAGGGGGTTGTCTGGGCATGGCAACACTGGTTCTGACAGGCGGGGGCTTGAAGCTCCAAATGGCCCCTGGGAGAGCAGGGCCCCTGAGAGGGGAAGTGGTGTGTGGTGGGGGGGCCCCCGGTGAGGCACGCTGGGCTGTAGTGAAGGTTTGTTTGGCAAGAGGTGGGGGGGTTACTTTCAGAGTTGGAGCAGAAGTGCCCACCCGGGGTCCCTGAGGCCCCCTGCCAGTGGTTGGGGTGGTACAAGGGGGTATGGTCATGTTGTTGGAAGGAGCAGCACCCGCAAGGCTGGTTCAAGTTGGGATTGGGGGTGCTGTGGAAGTGCTTGGTATGGACTGGGGGCTGTTGGTGAGTGGGCATGAGGGCTGGGGTTGGGGGGGGACCGGGGCTGTGCCTGGGGATGGGTTGTGGCGAGTTTCCGACAGGGGAGGCCCCTCTGTGAGAGGGGCGACCTGGGGTTTGGTGGAACTGCCTGGCCTGATGGACTGATCCATTAGGAGAGGAGCCAGTCTTTGGAGAGGAGGAGGATGAAGTAGAGGCAGACGACCTCTTCCCAAACTGCGGAGGGGCTGATTTCCTGCTGGAGGAGGGGGGCCAGAGAGGTGGTGGCTGCTGCCCGGGGGTGAGGGAAGCTCTTCTGCTGCCTTTGCCCTGGGAGGCCATGGCAGGGGTCAGGGGCCTTCTAATGGGAGGGGGGCCCCCGAGGATGGTGGGACCCTGGTCTGGGGGTCTGGCAGCCCAGGGGTGGAGCTGGTGGGAGGGAGGGGCACTTCCTCTGTGCTGCAGAGCTGGGAGGGGAGGATGAGGGCGACCCATGGTCTTTCCATCCAGGAAACTGCCGTCCATCACTAGAGAGAGCTCCGGCACAGAGGGGTGGACCTGCTTGGTCTGAAACAAAAAGGTATAACATTTACAACAGACCATAAAGTATAAATAAACTGCTTCAAATGAAAAATAGAGCAACCTCCTCTGGTTACAGCAAGAAAAATAAATTGACAGACACCAAAAGAGAGAGAGAGAGCACTGACCTGCTGGGTGAGAGGGTGTGGGTTTGGGGAGGGCCTGGGGGAGAGGTCCTCATCCTCCACTCCAGAGTCATGGTCGCTGATTGACAGCCTGTCCTGCGGAGAGGCTGCCACTGACGCAGGGCTGAGGGAGAGAAGAGGACAGACACCGTCAAACACTGGTGAGCCCATTGTCTAATCTAACACACAGCAATTCCTGTGAAGTCATAAAATGCTGTTAGAGGATCGTTCTCATGAGTTTAGTTAGTAGTTAATAACAAAAGACTAATGATTCTTGTCACCCAACACACAGACAAAAAGCCACCACACACTGAGACGGCATCGAGTCACAATCCACTGCTCCAGTCGAGGTAATATTGTTACAGCAGATGCTTGAGAGAAGAGCTTGTATACCTTGTTAAGGAGACACGGGACACCAGTTCCCTGAAGAACTCAGCCTCACGGTTCTGGGTCTCGGCACTGAGCTCAAACTTCAGAGTACAGCCCTCGGACATCTCTACATTCTGCACAGACAAGGAACAAAAGAAAATGAAGTCTCATTTTGACGTGGATTATCCACCTTGTATAAATTATGTAATTGCCATCCTTAACACCTGCCAGCTTAACCCGGAAGCCAGCTGCACCAACGTGTCGGAGGAAACATCGTTAAACTGGCGACAGCCTGCAGGCACCAGGCCCGCCACAAGGAGTCGCTAGGGCGCGATGAGCCAAATAAAGCCCCCCTGTCCAAACCCTCCCCTAACCTGTACGTACGATGGTGGGCCAATTGTGCGCCGTCCTATGGGAGTTCCTGCCACGGCCGGTTGTGGCATGGCCCGGGAATGAACCCGGGTCTGTGGTAACGCTTCTAGCATTGCCTTAGACCGCTGCACCACTCAGGAGGCCAATAAATGATTGTTGTAATAGCGGGTAAAGGCCACTAGAGGACTTTTCATACTACTAAACTGAGCCAAAACAAGCTGAACCGACCTCCTTATGCATCGACAATAGTTGTTGGAACCATGTTGGTAAGCTCAATGTGAAAGGGAAATGTCCGAGCATGGTTCAGGTTGGAGCGATAGATTGAGTCAGGCATAAGTGTGCCTACCTGGTAGAGAGTGAGTGACTCGGTGCTGGTGAGCAGTTGAAAGGTCATGTCCTGCTGCTGCCCACTACAAGGCTGAACCTGGTAGAACTCTGGCTCCCTGTGGGTCAGTGAGTACAGCACCACAAGGAACGCACCGCCCTCAGACATCACCCTGGAACACAACAATAAATATGGGGTGTGTTCATTAAAACATTTTGAAGCGAGAAGGTTGCCCAACTGAACCAATAAGAACACTGATTGATGTAACGGTGTGAAAATGTTGTGTAACGTTGCAGATAGAAATCTCATGAATAGAGCTGTCTGACAAATCTCTATTCTACACATGTACAGTGCATTCGGAAAGTATTCAGACCCCTTGACTTTTTCCACATTTTGTTACGTTACAGCCTTATTCTAAAATGGATTACATTGATGGGACACACACAATATATACACACACAATACCCGATAACGACAAAGCAAAAGCACGTTTAGAATTGTTTGCAAATGTATAAAAAACACAGACATCACATTTCATAAGTATTCAGACCCTTTACATAGTACCTTACTACCCCTTTGGCAGAGATTACAGCCTCGAGTCTTCTTGGGTATGACACTACAAGCTTGGTACACTTGTATTTGAGGAGTTTCTCCCATTCTTCTCTGCAGATCCTCTCAAGGTGTTCGGTTGGATGGGGAGCATTGCTGCACAGCTGTTCTCAGGTCTCTCCAGAGGTGTTTGATCGGGTTCAAGTCCGGACTCTGGCTGGACCATTGACGGACATTCAGAGACTTGTCCCAAAGCCACTCCTGTGTGATCTTGGCTGTGTGCTTAGGGTCGTTGTCCTGTTGGAAAGTGAACCGTCACCCCAGTCAGAGGACCTGAGCGCTCTGGAGCAGGTTTTCATCCAGGATCTTTCTGTAGTTTGCTCCGTTCATCTTTCCCCTCAATCCTGACTAGTCTCCCAATCCCTGCCGCTGAAAAACATCTCCACAGCATGATGATGCTGCCACCATGCTTCACCATAGGGATGGGGTCAGGTTTCCTCCAGCTGAGACGCTTGGCATTCAGGCCAAAGAGTTCAATCTTGGTTTCATCAGACCAGAGAATCTGGTTTCTCTCAGTCAGAGTAATTTAGGTGCCTTTAGGGAAACTCCAAGCAGGCTGTTGTGCCTTTTACTGAGGAGTGGCTTCCGTCTGGACTCTACCATAAAGGCCTGATTGGTAGAGTGCTGCAGAAATGGTTGTCCTTCTGGAAGGTTCTCCCATCTCCACAAAGGAACTGTGGAGCTCTTTCAGAGTGACTATAAGGTTCTTGGTCACCTCCCTGACCAAGGCCCTTCTCTCCCGATTGCGCAATTTTGCCGGGCAGCCAGCTTTAGGAAGAGTCTTGTGCCTCAACACAAACCTGTCTCGGAGCTCTACGGACAATTCCTTGGATAAGGTATCCATTATTTATTTGTAATAAATGTGTCATTATGGGGAATTGTGTGTAGATTGATGAGTAAAGAAAATTATATAATCCATTTTAGAATAAGGCTGTAATGTAACAAAACGTGGAAAATGTCAAGGGGTCTGAAAACTTCCGACTGCACTGTACAGCTAAAGCTAACCTTCAATAAGCACCAATGGACTAAAAATATTTCATGATTTGGTAAAAAAACAAAAACATCTTAAGCATAGAAACCATAATTCATAAACATTTATAATAATTTAGAAACACTTGAAATAATTTATTCATGCTTATTCATGAACGTTATTACAAAGTGCCTAGCCTGCAGGCCCACATCAGTTGTGATTCAACCAACGTCTGTGTTTGTTGCTGTATGTTTGGGATAACAACCATAAAACAGTTGGCTACAGCACAGAGTATGGAGCCAGACTACCTTCAGCCAAGTGAGAAATGACAGTCAGGGTGCTATTTGCAATATGTGAACAGATGGGCATCCCACTCACTTGTCATGGAGGGAGGAGCTGAACAGGTACCTCAGACACCACGCCCACACCTGGGGGTTGTAGATGTGGGTGACCCCACTCAACCATCTGCCACAGACAACACCACAAGCACGTCAACCAAACTGTACACTACTGCTAATGAGGTGGCACACACACACCCGCCCCCCAACAGCTTGAGTACTATAAGGAAGGATAAATCCTTTTGTGGATCAGATTATCTCCAATGAATGAAGTCCCCCCAAGCCCGCACATCCAAAATAATAACATATGTTTGCCGAAAAATATAATGTCAATGGAGGGCATTCTCACACTCCGACCAGTGGAAGAGTGTAGGCCTTCGGGTCAGACTCCAGTAGTAGCAGCAGTTTCCGGGTTTGATCCATGGTCAGAAAGCTGAACAAAATGTAGACCAGAGGGATTAATTAATAACACAGCGATAAAAATAAATGATTGGCATGACTTGTTTAATATGTTATTCCATGTTATGGCCTTAATCCTTACCCTTGTTTGCGGCTGGCGCTGCTGTGTAGCGGCTGGGTGAGGCTGGCCGTGCTGCTCAGGTTCCTGGCCAAGGCAGTGGGGATGATGGGCACAGGCCGGATGGGCACAGCGTCCAGCGTGTTGCCGGGGGCGGTGGCGGCCCAGCGCAGGCAGAAGCCCAGGCTGTCACCTTGTTGGAAGCAGCTGAGGTGGGCTCGTAGGGCCAGCAGCTTAGACAGGTCCAGGGACTCCCGGCTGCTGCAGCAGTGCTGGAGCATCTGAACAGGTAGGGTGGGAGGGAGGATGGCGACATGGTTTAGGGCTGTTTAAGTTGAGCACATTCCACGGTCGCAGTTCCAGGGCACTGGATTAAAGGTTTCCCCTGGTGGCACTGGTGCCACTAACCTTTTCAGTTATATTGGTGGCACCAGCCCATGATTTGGTCGCATAAAAATAAATAAATATATACATATATATATTTGGTGGCACCACGGAATAGGAAAATGAGTAGTGATCTTATAAAGTCATACACAATGCTTTATTAAAAAGTGTAATAGATTACGCTGATGTTAGAAGTAATAACTTTATTGAATACAATGTCCAAACAGGAACGCACGATTCAAGATATTTTGATATGCAACCTAATCCAGTGATTGTCAACCAAATTCATGTCAATTAGGCTAATATTGTTGTACTTTACTGTCAAAATAGGGCTACAGAATATTATTTTTTGTTCAATAGAGGCGAATTTGCCGGTCTGATTCGCACATGGGGATGGCACAGTCCATCACTAAAACATGTGCTACTGAAATTGTACATGGTTATACTACATAAGAACACTAGTCAAAATGATATTTTATAACAAATGCACTTTCTCCCGCGTTGAATAGTGGTCTCTGTCCACAGTTCTGAAACATCAGCGCATTGTTGAATTGCCGCGTTTTCCTAGACCATGTTGCTATGTGCATAATAGCAAAGTTACCCAGCATATTGGTGTTGAGAACAATGTGGCAGAGGCAGCAGTGGAGTTAGGAGATGAGAAAACAGCCCTTGCTTTAATTGTCTAAGAATAGCAAGGAGAGAGGAAACCAACTTAAATACACTGAACAAAAATATAAAAACGTAACATGTAAAGGGTTGGGCCCATGTTTCATGAGCTAAAATAAAAGATCCCAGAAATTGTCCATCTAATCCTCGTAGGGTAAGTTGAATACCCCTGCACTGGAGTATCTTTTCAATAGAATGGATCATCTGTGGAATAATGCACTTCACGGTTTGACCAAAACATGGCTTTATCTGCCCCCAAAAATAGGTTGTTTTGATTGAGGTGACCAGGTAGAAAGTGCAGCTTTCACCAATTTGACCAATTAAAAGCTAAACGTGACTAAATGGTCACCGGCTGGAGCCCTGGGTTCAGTAATTAGCAACACCTGTTGCTGACAGGTTGCAATAACTGCCAACTTAGGAGTAGAGGGAGTATGCTCCTTCTGTTATCCAGGCAACAGAAGAGGTGGGCCATCTCGTTAGGCAGTTAAGAGGGTGGGTTGAAATTAACCTACAGTTGGGACCAATGTAAATTCCAGTTAGAAAACACAGCATTGTAAGAAAATACGGTAACGAGTGGTTAGAGCGTTGGGCCAGTAACCAAAGGTTGCTAGATTGAATCCCCGAGCTGACAAGGTAAAAATCTGTCGTTCTGCCCCTGAACAAGGTAGCTAACCCACTAGGCCGTCATTGTAAATAAGAATTTTTTCTTAACTGACTTGCCTAGTTAAAAGTTTTTTTTTTTTTAAGTGTATGGTTATTGCTCGTATTCTGGTAAGCATAACCTTCATTTCATAACATCCTCATAAAACCAACTTCATCATTCTAATCACACAATACATAGTTGCACAGTGTTATATGAGTGATGAGGACATTTACTTTCAGTGCAGACATTAACATATTCATGTTACCTTAAAAGAAATGTGGAAGACTTCTGCCGAGTGAACCATGGTGTCTGTAGCAGAGACCCCCTGTGTTTCCAGCACACAGGGCACCAGGACGTCCCCAGGCATCAGGGCAGTGGGCACCTTTCCAGAGGAGCCAGGCTGCCCCCGGCCTGGGTCGAACCGGTCCAGTGTTAAAGTCACACCCTCTTCATCTTGGAGAAAGAGTGGAGAGAGAACAGAGGGGCAGTTTAAATATAAAATATTCAAACTTAGATTACTTACTTAGCAAGCATATCCAAGCAATCATTATCATGAGTATAAAATAATTATTTTCCATCTAAAAACATGTTTGCTCTTTCCTCTCAAATTTTTTCAAAATTTGTCATGAAAAAAATGAATACTTCTCACCAGAATCCACAGCAATAGTCCCCAGCAAGTAACAGCTGAACTCAGGCATGTTACTCTGTCGAGCATGGCGGTGGGCCAAGCGAAGAGTTTTCTCCACAAGAAGTAGCCGGGGATTTCTGTTCAATAGAAAACAGGTTTTCAAGTAGTGAAGGCAGAACATGACCAAATAACAATCACAGGTTGTGTTTCAATAGTCTCCCTTGTATCCTTTCTTTCAACTGAACTGATTGGAGAGAATTAAGCAGATGAAAGCAAGCCCGACATATTGCTTTACATCCGGCCAAGATTTCTCAAATCAGTACAGACGATGGGCTGGAGATGAGAAAGCCACTGTGTACTACTGTGCTGCATTCTAAGTAGTCACTGTCAAAGAGAACCCAGTAGACTACCTGTAATAGGAGAGGTGGAGGCTAACCACATCCCCATTAGGTGTGGGGTCCCATAGGGCTACTTTGGATTTGGGGAAGGTGAGGGCAGCAAGCGCATTCTCTGGTGACCTGTGGTATGGTTAACAATGTCAAATACTGTCAGACAAACTTCCCAGTGGGAAATCTAATAATTCCAATACAATTACGAAATAAATGAGAAATGTACCAGGTTTGATATATGCAAAGGAAACATGTACATACCTTGTTGCCATCTTCAGATTATCTGGTTTGTAAACATTGTCCAAGACGTGAGATGGCAAGCCTTTCAAATTCACCTGAACACTCGTCTGTGGACAGGAAAGGCGTTCTGCCAACAAGAACTGGCTATGACTCTGAGGCCAACACTTTGACATCGTTATGTCAAGGCCAAACACCGGGTAAAATCTAAATGTGTGTGCATGACACCATGCACATTTTCAAGCAATTCACTGACACCAAAATACTAGCTGGCAACGTAACATTAGCTAGCTACTGCAGTTAGCTAGTTAAAAGGACTTTAGCCACCTGGCAAGTTTAATGTTAAAGTGGCACAGCTAGCTAACGTTGCTGTAACTACCTAGCTAACGTTAGCTCAAACACCCCGTTACCTATGTCAGTCCAATTTGTGACCATAGCACATACAGTAATATTCTTCACCAAACGTAGCCAGTTAACTAACTAGCGATCTTATGGGTTGGCGTGCCACCGAGTCGTGATGGCTGCCTGAAATGTTCGGAGAACTGTCTTCAAGCCGCTGTCCCTCAACTAAGACTTCCTCCGCGACAACATCAAAGCAGTCATATCCGCGGTAAATCCACACTTTCTCGGTCTTGTTTCGTTAAAAAAAAAAATACTTCACCTGGCAGCGACCTAGCGTCGCATCGAATGAATCCCTTTCCGCATTGCTAGCTAAACGCAGAACACAAACGTCCTTTGCGATAAATCAAACGTAATTGATTATGGCGCTGTTTCCAGGTTCCAATGGCGGGGCATGAAATCCAGCCAATAGAAAGCTCCGTTTCATGGCTGCCATGGCTCCAATCAGAGGAACTGACAATATCACCCGCTCAGCCCATCCAGTCCTTTTATCGTAATGGCGATGCAGTACACGAGTCTTGTTGAGGTCGCAAAGAATATGAAATAGCGATAATGCTATATGCTACACCGTACATCAAGTCTTGCAACGATGAGCTACGTTTTTGATACTGACAGCCATTTGAATTAAACAAAAACAAAAACACAAGGGGGCGCAATTATACCAGGTTTTACAGTAATACACACAGGCATTTTGCAATGCCACAGACATCCCATCTTTATTGACAGAAGCACGGCAGGCAAACAAAATTACTATGCCACATCAAATCAACCACAAACATCAGTATCATTTCCAAACCTAATCTTTCACATGATGCTTTTAATTTGTAGATAGTACAAGTCACAGAAGGGCTTTTCCAACATGACCACCATTCACAGATGCACAGTGATGCTCCATCCCGCTTGAAGGGTTGTCATGACAGTATTCAGGAAAGAGCAATGTAATATTGACTTTGCACAAGAGCTTGGTCTGACAGAATTTAGGCTATTACAGAATTGGCCGTAAGTAATCCTGCTCCCCTGTACACCCAAACATCAGCTGGGATCAGCAAGGGGTTTGACATGACATCATCACACATTTGACTCAGTAGAACTCATTTTGACCCTGATAGAAATAATCTCTAGTCCGTCCATGCCTCATTCACTCATGCTGGCTGAGACCAATGGGTTCCAGGTTGAAGTGATTGCAACAGCGTCTAGCCAATGGCTGGCCGTCATGGATTCATTTTGCCCTAATCCATTTCAGTTCAGAGGAGATTAACAATCCAAACCAATTGTTGATATGCAGAGAGAGACTGTGTGACAGAGAGCGGGGGACAGGAAGGAGTACTGTGAGGAATTTCACATGTGAAGATGATTGAGGTACCCCATTCTGTTTAGTGAGATATTTGGGGAATTTAGACAGTCATGGAGCCTGAGGATTTGAACCTGCATCTCATCAGGGAAATCAGCACACTGAAGAAATGCATAAATAGGTAACTTCTCACTTTTTCACATTATTAACTGGATGTGCAGTATGTATTGCCTCATCCTTTTTTATAACTATTTTATATTTCACTTTGATATTTTTGTCTAGAATTTGGCCTAAATTGCTCAGTGAGTATAAAGAGTATAGTTGATGATTGTTGGGATCCAGAACACCTGTTGTCATCAATGTGTAATGAAAAAGTAAGGATTTGAGAGGTCAGGTTTGTAACAATGTAAGGGGATCCTAGATCTGTGCTCAGGGTCAATCACTTCTTCAGTCTTGATGAAAAGCTCCGATATCAGAGCATCCTCGACTGTCTACTCCCATAGGCATTTTAAGGCTGTCAGATGCATACAGTTATGTCTGGCTAGCAAGGCTTTTAATATCATCTCTGCAAGGCACTGCAATTCTGCTTTTCCTTGAAACCCCCACAATCTGAAAAGCAGTGTTTCAACATGAAAGCTTCAGACACCGTCGACTACTTTTTCTCTGGCTGAACTGGACTATTTCTCCAGCCCACTGGCAGAAATGAGCTCATAGTCTTGCGTTACTCAGAGAACCCTGTCAACTCAGGAAACACAGGCATAAACTGTTGCTTTAAAAATACTGAGATAGTCGCCATTACACTACCAGTCCGGTACTCAGACTGACAGTGTGTAAACAAACACCAGACACACATGTTGGCTTTATCCCAAGGTGGAGATTCGTCTTTGGGCCATACTTACAGTACTTATGAGGCATAGACATAGTCCTGGGCCAATTCATGGTGGTCCTAGATGTGTATGTTACAAATGGGAGTTACAGCACAATAGAGGTCTTGTTCAAAAGGAGGAAGGGGTGGATTGAGCAAATCACATTTCAGCTCTGAAAATAGGGTAACTTATTTGGGGGCGAAGGAGAGACATTTTTCATACGGCTGTGAGTTTGATTACATTCCTCAGTTTCCGAGCTTGACTTTCTCAGGTCTGGGTACTTGGATCTAGCATGGCTGACGCGACCCACTTGACCGCTCAGCGAGGACAGAGCTGTGACTCACTGATCTGGACAGGAGGTTGTTTGTTAATGCAATATTTGATTAGAAATTGAGCAGACTCATTGATTGGTTCTCTCAAATGTTTTTTTCCCTCTGGGGGGGGGGGTTAACACTTCTTGTTGTTTTGATGTGAAAATCCAACAGCTGTAATGGATGTGTGTGGATGTGCCTGTGAGTGTTTGAGCAGTGGAGGCTGCTGAGGGGAGGACAGCTCATAATAATGGCTGAAATGGAGTGTAATGGCTGGAATGGAGTGAATGGAATGGTATCAACCAACGCATCGTAAAGACAACATAAAAACAGTATTTCCAGACTCTGAAGTCAGCAGGACTTCCAGTTAGACTAACTTGGATCTAGCAGTGTATGAAGTTAAATATCTTCCCCAATGTTTCTGATTATTATGGCCCTGTTTCAAAACAGGCCTGGGAGACCTTGGGGATTCAAAAATTCCCCCCGAAAGAAAAATAAACATGAGAACGCAATTATTATCTAGTGAACCTTTTTGCACGTTAAAATATATCTTTAAATGTCAAAGTATTCCTTTATTATTTTTTTATCTGACAATCAGTAACATATGAGGTGGAGGGCAGAGAGTGACGAATCAACCGAGTCCAAATCGAGAATCAACAAAGAAAATTCCTGAGCCAGCTGGAATATGAGCCTGGAGACTCGTGCATTTCCTCTGCTCTCTGCATTTAAGATTCCTTTGCTACCTTTCTTTTTCTTTTTCTCTCTCTCTCTCGCTCTCTCTCTCAAATTCAAGGGTAAAGTTACTAGACTCCACCCACAGCGGGCGGAGTTTCAGCCCCTCCACCAATAGAGCTACCCTTGTGTTGCGTTTAAGAATGTCTGTGTCCAATCCTCTACCAGCTGCTCAAGACTGTCTCCTGAAGCAACCCTGAGGTTTCCACACATGTGGATCACCTTTTACAGTCAGTTGCTGCCCACTGCCTGCTGTAGATGTTTTATCAGAGGAAGGAGGGGAGAGGAACTGGATACTTGGCAGCAGGGACTGTTGAGGGGAGGAGAAGGTTGGTGAAACTCCCAGATTTGTGTACTTAAAGGGAGAGTGAGTGCTCAGTAGAGACGAGACCCACACTTGAACTGCCCCGACACAGCTGGAGAAAGACAGAGAGGGAGGGAGGGAAGGGGAAGGTTGTTTCAAAATAGAAGGCGTCGCTGAAATAACAGTGAGAAAATTTTGGGCTGAGCTTTCACAGATTTTAGGATGGCATTTGGGAGAGGAGGCCAGAGCAGGCAGAGCTACCTCAGTCTCTGAACACAAATGGAGGGAGAGAGGTAAGAACTTTTTCCTCTTCACACTCTCAGGGACTATTCTCTCTCTTACCGAAACAAAGGAAGAAACCAACTATAATTATTTCAATGACAATTGGAACTTAAGCATTCAATGTAATTTATTGATCATGGCATCTGGGGTGTCATCTATTGTCCGAATTCAAATACAGGCAGGAGAGGCCAAAATCTATTACATCCTTTGTGGCCACCATATTTGCATGTGAATTAGAAACCTAGTAGCATTTCAGTAGAGGTGAGGTCGGCAGAGGAAATTCAGATAAATTACCGTATTCTAAAACAGCTCCTTATAGAACAAACCCAGTCTCGCAGAAGCAATTGGTTTCCTTCTCCCCTTAGTCTCACATGTTGACCTTGTTGCATTGCGGTTCAGTGACTGCAGGCATTTCAACAAAAGCTCAGTGGTTGTGAAGTGCAAAGTTGGTGTGGAAGTGTAGCCTTATAACCTCTAACATGCTCTCTGCGTCCCTTAGTCACTCCCTGGAATTTGGAGACAGCAGCTGCATTCCTGACTGAATCTGTGATGATTAAAACCCTACGGCGTAGTATCCATTTCATGAAGTGTCTCTGAGTGCTGATCTAGGATCAAGTTTCCCTGCGTCCCCCGTCCCGTCCCGTCCGTCCATCCGTCCGTCCGTCCGTGTAATATTATTAATTATGATCAAAAGGTGAAAACTGATTCTAGATCAGCACTCGTACTCTGAGGCAATATGTGGCAGTAGAGAGTTGAAGGGGTTTAAGACCGGTCTGACAAGACACCTTTAATAAGTTACTCTTTTTAAAGACTTTCAACACAATCCCAATCAAAGCTGTGTGTGACTTTTTATGTCAGGTTCCAGTTAATTAAGTGCATGAGGGCATTTCCATGTAATAAGCCCCATGAGCATTTACATGTGAAGTTTGTGGGGCACAACAAATTTGGTGTCAAATATAGTCTATAATTTTTTTTTTTTCACTCTTTGGGGTCGGTGTCCTGTCAACGGGACGGTTGAGCTAACGTAGGCTAATGCGATTAGCATGAGGTTGTATGTAACAAGAATATTTCCCAGGACATGGACATATCTGATATTGTCAGAAAGCTTAAATTCTTGTTATTCTAATTGCACTGTCAAATGTACAGTAGTGATTACAGTGAAATAATACCATGTCATTGTTTGAGGAGAGTGCACCATTTTGAACATGAGTTATTAATAAAGTTATTAATAAACAAATTAGGCACATTTGGGCAGTCTTGATACAACATTTTGAACATAAATGCAATGGTTCATTGGATCAGTCTAAAACTTTGCACATACACTCCTGCCATCTGGTGGATACAATCTAAATTGCACCTGGGCTGGAATAATACATTATGGCCTTTCTCTTGCATTTCAAAGATGATGGTACAAAAAAATACAAACTAACGGTTGTTTTTTCTTTGTATTATCTTTTACCAGATCTATTGTGTTATATTCTCCTACATTCCTTTCACATTTCCACAAACTTCAAAGGGTTTCCATTAAAATGGTACCAAGAATATGCATGTCCTTGCTTTCAGGGCCTGAGCTACAGGCAGATAGATTGGGGTATGTCATTTTAGGCGAAATTAGAAAAAAAGGGGTGGATCCTTAAGAGGTTTTAAGGCTTACTGTATATATATTTCCCAACCATTTTCCATCCAAAAAAATAGGAATAAGCAGAGGCCTTGATTTCTGGTCAAACAGATGGAAAGGGGTTCTTAATCGTCAAGCATAAAACGTCTTAAAAGGTATTATAAATACATAAAAACACAATAATGTTGAAGCAAAGACCCCTGACAACTAATATCAACACTTATATTTAGTTTTGCAGAAATTATTGGCCTTCTGTATAGTTTTAAAGGGGCAATCAGCTGTTGCTACGTCTTTCTTTGTACCCATTGATTCTTGAAGAATATAACTTATAAATGCCTCATGAGCTTAGTTCAACATTCGTACCCCAGCAGAACCCCAAATATAAGCTTGTTTTACTCCAATACATGTAAACAAACACTATACCCTCTAAACATGGTTAAAACTATCATTTTGATATCATGGCTGGTCTGTCCTTGCATTAATGGCTCTGTCTTTGAATTTGAGAGTGGTTGCATTTCTCCAGTCCCATCCCTCAGCTTTGTTCAGAAACAGAGGCTGGTACAACACTTTGTTATTGTTTCTACTGCTGATTGCCGCTTTAAGAAATATTACTGCAGATATATACAGAAATTCAAAAAATCCTGTCTAGCACCTTTAAGATATATATATATACGTGTATCACATTTTACAGTCAATTGCAGCTTTAATAAATAATATCTAGTGTCTTGTTATTCTGTTACCAAAAAACGACATATCTTTAAAGGCACTACACCTAGAATTTCTCCCCTACGTGGAAGCTAGATGAATTGCAACAGCACTAGGCTGCTTTCAAAACAAATTTCCCGTTCCCCTGCATCCTTTTTCCTCGTAACATGACGAAGACTCGCGCTTGAGCCTTTTACTTTCGGTTGAGGTCGACCAGCTTCAAACCGCTTGAAAAAAACTATATTTTTTGTTGTTGAAAATATATTTCACATCGATTTAGATGGTACAATGATATCCTACACTTTTCAGTGTTTGTTTTCTCACATAAACTGAAATTGAGCCAACAGTGTAGAATTTCAGCAGCCATGAAAGGACAGAGCAACTTCTACATTGGCTGCTTGACCCAATTTCCAGTAGATAACACAGCCACAAAGTCAAAACAGCTTTCCCATTTTGAACACAGATGCCACTCTGGCGGGAGAAATCAAGAGGTTAATATCACAGCCAAACACAACACTGGCAAGTAAGTAATATTGTGAAACACTATCATTCCAATATTACTGGAGATATATTATGGACATTTTCTGAAATTACAATACAAAAATTCTATGTGTATCACCTTGAATTTCTCTCCATCATGAGGAGCGAGGATAATCAACGTTCACAGAAGTAACAAGTAAAGGTAGACCAACCAAGTTGTTATATTGTTATTAATAACAATTTGGTTTCTGATTTATTAAGTGATTCAAATGTGTCATTCTGTTAAATCGGTAACAGAAGGACCAAAAAAAAAATCTGTAACAGAATGACTGCAACTCAATTTGCTACAATGGAATTTATAGTATTCACAAACCACAGTTGGGTCTCCTGCTACTGTCCTCCTCCCTTCCACTGGCGTAATGTTACGCTCAACTCATAACTGTTTTCTTTCTCTTTCTGTCGTCTGGTGGTTAAAGCAAGAGTGTTTAAACAGTCTGGACAACCCCTCCCTCTCTCTCCCTGTCTCTCTTCTCTCGCTCTCCAGTTAACATCACCTCTCCCGGCTCTTACTGACACCTACCCATGAGCCCCCTCTCTTTCCATTTCCTGTAACCAGCCCTCTCACCCACTGAGCACCAACCGACACCGGATATCCATGGATGTTGAAATTTGGTCAGTCCAAATCTGAACCAATCATAGACGTCTGTTTCACAAGTTTGGACAGCACCGTACAGTAGAGCATGGTACATTAGAGTTAAGTACAGTGGAGCACACTAGAGTAGAGTATAGTATAATTTACTGTATTGTACTGTACTCTACTCTATTGTACTGTACTAAACTATACTCTACTGTGCTGTACTGTACAGAGTTGTATGGTTTGTATAACTTTGCAATCAATGGTTTTTGTTTGGCATACTTTTGTGAAAAATCAGAGTCAGCATCGATCTGTTAACGTGGAATTGCCTATAACAAATATTTTCCTGGTGGTGTTGTACTGTGCTATGTGGTATCCTACATTATAGCCTTGTGGCATTGTGTAGGGTCCTTCTGTCAAGCTTCCCTAATTCTTCCCTTTCCCTTGATGACTCTCTCACTCTCTCTCTCTCTCTCTCTCTCTACACTATATTAAATGAAATGAAATGGGTAAATAATTGTGAGTGTGGTTAAGAATGGGGATGTTTGTGAGTACTTGACAGTTGAGGCTTGTGGGTGGTGTTAACTTGGCAGGGAGCCTTCCTTACTAAGCACACACTAATTTAAATCAAATTACTTTCTCTGCAAAGCCCCTCACGAGGAAACCTTTTACATCTGTGTAAACCTCCTTCACCTGGTTTCTCAGTCATAGGGGCAACACAGTGAACTCCAAAAGTTGTTTGGGCTCTGTTCTCCAGTGCTTTGGATTTGAAATGATAGAAAATTATTGGGACAAATTCACTTATGTGTATGAAAGAAGTATTAAAGCTTGTGACTGCAAACTTGTTGGATGCATTTTGCTGTTTGCTTTGGTTGTTTCAGATTATGTTGTGCCCAGTAGTAATTAATGGTAAGTAATCTATTGTGTCGCTTTGGAGTCACTTTTATTGTAAATAAGAAAATAATATGTTTCTAAACGCTTCTAAAATTAATGTAGATGCTACCAGGATTACGGATAGTCCAGAATAAATCGGGAATAATGATGAGTGAGAAAGTTACAGATGCACAAAGACAGGATATGCAAGTTTGTAGTCAAAAGCTTGATGTAATCACTGTGTGCTAGGAATATAAACTTTTGACTACTTCAATACACATACTGTATAAGTGAATTACTTATGGTCCCCTAAAATGGGCAGACTATGTACAAAAAGTGCTGTAATTTCTAAATTGTTGGATGAAAATACCCTCAAATTAAAACTGACAGTCTGCACATTAACCTCGTAGAAATTCAATCAAATCAATCAAATGTATTTATAAAGCCCTTTTTTTTTTACATCAGCCGATGTCACAAAGTGCTGTACAGAAACCCAGCCTGAAACCCCAAACAGCAAGCAATGCAGGTGTAGAAGCACGGTGGCTAGGAAAAACTCCCTAGAAAGGCCAGAACCTAGGAAGAAACCTAGAGAGGAACCAGGCTATGAGGGTTTGCCAGTCTTCTTCTGGCTGTGCCGGGTGGAGATTATAATAGTACATGGCCAAGATGTTCAAATGTTTATAGATGACCAGCAGGGTCAAATAATAATAATCACAGTGGTTGTAGAGGGTGCAACAGGTCAGCACCTCAGGAGTAAATGTCAGTTGGCCTTTCATAGCCGATCATTCAGAGTATCTCTACCACTCCTGCTGTCTCTAGAGAGTTGAAAACAGCAGGTCTGGGACAGGTAGCACGTCCGGTGAACAGGTCAGGGTTCCATAGCCACAGCCAGAACAGTTGAAACTGGAACAGCAGCACAACCAGGTGGACTGGGGACAGCAAGGAGTCATCAGGCCAGGTAGTCCTGAGGCATGGTCCTAGGGCTCAGGTCCACCGAGAGAAAGAAAGAGAGAAAAAGGGAGAGAGAGTTAGAGATAGCATACGTAAATTCACACAGGACACCGGATAAGACAGGAGAAATACTCCAGATATAACAGACTGACCCTAGCCCCCCAACACAAATTATTGCAGCATAAATACTGGAGGCTGAGACAGGAGGAGTAATTGTATCATTTCACAACCAAAGTGCTGGAGTACAGAGCAAAAACAACAACAAAAAGTCACTGTGCCAGTACTTTTGGAGCTCACTGTATATCTTGTCAGGTAACAGAACTGTGTTTTTCTCTAATGTGAGCGCACTGTCTCGTGAGCTGTCAGTGTTTGCAGGCTACCTGCATCTTGAGAAGCACGGTACTGTTAGGGTTTGTTTGGTGAACCTGGATTGAATTTCATGATGTCACCTTGCTAACAGTAATAAACACTCCTGTGGACTGAATGCCTAAAAACTGTACACTGAGTGCACAAAACGTTATGAACCCCTGCTCTTTCCATGACATAGACCACGTGTCCAACTCATTCCATGAAGGGCTGAGTGTCTGCGGGTTTTCGTTCCTACCTTGTTCTTGATTGATTAATTAAGGACACTAATTAGTAAGGAACTCCCCTGACCTCCTTGTCTGAGGCTGAATTGAAAGGAAAAAAACAAAACCAGCAGACACTAGACTTGTTACGTTCGTCGTAAGATGAATGAGACCAAAGCGCAGCGTGGGAAGTGGGCATGATTTTTAATACTGAACTCTGACAAAACAACAAAATACAAAACCGAACGTAAAGTTCTGCAGGGCTAGACAGCAACTATGCAAAAACAACATCCCACAATCAAAGGTGGGAAAAGGGCTGCCTAAGTATGATCCCCAATCAGAGACAACGATAGACAGATTGGGAACCAACAAAGAAATAGAAAACTAGAATGCCCACCCAAATCACACCCCGACCTAACCAAATAGAGAAATGAAAAGACTCTCTAAGGTCAGCGCGTGACAAGACCCATCCACGGAATGTGTTTGACACCCCTGACATAGACTGACCAGGTGAATCCACGTGAACGATATGATCCTTCATTGATGTCACTTGTTAAATCAGTGAGGATGAAGGGGAGGAAACGGGTTAAAGAAGGATTATTAAGCCCTGAGACAATTAATACATGGATTGTGTATGTGTGCGATTCAGAGGGTAAATGGGCAAGACAATAGGTTTAAGTGCCTTTGAACGGGGTATTGGTAGTAGGTGCCAGGCACACCGGTTTGTGCCAAGAACTGCAACGCTGCTGTTTGTCACACTCAACAGCTTCCCCTGTGTATCAAGAATGATCCACTACTCAATAACTCAATATTAGGAAGGTGTTCTTAATGTTTTGTACACTCAGTATATGGTTACAGAGAAAGGTAGCTGAATATGGGTATGGTGAGTAGCAAGTAATTTATGGGCCCGGAAAATTTGACATGCCTCTCAGTCCCTTTTCTCATTGGGTAAACTAACCCGAGTTGTTATGAAAAGCTAACACAGCAACGGACACTGTATTTATCAGAACCCATGAGGATGATGTCAGAACACAAGGATGAAATGTTCTGTACAAGTGGCCCCAGCCATTGAGGCCCTCATACTGTTGAGAAATCCTGCCTAGTGTTTTATCAAATATTACTGCAGAAAATTATTTTAAAAAATGTAGTGGTTGCAACACCGTTGACCTCTACCCAGTAATAATAGGATTGAGATGTTTGTTGATGTGTATCTAATTCTGTTTGGCTTTGAGTTAGAGTTAGAGGTCTCCTGTGGATTTGAGGCTGCATAGTAAGTGAGGAAAAACAAGCTGTGAATGCCAATAGAGAACACTCCTCGAGTTGAGTTGAACATTTGTCAATCTCTTTTGGAAAGGGGTACTGTAAAACATTTTTTTCCCGCAGTTCTCTATAGCTTTGAGTGCCACATAATTTATCTCAATACGACACATTACCCTTTTTGATTTCTCTTTTCCCAACAACCTTTCCACAGTTTCTGGGATGGCGGTCACAATTCACACTGTTCATGTTGTCTAGGTGGTAGTTATCCTTTGCTCTCGGTCTGTTTTGTGACATCCTTTATTGGTTGCTGGGGGACCTCTTTAAAGATGCTAGCTAGCCTTTGTGCCGCCATTGTTTTTACCCCTTTGCGACAAAAGTGGGGTCCTCAACGTGAATATCAGAGAGGGTTGCCAAAGTAATTAGCTGCCAGGCAATGTTGTACGTCTGCCCACCATGTTACTTAACAGAAAGGCCCGTCTTTCTTAAACCTCTAACAAACCTTGTACAAATACAGGAAAAAGACAAGTCCTTTGTGGCAATCTCCTTTTTATTGAGGGACAAGTAAGTTTCCTCTCAGGGTGTATGCCTTTTTGGATTCTAACTTGATTTAACATTTATTTGTCATATGAAAGTACAGATATGATTTTGAAAGGCATTTAGAAAAACTGCCATTTCATGCATCCTTAAAATGACAATTATTGTTCATGAACTATTTATTTGCTCACTAAAGCAATCGCTATATTCTTAGTCCCTCTTTTAAGTCAGCAAAAAAAATAACACCAAAATCCCTTGTATCTCTTCTCTTGTCCCCTTCACAGCTCTGACGCTCCCCTGACGGTGTGATGTGGCCATGGAGAAAGTAGCCATGGCAGACTCCTTTCTCCCCATGCCCTGTGTGCCACAGAGAGCCAAGCCCCAGACCCTGCAACCTGGCATGGAAGACCAACCCTCCTCCAGCCCCAGACCGGAGCCTGCCACTTCAACCCCTACCCCCACCTCGCCCTCCCCTTGCCCCCTTAGCCAGCTCCTGTTCCAGCAGCAGCCCGGGCCCCCGGGCTCAGCTGTGTCGGCCCTGCAGTCCAAGGTCAAGGCCCTGTCTGAACGCAACAAGGCTGCAGGGAGGGAGGCTTTCAAGGCAGGCATGGATAATAAGGCCTTTCCTGTGTCCTCTTCCCTATTCGGTCCTGTCCTGGTGAGCTGGGGCTCAAGTAGTAGCGACGAAGATGCAGAGTCCCAGGGTTCCACGCTCCACTCAGTGGTGCCAGACAGCCTGATGGAGGGGGTGGGGACGGGTGGGTTGGACTTCAGCCTGCTTGCGCTCCCACATGAACAGGATGAGGGCTCCAGCCTGGAGAACCTGTCTGATGTTAACGCCAACTCTAGTCCCCTGGCGGATAATGTTAGCGCTTCTAATGCGGCTAAACCCTGCGTCTCTCCCAAGGGGTTCTGGAAGGCCACCAGGCCCGAAACGCTACTGCTGAACGGAGACGCGCCTCCGGCCCCAGACAGGTCTTTGGCCGGGGCCCCTGGGGGCCAGCAGAGGAAAGCCAGGGCCCACGGCGGGGTGGGCAGGGAGCTGCTACGCCGTGACAGCCTGGAGGGTCTGAGGCGGTGTATGGGCGAACTGGGTCCCCAGGGGCCAATGGGGGGCCTGTGGAGGGCTGACAGCCTGGAGAGTCTGTGCAGCAGTGGGAGTGCCATGTCTCTAGCAGAGAGAGTGGAGATGAATCGGGGCGTCCTCAAGCAGATGCTGAACAAGAGCCAGGGACCAGAGCCAGTGAGCCTCAGCCCTCTGCTCTCTGAAGCCTCGGCCCTCTGCTCTCTGGAGAGGGAGCAGAGGGCCGAGGAGGTGACCCAGTGCAATGGGAGAGGTACAGTAAAGAACTAAAAGTGTGAGAAAAACTTGTCAATAATCAACTGACTCGCTTTCTTGATGTCTATAGTATTCTCTCTGGTATGCAATCTGGTTTCCACTCAGGTTATGGATGTGTCACTGCAACCTTAAAGGTCCTAAATTATGTCACCATTGCCCTTGATTCTAAGCAATGTTGTTCTGCTATTTTTATTGACTTGTCCAAAGCTTTTGATAGGGTAGACCATTCCATCCTCGTGGGCCGGCTAAGGAGTATTCGTGTCTCTGAGGGGTCTTTGGCCTGGTTTGCTAACTACCTCTCTCAAAGAGTTCAGTGTATAAAGTCAGAACATCTGCTGTCTCAGCCACTGCCTGTCACCAAGGGAGTACCCCCAAGGCTCAATCCTAGGCCCCACGCTCTTATCAATTTACATCAACAACATAGCTCAGGCAGTAGGAAGCTCTCCCAGCAGGAGGCCTTTTTGCCTTTTGGTAGGCTTCATTGTATGTAAGAATTTGTTCTTAAACTGACTTGCCTACGCCACCCACTAGACCTAAAACCATTGATTATTTTAGCGAACATGTTAGCGGTGGTGCAGCTCGGGGTTAGGGTGATAACCGTAGTAAAATCACAGCGTGTGGACCCCTTAAATCCTCAATGATGTAAAGGGGTTTACCTGAGAAGGACCTGTTATATTAGAGTAGAGTACATTTCCCCAACACTCAGTTCACATTCAACACATAGCTCATGGTCAAGGTGTGTGACGAGTTGGGAAAAAAAAGTCAACATAATGTGAGGACGTAAAAAAAAAAAAATGACAACGGAAAGTAGAGAGAAAATCTTGAGAGGAAAAAGAGGGTAGGGAGGTAATAGGCTATTTCTGACTGCTGGCCAGATGTTTAATGAATGTAATGCCTGTCTAATTGCAACTGTCTCACAAACAGAAGTTGTCTCCCGCCTGTGGGTTGCTCTGTCCCTCACTCTCATGGCTTCAAACATCCACAATGCTAAATGAATCATGCTTTATATAAACAAAGGGAAAGTAAACAAGTAGTTAAACTTAATACGGTTCTTCCATATTTCTTGCTCATGATTTTTTATTGTAGTTTCCAGAGAAATAAGGAAATCAACGCCATTTCAATACTGGAGGGAAATTATACTTATGTCTGCCTGGTTACAGTGTCTATTTATGTCCCTATAGGTTCCATTGCGCTGAATGACAGTGACTGGGATTCAGGAATCTCCCTCCAAGACAGCGAGCACAGCCAAAGGTACAGTAGAACCTCCTGGAGAGCTACTGGGTATGTAGCCTTTTGCTCCAGCCCTGCTTTAAAACACCTGATTATTGTGTTAGAGTAAAGCTGGAACTGGGTTTACCAGCCACTCCTCTACACTATAGCTTAAATATGAATGTATCACAAACAAATGTCATTTGGGTACCCAAACCTAAATACTGCCGCTCTAATATATCTAGAAGATACCGCAGATGCTTTCACGACACCAGCAAACACCAATGACTCTACCGCTTTGCTCTTGTATCTCTCTGCTTTAGAGCCCCAAGCTGCAATTAGTGACAGGGACACAGTGTTTATAACAGCTGTTACTAAAAGCTCCACCCTCCTCACCAAAGAGGATTATGATCATATCTCTCTTCTCTGTACCCAGTCACAGACTCAACACAGGAGAAAGGCTTTCCGGTGAGGCACCTAGTATTTGAAACGCACTCATTTGTTTTCCCATTGAGTGCCTGTTAAGCAGGTGTCGTGTTGAAATTGAATGGGCAGCTGTGTGGTTAAAGCTCTGAGCACTGTGGGTAATTGTGTTTTTGGTGGTTGGGAAAATGTAACCCCGCTCACAGATAGGTCTATAGGTCACAGTCCCTCGTTCCCGCATTCACAAATATACACACATAAACACAAGCAAAGGCAAACAAGATAATAGCTTATGAAAAGATACACACACACACACACACACACACACAAAAGCTCATTGATTCACACACACCCCTTGTCAGCCTAATTAGTAGTGACTGCCTGCTCTGCCTAATCCCCTTCTCTATGAGCGTCTCTCCCGCACAGGCGCTGACGTGTGCCTCTCTACCATCTCTCCTCCTCCTCCCCCTAACCTGCCTGTGTGTGTGTGTGTGTGTGTGTGCGGCCCGACAGGGCCTTTGTGTCCAGCGAGGACCTGCCGCTGAGTCCGCGCCATGAGCAGGCCAAGCGGCTCCTGGAGAGAGCCCGTATGAAGGCCCGTTCCTTCCCACTCAAGGCCGACCACACCATCCTACCCGTCCAGAGGGACAACCCGTAAGTCTGCTGCTCCGCAAGTGGGTGTGTTTATGTGTGTGGGTTTGAGGGTCGTCGGTGTGTGTGCGTGTCTGTTTACCAGCAGAGCTTAGCTGTAGCAGACACCTGTAGCATCATAGCCAACCAAACGAGGCCAAAGAAGAAAGCGGTTTTTCGTTATTTTCTCTCTCCTTTTCTTCCCTTCTGTTCGGTGGGGCCCAGCAGGGCCTGTGAATCTCTGTGGGCTTTTGTGCCGGAGCAACCGGACGGCTGTCTTTGGCCGGTTAAAGTGTGCTGCGGCTCTCTCGAGGTCTGTCTACTGACCGTGTTCAGCGTAGCAAGCTGCGACAGGTGGTAGTGATATGACACATATTGGATTTACTGCTTTAAATCTATTTGCAGTGCCCTCTATTCATTTTTAAATGCCGATATGTCACATATCTATTATGGGTCACACTTTAGTTACACAGATGCTACATTATGTAGTACTATGTATGTAATATTTACATTTATCTAACTAGTAACTACACTATAACTATACGATATGTAGTTGCCATTTCCATGTACAGCTGGGTAAGTAGTTCTAGCAAAAGTAGCTATAGAGCATGTGTATGTCATTAGCTAACGTAAAGCATTGGCCTATATCTCAAATAGTAGTTTTCGGAAAACTATAGTAGTAATTATGGTGGTGATACAGTTAAAATAGTAGTAAACCTCAATATGTAAATAGACACTTTTATATTGCTCTAATTTCAAGGCTTTTTAATTAAGTGTATAATAATAATAATGATGGTTTAGGGCAGGCGCGGGCGGATTCAGCTGGGAGCTGATTTGTTGTTGTTGTTGTTGTTGTTGTTGTTAAGCAGATGGTCGGGGAGCCGGAACATACAGTACCAGTCAAAAGTTTGGACACACCTCTTTATTTGGACTATTTTCTACATTTTAGAATAATACATTATTCCATATGTGTTATTTGATAGTTTTGATGTCCTCACTATTATTATAAAATGTAGAAAATAGTAAAAAAAAATAAAGAAATCCCTTGAATGAGATGGCGTGTCCAAACTTTTGACTGGTGCTGTAGTTATAAATCATTTGTACACTGCAAATTGACTGCAAGAAGCCCAAACATATATAGGGTATTTGACAAAAACAGAATAATTTCAAGCCTTGAGTACATCTATTTATGCGTGGGAACAGATTGGTAACAGATTTCCTAAATTAAAATCACTTACAGCTGATTTGCTGGTGATTTTACAGTCTCATGTCCAACAAAGCAAATTATATAAAATAAATTCTAAAAGGAAAATGAGGGGGTGCACATAAATTTAACCACGAGCAGAATTTGGCCCACGGGCCACCTATTGGGGAATTGGTTTAGGGCATTGGGTTATCTAGGTTGCTATGTCAGGTTCTCTCTCTCTCCTCTCTCTTCTACCCTCTCTCTCTCTCTCTCTCTCTCTCTCTCTCTCTCTCTCTCTCTCTCTCTCTCTCTCTCTCTCTCTCTCTCTCTCTCTCTCTCTCTCTCTCTCTCTCTCTCTCTCTCTCTCTCTCTCTCTCTCTCTCTCTCTCTCTCTCTCTCTCTCTCTCATACACACACGTCTATTTCCACAATACGCATTACGCAATCCAGCTGGAATTATACACCTCCCCAATCTCAATCCTAATATCATGGTCCGGGAGCAGTGATTACTGATTACCTCAGCACATTCACTCTGACCAAGGCAGGATGTTCCCTCATACAGCTGTCAATCACCAGACAGCATCAACATTCGCTCCAGATTAGAATGATTGGATGGGACTTTTTGGATACCGACCAACCAACCAGGTGATATGACAGAAATTATGTAATCATGCCCCCCCCCCCCCCTTCAATGACAGCCAACTATTATCAAAATCCTTCCAATTGGAAGTGATTTGGATTGATGTGATTGCGGTGCCATAAATTGTCTTGTTTATTCATTGGAATAGAACAATTCATTTGGTGTTTCTGTGTTGGGTCTGATTTAATTTGGAAATATCTCTGGTTTGGAGGGAGCTTCCTGGTTGTGATTTGACGCTTGGTAAGACTGATTCCCTCTAATGCTTCGCTACACATCTTCCAGCTGTTACCCTCAGCCCCCCCCCCCCCCCCCCACACACACACACACACACACACACACCAACCACACAATCCCAGGGGTAGATACCCAGTGTGTGAGGAGTCCATACAAGGAAAGCACAGTACAATACTCCCATCAGCTCCCCAGAGGAATCTTAGCCAGCCATGCAGTATCTTGTTCCCCATCATCCAACAGTGTGGGCTCACAACTGTCAATCACTTTATTTCCATGGTCATTTTTCCAAATGCATTTCTCATTTACGTTTATAGATTAAGTTGTATATGAACAATCGCGTAAATAAATACACTCTCTCTTGGATACGACTCAAGATAGCTGTCCATTATTGTGGTAACAGAGGCTATGTGATTGGATACAGACAGAGAGGACGTCCATACTGGGGATGACCTTCCCCTTAGCGAGAGTTGGGAATGCAGCGGCTGGGACAGACAGGGGCCAGAACATAGATAAGAATCCCACAGGCATCCAACCAATCCTCTGTGTTAGGAGGAAAAATGCTGAATGCTTCTTTATGGGGTTTCAGTCTTTTTTTTCTGGTTAGGGTTTGTGTGTGTGTGTTACCTTACCACAGTGGTGCCAGTGTGTGTTTGTGTGTCCTTCTGGATGTGTGTGTGTGTGTGCATCCATCCACAGGGAGCAGCTGGCGACGGCTGGAGCTTCCTTGCACCGGGCTCTGCTGGCGGGGAAGGACAGCCAGTCGGTGTCGTCGGCGACGGTTCCTGCAGTTACCTCGTTCTCGGGAAACCTCAGTGACTCCTCCAGCAGCGACTCGGCCTGTGGCCCCCGCCGACGTCCCGGCCAATCACCGACGCGGGTCCGCTTCGAGGACGAGTCGGAGAAAGATGCGGAGGTGCGCTACTTGGAGAGGCTCCGCCAGAGAAGGAGGGCGGGTGAGAGGGCCCAGGGTCTTCTTATATCCAAGCCTAATCTCTCTTCCTATGTCAATGGGCGGAGGGACACTGATCCAGGAACTGGAACAGTGATTGAGCGAGGGCACAAGAAGGCCCACAGGGCACAGGAAGGCCAATTAAACGGTGGCAGCCATTTCAAATCTGTGGTGGCACAAGAGGAGGCGCTTAACAGGCAGTGCAACTCATGCGGGACGTTCCTTGAAGGAGGGGTCCTGAACCAAGGCCTCCATCCGAACCTTTCACCCCTGAACCTGAACCTCCATCAGAACCCTTCACCCCCAATAGGGCAGAACTACCCGGTGAACAGAGAGGGGGAGGAGAAGGTGCTGATCCCTTGCTGGGTGGCTCCCAGCGAGCCCAGCCGGACAGTTCATACCGAGCTGATCAAGGAGACATACATTGGGAAGGTAACCCCTGGCGATGTGGCAGATAGCGAAGGGATGGGCCTCGGCTCGGCCGGAGAGACGGACAGCAGCAGTGGTGGTGGTGGAGGTGGTGGGAGTGTTCGAGTGTCGACAATGAAGGTGAAGAGGAGGAGTAGGAGAGGTGAGCTTTTGGGCACCAATGGGCAAGGAGCACCCATCACGATGCCACCAACACCACCAGCACCCAGGCCCAATCACAGCTTGGCGCCGATGAGCTCAACCAATGGTATTGTGGTGGTGCCACCCAACCCGTACCCCATTGAGCAACCAGAGTCAAAGGTGGTGGGTTTTCCCACTCACTCCCCTGCGCCCCCAGATGAACCCACAAACAGTCCCCCGTGCCTCAAGGGCACCCCCTTTCCCCCTTCCCCAACGCCCATCAAATCAGCTCTGAAATCAGGACCCAAGAGCCGACCCAATGGCCAGCGAGTGGTCAAACTCATGCCTTCACCACAGTATCGCCTTTTGCCCCAGAACTCCTTGGTGGACCAAGGGAAAGAGGCAGCACCTAGCCCCCAGAACAAGCACTCTGTCGGCGCGAACTTCATGGAGTATGGCTCCTCTTTGGGGCTGACTTACAGCACCGACACAATGATGCCCTGTATCAGGCCTGCCTCCCTGCTGAAGACCTCCCCATCGCCAGCTAGGACAGCAGTAGAGAAGATGGGGGACCCTGCGTCACCAGGTCAGCTTCAAATACACATGCACACAGACATACCTAACACTAATTCTACCCTTCACCCTAAATCCCCTAGAAATAACGTTTATCCTTGTGGAGACTATAACAAAATGTCCCCAGTTGGTCAACATTTTTGGTTTACTTGAAGTCCCCATAAGTATAGTTAAACACGTCCATTGCAATGCACACACACACACACACACACACACACACACACACACACACACACACACACACACACACACACACACACACACACACACACACACACACACACACACTATAAAGTAGAGAGCCCTTCTCCCGGGTGGCGCAGTGGTCTAGGGCACTGCATCGCAGGCCTCGCGCGATACTGCTGTCTCTCCAGTGTGCACTGAGTGCTAGAGTGCAGGCGTAGTAAAACCGGATATAGAAAGATGGCAACAACCACAAAACAGCCGTATGCAAACTTGAGTAGATTACGTTGAAAACAACGGGCGTCCATCTTGGATGCTGTCTCTAGTTAAATTATAAATAATAATATCTATTGCATTTAGAAGCTGCTTTTGTCTAAAGCGATTTACAGTCATGCCTGAATGATAGTGGTGCCGGGAATCGAACCAACCACTCTGGCGGGCAAGCGCCATGCTCAACCAACTGAGTCATACAGGCATAGTTCATATCTTTTTTTTTTACCGTAATTTAACTAGAAAAGTCAGTTAAACAACAAATTCTTATTTACGATGACGGCCTACCTCGGCCAAACCCGGATGACGCTGGGCCAATTGTCCGCCGCCCTATGGGACTCCAAATCACGGCAGGTTGTGATGCAGCCTGGAATCGAACCAGGGTCTGTAGTGACACCTCTAGCACTGAGATGCAGTGCCTTAGACCACTGTGCCACTCGGGAGCCCTAATATACTGTACCTTTATATACTGCACCTCAGTGTGTGGGACAGTGGATTGGTGAGAACGACATGGGTTGCTAATATTCACAGCTCATCTGAATGGCAGAAGTCAAAGGTGACGGCATGATCTACATATCGATGGGCGGTGATGGTAATGCCTTATACACCTCCCCAATCTCAATCCTAATATCATGGTCCGGGAGCAGTGATTACAGGAGGCAAATTCCAATGCAGTCGAATTATTCACTACCGTCAGACAACCTTTAAGAACAGTTGTTAAAGGGATAAATAAAATTGTGTCCACGAGTTCATCTGACTCTGGGGAGGTATATAAAGGGCCTCTGTGCCGAAATCTCAAAGTATTCCTTTAAAAATAAATATTAGACCTGAACTGTACCTGACTACTGACACAGACTCTGATCACAGTCACCATTGACTCAAATAGTCTAAACAGTATAAGGTACGGGCATCTCAGAGGAAAATTACATTTAAAAAAAAATCTCCAATTGAATATGTTTTCAGTCTTACTCTAGTTCCCTAGTGGCCATTGGTAAATGCATGGCCTCAAGGGTAATTAAGTCCATGCTGCTTGTGTCAGTGATGTGTCAGCGTGCATCCATACGTGTGTGTGTGTGTGTGTGTGTGTGTGTGTGTGTGTGTGTGTGTGTGTGTGTGTGTGTGCTGCACCCAGGTCCCAGCAGGGATTTTGCAGTCAGCACATACACACATCCCCTAGCCCCAGCCCTGTAATCCCACCGAGGCCTGTTCGCTCCGTTTCCACAGGCTGGATGATTGGATATGTGAAGCATCTGATTGTTCCCACTGTGGCCTCTGTCTCTCTCACTCTCCCTGTCTCTGTCTATGTCTCTCTCTTTGTCTCTCTGTCTTTCTCTGTATCTCTCTGACGCTTCCTCCCCTCCTGTCTCTAATTCTCTCTCTGTCTCTATGCATGAGAAATACTCAACATTCCACCCCACAAAAAAATATATGTGGCTAGAAATTCATGTTTCACAAACAACATTCTACAAAAATGTATCATATCACATGCAAATGCCTCAGTCCTAACAAGGCTCTAACTCAGGAGTGTCAAACTCATTTTGATCCGCAGGCCGCATTCGGTCTTCCTTGAGGTCTGGAGGGCTGCACTTGAAATTCATTATATTTTCTCGGTGTCAATTATATAGTGCTCTATCCATCGCTTTTGGAATTTCCGATGCTCCCTGACTGTCAGCTTTCCTTTCGCTGACTGTAAGCAAATGACAGAGTGGAAAAACTAGAAATGTACACTGACTATGCCAAGCATTAGGAACACCTTCCTAATATTGAAGTCTCTTCACTCGCTCCTCTAGAAGTGGAGCAGCATCATCCAGGGATGGAAGAGCTCTGTCCTGAAGGAACCAGCATCATTACCCCGCCCCCGTACCGCTCTGGGGGTGATGTATGGGTCAGGGGACCAATGAGAGCAGAGCATCAAAGGGAGGACAGCCCTAGTCCAACTCAGTGAGTATTGGTACCTCTCTCCACCACACTCTTATGCTTAGTTCTAAACTGACCCGAAGCCTGTATGATTACGTTCTTCATGTAGATCGTAAAGGATTGCCTTGCCCTCTGGTAGGCTTGGTGGAATTCTTTGAGCATTATTTCTCCCATCTTTAGTTCTTTCAGATCAAGGTTAAATCGAGAGTTCGGAGCTGGGCTAGAACTCATAGCTGAGTCACTAATATCACTGTTTGTATATGGCAGAATTTGGCATGAAAGCCCTCCAGGCCTGCTCATCACAGTACCTTGATTAGTTGAGTTACTGTAGACGTGTTTGGCTGGAACAAAGCACACTCTTAAGAGTTGCCCACACCTGCCCTAGGTGAAGGTTTGACCCAAAATGAACATCTGTCCCTCTCCCTAATACCTTTCCGAGAGAGATGTTGAAGAAAGCTAGTTTTAGATTCCCCAGATTATGTTCCATTTGACCATTTTACCAAGCTATCATCTAATTGGAGCTCTGCCTGCCTGCCTGCCTGCCTGCCTGCCAGCCTGCCAGCCTGTCTGCCTGCCTGCTTGCTTGCCAGCCAGCCAGCCTGCCTGCCAGCCTGCCAGCCTGTCTGCCTGCCTGCTTGCTTGCCAGCCAGCCAGCCTGTCTGCCTGCCTGCTTGCTTGCCAGCCAGCCTGCCTGCCTGCCAGCCTTAGCCCATAGCCATTATTAGTCTTCCACAGACTGTTTTTATAGAAACTAGGTCAAACAAGGTGGTTTTAGAGTGGTGGTGCAGACATAAATAGAGCACTTCCTCAGTTGAAGCCTTTTTAAAAGACTCAACACTGACCTCCTCTGACCAAATAGTAGTAAGTGAATGGATACATATTGCTCATAAATGGCTCCTGTGTCAGAGGCGTTAAGAATGAGTTCTTTCCATTTTCCTGAATGATTTGATTCGGACAGAATTTCTAAAAGGTTTTTCCAATCAAATTAAATTAAGTATTTATAATGGAAAAGTATCACGGAAATGAACCAAGCTTTGACCTAACCAGAGTGCTTTGATGGTGTCCAGGTTGCACCTTTCTTTTGTTTACGGACTCACTGCGGGTGTGAATTTTCTGGAACCCTCTTGCCAATAGCTAAAGGGCTGAAGGTTCTGAGCATCTTCTGAGATTCTCTACTTTACGCACAGTCTCTGCTCTACTCGTTCGGCTGCCCAGAGAACAGGCTACAGTATTTTGGTGGTGAATGGAGAATGGTGCTCATTCCAATGTCTGCAAGATCACATAATGATAGTATTCTACATAACAGAACCAAATATAATAGCATGGTATAAGGTTAATGTAAGGCAAACACCGCCTCATTTATTATGAGATTTTAGGATGATTGGGCGAATGGTCAAATTTTTTCATCAAAACACTGGTAGGCTACAGTTTGCTAACACCCTCTGCTCTAAAATTCACTCACTGTACATAATTCAAAACAACACTACATAACTAAGAAGATCTACAGTGGGTATAGAAAGTCACTGCCCCCTTTCAGAACGTTCACCTTTTTGTTTCTTTACAGCCTGAAATGAAAACGCATGGAATTAGACCATTCCGGCTTTATTTACACAGAGTAACCCACAATATCCTAGTGAGATTATTATAATAATTTTTTTAAAGCTCTGAAAATGAATTACAAGTAAAACAGTAAAATACCGTATTTGGATAACTGAACACCCCGCCTTAGAATCGCAAACCTTCTGAGATATAACCAACCATCTTCCAGTTCACAAATCAAGCTAATTGGCTTCCATCTGTGATCAATTGTCGTGACTTTGATTGGTTCAGAATAAAAGCAGTCGTTCATCAAGGACTCTACTATTTAGTACTGCAATTCAAAGCAAATAGTCCACTATGGAAAGATGTGGAAAGGCACAAAGTCAGGGGATGGATATAAAAAGATTGCAAAGGCTTTGTCTATCCCTCGGAGCACAGTTAATACCATTATTAAGAAGTGGTTAAATCGTATGGCACCACCCAGACCCTGCATAGATCAGGCCGTCCCTCCAAGCTGGATGATCGGGAAAGGAAGAGACTGATCAGAGAGGCTACCAAGAAGCCAATGACGACTTTGAAGGAGCTTCAAGCCTTTATGGCAAAGACAATGTGTGCGACCACAATATCACAAGCGGTCCACAAATCTGGCTTCTATGGGAGGGTGGCAAGGGGGGGCACTTTACATCTTCCCACCCAAAGAACATCATGCCTACAGTAAAGCCCGGCAGTGGCAGCATTCTGTTGTGGGGGGGTTTCTCTGCAGCAGGGACTGGAGCACTTATCAGGATAGAAGGGAAAATGGACAGTGCAAAATACCGACTGATTCTTGAGGAGAACCTGCAGCCCTCTGCCAGGAAGTTGAAAACGGGATGATGGTTCACGTTTCAACATGACAATGGCCCAAAGCAAAGCAACTGTACAGTGTCTGAAAGACAAGAAGGTTAATGTCTTTGAGTGGCCTAGTCAGAGCCCCGACCTAAATCCCATCGAGAATCTGTGGAATGACTTAGAGTGCAGTCCATGAGCGGTCACCAAGCAATTTGACTGAGCTTGAAGAATTCTGCAAGGAAGAATGGGCAAATATTGCACTGTCTAGGTGTGCAAAGTTCGTAGAGAAGTATTCAAAGAAACTCATGGCTGTAATTCAAGCAAAAGGTGGTTCCACCGAGTATTAACTCAGGATGTTCACTTATCCAGATAGGGGGTTTTAATTGTAGTTCATTTTCAGACACTTTTTTTTTCTTCTTCACTTTGATATTGTGGGTTACTCTGTGTAAATAAATATATTCCCATGAAACTGATTGAGAACGGTTAACATGCAGATGCTGCATGGATGTTTCACCGGTAAAACTTGAACTGAATTTACTTTCACGATTGACAGTGAGGGTGACCACATGTCTGTAAAATGTGTCTGTAGGGGGAAAGAAACATGTGTAGAATGTGATATGGACCTTTAGCTCTGGGGAAGATGGTTCCAGGGGAAGGGATGGGGCCGGAACAGGGTGGTTGCATTCAGATCCACAGCCTCTGCCTTTTTGTTTTTTTGTGGCGTTGCTCATCTCTCTTTCTTTTCACAGGAGGGTAAGGGTGGAGACAGAGCAGCGGGAGGGCAGATCCAAGCTCTCTCTGCGTCGTTTCTTCTCCGCCATCGGCCTAAATGGAGTGGGGAAGCTGGGTAAAGGGCGCTCCAGTAGCATGGAGCAGCTTAGCTTCCAGCCCCGTGGCCTCCCCCCGGCCTCTCCTGGCCCCACCTCCAACCCCGGTCCCAGCCTCGGCACCCCCAAGTGCCCAGACCCCAGCCAGCTGAGGAAAGCACCTTCGCTCCAATCCCTACGCATGGTGACAGAATACCTTCCTTTGTCATGTCAAACGTATCTCTTGAATTATAGGGAATTCTATGGATTTGAACCGTGCTTGTAGTCTGAGAGTGCCACTTTGTCTGTCAAACTCTGCTTAATCTATAAGAATATTGAGTTTAGTTGACTGGAACATGATGAATAGAAAAGTGTGTAATAGAAGTATAAATATACATGATTTCACACAACTATGCTATAAAGAGTATATTTGGTAACATTATGCTTTATGAAGAAATCTAAATGCACCAATATTGTGGAAGCTGACAGGGTTACTGTCATGTTAATTTCTTACCACCAGGGGTCACCCTTTATGCAGCTGAGGAAATCGTCATCAGTCCAGAATTTACAGTCGTCAAAGAAGAAAGATCGCTCCAGTGCGTACACATCTGGAGACAAACCCAGCAGCCCTGCTCTCAGGTACAACATTAACAGACATGCACACACACATTAGAGCTATGGCATCAGCAACATACACATAGGCAACTGTTACAGTAATGTAAGGTTATCTAACATCCAACTATCTGTCACGGTTTAAAACTTGCACACTGATTTAATATTATGAATGAAGTCAACGTCGATCCTTCCTGATAGGAGATTACAATGCTGGCATGTGCTCAAGTCTCCGTTGATCTCATATCTCTGGTATGCATGGACGGCTGCCGAATGTGTTGTGTAACCGAATAGTTTCCATTTACTGGGTCTGAGGGGGTGTCCGAGTCAATGTGCTGCCTACAACAACAAAAAAGACATGGAACCCAGTAGACTATCGCAACATCACATCATTATGGACTTGGAAAGGTGGGAGCAGGGGTGAAATTGAACACGGACTGTTCGGGTGATGTTGTTGACACTGCCTGTGCGTGCGTGCATGTGTATGTCTACATGAGTGGACCGGTAGCTGATCCAGGAGAGACCAGAGACGAGGGCATTCCTGCTCCAGCCTTGCGCTTAGATAGCCGTCCTCGAGAGGCAGTCAGAAACCTGATCGGCTAGGGACATGACAGCCTTGCTATATATGGACCGAGCTACGTGGCTCTCTGGGAAGTGGGCTGGGGAGGGGCTTCTGCCATAAAGACCTTAATGTAGGGAGCAGACCACCCCCATACCCCCCCCCCCCCCCCCCCCCACATGCAATGACTTCATTATGTACGTTATAAAACGGGAAATGGCACGAGGCAGCACACTTTTTTCTTTGTCTCTCCATTGACCTTCATTGCTTATTACTTATTACACAAGCATTTCGCTACACTCGCATTAACATCTGCTAACCATGTGTATGTGACAAATAAAATTTGATTTGAAATAAAATAGCATTTTCTATAGGATGACGTAATGTGGAAATGCGTCAGTATACCTCGTTTGAAACCCTAATGGCCATACTGAGCGGGATTAATCTATACAACAAGATTACATGCGCACATCCAGTAGTATTGCAGAGGTGGTATTAGGTCAAATAAATCTTAATAAAGATCTAAGGGTCGACCTATTATTCAGGACACCACCTGGGAGCATAGATTGCTATGTCCATTCTCCAAACTCTGCATGGTGACATCTGAGCCTGTGTCAAAGACTGCAATGTTTGGATTTTGTGATAACGAATGAATATTTATTGCATGCTACAAATGGTGCCCCATATGTGTCACTGCAACTCTGCTGTCCTGTCTTTCCAGTAGGGGATTTCAGAGGGCTCTGAGTGTGGAGGATGTGGGCTGCCCTAGCGGGGTGCGCTCTGTGGGGAGGGTGGCCCAAGCCTTCCCTGATGGGACCCTTCTGCTGGAGCTTAGCAGACCCCCCGACGGCCCATTCGGCTTCCTCATCTCCCGGGGCAAAGGACGACCAGACTCGGGTACATAAGGACAGGAGAGCTTGGCTCTGCCTGGCCTGACCTCAGATCTGTTTGTGCTGTTACCAACTTCTATGGTCATTGTCTCGCCATTGGTCTGGACCAGGCTAGGCCATGAACAGAAACAGTTTGGTACCAGGCTAGGATTTGCCCTGTTGTTTTGGTTGTCTTTTCTAATGTCGTGCTCTGTAATCATGTGCTGTTTATTAGAATGTCCCCCTTCTGTGTGCTCGAGGTGTTGTTCATCTTCTTACTTCTCTCCTGTCCTGCAGTTGAATGTGTGTTTAGTGTTGTATTCCTTTGCTGTTTGTGTGTTAGTAATGTATGTGCCCTGTGTGTGTGTGTGTGTGTGTGTGTGTGTGTTAGGTCATGATTTCCTCTCCTGTGTCCTAAGGTTGTATTTTATATTAGCCGTGTGTGTGTGTGCTCCTCCCCTATGATCCTACCGGTGTAAATGTGTGTAACCAGTAAGGTGTATGTGTTGGTAGTGATACTCCTCTCCTGTGGTATCACTATTGCCTGTCCGTGTGTTATAAATAAGGTGTGAAAATGTTTGTGTGGCCTTACCAGCAACACGCTCCTGTACTTTATCCTGTCTGTCTTGTAGGTGTGTACGTGGAGGAGATGGGCGACAGCAGCACAGAGAAGCTGTATGCGGGGCTGTTGGGAGTGGGAGACGAGCTGCTGGAGGTGAACGGTGAGAAGGTGGCTGGTCTCAGTCTGGACCTGGTGACTTGCCTAATGACCCAGGACAACATAGCCTCTATCCGCGTGCTCCGACACAGGAGACTCCCCCCTCCTCGCTAGGCAACCTGAGGACCGCCGGTTACAGTGGAGACACCATGGAAACCGGCAATGCCATGGAAACCGGCAATGTCATGGCAACCACAGACGCCATGGCAACCATCAACGCCACAGAAACCACAAACCCCATGGAAACCTGGGGTGTTGGGGGTATGACAGAGGGACAGTGTGTGTGATCGGCTTTATGACTGTGGCTATTTCTATGCCTGCTTGCTTTGACAGCAGTAATAATGTCTTCTCTCTAAATAGAGCATTATTCTTCTGAAGACACATCAAGATGTTTGACACGATTTGCTCTCCTATATGGGTCACATGGAGTTGCTATATGAGCAGTAGCTGTCTCATGTCCTGTTATGTTTCCTCATGTCCTGTTGTGTATTTTTCCTTGAGTTCTTTGGTGTCAGGTGCTCCTTACTGTACCTCTTTTTAAAACACAGCAGTACAAAACAATTTTTATTTTTTATTTTTTATCATTACAGGTAATGCACAAAGGTTTCAGCAGCTCACACATCAATAATACAGTCTGGTAGGAGATCCTCTGTTATGAGGTATTTAACAATCTCCTACAGTATTGTTCCATGCATCTTTATGCAATTGAATCATGTTTTTATTGGTTTAGTCAGAAACCAGATCTGGATTTGTGTGGGTTAGCAACAGAGATGACATGAAACATCTCAAAAGTCATACCATTTAAACAAACCTAGCAGTTTGCAGTCTCTTCGAGTCCAAGATGCTAATTTTGCCTAGCCAGCCTTGTGGAGTGAATGGAACTATGGGACATAATCCTAACTGAAAAAGAAGACTTGCGTTTTTCAGTCTTGGACTAATAATAAACGTATGTCTTGGATATGAACTGAAGCACTATGGAGATGAAGTACTCTGGATAGCACAGAGTAGATGAAGTACTCTGGATAGCACAGAGTAGATGAAGTACTCTGGATAGCACAGAGTAGATGAAGTACTCTGGATAGCACAGAGTAGATGAAGTACTCTGGATAGCACAGAGTAGATGAAGTACTCTGGATAGCACAGAGTAGATGAAGTCTGACAAGAAATGAAGGAGTCGATGTCTTGAGTTCGGAAGTCTAAGTCAAGAATAAGTCACATTTCTCTATAGTATCTTCCAATGGTGTGTCCTGTTTACTGCAATAGTTACAAGGAACTAGCCCGGGTGCCAGTCTAGTTGTGCTTTAACCAACTTGTCTTTGACCATGTTTGTGTTGTTGAATGCAGAAAAAGTCAGGCACGCAGGCTAAAAAGGTACGACTTACTCCAAAGAATGGGATGAGAATAAGGTGTCACAACTATCTACATTTGGTCAATTGTCTCAGTAATAACGAACTTGAAAATGGCAGCGTTTCAAAACCCAACACGCATGGCCTCAAACGTACATTTTGTTTGTCTTCCTCGGTCCTAGTGGATCAACAACACTATCCATGCCGTCTTGATTGTACCGAAGGATCATCCACTTTCCTCTCTGCTTGTGTGTGTTTGCCAAACAAAGTAGAATCAATATTTGTTTACACTTTACCATATAAATGCGCAGTACCCAAATAGGATTTAAGTTCTATCACTCAGAAGGTCACGGTTGTGACTGAAAAGCATCCACTTTTATCAGGAGCCTGGTCCAAGATCTGTTAATACCGTCTTGCCAACTCATACGGTCATTGTCATGCCTGATCTGGGACCAGGCTATCTTATCATCAGTCCTTTTTTTTTTAGGTCATTCCTGGTTGGTTTTCAGACACCCTGATGTTGTCAGTCAGGGTTCTGAATTTAGGATTTGTCCGTCAATGGACAAAGACCTTTCCAATGCTGCTGATAGTTTTTTTGTTGTTAATGTCATTACAAGAATGCATTGTACACAAAGCAATAACTGCCAAAGTATTTGGTTGATTGTCTAAAGAAAGACATTGTCAAACCATTGGGTTGTAAACGATGAGAAAGTAGATCCGAGAAGTTGATGAGAATTTAGACAGACACATTCGGGAAAATGTGTAGTAAATTATTTGGACCTTTCAACAGCAAACACGTGGTCCTAGAGGTCATTACACGCGTGTGACCGTGACGATAGGAAAGCATCGACATTTGAGGAGTCATTCCACATCCTTCATCAGTATTAAAGTGTGCACAGAACAGAGACTTTTCACTGTCATTCAATATATGTATTTTCTTATTTATTTATATCTATGGTTCAAATAAAAGAATGTGAACTACCCGCGTTCTTTCATGCCTTGAATCGGAACATACAATCACTTCTCATTTAATATTGCCCTATTCAAATTACACACAATCTGATATATCAGCATGGTCTGACATGAAGTGTCCTCCTCGATGTAAATGACATCAGCTTCAGTTCAAGAACAAGCAGCATTTTTTTTTAACCTTTATTTATTAACTAGGCAAGTCAGTTAAGAACAAATTCTCATTTACAATGACGGCCACCATCCAAACCCGGACGACACTGGCCCAATTGTGCACTGCCCTATGGGCTTCCCAATCACGGCCGGCCTGGATTTGAACCAGGGTGTCTGTAGTGACACCTCTTGTGCTGAGATGCAGTGCCTTAGACCGCTGCGCCACTCAGGAGCATCTTCACAGCATCTACAAATCTCATGACTGTTTAGATCTCACGACCGTATAGGTTTCGCCGCTTGAGTCAGTGGCCTCTTTGCCTTTTAGAAAGAGAGGTGAAAGAGAGGTGAAAGAGGGATGAATGAAGGAAGAGGAGACAGGTGTGTACAGTAGCCAGGGCTTCATGTGGTCTGAAGAAAGGTGTTAGAGTGGTCAATACCTTGCCCCCAAAATCCCTCTGATAACATGGAGTTAGTATATCACCACCACCACTCTCACCCTGTCAGACCTCTAACCGTCAAGTAGATAGAATTTACCTCACGAATGCTCTTGTGTTACCTCACGAATGCTCAAACACGAGATGTTTGATGAGCAGGTGTCCACATACTTTAGGTCATATAGTATATATATATACACTATATGACCTAAAGTATGTGGACACCTGCTCATCAAACATCTCGTTCCAAAATAATTTGCTTCTCTAACAGCCTCCACTCTTCTGGGACGGCTTTCCACTAGATGTTGGAACATTGCTGCGGGGACTTGATTCCATTCAGCCACAAGAGCATTCGTGAGGTAAAGTACTGATTTTGGATGATTAGGCGCGGCTCGCAGTCAGCGTTCCAATTCATCCCAAAGGTGTTCGATGGGGTTGAGGTCAGGGCTCTGTGCAGGCCACTCAAGTTCTTCCACGCCGATCTCGACAAACCATTTCTGTATGGACCTTGCTTTGTGCACGCGGGCATTGTCATACTGAAACAGGAAAGGGCCTTCCCTAAACTGTTGCCACAAAGTTGGAAACACAGAATTGTCTAGAATGTTGTATGCTATTGTGTTAAGATTTCCCTTCACTGGAACTAAGGGGCCTAGTCCAAACCATGAAAAACAGCCTAAGATCATTAGTCCTCCTCCACCAAACTGTACAGTTGGCACTATGCATTTGTGCAGGTAGCGTTCTTCTGGCATCCGTTGGACTGCCAGATGGTGAAGTGTGATTCATTACTCCAGAGATTTCAGGGCAGAAATTTGATTAACTAACTTGTTGGAAAGGTGGTATCCTATGACGGTGCCACGTTGAAAGTAGCTGAGCTCTTCAGTAAAGCCACTCTACTGCCAGTGTTTGTCTATGGAGATTGCATGGCTGTGTGCTCTAAATTATACACCTATCAGCAACGGGTAAGGCTGAAATAGCCGAATCCACTAATTTGAAAGGGTGTCCACATACTTCTGTATATACAGTGTAAATAGAATGCTGACTTATTGTGACTCATTGGATTTGTCCATTTAGAATTCAGCAAAGGAAACAACTCGACTGCCTCTCTCTTGTATGTCAATATTCACAATGTCCGAGCCCCCAGGCTGCTTTGCAAAGCTACTGACACCAGCTGTCTAGAGGAGCTGGGTGAAACCCCTCCTCCTTCTCCTCTCTATGGGAGTGTGTGCTCAGCTGGCCCCTATCTCCATCTTTTGGTGAACAAGACAGAGGAGCAGGGATCCTGCACCATGCACCTGCGCTCCACCAAATACACCAACCCCCTCCAGTCTTTTGGACACCCCCTACCTGTGTGCTCCTACCAGAAGTGGGACCAGGTAACAATTTTTCGAGTCACAAGCAAGTCTCAAGTCACAAGGTCCAAGTCTCAAGTCACAAGTTTCAAGTCTCAAGTCACAAGGTCCAAGTCTCAAGTCACAAGGTTCGAGTCTCAAGTCACAAGGTTCGAGTCTCAAGTTACAAGGTTCAAGTCGACTCCAAAGTAGAACAAACGGGTCTAGTCTTGAGTCAAGTCCAAGTCGTGCATTCTTAGAGCAAGTCAAGTCAATAAAATAAAAAAATCTATACATAAAATGACTTGTTCAACTACAAATCGAGACCTTGGGACTAGAAGGTTATATCTGACATTTTAGTCAAAAATGAGTTAGTCACATGTATCTTTAGATGGTTCTTCATATGTCTGTAAAGTAATATTTTTGAAAAAGTACATTTTAAGTACAAAAATTGAACAACTATAAAGTTCTATCTGCATAAACCCATTTGAACTTGGCACTATAAGGTTCTATCTGTAATCCAATCACAAGCCTGAACAAATACAGACGGCCCAATCAGAACACGTCTTTGCCATCTCCCTCTAAGTATGGTCTAGGCTAGTCTAGCCAGCAATAATGGCAGGCAAGCAACAACAAAAAACACTGTCAGAAATCTTAAAGTAAATGATGTCACATTGTTGTTCAGTGATGACATGACCATAATGACCATCATCCATTTCTTAATGTCTTTGATCATGTGTTCTGACTCTATTTTGGTAAAATAGTGTTATTCTATCATGTATGTATTCAAATAGCTACAGTCTTCTTAAAAACTGAACATGTCTAATTGAGAAGAGCCAAATAAAACCCTATGACTGAACCTAGATTGACATTTCAGAGCCATACGGTTCTATCTGCAATTGCACCCCCTTAAAAAACGAATTTACAAATGTCTCAAGATTGGAAGCACAGGTACCTTTAAGCTGAGGACCTTAATGGGTTATGAACAAACAATTCACTACAAAACAGTTCTGAGATCTGGGATGTGAAAACTGATGTTCTATATCTCAGAACTATGCTTAGTGCAGATAGAGCCTTATAGTCTCAAGGTCCCAAAATCTGAAATGTGTATATTTATTGAGTCTACCAGACAGACCCTTTCATTATTTTGTCTACCACACATGTTGATTATGTAATAATTTATTTTGACAACAAATTCCAAATGCAAGCTTTATAACTCCATTATCAACTTCCAAAAGACCAGTAAGCCTATGCTAGTAATTGTTGCGTGATGCCCCATTGCTGGTGAGCATGCAAAATAAACAGTTTCTTATTCTTGATCACCAAACTATTTTTGCATACAGTGCTTTCGGAAAGTATTCAGACCCTTTGACCTTTCCCACATTTTGTTACGTTAGTCTTATTTTAAAATAGATTACATATTTTTTTTCCTTAATCAATCTACACACCATTCCCCATGATGACAAAGAAAAATAGGTTTTTAGACATTTTTTGCCCATTTAAAAAATAAATAAATAATAGAAATCCCTTATTTACCTAAGTATTCAGACTCGAAATTGAGCTCAGGTTCATTCTTGATGTTTCGACAACTTGATTGGAGTCCACCTGTGGTAAATTCAAATGATTGGACATGATTTGGAAAGGCTGTCTATATAAGGTCCCACAGTGGACGGTGCAGTGCAGAGCAAAAACCAAGCCGTGAGGTCGAAGGAATTGTCCGTAGAACGCGGAGACAAGATGTGTCCGTTGCAGATTGCCACACTGAATGTTATATTGATAATATTAACGTAGGTATGTTACTCTGTTTTTGCCAGGAAAAACAGGAGAAAATTAAACAAGTGCTTTTTGATCACGAATCTGGACACGTGCGCACGCCTTTGCGCGCCAATGCTGATGACAATAGGCCTGTGTCAGTAACCTGATCGAATAAACAAAAGTATAAATATAAAATACAGATGGTAGGCTATATCTAGCCAATTAAAATATGCATTACTTTTTTTTTCGCTAATTGAGAAGTTATGAGTTTTTTTAAATGTATTTTTTCCCATTCAGTTTGACACTCGGGTGACCCACCCAAAACTTTCTCACTGCACTACTGTAGGTAAACTGACCTGTTTTGATTGACAGTTTGCTGGTCCAAGTAAAGGCCAGAGTGCGTTTTACTAGCTATTCTGTTGTCCAGTGGCAAAATGTTACAATATCTGGCCAGATAATTGAAGTCATCAGTCTCAAGTCTAAATCGAGTCTTGAGGCTCCAAGTCCAAGGCAAGTCTCAAGTTGTTTTATTTTCTATCAAGTCATCAAATTTGTGACTCTGGTCCACACCTCTGGCTCCTACTGTACAAACACAAGTTCACATAGCCAGGCACATATGAATGCACACACACACATTCAGCAATTTCCCTCTTTTTACATGGAGATTTGCACATATTAGTGACTTCTAAACATCCCCTCATAGCAGTCTCGATCCCTTCCTGGATCCTATGAAGCTCCTGCCCTTAGTGGAACATGGGGGTGTAAACATCACAATGTCAGGAGGAAAAACATGGCGTCAGCGTTATATTATACTTGTCTGGCTTCATGAAAACCATTGTCTTTCCAAAAGATACTGAGTGTTGTATTCAGGGTTGAGGGCTGTGTTTGTGTAGGGTACCCAGGTGTAGATGACTAATCATTTCCTCTCCGGACAAAGGAAAAACAGGGAGGGAGGGGAAACATGAGAGTAAAGGGCCATCTGTCATTTGACCTGAGTTCAACCACTGCTCAGTGGTGTTCAACGAGAAGCTCTCTGTTGGCTGTCTGAATCAATAGACAACGTCTCAAACTCAAACTGCCACTGCCGGCCGACAGCTGGCCCCACTGACATTAACCCCAGCTCTCATTTTCCTCTTACAACCATAACATACCTCCTATTCAACCAAGATATCCCATGAAAATATGGAGCCACTTGGAGTAGAAGGGTTGTGATCGGGACACCATCGTATATCTAGAAATCAGGATTTGATTCATCAGGAAGAATCACATTCCTGAGTAGAAACAAGGTCAGATCATTTATTATCCTGCTAAATGGTTAAGATCAGGTAAGGTTATTCTGATTCTAGATCTGTGACTAGTACCAATTTCTATCTTGAGCTAGGCCTACAGTGGGGCAAAAAAGTATTTAGTCAGCCACCAATTGTGCAAGTTCTCCCACTTAAAAATATGAGAGAGGCTTGTAATTTTCATCATAGGTACACTTCAACTGTGACAGACAAAATGAGAAAAAAAATAATCCAGAAAATCACATTGTAGGATTTTTAATGAATTTATTTGCAAATTGTGGTGGAAAATAAGTATTTGGTCAATAACAAAAGTTTATACTCTTTGTTGGCAATGACAAGAGGTCAAACGTTTTCTGTAAGTCTTCACAAGGTTTTCACACACTGTTGCTGGTATTTTGGCCCATTCCTCCATGCAGATCTCCTCTAGAGCAGTGATGTTTTGGGGCTGTTGCTGGGCAACACGGACTTTCAACTCCCTCCAAAGATTTTCTATGGGGTTGAGATCTGGAGACTGGCTAGGTCACTCAAGGACCTTGAAATGCTTCTTACAAAGCCACTCCTTCGTTGCCCGGGGGGTGTGTTTGGGATCATTGTCATGCCGAAAGACCCAGCCACGTTTCATCTTCAATGCCCTTGCTGATGGTAGGCTTTGTTACTTTGGTCCCAGCTCTCTGCAGGTCATTCACTAGGTCCCCCCGTGTGGTTCTGGGATTTTTGCTCACCGTTCTTGTGATAATTTTGACCCCACGGGGGGGGGACCTTGCGTGGAGCCCCAGATCGAGGGAGATTATCAGTGGTCTTGTATGTCTTCCATTTCCTAATAATTGCTCCCACAGTTGATTTCTTCAAACCAAGCTGCTTACCTATTGCAGATTCAGTCTTTCCAGCCTGGTACAGGTCTAAATTTTGTTTCTGGTGTCCTTTGACAGCTCTTTGGTCTTGACCATAGTGGAGTTTGGAGAGTGACTGTTTGAGGTTGTGGACAGGTGTCTTTTATACTGATAACAAGTTCAAACAGGTGCCATTAATACAGGTAACGAGTGGAGGACAGAGAGGTTAAAGAAGTTACAGGTCTGTGAGAGCCAGAAATCTTGCTTGTTTGTAGGTGACCAAATACTTATTTTCCACCATAATTTGCAAATAAATTCATAAAAAATCCTACAATGTGATTTTCTGGATTTCTTTTCTTCTCATTTTGTCTGTCATAGTTGAAGTGTACCTATGATGAAAATTACAGGCCTCTCTCATCTTTTTAAGTGGGAGAACTTGCACACTTGGTGGCTGACTAAATACTATTTTGCAGCACTGTATATACCCTTAAAAAAAGTCAAATCAAGCAAATTGATCACATCATTTTATTGGAATGAGCTGAAACAGAGTGAATCTTTGCAGCATCCTTTTATTTTCAGGACTCTTCAGCTACATATGCTCAGCCATGATGACATGGAGGTCAAGGGGAACAGTTCAAGGGTAAAAAGTATTTTCACACACTCCAGGAGCATGAACACACAGTTTCACACAAACAAAAACACACCATAACTTACAACGCCATGGACTGTACCCATTCTCCACAAACATCTCGTCCACCTGTCACCCATCACTGTCACCAGGGACTTGGTTGCGCAATAAGTACAGTATTTAATGCTCAAGGTACTTTGTATCGTAATACAGCATTGCAAAAGGATTCACAAAGTTTACACACACTTTGTTTTTGTGACAAACAAGTGATTTTGAGATGGTACATAATTGTCTAGGTCACCATCATGCTTCAAATTGTCCATAATCTGAAATAAATGCAAATATTGTAAACTCCAAGTCAAACTCTTCCTACCAGACATAACACTTCCGATAAGTGAAAAAATGAAAACATTTAAGTAAACTGAGAAACAAATTGTTAAAATGTTTTCTACCTCTAATGACACACTAATGAAATACTGTATTTCTCGTACAGTGAACGTGTAGTGTTAACTCATAAAAGACAAAGACATACAATATATTTTGCTAACTTTATAAGACCTTTGAAAGGAGTGTTTTCAGAACTTTTGAGACTCACAGGTTGCGTTTACACAGGCAGTCCAGTTAAGATTTTTTGCTCTACCAATTGGTCTTTGACCACTCACATTAGATCCTTTTCCAAAAATCATCTGATCAGTCAAGACCGATTCGTGAAAAACGATCAGAATTAGAATGCCATAGAGAAAACCTTGATCACTAGTGTCCATTATATTTCATACAGTAGTACAATCACAATACCCTTATTCCTCTTATGTATGGTTTTACGGTCTTGATTTCCCATAAAGACTTCAGGGTCTGTGGATTGATATGACATTCAACCTAAAATAGTGAATTAATGTGTTATGTTCACATTAAGTCCTCAAACGAGTGGAGACCTATTGAATCAAAGTCTGTAACCAGGTTTCTACGATAATTAACATAACACCAGTCTGTTTGGTCATTTTTCCACTCCTGTCATGCTAAACATACATCTTTGGCATATGACACAGAGTACAAGGAGTGGAACGTTAGCTAAACAGACTGGTAACCAGGCTAACACAACAGTATCATTCTCCTTGAACTGTATAGGAACACACTGAAAACAGAAGAAAAAAAACATGCCTGCATATTCAGTCAACCATTGACTTACGACTCATCCTGGAACTCTGGTTACCGTTTTGAAATGTAATTTCAAGGTAGGGGGCAGGAACTGGGAAGCGAGACCAAAATGAACCATTCTAGACCCAGCATAACATACATACAGTATCAGCCTAAGGCACTGGCTATGCAGAGCACAGCAACTACCAGGGCCATATTCATTACGCAACAAACAGAAAACTGACTTAAACAGGGACTACCTTGAACATCTCCAATAAGAAACACTATTTTTTTGCAAAATGTTTTGTTACGGTGTGCCCTAATTAATACAGCCCAGGTGTGACTCAGTCAGTCCCTTCCCCTTATTCCAACATCATGTAACACTGATAAACCTTAACACTAATTCCTGGCAGGGGGAAAGCAGGTCAGGCTTCTCAATTAGCATTTCAGTTGAACACTTAACACTTTGGTATAAGGGTCTTGTAAAAACTGCATAACACATTCAAAAACAAATGCATGACGCTTAGTAGCTTAGATAAACAACTTAAGGTCTGTTGACACTAGCTTGCCAATTGAATTGTACCAAGTATTTATGAAGTGCCTGGGGGCGTATCATATACTGATTATAAGCATGTTATGAAGTCTTTAGAAGGGCTGAAACACTGGCTAAAAGACACCAGACATATGAAGACATGCACGCAAAGGACATCTTGAGGAAAACATTTTCGCACAAAATTAGAGTGCTCACATTGAGACATTAAAATCAAGCTTGAGCCCGGTTCGAGATACAAAAGTATATGGTTTTGCTCCTTTCCATTCAGTATTGCAGGAAGTGACTTGATTTCACAGGCGGGTGTTAAACACCTGTTGATAGTGTATAAGCAAATACCAAAAATACATTAAGTACAAAATGAGAGAACATAAATGAATTAAAAACAATAACATTAAGTTCATCCATTTTAGTGTGGTTAGTGATACGTCTACCCGCTTAGCAATATATCATATTCCTTGTTACGTCAGTGTTTTGTTTTAACTATGACCAACTACGATTATATATATAAAGTTTAATATACTTGTATAAACCTGTTACACAGTCAGTGCACGACAAAACAAAATATATTTTTAAAAACTATGACCATGGTAGCCGTAGGGGTTTTCAGTGAGAAACGACAGACAAGGCCCTCTAAATACACTAATGATTAGTCTTCTTCATACATAATATTCGGAATATTAACACTAAAATGCCACAAGGAGTTTGAACTACCCTGGTTTACCTCAAACAGGTTTCTGTAAAACATTTTCAGGATTAGTATTCACATCCTACCTAAAATTGTGCATGCACAGAAACTAAATATTTCACGCCAAGGGAGGTTTAAGTTGAATGCAGGTATCTGAAACGACGATTGAGAACGTTGCTTGAGAGGAAACTGCAGCAGCCACAGAAGCATCACTGTATATACAGCGTATGAAGTAAAAAGGGGGTCGGAGTTAGATAGCCATCTCCCTATGTCAATGGAAACCTTGGATGGTTTCCCCAACACCATGTAAAGTCCATCCCTATGGTCAAACGGAGACAGGGGTGAGGGGGGTCAGTGGGAGTGTGTCGTGGTGGACGGTCTGGTCATCACAGGATGAAGAAGAGAATGACGACCACAAACAGAATGGCCAGTAGAATACCAATAGCACACCACTGTCGCCGGTCTGCAAGAGAAAGAGAGAAAAACAGAGCGAGCGGAAAAGAATGCGGGTGAACTGTATCAAACAATGAGAGGAGCAATTGACCTTTTTCTTGCTTTCAGACATGTTCAGACATGAGAGGTCCAACTACTAGGAATTCATGTTCTATGGAGAATACCATGTCTTTCGACCTGAAATATTAAACTTCAAAGTTGCAACTTGAAGATTGCAAAGAAAACTAGCAAAAAGCAGCAGGAAAAAAATAATACAATAAAGTACAAATATAAAACCCTAAGCGCAGGTAGCGCTAGTGGGGCGGAAGGTAGCCTAGTGGTTAGTGCGTTGGGCCAGTAACCGAAAGGTTGCTAGATCAAATCCCTGAGCTAACAAGGGAAAAATCTGTCGTTCTGCCCTTGAACAAGGCAGTTAAACCCACTGTTCCTAGGCTGTCATTGTAAATAAGAATTTGTTCTTAACCGACTTGCCTAGTTAAAGGTTAATTTTTTAAAATTTTTTATTACATTGTCTAGGGCAGTGTTTCCTAACTCTATGCCCTCGAGGACCCCCAACAGTTAATATTTTTGTTGTGGCCCGGACAAGCACACCTAATTCTACTTGTCAACTAATCATCAAGCCCTTGACAAGTTGAATCAGGTGTTTTTGTCCGGGGCCACAACATGAATGTGTGCTGTTGGGGGTACTTGAGGACCGGAGTCTAGGGGCCAGGGAAAAGTACCGACTGGATATCCTGACATTAAAAAAAATGACCCGATTTCATTTGACTCCTTGTCTCCTGAGTTCTTCCTGTTGGAAGCTTCCTGAAAAGGTTTCCTTATAAAGAGGTGCCACCATTTTTTGGAGGTGGGTGGGGGGGGGGTCCTATCCTTCCTCTTCAGCTGCTGATCCTGGCTGACTCCAAGTTGTCTTGCACAGACATTCCCTTAAACAGGAAGCTAATGACTGGGCCTTCTCTCTCAATTCAAGCATATATCATCTTTAATGACCACCCATATATAAGTGGCCTGGCATATTAGGGAACATCAAAAGACATCCACAACAATACCACACTTAAGTAACCTCTGTAACTCACATCTCCAAAAGTTGCAGACTTTGATAACTTGCATTAGTGGAGATGGTTCCTGAATTTTGAAGTGTATTTTTAACCAAGGTAGAAAGGTGGTGAATAAAGAGGCTATGCTGCGTTACTTACCAGTGGTCATGTTGGAGACCTTGGCCAGCTTCTTCATGACGTTGTCCAGTCTGGAGTGGGTACTTTCCATCTCATGGGAGAAGTCATCCAGCATACTACAAGAGAGAAGACATGGTGCTTTGTAGATACCAGGAAAGATATAAACCCGTATTGATAAAGTGTCTCAGAGTAGGAATGCTGATCTAGGATCAGGTACCCCTGTCCATATAATCTTATTCATTATCTTCCACAAGTCTAAACTGAGCCTAAATCAGCACTCCTAGTCTGAGACGCTTGATACATATGGCACCTGATGATCTGTGTAGACCTGAAACTCTAATACTCATGTCATTGATTAATGTTGCTGTGGTTGTGTATCAGTGGATATTTACATACACTGTCTGTTCATCCAACTCCATGCCAATCCTCTCAGACATGTTCTTCAGCACCCCGATGGACCCAGACACCAGCTCCAGCTGGTCATCCTGCTGCTCTGCCATGAGCTGACACACACACACACATCAACGTCGCTGACTTATGTCACATTATTCATTTCACAAAGTATGTTGCAACTGATACAACTGTAAAAATATAAATACAATTATTCCTTCTCAAAATAATGTAAAATACGGCACCTAGTAAGTACAGCAATCAACAGGGGTGTGTACATAGGCATGAAACATTTTTATTAGCTATACCTGCTGCTGGGTTTGCTGCTCCTCGATGAACTGGGAGTTGGCCGTCTGTAGCTCCTGGTCCAGGCGGGTATATTTGTCGAGTCCCGGTTGCCAGATTGGGCCTTGAGACCCACTGTCCCCTAACAGAGCCTGAGGGAGAAGTGGCGCAGCAATGACTACATAGGAGATCTGCTGAAGTATGTGGACATGGTCACTCAACTGAAATGGTGAGGAGGATCCTGCCAATACCAATTGCACTTACTCTCTGACAAACACTAACGGAGGCTGTTTGCAGTGTCAATGATCAGATAAAGCAGTACGCAACCTGCTGATCTAAAACGTGCTACACGTTTGAGAAGTGCATTCCGTTATACTGCATCATTACATGCAGAGTAACAAACAGTAAAAATATATAGCTTCAGTAAGATCTTAGCCCAATAGTTACATAGAGCTACACACCTGTCTGTTTTTCTTGTCGGACATGGCTAAGGCTGTCGGACTGGACATGTGGTCTTTCATTTCCTGAAATAGAACACAGCATTGAGATTAAACACAGTATGTTCAATAACAGGATGTAATAATAAAGGCATGCACCAGCCATCATATCCAGATTGGCTGATAATGGCTATAAAGAAAATACAACATCTCTAATTATTAGGGGTCCTAGCACTGAAGGTTCAGGAACCCTATTCTTTTTGATAGGGTTACTGCTGCTTCAAACTATGTGTGTGTGATGGCTAGTGCAAGTTAAACTAGAATCCTTCAGGCCTGTGTGCCTTAGGCCTGACTCACCTTAACAGTTTGTCTGGTGCTTGTGATGAAGCCTTTCCGTTTGGACAGCTCCACTGTGTCCAGATTGAACTTCTTAGGGTTCGATTCAACAATACTTGCATTTACTGTTAAGGAATAGCCGATTCAACAAAGACATGATAGATAATCAAATCGTTTTACTCTCTATGAAGATTAAACTACTTCACTTGCAGCATGCTGTACTCTTTAAAGTACTGTATTCTATTCACAGATGAAGCACGGATCACAATGTTTTGATAAACCAGTATTTATGCAAGTTAAACTAAGAGTTATTTTGTTGAAAGGATATTGATGGTCTCATCGAGATCTTCCAGGTCCCAGTCGATGGACCGCAGACTGTTTCTCAACTCATTGGTGGTCCAATCCACCTCCTCCTTGGAAGCACCACTGGGATCCAGCAGCAGCTCACTCCATCTATGGTACAGCTCTTGAGCAGTGTTCACCGCCTTCTGGACCTCACTGGAGATTTGTTGAATAGAAAAAGTCTATAATAAAACAGTATTGAGCTACCTAAAGCACATAGAAATGCAATACTAAGAGGTAGCCCAATATTGGACTAAAGGAACCTAACGTTATTCCTTATAGTCCAAGGACCTGACATGGTCTGTTTAGAAGCAAATTTGCTTGGGCAGACAAAATAGCCAAATACACCCATCTTTATTTTTTATTTAACTAGGCAAGTCAGTTTTAAGAACAAATTGTTATTTACAATGACGGCCTATTCAGAATTGCGGTAAGGTTCTAGAAATATAAAGGCCTTTACTTTAATGTAACAAATGCAAAATATACAGTTACTATACACTGTTTTAACACAGTTGCAGCCGACAGTATTTTTCAGTGACAACGTTAGTGGCGTCCATCTTCCGTTTACACACAGGTGTTCCGTTTACACACAGGAGACGCAGATAGTTAATTAGCACAGGTTAAGTAGTAATATGTCTTCCGTCTGTTTTCCGTAAACACGTGGCGATATGGCCATGTGGGAACACTAACCTTAGGAAGGTGTGTATCAATTTAACAGTTTTATTTTATTATCACCGATATGAAAGATAAGGTCCTTATGCTTCCAAACCTGTAGCGCAATCGATCTGTTTTAATGTTAAGACCACGCGTCATGGCTCTTAACAAAATACAGTACTTACAGAACTAAACGTTTTCGTCCAATGACTTAAGTAAGTTAGCTAATTTGGCTACTGTATGTGTAATGTATTGGAACTGAGATTCATGATCAAGGCGGGATAGCTAAGCAGTAGCTGGCAAGACATTGAAGTTGACATAACGTTAGTCACAAAGGCATATTAATATAACCACACCATTACATCAACTCATATATATATATATATTTTTTTAAAGTAAATTAGAATATTTGCCATAGCTGTCGATCTTATATGAATCATCTAACATTGTAACGTTAACTAGCTAACGTTACCTCAGTGAGTCGGGCAAGTTAAACGTTAGTTAAACGTGACAATAAACAACAAGCGCCACAAAAATGCAAATTGCTATCCATGCCTCTCGCCATTGTGACAGCTGGGCTGTGAAACACGAACGTAATTTGCTAACTGACTAAACAGATAGCTAAGCTTGCTAGCGACAAAGCTAACTACTACAATTCCCCTTTGTTCCAAGCTAACGTTAGCCATCCTTGCTAAAGCCAGACTTGATGGCAAACTTGATACTAGTAACAAGCTGACGTTATCTGGTGAAGCCTTGGCTACTTACCCTTTGACGACGAAGAACGGATCTTCCATAGACATATTGCTAAATAATTTACTGCACTACTAATGTCTAAAACTCCTATACACCTTCGAGAGACATGCCTGACTTGTTGACTGTCCAAAACGAGGAGCCCTGTGCTCTGTTTACATAGGCGTTAAAGCCATGTTTACATGCGGGCAATCTGACTGCAAGTGAGGGAGTTCTATTGACCTGAGCCGTGGTGCACCGGTTTATGGCCCGTGACGGGCAAAAGCGGCGAGGGAGGAGCGCCATTCTCAAATCGAACAATCCTAGCTATGGCTTTAGTGGTAAGGCTAAAGCAAAGCAACCAACCAACTGCAGACGAAAGTGGAGGAGTGAAGTCGGGGGATTTGCATCAGCTACAGCCGAAAGTCAGACACTGATGTGGTTTTCCAACAGCAAGACTCAGTGCAACATGGCAGTGTTTCCATAGTTTGAAATGTCGAAATATTTTGTTTATCCAAACCCCATATCACACACCCACAAACTGTAAATATACAGTATGTGTGTACTAGCAATTGGCGAGAGAGAGACTCATATTACCTTAATTTGTACATTTGAGTTGTGGCAATATTGCTTCATTTTTCCACAATGCAGGCGATGGCCGCAGGTTGCAGCTGGTGAGGAACAACTACAGAAAATTGCAGATTAAACTTCATGACCTTTAATCATATGGTTGTTGTAAAGTTCATGCAGTCGACATGTAAGGCGCAAATCGGACAACTTTTATCCCCATAATGCAATACACTTTGAAAGGCGATTTGACGAAAGTTATGCACTCGAACGCGCCCCAAATCTGCGCCACTTGGTCATGTCAACAGTGCAGTATAGTGAAACATACATCGCTTTTCCATAAAATACGTTTTCGTATTTTCTTTTGGAAGACAGATAAAGCGTTTTTATCAAAAGCAATCACCTTTACATGTGAAAACACTGAATCATGCTAATTCTATTTTGTTTTTATTTAATTGTGTTTTATTTTGTATATGTTTTCCATTGCCAAATACTTTATTAATTAATTCGTCTCCCTCGCCTCAGTCACGTCTGTCCTTTTTAAATTTGTTTTATGACAAAATATTTATATATGAGGGCCTCCCGGGTGGCGCAGTGGTTAAGGGCGCTGTACTGCAGCTAGCCAAGGTGGCCAGGTGCACAGTGTTTCCTCCGGCGCATTGGTGCGGCTGGCTTCCGGGTTGGATGCGTGCTGTGTTAAGAAGCAGTGCGGCTTGGTTGGGTTGTGTATCGGAGGACGCATGACTTTCAACCTTCGTCTCTCCCGAGCCCGTACGGGAGTTGTAGCTCTCTCCTTTAAATTATTCCTAGTCATTACTCCATAGTTTAAAGGTAGAATCAGCATTATGACTTATATGCAGAAAGTCAACAACATGAGTAAATGTCCTCAACAACTATAAACATGCTTCCAATCCGAAAACAGTTTGGAACAGTTTGTGCATATATTATGAGAACATTTTGTGAAGTTTTTGTTAGTTTTGATAGGCAATATTAGACAATGTTATTTTGGCTGTTTGTGCATACAAAACATTTTCTAGAGGCAAGCCGAAGTTGGTAGTTGAAGTCTATGCCCCTTTGTCGGGGATTGGTCAACAGTAGGGATCCTTCAATTAAGTGTTTGTTGTCATTCAAGGAGAGATGAATAGTTTTCATGCACATTTTTTCACTTGAGATATACAGCATCAAACATCTTAGTTAGATGTACAATTGCGTGACAAAGTTCTTCTTGGCAAAAACATCAAAATTAATGACCAATTTTTTTTTTTTTCTAATTTTCAAGTGAAGGTCTTAAGAGAGTATGCAAGCACACTCTTTCGGGTTCGGGAAGGCGCCAGCCAAACCGAAGCAAACCGAAGCATGCTGATGTCTTAAGGGCTCAACTTCTCCACTGTTTTTGTGCCCCTGGCTACCATGCTATAACAGTGTGAAGCGAACCCATGCATATGTGCAGATACTGTGTGTGACTGTGTGAGAGTGTTGCATCTTGCTCATCTCAGTGGGCACGTTCGACATTGCAGCTGGCTTTATCGGCGAGTCGAGACTGACTGATCTAGAATCACCTTGCAGCATAAATCACTTCTCAATATTATTTGTAGATCAGTCAGTCAGTCAAAATGTACCCATAAAACACGGTGCTGCTCGTAGGAATGTCATTTAACTGAGTCTACCTTTAATCTAGCCTGGGCTGTGTTACTTTTGTTGTGAGCTGACTTCACAGTGTTAGTTTGTAAGGGACTGGCAACTGAAATATTTAGATATGTAATGTTAATGTTAGCTAGAAGTATTTATCTTTAAAGCCTAGCTATCAAATTACTCATTACACTGGACATTATTCTTGCCATAAATAGACTTGGTCTTTTACCAAATAGGGCTATCTTCTTTATACCACCTCTACCTTGTCACAACACAACTGATTGGCTCAAACGCTTCAAGAAGGAAAGAAATTCCACAAATGAACTTTTAACAAGGCACACCTGTTAATTGAAATGCATTCCAGGTGACTACCTCATGAAGCTGGTTGAGAGAATGCCATGAGTGTGCAAAGCTTCCATCAAGGCTTAAATACAACATATATTTTGATATGTTGAACGCTTTTTTGGTTGCTACATGATTCCATATGTGTTATTTCATAGTTTGGATGTCTTCACTATTATTCTACAATGTAGAAAATAGTAAAAATAAAGAAAAATGTGTGTCCAAACTTTTGACTGGAACTGTACGTACGGTCACTGGGGCCAACGTCATCGATGCACTTATTGATGAAGCCGGTGACTGATCTGGTATACTCCTCAATGCCATCGGATGAGTCCCGGAACATATTCCAGTCTGTGCTAGCAAAACAATCCTCTAGCTTAGCATCTGCATTATCTGACCACTTCCGTATTGAGTGAGCCGCTGGTACTTCCTGTTTTAGTGTTTAGTTGTAAGCAGGAATAAGGAGGATAGAATTATGGTCAGATTTGCCAAATGGAGTGTGGGGGAGAGCTTTGTATGTGTCTCTGTGTGTGGGGTAAAGGTGGTCTATAGTTTTTCTTCCTCTTGTTGCACATGTAACATGCTGGTAGAAATGAGGCAAAACAGTTTCCCTGCATTAAAGTCTCCGGCCAATAGGAGCACCGGCTCTGGATGAGCATTTTCTTGTTTGCTTATGGCTTTATACAGCTCGTTGAGTGAGAGTTTCGTTTTAGTGCCAGCATCAGTTTGTGGTGGTAAATAGACAGCTACAAAAAATATAGATGAAAGCGCTCATGATAAATAGTGTGGTCTACAGCTTATCATGAGATACTCTACCTCAGGCTAGAAAAATCTTGAGACTTCCTTCATTTTTGATTTTGCGAACCAGCTGTTATTGACAAATAGACACAGACCGCCACCCCTTGTCTTACCGGAGGCAGCTGTTCTGTCTTGCCAATGCACGGAAAAACCGGCCAACTGTATATTATCAATGTCGTCGTTCAGCCACGACTCGGTGAAACATAAGATATTACAATTTTTAATGTCCCGTTGGTAGTATGGTCTTGAACGAAACTCATCCAGTTTATTCTCCAATGATTGCACATTGGCCAATAGGACGGATGGCAGAGACGGGTTATTCTCACCTTGCCAACGAGTTCTCACAAGGAACCCGGACCTGTGTACCCTGCGTCTTCTCTTCACGCGAATGATGCCGATTTGTGCCTTGTCGGGTATCTGGAGTAAATCCTTTGCGACTAACTCATTAAAGAAAATGTTTTCGTCCAGTTCGAGGTGAGTAATCGCTGTTCTGATATCCAGAAGCTCTTTTCGGTCATAAGAGACAGTGGCAGAAACATTATGTACAAAATAAATCACAAATAATGCAGAAAAAACACACAAAATAACACTATTGGTTAGGAGCCTGTACAATTGCAGCCATCTCCTCCGGTGCCGTTATTGACCTTGCATCCTAATCACTACTCATTATAATTTATGGATCAGTCAATTTGCCCACTGCAGTAGCCGATCTACACGGTCTTAACAGGGTCCTTTATGTTCAATATTTGTGATAAATTAAAAAGCATTAATGCAAATAAACAATCCTCAATCAATTAGATAATTATTCAACCTGCGAGCGTTTGATGGTCAGCCAGGTCACATCCCTTTTTTAGCGCATACATGGATTGGATTTTAGTGTAATCCAAGGACTACCTTCAGGTTAAGAATTGGATTGTGTTTCTACGATATTATAAATATATTTTTGGATTGAATTGAACCCTATGAGCATAATACCATATGCCTATAATAGGGTATTTAAATATGTGATATATGGACCCAAAAACTGTTTATCTTGTTACCAAAAATTGGGGTAAGTGTTATAGGCATGTTTTTTTAAATCACAAAAATCATGCAAATTATGACCCACACATGTCCAGACAATGACTTGACAAATCACCACAGTTATAGGCTCAAGAGACACGTATGTTCCATTAAGATTAGAGTACATTTCAACACACCCTCCACCCACATAACTAATGCATACCTAATGCTGCGTTCATAGCCAAGTGGGAAGAAGGTAATTACCAGTTGTGAAGTTGTAAAATGCATTCATGTGCTTTTAACTTGTTGAGAAATGTTGATTGGCTAATGGCTGCGTCAACCTAACTAAAAGTACACCTATCACGCTTGTAAACAAATTAGTCTTAAAAAATATATATATTTATTGTTATAAATAATGTTTTGTTGTTGCCGAAAAAGGTGGTATTGAGGTATTTTCCATGGGTTTGCACGTGGGAGAAGTTGGAGCTCAGAGATGATAGACGAATTTCCCACCAGTTGTAGGGGCGTTCAAGTGGTATTCTCAGTCATATGTGGTAATAGCACCTTCCCACTTGGTTATGAATGCAGCATGACAGTCTCCTGAAACGAAACACCACTACCCCTCCCCCTCCTAACTGTTCATTCACTAGAATTTGCCTTTGCCAGGACACGGCACAAAAGCATCATGTGACCTGGCTGAAAACAGTCAAGGCATTACATCAGCTCAGGAAGTCAGCAATCAAATAGAAAATATACCGTACTCTAAAAGGGGACACAGCATGGCAGCAGAAAAGAGCTGTATTTATTTATTAGTGTTGTTGTTCTACCGAAAAGACTAGACTAACATTTTGGTTCGGAAGATAACAGTAAGGGGAAATCTAAACATTTCTGATATTACAAGTATGATTATCAGAAACATTTTGGACTAATGTAAAATAGCACAAATAAATGGATAAAATGTATTTTTTTTAAATCTAAAATTATCAAATAAGCTCATTCATAATGTGAAATCACATTAGAACCTACAATATAATAAGCTATAGCCTATGTCTTGGGTGTTATACTTTATTATGTGTGTTATTATATATATTTTTACAAGGCTATTTCCAACTGCTTAAAAATGCGTTTATCCCTTTAAAACACTCTCTCAGGTTTGTATTTAAATCTGATTTATCTTTTTAGCGCACGCCCATTGGTCCATATGGATTTGGCGGGGCAGTATTCGTAGTGATTGTAAAGACGACACGTATTTTCATTGGCTGGCCTGGTTGTTACGTTAGGGTATAAAGCTGTGTTAAAAATAGATACAGCCCCATTCCTCTTAATGCTCAGCTGTTGATTGAAGCGAAAGGTGTAAGAATTTAATGAAAGCCTTTAATTTCTTCACCCATGCACCAATTTGATTCTGCTCAGGAGAACGATGAAACACATCTTGCATTCATCAAATGCCAGTTTCTAAAATAAATAAAAAATATACATTTACGTCACTGTTGAATTCAGTGCGATTTGTAAGCGAATCGCGTGCAGTCGATAGCCTACATTCACACCCGGGATTTTAGGATTACCTTTCTAACCAGTTGTTTCGACGTGGACTGAAGCACAATTAAGACCGTGGGTGCTTTTGCTTACCAAGCTAATAGTTTTTAATCATGGAGTTTAAAGTTGAGGCGCATCGGATTATGAGTATTTCACTTGGGAAGATTTATAATTCCCGAGTGCAACGTGGTGGTATCAAACTACACAAAAATCTACTGGTCTCCCTCGTTCTACGGAGTGCCCGGCAAGTATACCTGAGTGACTACTACGGCGGCATATGCCTGAGCGCCCAGCAAGCAAGAGAGTGGTGTGAGGGGGAGTACATGGCTTCAAAACAAGGCAAATTGGTCCCCGGTTCGACAGAGAGCCTGTCTGAATCGGACGAGCAAAGCGAAGTGGCGGTGGACAAGCAGGAGCCCAGAGATGTGGTCGAATCCCCGGCGGGACTCCACGTAGAAACTCAAGCGAGTGGTGAGCAAGACAGCGCCGAAAATGGAGTTTCGGATTCAGGATGTAGCGACATCAAAACCCCGGAAGAGAGTCCAGAGGCTACTCAGACCTGTGAGGTCGCCAGTGTTGTGACTGCCATCTCATCCAACTGTATCAGTGCTCCCTCTCCGAGTGATCCAAAAGAGGAAACGGAGACGCCGACAGACTGCCAGACGGACAACAGTGAATCAGCGGAGAAACATTCGTACGAGCCCAAAGCTCCCCAGGCTTACACTAACAGGAAACGGACTGCCGATGACTCTGAACTCACAGACTCACCAACGAAAAGAACGAAACTAACTTCCACATCTCTACCTTCTACAAACGACGAGAATAAAGGGGAAACTGAAGAAATGGACACTAGCAATGTATCGAATTTGATAACAATATTCGGTTCCAGTTTTTCTGGACTCCTGAGTAACAAAGAGGGAGAGCAGCCTGACTCCGAGGCAGAGGACAGTGACTCTGGGCAAATCTGTTGTGATCAAATGCTCAAAAACCTCAACCCTTGGAGTACTGCAATTGTTGCTTTTTAAACTTTGAAACTGTGATTTTGATATCCTACTTGGGGGATTTTAATAGGGATAGAACAGGAGGTTTCATCGACATTTGCAGTTCTAACCCCACGTGGTGGAACGTGGAAGACAGTAGTAAATTGGAATTCCCCAAAAGATCACAATGAAAGTAGGCCCACTGTTGTAGCTATTTAAATGGAATTTCTGTTGAAAGGATGTGAGCAAGGTGGCATTTAGACGAGTAATACTAATGTAACCAGTGGCTTATGACAGTTAACGCTGTAACCTGCTCCGACACAAGTCAGCTACAGTATTCCAAAAGCTTAGTATCACTTATTAAAATGTATCCTTAACAAGGGTAATGTTACAGGACTGAATGTGACCGCTCAATGCTGACGTCATCTGACATCCATCTGTCAGTCACTGTTTTCTAACGTCTTTGTTTTATAAAGACTTGTACATTTGTAATATTGTGCCTGTAAATACTGTTTTCCCATGTCCTATTCTGAATCTATGTATTTTGGTATCTGCCATGGATTATGATTGCGTGATGCTCACGTATTAAAACATTTTGTTTAACAATTCACTTTTCTTTGCTCTCCTTTTTTTCATTTGGTTGGTTTGTACATAATGCACTAAGTGCTGCGACGGTGTCACCTGGTAGGGGTGGTTGGCAGATGTGGTAAGTAGGACACCATTTGCACAGTAGCTAACTTCACAGCAAAAATGCAATGTTAAATTAAAATATAGGTGTATGGTATGACACTTAGTAATTCTAATCATCACACCTTATGTTCTCCGTTAAAGGGATATTCTTTCTTCAAGCAAATACAATATGTTGCAACTTGTCGCCCCTAATAATCCTCAGTCAATTCAGGCTTGTTCCATTGTGCCTATTCTTACATCAATTATCGTGTTAACGCTAAATGCTAATCTTGGCCTAATGTTTCTAAAGACCAGTACATTTTTTTATTTTTTTTTATTTTTTTACCTTGATAGAGCAGCTGTTGCTTTGCGTCGTGTGGCTGTGTACAGAAGACGCCATGCCAGTGACAACCAGCATGTTTCTCTGGTCCAATCATTTTGCAACTTCCACCACAACTTTTTATTGCTCAATGAGGAAAGAGGAACTGTTTTCAGGAATTATTTATAGCCCATTCACCATTCCAGATAGTCGGGAAACTTGTCAGGCCTCGAACCAGTTTATTTTTCCTACTCTCTGAACCATTTTCATTGTGCCTACAGGCATGTCCACCATGCAGCCTCAGGTTTCTACTCTAGCCTCTGCTATGTTGAAGCTAACCCTGGTTTGCACTGTTCGACATGTAGGCTAATAGGTACGAGCTGTGCTACAATAACCTGGTGCTTTTAACCTAATGGACTTACGGGCTAATTATACATTTGGTAATTCTAGTGTCACCTGAACCATTCTCTTACCAACTTGAACTATCTAAACCATGCCATTGCTTGTTCAACCTTAACACATATTTGCACTTCTATGTCAGTGAGGTAACAACCTCCTTCTTTTCATAGGGAAGCCCAAGTCAAGAAACCAATCTACAGGAAAACGGTTTCCATAGACCCACTATAGTACTGTACACTTGGGGAAGTAAACAGACTCAGTCTAAAAATGTGCAACATCCATGTAACATCTCAATACTATTACTAAATGGTACTAAATAAAAAAAACAGGGTGTAGGCGTGCAATTGATACTACATACATATGCTATGTATACAAAACATTAAGGACACATGCTCTTTCCATGACATAGACTGAACAGGTGAATCCAGGTGAAAGCTATGATCCCTTATTGATGTCACTTGTTAAATCCACTTCTGTCAGTGTAGACGAAGGGGAGTAGACAGGTTAAAAGAAGGATGTTTAAGCCTTGAGACAATTGAGATATGGATTGTGTCATGTGCCATTCAGAGGGCGAATAGGCAAGACAAAAGATTTAAGTGCCTTTGAACGGGGTATGGTAGTAAGTGCCAGGCGCACCGGTTCATGCCAAAAACTGCAACGTGCTGCGTTTTTCACTCAACAGTATTCCGTGTGTATAAAGAATGGTCCACCTCCCAAAGGACATCCAGCCAACTTGACAGAACGCTTTTGACTCGTAGAGTCCATGACCTACAAATTGAGGCTGTTAGTGCAACTCAATGTTAGGAAGGCGTTCCTAATGTTAAGTATACTCAGTGTATACAACCCTAATGTAATTCATTGGATGTCTTTGCACCATCCGAACATATTTCCAACACCAAATTGGTCCAATGCGGCTATGCAGGCAATGCAGCGTGGGCTTAAATGGGATTTAGCCTGCTGTGTCCTGCATGGCCACATGTCTTCACACGGTCACAGCTGGGTATTAATAGCCGGCGCTCCCTGGAGATGCAGCAGAAGGCGCAGCTAAAGCCGTCTGGATCCCGGCTAGGCAGGCTGACACACAGAATGTGGGTCACGACGGTCCCAGGACAAGCGCTCTCACCAGCAGAACACAAACAGAGAGAGAGAAAATGGAGGAGGAGAGCAGTGTACTTGAATCCTGGTTCATGGGGATGCACAGGATGTGCAGGATTTGATTAGAGCCAGTTGCTACTGTACCCCACCGGACTCAACTTATCATCAAGCCCTTGATCAGTTGAATCAGGTCTTATTGCAGGGTTGGAACGAAACCTTGCACACCCTGTAGATCCCAATGGCTAGGTTTGAAGAACACTGGAGGGGAGCTTGTTTTATAATGTGTGGTCCTTTTTCTAAAGGCATACATTGGCTTGGTTATATTTGCTTAATAAGATGGTAGGAATTTATGGACAGGGTTAGGTATTATACGTATCACCTTATTCTCATGAAAAGTAGTGCAAGTGTATGCATGCTTGCATGCATGAGAGAGACAGAGAGAGGGACGGGGAGAGTGACTGGGTTTAAAGGATCTCTACAGGTGTGGGAATGGTTTTATTGTCTGATCATGTTTTATGTTGCATGACTAATCTGCATGTGATGCAATTACTAAGCGCCCATCCTCTCTCCACTCCCAGTATTGGGACAGACGGAAGGCTGCACACATGAGAGTACAGTGCCTTCAGAAAGTATTCATACCCCTTGACTTATTCCACATTTGGTTGTGTTACAGCCTGATATCAAAATTGATAAAATATATTGTTTGGTGAAAACATGCTTTTAGAAATGTGTGTACATTTATTGAAAATGAAATACAGAAATATCTAATTTACATAAGTATTCACACCCCTGAGTCAATACTTTGTAGAAGCACCTTTGGCAGCAATTTCAGCTGTTCATCTTTCTGGGTACGTCTCTAAGAGCTTGCCACACCTAGATAGTGCAACATTTGCCCATTATTCTTTTCTAAATTCTTCAAGCTCGAGTTGGTTGTTGATCATTGCTAAACAACCATTTTCAGGTCTTGCCATAGATTTTCAAGTAGATTTAAGTCAAAACTGTGACTCGGGCCACTCAGGACTGACTTCTTGGGAAGCAAGTCCAGTGTATTATTAGGCCTTGTGTTTTACATTATTGTCCTGCTGAAAGGTGAATTAATCTCCCACACTTTATATTCAGGACAATTTTTTTTATTGCTTTGCCACATTTGTTGCAGTATTACTTTAGTGCTTTGTTGCCAACAGGATGCATGTTTTGGAATATGTTTTATTCTGTACAGGCTTCCTTCTTTTCACTCTGTCATTTAGATTAGTATTTGTGGAGTAACTACAATGTTGTTCATCCCTCCTCAGTTTTCTCCTATCACAGCCATTAAACTCTGTAACTGTTTTAAAGTCTCCATTGGCCTCATGGTGAAATCACTGCCCAGTTTCCTTCCTCTCTGGCAACTGAGTAAGGGATTAATAACTTCACCATGCTCAAAGGGATATTCAATGGCTTTTTGTTTTTTTGCTTCTATCTACAAATAGGTACCTTTCTTTGCGCTGCAATGGAAAACCTCCCTGGTCTTTGTGGTTGAATCTATGTTTGAAATTCAGTGCTTGACTGAGGGACCTTACAGATGTGTGGGGTACAGAAATGAGGTAGTCATTCAAAAATCACATTATCACTATTATTGCACACAGAGGGAATCCATGCAACTTATTATGTGACTTGTTAAGCACATTTGTACTCCTGAACTTATTTTTGGCTCGCCATAACAAAAGGGTTGAATACTCATTGACTCAAGACGTTTCAGCTTTTCATTTTGAATCAATTTGTAAAAATGTTGAAAAACATAATTCCACATTGACATCATGAGGTATTGTGTGTCGGTCAGTGACAACAACAAAAATCTACATTTAATAAATGTTCAATTCAGGCTGTAACACAACAAAATGCAGAAATAAATCAAGGGATGTGAATACTTTCTGAAGGCCCTGTAGATGCCTGGCTCCTTCCGAGCTAAACGCATGCAGCTGTCCATCCCATCACCCTCCGAAACTGTTGGCCCCTCTTCCAGAATTCCAGATTCCTGGAAAAAAGACAGAGCGAGAGAAAGGGAGAGAGAGGAGAGAAGTGAGTTGCGAAACCATTTCCTGCTGAGCCACTGTGTGTGGGTGTGAGAAAGAAAGAGAGAATGGAATGTATAGGCTAAACATGAGGAATTTAAGGGAAATATTGGTTTGATTAAATGTACTCGTTGAGATACTAAGCTGAAGCCACAGTTGGCCCAATGCCAACACGCAGGCTCTGTGACCAAGCTTTTAGGGTGTGAGGGCCAGTGAAAAAGGACTGCACAAAGTGTACCCTCTACATTCTTACAATGAGAATAGCCAACATATTATTTATGAAAATATATGGTACTGTAATACCTCCTTTTACAAAGGCTTTGTACTAGAAATATACACATACTGTAACTGAACAAACAAAGTATTTTAACTTCCCTTTCGATATTGACTGCAAAGTAACCAAATATTTACAGGCTACAACATACAGGTAACTGCCAACATAAAGGAAACACCAACATAGTGTCTTAATAGGGTGTTGGAGCACCACAAGCCGGCAGAACAGCTTCAATGCGCCTTGGCATATCTTCTACGAGTGTCTGGAACTCGATTGGAGGGATGTGACACCATTCTTCCACGAAAAGTTCCATAATTTGGTGTTTTGTTCATGGTGGTGGAAAACACTGTCTCAGGCACCGCTCCTGAATCTCCCGTAAGTGTTCATTAGGGTTGAGATCTAGTGGCTGAGACAAACACACACACTTCAAACCACCTTTGCTCCTTTGAGACCCCTCTTTCAAAGTCACAGAGATCTCTTCTTCTAGCCAGGGTAATCAAAATAATGGGCAACTAGGCTTTTTCATACATAACCCTAAGAATGATGGGATGTCAATTGCTTAATTAATTCAGGAACCACACCTGTGTGTAAGAGCCTGCTTCCATGTATTTTGTATCCCTCATTTACTCATGTTTCCTTGATGTTCGCAACTTACCTGTAGATAAGCCATGCCATAAGAAGATAGATGGGTTTTGACCAAGGTGTTTTGACCCCTGACATGTAAGGTTAGAGGTCACTGTCCCTCTATGGCCTACTTCTCTCTAGTTCATCTGAAAGATCTCCAGAGCAGCAGCCAAACAGCTCAATCACCACTCCTGAAACATGTCCAGACAAGTTATGCTACAATAACCCCTTTGTCACCAAGAAGTGAGGAAAGCCAACAAACTCTAGTCTAGATTCTCTCAACAAGATGAATATACAGTGGGGCAAAAAAGTATTTAGTCAGCCACCAATTGTACAAGTTCTCCCACTTAAAAAGATGAGAGAGGCCTGTAATTTTCATCATAGGTGCACTTCAACTATGACAGACAAAATGAGAAAAAATTCATTAAGTAATTTCCTAGTGTTGAACAGTATGGAGTTAAATGTTCCAAATGGGGGACTGTTAGATTCTGGGTTAAACTTGGAACATTATTATACTAGAGACATGATACATCAGAAGTAATACTCTAGTATCTGAGGAGTGATAGAGACTGGTTTTTACATCAGAAGTTAATGGTTATCTGTATGAGCCAGATGGATTTGGAATGTGCTGGGTAGAGGGGAGGCAGTCACAGGATTGCTATCGGTGATACGGGTGGAGGCATCAAGGGGGTTGAGGTCAGGCCAACTTAAGGTAGAGAGAACGGTTTAACACCCCATCCTGTCGAACCATAAAATATACAAGGGTTGGAGAGAAGGAGGAGTGCATCTTAATTCGATATATATACAGTCGGGCAAAAAAGTATTTAGTCAGCGACCAATTGTGCAAGTTCTCCCACTTAAAAAGGAGAGAGGCCTGTAATTTTCACCATAGGTACCCTTCAACTATGACAGACAAAATGAGAAGAAAGAAAATCCAGAAAATCACATTGTATGATTTTTAATTAATTTATTTGCAAATTATGGTGGAAAATAAGTATTTGGTCACCTACAAACAAGCAAGATTTCTGGCTCTCACAGACCTGTAACTTCTTATTTAAGAGGCTCCTCTGTCCTCCACTCGTTACCTGTATTAATGGCACCTGTTTGAACTTGTTATCAGTATAAAAGACACCTGTCCACAACCTCAAACAGTCACACTCCAAACTCCACTATGGCCAAGACCAAAGAGCTGTCAAAGGACACCAGGAACAAAATTGTAGACCTGCACCAGGCTGTGAAGACTGAATCTGCAATAGGTAAGCAGCTTGGTTTGAATTAGGAAATTGAAGACATACAAGACCACTGATAATCTCCCTCGATCTGGGGCTCCACGCAAGATCTCACCCCGTGGGGTCAAAATGATCACAAGAACGGTGAGCAAAAATCCCAGAACCACATGGGGGGACCTAGTGAATGACCTGCAGAGAGCTGGGACCAAAGTAACAAAGCCTACCATCAGTAACACACTACGCCGCCAGGGACTCAATCCTGCAGTGCCAGACGTGTCCCCCTGCTTAAGCCAGTACATGTCCAGGCCCGTCTGAAGTTTGCTAGAGAGCATTTGGATGATCCAGAAGAAGATTGGGAGAATGTCATATGGTCAGATGAAACCAAAATATAACTTTTTGGTAAAAACTCAACTCGTCGTGTTTGGAGGACAAAGAATGCTGAGTTGCATCCAAAGAACACCATACCTACTGTGAAGCATGGGGGTGGAAACATCATGCTTTGGGGCTGTTTTTCTGCAAAGGGACCAGGACGACTGATCCATGTAAAGGAAAGAATGAATGGGGCCATATATCGTGAGATTTTGAGTGAAAACCTCCTTCCATCTTCAAGGGCATTGAAGATGAAACGTGGCTGGGTCTTTCAGCATGACAATGATCCCAAACAGTTATTGACCAAATACTTATTTTCCACCATAATTTGCAAATAAATTCATAATTCATAATTTTTTTTCTCATTTTGTCTGTCATAGTTGGAGTGTACCTATGATGAAAATTACAGGCCTCTCTCATCTTTTTAAGTGGGAGATCTTGCACAATTGGTGGCTGACTAAATACTTTTTTGCCCCACTGTATCTTCTTAATGAAGCCAAAACACAATAGGCCAATAATCTATTTATCAAGCTATCCATCTGACTATTTCAGCTTTGATTAATATTTGCACATCTCTTTACTTGTTCACTATGTTATCAGCTTTAACTTTGTTTGACAGACAAAAAGTTCAGCTGACACTTGTGCAGCTTGTTCTAACAAACACCCTTGAGAATGAAAGCATGTGACTACTTAGCCTGAGGGGTTGACTACTAGATCGCGCGCACACACACACACACACACACACACACACACACACACACACACACACACACACACACACACACACACACACACACACACACACACACACACACACACACACACACACACACACACACACACACACACACACACACACACACACAGAGAGAAGGAGAAATCCCTCTCATTTTCAAAGCTCCTTGTTCAATTGAATCAGCACTGTGCGCTGGAATTGTCAAAGCCCTATTCTGAGAATGCTCTCCCACAAGCTGTCGAGTTATTGAAATACCAGCGATAAACCAGTTACACCACATACAATCATGCCCTTATCTCCTGGCTCATTCGGATAGATCTGTGACAGCTGTGACAGCTGTGACACTGAATGTGTCTATCATCTCACATTTCTTACCGACACAATCTCGGAAGGTAATTGACATTTCATACTTAGCACCACAAATCCTTAAAATGCTGAAACAAATAAAATAGAGATTCGATTATTTTTTACATGTTTTACTTGGCATTAAAAGCCAAATAGGAAACAGACACAACTTAAAGCTAAAGTTTGCAGGTATACAATACAACCATGTCCAACCCCCTTTGGGCCATCACAAAAACAACTCTGCCATTCCTCCTTTTCTTATAAAAAGAGAGAAGGAGCCCCCTCAATTTGGCCCCTCCATTCATGGTTATGTGACCCCCGTTGGAGCCCAGACAAACTGAGGTCTTTGTTTATCTTGGGAACTGGTGGAGGACAGGAGGACAGGGTGGGGTGGGGGAGGGCAGTGGAAGGGGGGTTTCAGAGTGGGGGTGGGGTAAAAAGGGGATCGGGGGAGGGGTATCCTGGGAAAAATGCCAGTGTGGGATCAATTCCAGGGTTGGGCTTCCTGAGAGGGAGGAAGAGGGAAAGAGGGAAAGAGAGAGGAGTAGGGGGAGGGGGTGTTGGTTGGCTGGCTGGCGGCAGGGTGAAATCTGATAGCTTCTAACAAGATAGAACCATCTCACGAATAGATACAACCAAATATGTGAGTGTTGTTTATATGTAAATACATACACTATTTATTCACACAGAAATGTATGCTGGAAACACCAATGTGGTGCATAAAAGGAAAGACAAAGAGTTCCTCATGAATGAACACACACACACACACACACACACACACACACACACACACACACACACACACACACACACACACACACACACACAGTCTAAATGTGTCTAAACCCTTATGAGACGCACTCATTCCTGGCCAGCCCTAAGTGCAGTGTATTGGCTGCATGTTCTGTTCTCTGTCTACAGTGGTCTCAAGTTTCCTGTTAAAGAGAAACTCCTCCAGTTTGTGTCTGGCCCCGCTCTCTCCACAAGCTCGGACTTGTTCGGAGAGGGAAAGGAAGAGAGAGGGGAAAGAGAGGGAAATAATAAAATGGAGGACATGACAGATGGGTACAAATGAAAGACAAGGAGATGCACCTGTTTCACATTTTCTTTTTTTTCTTTTGGGGGGGGGGGGGGTATGGATATGTGTGTAATCAGGTTAAGCATATATGTCCACATAGCAAAAACTGGCAGGCCAGACAGACACGGCTCTCTGCATTCTCAGACTGGGTTTACAGGGTTTGTCCCTCAAATAGAAACGACAACTGTTTGTCTTTGTTCTGACTCATTTACACACAATTTGCTCCCTAATTAACTTGACCACTGGAAAAAAAACAGGGAACAACCTTGTGTATGAATACATTTAGCTAATGCAAGTGCAGCATCACATGAAGTTTATGAACCACGAGTATAGCTACATACATCAGCAATGTAAACACTCAGACAGACAGACAGACAGACAGACACACACACACGCGCACACACACACACACACACACACACACACACACACACACACACACACACACACACACACACACACATTACAAGACTTGGGTGGTTAAAAGATGAGAATGTTTCCCCTGTGGCTATACTATGTTGGAACTGGCTTTGGATGCTAGCGGAGAAAAGCTCCTTAATTGGTATTTAGTAATTACTTGGTTAAACCTCTTGTGTTTGATGTGGCTGTAGAGGACTGTCTAAGACTGGGGCAATCCCTCTCTGTGAAACTCCAATCCCCCGGATTGATTTCTAACCCTAAATATTGTTTTCTTTATATAGGAAATAAATCATATCTAAATATAATTTCCATACATAAAATTAACATGATTTAATATACATCAAAACCTCCATCCCTAAAACCCTGTGAATGTTTAGTTGGACATTGGAAGGACAGTTGTGGACATAAGAACGTATATAGGTCTTTATGCACCGCTTATGACTGTTATTTAAGAGCTGCTTCATTTACTGTTATGAAGCTGTTACCTATAGCCCCTATGACACGCGTCACAGCATAATTATCCAAACAATCCATTACCCAAACAAGCGGTAATGCAGTAGCCTTATCCAGTTAGCATCGATTTGTCTTCCACTGGATTGCTTCACACTGCTTGTGTACATTCTCTGTCACTCAGCATGGATCCCCTGTCGGATGACACAATTGACCTTTTGAACGAGAGGCAGAGGCCAGAGAGTGAGGGTCATTCTGGTAAAAAAAAAAAGGGCAGACACCTATTCCCACAACTAGACCCCTATTCCCACAACTAAAGTACATGTAGTGTTTTACTTGGGTAGTACTGCTACCCAAGACACAAGCTGCCAACAGGGGTCAAATGGGACACAGTGTTACTATCTGTCTCGTGTCTTGCTACCATCGTTGCTAACGAGGAACAATAGCGACCGGTTTCCCGCGAGAGGATCCCGTCCGCTGTGTTAAAACAGAGGGGGAAGGAGTCGAGGTTGGCCCGGCTGTTTCTAACGTGGTCAATGAAGTGTTTAAGAGCCGGAGTGTTGCTAAGGAGACATAACAAGCCGCGAGCGGGAGGGAGGGAGCACGGCGTGGCCTAGTAACGAACGGCAGCAGCTGCCCTGACAACAAACAGAGGCGGTCCCTTTCAAATGCTTTGCGTACCTCTCGATCTCTCACACATTCAGAAGTGTTTTTCTGTCTGCACAAATCACATGGAGTTTGACATCCCTAACATATACAGTAGAATATGCTACTGTTACAGTTATATTCCTTTCATTCATCTTCCAATTGCAAACACACACTCTCCATCTGTGGTTAAAAAGGATTTGTTTTTTCCAAATAATGTTGACACATACATATTAGCTCAATATCTAACATTAAGTGAACGTCCAGTTTGCTAGAGCAGCCCACTTTGTTTCTCAGCTTGCTCGAGCTTTGTCTCTCTTTGCCAAAACACAAAACCAAAACAGTGCTATGGCACTTAGCAACAGTGAGGTGATGCTTGTCCTGCCCTGCCTCTGGTCCTATGCCTCTGGTCCAGTGTGTTTGCTTGCATGCACTTGTGTATGTGCAATATGCAACCCTTGGGCCAAAACCATCCCGCAAGCGATCTCTTTTGCCCCTTCCAAAGATTTGTTATTAAAAAACTGTTGTTATAAAAGAAATCATCAGGAATTCAGCTACAACAAAAAAAAATGTTGAAAATCTGTTCCTAACTACTCCCACAAATAATAAAAGAGACATATGTTATTAAGGTATGAAATGATTGTTCTTTTTTAAATACAACCTCTATCTGGGCTTAGTTGTGGTCTATTTGCAGTGTACAAATTATTATCAATATGTTCCGGACCCCCGACCATCCGTCCCGAAAAAAATTGGCCCGCAGCTGACTCTAGTTGCCTATCAATGCCATATGGAGATTAGTGAATATGACTGGAATACAGCTGTTAAATAATTTACAACAACACTTCCTAAGATACAGTACTGTCTGTACCTCCAAATCTCTAACTATTTACTCTAGTGAACTACTGCTATTGTTGTCCCTATCTACTGTGGTATTTGTCAAAACAGATTAGATGAGAGAGAGAGAGAGAGAGAGAGAGAGAGAGAGAGAGAGAGAGAGAGAGAGAGAGAGAGAGAGAGAGAGAGAGAGAGAGAGAGAGAGAGAGAGAGAGAGAGAGAGAGAGAGAGAGAGAGAGAGAGAGAGAGAGAGAGAGAGAGAGAGAGAGAGAGAGAGAGAGAGAGAGAGATAGTCATGACATTCATTCAGTATGATGTATGTCGATAATCTATTGTCAAGGTTAAAGAACTATGGAGCAGCATTTCTCGACTGCTGGCTCCTACAGTTAAATATAAACACACACACACACACACACACACACACACACACACACACACACACACACACACACACACACACACACACACACACACACACACACACACACACACACACACACACACACACACACACACACACACACACACACACACACACATACACACACTTAGTCTACCCTCATGGTGACCTAAAATGTATTTCCATTCAAAATCCTATTTTCCCTAACTCCCTAACCTTAACCTTAAACCTAACCTTAACATGTAATCCTAACCCTAAACCTAAACCTAATTCTTAAACCTAACCACTAACCCCTAACCCTAATTCTAACCCCAACCAGAATCCTAACCTTAACCCTAAACTTAAACCTAATTCTTAACCCTAACCACTAACCCTAATTCTAACCCTAACCAGGATTCTAACCCTAACCCTAAACCTAACCCCTAAGCTTAAAATAGCCTTTTCCTTGTTTTACTATCCTTGTGGGGACTTTGGGGAATTTTAGGACCCCACAAGGATAAACAAACCACATATGCACACGCACTTATCTCAAGGCGGCACCTGCTGGAGACGTTGACAACAAGTAACTCTAAACTGCACCACCCTGTTAACCGTCGCGTCCAAACTGTCATGAACACCACACTGTGATACGTGAGCTCTATACACGGGTGTGAGTGTGTGTATGTGTGTGTATATACAGTATGTGCAAGCTTTTCCACCCTCTCTCTTCCACTCATTTCCTAGAAGGTACATAACTGCCTTATTTACTTGTTCACGTGTGTGTGTGTGTGTGTGTGTGTGTATGTGTGTGTGTGTGTGTGTGTGTGTGTGTGTGTGTGTGTGTGTGTGTGTGTGTGTGTGTGTGTGTGTGTGTGTGTGTGCGTGTGTGTGTGTGTGTGTTTGAACCATTGTGTCTGAGTCCTTAGTTTCAGAAAGTATTCATACCCATTGAATTATTCCATATTTTGCTGCCTGAATTCAAAATGTATTATTTATTAAATATATATTTTTTCTCACCTATCTACCCACAATACCCCATTTTGACAAATACAATTTTTGGAAATGTATTGAAAATGAAATACAGAAATATCTCATTTACATAAGTATTCACACACACCCCTGAGCCAATACATGTTAGAATCATATTTGGCAGCAATTACAGCTGTGAGTCTTTCTGGGTAAGTCTCTAAGAGCCTTACATACCTGGATTCTACAATATTTGGCCATTTCTTTTTTTCAAAATTCTTCAAGAGCTGTCAAATTGGTTGTTGACTTTCCATGGATTTTTAAGCAGATTTAAGTCAAAACTTAAACTCGGCCATTCAGGATCATTCATTGTCTTCTTGGTAAGCAACTCCAGTGTATATTTGGCCTTGTGTTTTAGGTTATTGTCCTGCTGAAAGTTGAATTAATGTCAGTGTGTCTGGTGGAAAGCAGACTGAACCAGTTTTTCCTCTAGGATTTTGCCTGTGCTTAGCTCAATTCCATTTTTTTAATCCTGAAAATCTCCCTAGTCCTTGCTGACGACAAGCATACCCATAACATGATGCAGCCACCACTATGCTTGAAAATATGGAGAGTGGTTCTCAGTAATGTGTTGTATTGGATATGCCTCAAACAAAACACTTTGTATTCAGAAGTCAAAGTTAATTGCTTTGCCAAATGTTTTGCAGTATTACTTTCTTGTCTTGTTGCCAACAGAATACATGTTTTGGAATATGTTTTATTCTGTACAGGCTTCCTTCTTTTCACTTTGTCAATTAGGTTAGTATTGTGGAGTAACTGCAATATTGTTGATCCCTCCTCAGTTTTTTCCTATCACAGCCATTAAACTCGGTAACTGATTTAAAGTCACCATTGGCCTAATGGTGAAATCCCTGAGCGTTTTCCTTCCTCTCCGACAACTGAGCCTTTATCTTTGGAGTAACTGGGTGTATTTATACACCATCCAAAGTGTAATTAATAACTTCACCATGCTCAAAGGGATATTCAATGTCTGCTTTATTTTTTACCCATCTAACAATAGGTGCCCTTCTTTGCAAGGCACTTGAAAACCTCCCTGGTCTTTGTGGTTGAATATGTGTTTGAAATCCACTGCTCGACTGAGGTACCTTACAGCCATTCCAAAATAATGTAAAACACTATTATTGCAACATATGTGACTTGTTAAGCAGATTTTTACTCCTGAACTTATTTAAGCTTGCCATAACAAAGGGGTTGAATACTTCTTGACAAAAGACATTTCAGCTTTTCATTTTTAATTCATTAGTAAAAATGTTGAAAAACATAATTCTACTTTGACATTATGGCAGCGTTTTCCAAACTCGGTCCTGGGGATCCCAAGGGGTGCATGTTTTGTTTTTTGCCCTAGCACTACACAGCTGATTCAAATAATCAACTAATCATTAAGCTTTGATTATTTGAATCAGCTGTGTAGTGCTAGGGCAAAAACCAAAACGTGCACCCCTTGGGGTCCCCAGGACCGAGTTTGGGAAACACGGCATTATCGGGTATTGTATGTAGGCCAGTGACACAAAAAAATCTGCATTTACTCCATTTTAAATTCCGGCTGTAACACACAAAATAAATGAAAAAAATCCAAGGGTTGTGAATAGTTTCTGAAGGCACTGTATCTTGTTCTGATTCCCACAGAGCTTGGAAGGGCCACCGGGTCAGTGCACTGTTATAGACTCACTTGAGACAGCCTGTCAGTCACAAACACACACATCCTGCCCCAGTGACCTCATAAGGAATGGCACGGTGTGTTTGTGTGTGTGCTCCAATCCCTGCCTCTCTCCCGCTCAAGATGCCAAGCTAACAGATGCTTAAGGAGGCTATAGGATTTTGCAGGGAAGAAAAAGACTCAGACAGAGAGAGCTAGAGAGAGAGCGAGAGAGAGAGAGAGGGAGAGAGAGGGAATGGGGGAGGGACAAGGAAGGAGGAGTAATCCAAGCAGGAGCTAAATCCGAAAGCTGCTCATAGTGATGGGATCTCAGACCACCAAGTGAGCCCAGATAGGAAGGCTTACATCAGAGATGCAACTCTCTGATCCAAAACAGACCAATCAACTGACTAACCCCTTCCATGACCCAGCATACTACACTATAACGGAAAACCGTAATTTATACGATAATTTTGGCTATTAATCAATATCTAAAATACGCTGTTGTGTGTTGAAATCCACCCAACATTATACGGTACTGTACCTTATCTTTGGAGCGCAAAATCTTTTGATCACTTGTGGGTGCATGCTGTTTCTGGCTCATTAACATATTTTGAGGCGTTCCTTGTAAGAGGCTATATTTGTTGCATCCATGAGTGAGAACGCTGTACCTATTTAACTCGTATGTGGTTATCGTGCCCTATCAATTTCAAATGTATAGGGGACAAATATAAGTGCCCCTATTTCACCTGATTGGAGTGACAGCAAGTCTTAACCTTAAATGGTCGAGTACTTAGCCAAGTCGGCTCCCGAGTGGCGTAGCGGTCTAAGGCACTGCATCTCAGTTCTAGAGGCATCACTATAGACCCTGGTTCTATTCCAGGCTGTATTATAACAGTCTGTTATTGGGAGTGTCACGTTCTGATCATTGTTTTGTCTTTATTTAGTATGGTCAGGGCGTGAGTTGGGGTGGGCAGTCTATGTTTTGTGTTTCTATGTTTTTCTATTTCTGTGTTTGGCCAGATATGGTTCTCAATCAGAGGCAGCTGTTTATCGTTGTCCCTGATTGAGAACCATATTTAGGTAGCCTGGTTTTCACTGTTGGTTTGTGGGTGTTTGTTTCCGTGTCTGTCACCACACGGGACTGTTTCGGTTTGGTTTTCGTTCATGTTCACATTTATTGTTTTGTATTTCTTAGTTTATGTTTTATAATAAAAGATATGGACACTTACCACGCTGCGTTTTGGTCCGATCCCTTTACACCTCCTCTTCAGACAAAGAGGAGGAGATCTGCTGTTACAGAAACACCCAACAACAGAGGACCAAGCGGCGTGGTAATGGGCAGCAGCAACAGCGGCCGAAGACACAGGACTCATGGACTTGGGAGGAAATCCTAGACGGGAGAGGACCCTGGGCACAGCCAGGGGAATATCGCCGCCCCAAAGCAGCGCTGGAGGCAGCGAAGGCAGAGAGGCGATGGTATGAGGAGGCAGCACGGCGGCGAAGTTGGAAGCCCGAGAGTCAGCTCCAAAAATGTATTGGGGGAGGCACACAGGGAGTGTACAAAGGGAGTGTGGCGAAGCAAGGTAGGAGACCTGCGCCAACACTCCTGTGCTTACCGGAGAGTGAGAGAGACCGGGCAGGCACCTTGTTATGCTGTGGAGCGCACGGTGTCCCCGGTGCGGGTGAATAGCCCGGTGCGGTACATTCCAGCTCCTCGTATCGACCAGGCTAGAGTGGGCATCGAGCCAGGTGCCATGAAGCCGGCTCTACGCATCTGGTCTCCAGTAAGTCTCCTTGGGCCGGCGTACATGGCACCAGCCTTACGCATGGTGTCCCCGGTTCGCCAGCACAGCCCAGTGCGGCCTATTCCACCTCGCCGCACTGGTCGGGCTACGGGGAGTATTCAACCAGGTAAGGTTGGGCAAGCTCTGTGCTGAAGAGCTCCAGTGCGCCTGCACGGTCCGGTCTATCCAGTGCCACCTCCACGCACCAGCCCTCCAGTGGCAGACCCCCGCACCAGGCTGTCTCTCCGTCTTCTGCCTACAGGGTCTCCCGTCTGTCCAGAGCTGCCAGAGTCTCCCGTCTGTCCAGAGCTGCCGGAGTCTCCCGTCTGTCCAGAGCTGCCGGAGTCTCCCGTCTGTCCAGAGCTGCCAGAGTCTCCCGTCTGTCCAGAGCTGCCAGAGCCGCCAGCCAGCCAGGAGCGGCCGGAGCCGCCCTTCACTCCGGCGTCGCCGGAGTCTCCCGCCTGTCCGGCGCTGCCGGAGTCTACCATCCATTTGGGACCCGTGGCGTGGTTCCCCAGTCCAAGATTTGCGGCGAGGGTCGCCGCTCTAAAGAGGCCACGGAGGCGGGCTAAGAGGCGCACCAAAACTATGGTGAAGTGGGGTCCACGTCCTGCGCCAGAGCCGCCACCGCGGACAGACGCCCACCCAGACCCTCCCCTATAGGTTCAGGTTTTGCGTCCGGAGTCCGCACCTTTGGGAGGGGGGGTACTACTGTCACGTTCTGACCTTTATTTCCATTGTTTTGTCTTTATTTAGTATGGTCAGGGCGTGAGTTGGGGTGGGCAGTCTATGTTTTGTGTTACTATGTTTCTCTATTTCTGTGTCTGGCCAGATATGGTTCTCAATCAGAGGCAGCTGTTTATCGTTGTGCCTGATTGAGAACCACATTTAGGTAGCCTGGTTGTCATTGTTGGTTTGTGGGTGTTTGTTTCTGTGTCTGTCACCACACAGGACTAATTTGGTTTTCGTTCATGTTCACATTTATTGTTTTGTATTTCTTATTGTTCAGTTTGTTTTATAATAAATGATATGGACACTTACCATGCTGTGTTTTGGTCCGATACCTGCTACACCTCTTCAGACGACGAGGAGGAGGGAGTCCCTTAGGGTGGTGCACAAATGGCCCAGCGTCGTATGGGTTAGAGTATTGCTGGGGCAGGCTTTGTTCTTAACAAAAAAATTTTCTTAACTGACTTGCCTTGTTAAAGGTTGAATGAAAATAAAAAAAAAAATGTCCCTTTGGTCTGTTTTGCCCTGTAGCCACTGCCACTTTGAAAGCCTTTGTTAATGCCTTTTTTAAAACTACTCCACAAATGTCTTGTTATCAAACTATAGCTTTGGCAAGTCGGTTAGGACATCTACTTCGTGCATGACACACAATTCTTCCAACAATTGTTTACAGATTATTTCACTTATAATTCCCTGTATCACAATTCCAGTGGGTGAGAAGTTTACGTACGCTAAGTTGACTGTGCAATTAAACAGCTTGGAAAATTACAGAAAATTGTCATGGCTTTAGAAGGTTCTGATAGGCTAACTGACATCATTTGAGTCAATTGGAGGTGTACCTGTGGATGTATTTCAAGGCCTATCTTCGAACTCAGTGCCTCTATGCTTGACATCATGGGAAAATCAAAAGAAATCAGCCCTCAAGTCCTCAGAAAAAGGATTGTAGACCTCCAAGTCTGGTTCGTCCTTGGGAGCAATTTCCAAATGCCTGAAGGTACCATGTTCATCTGTACAAACAATAGTACGCATGTATAAACACCATGGGACCACGCAGCCGTCATACCGCTCAGGAAGGAGACGCGTTCTGTCTCCTAGAGATGAACGTACTTTGGTGCGAAAAGTGCCAATCAATCCCAGAACAACAGCAAAGGACCTTGTGAATATGCTGAAGGAAACAGGTACAAAGGTATCTATATTCACAGTTAAACAAGTCCTATATCAACATAACCTGAAAGGCCGCTCAGCAAGGAAGAAGCTGCTGCTCCCAAACCGCCACCAAAAAGCCAGACTACAGTTTGCAACTGCACATGGGGACAAAGATCGTAGTTTTTGGAGAAATGTCCTCTGGTCTGATGAAAAAAAATATAACTGTTTGGTCATAATGACCATCGTTATGTTTGGAGGAAAAAGGGGGAGGCTTGCAAGCCGAAGAACACAATCCCAGCCGTGAAGCACAGGGGTGGCAGCATCATGTTGTGGGGTTGCTTTGCTGCAGGAGGGACTGGTGCACTTCACAAAATAAATGGCTTCATGAGGAAGGAAAATTATGTGGATAAATTGAAGCAAAATCTCAAGACATCAGTGAGGAAGTTAAAGCTTGGTTGCAAATGGGTCTTCCAAATGGACAATTATACCAAGCATACTTCCAAAGTTGTGGCAAAATGGCTTAAGGACAACAAAGTAAAGGTATTGGAGTGGCCATCACAAAGCCCTGACCTCAATCCCATAGAAGATTTGTGGGCAGAACTGAAAAAGTGTGTGCGAGCAAGGAGGCCTACAAACCTGACTCAGTTACACCAGCTCTGTCAGGATGAATGGGCCAAAATTCACCCAACTTATTGTGGGAAGCTTGTGGAAGGCTACCCGTGACGTTTGACCCAAGTTAAACAATTTAAAGGAAATGCTACAAAATACTAATTGAGTGTATGTAAACTTCTGACCCACTGGGAATGTGATGAAAGAAATAAAAGCTCAAATAAATAATTCTCTCTACTATTATTCTGACATTTCACATTGTTAAAATAAAGTGGTCATCCTAAGTGACCTAAGACAGGGAATTTTTACTTTGATTAAATGTCAGGAATTGTGAAAAACTGAGTTTAAATGTATTGGCTAAGGTGTATGTAAACTTCTGACTTCAACTGTATTTTACAGTAGAACTACAGCATTTTACTTGCCACGAGTTGCCTGTAAGCTACTTTCAAATTCACGGCAACCCCTTTACAATGTAGTGTTGTCCTCAGATATTAGCTCGTTGTGGTTCGTATAGCATTGCACTGTGACATTGCTTTCCTGAGACCTCACTTCCCACATACAAATGCCTGGGTTTTCTGGGTTCATGGCTATGTTGGGAGAGTGTAATATACCATTAAGACCAGGGAATACAAAATAACTGATTCAGTACGTAACATAACAAATGTTTTCACATTAATGTTATATGGGAATAAATCATCAATATTTTTGATTAGATACCACCAATCATCAAATATGAGCTGTGAAAAATTCTGTGTACTGTAGATGACATACTAACTCTGGATAGACAGGCAGACATAAGCAAATTGGATATCTTGTGAGAAGAGGACACACTGTGAATAATAAAAGGTGGATCTTAGCATGAGGGAGAACAAAGGGGGATGGGGTGTGTTTGTGCGTGCGTGCGTAGGGTGACAGATGCCATCTCAGCATGACTTCAGTGAATCTGGGCAGACTGCGGGGGACCGTGGCCCGATTTGACATCAACAGCCGAGTGTTGCCTGGATGCATGTGTGCATTCTGTTGTTTATGCATCATGCCAGTGGGTTGGAGCATCCGTGGAAGTCAATGCAGACGTGAACGAGCTGGAGGAGTGTTTATCTGTGTTGTTTTAGTGTGTGTGTGTGCGTGATTATAGCACCTCCAGCAGTGTACATGCATGGCCACTCCTCCTTCGGTGTAGATCTTGAATTTGTCCAGGTCATTTAGTCTATGTTTGTGTGTGCATGTAAGCATCAGAAGCTTAGAGACAAGCAATTCTCTGGAGAATTGTCAAAGAGTGTTTGTCAGTGTTATTTTGGGGTTTGTCTGTGTGTGTTTGAATAGAGGGAGTCTCAGTTCATTAATAAAACAAATCCAGACTGTACACTCCAGGATCCATAAGCATAACTGATCTTAGTATACTGTACTATACCATTTCTTAGGAATTGTACTTGAATCTTAGTCCAGACATAAATTCTTTGCTTTGTGAATGAATGTGGTTTATGTTGCTACTAGCAAAGCCAAGGTACGTTGACTTCACCAGCAATCCTTGGCAGATGCATTTGCCAAACATCACCTCATTGATTTAGAAGTGACATAAAACCATTGTGTTATAGAGTATGTTAACTATGTTGAACTATTACGAGAGGTGCAAAACAAGGCAATTCATTTCTCCCATTCCCATGCTGTGATAGCCTGGTGTGTGTGTGTGTGTGTGTGTGTGTGTGTGTGTGTGTGTGTGTGTGTGTGTGTGTGTGTGTGTAATCCCCTGTTTCCTGAGGACACTGCTCCCCATTCATCATCCACAACATATCGGCCCCCTTCACCCTGGCAGGCCTCTCCCTCTCTCCTCCTCCGTCTCTCTCTTGTCCTCTCTCCCCCTCCTTCACTCAGTTGTAGGTCAGACATGAAGATCTAGGACATGCTGTCCTATATTGGCCAACGTTGAAGTTGCATAACAATGACGAGAATGAGAGAATGTTATGGGACTCCTCCCTGGCTGTTACTCATGTAGATGTGGGTTGTTCACTTGACGATGGCGGTAACAGGGGGAAATGTTATTTATAAAGCACTTTTAATCCCTGAATGTTTCTCAGCTGGCTCAGATTGCTCGGTCATGTAATGGCTAGGAGTACTATGTAGCGTCGTGTCTTTGGCTATGCCGGATTAAGTGATATGACATGCTATTCTATAAAATAATTTCTCTGTAATTCATATTACCTGATTAAGCTGATCAGGTGAATGTAATTAACTAGAAAGTCGAGGCACCATGAAATAATGTTTATAGAGCTGTTGTCTTCCGAATAAACTCTTAAAGACCTAGTAATCTTTTACCTCAATAGCAGTCAATATTTAATCGTCACCTTGTTTAGTCTCATCTGAAAGTTGTAAATTCTTGGTTATCTTCACGAACCCTGGCTAACAAGTTGAATCAGCAATACAACATTTGGTTTAATTATTTATTTACTAAATACCTAAATAATCACACAGAATTACATCTACACAGTATGGATCATACATTGATAAATTATGTCACACAGGACAACGTCCCTAGCAGAACAGAACAGATATGACAGCTGGTTACACAAAGAAAGGGGGTGGGGTTTTGAATGAAAGGGCGGGAAGACTGAGGAACAACGGGAGAAGCTATGTCTCTATCGTAAATACAGTATCTTATGCATTCTAAATTACCGCCCATTTGAAAAGGGGAAATGCAGTAAATATTTACTCTGAGCTGCGCTTCGATCGGTTGGTCATAGATGGGAGGCCGAGTTAACCTTTGAAGAATGTCTGGTGGTAGAATGGATACTTGGTAGTACCATGGTCGTGTGGTAGACAGGTAGCCCACGTCTACAGTTGCTGCACTAACGCGACGGCTAGGAGGTATCACTTCTTTGGTGAATAAGAGTTCAAAGTTCATACCAAGTTGCCATACTTTAAGCTCATGCTATATTCTGGCTGGTATAGTCGAAATTCATCCTTCCGGTGTGTAGGTCGTCACCTTCTCATTGAAATTCGATGCCAATTTCATTAGGTTCTTGCTGAGTTTGGCTTAGTTCTGTAGGTGTTCTTTGTCCTTTCAACGTGGGGACCTTAAGTCCACTCGTCCTGGGAACAGAAAGTTACATTTTCGTGACAGGGCTTATTTAGGGTTGGGAAAGAGGGCCATGTTTCATAGTTTACAACCACTGTCTGCTCACATGGGCGGGGCAACTGAGTGAGCAGAGTTTACTCTATGACAAACCGTTCTCTCATTAAGAAGCTAAATTACATTTCATCTTTTCACAAATAGTTTCATATTTAAACATTTTCATTGCACAACAATTCCATGTGAATCTGATAACTATAATGTGTACACTTTCCAAGATACGGTTTATCCTATCATTAGTAATAATGTCTCAGATGACAACTGATCTGGCATCATATTCTTTAAGTACCAACGCATATTTTCAGATGGGCGGATTACCAAAATATGGTCCCTTTTGATGTTATAAGACCATCTCTATGTTAACAAAGGACTTTCCAAGAGTCACTCTGTAGAGTAGGGAGAGAGAAAAGGGGAAAGGTATTCATGGGGATCATAAACCTCCCCCCATCAGGCCAGCGTCATGATAGTAGTAGTACTATTTATTGCCATGTACTGTATGTTGACCCTTATTCTGAAGAGATACTCCTGTCTGGACCATTGAATGCACAAACAGAGAGAACTGCACATGCAGCACTGTCTCTGATCCCATATCAGCATGGTTGTTATGATAAACACAGTGAGGGAGCTTTTGACACAGCATGGCAGGGTCAAGGAGACAGTTGCAGCATTAGCAAGGGGATTCTAATGCGACTGTGTCTGACCCAGGAGAATCGCAGCTGCGTCGGCTCACTTCGTGCTGGGAGAGAATGGGAGACATGGTGGATGATTATTTCTAGTATACTGGCAAAACATGGTCATAACACTGTCACAAGACTGACATCATCACTGTCCTAGCATGAATAGACAATTTATAACAAAACAGTCACTATGAAATAATGATATAATAAAAAATAGTAACAATGTCTTTAATATCGTCATAAATAATCAGTATCTTGTAAGTGGCCAATGCAGGAATCAAACCCTTAACTCTAATGCATCATGCTACAATTAACTAATTCATTGGAACCATATTTAAACTTTCAGTGTTAAAAACGTTCAACTGTTTTGCTTTAATATATCATGACACTGTTACGGTTATGTTTTTATGATTGGTTTGAATGAAGATATTTAAACTGCCTACTTTGTGGAACAATACAAAAGGTGACAATGATTATCACATAGCTGGAGGGGGAAACCTGTCACAGAGTTGTTTAACAAGGAAATGCCAAGGATGTTGACACCATCCATTGACATTTGTGTTTGTATGTTTTGTCTAAGTGTATGTGTGTGTTTTGTCTAAGTGTATGTGTGTGTTTTGTCTAAGTGTATGTGTGTGTTTTGTCTAAGTGTATGTGTGTGTTTTGTCTAAGTGTATGTGTGTGTTTTGTCTAAGTGTATGTGTGTGTTTTGTCTAAGTGTATGTGTGTGTTTTGTCTAAGTGTATGTGTGTGTTTTGTCTAAGTGTATGTGTGTGTTTTGTCGAAGTGTATGTGTGTGTTTCGGTATCAAACAGGCTTAGCTAGCTGGTCTGGTATGACGCATAAGGAACACTAAAGATTAAACTGTCTTGTCACACAAACTAAAGTGACATGACTCAGGCCATGAGGACAGATCGCCGGCATAAAGGAATCCTTATACTAGGTTCAGTTTGCTCCTAGCAGAACTTAGCTAGTAGAAGCAAAAATGTGTGCCTCACATGCTCCCTTAAAAAGACATTAGCTTGAAAAACAATTACATTTTTTTTCAATATTACTGTTTGTCCATCTTGAGACCCCGTAGCAACAACATATGGTAACACTTCCTCAAAATAGTCAGAATCAATCTGATAAATCAAGATATCCATCATTCATTTTGGCATTTTTGCAGAGCTCTTAGTCGCAGACTTTTACATCGAACTAAGATATTTGGTGCAGCATTTCGCAAGTGAAAAAATGTGCATGAAATCTAGCCGTCTGTTGTTGAATGACAACAAACACTTTGTTGAAGAATCCCTACTGTCGACCAAACACTGATAAAGGTGCGTAGACTTCAGCTACCCAACTTCGACAAGTCTCAATAAAAGACGCTGTGTGCTCGAACAGCTGAAAAAATCCTGTCGAACACCAAAACGAACAAAAACTTTTTTTTGTCATAATATATGCGAAAACTGTTTTGACTGGGAAGCATACAGTAAGCTTTAGCGTGTCCCCACCCTGCTTCAGAACCAGCTATCTCCTGTGTCATCTATGGGACACTTTGTGTTATGGGTTTGTTTAGGCAGAACTGGCAAATCAAATGCTATTCGTCACATGGTTCTTAAACAACAGGTGTAGACTAATGTGCGGTCCAAACACTTAAAAGACACACCCTATCCCCTCAGTCCTCCATTAAGTGGACACTTCTGATGACGTATCATGACGTCTGATAAGTATACATCTGCAGGGCAAGGGGCGAGGGAGGAATGGATGATTTTTAAATGGACCACCCTTGGCCGGAAATTAGTCACTAGTTCATGGGTGCTTTAAATGCGCTACAGCATGTCTACTTATATTAACTATATAATTATTAATATATGCCTACTGTATAATAGCTAGCAAATTAATTAGCCAACTAACGTTAGCCTGCCTAGCTGGAACTTCTGAAGAAGGAAAATGTTTTGTTTATACAATTTTCAAAAGTTAACCAAACAAAAACATATTTACTTTTTACGTAGTAGCAAAATGTCTAACTTATTTGCATTTGTTTTTACTTACACTTGTATGTTGACTTCTAGGTTGATGTTGTTTAAATGTTTTTGCAGACTTTTCTTAGCGGATGTACAATCGTCGCGAATTGAATTATGGAGAGTTTCAGGGCCCAGAGTGAACATAATTGTACACTCGCAAAGTTGACTAAAAATGAGGGCTGAGGGGCTCACTTCACCACCACATCCATCTCTCATTTTCCTCTGTCTCTCTGTACCTCACACCACAGAACTTAATACATACTTAATACGTGGGCAGTTGACTATAATCACAGTGGTGGAGCACTGTCACGACTTCTGTCAAAGTCGGGTCCTCTCCTTGTTCGGGCAGCGCTCGATCCACTTTTCATTTTCCATTTGTTTGTGTCTAGTTTTTCCTCACACCTGTTTTCAATTCCCTCAATCATGTGTTGTGTATTTAACCCTCTGTTCCCCCCATGTCTTTGTGTAGGATTGTTTATTGTAAGTGCTTGTGCACGTGTTGTTTGGTGCGCAACGGGTTTTTGTACCCAATTATTCTTGTTATTTTTATTTATTTATTTATTTATCCGATATTTTACCAGGTAAGTTGACTGAGAACACATTCTCATTGGCAGCAACAACCTGGGAAATAGTTACAGGGGAGAGGAGGGGGATGAATGAGCCAATTGTAAACTGGGGATTATTAGGTGACCGTGATGGTTTGAGGGCCAGATTGGGAATTTAGCCAGGACATCGGGGTTAACAACCCTACTCTTACAATAAGTGCCATGGGATCTTTAATGACCTCAGAGAGTCAGGACACCCGTTTAACGTCCCATCCGAAAGACGGCACTCTACACAGGGCAGTGTTCCCAATCACTGCCCTGGGGCATTGGGATATTTTTTTTAGACCAGAGGAAAGAGTGCCTCCTACTGGCCCTTTATGCCGTGGGTTTTGCTATTAAACTGCTCCGGCTATTACCAAGTTCTGCTGTCCTGCATCTAACTTCCCTGCCACCGATTACGCACCCCTTACAAGCACGTTATGGTAGGAGGCACTCATTATTGGCACATTAGTTAATGAAGTCGGAAGATTACATACACCTTAGCCAAATACATTTAAACTCAGTTTTTCACAATTCCTGACATTTAATCCTAGTAAAAATTCCCTGTCTTAGGGCAGATAGGATCATCACATTTATTTTTATATAGCAGTGTATATATTTACACTGCTCCAAAAAATAAAGGGAACACTAAAATAACACATCCTAGATCTGAATGAATGAAATATTCTTATTAAATACATTTTTCTTTACATAGTTGAATGTGCTGACAACAAAATCACACAAAAATTATCAATGGAAATTAAATTTATCAACCCATGGAGGTCTGGATTTGGAGTCATACTCAAAATTAAAGTGGAAAACCACACTACAGGCTGATCCAACTTTTATGTAATGTCCTTAAAACAAGTCAAAATGAGGCTAAGTACCGTGTGTGGACTCCACGTGCCTGTATGACCTCCCTACAATGCCTGGGCATGCTCCTGATGAGGTGGTGGATGGTCTCCTGAAGGATCTCCTCCCAGACCTGGACTAAAGCATCCACCAACTCCTGGACAGTCTGTGGTGCAACGTGGCATTGGTGGATAGAGCGAGACATGATGTCCCAGATGTGCTCAATTGGATTCAGGTCTGGGGAACGGGCGGGCCAGTCCATAGCATCAATGCCTTCCTCTTGCAGGAACTGCTGACACACTCCAGCCACATGAGGTCTAGCATTGTCTTGCATTAGGAGGAACCCAGGGCCAACCGCACCAGCATATGGTCTCACAAGGGGTCTGTGGATCTCATCTCGGTACCTAATGGCAGTCAGGCTACCTCTGGCGAGCACATGGAGGGCTGTGCGGCCCCCCAAAGAAATGCCACCCCACACCATGACTGACCCACCGCCAAACCGGTCATGCTGGAGGATGTTGCAGGCAGCACGTTCTCCACGGCGTCTCCAGACTCTGTCACGTCTGTCACATGTACTCAGTGTGAACCTGCTTTCATCTGTGAAGAGCACAGGGCGCCAGTGGCGAATTTGCCAATCTTGGTGTTCTCTGGCAAATGCCAAACGTCCTGCACGATGTTGGGCTGTAAGCACAACCCCCACCTGTGGACGTCGGTTACATTGTGTTGTTTAAGTGTTCCCTTTATTTTTTTGAGCAGTGTATTTTTTACCCCTTTTTTCTCCCCAATTGGTAATAGTTACAGTCTTGTCTCATCGCTGCAACTCCCGTACGGACTCGGGAGAGGCGAAGGTTGAGAGCCATGCATCCTCCGAAACACAAACCAACCAAGCCACACTGCTTCTTGACACAATGCCCATCCAACCCAGAAGCCAGCCGCACCAGCCAGCCGCACACCTCCAATTGACTGAAATGATGTCAATTCGCCTATCAGAAGCTTCTAAAGCCATGACATAATTTTCCAAGCTGTTTAAAGGTACAGTCAACTTAGTGTATGCAAACTTCTGACCCTCTGGAATTGTGATACAGTGAATTATAAGTGAAATAATCTGTCTGTAAACAATTGTTGAAAAAATTACTTGTGCCATGCACAAGTAGATGTCCTAACTGACTTGCCAAAACTATAGTTTGTTGACAAGAAATTTGTGGAGTGGTTGAAAAACTAGTTTTAATTACTCCAACCTAAGTGTAAGTAAACTTCTGACTTCAACTGTAAATCACTTAAACAGTGTGATGTGAAATTCTGTGTTTAGTCGTACAGAAATACCATTGGGAGTGTTTAGCCTTGGTTGTTCGACGCAACAGTGCAGCAAGGAGCTCATATGTTTCCTAAACAAACATGGCTAAATGGGGTCAGTGTCATGTGTTCAGGGCGCACACCCTCTTTATTGGTTTAGTGGTGTAGGTGAGCGGAGGTGTGGGGTTTGCATGCTGACTGATGCTAATATCATGGGTTTCTCTCAGCAGTCAATGGGGTTTAGCAGGAAATCCAATTCTATTCATCCCCTGGGCAATACGGTTGTATTACGGTTGCGTAAGGGTTTAATATGTCAGACCTAGTAATGTTGAATTTAGGGTTGCATAAGGTATCGCAATATTGTTCTCGAGACTTCACATGGGTGTTGTGCTTTTGTTAACATAACTGTGGTGAGTGTGTCTCTCTCTGCAGAATAACATCTGCTAAATGATTAAATTATAATGTTACATCAGCATCTTTTTATAGACATGACGCACAGGCTTTAGTCAACCCTTGTTTTTTCTCTCCTCCTCTGAAGAGGTGATGCGTGGACGCAGGGGAGTGGGTGGATGAGAGGAGAGAGGGATGAAAAGAGGGGAGGCGTCTGTAGACGTGCGCGCTCTCCTTCCCTCTCCTGTTCTAGGAGGATGATTCATCATCGCCTACTCTCTCTCTCTCCCCATCTCTGTCTCTCTCTGTTTCTCTCCCCCTCCCTGTCTCTCTCTCTGTTTCTCTCCCCCTCCCTGTTTCTCTCCCCCTCCCTGTTTCTCTCTCTGTTTCTCTCCCCCTCCCTGTTTCTCTCCCCCTCCCTGTCTCTCTCTGTTTCTCTCCCTCTCCCTGTTTCTCCTTCTCCTCCATGTCTCTCTCTCCCCATCTCTGTCTCTCTCTCTGTTTCTCTCCCCCTCCCTGTCTCTCTCCCCCTCCCTCCCCTCCCATTGTCTCTCTCTCATAACACTCTCTGTTACTCTCTTCTCTCTCCATTTCTCTCTCTCTCTGTGTTTCTCTCTCAGGGCACTGTCTGCTCCTCTCCTTTGCTGTGCTATAAATATCCTGCAGCCCACACTGGATCTGGTGCGAGGATGCAGCCGTCCTCACCACTGAGCCGCTGTTACCTCGTGTGTGTGTGTGTGTGTGTGTGTGTGTGTGTGTGTGTGTGTGTGTGTGTGTGTGTGTGTGTGTGTGTGTGTGTGTGTGTGTGTGTGTGTGTGTGTGTGTGTGTGTGTGTGTGTGTGTGTGTGTGTGTGTGATCAGCGGTATTATAACATAGAGATTGACAGACATTCACAGACACAAGGCCAATTGAAATTCCCAGAGTTTAGCCATTGTGTTTACATAAACAGTGGCTTGAGGCAGGGGGAAGGGGGTGTTTGTGTCGGTGAGTGTGGGTACCTCAGGTGTGGAACTATGACCCTTCTGGCTCCCAGTCCCATCTCCCTCAGGGGAGTATTTTCTGAGCGGGGGGAGGGGTGGTGTGTGTGTCTGACTGATGGTTCTGTGGGGAGATGGATGTGTAAGGAGTGTATTTTGACAGGCGTGGAGTTAGTTAGTCTTTCGAGGGGGAGTGCCATCATCTGTGTTCCACACTGTGACAAACATGGAGACACAGGCAACGGCGCCATGCTCACAACACACACATACACACACGTGCGCCCCACAAGTTGTGTAAACAAACACAAACTCAGACCCACAGACACGGAAACACAGAAAAAAAACACACACCAATGACTAAAACACACACTAATGACACACACTGACAAACATACTCATGCATATCTGACACACACCCCCCTCCCACATACACTCATAGGGGATGTGTAATGACAGGCTGTGCTGGTACCTGGCAGTCAGACATGCTAATGTGATCCATGTCACAGATCATTCCCTCCATTAGTATGTAGAGGAACATCTGTGCAGGGGAATATTCGCTCACACACACTGGGATTACATGCTGTTTATGGCGTTATGAAAATGCAGACCGAACCATGCCGCTATGCAGTGGACACAAACAAACACACTTTGTGCATAGACACACTGCGTGACTTCATGTTCGTTCACTTCAAACCCATAGCACTTACTGGGACATTTGTGGCTTTGAACGTCATTAGCCAAGTGATTTTGTGTAAATCCTTTTAGCTTAATATTGATTAAAGATGAAAATGTGTTTAGGAAGGATTCTATCACGGAGAGGCTAATATTAGCTGTCATGGAAATGCAAGACCCTATTATGCTGTGTTTGTGTATGTTAACATTCCCTGCTAATGTGGCTGCGTTTGAACAATAGAGACAGCCTGCTGACAGGAGGTTGGCCCCTGTGCCCTGGGGGGCTGGTGTGTGTGTGTGTGTTGTGTGTACTTTAGCATGTGTTTGTGTGTAACAGAGTAGTGTGTGGGGGTTGGGGTCCATTCAAGGTCTTGAAAGGACAAGGGGGAGGAGTGTCCATACATTTGGGGAGGTGATGTGTGACAGTGTGTGTGCGTGTCCGTGTGTCTGTGCATGCATTCATGTTTGTGTGCGTGCATGCTTGTGTGTGTGTGTGTGTGTACACTTGCATGTCTGTGCTTGCATGAGTGTTTGTCACACACAGGGCTTCAGGGGGTTGCCAAAGCTATTCCCTAAGGAATGTGTTGATGTCACCCATCCTCCACTTCTTCTACCTTCACACCCGACCCCCACTAGAGTTCCCAGGGTAGGGGTCCTCATCTGGGGGAGGGTCCTTTCAGATGGCCCCCTTTGTCTCCCAGTTTGTCACACCACCGGTCACCACTTGACTCCTTGATGAGTTTGACACTAGGAATAGTTAGGTTTGTGTGTTAAGACAAGATTCACTTGACAAACACTGATAGTCCATAATCTTCCATTTATCACTGAGTGGAGGCTTTGGGGTTTTAGGGTGATGTGTGACATTGTCTAGCAATTTGTTGTTTAAAGGGGCATTTTTACAATCTGTGTAATGAGTCGGATAAACAGTTGTAGAAAATGTATTGGCCAAGTGTTTCTCTTTGCACTTGACATAACACATCAAATCCTTCCCACAATCGCAAAATACATGTTCAAAAACTGAACTGAGCTTGACAATAATACTGTATCATTGTTTACCAGTTATTGTTTCTTCAGCTTCATGTTGGGGAGGTGTGTATCGGTTGTATCTTAGGAGTAAACAGTGCTGGATTTGACTTCGGGGCTCTGCTGACAACATTTAAACAAAATTGAGGTGATTAGGATGATAACACGCTTCTTGAAGAACACACAGAGACACTGATGGATGCAGCGTTTAGGACATCCGTGGCGACACTTCCCCCACACTCACAGACATGTACAGTAAATAGACACAACCCCCCACCATCACCACCACCACCATCACACGCACACACACACACACACACGAGCGAGATGCTGCTTATAAACATGGCAAGGTGACCGGGGACAGTAGTATGGTCTTACAGTACAAATACGGCCTACACAGATCGATCAAGATGGCAAAATACATTATAGGAACTAAGTGGAGGCGCAATTTAGCGGGTCGGACATGAGGCGTATGTTGCAGGGGATCCTAACGATCACGGATTACAAAAATAAAGCCAGCCATATCACGGACACCATCGCCGCCCTACTGGAGGAGCTAAACACCTTTTTCTCCCGCATCGAGCACATCGACGACTCTGAGCGGCCGAGGAGAGGCCCTGAGGACCACGAGGGCTCACGGTCTCCACGGAGGACGTGTGTAAGTCATTCAAATGTGTTAACACTCGCAAGGCTGGCCGCCCAAACGGTATCCCTAGCCGCGACCTCAGAGCATGTGCAGACCAGCTGGCTGTTGTGTTTTTGGGCATTTTCAATCACTGTCTAGCTCAGGCTGCTATCCCCAACTGCTTCAAGAAGTCCACTATCATCCCCGTGCCCAATAAAAGGAAAGAAACTGAACTGAATGACTACCGACCTGTAGCGCTCACTTCCGTCATCATGAAGTGCTCCGAGAGAATAGTCAACTCCTCCCTCCCTCCCCTCTCCAATTCACATACCGCCCTGAAAGATCCACGGACGACACAATCGCACTACACACTTCCCTCACCCACCTGGACAAAAGGAATGCATATGTGAGAATGCTGTTCATCGACTACAGCTCGGCCTTCAACACCATAGTGCCCTCCAAGCTCATCACTAAGCTCGGACCCTGGGTCTGTACACCTCCCTATGCAACTGGGCACTGGACTTCCTGACGGGCCGCCACCCAGGTGGTGAAGGTAGACAACATTACATCCTCAACACTGATTCTCAACACGGCATACTCAGTCCCCTCCTGTACTCTCTGTATACCCACGACTACGCTATCAATTTCGCTGATGACACAACATTAGTAGGCCTGATTACCAACGACGACGAGACGGCCTACAGGAAGGAGGTAGGCACTCTGAGGGTGTGGTGCCAGGTAAACAACCTCTCCCTCAACGTCCCTCAACGTAACACCAATGACTTGTGACTTGACTTGGACTTGAGCCTTATGACTCGATCTGACTTGATACCCTCCCCAAGCCCAAATATTAATTTGGCTCACAGGCAAACAGGCAAGGGAATAAAACAAATATTGCTAGAACCTATATCTTGAATTCTAAATATCAGACATTTGAAAGCTCTAGTTTTCACCATCATAATTCCTCTGATGGCAGTAACTTTACAAGCACTAATTATTGTCAATTTAGACTGAGAATAGTATCTAGTTATGGTAATGGGAGAAATAAGTATAGTTAGAATTGTAACAGTTTAGCAGATTATAAAAAAAGAAGATCAGTCTTTACATGGTCAAAGAAAAGGAATATAACATATACTGTTTCCAGGAAACTCACTCTACATCCTTAGATGAAGTTGCGTGGAAAAGGGAATGGGGTGGTGAAATAAGTTTCTGTCATCGACAAAGGAACTTAAAAGGTGTGATGATATTAATTAACAAAAATGTCGATCTGAATGTGAAAATAGTCAGGAGTGATTCGCAAGGAAGTTGGATCCTTTTGAATATGAAAAGTGGACAAAAAAGAGATTTGGCTCATTTATCTATATGGCCCAAATCAGGATGATCCATACTTCTTCGAAAACATTTTTCCAATTTATTGAACTTATAGGCTACAAATGATCAAATCATTATGGTAGGAGACTATAACACAGTGTTAAGTACCTCAATGGACCGTAAAGGTAATCACTCTACAAACTATCATCACTGTGCCCTTAAGGAAATCACACATAATATGGACACATTAGAAATAGTGGATATATGGAGACTAAAAACATGGAGGAGACTTAATCAAGCTAGTTGTCTTGACTACTTTCTTGTCTCTTTCTGTCTTGCAACAAAGGTTAAAAAAGTTTTAATAGTAGGAGACAGAATGCGATCGGATCATCATCTAATTGACATTCACATAACTATTATAGATTTTCCACGTGGACGGGGATATTGGACATTTGATCAAAGTTTACTGGAGGGCAACTTACTTTTAACTAAGACAAAATCTTTTAGAACTGAATTTTTCCATCATAATATAGGTTCAGCAAATCCCCTTATTGTTTGGTATACCTTTAAATGTACCTTCAGAGGTCGTTCAATTCAATATTCATCAATAATAAAAAAGCAGTTTCTGGGTCAAGAGAAAAGACGAAGAAGGGAAATCCATGAACTAATAGTACAGGTAGATAGCAATAAAAACGATACTACAGAGATACAAAATAAGTTAGAGGAAAAACAAAAAGAACTTGAGGAACCTATTGAAGAACGATCTAATGTAATCTATTATAAAAAATTAAGCAAACTGGATGGAATATGGAGAAAAAAGCACAAAATTCTTCCTGAAACTTCAATACAGGAACGCTAACAAAGATAATTTGCAGAAACTGATTACTGAAGATGGAGTCAGCTATGATTCGCCAAATTATATTTTAAAAGAGGAAGCTGATTATTTTAGGCAGATGTCTCACTGAATGAAGATTACGGTAAGGAATTAATTCAAAATAATATAAAAAATAGAAAATTAACAAATGTACAGAAAGATCAGAGCGAAGGCCAAATTACAGTGGAAGAACTTTTTGAGGTTATTAAATCCTATCAGTCGGGAAAACCCCAAGAGCTTGATAGCATACCGAGGTATATCAAGCCTTTTTGATATACTAAAAGCTCCATTGTTAGATTGTTTTAACTACTCCTATAGAAATAAACAAAGAATGAAAAGAAACATCCCTTTTTCAGGACCCTGTCTTTCAAAGGTAATTCGTAAAAATCCAAATAACTTCACAGATCTTCATCCTAAAGGTTTAAAACACTGTTTCCCCTGCTTGTTCAATGAACCATAAACAATTAATGAACATGCACCTGTGGAACGGTCGTTAAGACACTAACAGCTTACAGACGGTAGGCAATTACGGTCACAGTTATGAAAACTTAGGACACTAAAGAGGCCTTCCTACTGACTCTGAAAAACACCAAAAGAAAGATGCCCAGGATCCCTGCTCATCTGCGTGAACGTGCCTTAGGCATGCTGCAAGGGGGCATGAGGACTGCAGATGTGACCAGGGTAATAAATTGCGATGTCCGTACTGTGAGGCCTAAAACAGCGCTACAGGGAGACGGGATGGACAGCTGATCATCCTCGCAGTGGCAGACCACGTGTAACAACACCTGCACAGGATCAGTACTTCCGAACATCACACCTGCGGGACAGGTACAGGATGGCAACAACAAACTGCCCGAGTTACACCAGGAACGCACAATCCTTCCATCAGTGCTCAGACTGTCTGCAATAGGCTGTGAGAGCCTGGACTGAGGGCTTGTAGGCACTACTCTTCACTGACGAGTCACGGTTTTGTCTCACCAGGGGTGATGGTCGGATTCGCATTTATCATCAAAGGAATGAGCATTACACCGAGGCCTGAACTTTGTAGCGGGTTCGATTTGGAGGTGGAGGGTCCGTCATGGTCTGGGGCGGTGTGTCACAACATCATCGGACTGAGCTTGTTGTCATTGCAGGCAATCTCAACGCTGTGGGTTACAGGGAAGACATCCTCCTCCCTCATGTGGTACCCTTCCTGCAGGCTCATCCTAACATGTCCCTCCAGCATGACAATGCCACCAGCCATGCTGCTCGTTCTGTGCGTGATTTCCTGCAAGACAGGAATGTCAGCATCCCATTGAGCACCGTCTGGGACCTGTTGGATACTGACTTTAACTTTAGATTTTGACCCCCCCCTTTGTCAAGGACACATTATTAAATGTCACATGTCTGTGGAACTTGTTCAGTTTATGTCTCAGTTGTTTATTCTTGTTATGTTCATACAAATATTTACACATGTAAAGTTTGAAAATAAATGCAGTTGACAGTGAGAGGACGTTTCTTTTTTTAGTAGTCTGTCAGGTACTCAGCAGGAAGGTCTGATTTCTCTATCATTAAAACAAGACCCAGATGGCAAAAATACTAGCAAAATGCATAGCACTCAGAATTAAAAGTGTTTTACCAGGTATTGTTCATCCTGATCAGACAGGTTTTTTACATGGACGATACATTGGAGATAATATATGACAACTACTAGAAATAATAGAACAACTACTAGAAATAATAGAACATCATGAAACGTCTAAGAATCCAGGCCTGGTATTTATAGTGGATTTTGAAAAGGCATTTGATAAAGTAAGACTTTATTTTATCTATAAATGCCTGGATTTTTTCAATTTCAGTAATTCTCTTATAAAATGGGTAAAAATAATGTATATCAACCCCAGGTGTAAAATAGTAAATAACAGCTACTTCTCAGAGAGTTTTGAATTGTCAAGAGGAGATAAACAAAGGTGTCCGCTGTCACCATATCTATTCGTTATGGCCATCAAAATGCTAGCTATTAGAATCAGATCCAATAACAACATTAGAGGATTAGAAATCCAAGGCTTAAAAACAAAGGTGTCCATGTATGCTGAACTGCTCAAGTTTTATATTAATTCTGCAAGCTAGATCACTGCAATGTCTCATTGAAGATCTAGATAACTTTTCTTTACTCACTGGACTAAAACCTAATTACGATAAGTGTACAATATTAGTATTGGATCTTTAAAAAATACAACTTTTACATTACCCTGCAGTTTACCTATGAAATGGGCTGATGATGAAGTAGACATACTTAGTATTCATATCACAAAATATATAAATCATTTCTCCACAATGTATTTCAATAGAAAACTTGTAAAAAATAGACACGATCCTGCAACCATCGAGAGGTACCTGTCTATTTATGGTAAAATTGCCCTGATTAACTCCTTAGTCATATCTCAGGTTACTCACTTATTTATGGAGCTGCCTACTGCTGATGATTCATTTTTCAAATCATATGAGCAAAAAATATTTTATCCGGGATGCTATACCAGACAAAATAAAATGTGCCTATTTATATAATGAATATGAATTGGGTGAGTTGAGATTATTAAATATAAAAGCACTAAACCTCTCTCTAAAAGCTTCACTTATTCAAAAGTTTTATTTGAACCCTAAATGGTTCTCAAGTAGATTACTAAGACAAGCTCATCCATTATTTAAAAATGCCTTTTTGCCTTTGCGCAGATTGCCATGTCTCATTTTTGATGAGTTGAAAATGATACTTTTTTCAAAGTATCTAACTTTTTCTTACAAGCATTGCAGAGCTGGCTACAATTTAAATTTCATCCCCCTGAAAAGATAGAACAAATATTTCAACAAATATTATGGCTAAACTTAAATTATTTATCTTCAACTCGCAATCTGTGGATTCTATTCGATTAGGTAGATTGAAATTGTACGTTAAACATCACAGCATAGCTGAAAGATATGCTGAGGGTTGGGATGTGGAATTGGAGACAAGTGGGAGTGGAGTTGCTATGCGGGAGATATAATGTACTGAGGGTTGGGATGTGGAATTGGAGACAAGTGGGAGTGGAGTTGCTATGCGGGAGATAGAATGTACTGTTAGCTAGCTAACATTAGCTGGCTGGGTCGCTAGCTAACGTTATGTGTATGATATTATTCTTTGTATCTCAGACACATTTGCTTGACTTGTTATAGCCATAGAACCTGGTTGATTAGCTACCTGCAGATTCATGCAGGGTAGTAAAGTCATGAGTTGTGATTATGGTCCATTGTTTAGCTGGCTAGCTAGCTACATGTTTTAACAAAAGACTCCACTCTAATTTTGACAAAGTATTTTAATTTCAAGTTAGTGTACTGTTAGCTGCCTGTCTCGCTAACTAACATTACATCATGCTTTGGGATTCATTGTTTACCTAGCTACAGTGGGGCAAAAAAAGTATTTAGTCAGCCACCAATTGTGCAAGTTCTCCCACTTAAAAAGATGAGAGGCCTGTAATTTTCATAATAGGTACACTTCAACTATGACAGACAAAATTAGAAAAACAAATCCAGAAAATCACATTGTAGGATTTTTTATGAATTTATTTGCAAATTATGGTGGAAAATAAGTATTTGGTCACCTACAAACAAGCAAGATTTCTGGCTCTCACAGACCTGTAACTTATTCTTTAAGAGGCTCCTCTGTCCTCCACTCGTTACCTGTATTAATGGCACCTGTTTGAACTTGTTATCAGTATAAAAGACACCTGTCCACAACCTCAAACAGTCACACTCCAAACTCCACTATGGCCAAGACCAAAGAGCTGTCAAAGGACACCAGAAACAAAATTGTAGACCTGCACCAGGCTTGGAAGACTGAATCTGCAATAGGTAAGCAGCTTGGTTTGAAGAAATCAACTGTGGGAGCAATTATTAGGAAATAGAAGACATACAAGACCACTGATAATCTCCCTCGATCTGGGGCTCCACGCAAGATCTCACCCCGTGGGGTCAAAATGATCACAAGAACGGTGAGCAAAAATCCCAGAACCACACGGGGGGACCTAGTGAATGACCTGCAAAGAGCTGGGACCAAAGTAACAAAGCCTACCATGAGTAACACACTACGCCGCCAGGGACTCAAATCCTGCAGTGCCAGACGTGTCCCCCTGCTTAAGCCAGTACATGTCCAGGCCCGTCTGAAGTTTGCTAGAGAGCATTTGGATGATCCATAAGAAGATTGGGAGAATGTCATAAGGTCAGATGAAACCAAAATATAACTTTTTGGTAAAAACTCAACTCGTCGTGTTTGGAGGACAAAGAATGCTGAGTTGCATCCAAAGAACACCATACCTACTGTGAAGCATGGGGGTGGAAACATCATGCTTTGGGGCTGTTTTTATGCAAAGGGACCAGGACAACTGATCCGTGTAAAGGAAAGAATGAATGGGGCCATGTATCGTGAGATTTTGAGTGAAAACCTCCTACCATCAGCAAGGGCATTGAAGATGAAACGTGGCTGGGTCTTTCAGCATGACAATGATCCCAAACACACCGCCCGGGCAACGAAGGAGTGGCTTTGTAAGAAGAATTTCAAGGTCCTGGAGTGGCCTAGCCAGTCTCCAGATCTCAACCCCATAGAAAATCTTTGGAGGGAGTTGAAAGTCCTTGTTGCCCAGCAACAACCCCAAAACATCACTGCTCTAGAGGAGATCTGCATGGAGGAATGGGCCAAAATACCAGCAACAGTGTGTGAAAACCTTGTGAAGACTTACAGAAAATGTTTGACCTCTGTCATTGCCAACAAAGGGTATATAACAAAGTATTGATATAAACTTTTGTTATTCACCAAATACTTATTTTCCACCATAATTCGCAAATAAATTCATTAAAAATCCTACAATGTGATTTTCTGGATTTTTTTCCCTCATTTTGTCTGTCATAGTTGAAGTGTACCTATGATGAAAATTACAGGCCTCTCTCATCTTTTTAAGTCGGAGAACTTGCACAATTGGTGGCTGACTAAATACTTTTTTGCCCCACTGTAGCTATTTGGCATAATTTCTTAACAAAAGACTTTCGTTTTAGTGTGCCAGAGCGTAGAATAACTGATGCATTTTTGAACGCTCAACACCCATTGAATATGTCTGGTGTCAGTAAACGTCGGCAACAAAGCGTGATTCAATTGTTGCCAGCAGCAAATTTACAGTCACCAACACTCTGGATAACATGCAAAAAGCCTAACCAGCTCTGCTAGGGTGAGTAAAATGGTCAGAGTGGTGTGTTCTCTCATTATTTGCCTGGAAGTAGCTAGCCAGTTCGCTTGGGTGCTTGACTGTAGTTGTGAGGTCAGAGCTTTCGGAACAACCCTACTTATTGGCCAGAGCGTCCAGTGTGCGTTCTGAACGCGAAACTACAGATAGAACGATAGGGCGAGTAATGTTCAGTCAGCTGTTCTCTTTCTTAGATGTCTGGAAGTAGCTGGCAGGTTAGTACAGAACAGTTGGATCAACATTTAAAGAAATGGGTGGGTGAGGTGGTGGTGGTCACATATGCTCAACGTATTGGATGGAAAATTGACAGATAAAGGGGACATCCTTTCCAAGTTATAGTATTTCATCCATATAGTTTTTAATGACATCACAAAATGAAAAACAATTACATTCGTTTTCTACATTTCCCCACTGATCGTTCTCCACATTCTTTATGTTAGAATTATTGTTCCATTGTCCACTTTTTGGACTTTAGAGTTTTGGATGGGCAAAGGTCTCTGAAGACAAAGGGACATTCCTTTAGCCAATACTGGAGGGTAGAGAGAGTCTTCTCCCGCTTAGTTTATGACCAGGTGTGGCGGTGTCAAAACCCTCACACCAGTTCCCTCCTCCCCTCTGCGGGTGAGAGAAGTTCCATTTTTGTCAGCTATTGCCGTGCTGGTCTGACCCATTGTCATCCTCACAGGACAGTCAAGACACTGGATTATGTTGGAAAGCCTTCCATTAAAGAACACCCTCTGTGATCTGTTAGACAGGTAACTCATTATCCACAATATTTCTTTTTATTTATTTATTTCACCTTTATTTAACCAGGTAGGCAAGTTGAGAACAAGCTCTCATTTACAATTGCGACCTGGCCAAGATAAAGCAAAGCAGTTTGACAGATACAACGACACAGAGTTACACATGGAGTAAAACAAACATACAGTCAATAATACAGTATAAACAAGTCTATATACGATGTGAGCAAATGAGGTGAGAAGGGAGGTAAAGGCAAAAAAGGCCATGGTGGCAAAGTAAATACAATATAGCAAGTAAAACACTGGAATGGTAGTTTTGCAATGGAAGAATGTGCAAAGTAGAAATAAAAATAATGGGGTGCAAAGGAGCAAAATAAATTAATTAATTAAATACAGTAGGGAAAGAGGTAGTTGTTTGGGCTAAATTATAGGTGGGCTATGTACAGGTGCAGTAATCTGTGAGCTGCTCTGACAGTTGGTGCTTAAAGCTAGTGAGGGAGATAAGTGTTTCCAGTTTCAGAGATTTTTGTAGTTCGTTCCAGTCATTGGCAGCAGAGAACTGGAAGGAGAGGCGGCCAAAGAAAGAATTGGTTTTGGGGGTGACTAGAGAGATATACCTGCTGGAGCGTGTGCTACAGGTGGGAGATGCTATGGTGATCAGCGAGCTGAGATAAGGGGGGACTTTACCTAGCAGGGTCTTGTAGATGACATGGAGCCAGTGGGTTTGGCGACGAGTATGAAGCGAGGGCCAGCCAACGAGAGCGTACAGGTCGCAATGGTGGGTAGTATATGGGGCTTTGGTGACAAAACGGATTGCACTGTGATAGACTGCATCCAATTTGTTGAGTAGGGTATTGGAGGCTATTTTGTAAATGACATCGCCAAAGTCGAGGATTGGTAGGATGGTCAGTTTTACAAGGGTATGTTTGGCAGCATGAGTGAAGGATGCTTTGTTGCGAAATAGGAAGCCAATTCTAGATTTAACTTTGGATTGGAGATGTTTGATATGGGTCTGGAAGGAGAGTTTACAGTCTAACCAGACACCTAAGTATTTGTAGTTGTCCACGTATTCTAAGTCAGAGCCGTCCAGAGTAGTGATGTTGGACAGGCGGGTAGGTGCAGGTAGCGATCGGTTGAAAAGCATGCATTTAGTTTTACTTGTATTTAAGAGCAATTGGAGGCCACGGAAGGAGAGTTGTATGGCATTGAAGCTTGTCTGGAGGGTTGTTAACACAGTGTCCAAAGAAGGGCCAGAAGTATACAGAATGGTGTCGTCTGCGTAGAGGTGGATCAGAGACTCACCAGCAGCAAGAGCGACCTCATTGATGTATACAGAGAAGAGAGTCGGTCCAAGAATTGAACCCTGTGGCACCCCCATAGAGACTGCCAGAGGTCCGGACAGCAGACCCTCCGATTTGACACACTGAACTCTATCAGAGAAGTAGTTGGTGAACCAGGCGAGGCAATCATTTGAGAAACCAAGGCTGTCGAGTCTGCCGATGAGGATGTGGTGATTGACAGAGGCGAAAACCTTGGCCAGATCAATGAATACGGCTGCACAGTAATGTTTCTTATCGATGGCGGTTAAGATATCGTTTAGGACCTTGAGCGTGGCTGAGGTGCACCCATGACCAGCTCTGAAACCAGATTGCATAGCAGAGAATGTATGGTGAGATTCGAAATGGTCGGTAATCTGTTTGTTGACTTGGCTTTCGAAGACCTTAGAAAGGCATGGTAGGATAGATATAGGTCTGTAGCAGTTTGGGTCAAGAGTGTCCCCCCCTTTGAAGAGGGGGATGACCGCAGCTGCTTTCCAATCTTTGGGAATCTCAGACAACACGAAAGAGAGGTTGAACAGGCTAGTAATAGGGGTGGCAACAATTTCGGCAGATAATTTTAGAAAGAAAGGGTCCAGATTGTCTAGCCCGGCTGATTTATAGGGGTCCAGATTTTGCAGCTCTTTCAGAACATCAGCTGAACGGATTTGGGAGAAGGAGAAATGGGGAAGGTTTGGGCGAGTTGCTGTTGGGGGTGCAGTGCTGTTGACCGGGGTAGGAGTAGCCAGGTGGAAAGCATGGCCAGCCGTAGAAAAATGCTTATTGAAATTCTCAATTATGGTGGATTTATCAGTGGTGACAGTGTTTCCTATCTTCAGTGCAGTGGGCAGCTGGGAGGAGGTGTTCTTATTCTCCATGGACTTTACAGTGTCCCAGAACTTTTTTGAGTTAGTGTTGCAGGAAGCAAATTTCTGCTTGGAAAAGCTAGCCTTGGCTTTGCTAACTGCCTGTGTATAATGGTTTCTAGCTTCCCTGAACAGCTGCATATCACGGGGGCTGTTCGATGCTAATGCAGAACGCCATAGGATGTTTTTGTGTTGGTTAAGGGCAGTCAGGTCTGGGGAGAACCAAGGGCTATATCTGTTCCTGGTTCTAAATTTCTTGAATGGGGCATGTTTATTTAAGATGGTTAGGAAGGCATTTAAAAAAAATATCCAGGCATCCTCTACTGACGGGATGAGATCAATATCCTTCCAGGATACCCCGGCCAGGTCGATTAGAAAGGCCTGCTCGCTGAAGTGTTTCAGGGAGCGTTTTACAGGGATGAGTGGAGGTCGTTTGACCGCTGACCCATTATGGATGCAGGCAATGAGGCAGTGATCGCTGAGATCTTGGTTGAAGACAGCAGAGGTGTATTTAGAGGGCAAGTTGGTTAGGATGATATCTATGAGGGTGCCCGTGTTTAAGGCTTTGGGGAGGTACCTGGTAGGTTCATTGATAATTTGTGTGAGATTGAGGGCATCAAGTTTAGATTGTAGGATGGCTGGGGTGTTAAGCATGTTCCAGTTTAGGTCGCCTAGCAGCACGAGCTCTGAAGATAGATGGGGGGCAATCAGTTCACATATGGTGTCCAGAGCACAGCTGGGGGCAGAGGGTGGTCTATAGCAGGCGGCAACGGTGAGAGACTTGTTTTTAGAGAGGTGGATTTTTAAAAGTAGAAGTTCAAATTGTTTGGGTACAGACCTGGATAGTAGGACAGAACTCTGCAGGCTATCTTTGCAGTAGATTGCAACATCGCCCCCTTTGGCAGTTCTATCTTGTCTGAAAATTTTGTAGTTTGGAATCTAAATTTCAGAATTTTTGGTGGTCTTCCTAAGCCAGGATTCAGACACAGCTAGAACATCCGGGTTGGCAGAGTGTGCTATAGCAGTGAATAGAACAAACTTGGGGAGGAGGCTTCTAATGTTAACATGCATGAAACCAAGGCTATTACGGTTACAGAAGTCGTCAAAAGAGAGCGCCTGGGGAATAGGAGTGGAGCTAGGCACTGCAGGGCCTGGATTCACCTCTACATCGCCAGAGGAACATAGGAGGAGTAGAATAAGGGTGCGGCTAAAAGCAATAAGAATTGGTCGTCTAGAACGTCTGGAACAGAGAGTAAAAGGAGGTTTCTGGGGGCGATAAAATAGCATCAAGGTATAATGTACAGACAAAGGTATGGTAGGATGTGAATACAGTGGAGGTAAACCTAGGTATTGAGTGATGAAGAGAGAGATATTGTCTCTGGAAACATCATTGAAACCAGGAGATGTCATTGCATGTGTGGGTGGTGGAACTAATAGGTTGGATAAGGTATAGTGAGCAGGACTAGAGGCTCTACAGTGAAATAAGCCAATAAACACTAACCAGAACAGCAATGGACAAGGCAAATTGACATTAAGGAGAGGCATGCTTAGTCGAGTGATCAAAAGGGTCCGGTGAGTGGAGAGGTTGGTTGGGGGTCACGGCGATTTAGACAGCTAGCCAGGCCATCGGTAGCAAGCTAGCATAGGATGGAGGTCTGTTATTAGCCACCTCTTGCGTTCCGTCAGTAGATTAGTGGGGTTCCGTGTGGTAGAGGGGATTAATCCAAATCACACAACAACAACAAAAATAAAAACAATAGATATAGTTATAGAGGCCCAAGAAGAAAACATAATAATAATAAGAATAAAAATAAATAAATTGTCCGATTGTCTATTCAGATAGCAGCCGATAAGACAGCTAACGGTTAGCAGGCCGCAGATGGGCGTTCAGGTAACGTCGCAACGGAGGAGCCAGCCGGATAACTCCTTCGGGTAGATAACGTCGGCAGTCCAGTTGTGAAGGCCCGGTGGGGCTCCGCGTAGGCAGTAAAACGGGTCCGGATAGGTGACTGCAGCCCAGGAGTGATTGATGGAACTCAGGAGTGATTGACGGAGCTGGCTAGCTCCGGAATAATTGATGTTTGCTCCGGAATCAACGAAAGCCGATAGTCACACGGATAGCAGCTAGCTAGCTGTGAGATCCAGGTATGAATGTCCAGAGTTAGCGGTTGAAATCCAGGGACATGGAGAGAAAAATTGGTCCGGTATGTTCAGTTCCGAGCCGCGCTGCACCGCGCCGTACAAAACTGGCCATAGATTTTCGAGCTAAAGGATAGCTGATGACCACAAACCGTGGTTAGCTGAATACTAACGATTTGCCAGTAAAGAAGCTAACTAGCTTCTGAACTAGCTTCTGAACTAGCTTCTGAACTAGCTTCTGATTAGCTTCTGGGCTAGCTTCTGGCTAGCTCCTGGCTAGCTTCTGGCTAGTTTCTGGCTAGCTTCTTGGAGTTTCTGGCTAGCTTCTTGGAGGATTACAGATTTGAGGTATATAATACTTTTTTATAATATAAATTGGTGAGGCGGGTTGCACGAAAGTGTTTTGAAGATGAGTTGATGGAACATTTTTTTTAAATTATGTGAAAAAAGTTGTAAATATATATATATACGGGACACGACAAGACGAGGACAAAAGACGTCTGAACTGCTATGCCATCTTGGAATGAAATATAGCAAGGGTGTAAATCCATAGCACTTACAGTACCAGTCAAAAGTTTGGACACACCTACTCATTCAAGGGTTTTTCTTTATTTTTACTATTCTCTACACTGTAAGATAATAGTGAAGACATAACAACTATGAAATAACACATATGGAAATCATGTAGTAAATAAAAAAGTGTTAAACAAATTAAAATATATTTTAGATTCTTCAAAGTAGCCACCCTTTGTCTTGATGACAGCTTTGCACACTCTTGGCATTCTCTAAACCAGCTTCACCTGGAATGCTTTTCCAACAGTCTTGAAGAAGTTCCCACATATGCTGAGCACATGTTGGCTGCTTTTCATTTACTCTGCGGTACAACTCATCCCAAACCATCTCAATTGGGTTGAGGTCAGGTGAATGTGGAGGCCAGGTCATCTGATGCAGCACTCCATCACTCTCCTTCTTGGTCAAATTGCCCTTACACAGCCTGGAGGTGGGTTTAGGGTCATTGTCCTGTTGACAAAAAAAAAAGATAGTTCCACTAAACGCAAACCAGATGGGATGGCATAGCGTTGCAGAATGCTGTGGTAGCCATGTTGATAAAGTGTGCCTTGAATTCTAAATAAATCAGTGACTGTCACCAGCAAATCACCCCCACACCATCATAACTCTTCCTTCATGCTTCAGAGTGGGAACCACACTACCGGAGATCATCTGTTCAACTACTCTGCATCTCACAAAGACACAGATGTTGGAATAAAACATTTCAAATTTGGACTCATCAGAACAAAGGACAGATTTCCACCGGTCTAATGTCCATTGCTCTTGTTTCTTGGCCCAAGCAAGTCTCTTGTTATTATTGGTGCCTTTTAGTAGTGGTTTATTTGCAGCAATTAGAGCATGAAGGCCTGATTCACTCAGTCTCCTCTGAACAGTTGATGTTGAGATGTGTCTGTTACTTGAACTCTGTGAAGCATTTATTTGGGTGCAGTTTCTGAGGCTGGAAACTCTAATTAACTTATCTTCTGCAGCAGAGGTAACTCTGGGTCTTCCTTTCCTGTGGCGGTCCTCATGAGAGCCAGTTTCATTACAGCACTTGATGGTTTTTGTGACTACACTTGAAGAAACTTTCAAAGTTCTTAATGTTCCGTATTGACTGACCTTCATGTTTTAAAGTAATGATGTGCTGTCATTTCTCTTTCATTATTTGAGCTGTTCTTGACATAATATGGACTTGGTCTTTTACCAAATAAGGCTATCTTCTGTATACCACCCCTACCTTGTCACGACGCAACTGATTGGCTCAAACACATTAATAAGGAAAGAAATTCCACAAATGAACTTTTAACAAGGCACACCTGTTAATTGAAATGCATTCCAGGTGACTACCTCATGAGGCTGGTTGAGAGAAGGCCAAGAGTGTGCAAAACTGTCATCAAGGCAAAGGGTGGCTACTTTGAAGAGTCTAAACAACAACTATATATATATATATATATATATACACTTTTTTTTCCTAACAGTTTTTTGGTTACTACATGATTCCATATGTGCTATTTCATAGTTTTGATGTATTCATTATTATTCTACAATGAAGAAAATAGTAAAAATACAGAAAAACCCTGCAATGAGTAGATGTGTCCAAACTTTTGACTGGTCCTGTACGTTTTTCCAGCAGCAGACTATGATCGATAATGTCAAAAGCCGTACTGAAGTCTAACAAAACAGCCCCCACAATATTTTGATCATCAATTTCTCTCAGCCAATCATCAGTCATTTGTGTAAGTGATGTGCTTGTTGAATATCCTTCCCTATAAAAGTGCTGAAAGTCTGTTGTCAATTTATTTACTGTAAAATAACATTGTATCTGGTCAAACACAATTGAATATCCCTTTGAGCATGGTGAAGTTAAATACACTATGGATGGTATATCAATACACCCAGTCATTACAAAGACACAGGTGTCCTTCCTAACTCAGATGCTGGAGAGGAAGGAAACCGTGCAGGGATTTCACCATGAAGCCAATGGTGACATTAAAATAATTACAGAGTTTAATGGTTGTGATAGGAGAAAATGGACGATTGATCAACAACATTGTAGTTACTCTACAACACTAACCTAATTGACAGAGTGAAATGAAGGAAGCCTGTACAGAAAACATGCATCTGGTTTGCAACAAAGCACTAAAGCAATATTTGTAAAAATGTGGCAAAGCAATTAACTTTTTGTCCTGAACACAAAGTGTGTTGTTTGGGGCAAATCCAACATAACACATTACTGAATACCACTCTCCATATTTTCATGCATAGTGGTGGCTGCATCATGTTATGGGTATGCTTGTAATCGTTAAGGACTGGGGAGTTTTTCAGGATAAAAAAATTGACGAAACGAAGCTAAGCACAGGCAAAATCCTGGAGGAAAAGCAGGTTTAGTCTGCTTTCTACCAGACGCTGGGAGAGGAATTACCTTTCAGCAGACAACCTTTAACCCAAGGCCAAATCTACACTGGAGTTTCTTACCAAGAAGACAGTGTCCGAGTTACATTTTGACTTAAATCTACTTGAAAGTCTATGGCAAGACCTGAAAATGGTTGTCTTGCAATGATCAACAACCAATTTGACAGAGCCTGAAGAATTTTGAATATCATATGTTGCCCAATTCAGGTGTGGAAAGCTCTTAGGCCGCTGTAATCGCTGCCAAAGGTGATTATAACATGTATTGACTAATGATTTATATATACACTAGGTGCCTAATAGGGGGCGCTGTGTTGAAACCACCATGCCTCCATCTTGGCCCTCCCTCACGATTGTAAAAAAGATTTTCAAAGCTATAGAAATGCATACATTGTCTACATTCGTGTTTGAAATGTGTATTGTATTAGACACCTTAATGCATACTCATGGGTTTATACTAATCTAGTCAAGATATATTATATCAATATATATATATATATATTTTTTTACAAATGTTGGAATTTTTCTTCCACATTCCAGAGTATTTTATGTAGATCGTTGACAAAAATGACAATAAAATAAATTGTAATCCCACTTTGTAACACAACAAAATGTGGAAAGTCAAAAGGTGTGAATACTTTCTGAAGGCACTGTAGATGTATTCTCATAACTCGCGACCTACACAAAAGCTTCAAGTTCCTCTGCGTGCACATCACTGAAGACCTGAAATGGTCCCTCCACATCGACACCGTGGTGAAGATGCAAAAAAGCCTCTTCAACCTCAGGAGGCTGACGGAAGTCTCACAAACTTCTACAGATGCACCATTGTCAACAGAGGGTGGTGCGGTCAGCTCAATGCATCACCAGGGGCGCATCTACATCACCAGGACATCTACAGCACCCGTTGTCACAGGTAGGCGAAGAAGACCATCGAGGACCTCAGCCACCCGAGCCACAGACATTTCACCCCTACTACCAGAGGCATTGAACACTGGTCACTAACAATTTGTTCTGAAATCGTTTCTGTAGTTAGATAAGATACGCATTCCTGCTTTAATTGAATTTGATCTCCGAAATTAAGCTAATCGATTACTCACTTTATATGTATTTACTGTATTCTCGACATAGCTCATCCTATATAACTACTGCTGTACATACCTTTTCCTACTTAAATATTGTCCATACTGTCTATACAAACCATGTACTTATATTCAAGGACTCTGACATTGCTCGTTCTAATGGATGGGGGGGGGGGGGGGGGGGGGTTATTTGTGCATTCGTATTGTACTGTTAGACACTTACTGCACTGCTGGAGCTAGAATTATTAGCATTTTACTACACCTACTTTAACATCTTCTACACTGTGTATGCAACAAATAAACTTTAATTTGATATGTCAGGGCCCACTTTGGGTCCCGACCCATTCATAGTTTAAGAAACACTGCCTCTCCAGTCCAACCACATAAAGAGATGTCCTTTAGGGAGAGTAACGCTTCTCTAAAACAACAAAACAGCGGCATAAAAAGGAAATAGGATTAGCGGCAACATCTGATATCTTGCAAAATAAACAGAGTGCCATGCTTCATTGTGGAGGGAGGGAAAGTGGCAATTTGGAGCGTGGACAGTCATAACAACAACTGGTCCCATTCTTGTTTAGAAAGAAGAAACCATAAATGCATTGTCATGAGAGATTGAGTATGATAGAAAACCACTGGTGTGACAAGTGATTTTAGATGTTCAGTGGGGGCCTTCTATGTTATATTTTCTAATTTGTGTATTTAAACAACGGGTCAAAATTTACCAAAAAAAAAAACACTTCAATGTATGATCATCAAATCCAATGTATATTTCAGACTACTTGCATACACAGAGTAGTAGGCCACTGCTAGATGCCCCTGGCTGCCTGTTGGCTCTGTTGGAGGTGATAGAGAGCGAGGAAGAGGGGTGGGAATAACTGACCTGGTTTGAGTGGAAAGAATGTCCTCTGAGTGAAAACAACTTTCAGGGAGCTCAGCTTACTATCCAGCTAGTAAGTCAAACCTAGGAGTCTGCATGCAGTGGCATACCACAGTTTTGCTGGGTCTGAGCAAGCCCCCCCCCCCCCCCCCCCCCCAAACAACAAAAAAATGTAGGGGGGAAAACAGCTAACTTCCTACAATTCTACACATTTTGCCATGGTGCAAAGAGAAAAGTGCAGTTTTATAGTGAATCTCATGCCACACACATTTTGCCATGAGGCTGAGAAAATGCTGCTGTTTTAATACTCATTTCTTGCAATTTTACACATATTGCCAAGGGGCAGAAAACAATTCTGCATTTCCATATATGGTACACAGCAAAAATAAGGCTGGCAGGAGAGGAGAAACAAAACCCAGAAACATGGTGCATATTGCCATCTAGTGGACTACAAATATTGAAAACTCAAAGTGTAAATAGTCTAAAATAGACTCAAACAGTGCATTAAAATAGTCTAAAATAGACTTATTTTATTGGATCAGTATAATCACAACCAAATCTTGGTCTGGTCAGGGTTAAAGAGCAGGAAAGGTGCATGCCACTGCCTGGATGCTAAATTAGGTCACACTGGATGACAAATTTTCAGGTCATGTGTACAGCTGTTTATAGGAGGGAGGGGGGCAATTTAACTGCAGCCCTCAATGCCCTCTGTTCCTCCAACAACACACACTGAGATGTTGAATACACAAGCCATTTATAAACCTGGCAGGCTGGCACTTTGTAACCTACTATGCAGAAGGCATCCTGTGCTATAATCACATACAAGCCTTACTGTAGATAAAGCTGTAAAATGGACTTTGATGCTCCCTGCCTCTATCTGGGTCAAATTGACAATCTCTTGGAATCTATTTTTATGCCCATTTTCTTTTTTAAACAGACTTGTAATAAGGGATTTAACAATTCCACGCCAGGCAGTTTATTACAGCTGGCAAACAATGTCGAGATGTGGAAAATAAACATTTGCACTTTATCATCTTAAATGTAAAGACTAATTTGGCAGAGGCACTATGCAGCTAATTTTGTTGGATTTGTTGGGAATTTGGTCAATAGAATAAGTACAAATGTGGATTATCAATGTTTTAATAGACATGTGAGCCCTTATAGGATTGCTTAGTGTCAATGGTTTTCCCACAACTCAACCATCTTGGGTTTTCGTCAGGTTCTGGCTCTCATTGTAACTACACCACCTTATAGCAAAAACAGCACTGTGTGAACTAATCTTGGGTATTGAGCTTTTCAGATCTACTATAGAAATAAAAGCTAGCTAGACCCTTTGATGTATCAACATTCATCAGGGTACAGTATGGATGTTTAATCAGCTACATCATATAACTTATTACTCATTGGAGCATTCAACACAGAAGTGTTTTTTGTTGTTGTGGCCATCGATACAGGATAAGGTCTCCATTAAAAAAAACTGCCCAACCTTTATCAGAAGACGACACCAAAAATAGCTGTGTTTGCTGTGTCGTTTAGAGGTTTTGTCCATCTGGTCAGTGCAGTACATTTCAGATCCTTCCAGATGCTGAACACCCACACAAAGCCTGGGCGGTCTTAGTCTGTCGCAAGCCAGTCAAGCCCACGAGGGTTGGTTTCAGGCTAAAAATGAAGGCAACTAGAACCAGAATAAAACAAATAGCTTTAACTTCTCACATGGAGAAGTGTTTTATTATTTGAGAATGGGGATGTTATCAGCTGTTACCAAAAATGTTTCATTCCTTGGCGAAAGACCAATACATACATTTTTCTGGACAGAGTCAAATGGAGAAAAAATTAAAAATTCACTGACTGTACACACAAATCGCAGAGGTGGCCATAATGCACATCTAACTGGGAAACCGTGAGCTCCCCTTCCAGGACCCCATCATTTGGCCCCGTGAGGAAATAATAGCATATAAGAAACCCCATAAACAAGCTCCTGCGTTACCTTGATTAGGTTAAAATTAACTGAACCAAGCCCCGACAGGGCTTTCCAATTCAAATTAAGAGGTAAAGTATGGACACATACTGGAGCCAAGTTGGAATGGTATTTAGTCATGTTTATGTAACTTTCAATTTCAAATGACCCAAATTAAAAGCAAAGTGTAACTTTCAAAAAAAAATAAAAACGGGAACAAACTAAAATTTCCACTACAGAAATGTTAAATGGAAAGAGTAAAAAAAAAAGATGACGGGAAACAAGTTGACATTGAAAGGCAGTTTCAATCAAATAAAAACATAGGACTAGGTACAGCTTGCATACTCAATTATCAAAATTACAGTTGACAGAAGAGTCTTCTAATCAACTGAATAATTTAAACCTTGAGGTTTCTATTACATTTCAGATATTAAAAGATGTCAGAGGGCATGATTGGGGGGTGTGTGTGCGCGCGTATATATTTATACACACACACACTTGGTTTTTTTTCAGTCCTCCCCCTTTGGTCACTCATTAAATAGCCATCTTTCCTCAAACCTATTCGAATCCCCAAAAAATATCAAAATAAAGATGCACTGCCAGCACATGCCCACTTTCACATCTAGAAGGGCATGCTTGATCTAATACTCTGATGTGTCAATTTAGCAAAGGACGCTTGTGTTAAAAATGACAGAATAGAAGTGTAGAAAGACTTGAGGGATTCAAGGCCTAGCACGGATCAGAACTACTGATCATGATAAAATGGCTACGTAAAATATTGAGAAATTACAAGCAGGTAGGAATCAAACCATTAGACATGGCAGGATTTTGTATTGTCACCGTCAACCATGTATGTGACACAGACACACAAAACCCACAAGAATTGGACAACAACCTTCCTGCAAACTTCAGAACCCCTCCCCGTGCCCAGCAAAAAACACAATGGCGTAGGTTATTTTAATGTCACAGCAAGAAGACACTACTTTTCTACTAGCTAAGAAATATTTAAGTGATAGTTAGCCTAGAAATGACATTATAAGAACCAAGGAGATATCCCCTTGCAAAAACAAATGTGTAGCCTTTCCAATCTCATTTAGTTCCCGCCCACTCCTCTATTATTGTAAGTATGGAAAACAAGTACCCCTTCACCCTTTTGGGTTTACTTGTGACCCCCCTTGCTGGTTTTAAAGGAAACCTGCAGTATCTTGTCTCCAAGCCGGTAACCGTTGAGGCTGGCAATGGCCATGGCCGCCTCCTCGTAGTTGGTCATGGTGACGAAGCCGAAGCCTTTGCATTTATTGGTGTTGAAGTCGCGGATGACCTTGACGTTGGTGACGGCTCCGAAGGGCCCGAACATCTGCCACAGGATGCCCTCGTCAGCGTCCTGGCCCAGGTTGTAAATGAAGATACACCAGCCGGCCGTGGAGTTCCCTTCAGCGCTGACCGTAGACATGCTGCTCATGTGGTCTACACTCATCGGAGAGAACCTGCCAGGGGCACAGAACAACGGTTCTTCAAATACTACTCCATAGATGCCAGTTTAAAATAACACACAAACAAGGTGCAGGCCTGTTGACCAAGGAAATATAGAATATAAATCACTAACAAGTCAGGGGTCTAGGTTGACTGGGGTTCTAGTCTCAACTCCCCGAGATCACAAAAATACCCTTGCTAACAACCGGGCACTGACATGCATTGTGTAGTGCTGTCGGCCACTCACCTGAATCTCTGGGCCTGGTGGTGTACCGGGCCCCCAAAGCGCCGACCCTGGTTGTGGTAGAGCTGGTTGATGACCTGGGAGTTCTTGGCCTGGTTGGGGTTGGCAGCAAACTTCACTGTGATGGGCTCCGAGGCCCCAGGGGGTTTCTGCCCATTCAGGTCTTTGATGGCGTCCTCCGCCTCAGCCCGTTTGTCAAAGCGGATAAAGGCCACACCCCTGGACAGGCCTGAGAAGCAAGGGGAGAAAATGGAGGAGTCATTAATGGAATAGGCTACAGATGCCCAAAAATGGTTTTGCCCTAATAGTTAGTATTTGGGGAGTAGAAAGTCCACTTGAACAGCATTACTTGTGCTCATTTAATTGAGTCAGACTGAATGAGAAATATTTGTGCAGTGCCCGCCTACCTGAGGCCTGATCGACCAAGACACGCGAGTTGATGATCTGGCCATAGCGTGTGAACATATCCTCCACATCTTTCTGTGTCATGGTCTTGGGCAGCCCACTAATGTAAAGATTGGCATCCTTAATACCGTCAGAGCTCGGCCTGGCAAAGGACACCTGATGAGAACACAACAGGTCAGTTTCCATTGTGCAATTTATAGGGAAAATATATATATTTTTTAAATAATGCTTTGGAATTCATTTGACAAAATTACAAACATTATAGATTTTATTTTATCCGATTCAAAACCAAAACTCCCAAAATGTCTCGTAAAACTTTAAAAGAAAAACAAAATAACAAAAAAATATTAAAAGCCACAATTCTGTCAGTGCTGAGCGAGAATGCACATTGCCGAGCAGCTACTTAATAAAATAAATATAATTTCTAAAAATGGGTCCATTTTGAAAAGTTAAGCTATAAAAGGAAAATAAAAATAAATGTAATTGTGAAATGATGCACGGCTTTGAGTCGGCACGTCACTCTCAAGCAAAACTAACTCTGCAATAACCAGTAGTGTTAAACTAAAAACCAAAGTAGTCTGAACAAAATGAATAAGCTTCCGTATAAATATGTGCCAAAAATAAAACCATGTCAGGTTACCCACACAGGCCAACTGCTTCAAATCAAACTTTCCAAAACCAATAAATTATAGAACAAAAACATTTCAATATTACATGATTGTTTAAGTAGACATGTTACCCAAATACCTTTATATGCTTTTGCAAATAGACACTTTGCAGGAGGGCTCCCCCTCAACTGCCCAGGGACTACTTGAGAAACATATCACATCCATCAGTTGAAACATGAAAACACCTGATTGCACGTTACCTTGATAGTTTTAGACTGTAGTCTCAGCCCATTGAGGGTATTGATAGCCCTTTCTGCATCACTAGCGTTAACATAGTTAACAAATCCGTACCCTAAACTGTGGCCTGGAGAAAAAAAAAGGGGGAAAAAACAACAAAATAAAATAACAAAAGTTTGTCCATATTTACAGATTGGATACCAGTCTTCCCACAGGAGATATCAGCACAATGCATGCATTTTGGCAAAAACATTTACAAAGGAAAACATTTTCTGCGAAATATGGCTCAAGAAAAAAAAAAAACCACATTGAAATAGTGTAAATGAAAAAAACATTTTTCAAATAGAAGGGAGTAACAATAGATTAAAGCTTTAGTATTCGAATCAAAATGATCCAGGGGTCACGTTAATGCAGGATTCTGAAAAAGGTCAAAACAGAACAAATATATCTTGCTGCATTTTAGTAAACGCAGATCAAAAATGGTCAATTCTGCTCGGCTTCAGTCAGGGTTCGCGCAAAACCATTACAAATGACTCATTTCGTGCGTCGGTTGCACTTCACTCAGATTCAAAAGGCACTCGCACATCTATGCCATCTTTGTTGCAGGTGCATAGTAAATGGAATAAGATGAGAAAAATGAAGAAACCCGCAGACTGATCTTGCTAGGATCACTGCTCTTTATTAAGCTTTACGTATCGGCCTCAAGGACTTCGTCAGAGCTTTGGGGGCCTTGAGGCCGATACGTAAAGCTTAATAAAAAGCAGTGATACTAGCAAGAGCAGTGTGCGGGTTTCTTATTTTTTCCTCACCTCCACTCAGAGAAAAGTATCTTTGCTCATGATTGGATCACCAGACTCACTGATGTGTAGTGTACTTTTCTCCAGTACTTTCCTCCGGTGTAGTTTTTCTTCAGTAGTAGGTTAAAATGCAAGACCAACTTCAAGTAAAACACTTGACTTACAATATAAAATGCAGGTGAAATGTTTTAAAAACGAATGTTAAAAAAAAAAAAGGTCTGCGTTGTGAAAATGCAGATTTATGAAAAGCTAATGCGACCCTTGATATCGAACACTTAATTTAAAAAAACTTGAACGTCCTCTTTCCAATAAATATTCACACGTTACAATTTGAAACTAAATAGAATCCCATTATAACTAGTCACCAAAGAAAAGGTATTTAATGCTTGGTTTTACAATATGGAGTTATCACCAAATCTAATAACATAGAGCAGCCATAATGCCCAATGAAACAAGAAAACAACCGCAAAGACCATAAACAAAAAACTCCCCAAAGACCACTATTAAAAGAGATACTCAAGTAACGAAAGTTTAAAGAACAGATGTAACAAGGTGTAATATATAGCACAGAAAAACAGGAGTTGAAAAAAAAAATATATATATATATATACTATCCCTGATCCCAACACTAAATCAGGTAGTCTGCAATTAAAAATTAAAAACATTTAGTAAAATAAAATCATTTTAGGAAACACGCAGGAGTTGCATACAGAGTAAAATACAATTACGGTAACCAACAAATACTGCATTGAATTTACAGACTAGTAATCAAGAAAGAAAATATTGGTAAAGTCAAAAAAAATATTTGATGTCACATTCAACATCAGACTTTTGTAGTGGACTACATGTGCAGACAGACAAAGAAGGCCGGGCCATGTACCACCTTATGGAGAGTGATTCAAGTAAATTAACTGAGGTCAAAAGAAAAGGGTTTGGACTCACTCTGGTTTTTGTGATAGGGATTACCTGCCACTTTATCGCGGATGAGTTTGGCAGACTCCACCTCGCCGATGCTGCTGAAGAGACTCCGCAACTCGTCCTGGCTCATGTTTTGGGGCAGGTAATTGACGATAAGGTTGGTTTTGGCATCTTTAGGCTCATCTGCCATGTGTTCGTCGTAATCGTTATCATAAACTACTTGCTATAATTTCACGAGAATGGGATGAGAGGAAGTGAGCCATTCTGAAGACAACTTCATCAAGGGTGAGAAACAGTAAACTAGATCCGATCATAGAGAATGCTGCCCATGTTCCAAAAGAATAAGACATGCAAAACAGAATACTTTCTCAAAATACAGCCAAAGTTAAATCATCCGTGGACTTACCTTTATGTTAATTGAACCCTTACTTCCATGCCGTTGTGACTCTCTGTTGTCACCCTGACAACTCTGTACCTCACACACCTGCAAAAGAAACACGGGTTAATTTTACAATCCTTTGACGCAGACAACTGAGCACTTGACACCCTTCCACTTCTTTTCCCAGTTCTTGTCCATTTCACAACAGTCATAATACAATGCAGGCCAAAACTTCTACGCAACAGCACAATGCATCCCAGTGGGCATACAACATGATAAAGACGTATTTTACTGGTTGAAATCTGGTCGGGACGTCTTATAACCAGATCACAACCAGATTATTGTTTTTCAAGAAATCTTAATTTAGTGGCCGGAGACTTTAATGCAGGGAAACTTAAATCAGTTCTACCAAATCTCTATCAACATGTTAAATGTGCAACCAGAGGGAAAAAAATTCTAGATCACCTGTACTCCGCACACAGAGATGCGTACAAAGCTCTCCCTCGCCCTCCATTTGGTAAATCTGACCACAACTCTATCCTCCTGATTCCTGCTTAGAAGCAAAAATTAAAGCAGGAATCACCAGTGACTCGGTCTATAAAATTTTTTGCTATCACAGACTGGAACATGTTCCGGGATTCTTCCGATGACATTGAGGAATACACCACATCAGTCACTGGCTTTATCAACAAGTGCATTGAGGACGTCGTCCCCACAGTGACTGTACGTACATACCCCAACCAGAAGCCATGGATTACAGACAATATTCGCACTGAGCTAAAGGGTAGAGCTGCCGCTTTCAAGGTGCAGGACTCTTAAAAGAAATCCCGCTATGCCCTGCGACGAACCATCAAACAGGCAAAGCGTCAATACAGGGCTAAGATTGAATCATACTACACCGGCTCCGACGCTCGTCGGATGTGGCAGGGCTTGCAAACTATTACAGACAACAAAAGGGAAGCACAGCCACGAGCTGCCCAGTGACACCAGCCTACCAGACGAGCTAAATCACTTCTATGCTCGCTTTGAGGCAAGCAACACTGAGGCATGCATGAGAGCATCAGCTGTTCCGGACGACTGTGTGATCACGCTCTCCGTAGCCGAAGTGAGTAAGACCTTTAAACAGGTCAACATACACAAAGCTGCGGGGCCAGACAGATTACCAGGACGTGTGCTCCGGGCATGTGCTGACCAACTGGCAGGTGTCTTCGCTGACATTTTCAACCTCTCCCTGTCTGAGTCTGTAATACCAACATGCTTCAAGCAGACCACCATAGTCCCTGTGCCCAAGAACAAAGGCAACCTGCCTAAATGACTACAGACCCGTAGCACTCACGTCCGTAGCCATGAAGTACTTTGAAAGGCTGGTAATGGCTCACATCAACACCATTATCCCAGAAACCCTAGACCCACTCCAATTTGCATACCGCCCAAACAGATCCGCAGATGATGCAATCTCTATTGCACTCCACACTGCCCTTTCCCACCTGGACAAAAGGAACACCTATATGAGAATTCTCAGCGTTCAACACCATAGTACCCTCAAAGCTCATCACCAATCTAAGGATCCTGGGACTAAACACCTCCCTCTGCAACTGGATCCTGGACTTCCTGACAGGCCGCCCCCAGGTGGTGAGGGTAGGTAGCAACACATCTGCCACGATGATCCTCAACACTGGAGCTCCCCAGGGGTGCATGCTCAGTCCCCTCCTGTACTCCCTGTTCACCCACAACTGCATGGCCAGGCACGACTCCAACACCATCATTAAGTTTGCTGACGACACAACAGTGGTAGGCCTGATCACCAACAAAGACGAGACAGCCTATAGGGAGGTCGTCAGAGACCAGGCCGGGTGGTGCTAGAACAACAACCTATCCCTCAACGTAACCAAGACTAAGGAGATGATTGTGGACTACAGGAAAAGGAGCACATCCCCATTCTCATTGACGGGGCTGTAGTGGAGCAGGTTGAGAGCCTCAAATTCCATGGTGTCCACATCACCAACAAACTAGAAAGGTCCAAACACACCAACCAAGACAGTCGTGAAGAGGGCACGACAAAGCCTATTCACCCTCAGGAAACTAAAAAGATTTGGCATGGGTCCTGAGATCCTCAAAAGTTTCTACAGCTGCAACATCGAGAGCATCCTGACCCGTTGCATCACTGCCTGGTACGGCAATTGCTCGGCCTCCGACCGCAAAGCACTACAGAGGGTAGTGTGTACGGCCCAGTACATCACTGGTGCAAAGCTGCCTGCCATCCAGGACCCCTACACCAGGCGGTGTCAGAGGAAGGCCCTAAAAAGACCCCAGCCACAGACTGTTTTCTCTACTACCGCATGGCAAGTGGTACCAGAATGCCAAGTCTAGGGCAAAAAAGCTTCAACACTTTTTACCCCCAAGCCATAAGACTCTTGAACAGGTAACCAAATGGTTACCCGGACTATTTGCATTGTGTGCCCCCCCAACCCCTATTTCAAGCTGCTGCTACTCTGTTTATCTTATATGCATAGTCACTTTAACGATACCTACATGTACATACTACCTCAATAAGCCTGACTAACAGGTGTCGGTATATAGCCTTGCTACTCTTTTTTCAAATGTCTTTTTTTTGTTTGTTTTGAATTTTACCCCCTTTTCTCCCCAATTTCGTGGTATCCAATTGTTTTTAGTAGCTACTATCTTGTCTCATCGTTACAACTCCCGTACGGGCTCGGGAGAGACGAAGGTTGAAAGTCATGCGTCCTCCGATACACAACCCAACCAAGCCGCACTGCTTCTTAACACAGCGCGTATCCAACCCGGAAGCCAGCCGGACCAATGTGTCGGAGGAAACACCGTGCACCTGGCAACCTTGGCTAGCGCACACTGCGCCCAGCCTGCCACAGGAGTCGCTGGTCCGCGATGAGACAACAACATCCCTACCGGCCAAGCCCTCCCTAACCCGGACGACGCTAGGCCAATTGTGCGTCAGGATCTCGTCACGCTGTCTGTGCATTCAAATTGCCGTCGATAAAATAGTTTCCGTAGCTTATGCCTGCCCATACCATAACCCCACCATCGAGCAAACCGCTCACCCACACGATTCCATACACGTGTCTGCCATCTGCCCGGTACAGTTGAAACCATCCATGAAGAGCATACGGCTCCAGCTTGCCAGTGGCCATCGAAGGTGAGCATTTAACCACTGAAATCAGTTACCACTGCAAACTGCAGTCAGGTCAAGATCCTGGTGAGGATGACGAGCACGCAGATGAGCTTCCCGGAGACGTTTTCTGACAGTTTGTGCAGAAATTCTTCGGTTGTGCAAACCCCCAGTTTCATCAGCTATTCGGGTGGCTGGTCCGAGATGATGCCGCAGGTGAAGAAGCCAGATGTGGATGGTCTGGGCTGGCGTGGTTACATGTGTTCTGTGGTTGGGAGGCCGGTTGGTTGCACTGCCAATTTCACAAAAAACAACAACGGAGGATGTGGTTTTTAATTATTTGGCAACAGCTCTGGTGGACATTTCTGCAGTCAGTAAGCTAATCGCACACTCCCCCAAAACTTGAGGCATCTGTGGCATTGTGTTGTGACAAAGCTGCACAGTGGCATTTTACTGTCCCTAGCCCAATGTGCTCCTGATCATGCTGTTTAATCAGCTATTTGTTATTCCCACCCAGTCAGGTGGTTGGATTATCTTGGCAAAGGAGAAATTCTCACTAAAAAGGATGGAAACAAATGTGGCCAAATAATTTAGAAAAGCTTTTTGTATATATGGAACATTTTTGGGATATTTTATTTCAGCTCATGAAACATGGGACTAACTCTTTACATGTTGAATGTATATTTTTGTTCAGTGTATAAACGTGATTACTTCATGTTTCAGCATGATATGAACAGCCCGATGTCGCAAGGATCTGTGCACACTTCCTGGAAGCTGAAAATGTCCCAGACATGTCAACCATTGAGCATGTTCGGGATGCTCTGGATCGATGTGTACGAGAGCGTGTTCCAGATCCCGCCAATATCTGGCAAACTCACACAGCCATTGAAGAGGAGTGGGACAACATTCCACGAGCAACAGCCTGATCAACTCTATGCAAAGGAGATGTGTCACGCATATCTGTATTACCAGTCATGTGAAAACCATAGATTAGGACCTAATGAAATTATTTTAATTGACTAACGTTATATGAACTGTAACATCTTTGAAATTGTTGCATTTCTATTTCAGTGTATATGAGCAAGATGCTCTTTTTTAAAGACATTTTTTATTTACCCTTTATTTAAAGTGTTAGAGTCGGGGTTAAACTTGGAACATTGTTATACTAGAGACATGATACATGTGGTATCATTCCCAGAGACTATGTATATTGTTACAGGATATAGCTCGTAGGAGAGGGAGGACAGCTAACTGTGCACAATATAGGGACTATTATGAAGTTAAATTGAACATTACATATACCCAGATCATGGTGAGAGTAGAAGAGATAGTGGTGGCATTTCAGACACTATGGTAAACTTTCAAGAAACCTGTGGCTCAGTTTTGTTAGGTTGGACATTCTTCAACTCATTCATCTCTTTCCCAATTTCTAACAGCCGGCGAACACTTGACAGATTACATGCAGTAGTTATTCTCACGGCAGTCGCTGTAGGGACAGTAATTGAAGGAGGCTATAATCATGGGCCATGTTAGTAGTAGCAGGGGTTACTTTAGTAGCATTGTTGGGTTATCAGTTAATGAGGACTCATGTCACATGGCTGGGGAGCTGGGAGACCGATGGGAAACGGGGGCTGTTATTCAAATGTCACAAATTAGTGATCTTGCCATAAGGGAGTCCATGTTGTCAGGAAATGACCCATTCGTCGCAGTGTGTATATCCTTAGGTGAAAGCATCACATGAGGAGCAGGAGATAACCAAGGGCAGGGGCTGAATTCTGGAGAGTGAGTGTACATCAAGATGCACCGGGCAGGGTGTTGGGACAGCGTTGGTCTGGTCCACACACAGTACTCCTTATAGCACCTGCAGCGGTAAAGATAGTCATGTCTCTCCTCGGTGGCTAAACAGTTCTCATGGGAAGTGAGGTCCAGCTGCATAACGGGTGAGCTTGAGGACGCCATGACAGAGGAAGCGGAGCTAGAGACTAGATTCCACTGAAGGCATGCAGATGGGTTGGGTCTGGGAGCTACTTTAACATCATAGTTGGGTTAGCTGTTTTTGGTTAATGCATCATATGAAAGGATAGATGTTGGGGGTAATTGTACTCTCAACAACATGTTGAAGGCATTGATGTGAAAGCATATACAGTGCTGAGTTACCTCAAGAGGATGTAGCGTAGATTAGGGATACGCACTTGCCTATCAGGTGACGTGTCTATCAGGTGGCAATGAAGGAGATGGGGAACAAAGTGAAAATGACATGACTTGGGAACAGCTCTCGGAACCTGGGGCCGTAAAGGCGAAGACTGGGCGAAAGCATGAGGAGGCTTTTTAGGGATTTCATTTTTGTGGAATCCAGCAGAAAAGTATTCTGGAGGCATAGAGTCAGGTGAAGAGAGAGTTGGTATTGTAATGGTCTCAGACTTTGGGTTTCATGCATATATAATTAAGCATATGTAACGGATGTAAAATGGCTAGCTAGTTAGCGGTGGTGCGCGCTAATAGCGTTTCAATCGGTGACGTCACATGCTCTGAGACCTTGAAGTAGTGGTTCCCCCTGCTCTGCAAGGGCCGCGGCTTTTGTGGAGCGATGGGCAACGATGCTTCGTGGGTGACTGTTGTTGATGTGTGCAGAGGGTCCCTGGTTCGAGCCCAGGTATGGGCAAGGGGAAGGACTAAAGTTATACTGTTACACATAGCTTACCACATTGTTAATACTGTTATGTTTTGTGTTTCTCGTTGCTTTGCAAGTTTTGTGCCATCACTCTCTTAGGAACCAGAGGGAGAAAGTGGAGAAACTAAAAGCAGCTCCAGCTGAAGCGGAGGAAGCTAACAACTTCAGCTGGAATGGCATTGTGTTGTGTGATGAAGAGTGTGCATATAGACCAGCGGTCATAAGCATAACTGGGAATGTCAATCATTTTTTATCATCATCATTATCATTATTTAGTCAATTTAAGTAATTTCCTAGTGTTGAACAGTATGGAGTTAAATGTTCCAAACGGGGGACTGTTAAGATTCTGGCTTAAACTTGGAACATTATTATACTAGAGACATGATACATCAGAAGTAATACTCTAGTATCTGAGGAGTGATAGAGACTGGTTTTTACATCAGGAGTTAATGGTTATCTGTATGAGCCAGATGGATTTGGAATGTGCTGGGTAGAGGGGAGGCAGTCACTGGATTGCTATCGGTGATACGGGTGGAGGCATCAAGGGGGTTAAGGTCAGGCCAATTTAAGGTAGAGAGAACGGTTTAACACCCCATCCTGTCGAACCATAAAATATATAAGGGTTGGAGAGAAGGAGGAGTGCATCTTAATTCGATATATATACAGTCGGGCAAAAAAGTATTTAGTCAGCGACCAATTGTGCAAGTTCTCCCACTTAAAAAGGAGAGAGGCCTGCAATTTTCATCATAGGTACACTTCAACCGTGACAGACAAAATGAGAAGAAAAAAAATCCAGAAAAATCACATTGTAGGATTTTTAATGAATTTATTTGCAAATTATGGTGGAAAATAAGTATTTGGTCACCTACAAACAAGCAAGATTTCTGGCTCTCACAGACCTGTAACTTATTCTTTAAGAGGCTCCTCTGTCCTCCACTCGTTACCTGTATTAATGGCACCTGTTTGAACTTGTTATCAGTATAAAAGACACCTGTCCACAACCTCAAACAGTTACACTCCAAACTCCACTATGGCCAAGACCAAAGAGCTGTCAAAGGAAACCAGAAACAAAATTGTAGACCTGCACCAGGCTGGGAACACTGAATCTGCAATAGGTAAGCAGCTTGGTTTGAAGAAATCAACTGTGGGAGCAATTATTGCAGAACACCATACCTACTGTGAAACGGAAGACATACAAGACCACTGATAATCTCCCTCGGTCCTGGAGTGGCCTTGGGGCTCCACGCAAGATCTCACCCCGTGGGGTCAAAATGATCACAAGAACGGTGAGCAAAAATCCCAGAACCACACAAGGGGACCTAGTGAATGACCTGCAGAGAGCTGGGACCAAAGTAACAAAGCCTACCATCAGTAACACACTACGCCGCCAGGGACTCAAATCCAGATTTTTACCTTGTCAGCTCAGGGATTCGACCTAGCAACCTTTCGGTTACCGGCCCAACCACTAGGCTACCTGCCACCCCTCTACGCTATAACTGCGAAACTTTTAGCCAGCTGAGTCCAAAGTTTCTTCAGGAATGTCCGTTTCAAATCTCAGACTGATAAAGTTGTAATGTGCCAATTCTCTTCACTGCAGATCTGACCCATGACACCACTCTTCAAGAAGGCCACCATGCTCCAGTTCACCTTCTGTGCTCAGAGGTCCTTGATGAGGATCTACCCCACCCCGCCACTCTTAATCATTAATAAAATAAAACAATGGGACTTTATATACTCTGTACCAGTATTTCTATGCGTGTAAAGCCTGTGGGTGAATTATTCAACAATTACTGTATGCAGATGTGCAATTTTGTTCAAACATTTTGTTTTTGCCATTGCGTGATCTATTTTAAATGTAAGAATATATGTTTCAGATTCCAACTTTAATTGGTAACTTGGAAAATAAATAGAAATATAATGAACAATGTTTTCAATATCCAACTATCCTCCAAAATACTTTTTACAGTAGGCAATATACTGCAGTCAGGTGGTCATTACCAGGTTATGATAAGGTCTTAACTATGACCAGTAGGCTACATAATATAGGTGGTCAGAATGATGACCATTTGGTCAAATTAAAAGGTCACAATTATGACCAACTGGTTGTTTGGTTGGTCAGAAAAATGAATCATATTCTGGTCAGTAAAAAGACGTGAAAATGTGTCCCTTTTCTACCAGAATAAAACGTTTTTTCAACCTGGTTTTGCACACTGGGATAGTTACAAAATAACTTTCAAAAACATTTGCCAGAGCCACTCACTTTGAGGTATCTGATGTGTCCCCTTCTGACTGCCATGTAGATGCTTCACAAATGCAGATGCTGAAATAAAAAAAAAGTAACAGTTCGCTACTAGCTACTAGCTGAACTAGTATCTTGGCAAAGGAGAGGATGAATATGACGAGATCTACTCTACTTTCTGCCCAGAAAGCTACCATTCAAGCAATGATAGAACAACGAGACATTATAAATCTGTTGAAATATCTGTGAAGAAACCACTTGGCGTTTCCACTCACTACCAAATATGGTAGAGAGGAAGCCGACTTGACGGTAGTGGGAGAAGATGGAATGAGATGGGGATTTTGGCCGACATTCACCAAATTCTCTCATCGATTAAACATTTACAGTTGAAGTCAGAAGTTTACATACACCTTAGCCAAATACATTTAAACTCAGTTTTTCACAATTCCTGACATTAAATCCTAGTAAAAATTCCCCGTTTTAGGTCAGTTAGGATCACCACTTCAGTTTAAGAATGTGAAATGTCAGAATAATAGTAGACTGATTTACTTCAGCATTTCTTTCTTTCATCACATTCCCAGTGGGTGAAAAGTTTACATACACTCAATTAGTATTTGTTAGCATTGCCTTTCAATTGTTTAACTTGGGTCAAACGTTTTGGATAGCCTTACACAAGCTTCCCACAATACGTTGGGTGAATTTTGGCCAATTCCTCCTGACAGAGCTGGTGTAACGGAGTCAGGTTTGAAGGCTTCCTTGCTCGCACACGCTTTTTCAGTTCTGCCCACAAATTTTACGGTCAGGGCTTTGTGATGGCCCACTCCAATACCTTGACTTTGTTGTCCTTAAGCCATTTTGCCACAACTTTGGAAGTATGCTTGTGGTCATTGTCCATTTGGAAGACCCATTTGTGACCAAGCTTTAACTTCCTGACTGATGTCTTAAGATGTTGCTTCAATACATCTCCATAATTTTACTTCCTCATGATGCCATCTATTTTGTGAAGTGCACCAGTCCCTCCTGCAGCAAAGCACCTCCACAACATGATGCTGCCACCCCCACAACATGATGCTGCCACCCCCATGCTTCACCGTTGGGATGGTGTTCTTTGACTTGCAAGCCTCCCCCTTTCTCCTCCAAACATAGTGATGGTCATTATGGCCAAACAGTTCTATTTTTGTTTCATCAGAGCAGAGGACATTTCTCCAAAAAGTACGATCTTTGTCCCCATGTGCAGTTGCAAACCATTGTCTGGCTTTTTTGTGGCGGTTTTGGAGCAGTGGCTTCTTCCTTGCTGAGCGGCCTTTCAGTTTATGTCAATTTAGGTTTCGTTTTACTGCAGATATGGATAATTTTGTACCCGTTTCCTCCAGCATCTTCACAAGGTCCTTTGCTGTTGTTCTGGGATTGATTTGCACTTCTTACACCAAAATACGTTCATCTCTAGGAGACAGAACGTGTCTCTTTCCTGGGCAGTATGATGGCTGCATGGTGGTTATACTTGCTTACTGTTGTTTGTACAGATGAACATGGTACTTTCAGATGTTTGGAAATTGCTCCCAAAGGTGAACCAGACTCGTGGAGGTCTAAAAAAAAAGTCTGAGGTCTTGGCTGATTTCCCCATGATGTCAAGCAAAGAGGCACTGAGTTTGAAGGTAGGCCTTGAAATACATCCACACCTTCAATTGACTCAAATGATTTAAATTAGCATATCAGAAGCTTCTAAAGCCATGACATCATTTTCCAAGCTGTTTATAGGCACAGTCAACTTAGTGTATGTAAACTTCTGACCCTCTGGAATTGTGATACAGTGAATTATAAGTGAAGTAATCTGTCTGTAAACAATTGTTGGAAAAACACTTGTGTCGTGCACAAAGTAGATGTCTATAATCTGTTTCGAACAGTGGACTAAGTTTTAAATTGCGTTGTTTAGGACGGCAAAGGCGAAATTAGTAATTGAAAAATGCACACTTCAGAGTAGGCATTCCTTAATATAAATATGCAATGCATGACTGTGCCAGATTGCAGAAAAACTGACGAATTTACAAATGTGCAACACCCGCTGAATACGACCAGTGTCAGCAAAAACATTTATTAAATTAAATTGTTGCCAGCAGCACAGTTAGTTACCAACGATCTGCATAACCTGAAAACTGCCTAACCAGCGAGTAAAATGGTACGAGTGAAGTGTTCTCTCATTTTATGTCTGGAAATAGCTAGCAAGCTAGCCAACGTTAGCTTGGGTGCTTGACTATCATTGTAAGGCCAGAACCCTCGGGTCAACCCTACTCCTCGGCCAGAGCGTCCAGTGTGGGCTCTGAATTTACATACGCCCAGAACGCACTCTGGAAATCCAGGGGTACCTTCATAAATTCACTCTGGCTATCTACTCCAATTTCAGAGCACTCCTCTAAGTGTGCCGGAGCGCAGAACAACGGATGAATTTACGAACGCTCAACACCCATTGAATATGGCCAGTGTCCGTAAACGTCGGCAAAAACGCGTAATTAAATTGTTGCCAGCAGCACAGTTAGTCGCCAACGATCTGGATAACATGAAAACAGCTTTGCTAGGGCGAGTATAATGGTCAGCGGGGAACAATCTGGCAAGCTCTGAATTTATTCAGAGTGTTGCCAGATTGTCCATTCGTAAATTCAGAGCGTTTCGACAATCGGAGAAGATAGCCAGAGTGACTTTATGAACACACCCCAGATTGGATTTACGACAAAAAAATAAATAATAATAAAACTGGCTGATGTGTTCCCATTAGAAACGACAGGCTGTGGTCTATCTTGGTTGGGTTATACAAATATGTGGTTCAAGCTACCCTTCACCAGCTCACAATATTTCCGTTACTCACCAAATATGCCTGCAACTATTGTAATTTACTGCCGTTACTCCCGGTACTCCCGGTATGTACTTCCAAAAAAATCTAAATAAAAATGCACAACAACCGATTTTTTGTATGCATTGTTCTTGACTGGAAGAGGTTTAAAAAAAACTATACATTTACATTTTTTCTGTTGCTTGTACATTTTTATGTAGACCTTTTTTGGAAGTAGATACCGGGCGTAACGGCAGTAAATGAAGATCGTTGCAGGCAGGGCAGGCATATTTGGGAGCCAATGAGCTCGATCAAAGACGGGTTTATTGCTCTATTTGGCACGATATGCTCAAATTACATGTAGTAACGTCGTTAATTTGACTAACTAGCTAACGTTTGCCAGTACTGGCAGCTTTGGACCAGACGAGGCCGAAATGGACTCACCAGTCAGATAACGTTAAGACGTAACGTTAGCTGACCATCTTTGGCAGTAGCTAACTAACACCAATGATGGTCGATAAATGAAAATCGTTCACTCAGGCAGTTTACCATTGAAAAGTGTGTCTACGTAATGACCGGGGGTGGCTCACAGACACCAATCATGCGATAACTGCCTAGTCTACTTAAGTCATTGACTTCCATTGAAACCAGACTTAAAAAAAATATTCGTTCCACCTCTGGCTAACACTATTAGCGAACTATCACTGCAAGTTTGGCATATGTTAATAACCCATATGTCTTGCATTAGTGAACACCGCAGACAATACGAGACGGTAGGAAGTAAATAGATAGCTTGCTATTTAGGTAACGTTAGTAAATAAAGGCATAGTAGCATTCGCTAGCTACTAACGTTACTAGGCCGGTTTGTCTGGACCGCATTGCACATACATAGTTAGTGAACGTTACCTACTTAACTTACTAGCTAGTTACATTGTGCACGAATGGGAAAGACAACTAGGTCACTAAATACATTGTCATTGGATTAACGTACCTGCTTTACCGCTATTCCTGTGATTAATAATAGGCCGAAAAACTGACCTGTACGCGGAAACCAATTTAGAAACAAATCTGCGGCGACCAAGCTAGCCAGCTATTTTTTTTCTCTTCCGTCCAACAACAATTAAACACCGGTGGCGCTAACACGCGCAGTCGTGTGGTTGCAACACAGTCTCTCATTAACTATGTACAAATAAGCACAATGTTTTTTTATGTACTAATTAATAGAACACACTCATGACGCATCTCGCTCACAACTGTAACACCGAAGACCTCTGATGCCACGCCCATTCTGAATTCCTTTAAACTTGATGCGAGTTTGTGCTATTAGTACAAAAAAACATAACTGCTTATTTGGATGTAGCTAGCTATTTTACTGTTAGAACGCAAGGTTCGCCATCGGACCAGAATTGAGCCGTAATATAGCATTTTCTGTATTTCGAACTCTAAACTCTTCTTTTATTTCAACTAGTTACGCGTATTGGTTCACCTTGTAGACAAGTGATATTTATTCACTCTGGCCAACCGTATCTTGTATGCTAACGTTAGCTTTTTGGTTCAAAGTGAACATTTGGGGCTTTTTAGCTAGCTACTCGCTGTTATTAATTATGTAAAAAGACAATAATATCAATTGTTTAAGCACATGGCAATCATTGTTTTGTGAATTATTGAGTTATTTATTTCATGACTTAAAAGTGGCGGGCTGTGCGTGACGGACTGTGAAACTCAATCTCCCATGATTCCGTAGTCCCGGAATTTACTATCATCATTTGTACCGGAACTGATAGTGTTGTGTTCGTTGTTATTACACTTCAGTGGTTGTGTGGAATACTTCACCCAATTTAAAATAAGAAATTACTCTGCATATAATACATACCATATAATAAACATAATAAACTATTTTAATTAGATCTTTGGTGGTGTACTGTAGCTAGTTTATTTATTGCCTGTATGTGTCCCATATAACTGATTCCATAGTTACACTGGTGTCTGCACATTTAAAACTGTAAACTAAGTCTATTTTTTGCTGCCTGTATATCAATTGTGCAAATGTGAATATACAAATATAGTTCATAAATAATAATACCAGGACTGCTCACTCCTAATATTTGAGTGAATTAAAGCAGATCAATAACAAAAACATTTTAGTGTTAACTGTGGAGGCTTTTGCTTTTACACAATATAATGAAATCCCACAATAAGAAAATTCACCTATCCCCACAATAACAAATCCTTTTCCTTGTTGACTTAATTTTTATTTTACCTTTAATGACCCAATAAGGGTTAAAACAAAAATGTAAAATGTGGTTGGGAAACCCAGCACTAAAGAAACTCCAAGAGAGATGCCAAGAGCGAGATCTCCCTTGCGGGATTTCTTAACAGACTTATCAAGGCTAGGATCGTTACACTAGTCCCTCGGTTCACAAGACACAACCTGTGCTTCTCTAACAAATTATTCAGCTTTAACAGGACATGCTTTTGACCCTCATGCACTATCCTACCCTGCGCATCAGATTAGCAAATGGTAGGAGGGGGTATTGACCTGAGGTAGCCGTGAAGCCAGGTCGCTTGACCCTGAGGAAATCACACTACACACAACAACCCCAAAAGAGTAAGGGCCTCATCAAGGCTAGCGTCGTTCAACTGTCAGGCAGCATGACTACCTTGTTAGGACATTTCTAACTACTACTAAATGCTGTTGCAAAATACAAATGCTTTTTTTGCTGGCTCACTGGCTTTTATTTCAATGTGGTATTAAATACAAAGTAGTGATATAAAATGTTCAAATGCTCGGACCGATTGACTGTAACCTAAGCCTCTGTCTTGCAGGCATGAACTCTTAGGTATGTATTAAAAATAGATTCAAAATGTTATATCACTCCCAAAATAAGAGGAACCACAGCTACGGTACATTAAAACCACATAGTCATGGACTTGTAATTGAATTACATATGTATCTAATATAATGACCTACAGTTTATATCATAATTTGATGACATATATCTGTCAAAGTGGATTCCTATCTCGTCACCCAAAAAACTCAGTTATACTAATGCCTTTAAGTTACATTATATAAATAACACCATTTTTATTTAATAGTTTTCAGTACCAGTACCCATCCTCCTACAGTACCATGCTCCTGCACCTATCCCCACAAGATACAGGTACAGTATGCTAGAATGCCAAACATATGCCATGCCAAACTTTTAAAAAGTTAATACAGCCAAGCTATTCTTTTCATCAATTCTGTCATTACATTTTTATACTTAAAAAAAAAAATCTCCACAAGACTCCCTGATGCAGGACCTAGAGCTGGTGCTGGGGAGTTTCACAGGGCCAGGTTGTATGTAACCTCAAAAGTGACTTGGGCAGAGAGGCAGACCTTGTGTGCACAAAAGTGGGGAGAAAAGAGAGACAATGGTCGACAGCATGCTCTCTGTTGAAGGTACTGTATTGGGCCAGTGTCAGTTTGAAGGGTTTTATTGCCCCTTGTCCCCAAACAACCTTAATTCATCAGGATGATGAGGGGTCCCTTACATTCCAGGAGCAAGGTGTGTGATTATTTTTTAAGTGTTTCAACTTAAATCTGATAGCACCTCCTTCGACACCCACTTTTACGTCATGCTGCACAATTTTCAAATCATAAGTATCTACAGTCCAAATATAATTAACAATTTATTTGGGATTCTTTTGTGTTACATTTTGGTTTCTAGTTTGTCTTTTGCCCATGGCTATGCCACAGCAGTGTGTTTTCCCCACGCTCCCCAGCGCCCTGACAGTGACGAGTTGCAAGCAGTCATCCTGATTGGAATAAATGGTAGTATGTGGTTTTTAAGGACGTTACTTCTATTCACATGTTTTTAAAGAATGTAATTAATTACTTCCTAATAATTACTCCTGACTCAGGGCACTACAAACTGTCCCTTCCTGATATGAACTGCTCCGGGTGTCTGAGACATTGGAGAGTGGGGCTGGACGAACTTGTAAAGAGTGGCTTCTTGCCAGCCACCGTGACTCACCAGACCATCTTCACAGTTGACCTCTTCAAGTCCTTTGAAGACATAAAGGTGTTGGCTCCAAGATGCTCCCGTCATGCCTTTGTGGGAATGCTTGATGGAAGAACAAATCACTTTGGCATGGTAAGTGTGTGTATATACTAATCAAATTATACTTTTAATTAATTTGTGGTTAATTTTTGTTCCTAATATAAATATTGGCCCTTACTTATACCTCTGTATGTTGTGCATGCGATTAGAGTGGAAAGATATGTGGCGGCACATTCCAGAAGGCATTCCTCGAGTGGAAGTAGGGCGTTTGGAAATAACCAAGCTTTGTGGAAGCGATCTCCTCCATTGTCCTGCCTGCTCACAGGAGATGCATGCGATATCAGTGGATGGGAATTGTAAGCAATACCGCTTCCAGAATGCCTCAGGGTTTGTACTACCTTCTTATGTGTTGATGTTTTGTTCAGGGTATAATTATGCCTTCTTAAAGTGCATGCTGGTCGTCTTTTTGGTATGAAGTATATGTTTGCGGTGTTATATTGCAGTTGGTCTTCTTTTTAGAAGAACATTAATTGTCAAGTAGAAGGTCATTTCCCATTCAGAAAAATTGTGGAACGGTGACATTTCCTTCTTTATCCCAACTCCTCCGAGACATGCACACACACACACACACACACACACACACACACACACACACACACACACACACACACACACACACACACACACACAGGTTGGAGCAACACTGTCAGATGTCTGGGATATGAACCAGCAACCCCTCTCTAACTTCTAGGCCACCTGCCACCCCTTGGTGGTTTGGTTTGATGTAATCTTGCAGCCTAACTCTATTTGGTGCCGAGAATTACTTCTACGACGGTGTCTTCCTGGCGAAAGACATGTCCATAAAAAGACCAAGCATGTCATTTTTCTCTTACACAGTTTAATATAGCTTTAATGTCACCCAGTTTAGAACTTGTTTATTTTAAGTTCATCTCTGCACTACACTGTGACTTATTATGTTGTAGATGCCAGTCAAAGGAGTGTGTGGCACATCAGAGTGGACAGCGGCCAAAGAGACGTCAGGCAAATCATCTGCCAAAGTAGATGAGGAGGGCCTTGAGATAGTAGTTTGCCGACACAACGTTTTCCTCAAGGCCCCCAACATGTACAGAGGCGAGGTATATGCCTACTTAGTGTACTTGCAGAAGGACTTGTGTTCTTTTGGCACGGTGGGCTTCTTCTGCTGCAATGTTGCATGCAAATACTGGCCATATTTGCAGAACATTGTGCAGGCATGCCCAGACAATGCACTCTCTCCTCTGCATTATGCATGCAAAGGTGCATGAATGGTCTTGTGAGGTAATTGTTTTCTTTCAGGACTGTTTTTGTGTTATGCAGAAAGGATGTAGTAATGCCTTTTTAAATAGAATGAATACATTATTTAAAACATTTATTTGTTCATTAAGGCATTGTAGCTCAAATGGGGAGGCCGCAATTAGTCTCTGGCACCACAACCAGAGAGGAAGTCGAGCAGGACATCAATGACGCTGTGCTTCACGAGTGGGTTGCTGAGGTGCAGCAGTGGATGTTTCTCTCTCTCAATTTCAGAATTTGTCACATCTGCTCCTGCAACGCCCTCTACTGCTCATCCTGTGTCTCCTTGACCTGCCGACACTCCCCAAGTTCTCTCTCTCTCTCTCTCTCTCTCTCTCTCTCTCTCTCTCTCTCTCTCTCTCTCTCTCTCTCTCTCTCTCTCTCTCTCTCTCTCTCTCTCTCTCTCTCTCTCTCTCTCTCTCTCTCTCTCTCTCTCTGTGTGTGTGATTGTGTGATTGTGTGGGCGGAGACAGGTGTGCTGCAGTCAGAGCAGATCCCACCAACTGCCACCTGTTCCATAATCAACCCCTCTACAAATACTCAGCCCTGCTACTTCCACGCTGCCAGATCATAGTCTCTGCTCAGTCAGTCTACGGTTCTAGCCGTTTGTTACTATTCAGATCCTGCTATCCTGTTTTCCTTACCTGACACTGTTTTCCTCTCCGCTACAGTTCTGCCCGCTCTTACTCTGTCCTGGATTCCCCACTCTACTACTCCCTTGGATTCCCCTCTGGACCTTTTTACCCTGTCTCAACCCCTCTCGCTCCAGCCTCATCCCCCGCACCTGGTTTCCAGCAACCCACCCGAGCTTCCCCTGACCTGCACTCCATCTTCCCCCTGTGTTTCAATAAATACATTGGTTACTTCATCCCAGTCTCCTCGTCTGAGTCTGCTCTTGGGTTCCACTCCGCGAAACATAATTACATTGATGTCAGTGAAGTCATGTTTGTTATGTAATGTAAAACATTTCAGGAAACTGAGAAATTACGTGACCATGAACAACAGAAAATCTTGTGAGCCATAACTCTGCATGTCTTGTAAAATGTTCTAAATTATTTAACAACAAATTATTTCGAAATTTGTTGAATGCTTTGTACTCTCTTTGTACTCTCTTTGTTTGTGCCTCTAGTAGCTCTATAACTTATATAACTTATATATCATGTAATATATCTGATTATAAACTGGTTAGTTCGTGCACTGAATGTTGATTGGCTGATGGCCGTATACCACGGGTATGACAAAACGTTGGTAACCAATTTATAATAGCAATAAAGCACCTTGAGGGTTTGTGGTATATGGCCAATATACCATGGCTAAAGGGTGTATCCAGGCACTCACTCCCACAGCCACACCCACTCGATCCTTATTGCTTTAAGCTACAGTCCGTCTAATCACCCCTTATTATTCAGACGGTAACAAGAGGAGACATATTCTGAGAAATTGTTGAGGACAAGAAGACCTTGACAGCTGCCATTGTTCAACTTCACGAGAAGCAGGCAGAGTTTAGGCTCCCCACAGTGGATGAGCTGCTCAGTACTGACAACTTTGTGTGGCCATGGGAGAGACTTGGCAACAGTAAGTGAAAGATTGCAGAAGGTTTCTATCTACCTTCAGCGTAGGCTGCAATCATTGCTGTTGTTCTGTTATATACCTCTGTGAGTTTACATCTCAAAGGCAACAGCAATCTTGCCATCAAATGTTGGTGAACAGACTGCAGGAGGAAGAGAGGATCTTGGTGCAGGAGATGAAGAGGCACTGGGGAAGCCTACAAAGAGCAGCGGGATCTCTGTTCCTACAGCTGCAAGGTCAAAGTAAGTTGAGGTTTATACTAGTTTTGGACCAATTTTCTTTTCTTGCTATACAAATATCCTCTGCACTATTTTGTGTATTGGAATTGTAAATAATCTACGGCTTCACATGTGACTGTTAAGGCAATGCAGTGGAGTTGTCAGAGGGATGGAGGAATGGCCTTATCTGCCTCCTGAAGAGAAGATTGAGTGAACTGCCACAAGACCAATACAACAGGTGTAGTAGACCTTACAGTGTGTCACGGCTGATTTCCTCTTCTTCGTCTGAAGGCTGGCGGCTCTGGCGGATGCTGGCAGGCTGGCGGCTCTGGCGGCTCCTTGTGTAACAGTATAACTTTAGACCGTCCCCTCGCCCATACCCGGGCGTGAACCAGGGACCCTCTGCACACATCAACAACAATCACCCTCGAAGCATCGTTACCCATCGCTCTACAAAAGCCGCGGCCCTTGCAGAGCAAGGGGAACTACTACTTCAAGGTCTCAGAGCAAGTGACGTCACTGATTGAAACGCAATTTAGCGCGCACCGCTAACTAAGCTAGCCATTTCACATCCGTTACACTCACCTCCCTTTTGACCTCCTCCTTTGCCGCAGCAACCAGTGATCCGGGTCAACAGCATCAATGTAACAGTATAACTTTAGACCGTCCCCTCGCCCATACCCGGGCGCGAACCAGGGACCCTCTGCACACATCAACAACAATCACCCTCGAAGCATCGTTACCCATCGCTCTACAAAAGCCGTGGCCCTTGCAGAGCAAGGGGAACTACTACTTCAAGGTCTCAGAGCAAGTGACGTCACTGATTGAAACGCTATTTAGCGCACACCGCTAACTAAGCTAGCCGTTTCACATCCGTTACACTTGCAGGCTGGCGGCTCTGGCGGCTCCTTGCAGACTGGCGGCTCTGGACAGGCGGGGGACTCTAGCGGCTCTGGACAGGCGGGGGACTCTAGCGGCTCTGGACAGGCGGGGGACTCTAGCGGCTCTGGACAGGCGGGGGACTCTAGCGGCTCTGGACAGGCGGGGGACTCTAGCGGCTCTGGACAGGCGGGGGACTCTAGCGGCGCTGGACTGGCGAGGCGCACTGTAGGCCTGGTGCGTGGTGCCGGCGCTGGTGGTACTGGGCCGAGGACACGCACCTCAGGGCGAGTGCGGGGAGGAGGAACAGGGAGTACTGGGCTCTGGACACGCACAGGAAGCCTGGTGCGGGGGGCTGCCACCGGAGGGCTGCTGCGTGGAGGTGGCACTGGATAGACCGGACCGTGCACTGGAGCTCTTGAGCACCGAACCTGCCCAACCTTACCTGGTTGAATGCTCCCGGTTGCCCTGCCAGTGCGGCGAGGTGGAATAGCCCGCACTGGGCTGTGCAGGCGAACCGGGGACACCATGCGTAAGGCTGGTGCCATGTACGCCGGCCTAAGGAGACGCACTGGAGGCCCACTCTAGCCCGGTCGATACGAGGAGCTGGTATGTACCGCACCGGGCTATGCACCCGCACTGGGGACACCGTGCGCTCCACAGCATAACACGGTGCCTGCCCGGTCCCTCTCGCTCTCCGGTAAGCACAGGAAGTTGGCTCAGGTCTCCTACCTGGCTTCGCCATACTTCCTGTGTGCCCTCCCCAATACATTTTTGGGGCTGACTCTCGGGCTTCCAGCCCTGCTTCCGTGCTGCCTCCTCAAACCGCCGCCTCTCCGCTTTGGCTGCCTCCAGCTCTGCCTTGGGGCGGAGATATTCCCCCGGCTGCATCCAGGGTCCATCACCATCCAGTATCTCCTCCCAAGTCCAATAGTCCTGATTACGCTGCTCCTCCTGCCGCTGCCTGTCACCACGCTGCTTGGTCCTGTACTGGTGGGTGATTCTGTCACGGCTAATATCCTCCTCTTCGTCTGAAGAGGAGGTGTAGCAGGGATCGGACCAAAATGCAGCGTAGTTCGCTTTCAACATGTTTAATGAAAGACGATAACGTGAACACTACACAAATACAAAATAACAAACGTGGCAAAACCGAAACAGTCCTATCTGGTGCAGAGAACACAAAGACAGGAAACAATCACCCACAAAGTACCCACAGAATATGGCTGCCTAAATATGGTTCCCAATCAGAGACAACGATAGACAGCTGCCTCTAATTGAGAACCAATCTAGGCAACCATAGACATACAAAATACCTAGAAAGGAGACAGCCCCATAAACATACAAAACCCCTAGACAAGACAGAAAACACATACATCACCCATGTCACACCCTGACCTAACCAAAATAACAAGGAAAACAAAGAATACTAAGGTCAGGGTGTGACACAGTGAAATGCTTACTTACAAGCCCTTAACAAACAATGCTTTTAAGAAGTTGAGAAAAACAGAGTGTTAAGTAAAAATAGATAAGTAGAAAATAGAAAATAAAAGTAACAAACAATTAAACAGCAGCAGTAAAATAACAAGCTAGGCTATATACAGGGGGTACCGGTACAGAGTCAATGTGCGGGGGCACCGATTAGTTGAGGTAATATGTAGGTAGAGTTAAAGTGATTATGCATAGATTATAAACAGAGAGTAGCAGAAGCGTAAAAGAGGGGTCTGGGTAGCCCTTTGATGAACTCTTCAGGAGTCTTATGGCTTAGGGGTAGAAGCTGTTAAGAAGCCATTTGGACCTCGACTTGGAGCTCCGGTACCGCTTGCCGTGCGGTAGCAGAGAGAACAGTCTATGACTAGGGGGAATGGAGTCTTCAACAATTTTTAGGGCCTTCCTCTGACACCGCCTGTTATAGAGGTCCTGGATGGCAGAAAGCTTGGCCGCAAAATTGTTAGTGCTGTTTTTCTGTTTGACTTTAAATCAGTTAACGGTGTGTCAATTAAAATCTTATATTGAGTAAAATGTCATGTAGGCCAACGTAGCAGAATTAGGTAGGGCTTCTGTTACTTTCCCCAGATGAAATTGCATGCTTTTGTCAGACAGTCAAAATACAAGCAAGGTGAAACAAGGATGAAGACCAATTATCTGCCTTACGTGCATTCTTTCTGTAGGCTACCACTGCATCATTTTGACATGTGTCATGATTTGCGACAGGTGCATTTATCCGCTTGGGTTCTGTGGGCTACTTAACAGAGGGATGTATTTTCTGAAAGCTAAATCATGGCAAAGCTGCTCTGTTTGGATAGGCGGTGAGAATTCAGTGCATAATTGTCTTGCTTATCAGAAATATGCCCTGAAGAAGACAATGGGAATAGAAGGGCGGTTCTGGCCATATAAAGGGTGTAGAATGTTTAAATACACTGCTCAAAAAAATAAAGGGAACACTAAAATAACACATCCTAGATCTGAATGAATGAAATATTCTTATTAAATACTTTTTTCTTTACATAGTTGAATGTGCTGACAACAAAGTCACACAAAAATGATCAATGGAAATTAAATTTATCAACCCATGGAGGTCTGGATTTGGAGTCACACTCAAAATTAAAGTGGAAAACCACACTACAGGCCGATCCAACTTTGATGTAATGTCCTTAAAACAAGTCAAAATGAGGCTCAGTATTTTGTGTGGCCTCCACTTGCCTGTATGACCTCCTTACAACGCCTGGGCATGCTCCTGATGAGGTGGCGGATGGTCTTCTGAGGGATCTCCTTCCAGACCTGGACTAAAGCATCCGCCAACTCCTGGACAGTCTGTGGTGCAACGTGGCGTTGGTGGATGGAGCGAGACATGATGTCCCAAATGTGCTCAATTGGATTCAGGTCTGGGGAGCGGGCAGGCCAGTCCATAGCATTAATGCCTTCCTCTTGCAGGAACTGCAGGAACTGCTGACACACTCCAGCCACATGTCTTGCATTAGGAGGAACCCAGGGCCAACCGCACCAGCATATGGTCTCACAAGGGGTCTGAGAATCTCATCTCGGTACCTAATGGCAGTCAGGCTACCTCTGGCGAGCACATGGAGGGCTGTGCAGCCCCCCAAAGAAATGCCACCCCACACCATGACTGACCCACCGCCAAACCGGTCATGCTGGAGGATGTTGCAGGCAGCAGAACGTCCTCCACGGCATCTCCAGACTCTGTCACGTCTGTCACATGCTCAGTGTGAACCTGCTTTCATTTGTGAAGAGCACAGGGCGCCAGTGGCGAATTTGCCAATCTTGGTGTTCTCTGGCTAATGCCAAACGTCCTGCACGGTTTTGGGCTGTAAGCACAACCCCCACCTGTGGATGTCGGGCCCTCATACCACCCTCATGGAGTCTGTTTCTGACCGTTTGAGCAGACACATGCACATTTGTGGCCTGCTGGAGGTCATTTTGCAGGGCTCTGGCAGTGCTCCTCCTTGCACAAAGGCGGAACCACTCCTTTATTGGGGGCGTCTTGCTAATTGCCTATAATTTCCACCTGTTGTCTATTCCATTTGCACAACAGCATGTGAAATGTATTGTCAATCCGTGTTGCTTCCTAAGTGGACAGTTTGATTTCACAGAAGTGTGATTGACTTGGAGTTACATTGTGTTGTTTAAGTGTTCCCTTTATTTTTTTGAGCAGTGTAGTATATTTTCAAGGTTCTCAAGGCTCCAACCGTTTTTTATAAGCATTTACATACATACACTTGTTTTCTGCCATGAAGCTCTATACACCACTAGGAAACGTTATATTTTAACAAGCCATGTCTGGTCATGGAATCCCCCCCAAAATGTTGTTTTGTTTTTTGTAGCTCAGACTTGTGGCTTGGCATAAAATATATTTGGGATGAATCAAACATATTTGTGAAATCTCATACCCCAGCTGGCTATGGGGTGCTTTGTAGCGCCCCCAAAGGTGCAATTTATCCAAACTTTAATGATTTGTAAGTCAAGAACAGATGAACATATCCAAACATTATTTGACATGAAGGTTTACTAAGGACCCTAATGAAATTATGAGGCTCCAATATTTCAAGCTTAAATATTAATGACTGAAAAACACATTTTAAAAAGTGCCCCAGTTCAAACATTGAGTTGGTATGTGCTGATACAGCATTATGTAGATTTTAATGGAGGTACATATGAATTTGCACGCATATTAGAATGATATTGGCATAGATATTAAAAAGCATCCGGTTAGGATTAGAAAAATAAACTACAAAATGGCGGAATATTTGTAGTTCAGAACTTATCTGGTTTAGGGAAGAAAATGTGTCATTGTTTTTCCATAAATTATTTAATAAAGAGCCGATATTGCATAAGAAAAAGTCAACGTCATTCAAATTAAAGACAGACGCAGCTACAATAATTTATGAATACTATCAAAAAGTAATAATGCAAATGTGACAGGATCACGATACAAAGGAAGTATCAACGTCACCTGACGTCACCGAGCCGGAAGAACAAAAGCAGTGACCCAAACCATAAATACAACCCAGGCTGCGGTCCAAACACTTAAAAGACACACCCTATCCCCTCAGCCCTCAAATTAAGTGGACACTTCTGATGACGTATCATAACGTCTGACGAGTATACACTTGTAGGGCTGGGGGCTCGGGAGCAAGGAATGATTTTTAAATGGACCACCCTTGGCCGGAAATTCATCACTCGTTCATCCCGTGATGATTGTGGCTGCGGTCTAAACACTTAAAAGACACACCCTCGTCCACTTACCCTCACCTTATGCCCTTGGGGGAATCCCTGCCTTCATTTTGGAGGGTGGTCCAAATGATTAGCCAAGCATCGGATGTTTGCAACATAAGCCCCTCAGCCTTCGTTTTCAGTTGGCTTTGCGAGTGCACAATTATGTTCACTGAAACTCCCCATAATTCAATTTGCGACAATTGTACATCCGCTAAGAAAAGTCTGCAAAAACTTAAAAACAACATCAATGGAGAAGTCAAAATACAGGTGGAAGTAAAAATGAATGGGGGACTAGGAGATATCTAGGAGATATAAGAAAGCTCAGGAAATCTATATTTTTTGGACACATTTAATCCCTTATTTTTGTTGGCACAAAATTGCCTCCATACTTCCAATTTATATATATTTTTTAACCCCTTTTTCTCCTCAATTGGTAGTTACAGTCCTGTTCCATCACTGCAACTCCCATATGGACTCAGGAGAGGCGAAGGTCGAGAGCTGTGCGTCCTCTGAAACACAACCGAGCCAAGCCGCACTGTTTCTTGACACAACGGCCGCTTAACCCGGAAGCCAGCCACACGCAGCGTGCATTGCGCCCGGTCCGCCACAGGAGTCTCTAGTGCGCGATGGGATAGGAACATCCCTGCCGGCCATACCTTCCCCTAACCCGGACGACGCTTGGCCAATTGTGTGCTGCCTCATGGGTCTCCCAGCTGCGACAGAGCCTGGACTCAAACAAGGTTCTCTAGTGGCACAGCTAGCACTGCGATGCAGTGCCTTAGACAACTGAGCCACTCGGGAGGCCCATTCTTCCATTTGTGTTTATGGGTTACCTTTAGAGGAGTCCTGTGACACTTGTGGGGGTTGTAGAGAAAACAGAGAACACCATCGTGTTCGTGAGAGTCTCCCGTTTCCATAGAGTGGTCATAAAAGTTAGCATGGTCACAAACCGTTTGGATGCTACAGACGTGAGAAGACCGATTTCCGGGATGTCTCATGGTCAGATAAACATCGCTGTAGCACCGCAGATGCAAAAAGCCGACATGTGGTGGATTGCGATGCAGCCCGTGCAAAAAACTCAATATCTCTAGTTTAAACGGATACATTTTGATGTTGCGTCAATATACTCTTAATTAATGTGGTGTATCTTCAGCCATAGTGTAAATCTAAAGATAGATTTCTCAGGTGCTTGGTTAAGTGAACAGTTAGAAAACCCAACTATTATGCTCTCTTAAAGGTGTACTTCTATCCTGAACGTCATTGTAAATAATAGATCCGTTTCATTTAATGTGTACGTACAGGACTAAAGTCTACATCCAAGACTAAAGTCTTCTCTATCTAGACTAAAAAGGGGCAGCTTTTTACCGTTTTTCATTTCACCACTAGCTGCTAATGTAGCATTAGCATGTGTGATCTTCTTGACAAGTAAGATATGTGTGTGAACATAGAGATGTGTTCTATTGAATTATATGATTGTGAGGTACTCTCTTCTCATTTCTTAAACCTCTACGGGATTGGTGTCCCCCCGGCGGGACGGTTGAGCTAAAGTGCGCTAATGTGGTTGGCATGACGTTGTAAGTAACAAGACAATTTCCCAGGACATAGACATGTCTTACATGAGCAGAAAGCGATTTTTTGGTAATCTAACTGCACTATCCAATTTACAGAAGCTATTACAGTGAAGAAATACCATGCTATTATTTGAGGAGAGTGCACAACAACAAAAAACTTTTGTCACAGTAACTGGTTTGATACATTCACCTCTGAAGGTAAATAATGTACTTACATTCAGTAATCTTGCTCTGATTTGTCATCCTGAGGGTCCCAGAGATAAAATGTAGAATAGTTTTGTTAGATAAAATCTTTGTTTATATTCAAATGTAGGAACTGGGTTCTACAGTTTGAACTCCTGCTGTGTCTGCCCCCCCCCCTACCCCTCCACCCATCCTGATGTGTGAAGGTTAGTGTCTTTTCTTGTCTGTAGGGAAGCTAATTATCCATAATTCCTGGAAGTGTGTCAACTTAAATGTTGTATTACCATATCATTTTTGTATGTTCTCTATAGTTATGTACTTGAACATGTATCAATTGAACAAATCGGCACATTTGGGCAGACTTGATACAACATTTTGAACAGTAATGCAATTGTTCGTTGGATCAGTTTAAAACTTTGCACATACACTGCTGCCATCTAGTGGTCAAAATCTAAATTGTGCCAAGACTCCTACGTTTTATAATGGCCTTTCTCTTGCATTTCAAAGATTCTTGAACAAAAAATAAAATACAAATGTTTTTCTATTGTATTATGTTTTTTCTTTGTATGTTTTTTCTTTGTATTATCTTTTACCAGATCTAATGTGTTATATTTTCCTACATTAATTTCACATTTCCATAAACTTCAAAGTGTTTGCTTTCAAATGGTATCAAGAATATGCATATCCTTGCTTCAGTTCCTGAGCTACAGGCAGTTAGATTTGGGTATGTCATTTTAGGCGAAAATTGAAAAAAAGGGTCTGATCTTTAAGAGGTTTTAACTGTCTCATGCAGGCTACAGCTGAAGGCTACACTAAATAAAATATGAGTGAACTGAATGAAGGTTATTTACAGTATGAGAGTGGCTGATGTAACTTAAAGAAATCACTATGATGAATTTAAGGAAAATGGTTTTCTAATACTATTTATGAGTATTTCTGTCACGTATACTCCCTCTCCGGCCTCTAGGTCATCAGGCTGCTGATTATCCCGCACACCTGTCACCATCGTCTCGCGTACCTGCGCCTCACCATTATCTTCCCTATATCTGTCACTCCCCTTGGTTCTTTCCTTAGGTGTTATTGGCTCTGTTTTCATGTCGGTGCGTTGTTTGTGTTTCGTGTTCATTGTTTCTTTTATTAAACCACTCACTCCCCGAACTTGCTTCCTGACTCTCAGCACACTCGTTACAGAATAACACCTCAACTAAGGGAAGCATCAAGGACTTTTTTTATTTTATTCTTTGTGTCAGAGTAATGACGTCTGGTCCGGGAACTGCTACAGGCTCTCATGCTTCAGCCGGATCGCCAGGCCCCCCTGCCTCAGCCGGCTAGTCTGGTTTTCATGCCTTAGCCGGATCGCCAGGCTCCCCTGCCTCAACTGATCTGTCAAGTTCCCGTGCCCCAGCTGACTCGACAGGTTCCCGTACCTCCGCTGGCGTGACAGGTTCTCGCGCATCAGCAAGTGTGACCGGTCCGCTCCTGAGCCCCGGGTTCGTCTCCTTTGACTGCGTCCTGCGACTGGAACCGCGCGTCGAGGAGGGGGTACTGTCACGTATACTCCCTCTCAGGCCTCTAGGTCATCAGGCTGCTGATTATCCCGCACACCTGTCACCTGCACCTCATGACACTCAGCTGGACTCCATCACCTACTTCCCTATATCTGTCCCTCCCCTTGGTTCTTTCCTCAGGTGTTATTAACTCTGTTTTCATATCGGTGCGTTGTTTGTGTTTTGTGTTCATTGTTTCTTTTATTTAAAAAAAAACACTCACTCCCTGAACTTGCTTCCCGACTCTCAGCACACTCGTTACAATTTCAACAATAACATAGCATACAAAGCATCCAATGACACACGTCATGCTTGGATATTACACTTTAAATATATGTATGCATGTACAGTATACAAAAATACAAGTACTGCTCTTCTGTGTAACCTGCTTTTTATTAATATACGGCTGCTGCCCTCTTATTACGAACGGACAGGATATGGTGGCTCAGAGCCTTGATAATCTTGTCCAGGCGAGGTTTGGGCATGACTTGGCAGTGGAACCAATAATCATACCAGGCCCCAGACTGGCTCAGTGGGCAACAATACATTGCATCAGTGGTGATCAGGTGGCTTCCAACGTGCTTGGATACATAGAGCTTGTAGTCCCGCAGGGGGCAGCGATCTGGATCATCGGCCAGGCCGTGCATCCGTACGGGCCACTGGTCTGGGAAATTAGTATTGTTCCACTCCAGGTATTCCAGTTTTCCCCCATCGCCTGACCATAGCTGGGTCTCCGTGGTCATGTGGAAGTTAGAGATATGCCCGAGCCAGACTCCCTGAAGGTAGAACTTCCCAAAGGCTTTGAGATTGTTGAGCAGGACCAAGTTGAGCAGCCTGTCCGGTGTGGCTCTAGACAGGAACCTTGCCTGCCTTAGTGTCGCCTCCTCTTCTCTCCTCAAGCTCTGGATCACCCGGATGGCTCTGTCCCACTCCCTCTGCTTCAAGTGCTGACAGCAGTTATTCAGTTCCCTAATGGTGTTCGTGAACTCATCTGACTTCCAGATACTGAAGCTGCACCCTTGGTTCTGTAGATCACGATCCAGCATAAGGGGGCGTAAGTTGTAAGGGTGTTCCTGCTCAGGAACTCCTCCCACACGTACTGGAAAAAGGGGACCAATAACCTGTCTAGGTCGGCGATAGAAAGGCTACCCCTGGCAACGGGCCCCTGGATGGTATTGAGAGTTTAGTCGTGGGACAAAGCTCATGATATTGCCCAGGTTGGGATTCACTTTATTTGGTCCGCCTGAAGAAAACATAGACAAATAACAATCACACATTACATACCTTGCCCACATACCATTTATATTGAAAGTAATATTCATTGTGAGTAACTATAACCTACACAATTATAAACTCAGCAAAAAAAGGAATGTCCCTTTTTCAGGACCCTGTCTTTCGAAGATAATTCGTAAAAATCCAAATAACTTCACAGATATTCATTGTAAAGGGTTTAAACACTGTTTCCCATGCTTGTTCAATGAACCATAAACAATTGATGAACATGCACCTGTGGGATGGTCGTTAAGACACTAACAGCTTACAGACGGTAGGCAATTAAGGTCACAGTTATGAAAACTTAGGACACTAAAGAGGCCTTTCTTCTGACTCTGAAAAACACCAAAAGAAAGATGCCCAGGGTCCCTGCTCATCTGCGTGAACGTGCCTTAGGCATGCTGCAAGGAGGCATGAGGACTGCAGATGTGGCCAGGGCAATAAATTGTGATATCCGTACTGTGAGACGTCTAAGACAGCGCTACAGGGAGACAGGATGGACAGCTAACCGTCCTCGCAGTGGCAGACCACGTGTAACAACACCTGCACAGGATTGGTACATCCGAACATCACACCTGCGGGAAAGGTACCGGATGGCAACAACACCTGCCCGAGTTACACCAGGAATGCACAATCCCTCCATCAGTGCTCAGACTGTCCGCAATAGGCTGAGAGAGGCTGGACTGAGGGCTTGTAGGCCTGTTGTAGTAAGGCAGGTCCTCACCAGACATCACCGGCAACAACGTCGCCTAAAGGCACAAACCCACCGTCGTTGGACTAGACAGGACTGGCAAAAAGTGCTCTTCACTGACAAGTCGCGGTTTTGTCTCACCAGGGGTGATGGTCGGATTCGTGTTTATTGTCGAAGGAATGAGCGTTACACCGAGGCCTGTACTCTGGAGCGGGATCGATTTGGAGGTGGAGGGTCCGTCATGGTCTGGGGCGGTGTGTCACAACATCATCAGACTGAGCTTGTTATCATTGCAGGCAATCTCAACGCTGTGCGTTACAGGGAAGACATCCTCCTACCTCATGAGGTACCCTTCCTGCAGGCTCATCCTAACATGACCCTCCAGCATGACAATTCCACCAGCCATACTGCTCGTTCTGTGCGTGATTTCCTGCAAGACAGGAATGTCAGTGCTCTGTCATGGCCAGTGAAGAGCCCGGATCTCAATCCCATTGAGCACATCTGGGACCTGTTGGATCGGAGGGTGAGGGTTAGGGCCATTCCCCCCAGAAATGTCTGAGAACTTGCAGGTGCCTTGGTGGAAGAGTGGGGTAACATCTCACAGCAGGAACTGGCAAATCTGGTGAAGTCTATGAGGAAGAGATGCACTGCAGTACTTAATACAGCTGTTGGCCACACCAGATACTGACTGTTACTTTTGATTTTGTTCAGGGACACATTATTCAATTTCTGTTAGTCACATGTCTGTGGAACTTGTTCAGTTTATGCCTCAGTTGTTGAATCTTGTTATGTTCATACAAATATTTACACATGTTAAGTTTGGAGAAAATAAACGCAGTTGACAGTGAGAGGACGTTTCTTTTTTTGCTGAGTTTACTATTACCATGTTATTTATAACCAATTTATTCTGTGCTGCACTGTGAAGTGCTACACACATACACATATAATTGCTGTAACCTCTGGACAAAGCAGGTGCAGAAGTAATTCTGCCCAATAATAATGTAGAAAATAATTTCTGCAGCAGATATAGTATGCTCACTTTTCTCTGCTAGTTTCTTGGGTATTGCCTTCACTTTGCATTTATCAGAAGCAGGGTGCACTGCCTGCAGGGAGGACAGCACTACCGGAGCACTGCCTGCGGGGTTCACCCTGGCCCTGGAAAAGGGGCTTGGGTTTAGAAGGGGACGGGGCACCCTATCCACCTTTAGAGGTCGACCACTTCTTATCTTCTGGGGTCGCACTCAATGTCTGAAAGGGCAGTGTTCAGGAGACAGGTGATGTAAAGAATAGTCCATTAGGACTGCCCTCCTCTCAATGGTTTGACTCCTTGTTCTTATGCTCCTGCTCCACCCAAACTTCCATGTGGATATTGCCTTTGGGGTCCTCTTGAACAATCCTCCTAGAAAACAAAAGGTTGTTTCACCGCTCTCTGCTGCTTGGGCTTCCTGCCTTTGTTTCCAGTCAAGGCCTCTTCTGGCTTTCTCACTGGGGCATCTCCTCCTTCTCTTGACACACAGGTCACAAGGCTGCAGTGGCTAACGTCGGATTCATCCCCAGTTTCATTCATGATAGTCCCCATGAATGGTGCATAATCAATCTCCCCTTCCTCCTCCTCTTCTGAGGATAGGCGTTGTATCATTTCCCTCTGGTTCCTATGACCCACATCCTCCTCTCTTCCTCCTCAACTTTCACCTCTGTGGCAAGTGTGAATTCCCAATAGTAGCCATGGCCATCCTCACATCTCCAATTAATTTTGTGTGAGAGCTTGTGGGGACAGTGGGAGCCATGGCAGTGAGCCCAGGTGATTAATTTGCTCAGACGTTCAAGCATTGCACTTGCTTAGACATGGCAGATGGGACATTTTAAATATATGGTTTTTATAAAAAGACAAATTTAAGCTTTGAGTGTCTGAAAACCAGTGACAGTTTTATAAACTATTTGAACTGGCCAAATAGTCCTCTCAGGATCTGTTGGTTTTCAAAGTCTCCTCAGATAACTGGGGAAAATACACAGATTATACAAAAGATTAAGAACACCTGTTCTTTCCATGACACAGACTGATCAGGTGAATCCAGGTGAAAGCTATGATCCATTATTGATGTCACTAATTAAATACACTTCAATCAGTGTAGATGAAGGGGAAACAACTGTGGGAAGCATTGGAGACAACAAGGGCCAGCATCCCTGTAGAACCCTTTCGACAACCTTGTAGAGTCCATGCCCCGTCCTTTTGAGCTTGTTCTGAAGGCAAAGGGTGCAACTCAATATGAGGAAGGTGTTCCTAATGTTTGGTATACTCAGTGTACATTATAGCCGAGCAAAATTAACCTTAGTCTGAAAACTCAAACTAGTCTATAGTGTAGCTGTATAGAAGAGAAAATGTAGCTTAAATGCAAAATAGATCAGTGGAAAACACTTCAATTTCTCCTAATGCCCTTTACAATAGAGTGGTAATTCAAATCAATGACCAAACGTATTCTCGCATTTAAAACACAATTCTAGCCTATGCAATGTTGAGCATGAGTTGGTGCTCTTGCTTTTGAAACATCAACAAGCAATCATAGAACATTGTGACAACACTCTACGTTGAATGTCATTGCATACAATCTGTCATTGGAATGAGAATTTTAGAACACTCAAATAAACAGAAAAGTATGGAACGTTTTCACCACGCAACAATGCATCAGTTAACCACATGGTGTCGCTCACGCTTAGTGTATATAAAAAGAGCAGTCCACATGAACCTGAACCTGTCTCAAAATTAAGTCAATCGACATGACAAAAATGTGTGCGACTGCCATAATAACACACTACATTACCAAAGGTATGTGGACACCTGCTCGTCCAACATCTCATTCCAAAATCATGAGCATAATAAGGGAGTTGGTCCACCTTTGCTGCTATAACAGCCTCAACTCGTCTGAGAAGGCTTTCCACTAGATGTTGGAGCATTTCTGTGTGGACTTGCTTCCATTCAGCCACAAGAGCATTAGTGAGGTCGGGCACTGATGTTGGGCAATTAGGCCTGGCTCGCAGTCGACGTTCCAATTCATCCCAAAGGTGTTTGATAGGGTTGAGGTCAGGGCTCTGTGCAGGCCAGTCAAGTTCTGCAACACGATCTCAACAAACTATTTCTCTATGGACCTCACTTTGGGCACGGGGCATTGTCATGCTGAAACAGGAAAGGGCCTTCCCCAAACTGTTACCACAAAGTTGGAGGCACAGAATCGTCAAGAATGTAATTTTATGTTGTAGTGTTAAGATTTCCCTTCACTGGAACTAAGGGGCCTAGCCCGAACCATGAAAAACAGCCCTAGACCATTATTCCTCCACCAAACCTTACAGTTGGCACTATCCTTTGGGGCAGGTAGCTTTCTTCTGGCATCCGCCAAACCCAGATTCATCAGTCGGATATGGTGAAATGTGATTCATCACTCCAAAGAACGGGTTTCCACTGCTCCAGAGTCTAATGGTGGCGAGCTTTACACCACTCCAGGCGACACTTGGCATTGCGCATGGTGATATTAGGCTTGCTCCCAGGCGAACTGTTCTTGTGCTGATGTTGCTTCCAGAGGCAGTTTAGAACTCGGTAATGAGTGTTGCAACCGAGGACAGACGATTTTTACACGCTACGCGCTTCAGCACTCGGCGGTCCCGTTCTGTGAGCTTGTGTGGCCTACCTCTTCGTAGCTGAGCAGTTGTTGCTCCTAGATGTTTCCACTTCACAATAACAGCCGCTCTAGCAGGGCAGAAATTTGACAAACTGACTTGTTGGAAAGGTGGCATCCTATGAAGGTGCCACTTTGAAAGTCACTGAGTTCTTCAGTAAGGCTATTCTACTGACAATGTTTGTGTATGGAGATTGCATGGCTTTGTGCTCAATATTATACACCTGTCAGCAATGGGTGTGGCTGAAATAGCTGAATCGACTAATTTGAAGGGGTGTCCACATACATTTGTATATATTGTGTATAATAACCTGCACATGCTAAACATTACAGATGGAATCAGCCATGATTTGGATGCAATGTAATTTCTCAAATTTACTGCAGCTTATTTCCATCAAAAAAGATCAAGCCTAAAGCCTATGTTACTTGTATGTTACTTGAATGTGGACAGATTAAAACATTATCAAGAGTAATTTAATATCACAAAACTAATATAAATATGTGTTGAAATGCCATAAATATCCTTTATTTGTTGTACTCATCAGGTAACCTAATAACAGCTGTCATGTAGGACTATAGGCCCATGTTGAACTATGTTTGCATTGGTTGGCTATAAATGGAAGCTACTATGATGTCTTAGTGTATTCTTACTCGTATGTATTATTTCAAACTATTAGGTAAGGGTACATTACCTATATACAAAACATTATTTAGAACTTTTAAGAATGAATACAGCCTAATTGTTCATATATTCCCCTTCAGTGCATGACTCCCAAGCCCAGAGAGACATACATACCTGTGGCCTAATGTATTTTGGCTGTGTAATGATGAGTGCTGTAGGCTAAGCCTAGAGAGACAATGGGCTTCAGTCTGGTCGATGTGGGCCCCATCAATTATTAATCTATGGGCAGGTGTGTCACCTGCACCCAAACAGAAAAGTAATTTCCTGAAAGGGAGCATGTGAGGTAATTATTTATGGTGTGTTACCTGATACAGAAAGATCCTTGTGATATACTGAGTCCAGGAGCTTCAACTGCATATTTGCTCCATTCAGATTACGTTTATTTCATTCTCGCAGTATTTGTTTAATGTGAATATACATAGAGGCAAATCTGCTGTAGTGTAGCCTAGCCATTTTGCATCAAATTGCTCTCAAACCATCTCCATATGTTGTCTTATTGTTTTTTTTAATGAAGGGTAGAGGAATTTTGCTATTTTTTCAGGATGTTGCCATAGCAGTGAGGAGGAGTCTTGGGACCAGGTGGTACAGGAGGCTCGATCTCCCTCTGTCTCACTCCAGAAGCTTTCCCACATCAAAGGAGTCCCATAACCTTTGATGCCAGACAAGGTTGAAATTCGAACGACAGCAATCCGACTAGATAAGGGTCTGATTAGGCAGCTGTTACGGAACAGAGGGTATGCCACTGACACGGCAAAGAGAAGTAAGGGTTTCAATGTATACAATCTATTCCATACTGTTTTTGTCTTCCCAGTACATCTCCTATATTTGTCAAGGCCATGCTCACGGATTTAGGCCATCTTGTGAAACAATAATTTGTTTTACTGTGCCCATAGGCCCGAAGCTGAATCTGGTTCTTGGAAATCGTAGCAACGCATTTGGATAAATTGTCAAAAATGATCTGCATATTTGATAGCGTCTTTGCCCTTAATTTGTTCTTTAGACCAATGAAGAACAATGTATTGCCTATTTTCCTTTACAGTCGTCCACGAACTTACTGTGTTGGAAGCACAGGTTCAGCCATGCAATAACAGGATATGCCATTCTTTCAACACAAATGTAGACATTTGTATCACAAATTCATTCTGCATTTTAAAAAAATATGAAAATAACAATATTTTCATGGTCACGCGGATTTAATTTGCGACTCACAATTGACCATTTACAATCAAAGTCCATGGCCAACTTCTTTAAGACCGCCCTTCTCTAGCAACTCTCGTCTTGTCCTATCAGCACCCACTTCTCGTCTCAGACGCCCACAATTGTTCTGTTCTCCCCAATCGTTGGGTTTTACTAGGCTAATCACATTTCGCTTCTCTGTTCTCCGCCATTTTGTAAGAGTATAAGAAAAATCAGCCAGGCTACAGACTTGTTGGTCTAACTTGTGTAGCTAGTTCCGTGTTGTGCAATGGACGGGTAAGTTCAAGGAAGAAGTTATGCTCTCGAGAAAAGAGCAACAAACTAACATGCTTTATTAAATATATCCTGTAACGAAAATGCGCTAGTTAACCTAGTATTGTGTTATTGTATTTTGGTTGCGATGGAAACATGGTAAAGCTTATTTGCTGTGCATCCGTGAGAAACTCCGAGATGCTTAACGTCGTTAACGTTAGTTACCAACCAACATGGTTGCTTTGGCGTTGTAGTTAACACTAGCAGGCTTCCTTTTTTGTTGTTTTTGTCTAGACTAAATTGCTCTTTGGCTAATAAAAAGCAAGATGACGCATTTTGAGTGGACTAGCTAGCTTTTCTGTGGTATGGATGCTAGCTTGGCTAAGGCACTAGTTCTAGCCACTGAACATTGGAACCACCTGTGGCAGTACGGCGTTGGATTAGTGTGTGTTGCAAGAATGTTTGCCAGGATATTGTATTGTAGATGGTCCTATCTACCTACCGTATTGTCTAGCTTTGCTGACTGTTAAACTATAGCTTTTTACTTAGTTTTAGAAGTAGTTCCATGACGTTACTAACGTGGCTATCCAACCATGCGTGTTGTACACAAGTAACATTTCTGCTGCAGACGTTCAGAGATGGACAACACTTGAGCATTTAGAAATGTTGTTAATATTGCTATAGAGATCATTATGCTTGAAATTCAGAGTAAACAGTTAAAATATAATATTATTGGCTTGTTTTTAACCCCACATTTCTTCCAGCCGTCTAGAGACTGATTTGTATCCTATGGGATCTACTTACGTCACTGAACTAGAGTAAGTTCTTATTTTCATATACATTTTTAAATGCAAGGTACCAGTTCATTAGTTGTGAATATCGGATAATAAACATGATTTTTAGACTCATTTTCATATCACCTAGATTTTTTTGTTGTATGTTGGAATCAATTTTTACGTCTAATTCATGTAGCACTGTGAGATGCCCGTTGATGCTAAGTAACCTCCATAATGGTGGTGATCAGGTTTCTCAGCATGCAATGACTTGGTGTGAGAATTGAGGGAGTGATTTGAGCTGTTGCATTGTCTTGCTTATCCCCCCCTTGCAGTCAATGTAGCCTTTATTTGTGTACTTTGTATCAAGTTTACTCTGAAAGCATATAATCCTAAAAGATGGCATTTAGTTAGATTTTTCAGTAGATTCCAATGTGTAAAGGAAGCATTTCGCATTTTTTTGTTGTAAAATTGTCATGTGTAAGCTTAGAAACCACAAGGAATTTGTCATGGCTGCAGATATTTGGCTTATGGGAGTTTGAGGGGCATATTTGCCACAAAAGACCGTTTTGCATATGTGTATTCCTTTTGTCCTAAAGAACGGCACATACTTATGTTACTGCGGTTTTCAGCCACTGGTCAAATTATTTATATTGATCAGTGGTTGATAATTCTAATTGAGAAAGGGTGGTAGATGGGAGGAAGGCTTGAGAGAGCTTTTGGGCTGAGTTTCCTGGCTGTCTCACATGAGAAACAGGATGTGGAGGTTAATCTTCAACCGAGTGTCCGCCAAATACCACTCATTTTTCATGGGCAAAGCTGTGGGAAAGGGAACTGTTTGCTCTTTCCACCTTTAACATTAGGGGGTATCAAGGGAATGCTTTGCCTTAAATGCAATTTAGACAATTGGTCAACGTTGTTTTTCTAATTGATCTTGGTAGAATTATACATTCTAACTTTTTACTTTCTAGCAATTCCTATTATGGACATTCAACATACATTTAGAAGTGGCGAGGCATTGGCTATCTCCCAAGTCTTATTTGTGTTAAAAGAATAAACTATCTGTAACATATAGCACCCGACTTTACTGGTGGCAGTACCGCTCCAGATGTCCAATGCTATTGCGAATTCGGTTTATGAAACGTCACAATTGTATGTTCTGCATGGTTCCTTTGAGGGGCAGCGGGTAGCCTAGTGGTTAGTCTTGGGCCAGTAACCGAAAGGTTGCTAGATCGAATCCCCGAGCTGAGAAGGTAAAACGTTCAGGGGCAGAACTACAAACATGGCAGTTAACCCACTGTTCCTAGGCTGTCATTGTAAATAAGAGTTTCTTCTTAACTGACTTGCCTAGTTAAATAAAGCTTAAATAAAAATGAGATGTCATTAGCTACTTTTCCATGAACTTGTCCAGGGATTTTTTGTCAACATTTAGAAGGATCGCATAGAAAATAGACATTGCGACATTGCTTTTGTAGTATAAACCTGGGTCCATGGAAACCTGCCTATTAACTTTACTTCAGGCCCAAGTGCAAAGCATGTTTATTTTGGTAGTGTTTTTGGAAGTGTTTGGTCTTAAATTAGCTTTTTCTGAGGTAACATCCTGCTCTTATTTTGACATAACTATTTTTTATTGTTGGTTAGGCAGCCCATATGGCAGTTTTGCTTCATGTTAAGGTTAGCCACTTGGACAATAAAATGCACTTGAGTGGCCTAACTGTACCAGTGACTGACTGTCTGCTTTCCAACTTTTCTGCATCTGATAAATAAATCTAGTTAGCTTTTCTCTACCTTTTGGGGTTTCTGGATCTTTTAACCTTAATTTGGGCATTTTAATTTTTCATCCTTACTGCTTCTAACATTCCTGTCTTCTTTTCTTCACAGCAGTGTCCACGATATTACAGTTGGTACAAAGGTAGGCACCCTCTTTTCTCCTTTCACTTTTCCCCTGCTTCAACATGTCAAGAGGTGTTTGAGAAGGGCTTCAGATTATAATGACCAATGGATGTAGCCGTGTGTGGATTTGACCAATTGTTGCTCAGGCTGCATTTGTTATTACGGCAGCCATGCAAACTATTTGCTCCATGAGAAATGAAAGCTTTCAAAGAAGCTAGTATGTGAAGGCACACCTACAACCAGTTTGGATCTGGCAGTGGGAAATCCTGTTTGCTTAGGTTGCTAGTTTTTAATTGGCTTCAAGTCACCCAACAGGTTCCTTTTGTTAGCATTTTTTCATGGTAGTTGACTGATTAAACCGTGTTGTGGAACTGTAGAGGAGGCATGCACCAAGTAAAGGATACAATTAAGTGGAATGGCCTCCCTAATGTTTTCTTTCGTCACGCTACACTTTTATGGGGGCAAGCAAAAGTAAAACACTGCCTTGTCACTGGTAACCAGTTACCAAGCTTACATTTCTCAAACTGTTTTCATCCTGTGTGGCGAGAACATTGCTGTTGCTGTGGAAACAGTCGAGCCTAATTATTGGTTGGCTTTGGCATTGTGCCGGGAATGCTCTTGCTACATTCCAGTTTTCTGGCTCCTCCAAGCGCTTGTCTCGCTTAAGGACTTTTTGTCTCTTCACTGATACACCAGCACATGTCCCAGTAAGTGTTAGCCAATTGTAATGCTGTACCACTCATAGGCTGGTCCCATACTTCCCTTGAGTCCTTTCTCAAGAAAATGTCTACTTTTACCATCAAATGGCCCCTGCAGTTTATTGGCCAGGGCTAGCTAACTTGAGCAAAAGCAGATGTTTCTAGATGGTGGAAATTTGAGGAATTTTATGCTCTATGCAGCAGATATCCAGTTGTAAGTGCTGTCTCATTCCCCTGATGGATGTTGAGTGACTCCAGGATATGTGGTTTTGGGATGGTGAGCAAACACACGGAGCCGGTGTTCCTGACTCGGTGTGTGTTGCACGTCTATGCTCTACAGACTGTTACAGTCGCTTCCCAGCTTGGTCTTCAAAGGCCACCCCACAGCAACGGCATTCCTCGCATCTCTTTTTCGCAGAGATAATCGTCAGTGGTATGTACCTAGCCAAGGGGGACTCTTAGCACACAGCACAAAGACTGATTCTTACAGGTACCACGTGCATATGAGAAGGCCATTTGTTACACTCAAGCCAACGCACATCGGTAACCTTAAGGTGGTGGTAATACATAGCCAGGTTCTTCACAGGAAAAGGGAGCAGTTTGCTGGAATGCGGGTGTTTTTTTTCACTCCATTTTTCTAATTGCTTCTTGTGTTTCCTGTTCTCCCCCTGGGGTGTGTCATTACAAACTGCTGGCCTCAAAGAATGGACTGTTGACTGTTTCAAAATGGTTGGGAGGATCTTGGGTGGAACTGTGTAATTTGGATCAGTACAAATTGTTGCCCCTTAACATTTAGATAGCAAAATTGTAACCAGGCGAGTGCAATATTTTTACTTTGATGTTATTGTGATATAAAAGGCCTATATTTTTGTAAGTGATAGTTATCCTGGCGAAGACTGCAGCTATTTTAGGCCAATGTAATAGTTAACGTCAATGTTCTTGAAATGCACAATATGGAGGTGTAGTGAACAGGTTCAATCCTCAAATGTAACTTTGGGGTTTTGTTGTGAGCTATCTTATTAAAAAATATAGATTTTAAAGATGAGGAATAGGTCATTAAATGTAACGACTAGGCCTATTTACCTTGTCTGTGGAGATGGCCTCTCAATCTCATTCCTCAAAGATGGAAGAGGGTGGTGGGGTGAATGGAACCTATTTGCCCCCATTTTCAACATGCATGTTTTTCCTCTGGCCTCTGTTTCCCCCACACAATCTGTTTAGGGAAAGGATGGTATGGGAAAGGGCTGGGTGGCCTGTGTTTGATCATGTCAGTCGCCATTGGAAAAAGTTTCTAGGTAGCCAGTATATAGGCTACAAAGTAGATTAAAACTCACGGCAGCCGCGACTTAGTGGCTTTAAGGGGTTCAGATACACCATTAGTGTTTGCTGGCCGAGAGTACTAGCAGTTCTGAACATAAATCGCCAAGTGCGCAACGATTTTTACATGGCATGAAACATTTTGTCAGTCCGATGTATACAGCGCTATGAACGATAGGGATACGAATGCTAGATCCAACTTCGGTGCAATGTGCATGAGCTTTAAGAGGCAGAGGATTGAATTGCCGCTCAATAATTTACATGTTGATAAGTGACAAGCTCTCACTTGGCCACCTCCAAGGCTCCCCTATTTTTATCGGAACTGGCCTTTTAAACTTGTTTTGCGAACATTTGTGTGCGGCAGGGTAATTGCCAGGAGAATTTTAGACCTGGCTGTGGGTCTGATGAGAATCAGTCTTGTGTATTTAGGCTAAGAGTCACAGGTGTGGCTTAGCAGCGCACCTCACCTGGAGCCACAGTCTAGGGTTTCTATGGGGATGGAGTGACATTCAGTGCTGCCCTGGTAACGACCCCATTCTTGCAGTGCATTGTCTCCTGCTTGCCTACTCAGTCTTTTTCACCCCCACTGCTTTTCCCTCTCCACACCTTTCTAATCTTTTAATTTAGGCCCTCTGAAAACTCCATTAGAAAACCACTCACTTCATTAACATTGCTAACCAACAGAAAGCCTTGGCACAGCTTTTTAAAGCATTGCAGCTTAACTGAGTTTTCTAACAAGTCTTGTTCTATCGCATAGTTATTTTATAGGACATAATACTTAACGGGCTTAACTTTTCACAACTGAATACATATCAAGTGTTATGTCTTTAATCAATAAGTTATATATTTTTTAACCGAACAGTCTGGCCAATTAAGTAGTAAGTTCTCCTTACCCTTGTAAAAGCCATTTGAGTGTTAGTGGCAGACAAAGCCTGCTCTGTGACTTGGCCTGCCAGTCCTGCTAAGTGTTAATTTTTTTATTTTTAGTCTGTAGCAGGACCAGGAACATGCTTTTTGCTACCAAACATCTTTTGCAGACCTTTACACACAATTTACACTCGCCCCCATACCCCTTACATATGGTTTTCATTGAGTCCCGCACCAGTGGAATTTGGAGGGGTTGGTGTGGAGAGGAGAGCACATTCTGTTGCCATCTCAGCACTGCGGAAGGCTGTTTAGCTGTGTACTCCTTGTGTTAACCAGAGCAAGCTTCCCGTCCACATTGTCGATTACATGAAAAGCGCTGGCTGGCTGGTGGTGAATCATTTCCTTGAGAGTTGTCTCTGTTTCCCCCTATTGTTGGTGTCATAGACTATAGAGGACAGATGGTGTTCAGCCTTGTTTTACACACGCTGTAAAGCATACTACCTCTGTTTTATAGGGTATTGTATGTTTGTGTATGGCTCTGTATTTGTTTAAATCAGGTTTTACTATGGTTTTTGCTTTTCTTTATCAGTATAGGCTCATAGTTCAAGGAAAATATAGTTGGGCTATGTAGGTGATATAAGAAACTTATAAGTTTGTTTCAAGCAAAATTAGGTTGAGTCGTTTAGTTTATTTGATTTTTGGGGGATTGGTCCATTGACTATGGGGGGAGTGTGTGAGCAGGTCACCATTTGAGCCATCACCCCCTACCATTACCCACCTGAGTTGTGCCAGACTGCAAAGTGATGTACCACCAGGCCCATGACTTGGGTTTCTGCTCCCCCGTCCCTCCCCCGCCCTCTCATTCCTGCTGCTTGGCGACCCAGAAACCGAGTTGTTTTTTTCCTCCCTTCCCACTGAATTCTCTGGTTCCCTCCCTTAAACCTATGCCAATACGGATGACCCCAACATGCATACAAACGCATGCATGCACATGAAATGCAAGGGCAGTGGGGGTTGGGATGGAGAGATTGGGTTGTGTCCATTTACACCCCCCTCCCCTACCTTAGGCCATAGAGGACTTAACGATGTTAGCAAGTCCGGTCATTGGATCCCTGTCAGTCTGCGTATGGTCTTATCTATGCGCATTCCTCTCGTCTTTCTTTGTCTGCTTCTTCTACTTGTAGCTCGTGGGCTGTAGACTCAGGTTCACATAACTTTTCATGTTAGCTAAGCAGCTGACCTTCTCCTGTTCCCGTTGTCACAAGACAATGGGTCACCCAGTACCTTCATACAGGTCCACGGGACAGCCTAGTAGTCCATCTGTTTGTTTTGGCTGTGATGGGGGGAACCTGTGCCAAGATTTGTGATTGTCAATATTGTTCTTCCCATTATTTTGATAGGTCAAAGTGGGTGGTTTTACCTGTGGCTGTTACGAGTTTCTTTTTTTGGTCCCAATGCATACACGACGTTCCTCCCGTTTCCATTGTAAACCATAGGTCTTACCTAAAAATAAAACATGATAAATGTGCTATTCAGTCATTGGGCTGGTCATGTCTTTAAAATGATGCTGGTGGTGCAGTTCTGCATTGGTCTCAATAGCATGTCCTTCTCCCTTTGCAGAGAGGATCAGACGAGCTTTTCTCCTGCGTGGCAAACGGACCCTATATAATGACCAGCGCAGCAGGTCAGTGTTTAAACCTCCGTTTGTATTAATATCAACCAAGTAAACTTTTGAATACACTATGAGCGACGTTTGAGCACCACCTCTTCCAATTCTGATCTACTTCGGCTGATTTATTAAAATGGTGTACATCCCAACAGTAGGCTCTCTTGCTCCCTCTCCTCCACAGCCAATGGCAACGACAGCAAGAAGTTCAAAGGTGACATAAGGGGCCCAGGAATCCCGTCGCGCGTCATCCACGTGCGCAAGCTCCCCAACGACATCAACGAGGCCGAGGTCATCTCCCTGGGCCTGCCCTTTGGCAAAGTCACCAACCTGCTCATGCTCAAAGGAAAAAACCAGGTAAGTGGTCTCACATGACAACCCTAGCTCATTCGCTTTAGCAGAGTTGTCTTGCCCTCCACTCAGAGGGGAGGGGTGTATTAGTTACCATTTCATAGGCTAGTAGTAACCAACTGTTAACCAGAGTGGAACATACAACTGTTGTAGTAGTAGAGTGAATATATCCGTAGCTGGACTTGTGTTCTTATGGCATTCTCCTGTGTCCAGGCCTTCATAGAGATGAACACAGAGGATGCAGCTCAGACCATGGTCAGCTACTACTCCTCGGTGACGCCGGTCATCCGCAACCACCCCATCTTCATGCAGTACTCCAACCACAAGGAGCTCAAGACGGACAACTCCCCCAACCAAGTGGTGAGTCATTCTGCTGCAGCTACTTCCTTCTCAACAGTTGCATAACCCTTTATCTGTGCAGGCTTACTGCTTCTGGAAGGCCATAAGAGAAGGCTGAACTCGAGTGCGCTTCATGTTTTCAACATTACTTGGACAAAGGAGCATGTCTACAAAACACATCAGCAAGGGATTTCAGCTGCCACCCTGAACCTTTCATAATTACTCTTCATTCATTTTGACTTTCATTTTGTAGTTTTCTCTGAGCAATTAGTGTGTTTGATGCTTAGAGCCAACATGATGTGGGTTTCCTCCACAGCGGACTAGTTTGCTGTGGTAGTGTTCCACATCTTTTGGTTTTTATTTTGAATTGGCGTCTTGCGCTCTCCTCTGTTTCCTGTATTGCTGGGTCAAAATGACTCATTTGGAAACATGCTGTTCTTGCCAGGGCTTGTGTGGTTGCACAAACAAACCACCAGTCTACTTGTCAGCTGACTTGAGCCAATCAGAATGAACCTATATTCTGCTGTGTTGCTGAAAATGGAGCTGTCGGCATTCGACTGCTAATTTGTTCAACTTACACTCTGCAGAATAAAGTAGGTCTCAAGTTTACCTTCCCCTGAATATCTTGCAGGGGTTGGACCCGGTTCAGGGAACACAACTGAAAACCAGAAAATATATTTTTTTCAAGGAACTGAAATGCTTCCTGGAACAAAAGTGATCCATAATGTTCCAGAACAGAAGCGTTACTTTAAAAGCACGGGAACAGATTAATACTTTGCATCCCAGGCACACCAAAAACAATTGTCCCCCAACATAGCTCATGTATGCGAAGTCCTCACTCAGACTTATTCCAGTGTCTACCTGCATGCTAAAAAATCTTTGCCAGTGCGTGTTTAGGCTACCCTCCCCTGTCTGACACACGGGCTACTGCACTGACCTTACAAGCTTGATTCAGAAGATTGGGAGCGATTTAAAAAAAAAAAAAATAAAAATTAGCAAGAACAGGAACTTTTCCCAATGCTTGTCAAGGATACTATAGGCCTAGTGATTGGGTTTCACGTTGGATTTATTAACTAAGGTAAGATGTGTTTTTAGCTTAAGTTGGTTACCTAGTTGTCTCAAAGAACATTCAAAGTTCCTCTATAGGAGCCGCTCCTCGTAGGTATAATTCTGTGGCTAAGATACCCAGCGCTTTATGACTCCTCTCGCTCTCCCCACCCGCAAATTCTGTTGCATCTTGGGCCTTATTAAGCTACACTTGTCTGTTCGTCATGCAGGTAAACAACTAGCTTGCCTGCTCCATCCTCACTGATTGGTGAAGTAATTTAATGAGATAAAGGCAAAAAATAATTGACTTCACATGTAAAAAAAAGGGTAATAAAACCCCACAGAAGGAATGATATAAACCAGTACTTTTTGGGGGGTTCGAACCAGTTCACAACTTTTTTGCTGGTCAGAACAGTGGAATGAACGGGGAAAAAATGGTGGTTGTGTTCAGACCCGACGTGATAGGAAAATAATTTTGGTTCCAACTGATATCTTATGGTCTAGTGTGTACCATGCACCCTCCCAACAAAACCCTCCCATTTTCTAAACACTGTTTCCTGGGAGACGGCATGCCAATGGCGACCAATGGAAGCTCCAGCTGTCCACTCTACTCCCCCTTCAAATTACTCTACTCTGGTCTTATCTGCTAATAGGTCAATGAAGGTAACATAAACACTGCTGCAGTGTAGATGAACATTCCCAGATGTTTGTATATTGCTGGTAGAAACTAGGTTTCCCTCTTATGTTGTTCCTCAGTGTTTTTCTTCCCACCAGGTGTTTTACTCTCAAACGGGCCCCAGAGTTTCCACTGTGTATACAAACATGTCACGGACAGAGTGGTCAGCAGCACCCTGGAATGTAATCTTTTACTTCCCAAAATAGTTATTTTTACAGGCATTTTCTTGTAAATGTCCAGCAACTTACCTGAGGCTGTTCAATAAGAACATTCAGAACATTGAAACGTATTGACTCTCTGTGGGAGTCAGGTCAGCTCTACCTGAGCGTTTGTAGATTCTCTTGCTTCTTGCCACTTCCATTGAACCATCTTCCTCTCTTCAGAGAGCCCAGGCGGCACTGCAGGCAGTGAACGCAGTCCAGGCAGGGGGCATGCCCATGGCAGGGGGCATGCCCATGGCAGGGGGCATGCCCATGGCAGGGGTGGATGCCTCGGGGGGCATGGGCGGGCACAGCCCTGTGCTGCGCGTTATAGTGGAGAACCTGTTCTACCCAGTCACCCTGGACGTGCTGCACCAGGTAAAACACACTTTTCAATACATTAATGACTGTATATTGGTCTGAGCTTGTATTCCCCCTGACCATGCCCTCCTTGCATGCAGATCTTCTCTAAGCTCGGCACAGTGCTGAAGATTATCACCTTTACCAAAAACAACCAGTTCCAGGCCTTGCTGCAGTACTCGGACGGTCTGACCGCTCAGCACGCTAAACTGGTAAGTAGTGCCATCTACCTGTCACAATAATATACAGCAGTTCTTATTCCCCTCCCATTTTTCTTCATTGTGTTTTCAGAGCCTAACTTTAATGTGTTCTAAGTGTGGAGTGGGGAAAAGAATAGTCTGAAAGATGAATGAGCAAATCCTTGGATGCAGTCTAATGTGAAGGTAACCTGCCAAAATGACTAAGGCCCCATATCACTCATGTCAGTAGCCATTTTGTGCTTTGAAAGGCTGTTCATGACTCAAATCAACACCACCATCCCAGAAACCCTAGACCTACTCCATTTGCATACCGCCCCAACAGATCCACAGATGACGCAGTCTCAATCGTGATCCACACTGCCCTTTCCCACCTGGACAAAGGGAACACCTATGTGCGAATGCTGTTCATTGACGACAGCTCAGCATTCAACACCATAGTGCCCACGAAGCTCATCAATAAGCTAAGGACTCTGGGACTAAATGCCTCCCTCTGCAACTGGATCCTGGACTTGCTGACACGCCGGCCCCCAGGTGGTAAGAGTAGGCAACAACACATCTTCCACGCTGATCCTTAACATTGGGGCCCATCATGGGTGTGCACTTAGTCCCCTCCCGTATTCCCTGTTCACTGCGTGGCCAAACACAACTCCAACGCTATCATTAAGTTTGATAGCGTTGATCACCGACAACGATGAGACGGCCAACAGGGAGAGTTTGTCAGAGAACTGGCTGCGTGGTGCCAGGACAACAACCTCTCAATGGGAGCAAGACAAAGGAACTGATCGTGGACTACAGGTAAAGGTGGGCCAAACAGGCCCCCATTAACATTAACGGGACTGTATTGGAGCGGGTCGAGTGTTTCAAGATCCTTGGTGTCCACATCACCAACGAACTATCATGGTCCAAACATACCATACAGTCAGGAGACTGAAAAGATTTGGCTTGGGTCCCCAGATCCTCAGTTCGACAGCTGTACCATTACCCAGTCCATCACTGGGGTCAAGCTTCCTGCCATCCAGGACCTATATACTAGGCGGTGCCCCCCCCTCCCTGGTTTTACACAGCTGCTACTCACTGATTATTAATGCATAGTCACTTTATCCCTACCTACATGTACAAATTACCCCGACTAACCTGTACCTCTGCACATTGACTCTATATAGCTTACCCACTCTATATTACCCACTCTATATAGCCTCATTTAATTGAGTTTTATTGTTTATTAAAACATTTTTACTTTAGTTTGTTTGTTGAATATTTTCTTAACTTCTTGAACTGCATTGTTGGATAAGGGTTTGTCAGTAAGCATTTCACGGTAAGGCATACCGAAATACCTGTTGTATTTGGCGCATGTGTGAAATCAGAATTTATTTAATGCTGAAACTGTTGCCCTGTGGTGAAGTCTTTAGATGGGCAGAACATCTACAACGCCTGCTGCACCCTCCGCATCAACTTCTCCAAGCTGACCAGCCTGAATGTGAAGTACAACAACGACAAAAGCCGCGACTACACGCGGCCTGACCTGCCCACGGGAGACAGCCAGCCCTCCATTGACCACCAGGCCATGGCTGCAGCCTTCGGTGAGTACTATGGTGAATACATTTTAAATTTACCTCCCTTCTTCCCTTATCATTTAGACATGATTGGACAGGTGGAAGCTATGCAGCTGAACCCGTACCCTTCACCTGTCCATTCATTTTCAACATGTAATAATTGAATATTTTACGACAAACTGAAGGTAATTAATCAATTAACACTCCTCTGTATCCATGTGTGTTTCTCCAGGTGCTCCCGGGATCATCTCAGCCAACCCGTACGCAGGAGCTCATGCCTTCCCCCCGGCATTCGCCATTCAGCAAGCTACAGGTGAGTCTGATCGTCCTCTTTCTGACACCTGCCTCGCTCCTGACCAACATTGATGGATTGTAGTTACATGGACCTTTTCACTAACACTTTACATTTCAAGGGGGAAGCTGGCCTCATCCACTACCATTGAGTGGCAACACTAAAACTTTGAAACTTTTGCGGACCTTGACCTATTAGCAGTCGTGCTCAGCGGCTTCCAGTCCGGCCTTTACTCTATCAACCCATTCACTGAGTTCAAAAATACATTTAATAAATGTCTGCCTCCCGTTTGCTTCCCTCTGCAGGCCTGACGATGCACGGTGTCCCTGGAGGCCTGGCTCAACTGACCATGCCCGTGGCTGCAGCCGCGGCGGCTGCAGGCAGAATGGGCTTCCACCAACTCTCCGGTGGCCACTGTGTCATGCTGGTCAGCAACCTCAACCCAGAGGTTAGTCCTTCCTTGACTCCCTCTCGACCCATAGTGGCCCAGATAGGCTGAGTTGAGCTGTGAAGCCTCTGTGGACGTGGGTTTTTATTCCTGTTCCCTACCCTGCGCCCCAAAGTGTGCACTTGCTCACTCACCCCTAGAAGTTGCTTGTCGTAAGCATGGGCTACCTTGTGAGTTTTCACCAAATTTCTCGCACCAGTACATTTCTTGTAATTTCATGCAGGGGAGTGAATAAGAGCACACTTTGGGGAGAGAATTGGACTGCAGCACATATTCAAAGATGTCTTTCAGTTGGCCCACATGACACATGCCAAGTAAATTGGGCTGTGTATTATATGCTGGCTCTCCGTGTAACAACATTGATGTTAATGTATCCACTTCTATTGAATGTTTTTCAGGCCTCTCACTTTACCCACAAACAAACCTTGTGTTAAGTCATGCCTAGGTGATATAAAGCCCCCATTACTGTCAACTTCCTGCAATAATGCAATGCGTACAGTGTAGCAGAGCTCTTGGCTTTTCCCTAGTGTGTTTCTTTACTCCTGTTCTCCCCTGAAAGTGTTGTACCATCCCCGTTACCGAAGCTTCGCTAGCAAACACTTAGGATACACTAACTTCATGAATATTAATTTGTTTACTCATTCAATCATTATTATTCCAAATATTTGCAAGTTTTCATTCAAATTGAAGATTAGCTTTAGGTTATTTGCACCCTCATACATGGCTATATTATTTACCATACATCCAGTTGGACCTATATATTGTACATTAACTGTGAGGAATTTCTGAACTTTATATTCTTCAACATAATCATACCAGTCCCTCTTAATCTACTGAGCATGTTAAATTATTGGACAGCTCATTCCGTAACCTCCGTACATGCAGTGCGATTTTTCATCAGATTTAGAGTCAATATTGCTTTTATACATTTAACATGGCCTTCAGCTTAAGCCCAACAAATGTTTCTAGAGTCATTCATTTAAAGAATGTATCTCTTCAATAGTAATGGTGCACGTCAACACAGACAGAATTATAGAAGTATTGTCTCAGCCTCATGTGTATCATTCCTCCTAGTTTCATTGTTGGTTTGTAATCTTCACTCTGATTTAAAGCACATTCTATACTGGATGGAACACTTCATATTTCTTTGTATACTGACCTTGTTTTTTACCTCCTTTTCTTGTTTCTCTCCCTCCCATTCCCCCTCCCCCTCTTTTTTGGTTTTAATACCTTCACCTGGAAACTTTTTTTTGCCAAACTGACTGCACGCCCCATGAATTCCCTCTCCCACTTTCTTCTCTCAACCATGATACCACATCATCCATTGTGTACACATCACATTCATATAAACACACACGTAAACATATCAATTTATCTTTGCTCATATCATATTGTTACATATACCACCCCACCACCACTGCCACATCTCCTCCCATTCTTTGCTCCTGTCCAATTTATTAACCCTCATGATCCAACCACTGTTTTTTTTGTTTTTGCCATTCCCCGTGGAACTGCCTCCGCTGTGGATGATATGTTGAACCTCCACTCTCCTGCCTCCGATCTTTTTCCTGTCCCTTCCTCCCTCCGCTGCCTTCCTCTGCTGTCTTATAAAGAGAGTTACGCCCCAATGCCTCTTTATTCTTTTCGGTATGTTATCATTAGCACCTTTTTTATTATTACTACTTGTTTGTTCTGTTTTCTTTTTCTTAACTAATTTGTTTCAGTTTTTTTGTTAGTTTTCAAATATTTTGTGTGTTGATTTGAGACACTTGGCAAAAAGTTGCAGCATTTTCATGGGGTTTCTGTCCACAGCTTTCTTTAAAGGGATACTGATTTGACTATTTATCAAACTATTTTCTTTCTCTGAAAATGGTCTATAGTTATGGTTTTGAGTCTGATCATCAACTTAAGCCAAATTGGTCAAGAACACGTGGACCTTAAATTCACTTTTGGGCCGATGTCTCAATGCTGCAATTTTCGGTCCCACGCTATATGAATATTGCAGACTAGTCTTTTTAATACTATGGACCAATTTCATATCAAGAAAACCTATGAATAATTTCCAGATCACAGTTGAATATTCTTTTAAACATAGTGCAAATGACAAGAATATAAGAATATCTTGTGGGAAGTTCAGTGAGATGCTGTAACTTTGCCACTGTACATTTAGATTTATCATCTGTCTATTGTCATAGTTTGCATGCTTGATTTTTGTCATCTTGCATGCCCTTTATGAACGCTGTATCAATTGCTTTTGGTTAATGGTCAAGACTCCCATTTGTGCAGAGTACATATGGCCAATTTTGCATTCCTTCTGATCCTTATTCTAAATTTCTGACTTGCAGTCTGTTTTTTTTAACCATTAAGTGCCTTCATTTTCCTAAATGTTTTTTACCAATTTATCAGGGAGGCGCCCCTTTGTAGACGCAAAAGTAATATCCTCCTTGATAAACTACATAAATCCCTTATTTTACCTTTTCTGTCCAAGTAGAGTGACATTAAGTTCCACAGCCTGTCTCAGACTATTTCAATTCTTTGAATGTATTAAAACCGATGTACAAACAGTAGCCTACACTTTGATATTTTTTAAATGGGCTTTTATGGTGTAGTAGTCACACGTACCTCTGAGATGGTAAATGACCAATTCCCACTTGTGGCCATGATGCAATATTGCAATGATCAGTGGCTTCAGTCACTCTTGCTAGAATGTATTTTGCCCCCCTTATAATTTAGATAAATGGAGGAGCATCTTGATTATGAACTGAAGTTATTCATATACACAAGCTTCCCTGTGGTGCGTAGATGGGTGTTAACCAAATCTTAAGTGCCCAAAGACATGGTTTTGATTGGATGGCTTGGTTTGGTTTAGAGTTAAATTGATTTTCAAATGGTTGTCTCCCCCCCCCCCCCCTTTGAATCTGTGTGAAGGTGTATATGGTGACGTGATGAGAGTGAAGATCCTGTTCAACAAGAAGGAGAACGCTCTGATCCAGATGTCTGATGGGACTCAGGCGCAGCTAGGTAAGGCCCAGCTAAACTTTCCTGGGAAGGAATACCTCCAACTACCATCTAAGAACTAGTTCTAGCTGAACAGCAATATGTAGGGAGTGATGTGCATCTGAGAATGATGCTAAAGGGATAAAAAATAAATAACCTGAGGTTATTTAGCAATGGAAATATACCTAAACTTTGAATATAAGACTCACTGCTTAACTCTGTTTTCAACAGCAATGAGCCACCTGAATGGCCAGAGGCTCCACGGGAAAGCTCTGCGCGTCACCCTGTCCAAACACACCAATGTCCAGCTGCCCCGCGAGGGCCATGAGGACCAGGGCCTGACAAAGGACTACAGCAACTCACCCCTGCACCGCTTTAAGAAGCCCGGCTCCAAGAACTACTCTAACATATTCCCTCCCTCAGCCACCCTGCACCTCTCAAACATCCCGTAAGTAGACTGGAGGAGTTTCTCCTGCAATGATTCCCCTGACCCTTTTGATAGCTGCTAATCCTGAGGTACTGCTTTCGTGGTCTGAAAACAAATTCTACAAATATATTGGTAAACTACTGCTAAAAGCTTATCAAGTTTTACAATGTCTTTCTTTTTAGTCCCTCTGTGGTTGAGGATGACCTCAAGATGCTGTTTGCGAGCTCCGGTGCAATGGTCAAGGCCTTCAAGTTCTTCCAGTAAGTTGTCTTTTTTCCTTCTCAAACAGCCATAATTGTTTTCTGCTCGCATGTATGATGTCTTTAGGAAAGTCTGTATTTGGAAACTATTTAGACCCCTTGACTTTTTCCACATTTTGTTACGTTACAGCCACATTCTAAAATAGCGTCATCAATCTGCACACAATACCCCATAATGACACAGCATAAACATGTTTTATAATTTTTTTTCTCCAAGTTTGTGTATAAATTTTAAAAAGTGCAAATATTCAGACCCTTTACTCGGTACTTTGAAGCACATTTGGCAGTGATACAGCCTTGAGTCATCTTGGGTATGAAGCTAAAAGCTTGGCACACCTGTATTTGGGGAGTTTCTCCCATTCTTCTCTGCAGATCCCCTCAAGCGCTGTCAGGCTGGATGGGGAGCGACGCTGCACAGCTAGTTTAAGTTATTTCCAGATATGTTCGATTGGGTTCAAGTCCGGGCTCTGGCAGGGCCAAGCAAAGACATTCATGTCCAGAAGCCACTCTTGCGGTATCTTGGGCTTGTTGTCCTGTTGGAAAGTGAACCTTTCCCCAGTCTGATGTACTGAGTGCTCTGGAGTGGGTTTCCATCAAGGATCTCTGTACTTTGCTCTGTTCTTCTTTCCCTTTATCCTGACTAGTCTCCCTGTCGCTGTAAAACATCCCCACAGCATGATGCTGCCGCCACCACGCTTCACTGTAGGGATGGTGCCAGGTTTCCTCCAGACATAACGCTTGGCATTCAGGCCAAAGAGTTCAATCTTGGTTTCATCAGACCAGAGAATCTTGTTTCTCATGGTCAGTCCTTTACGTGCCTTTTGACAAACTCCAAGAGGGCTGTCATGTGGTTTTTACTGAAGAGTGGCTTCCATCCAGCCACTCTACCATAAAGGCCTGATTGGTGCAGTGCTACAGAGATGGTTGTCCTTGTGGAAGATTCTCTCATCTCCACAGAGGAGCTCTGTCAGTGACCATCAGGTTCTTGGTCACCTCCCTGACCAAGGCCCTTCTCCCTGACTACTCAGTTTGGCTGGCTGGCCAGCTCTAGGTAGTTTTGGTGGTTCCAAACTTCTTCCATTTAAGAATGGAGGCCACTGTTCTTGGATCTTCAATGCTGCAGAAATATTTTAGTACCCTTCCCCAGATCTGTGCCTCAACACAATTTTGTCTCAGAGCTCTACGGACAATTCCTTCGACCTCCTATGCTTAGTTTCTGCTCTGACATGCACTGTCAACTGTAGGACCTTTATATAGACAGGTGTGCCATTACAAATCAAGTCCAATAAATACAAATTACCACAAGTGGACTCCAAGTTGTAGGATCTCAAGGATCAATGGAAACAGGATGCACCTGAGCTCAATTTTGACTCTCATAGTAAAGGGTGTGAATACTTATGTAAATAAGGCATTTGTTTCTATTTTGTTATTGTGCCAAAATGTCCAAACCTGTTCACTTTGTCATTATGGGGTGTGGAGATTGAGGACATATAAAAATATTTAAAAAATAAGGCTGTAATGCAACAAAATGTGGGGAAGGGAAAGGGTCTGAATCCTTGCCGAATGCACTGTATCTGACCGTGTGAGAAAGGAGTAGTTCACCCAAATTACATTGGTTTCCCTACCCTGTAAGCAGTCTATGAACAAGGTATGCTAGCAATCCATTCTTCGGTTTAGGTTCCCTGGCACTGTTTCCAAATTCAGAAATGTTAGAATGTGTCATGAATCCCATTCAAATCATTTGGGCATCATGTCCAAATCATCTGAAAGTATTGAAGCTCAACAGAGGGTTGGTAATCCAGCCAACTTCTGGAAAGTGGTCAAATCTTTGAAAAACAACTCCACCCCTTGGTTGCCCCAGCAGGTTATGACAGCCTCTTGTCCCGTGCTAGACAAAATTGACATTTTGTGGTGCTTTTAATAACCATTTTGCTTCAGCTGGCCACCTATTTGAAAGGATAGCCTTTGAAAATGCCTCATTCTGGAGTATTTTAATTGACTCAGTGCATCATTCTGTACAAAATTTTCTAACACTCACATACTTTATTTTCCTTTCTACCATTTGTCTGATGTACTAAGTGCTTTTCTAAAGATTGTTTTAAAATCCATAGGGTCTGATTCACTTAATCCTGTTTTTAATGCAGCTTTCTCCCCCACTTATTTCAGAACCTTTGCCCTATTTTTAATTTGACGATTGTTTCTTGTCTTATCCTGAAGATCTGGAAAGCGGCACATGTCGTCCCCCAACATAAGATGAGATCCTTCTGACTTAGATAACTGCTGTCCAATTTCCAAATAAATAATCCCTAGAAACTCACAGCTTCTCACTCTATTCTTAATGTGCACCAGTCTGGTTTTAGACCTGAACATGGCATCATTTTAGTGTTACATTGCTTATATCATACTTGTTTATTTTTGCTGCCTTATTGATACCTTTCAAGGTCTTCAACATGGTTGACCATCACATTATCATTTTACATGTGCCGCTTTCCAGATCTTCAGGATAAGACAAACAATCGTCAAATTAAAAATAGGGCAAAGGTTCTGAAATAAGTGGGGGAGAAAGCTGCATTAATAGACCTGGATCAGGCTTCTTTCAAGTGGTTTGAAAATTCTGTCTGAACACTTCCATTTCTGATGGCGTTAAGTCTAGTTTTCTGGCTATTACTTAATGTGTACCGCAGGGGTTTGTATTGAGACCTGTTCTCTTTACTATTTATATAAATAATATTTGTCTATCGGTTAAAGTGTAATATTCATTTGTATGCAGAGGTTTCTGTCATGTATGCAATCGCCCCAACTAGACCAGTCGTTAGTTGCAATCTGACTTTTACTAAACTCGTACTAAATGTTCTTGAATTCTGGCCAAATGTTTGCTGTGCTACATATTTATTGAATGGTTCCCCCATCGATTGGGTTCTTGACTACATATTTTGGATTTAGTTTTAAACACTGAGCAAGGAAACTAAGATTTAAAGTGGAATTTTTCCTAAATAAATCTTGCCGCTCCCTGAAAAGCAGATTGTACGGTCAATTTTCCTGCCAGGCCTCCCGGGTGGCGCATCAGAGTCCCTGAGTTCGCGCCCAGGCTCTGTCGTAGCCGGCCGCGACCGGGAGGTCCGTGGGGCGACGCACAATTGGCCTAGCGTCATCCGGGTTAGGGAGGGATTGGTCGGTAGGGATCGCCTTGTCTCATCGCGCACCAGCGACTCCTGTGGCAGGCCGGGCGCAGTGCGCGCTAACCAAGGTTGCCAGGTGCACGGTGTAGCCTCCGACACATTGGTGCGGCTGGCTTCCGGTTTGGATGCGCGCTGTGTTAAGAAGCAGTGCGGCTGGTTGGGTTGTGTATCGGAGGGCGCATGACATTCAACCTTTGTCTCTCCCGAGCCCGTACGGGAGTTGTAGCGATGAGACAAGATAGTAGCTACTACAACAATTGGATACCACGAAATTGGGGGGTAAATTTTTTTTTAAATTATTATAATTTTCCTGCCAGTTCTTGACTAGGGTGACACCATTTACCAGAATGCAGCAGCCGCTACTCTGAAACCTTTTGAATGCTGTCTACCATAGCGCCCTTTGCTTTATCGCAGGTGACTGTTTTAATACTCGGCACTGCATCCTGTATCAAAAGGTTTGCTGGTCCTCATTAAAGTCCCGCTGTTCACTTAACTATTTTTGTTTACAAAGCTCTACTACGCTTGCCTGGCTACCCCAAACTCCTTTCTCCGGCCAAACGCAATGCGCCTGGGTCGTAGTACCTCCCTGATTTCTTGAATAGAAATCCATTCTAGATCGTCTGACTGGTTCCAAAAACCAATGGGTGGCCAGAGCCAGAACACACATGGGTAATGCAGCGTTTGAAAATTTATTTGGCTTTGGTACTCTGATTGGTTCGAGGTAATTCAAACGCTTTGTTTTGTACAACACCCCTCATTTTGACATCACCACAAACAACTTCAATGATGGCAGTCTGACAAAGTGTCTTCAGAAAGTATTCCTACCCTTTAAACTTGTTCCACATTTTGTTACAACTTGAATTCAAAATGGACAGTGAAAACATGTTTAAAGAAATACAGAAATATCTTGTTTACTTACATAAGTATGCACATGCCTGAGTCGATGCTTTCTAGAAGCACCTTTGGCAGCGATTACGGCTGAGTCTTTCTGGATATGTCTGAGCTTTCCACACTTGGATTGTGCAACATTATCCCATTTTTTTTATTTATTTTTTAATTCAACAATTCTGTCAAATTAGATGTTGATCATTGCTAGACAACCATTTTCAGGTTTTGCTGTAGATTTAAGTCAACTAACTTGACCACTCTTGGTAAGCGACTCTAGTGTAGATTTGGCATTGTTTTAGGTGATTGTCCTGCTGGAAGGTGAAATCTCGGTCTGGTGGAAAGCAAACCGAAGCAGGTTTTCCTCTAGGATTTTGCCTGTGGTTAGTTCATTCTGTTTTTCATTTTTATCCTGAAACACTCCCCAGTCTTTAACGATTACACATAACATGATGCAGCCACCTCTATGCTTGAAAATATGGATAGTGGTACTCTGTAATGTGTTGTATTGGATTTACCCTGAACATAATTGGTATCCAGGGCAAAAAGTTGATTGCTTTGCCACATTTTTTGCAATATTACTTTAGTGCCTTGTTGTAAGCAGGATGCATGTTTTGGAATATTTTTATTCTGTACAGGCATCCTTTCACTCAGTCAATTCAGTTAGTATTGTGGAGTAACTACAATGTTGAGCCATCCCTCAGTTTAATGGCTGTGATAGGAAAAACTGTCGCTGTTTTAGTCTCCATTGGCTTAATGATATCCCTTAGCGGTTTCATTCCTCTCCGGCAACTGAGTTAGGAAGGACGCTTGTATCCTTGTGACTGGGTGTATTGATACGCCATCCAAAATGTAATAACTTAATGCTCAAAGGCATATTCAATGTTTGCTGAAACTTTTTTTTAAAATTATTATTATTATTTTTTTTTTAACCCATCGACCTGTAGGTGCCCTAAGCGAGGCATTGGAAAACAACCCTGGTCTTTGTGGTTGAAATATGTTTGAAATTCACTGTTTGACTGAGGGACCTTTTTAGATTGTTTGTGGGGTATAGAGGTGACGCAATCATTAGTCATGTTAACTATTATTGCACACAGTGAGTCCATGCTTATGTGACTTAAGCACATTTTTACACCTGAACCTATTTAGGCTTGCCATAAGTGGTTGAATACTTATTGAATAAAGATATTTTAGCTTTCAATTTTGTATTAATTTGTAAAAAATAAATCCACTTTGACATTATGGGGTATTGTGTGTGGCCAGTGACAAATCTCATGTTAATCCATTTTAAATGCAGGATATAACAACATAATTGTGGAAAAAAATCCAAGGGTGTGAATACCTTAAGGCACTGTATGTAGCGAATGATAGAGCAGCATAATAAAGTTTGAGTTGTCCGACTTGCCTAACATAACCAATTTGGTAACTCATGTTAATGGAGGCTACTCGGGTGTCTACCGAATTGGGTAATTCAACTTTAGTTTTAATGCTTATCACTGCTGGAACAATTTATAAAAATCATTACAAGTGAATGTTCTGGTGCTGCTCTGGCAATTTTAGTGTTGAGGACCCAGTAGATGAGGAATGTAACATTTTTTATTTTGACATTGTATTGATAGTACTCTTTTCAAATTGAATTGATTTGTATTAGTGATCGGGGCACCCTTGAGAATGAGGCCCTGGTCTCAATGGTTTCCCCTGAATGAATAAATAAATGCTAATATTGGTCCTATGACTTGAATGAGATTTGTGCAATAAATGCTTAAACATTAGCAAGTGAAACAACTTAAACTAAGGCACGGATTGTTGCCACACCTTGTCCCATATACTGCAACAGAGTAAGGAAACCAAAATGTCATTTTGGATGAACTATCCCTTTGAATGTTTAATGAAAGGCCGCATATCTGACCGTGTGCAATGTTTATTTTTTTAGGAAAGACCGCAAGATGGCCTTGGTCCAGATGAGCTCAGTTGAGGAGGCCATAGAGTCCCTCATCGAGTTCCACAATCACGACCTGGGTGAGAACCACCACCTGAGGGTCTCCTTCTCCAAATCTACCATCTGAGGGGTGCAGCCCAAAACACTACTGCTAATGGGCCGCTCACATCCCTTCACGACCTCTGTCAAGTTGTGGGGAAGCGACTCTTCAGTCGTGAAGTAGCATCCAACACAGCAATCACTTCCATCATTCCTAGTATATTTATATACGCATATCTACATATGTCGACCTATAAACCATATGGAAAAGAAACGTGCACACCCGATTTTACTGGGTAAAAAAGAAAAGTTTTATATTTCTAGCATCTTGCCTTTGCGAGGTAAATGCATTCCTTGCTCTCTGCACCGACAGAAGTAGTTTACACTTGCCTGTCTAAGTCTGATTTAAGAGATTGGCGTAGCCTAAACTTCAGTCTTTTGGTAAATTCCATTTGCCCTTGGGTTCCAACACCACTAGGTTCTGAGGTACTTCTGTGACGCCTCATGTCCTCTTTGCCTTCAGATGTTTTCTGTGCCTTATTCCAGAAGTCTTATGTCCTTCAATTTGATACGTTGGCATTTTACAGCCAAAACTAAATTTAGCTTATCTTCCTCTCCCCAATCCTTGCTTGCGAAGACCAGGTTTACAGCTGATATGGGTTTACCATTTGTATAAATTGTATTACAAGGTGGTTCATCCCCCCCCCCCATGTATTATGAAGGTTTTCTTTTTAGTCTTATTTTAAATTTAAGATGAGCTAGTTAGTTGAAGATTAAATCCACAACTCATTATCTAGCTTTTTTATTTTTTAAATATGTAAACCCCTTGTACCAGGGTTTGTGATTATTAGTCTTGTTTACTGTATGTCTAGATGTAGGTTTGCATTTTTTATGAAATTTATGCAATACGTTTTGTACAAATCCAGTATTGTACACATTGTTATTCCTATATACTGTTGGTTGTAGCTTATAGGTAGGTATTGGTCAGTGGTTGCCTTAACGACTGTGCCTTAGCAAAAGGTCTTACTAGAAATTTCCTGATAAGTATGGCTTACAATGTCTTATGATTTTTGTCTTAATGGCTTGCCTCTCCTGATGCAGTGGCTGTCAATTTAGTATATTTATACAATTTTGTGATACACTACAGCGTAAAACCAAATAAGGCCTTTTTGCAAGTTATTTTAGCGAACCTGTATACACAGCTTTATTCATAATGCACTGCCACAGAGTTGTGGTAGTCTGCCTGCCCATTATAGCACATTTTACAAGGCTCTTACGGGGATCAGACAGAAGCGGACTATTGTGACTCTGCTGCTGTGAATTATAAAATAAACATATGAATTGGAAGCATCTCTCAGTTGCATGCCAAGATGAATGATGGTTATTTGATATTTACATGTGGGGTTAGTAACCTTTATTGTACAGGGCTGTGACTACCTTAATGCAGTCATTGCTAACGGCAATACGGCACCCTCTTTCATGCAGTCTATGGACTGGACTTGTGGATCTGGACAGCGTTCATCTTAAATTGAGATCCATTTAGTGTTTTTGGAGAAGTGCCTTTCAAATGAAGCCTTTTTTGGTCTGTTTATACACATATGTTTACGTAATGAACGTATGTTCCTGCCTTCAGTGCCCTCAGGCTCATAGGATATGCACACATCTGGCATAAATGTAAAGGTCTGCAGTGATTCTGGGCGCTTGTGGACTTCACTTCAGTCTTAATACTTGGACATTCCACATGTGCATCATTTTATATTGGGCAAATGTTGAGGTTCTTTTCTCACAATTAATTGTGCATCAAGTTCCTAATTTTAAATTGGTGCAAAGCAATAGAATTTCAGGGTCATGTGAGGAACCAGTGCTCAGACATTGTTCGATCACTAGTTTTCTTGAACACCAGTTTATTACATGCTAACCTATTCATAATTGGACTCCAATGCAGAAGAATGACAATTTGTTTGTAGATTACTCAAGAATATGTGACACTTGTCTCCATATCAATATGTAGCATGTATTGCTATTAAAGGTATTTTACTTGCTTTGCATACCCCAGGCCAGGAGTGGATTTCCCAATTATGCAAAATTGCACAGCATTTAAAATCATTACCTCGATCACTTAACATTAAGATGGCAGGATTTCTTCAAGTGAGGTGATTGTCAGGGGGGGTGAAAAGCGGTATATTCATATCTTTTTCTTTTTTTTTGTACCAGAAAGTAGGTATTATACAACCTATCGTTTCAGATCTATGAAACATGTATATTTTGATTAGAATTAGCTTGGGACCTTTTCTCTTGGGCCTCTCAGTAAAGAAAACAAACATCACAATTAAATAGTTAGAAAACAAACAAAAAATGGGTTCCTTTTGGTCATTAGTGTTCCGTGTAGCTTAAACTTTTAATTGTGCCTTCAATAAATATTTTCACTGCTTTCAATTTGTAATTTCCTTTTTTTGGGTTCTGCCATTTTTAGATTTGCCTCCTTGCTCATCAGTTGGTTTCTTCCTCCTGCAAACCATTGGATCTATATAGGCAACTTATTGTTTGAGCCAAATACTTAGGACAGTACACTATTGATTTGAAATGATAAAACGTGCATAAAAATACTTTAGAGTATAGCACCCAATTCCAACTACTCTTGGAAAGCACTGTCGCGTGCGTCCATACAGTTTTGGCGTTCACAGGTTGTCATATTTTGTATTTTCGCATGAATTTCTATGAAATGTTGCATTGTATGCTAAGTACTGGCAATTTGGGGAGCAACTTCTAACTGCGTTGTGTAGTTGCTTGCAAGTTGTATTTGATGTAATAGGGGCCCTGTGTTTTTCACTGACCAGGAAAAGGTGTGGCTATAACAACCCAGAGTTTTTCCTGGTTAGACAGACCAAACAAATAAACTCAACATGCAACGATTTCAAAGAGTTACAGCAGATAATGGAAATGGTCAATTCCAATAAATTAATTAGGCCCATATCTATGGATTTCACATGACTGGGAATAAAGATATTTATCTGTTGCCCACAACAAAAAAAGTAGGGGCATGGGATCAGAACCAGGCCGTATCTGGTGACCATTTACCTCATGCAAGCGTGACTTCTTCGCATTGTTGATCCGGCTGTTGATTGTGGACTGTTGTCCCACTCCTCTTCCCTGCCTGTGCGAAGTTCCTGGATGTTGGCAGGAACTGGAACACGCTGTCATACACGTCGATCCAGAGCATCCCAAACATGCTCAATGGGGGACATGTCTGGTGAGTATGCAGGCCATGGAAGAACCGGGACATTTTCATCTAAAATAGTCATTAACGTCTACAGTGTATTTCTGATCAATTTGCTTTTCTTTCTAAAAACAAGTTCATTGCTAAGTGGCCCCAAACTTTTGAATGCTAGTGTGTGTGTATATATATATATATATATATATATATATATATATATATAAAAAAAACTTTATTAGTAGAAGGGATTTCTCCGTTTTTAAAGCCACTTTTTGGTGAGCCTACAAAACCTATTAGATCATCTTGAAGTTCTGTGCTGATTGGATTTTATAGTTGAAATTATAAGCTATTTTATTACATTTTTATAATGTCCCCAAACATTGTAGATGAAGGTACCTCACAGTAAAATAGAGGTACAACCATAGAGGTATGTGTTCTATATCTATGCAGGTATATTTATGAGTAAGAATATGTATTAAGTATTTGTTCTTTCCGGACACGAACACCCGTGACCATAGAAATAGGAATTCATTGAGTCCGATATCAATGCCCGTGACACTGTACACGTCACTAACAGGAACTTGGCATTTCCTGGTTGTACTTATCGAAACCACTTATGCTTACAACAAAATGCTCATGTGAAGTTGCTGTTTTCTCAATTGAAACGACGACACGGTTTAATTATAGTGTGCTAGTCCGTTTTTACAGTGTAAGGCGACAACGAAAATGCCATTTCAAGGAGTCATGAGGATCCTTTTACCGACGTTGTGGGCTATTTCAACCTTCGCAGACGAAAAAACGAAGTCGCCAACAACAACAGGCATTACTGCTGCTGGCAACACCAAGCATGTCACGAATTCGAGTGCCAGTAACACGACGTCCAAGAACAATCATAGCGGCATTTTCAACTCTTTCGACGTTGATAGTTCAATGATACAACGGGCCTTGTACGTCCTCATTGGAGTCACCACCATTGGCGTGTTCTATTTCCTCGTGAGAGCTGTGCGGTGAGTCGAACAAGCTAATGATGTTGATGAAGACAGACCATTATCTATTGGTAGCAATCGTTGAGTCATTCATTTTTTTTTTCACTTGAGCTTTCAATGTCCGTGACTTTTTAAATTAATTACGTTATGTTTAGGCAGAAGAAAAGAACAACCTCTAAGAAGAAGTATGGGCTGTTGTCAAACTATGATGACAGTGTTGAGATGGCTGTGCTGGAGAGTGATGAGGAGGATGACACTGTATATGAGGCCAGGTCCCTGAGAAGGTGAGTGAGATCTAATGACAAGAAGGTGCATCATCCACTAGTGTTGCTCATCATATACAAATCCCATTCTTTTGCAAGTTTACATTGTAAGTTTGTACGACACTGAAACTAGAGATTGCGAAAGTGCAAACTTGAAATACCTCAAACACAAGAACGGTAAGCTTACCTCAAATAACCTTAAAGGACAGTTGTTATTATGTACCATCCATAATTAACATGTTATTGTGTGAAAATGTGCAGTGAATCAGTTTCACCTTTTAACCTTAGTGTCGTCATTGAGCTCCTGAGTGGCGCAGCAGTTTAAGGCACTGCATCTCAGTGCTAGAGGTGTCACTACAGACCCTGGTTTGATTCCAGGCTGTATCACAACCAGCCGTGATTGGGAGTCCCATAGGGCGGCGCACAATTGGCCCAGCGTCGTCCGGGTTTGGCCGGAGTAGGCCGTCATTGTAAATAAGAATTTGTTCTTAACTGACTTGCCTAGTTAAATAAAATAAATAAGAAATGTATTTATTTAACTTCTTCTCTGTTTGTCTTTGTCTTGTATTTATCAGATGAGTCTGGATCTTTTCAAATAACACACATTGGACTGGGGAAAGAATGGAGACATTCCTAAGGTGCATTTTTCAACTGTTATTAAGGCATATTTTTTATTTTTGTCCTGCACCTGAAAAAAGGAAAACTGGCTTTCAAAATGACTGCTCTATCCTCCGGTGAACACTCATTTTGTCTAGCTGCCTGGGTATGAAAAAGACATGGTGTTTTTGGTGACCAAATAAACGTACCTTTTGATTCTAACTATGAAGAGGAGGAAATAGGATTTGTAACATAACAGGAGTCTAATGCCAAAGTTGCTTAAGTGAATGTGTGCGGGGTAATTCTTCAAATCCCCCTGTGCCCAACTTGAACTCTGCATAACAAACAACGAAAGATCTCTTCTAATCATCAACACGGATCCTCAATTTCCCGGTCGATGTGGTGTTGCCAAGGTTTTGTTTCTTTGTCTCCTGACAATATTCTGTTGCCATGGCATCCTATATATTTTCTGATGTCTACCTTGAATCATACCTGGACCATTAGAGTTAGGCTCGTAGCTAATAGCCTGATTAGTGAGTGTGCTTACAAACTACTGTAAACTAAGCTAGCCTACCAATATCCCCATCCCATTTTGTACTATGCACCCACACATGAATGTTGTACTGTTGCATATACCTGTTCTATTTGGTAAGCTAGACCTAATAAGTTTCAAGAAGTTAGTTGCTGAAAAAGCAAAACTTAAGCCAAAACTTTTGACAATCTTGGACAGTATGGAATGTGTCTGTAATTATAGCCCCATTTGTATGCAGGCTAATCAATATGCAATTCCACTAATTCCACTGGCGATTGAAAAATCCATCCCTTCCCCTCTGTTTTGGCTACTTGTAACTCTGTAGAAGAAGCACCTATAATAATTTGTTAGGCCTACTCATATCAGTTCAACTGTCATTTCAGGTTTTGGGTACCAGTAATTTCCCAATGCCCAACCCATTGTTTTCAAATCCAGCTAACTGTAAATTATCTCATGTGTTCTGAGAACCTTTGCTTCTTTTTATTTTTCAAAAACAACACATTTCAGAGCTGGTTCTTTCTCCTAAATACATGGTTGCTATTGACTGTAAAATCTCCTGTAATTTGTCCAGAGACAGTTTGCTGTTGCATTTACACAAGCTACTAAATGAACAAAGAAGGGTCCACACAATCTATTTTTTTTTTTATATAGCTTTTTCCAACCTGCTTTGGTTTTGAATTTATTGTGGTGTCTTAATTTTCTGTACCATACTCAAGTTGCAGAAAAAGGATCCCTGCATAAGTATTTGTCACTACTGTGCTTGCTTCATAGCAATTCCCAGGGGAAAATGAATACAATGTCACACATTGATTTATAAATTGAAACATCTTGGTTTAATTGTGCCTCCATTTCCGGGAGGTAACTGCATTATAGTTTACGTTCCAGATAATCAGAAGAAACACACAGGCAAGAGATGTATCTTAAATGAGCATCAACCCCACTGAAAATCCTCCCAGGTGACCTTCAAACAATGTCAATGTCTGTACTAGAAATAGATTCATATTTTCTAAGAATTTTAATGCCAGCTGGTCCTGAGCTCAAAATAACTGCCGACTCACTCCTTTCCCTCGTCATATGATTTGTTTCCTGAAGGTGGTTTTCTGTCTGCATTCCTTTGTCTGTGCAAATCTTGTATTTAACGGGAGCAAGGTCAGTCATATGATAAAGACCTCGGTGAACAAAGGCTCCAGTAAAACTTATATGCTTTGACTGGCTCTAACAAATATCATGATTGTTTTCATGGTCCATTTCTTGCCTTCGTCTATGAACTGTATGTACGTTCTGATCAGCAATACCGTTCCTTTGTCAATACTGTGGCCTGTGTGATAGAGAAGTCCCGGTCGTGTTTTGAATGAGGCCAAAGTGTATGTACTGTATCTGTGTGTATTGAGTCTTGTATTCTCTGTTGATTTAATGACCAGTAGTGCTGTGTTGGTGCTGCAGGTCTGAGGCCTTCTGGTTGGTTGGTGGTGGGATCCTTCGGCTGTTACGGTGGGCTCTTTTCACATCATGTTGAAAAGGAAAAATAAATCAAAGTGAGACTTTGAGCAAGACTAGCTTGGTGTGAAGGTTCTAACTCTCTATCTATTATCTTTGTCGTGTGCCATTTGTGATTATAACAAACTGTATACACGACAGGATAGGAGGTATTGAAACTGCAGCAATTTAGGAGATGTATTGAATGCAGTGTCAATTAGACTCATTCACATAATATGGTGAATTCAAATGGTGTGGTCCCCAATTCTCCTTCACATGTCAATTATTTAGTGTGTTCATTACAAAGAATTGCCACCAGGTGGTATCCTAACTCCACTAGTTCCAGTTACAATACCCAAACTGCCAAGCTTCCGCTTTGCGCCAGCTCTGCTCAGACAGGCCTAGAAGTTAGGAATGTTACCACGTTCGTGTGTGTCATATGTTCTCTAATGGGGTATATTTTCTCTACTCCCATTAGTCCTCTCTGACCCATCATCATTATAGCAGTTCATCCTACTGCTCAGTAAATTCTCATCTGAATATCCAAAGCATCATTTGGCTGTTTTTATACAAGGATGTAATGATTATTACTTTCTTTACAGATATATTTTTAGGTAGGCACAAAATTGTTTTGGGAGGCAATCTCACAAAATGTATTTTTAAACAATGTTTGTTAAGTTTTATCCTTACATCAGAACTTGAGAAAATAAGAGTATTGTTTCACTTACTTTCCCTTTAACTGTTTGAAGAAAGTTGTATGGCTGGTTCACAGGACAACAGGTATTACAAGTAGCCTAAGTGTAGGAGGAAATGGTGTGTGTGTAACAGCCAATATACCCTATATTCACAAATAGTTAATCTCCCTCTCTCCTCCTTGTCAGTCCCTCTGTGTATCAGTTGGAGAGGAGTCGAGCAATGCCAGGTGCACCCAGTGTGTGTCATCCTGGCCTGGGCTGCATATGCTTTTCCAATTACCTCTGTTAAACTCCACTGTGACATCCTCGCTCGATGCAAACATCCGAGACCCGGGCCCGGCCCAGAAGAGGATTTGCATTGGGTAATTCCGGTTGACTCGTGTCAACGGCAATTTGCCGCACTCCAAAAAATGTGGAGAAGCGAGCCAACAAGGGGAACGAATGCCATTGAGTGGCACAGCTGGAGCTGCGAGAAATTGTCTCCAAGAAATTTCACTGGAAATCCAATGACTGAAGCATGAAAATCTGATATTTAAAAGGGAGCGGAAGGGAAGAAAGAAGAGCAAAGACAGAAATGAATTTATTCCAAATCCAACTGTGGGACCGTATGGCCTGGGCTGGATCCTCTGCATTTCAATGAAGAAGAGAAACCGCCCAAGTGATGTTGATCATTCTTATTTTCTTTATCCTGCGTCATTCCGCACTCCATCTCCTTTCAGAATCTTCAGTGTCGGCTTTCTGCTTACTTTTCACCAGCCGTTTTCAACACAGCAGAAATAATTTAAAGCAACTTTTTGAGCCTGTAATACATGAGGGGGAGGGGATACATTGTGCTTTTGGATGCACTCCATACTGTGAGTTACTTCTGTAAGGCCCACTTCAGTCCCTCAGCTTTTGGCTGTAGCACACTGGCTAAGAGGGACCACTGTTCCGATCAGATTATGCTGAATCTTATACAATGTCCTACAGCCTACACTCATTGATTGTCCTGTTTTCTCCTCCAAGAGAGGGGGTTGATAAGATAGAGAAAGACTTTTCCTAGAGCAGGGGTAACCACGGGCTGATTTTTGTCAGAGCGGATGTTTGCTGGGCTGGAAACATAATTATAATTGTACACTGCAAATTGACCACAACTAAGCCCAATAAGAGATTGTATTTTAAAATACCAATAATTTCATACCTTGATTCATACCTTGATTGAGACATTACCATAATTTTTTAATCGAGTGAACACTTGGGAGCAGATTTCCCCCCCCAAAAATGTCAAACTTTTTAGGGTGCCCCAAAAAATCACTTGGACGGGCCGCTTGTTGCCGACCCGTCCTAGAGTGATGGGTAACATCCTGAGAACTAAAATATGTTACTGTATTTCTCATTCTTCCTATGATTATAGTATACGTATGATTTAGTAATTTCAATAATATTTCATCTGCTGTGAAAGGGAGTTTAGAAAACCTGTTTACAGAGTTAGGGATCGGGCCTACCTCTCAAGTTATCTCAAACTGAAACCAGAAGCTTACTGTATCTATGGTACGTTTGGGGATAATGTCTGGCTGTATCTATTTATACAATATTGGCCCTGTTGAACTTGTGTGTGATATTCTGTCTTGCTACGGAAACTGTAGCAGAAAAAGCTTCAGTGAATTTCACAAGCAGTGTCGCCCCCAGTATCTTGTGTGGCTCCTACTGTGTGGCCCAAGGCACAGCTCTACCAGCTGGCACTGTGTGTGATGAGACTAGACGTGAGATGATAGTCCTTTCTCCACTCACTCGGAGGTCATTCCCAGCCACAGGAAAAGCCTCCTCAGAAGCAAGAGATGCAGAGGTAGAACTCGAGCACTCTCTCTTTCCTCTTCCTTTACTTTCTATTGAACCCTCCCTCTCTCCTTCCCCCCCCCCCCCCTCCTCCCCATCTCCCTCCGCTGTCTCCTGCCCACACACTCTCGCTCTCCATCTCGCTCCCCATCTTTCTCCACTTTCCACCCACTTTTTCAAGTCAGAAGAGACGCTCGCTCCTGACCTTGCTCAATGCTTGAGTGGCTGGGCTGCTCCTGGCTGCTGGAGCGCTACTGGGAGACATAATAAACGGCGCCCTTTTCATCTCCGACACAAAGAACGGAGAGAAGAAGATTCCGGGGGCCTCAAAGGAAGTCTCCCGAACAAAGGAGACCTGAACTGAATAGATCTGCAAAGAGGAGAGTGGCAGGATGGGAGGTAGGGGAGGGGGAGCAAACTTTACTTCCATAAACACACACACAGACACACACACTCACAAAAGGGGGTAATGGTGATGATTGGCTATGTTAATTGTTTTGGTTGGTGGTATTTCAGGGTTTGTTCTCGAGGCTTATTCACACGGGTTGGCCGATAGAAGCACAGAGGCTAAACTTCAAAGGGTACAGCCTACATTTCAGGGGCATCATTTATCCACCCAGTACTCCCCCTATAATGTTCCACGTGCAGTAAGCCATATTTGGTTCTTGGTGTGAGAATAGGGAAATCAACCCTTAATAATTGGATTGATTCATTGTGAAGGTGTAATGCTCACTCCCGGACCTGGTATTGACCTGGATATTGTGCAGCATCCGGGATGCCACGGTGGAGTTGAACACACTATCAATGGTTCTTTATTCATGGCACAGAGCGATTGGTGTGGCACTTTTAACTTTTTGGGGCTGACATTTAGGGCCTGCTAGCGACTGCTTGGGAATAACTGGAACCGGGATGTGTGAAGGAGTAGAATCAGTTTGAATCTCCACGGAGCCTGTATGCCTACCTGTATTTGTTCTCTCCACAAAAGGAGTGGCAGGAGGGGCGAGTGGGATCCTGAGCAAACTTCACTTCCATAAACACACACAAAATGGGGGGTGATTTATCTTTTTACCATTTTGTTTTTCCACAGCACCCCACAAATAACACCACACACACACAAAAACACATTGCCCAAGGTGATTACCTTCAGAAAGTATTCAAACCCCTTGACCTTTTCCACATTTTGTTACATACATACACTAAAATTCTATTGTTTTGTTTTTTTTCACACACTATACCCCACAATGACTCAGCAAAAACAGCTTTTTAGAAATGTTTGCAAATATATAAAAAAAAACAATCACATTTTCATACCCTTTACCTTTGACAGCGATTACAGCCTCCAGTCTTCTTGGGTCTGATGCTTCAAGCTTGGCACACCTGTATTTGGGGAGTTTCTTCCATTCTCTGCAGATCCTCTCAAGCTCTGTCAGGTTGGATGGGGAGCGTCACCGCACAGCTATTTTTAGGTCTCTCCAGAGATGTTAGATCGGTTTCAAGTCCGGGCTCTGGCTGGGCCACTCAAGGACATTCAGAGACTTGTCCCGAAGCCACTCCTGCATGGTCTTGGCTGTGTGCTTAGGGTCATTGTCCTGTTGGAAGGGGAATTTTTACCCAAGTCTAAGGTCTTGAGTGCTCTGGAGCAGGTTTTCATGAAGGATCTCTGTACTTTGCTCCATTCATCTTTCCCTTGACCCCGAGTAGTCTCCCAGTCCCTGCTGCTGAAAAACATCCCAACAGCATGATGTCGCCACCACCATGCTTCACCGTAGGGATGGTGCCAGGTTTCCTCCAGACGTGACACTTGGCATTCAGGCCAAAGAGTTCAATCTTGGTTTCATCAGACCAGAGAATCTTGCTTCTCATGGTCTGAGAGTCCTTTAGGTGCCTTTTGGCAAACTCCAAGCGGCCTGCACTAGGAAGAGTCTTGGTGGTTTCGAACTTCTTCCATTTAAGGATGATGGAGGCCACTGTGTTCTTAGATCTTCAATGCTGCAGAATATTCAAGAGCTGAATACTTTCCAAATGCACTGTATGGTTTCCAAATTTGGTCAAACAATCCTCCAGTTTGTTATAGAGGGTGAATATTTTTTAATTGATGTCTATAAAATGTTTTTGCAACAATTAGAACTAGATTACAAAACTTTCTCTATTGATCACCAATATATTAATTTCCCAAAAGAGATAATCGTGGAGATGTATGGATATAAATTCCTAGACAAAATGAAATGATAGCACATGCATTATCCCAAAATGGTGTCAGTTTATTACAGGGCCACGGCATGTGTAATAGGCTTCCTTTGTGTATCTCCAACAGAGATGTGACATTTCTGGGTGTATTACATGCATTCTGGCAATCTCTTCCTTTTAGATCTGTTGTCAATTCTTTCCTTGTAGGTTCTGAACCGTCGGGTAGAGTTTCAATCAACCCTTGATCTAACTTGGCAATTCACTTATTTGGCGTAGCAGCTTCTTTCAGTATTTTTTTTCTGTGCTAGATGCTTTAGATTCATTCAGATTCTGTTGAAGAGATTGAATGACATTTTGGAGTTGTACGAACTTAAAGAAGTCGGCTTTGGAAAATCCCAATCTTTCTTGGAATTGAGTGAATGACAAGTTGAGATCCATCATAGTACACATGTTAAACATTCATGATGCCACCAGGACTTAAAGGTGTTGTCATTAAACATTGGAAATAAGGTGGGGTTATTCCAAGTAGGGGGGCCTGGCAATATTAGTTCATTCCCACCTCGTGAATTGATGTACATTTAGCCAAATACGAATGGAATTGAGAATCACTGGAATGTCTGTCTTTTTTCTTCAACTCCTTGCACCCTGGTAGTGAATATATCTGAGATCTTAAGGTATTACATTGATTGCTTCGATACTCCTCCATGCACAAGGTTAGTCAAATGTGCATTGTTTAAGTGAACGCAGTTGTGCAGCCCAGTAATACATCTCCATATGTAGTAGCCTAGTTCAAGACCTCCAGCTTTATAGAGTAGTGTAAAACAGACAATTAGAGTCTTGTGGTCTTTCCATTCCAAATAAAGAGAGTAGGCCATTTTTAACTTTAAAAAGTTGGATGGAATTTCAACTGTCAGGGCCTGGAATGAATACATCAACCTTGGTAATATATGAATTTTGATTATGTTCACCCTACCTAACATATAGATAGGGAGAGATCTCCATCTCTGAACATCAGATTTATTCTTATCTATTAAATAAAAAAATAATTGACTTCATATGCCTCCTCCAGAATGCATGGTATCAGAACACCCAGGTACTTTAAATGTCTGTCCATTTCCACTTAAATATACTTTCTAAGCCTGAGAAGTGCTGATTAGAAATTAGAATTCTCCCAATTCAATTTGAATCCTCATACAGTACCAAATGTGTCCAAAAGTATTAAAATAAATAACAGAATGTTCTATTTCAGATAAAGTAAAATGTAATCTGCATGCAATGATATCACATGTGGTGGAGATCAAATCTCTATGCTCCGGATTGAGCCATGAGTTCTAATTATTGATGCAAGGGGTCCTGTTGCTAATGAAAATAAATAACTAAACAAAGAGCATCCCTGTCTTGTCCCTCTTGATTCAGAGTTCTGTCCATTTGTTCATATAGATGCTTTTGGGGATTTGTACAATAGCTTAATCCAGGAAATATATACCGTACCAAAACTTTTTTAAGACTGCCACCAAATATTCCCATTCCACCCTATCGAATGCTTTTTTTTTTAGCACTCCAATCATCATGAAGTGCTTCGAGAGGCTAATCAAAGACCACATCACCTCATCCCTCCCCAATTTACCTACCTCCCTGACAGATCCATGGACAAGGCAATCGCCATTGCACTACACACTACCCTCACCCACCTGGACAAAAGGAATGTCTAGTATGTGAGTATGCTGTTCATTGACTACAGCTCAGCCTTCAATACCATATTGCCCTCCAAGCTCACCAAAAAGGTCACAGCCCTGGGACTGAGCTCCTCCCTATGCAACTTGGTCCTGGACTTCCTAACAGGCCGTGCCCAGGTGGTGAAGGTAGGCAACATTACCTCCTCCACACTGATCCTCAACACGGGGGCCCCACAAGAATGTGTCCCCCTGTATACCAACTGCGTGGCCCCACACAATTCGATCTCCATCATCAAGTTAGCTGACGACATGACAGTAGTAGGCCTGATCATCAACAACAACGAGAGCCTACAGAGAGGAGGTAGGCACTCTTGTTGGCATGGGGCAAGGTAAACAACCTCTCCTCAACGTCGGCAAAACAAAGGAGCTGATTGTGGACTTCAGGAGGAACCAGTCTGGGCATGCCCCCATCCTCAACAACAGGGCTGGTGTGGAGACAGTCAAAAACTTCCTCGGCATATCCCATTTCGGAGAAGCTGAAATGGTCAAACCACACGGACACCGTGGTGAAGAAGGCACGACAGTGACTCTTCAACCTCAGGTTCCTGAAGAAATTCGGCCTGTCCCCGAGGGCCCTCGGTGTTCTACAGGTGCTCCATCGAGAGAATATTGTCGGGCTGCATCACAGCCTGGTACGGCAACTCCACCGACACTAACTGCAAGGCTCTACAGAAGGTGATACGCTCAGCCAAACGCACCATTGGTTGCACACTGCCTGCCCTCCAGGACACCTACAAGACCTCAAGGACCTCAGCCACCCGAGCCACGGCCTGTTCTCCCGCTTCCATCACTCACGCGGGCAGTATAGGAGCATTATGGAAAAAAACTAGACTGGCCAATAGCGTCTAGCCCCAGAACATCAGGCTGCTGAATAGCCACCACCAGGCAGCTACCTACTCCCCCCATAAAAATGTAACAGTGTTACATTCACTTCTCTTGTTGACCTGCACTGTTGGAGCTCAGAGCTTAAGAATTTCACTGTACCTTGCAATTACATCTTCAAAACCTTGTGCATGTGATTACTAAACTAATCTAATCTAATCATTACCAGGAGATGGTTCACTTTAGGGATGGGCATTAGACATTTTTGGACTGTTCGAGTACTCAGTGTTTTTTTGTTTATTTTTTAGAACACAAGGCCTACACTGGAAGACAAAAAGACAAAAAATGTGCTCATTATCTATATGGTAACAGTGTGCATCGATGCATCATTTATCATAACCATTACAGATAACAAATCCTAATTGCTAAATTGCCCGATATACATTCAGTCAATAGAAAAACCAGTTCCATTTTAACATTAATTTATTGAAAGCGTAATATCAACTGGGTATATTATATCGTGGAGCACAATCTTTAAAAAGGCAGTAACCTCAGCAGTGGCGCTTGCTTGTAGAAGCCTATGGCTGTGCAATGGCATAGCCTTGTTTTGTTCATTTAGCAGACCAGACACCTTTACTTTCCGAGCCCTTATTACAGTCAAGACACACCTGTTATATTGTAAAAGAAAAACATGATGCACTATAACAGAATAACATAGACAATCCTGTCTTTTCGATATACAGATGTTTTGATTTAGTTTATTCTTCCTGTTCTTTGGAATTTCCTAATTGGATGAAGAATTTCACATTGAACACAGCATGGGGATGAATTACGGCCGCGACATCTGTTTGGTGAGTAAGCCTAGGCATGAAAATATGCCCTTTGTCTTTATCAAACAAATGTTTTTGCATATAGGCTAACCAATTCTAAATGTCACTAGCAGTTTGCAAATGACCCTAAGTGGAAAATAGATAGGACACAGTTATTCCAAAACCGCAGTGTTAATTGTTGGAACATAAATTGACTTACTTCAGTCAACCAGTCCATTTTGAATTTGTGATGAAACTGTTGTCATTTGGCAAGGAATGTAGCTTCTGTATCCCATCAGTTAGATATGTTTTTGTAGACATTTATTTCTGTAGGCCTTAAGGGAGCTTGTGTGTGTGCAATCAGCGTATAGATGGAGCGATCAGAACGCAATTGAGTGAGTGAGACATGGATGAGAAAGGGAATTTAGGGAGAACTGTGTGATGTTTGGCTTGGTTTCTTTTTTTTTGTGCCCCGCAAATGCACATATACAAATGGAACACTAGAGTCAAAGCAAATTAACGTTGTCTTCAAGACAAAATTACTATCTCTGGTTAAAGATCGGGTTTTGACGTCCATTCGAGTACTTGATTACTCATGTCCATCCCTATTTCACTATATCCTCCCTTGAACTTTTGTTTTTGGATTGATACAGTTTGTATCAATACAGTTTGATCAAATGTTTTAAAGACTGAGTTGATTTCAGAAGGATCCATTGTTATGCTACCATCTGGAGGGTTGAATGTTGTGAATGGTACGTTCCTCTTCCTCTTAATTTGCCAAGCAAACATTTTCCCTGCACTTTCACCTTGCTCAACTTATTGTTGGTTGGATTTCATGGCAGCAATCTCTGCAGATCTGGTGTTTTATTGTGTTATATTCAAAGCGTCAAAGTGTTCAACTGTTTATCTGAACTGTGTTTGCTTTCTGTCGTGGATTTTCTGTTCTAATATTTCTAATTATTTATGGGTCTGTCTTTTATTATGTGAAGAGTAAGACAATAATACAACCTCTCATATATGCTTTAAGAGCTTCCCAGACGACAGTTGGGCATACTTCCTCTACATTTATTTCCTTAAACATGTCTATCTGTGTGTTGAGATATGAGGTTAACTCCTGGGCCCGGTTGTATAAAACATCTTTAGTGTTTCCCTTAAGGAATAATTTTCCCTTACCGAAGGGAATTGTTTAAGGGCGTTGCATAGAGCCCCTCAAATATTTCCTCAGGTAATAGCACACATAAGGGGTTTTACAGTAGTTTGAAGGCGTATATGTTAAAAAGAGTGTCTGGTTACCATGGAGACTGGCTGATTCACTGACTAGAGGTCTCCTCAAAAAGATCGCTTTCATTTTGCGAGAAAATAGGACAGGATAACCAAATTGCTTCAGAAGATAAATCATCACGTTTCTTATAGTTACTTTTTTTCTCAACTTGTTTATATCACTTTCTAGTAAGTCAAGCTAGCTAACAGAGTACCTATAGCTACTAGCCAGCTAGCTGTGTAGCTAAGGATTAGGCACCTTCCATTTTTTTAGCTAAGTAGCTAGCAGGCTGGTTGATGTTTTCCTTTTGTAACTCTAGCAGATGAAAGCAACATTTACTTCCACAAATGCTATTTACATTGATATCCATACTGAATGATGCTGTTTCACTTAATTTAAGAGGGAAATTCACCTTTAAAATGTTTTCTGCAACTGACTTAAAGTTAAGAAAACTTTAAGGGAAAAGATAAGGGGGAAATTAACTTAAGGTGTTTTATGCTTAAGGTGTTTTAAGCTTTAACATGAATGACAATAGGCTATGGTCCGTAATTATTATAGGAAGGTATTGACATTCAGAAACACAGTCAATTAAAGAAAAGTTTACTATAAAAAAGTCCATTGTTGAATAAGAGTTGTGGAGGTGAGAGTAACGGGAGTATTATCTTTCAGTCAGTTGTTGATCTCCACAGTTCACATAGACCCATCTCTTTGATGTTGTAGTTTGTAGGGTCGGGTGGTATCCAGATTTTCATACCGTCATACCATTTCTGTACCATACCTGGGTATACAGTATTACCAATATTTAAAAAAATCATAATATATATATATATATATATATATATATATATATATATATATATATATATATATATATATATATATATATATATATATATATATTATTATATTTTTTTTTGGGGGGGGGGAGAAACGCACAAAACTATTTAGGCAATAGTTGTAAGCAGTGGCATAGCATATATACAGTATAAATGGTATATCCCCAAAGCCTAGTGGTTTAATACCTTAGACATGTTAGGAAGAGGATATAGTTTAGTTGATGTCTTGTCTAGAGTTGCATCCCGCACACAATTAAAATCCCCCCATATAACATTCTAAGATGGAACACTCAAAAATAACTTATATATAAAATACATATATATATACACTATAGACTATATATATATATATATATAGTCTTGGCCAGACTTAAATATTCTCTATTCAACAATACATGTCTAATTTGAAGTAAGGTGCATTATGAAGGAGAAAATACATAAAACATATTTATACTGTGTGATTATATGTGTATATATATATATATATTATATATATATGTATATAAATATTATATGTTAGTTATTTTCAAGTGTTCCATTTGGGAATGTTTTATATGGGGGGATTTTAATTGTGTGCGGGATGCATCTCTAGACAAGACATCAACTAAACTATACCCTCTTCCTAACATGTGTAAGGTATCAAACCACTAGGTTTGGGTGATATACCATTTATACTGTATACCAGGGTATACAGTGTAAATATATATAATACGACTGACTGATGATTCCATTAGTAAATCCAATATACGTTTGTATATATAGTGTATGTGGACACCCCTTCAAATTAGCGGATTCAGCTATTTCAGCCACACCTGTTGCTGGCAGGTGTATTTAAATCGAGTACACAGCCATGCAATCTCCATAGACAAACATTGGCAGTAGAATGGGCCATACTGAAGAGCTCAGTGACTTTCAATGTGGCACCGTCATAGGATGCCACCTTTCCAGAAAATCTCCACGTGTCATTACAAAAAGAAACTGGAAGCGGTTTGATATTCAAGGTTTTTTACATGATGTATCTAGCAGTAAATGGAATAGAAGGGAATTAATCCCTGATGTTGAACTAGCCTTTTCTTACTTCCACAACATATTCCAGGATGTATGCAATAGGCATGCCTCTTTTTTTTAAATTCAGAATTAAGGGCAGAGAGCACCCTTTGTTTACTGATGAATTTACTAAAATCATAAGGGAACGGAATGCTATGTGGGCTTAAGCAAGAGGGTCTGGTTCGGCGGATGATTGGATGGCTTTTAAACATCTTGGAAATATGGGTGTGGCTATGATCCGAAAATTGAAGACAGACCACTACCTGAAATCTACTTTGGATAATTTAAATAATCCCTTCAAATTTTGGCAATTAGAGAATGGTTTGGAGTGCAAAAAAGATACACAGCTTCCAAAACAATTGTTGGTAGACACACAGATTTTAACTGAGAGAACCTCCATTGTGAAAGCCTTAAATCAGCATTTTCTAGATGCAGGAAGTTTATTTGAAAAGGTCAAAGGTATAATTGAGCCCCTTATGAATTTACCTGACACCCCTGTGCACTCCTTCACCAGGTTCTCCTTTTCATCCTTCTCTGTTTCAGAAGTGTGTAAAGCCCTGAAAGAAACTGATAGAAAAAAATCCCCTGACCCTGATGATCTAGACCCCAGTTTCCTACACCTAGCTGCAGGCATCATTGCTCCCCCTTAGCATGTATTTTTAACCTTACGCTTGATGTTAAGGAAATCCCCAAGTTATGGAAATCTGCTTTTGCACTGCCTCTCCTGGAAGGTGGAGATCCTTCGCCACTTGACAACTATCGACCCATATCAACATTGTCTGTACTGTCAAAGTTACTAGAGTCCTAAGTTAGTAGGCAGCCGAAGGCCTACTTCCAAGAAAACAACATCTTAGATGGAATGCAATCAGGCTTAGATCTGGCCACAGCACTGATTCAGCAACATTGAAGGTTTTAAATGACATCCACTGTGCTCTTGACAAGAAGTTACATTGTGTGTCTGTCTTTATTAATTTGTCAAAGGCATTTGACACTGTGGACCATGCTGTGTTAGTGCAAAGGTTAAAATGTTGTGGAATTACTGGTCATGGTCATGATTGGTTTATAAATTACCTATCAAATTGTACACAATGTGTAATGGCGGATGGTTGAAAATCTGAGTCCATGGAGTTGTGCTCAGGTGTTCCGCAAGGGTCTTTTTTTGGCCCACTGTTGTTCATTGTGTATATCAACAACATTGGGGATCATATTGAAACAGCGGATGTTCATTTTTATGCAGATTATACTGTTCTTTTTTCAAGTGGTAGTAGTTTATCTTTAGCTTTTGAAAATGCCCAAAGAGCATTTAACATCATACAACATAATCTGTATGATTTAAAGCTGGTTCTGAATTCAGGTAAAAACAAAATGCCTGGTATTTTCAAATGCCAGGCATGTTACTAATCATGTCATTGCTACATTGTCTGGTCATACTATAGAGCAAGTCAAAGTGTACAAGCATTTGGGTGTGTGGGATGATGACAAGCTGAGCTTCACTGTTCATGTGGAGAACTTGATAAGGAAGCTCAAGCTAAGAATAGGTTTTTATTACCGGCATAAGGGTTGTTGAGAGCACTTGATTCAGTGTATCATGCGTCCCTCAGGTTCATTACCAATCAAAAACGTCTAACTCATTATTGTGATCTCTACTGCGCTGTTACCTGTCCGAATGCATAGTGCCAATTATAAAGTTAGGTGGAGGAATAATGGTCTGGGGCTGTTTTTCCTGGTTCGGGTTAGGCCCCTTTGTTCCAGTGAAGGGAAATCTTAACGCTGCAGAATACAATGACATTCTAGATGATTCTGTGCTTCCAACTTTGTGGCTCCAGTTTGGGGAAGGTCCTTTCCTGTGCACAAAGCGAGGTCCATACAGAAATGGTTTGTTGAGATTGGTGTGAAAAAAAAACTTGACTGGCCTGCACAGAGCCCTGACCCCATCGAACACTTTTGGGATGAATTGGAACGCCGACTACGAGCCAGGCCTAATCGCCCCAACATCAGTACCCGACCTCACTAATGCTCTTGTGGCTGAATGGAAGCAAGTCCTCGCAACAATGTTCCAACATCGAGTGGAAAGCCTTCCCAGAAAAGTGGTGGCTGTTATAGCAGCAAAGGGGGTACCAACTCCATACTAATGCCCATGATTTTGGAATGAGATGTTCGAAGAGCAGGTGTCCACACACTTCTGGTCATGTAGTGTATATTGCCCAAGTAGGACTAAATGAAACACATTATTTTTGAATGAGTCTTTTTTAACGATTTTATTATTATTTATACAAATATGTATGTATGTATGTATGTATGTATGTATGTATGTATGTATGTATGTATGTATGTATATGTGTGTATGTATGTATGTATGTATGTATGTATATGTGTGTATGTATGTATATGTGTGTATGTATGTATATATATATATATATATATATATATATATATATATATATATATATATATATATATATATATATATATATATATATATATATATATATATATATATATATATATGAGTTAGTATGTGTAATCTCCGACAGTGGAGGGGTCTGTGTCGCTGCGTGTTCAGTATCCGTACCCATTCCCAACCACTGTGGAGTGAGTGTCAGTACTATGTGTCCATTCTATGTGTAGTCAACTAGTATAATTTGTGTTTGAAGTAAATATAGTGATTATAATTAAGGAGCCCTGTCTAGGGCTGGTTCTACCTTCTAAGATAGATGAGACCCTTCTGAAGTATACATTCATTATTTGTCCTGGCCAGCGTGATAGGCCTACTTCTTGTTTGTTTGTTTTTTTACGCCAAAGGAAAGGTATAGGTTAGCTCTCTCAGGGTCATAACAAGAGGGGAAAAAATAAAAAAGTACTTGCCATCCCAGTGTTAATTGAGAATAAAATGAATTAGACTATTTAGCCATTAGGCATCATTATAATATATTAAGGAGAGAAATTCATTCAACTATCCATATAATTGTCCAATGAAATAAATGCAAACATTTGTAGGCCTATAACTACTGGAGTAGCCTACAGTTCTGTTGTACTGCATGCAACCACACGTGGGGCGCATTGGTCTTGACCCACCGGGGAGCAGAGCTGGCAGATCACTAAGAGCTGATGGTATAATGACTCTACTCTGGTCAGATTTTTTCAGAGTTTCAGAGTGCCCGCATTGAACACGTTTTTCAAGTCATATATAAATGTCCCTGTTGTAAATGCCTTAATTTTGGCAAAAGTAAATGACATTTTAAAAAAGGAAGGAAGGGAAAGAGAGCAACGGAAATAAAAGTACTGTGTGCTTACAATTTCAGCGTCTTAGGCAGTATGACATGAAGTGTTTGATCTCTCCCAGTCTTTTGTTGTTGTTTTACATTTAAATTATTTCCACCCACTCAGGCCTTTGTCAGCTTGGGAGCATCCAAACATAATTATCCAGATTATAGCGTTCAACACGTTGTCTTGTTGACTCATCAGTTTGTTTCTTAAACAAATAGATCATGCCTATAGCCTACCAATGAATGGGTTGTCATTTAGGCTGCATAGCCAATAGTCATTAAAGTGCTATTAATTTAGACAGATCGACCTGGATGGTGCTGGGATTGTCTTTTCAATAGGTGTGTGAGTGAAGGCTTACCTTTCTCGTTTGTGCCTTTTGATGTGGTGGGGTGTAATAGTCCAGTGCCTCATCTGTCGTACATCGTCTGTTGAGAGGCTGTCCTGGTCTGTACAGTTCATTCATTGCCATTTCCATCATGTCCAGGTTATCCAGGAATCGGGTTGCTTATTTTGCTGATTTTAGTGTGATGTCTCTTTCCTTCCGTTTGACCGGTAGTTGTGCAGGGTAAACCAAAGACAACGGGATTCATTTTTCCCATAGCTTTTTCTGTATTCGGTCAAATGATCTGCCTTTCATGTAGAGGTCTCTGCTCATGTCATCGGCCCTCACACATCAAAGGTCCAACTCCTGACTTTTTGGCTTTGATGACCAGTCGTGGGAACTTAATCTTTGTCCCTATATTTAAGGAACTTTGCCTCTTAGTTTGCTGCTTGTGTCCCCTCTCAGGCCGCCTGTTCGATGTGCTCCTTAAATTGTGGGAGCCCGTGTGATGCTCTCCTGGCCCAGTAGTTGTGGTATTACCTCCTCCAGGAATTCCTCCATTCCAGTTTATCCACAGCTCTCGGGGAAATTCATGAAACAAAGACTTGAATGGCGACTGAAGTCCTCCATCTCGTCTAATCTTTAAGTAAGCCCCGTAATGATGTCTTTTTGTTCATCCACGGTTTTCTGGAGCTTTTCTCATACGATTTTCTCCAGGGTTAACCTGGTTTTGGCCTCCACACGTTTGCTCAGTCATATCAGTTTAGACTGTTTTGACAAAATCTGTTTCTCATTGCCACTGTGAATTTCTATTAGAAGTGTCTCTAAACTCCAGTCGAGTCGTCAGCAACTTGGTCCATGGTCGCCTCGTCAGCTACTTGGTCCATGGTCGCGTTGTTTCACTGTGTTTATCGCTGTGTTTGTTTGTCTGTATTTCTCAATCTATTATTTGCCATAACATGTAGTTGCCAACATAACTTTAGAGTCGAGTTCTTTCCTAATTAAGAGGCATATTTTTACTAAAGAAACGGAATGCCAAACTGATCACCTTTTACCTGACTACCTTATGGTCGCCATACCGGAAATCTTGTTTCAAGCTAGAGTTTTATTACTGATTTCTGTTGATGGTATTAGGCAGTTTGACCGTTTGCATTCGATGGAGATACACTGTCTATGGGTTTGACTGATAAAACCACAGATGCTAAATGTCAAAAGGTATCGAGTTGGTCAGTATCCAGAGTTTCATATCGTCATACCGTTCTTCGTTCATCCTGGGATTTATGGTATTACCGGCTTAGTACACAATGGGGCACCAAAAACGTGTTTTGTACCAGAATGCTAACAATGTTAGGACAAGTAATAGTGCATTTCCATGGAGGCTGATAGCTAAATATGCAAACGAAAATAAACAAATTGCACAGACCGGCAATCTAGCGCATAAAGTTATACATATATAGATGGGTTGGAGCTACCGAGTGTCATTTTTTGTGATTTTGACATAATAGGTGAATGTGAAAGAGAGACATTGTGCAAATGAACAAAGGAAGAACAGCACTGGCTCTCCAGCAGCATGTGTACATGCTGTGTCTGTGTGGAGTCTGGAGTGCTTGGGCAATGGGCCTGCCTGCTCTGCTCAGAGAAGATGGGGGAGTAGCAGACGGGCGAGAATAGAGAGGAGAAAAAATGCAAGGAAATTAAAAGATGGTAGTTGCAGTTGTACAGATAACTAATCCAAAGGGCATTGACTTCTCAAACACGGCAGAAAGCTAACACAGTATGATGTCCTGTCACCTTATTACATTTTCTTAGATAACTAGCAAGTTAAACTTAGTGGTCACTTTAACAAATAATTATTAGTTTTTCACACAGGAAAAAAATATAAAACACAAGCAATATCTGGCTGCGTTTTGTAAGTACGGATTTAAAATGCTTCTTATTGTAATTTCTGCACTTCTCCACTCGGATGAGAATTCGTGAATGGGCATTCTATCAGCAGACCGCCTAGGACTGATATGTAGTTTCCTCTGGTACTTTTCTCGCTGTTGCCAGCCTACTTTTCTCCATTAAAATGCAAGATTAACTTTTTAGGGGTTCCCAAACTCTTTTGGCCCTAGACATTTTTGATATTTGAAAATGTATGTGAGCCCAACCATGTGAAAATAATTATGTAATTAACAGCCAATGTTTATTTAAAATGTATTTAGGGCTATGGCAGTCAATTGAAAAACATTCTAACAGTATTTCTGATTGTCTTCTCAACTCACCATCACATACTATTAATGTGGGTCAATTTCAAATTAGTCTGATCTTATCTTGCCACCACTGATGAGATGTGTGTGCTTGATACATGTCGCGCGTCAGAGCTTCTCAAAATCAGGGGGCGTGGTCGACAGTGCGCACCTCATCTCTGCTGTCACATCAAACCTGGATCGATATTTGGTTTTTCAGACGAGAGCACTGAATCTAGCTTCACACAGATATGTGCTGGCGAAGGGTACCATGCTTTTTTTTACGGTGCTTTCAAGACAACTGGAAAAATAAGAGGTCAAATCAGGATGTCAGTGATCTTCAGGTCGGAAAGTCGGAGCTCTAGAAAGTGGTCCGAGTTCCTGAGTTGGAATTCCAAGTTGGATGACCGTTCAAAACGATTTTTCCCAGTCGGAGCTCGTTTTTTCCCCGAGTTCCCAGTTGTCTTGAATACAATGAAGTCAGAGATTTCCGGGTTCCCAGTTCAGAGTTCCCAGTTGTTTTGAATGCGGCATTTTTAATCAGAGGGAGACGGCAGGGCCCTTTTGAGTCAGGAACCATAACTCCTCCGTAGTGACCCGTGAATGTCACAAGACAGCTCGATCAGCTGTTCGATTACACTTACCGGCATGTAAACTGAGCCAGGATCATAGGCAAACGGTTAGGGAGGTATGTCCTAAAGTGCTCTTCCAAGCGCTGGAGGTGAGCAGTCGTCACTCGTGTGGGACACTTACTGATGCTGTTTTCTGTTAGGAACAGGGGGCATGGCTCACTTTTGAAAGACTTTTTCCAGTATGAAGTTTTTCCTCTGAATCCACTGATTTGGTCATTCATCTGTAGAATGATTTTGTATTTCCCCTGCATGCTTGCGTTCAGTTCGTTCAGTTTCCCAAATATGTCTGTTACATTTTCTTTTCATTATACAGAAAGTCAACCAATGCTTTTAATTTTTTTTTATTTTTTTACATCCATTGTGAATGACAACAGTTCCTCTCTCAATGGGAAAAATCTTTCCAGCACTCCCCCTCGATAACCACCAGGCCTCGCTGTGAAAGAGAGCATTGTCGTGCTCTGATCCCATATCTCCACATAGTTTTGCGAACAGGCGTGTGCGCAGTGGATGTGGTTGGATGTAGTTTACAATGGAAGTTACCTGCTGCAGTATATCTCTGAGTTCTGTGCTCTCTTTTGCTGCCACTTTCCTTCTTTGTATCATACAATGAGTCCATATGGCAGAGGGAGACACTTTCATAACTAGAGTGCAGTGGCCTGCCCGCTGTCCCGCCATAGATGGAGCCCCATCTGTGCAAAAGCCCACCACGGAATCTGTTTTTTTTAATAAATTTAGCCATGCAGTAAACTGAACATCCCCTGTACCGTTTCATGCTCGGGAATCGTGAGACAGAACTATTTGTTCTCGTGAATAGCATCCCCCAATATGTATAGCGGACAAAAAGTAATGCAGGGCCACACGGCTAACGTCCATTTGGAGGGCATATCTTGGGAATTTTTTAGTCGTTCAGTCAGTTTCCTCTTGATTGCTAGCAATGGCGTTAATTATTTGTTGACAAATGTGAGTTTCTGTCCCTCTGCCTCCACACACATTGTTTTCACCCCATTTTCATTTCAGGTGACCCACATTGGGTTGTGAGCCCTATTTTGTGAACCGCTTCATTAGGAAATCGTCACGTTCTGACCTTAGTTCTTTTGTTATGTCTTTGTTTTAGTATGGTCGGGGCGTGAGTTGGGTGGGTTGTCTATGTTCCTTTTTCTATGATTTGGGATTTCTGTGTTTGGCCTGGTATGGTTCTCAATCAGAGGCAGCTGTCATTTGTTGTCCCTGATTGAGAACCATACTTAGGTAGCCTGGTTTCACTTTTGAGTTGTGGGTGATTGTTTCACATTTCAGGACGGTTTCGGTTTGTATCATTCACTTTGTTATTTTGTATTCTTTAGTGGTAAGTTTAATAAACTAAAATGGACACTTACTACGCTTCACATTGGTCCGATCTCTCCTACTCCTCCTCAGAGGAGGAAGAAGAAACCCGTTACAGAAATGTAGCTGGCTATATTCTTTCTATGATAAACATTCAAAATATGATAGCCATGCATCGTTTTTGCACTCCCGCTTTCTCCCGTTGTGCCTATTTACAAACAAACACGTGACTGGCTCAACTGTTCTGGGAAACTACGGTAAGTTTCTTAATGTCAAATAATGTGACAGGTGACCTGAAGAACGTGATCTGTTTTATCTCCTAACTTATTGCACAAGTTGACTGCAGGTATTGCCTAAAAAGTAGCTACAAATATGAAAATGTATTGAAAAACTTCAAATAAATAGCTTCAACGGTATTGTGGCGCAGCGGTCTAAGGCACCTCAGTGCGTCTCAGTGCAGGAGGCGTCGCTACAGTCCCTGGTTTGAATCCAGGCTGTATCACATCCGGCCGTGATTGGGAGTCCCATAGGGCGGCGCACAATTTGGCCCAGCGTCGTCCGGGTTTGACCGGAGTAGGCTGTCATTGTAAATAAGAATTTGTTCTTAACTGACTTGCCTAGTTAAATAAAGGTTACATATTGACGGTATTGAAAAGCCATCCCGTGGCTATAAAATACCCCGGTATGTGGTATACCACCCTAGCCTACCCTGTTCCCCCCACACAGTACTGCCCCCTTAACTTACCATGTGCAGTAGGCCAGACTTGATTCTTGGAGGATATGGAAGTCAACCCTAATGAAAAGGAGTCGTTTTCCCAAAGCGTCACATGACTGTATAGGAATCCCACTACACGGAGTCCCTGACGATGCTACTGCAAAGGTTGAATAACTATTTTAGTCTATGGATGTCACAGTGGAATAGACACAGTCAAATAGTTCTTTATTGACTGACACAGGGCGTTCATGCACAGTTGTTACCCATCTCCACTGCTGTGGCAGTTGGCTACATAAAATAATTATACAAAATAATAGCAAATATTTTAGGTGGAAAAGTACACATTTGCTGACTCAAAACCTATAATACTTTTGACAAAAATAACTAATTTGACCGTGCGTTTTCAATAAAACAATGAGTTTGTCCAATTTGCGGATTTGTGAATCATGCATTTACTGACAACGGAGCAGAGCAAGGCCTGCAAACAGCAACATCGCAAGTTACGTGAACCATTTTTGCAGTTCTGTACTCCAGGGAGAGACGGGGAGAAGGAAAACACTGAACTAGTTTCAAGGTATGGAACTTTCTGGATTTCAGGTAAACTTCTCCTTTAATTCCACTTTCAATGAAGATTCTCCATCAAGCATGCTTTTTAGTCCAGGAGTAGACTCAAGGTCTGGAAAACTGGTCCTCAAGGCGTAAATAATATGCTGGTGAAAAATGGAGCGTTGGCGTGAAAAGTCAGGTTGCGCATGTGTATCTCAAGTCCGGATTTGGCCGTCAGCCTCTCCACTGAAACCCCAGAGCCTAAACACTGAGAGAACCTCAAAGCCCTCTAATCTAAACGAGTGACACTGTGAGGAGGGAAGGCGCTGGTCTTTAGAGAAGAGGACTGTGGAAGTTCATCACAGGCAAGGCCGACTAGATCAAAGACTACCGCCATGTACTCCTGCCCTTCAACTACAATGAGAATAATAAGAATCAAAGAAACAAGAAAGACAGGGCGGATGATAAAAAGAAGTGATGCATCTTGCCTTGAATTCAATCCCATGTAAATGAGATGGAGAGAATGGAGAGCCTTGTTGGATGGAGGAGAAGGGTCCATATCCGCTCCCCTCTATCATCCCCCCCTTTCCTCCTCACAGTGATCAGTGGCTCGTCTCTCTTTCCCTCTCTCCCCACGGCGGGCCCGGTGACACGCCAGCGAACAAAGAGGGATTGTGGGAAAAGCGCCGGCATGCCAGCTTGGTCTCACATGGTAGTCAAGCACGGAACGTTCCACTTGAGTCATTTTTGGACATATTTTTTTTGCCTAATCCCCCCCCCCCCCTCCCCCCAAACACACACACACACACACACACACACACACATCTACACAGATATGCACACACACAGACACCCTTCAAGCGTCCTATTCCTCCACTCCGACCCTCCCTCCCCATCTAACAGTCCCGCCTGTCACCCCTCAGTGGCTCCCCCAAATTCCATGGTAAGGCTGACGGACAGTTCAGAGGAGAGGGGAGACACAGCCTCACTCAATAGTCCCTTTCAAGATGGTGATTAAAGATTTCTCCTTTTAGTAGCTCTTAGACGCTGCCATTTTCTTCCCTTGTTGCGAGGGGAACAAAAGCCTGTAGCCAGTATTTTGGGGGGTTTGGGGCGCAGCCTACCTCCTCAAGACTCGAGATGAGATTGCAGGGGCTTCAGGGTGTGTTCTGCTAATACTCCTGACCTTTTTGTCCTCAGTCTCCGAAAAATGTGGGTCTGAATTCCCCCCCGACCCAAGCCTCATTCTGTAAGTCTGACCCGACTCAAAGGGAGTTAAACTCATTGTTTATTCACCCAGTGGACCTTTCACCTCCCCAACACGCCAGCATTAATCTATTTTAGAGGAATTCATAAGAGCTCCGCCATCTGGTTGATGCATGTGACAGGCTTTTGTCCGACCTTGGCTATTGAGCGTTTCTTTAGAGAGATACTTCTCATGAGAAACCCGCCTTTTGAGAATACAGTTGCAGTTTGACTGAGGGAACTTAGGCAGAGGTCAAATGTCAGCCGTGGTACTACATAGGATGACATGGATGTGAAATGTCGGCCTACCACTCACCTTCACAACTGTAGAGATACGACTGGAACGAGAGTGCTGCTAAATATTTGTCTCTTAGGTTTAAAAAGAAGTCAACACTTTGAACTCCTAACAACACAACAACCACATTATAATTTTAAAGTAATGAAGAAAGGAGGGCTAGCGGCAAAATAGAAAAGCGATATGAAAACGTTGACAAAATAATGGCCTTTGAGAGAGAAAAAAAACCCTGACAAATATTGCTAGTTCTGAGCTGTGTAGATTGCTTTGTCAGACGCCAAATGATCTACGAGGTCCTTCATTTTGAGGTGGTGCATTGTACAGCCAGCCGTACAGCCCCAAAACAGCAAACAAAGCTGCACCATTAGAGGAACTGAGAGAAGTAGTATTAAGTAGTGAGAGTATAGGCCTTTGGTAAGTAATGACTACAAGGGACTCATTTACCCATGCATTTACCAATAAGTAGATTTTTCTCCGGATTAGATTTGATCCTGTTGTGATTGCTACTCGTTTGTCTGAGACCGCACAATGCTTGGGAATGGAGGCGAGGGGAGGGAGAAAAGAGGGTTTCTCTAAATACCATTGCATATCATAGTCTTGGTATGAGGAGGGGGAGGCAAAAGTGGGAGAGAATGAGATTTCAGAGGTTACTCAGAGGATTCGGTCGCTGAGATGAGTGGAAGGAGGAAAAAAAGAACAATTACATTTTTCCCCCATTTCCGTTTAATGAGGTGTATATTGCTTCTTGGGAGAGTAATGAATTAAAAAATGTAATTCTTTTCAAAATAAATCAGTGTGTTTCCCCACCGGTTCATTTAGTATTTTTTTCCTCCTCCCCCAGTCTTTGTATTGTATCATTTTATAATCAGTGTGTCAAGTGGCAAGACATAATAACATATAATTTCCTATTAAGCTTCATGAAAAAGCCATTTGTGTAGCGAGAGGGAATGTTAGATCAGCCACTGTTCTTTTTGTGATCTTTTCAGAGTGTCATACCAGGTATAAATAGGCCATTCAGTCTCCCTCGCCAATTTTCCACAGGCCATTGTTCCAAGCAGACTTTCAATATCAGAGTGAAAATGTACACTCCCTTTAATAGTTGAAGCACAGTTTTGGGGAAAAAGTTTACTTTGAAGTGTCAGGAGTTGTCAGGGGACCCAGGTTTAATCTCTGCAGTGTCTCGAGGATTTTTTTGGTCTTGTGATTTCAGGTCAGTGTAAGTTCCTCAAAGAGTGGGTCAACCAGACCATGGTGTTCACGTTGAAAGGACCACACAATTAGTATTTCAAAATCTGTAACCCTTGAGTTGACCTGCGCTATGGATATCTTGAATCAAATCAAATGTTTATAAAGCCCTTCTTACATCAGCTGATATCTCAAAGTGCTGTACAGAAACCCAGCCCTAAAACCCCAAACAGCAAGCGATGCAGGTGTAGAAGCACGGTGGAAAGGAAAAAACTCCCTGGAAAGGCCAGAACCTAGGAAGAAACCTAGAGAGGAACCAGACTATGAGGAGTGACCAGTCCTCTTCTGGCTGTGCCGGGTGGAGACTATAACAGAACATGGCCAAGATGTTCAAATGTTCATTAGATGACCAGCAGGGTCAAATAATAATAATCACAGTAGTTGTCGAGGGTGCAACAGGTCAGCACCTCAGGAGTAAATGTCAGTTGGCTTTTCATAGCCGATCATTCGGAGTATCTCTACCGCTCCTGCTGTCTCTAGAGAGTTGAAAACAACAGGTCTAGGACAGGTGGCACTTCCTGTGAACAGGTCAGGGATCCATAGTCGCAGGCAGAACAGTTGAAACTGGAGCAGCAGCATGGCCAGGTGGACTGGGGACAGCAAGGAGTCATCAGGCCAGGTAGTCCTGAGGCATGGTCCTAGGTCCTCCGAGAGAAAGAAAGAAAGAAAGAATGAAAGAAAGATAGAAAGAGAATTAGAGAGAGCATACTTAAATTCACACAGGACACCGTATAAGACAGGACAAATACTCCAGATATAACCGACTGACCCTAGCCCCCCGACACATAAACTACTGCGCATAAATACTGGAGGCTGAGACAGGAGGGGTCGGGAGACACTGTGGCCCCATCCGACGACACCCCCGGACAGGGCCAAACAGGAAGGATATAACCCAACCCACTTTGCCAAAGCACAGCCCCCACACCACTAGAGGGATATCTTCAACCACCAACTTACCATCCTGAGACCGGCCGAGTATAGCCCACAAAGATCTCTGCCACGGCACAACCCAAGGGGGGGCGCCAACCCAGACAGGAAGATCACGTCAGTGACTCAACCCACTCAAGTGACGCACCCCTCTTAGGCACGGTATGGCAGAGCACCAGTAAGCCAGTGACTCAGAGAATCCTAGTGGAGAGAGGGGAACCAGCCAGGCAGAGACAGCAAGGGCGGTTCGTTGCTCCAGTGCCTTTCCGTTCACCTTTCCAGGGCCAGACTACACTCAATCATAGGATCTACTGAAGAGATGAGTCTTCAATAAAGACTTAAAGGTGGAGACCGAATCTGCGTCTCTCACATGGGTAGGCAGACCATTCCATAAAAATAGAGATCTATAGGAAAAAGCCCAGCCTCCAGCTGTCTGCTTAGAAATTCTAGGGACAGCCTGCGCCTTGTGACCGTAGCATGCGTGTAGGTATGTACGGCAGGACCAAATCAGAAAGATAGGTAGGAGCAAGCCCATGTAATGCTTTTTAGGTTAGCAGTAAAACCTTGAAATCAGCCCTTGCCTTAACAGGAAGCCAGTGTAGAGAGGCTAGCACTGGAGTAATATGATCAAATTTTTTGGTTCTAGTCAAGATTCTAGCAGCCGTGTTTAGCAATAACTGAAGTTTATTTAGTGCTTTATCCGGGTAGCCGGAAAGTAGAGCATTGCAGTAGTCTAACCTAGAAGTGACAAAAGCATGGATACATCTTTCTGTATCATTTTTTGACAGAACGTTTCAGATTTTTGCAATGTTACGTAGATGGAAAAAAGCTGTCCTTGAAACAGTCTTGATATGTTCGTCAAAAGAGAGATAAGGGTCCAGAGTAACGCCGAGGTCCTTCAGTTTTATTTGAAACGACTGTACAACCATCAAGATTAATTGCCAGATTCAACAGAAGATCTCTTTGTTTCTTGGGAACTAGAACAAGCATCTCTGTTTTGTCTAAAAGTAGAAAATGTGCAGCCATCCACTTCCTTATGTCTGAAACACAGGCTTCCAGCGAGAGCAATTTTGGGGCTTCACCATGTTTCATCGAAGTGTACAGCTGTGTGTCATCCGCATAGCAGTGAAAGTTAACCTTATGTTACTAAATGACATCACCAAGAGGTAAAATATGTAGTGAAAACAATAGTGGTCCTAAAACAGAACCTTGAGGACACTGAAATGTACAGTTGATTTGTCAGAGGACAAACCATCCACAGAGACAAACTGATATCTTTCCGACAGATAAGATCTAAACCAGGCCAGAACTTCTCCGTGTAGACCAATGTGAGTTTCCAATCTCTCCAAAGAATGAGGTGATCGATGGTATCAAAAGCAGCACTAAGGTCTAGGAGCACGAGGACAGATGCAGAGCCTTGGTCTGACGCCATTAAAAGGTAATTTACCACTTTCACAAGTGCAGTCTCAGTGCTATGATGGGGTCTAAAACCAGACTGAAGCGTTTTGTATACATTGTTTGTCTTCAGGAAGGCAGTGAGTTGTTGCGCAACAGCTTTTTCAAAAATAATTGAGAGGAATGGGAGATTCGATGTAGGCCGATTTTAGTTTTTTATATTTTCTTGGTCAAGGTTTGTCTTTTTCAAGAGAGGCTTTATTACTGTCACTTTTAGTGAGTTTGGTACACATCCGGTGGATAGAGAGCCGTTTGTTATGTTCAACATAGGAGAGCCAAGCACAAGAAGCAGCTTTTTCAGTAGTTTCGTTGGAATAGGGTCCAGTATGCAACTTGAAGGTTTAGAGGCCATGATTATTTTCATCATTGTGTCAAGAGATATAGTACTAAAACACTTGAGTGTCTCCCTTGATCCTAGGTCCTGGCAGAGTTGTGCAGACTCAGGACAACTGAGCTTTGGAGGAATACGTAGATTTAAAGAGGAGTCGGTAATTAGCTTTCTAATGATCATGATCTTTTCCTCAAAGAAGTTCATGAAATTTTCGTTTCAATGTTCTGGAAGCTTGCTTCAGAGCTCGGGTATTTTCTGTATACCAGGGAGCTAGTTTCTTATGACAAATGTTTTTTATTTTTAGGGGTGCGACTGCATCTAGGGTATTGCGCAAGGTTAAATTGAGTTCCTCAGTTAAGTGGTTAACTGATTTTTGTACTCTGACGTCCTTGGATAGGTGGAGGGTGTCTGGAAGTGCATCTAGGAATCTTTGGGTTGTCCGAGAATTTATAGCACGACTTTTGATGATCCTTGGTTGAGGTCTGAGCAGATTATTTGTTGCGATTGCAAACTTATAAAATGGTGGTCCGATAGTCCAGGATTATGAGGAAAAACATTAAGCTCCACAACATTTATTCCACGGGACAAAACTAGGTCCAGAGTATGACTGTGCAGTGAGTGGGTCCGAAGACATGTTGGACAAAACCCACCGAGTCGATGATGGCAACGAATGCCTTTTGGGGTGGGTCTGTGGACTTTTCCATGTGAATATTAAAGTCAGCAAAAATTAGAATATTATCTGCCATGACTACAAGGTCCGATAGGAATTCAGGGAACTCGGTGAGGAACGCTGTATATGGCCCAGGAGGCCTGTAAACATTTTGAGATGTGACGTATCACAATCTCTTTCAAGAATGTCAGGAATGGAGGAGGTTTTTATTCCAGTGAGATTCCTAAGGCGAACACCTCCATGTTTAGTTTTGCCCAATCTAGTTCGAGGCACAGACACGGTCTCAACGGAGATAGCTGAGCTGACTACACTGACTGTGCTAGTGGCAGACTCCACTAAGCTGGCAGGCTGGCTAACAGGGTGCAGGCCAGGCATCAGGCTATCTAATTGTGGAGCTAGGGGAGTTATAACTCTATGTTCGTAGATAAGATGAGAGCACCCCTGCAGCTAGGATGGAGTCCGTCACTCCTCAACAGGGCAGGCTTGGTCCTGTTTGTGGGTGAGAGGGACAATTATTTACAAATTCTATATTTTGGGAGGGGCAGAAAACAGTTTTCAATCTACGATTGAGTTGTGAGACTCTGCTGTAGAGCTCATCACTCCCCCTAACTGGGAGGGGGCCAGAGACAATTACTCGATGCCGACACATCTTTCTAGCTGATTTACACGCTGAAGCTATGTTGCGCTTGGTGACCTCTGACTGTTTCATCCTAACGTCTTTGGTGTCGACGTGGATAACAATATCCCTATACTCTCTACACTTGCCAGTTTTAGCTATAGCCCTGCCCCCTGGTAAACAGTGTATGATCGCTGGATGATTCGTTTTAAGTTTAATACTGCGGGTAATGGAGTCACCAATGACTAGGGTTTTCAATTTGTGAGACTTAATGGTGGGAGGCTCCCACGTCTCAGACCCCATAATGGGAGGAGTAGAAACCAGAGAAGGCTAGGCCTCTGACTCCGACTTGCTGCTTAATGGGGAGAAACGGTTGAAAGTTTGTCGGCTGAATAAGCAACACCGGTTGAGCATTCCTACAGCATTTCCCTCCAGAAGCCATGAGAAAGTTGTCCGACAGCGGGGACTGTACGAGGGGAATTATACTACTATCTGTACTTACTGGTGGCACAGACGCTGTTTCATCCTTTCCTACACTGAAATTACCCTTGCCTAACGATTGCTTCTGAAGCTGGGCTTGCAGCACAGCTATCCTCGCCGTAAGGCGATTATTCTCCTGTATATTATGAGTATAGTGACTGCAATTAGAAGGCATCATGTTAATGTCTCTACTTAGCTTCGGCTGGTGGAGGTCCTGACGAACCACGTCCAGATAAAGCGTCCGGAGTGAAAATTTGAATTAAAAAAAGTTGAGCGAGGGAATAACTAAAAATATAAACGGTAATTAAAAAGTAAAAACGGTAAAGTTGTCAGGTAGCAAAGTAAGGTTAGCAACAAAACGCACAGCAGTACGTAAACAAGTCTGCCTTGAATATGTCTGTGAATGCATTCAGACTTTCCTATAAATCTTCTTATGGCTAGGGGTTCCGCTAGCGCCACCCCTCGACAATATTCCGCTGAAAAGGCAGTGCGCGAAATTCAAAAATAATTGTTAGAAATATGTAACTTTCACACATTAACAAGTGCAATACACCAACTGAAAGATAAACTTCTTGTTAATCTACCCATCGTGTCCAATTTAAAAAAGGCTTTACACCGAAAGCACAACATATGATTATGTTAGGTCAGAGCCAAGTCACAAAAACACACAACTTCCAAAACTTCCGGGTGATTTTGCAGCGAGCCACATCAATTTACAGAAATACTCATAATAAACATTGATAAAAGATAAGTGTTATTCACAGAATTAAAGATAGACTTCTCCTTAATGCAACCGCTGTGTCAGATTTCAAAAAAACTTTACGGAAAAAGCACACCATGCTTAGACGATAAAACAAGCCAAAGAGATTTCCGCGATGTTGGAGTCAACAGAAGTCAGAAATAGTATTATACATTTTCACTTACCTTTGATGATCTTTATCAGAATGCACTCCCGGAATCCCAGTTCCACAATAAATGTTTGATTTGTTCAGAACTGAAAAAACAGAACTGAAAAAGCGTGTGCAAGCAAGGAAGCCTACAAACCTGACTGAGTTACACCAGCTCTGTCAGGAGGAATGAGCCAAAATTCACCCAACATATTGTGGGAAGCTTGTGGAAGGCTACCCGAAATGTTTGACCCAAATAATTTAAAGGCTATGCTAACAAATACTTATTGAGTGTATGTAACTTCTGACTCACTGGGAATGTGATGAAAGAAATAAAAGCTGAACTAAATCATTCTCTCTACTATTATGCTGACATTTCACATTCTTAAAATAAAGTGGTGATCCTAACTGATCTAAGATGGAATTTTTACAAGGATTAAATGTCAGGAATTGTGAAAAACGGAGTCTAAATGTATTTGGCTAAGGTGTATGTAAACTTCCGACTTCAACTGTAGATGACAGCAATCTGTCATCTACAGAATCATCTTCTCAAAGCAGAAACACGAATTAAGCCCTCTTAGGCGAAAACATCAAGCTCCTCCTGTTACGTTGAGGCCAAGATTGGGGTCAACTCCAAAACGGGGTACTCCTAATCGAAAGAGAAATCTGTATTTTCCCTGCTGAAGGATTGCAGTGCACTGCAGTTCCTCTGATAAGCTGTGAGAAGCATCTCAGGAAAGAAACAGAAACAGCATTGATGTGTTCACTTCTTCAGACAGGCAATTGACACTCACGTGGATGCGTGGTGGCAGGCCATTCTATCTCACTGAATTCAGGTCGTGTGCAGAGTTAGATGCGGCCTCTCTGCAGCCAATCCCACAGCACTATCACACCTCTTTATACAGGTGAAACCAGAAAAAAACATTGGCTGCGTCACAAATATCACCTTATTCCCTATATGGATCAGTCTACAGAAGTGGTGCAAAATGGGGGTTGAATTAAAATGTAAAAAAATTAAAAAATGGTATTTCCTACTTCTCCCAGTCTTTCAGCACATATATCCAGTGGTGATTTTAGCATGTACATCTTGGTGGGGCAAACAAACAAAACAATTGGGGGGATCCATGCCAGCAAAGCCACAACACAACAATAAACAATACGTTAATTTAACAGTGACAAATGGTACCCACAAACTGTTAGGGCCTACATAAAGCTGTCTCAACAGCAGTCCCAACACCTTACCACTGCAAACTATGGCAGAAGGGGACGACAAGCGGATAAGATGCAATCCGTAATTTCTATTAAGACATTAATGAGCGCGCTAGGACGGGCGTAGTCAATATACCTATTTGTTCAGCACTTTTGAAATGTACAGCAACAGTTTCTCCCTGTACACCAAGTCAGAACCATAGGATTAATAAAGGGGGAAAATAAGCAGACAAAGAAAGCGCTTACATTATTTGATGATTACATTTCTCTAAAACAGGTTATAGGCTACATGTGCACCACCAAGTCATAACAGTAGGTGAAATTAAGTGGAGAAAATAGACCAAATTATTAGGGTGAGCTACATGGGCTACTAACAGCTTACTACATAATATACACTTAGTATTACTTTCATAGCTACAGTATACATGTCTCCCTGGCATATTACATAATTTATGCAGCAACATACAATACATTTTTAGACTCACCTTGTTGTGCTGTGCTCGCTTGAACAGGAAGGTGTTGCGGCGGTCCTTTGTCAGCAGATTTTGTCATCAAACTTTGTCATCAAAGTCTGCCATTTTCTGGATTTATGGTGCTTTCAAGTCAACTGGGAACAAGGTTGAATGATGACGTCAGTGATCTTCAGGTCGTAGCTCTAGAAAGAAGCCTGAGTTTCTGACCTACAATTTCGAGTTCGATGACCATTCAAAATGTATTTTCCCAGTCAGAGCTCATTTTTTTTTCCTGAGTTCCCAGTTGTCTTGAACTCACTGAAGTCAGATTTCCCAGTTCTGAGTTAACAGTTGTTTTGAGTGCTGCAGAAATCATGCTGGGTTGTTGCATGGCCAATGTTGAATGTTTATAATTTTAAGCTTGTAAAAGAGACCCTTAAACCGAGAATTGGGATCACACACTCACTCCACTGAAAAGGAGGCTAGTGATTGCTTTCCAATGCTTGCAGTTAGCCTTTGTTGTGTAATGTTTATGTCCAATGGCCGGTGAGCACTGATACGTTTTATCTATAATTTTTCTTAATTATTTTTCTTCATATGACAAGGATTAAAAAGGATTTTCAATTAGATTGTCGACTTGATTCATGATGATGACTGCTGGCTAAGATTTTGAAAGTATGATGTTGACATGATCAGTCCAATCAAAGCTACTGTAGATATAATGTGATTTGACGTAACTTTATCTCTGGCCATTGACCTTGAGCCTTCTTGGATGGGCACTTCTAATGTAACTATATGGGGCTTGAATTTTCTAGCTTTACCCTTAGATTTGGCAGTGACTTAGTGTCCCCATGAGTGACAGAACACGGTGCAGAACTCTAGTTGCACCAATCACGGTGCAACTAGAGAACATTACCGACCCCAATGCTCCATATTTTCCGTTTGCTGCCCCACCACCACAGAAAGCACTGAGCTAGGCCGAAACATCTGCATTTTGGAGCTGCCTTACTCAAGAAAGCAAAAAGAGACCATGTTTGTATGGAAGCATGTTTGTTTGGAAACTCAATGATTTAGATTTTTTTTACATTGTTTGCAAACGGATATGTGACAGATATTAATGGCAAGATAGCATGCAAAACATGAGGTAGTCACCTGGAATGCATTTCAATTAACAGGTGTACCTTGTTAAAAGTTAATTTGTGGAAACGACAGTCCATTACTTTAAGACATGAAGGTATGTCAATCTAGAAAATGTCAATAACCTTTTAAAAGTTTCTTCAAGTGCAGTCGCAAAAACCATCAAGCGCTATGATGAAAATGGCTCTTATGAGGACCGCCACAGGAAAGGAAGACCCAGAGTTACCTGTGCTGCAGAGGATACATTCATTAGAGTTAACTGCACCTGAGATTGCAGCCCAAATAAATTATTTACGGAGTTCAAGTAAAATACACATCTCAACATCAACTGTTCAGAGGAGACTGCGTGAATCAGGCCTTCATGGTTTAATTGCTGCAAAGAAACCACTACTAAAGGATACCAATAAGAAGAATAGACTTGGGCCAAGAAACATGAGCAATGGACATTAAACCGGCGGAAATCTGTCCTTTGGTCTGATGAGTCCAAATTTGAGATTTTTGTTTCCAATCTCTGTGTCTTTGTGAGATGCAGAGTATGTGAACTGATGATCTATGCATGTGTGCTTCCCACCATGAAGCATGGAGGAGGAGGTGTGATGGTGTGGGGGTGTTTTTCTGGTGACACTGTCTGTGATTTATTTAGAATTCAAGGCACATTTAAACAGAATGGCTTCCACAGCCTTCTGCAGTGATGTGCCATCCCATCTGGTTTGCGCTTAGTGGGACTATCATTTGTTTTTCAACAGAACAATGACCCAACACACCTCCAGGCTGTGTAAGGGCTATTTGACCAAGAAGGAGAGTGATGGAGTGCTGAATCAGATGACCTGGCCTCCACGTAAAAAGCAGCCAACAGGTGCTCAGCATATGTGGGATGTATCCTATATCTGCTGTTTCTATTACACGTCGCAATGTTTTTTTGTTTTTGCGAATACACCAACTTCTTCAAGACTGTTGGAAAAGCATTCCTCATGAAGCTGGTTTGAGAGAATGACAAGAGTGTGCAAAGTTGTCATCAAGGCAAAGGGTTGCTACTTTGAAGAATCTAAAATCTAAAATATATTTAGATTTGTTTAACACTTTTTGCTTACTACGTGATTCCATATGTGTTATTTCATAGTTTAAATGTCTTCACTATTAAATGTCTTCATTATTCTACAATGTAGAAAATAGTAAAAATAAAGAAAAACCCTTGAATGAGTAGGTGTATCCAAACTTTTGACTTGTACTGTATGTCAGACAATTTGTTTCTATTGCATATTTGAAATATTGTCCTGAATTCCATACCACCCCACTAAATTTGTCACAGAACCATGCACAGACAGTATTGATCATTTTGATTAACCTTTTACTACAGATGAAGTTTAGAAATGTTATCTGCATACATTTACAAAATAGTAAAAACATGATTGTAACCTGCTTTTCAAAACAGTTGCAGTTACATTTCATTTAAATATGATCTCTATTGTTCTCTGTAAAATCTTCCATGTTGATTGTATGAATCTGAAACTTATTGATTGATTATTTGAATTACTCATATATTTATGTTCGATGTTTGAATTGTAACTTCATATTTATTGTGGCAAAATATCAGGCATTGCGGTAGTGACGTCATTGTTTCGGCTGTGACCTGTCATATATTCTGACTTGAATTGCTTACCTTATCGACTGGGGCACGTGATTTACGTAATTATAATAGTCTGTTTCTCTCGGCCTTTTCCCTGCTGCCCTGTGTTGTCTTTGACTTGACCTCCATCTTGCTGTTGAGTACCTCTTGTCCCTCTGAGACAAATATTTTACTAATTTGACCTTTCCTCTTCCTTTCTTTTTAGAATTCCGTTGCTGTCTGATGAAAACCTCTTATCCCCAAAACATAAACCTTTCAGGAAATTAATAAAATTACCATATTTTCCCATTTACGAACAATTCCGAAACTTTAGAATGTATTTTAATAAACGTTCTTTGATTCATGAAATGTTCAGAGTACATTGAGGGGAGTTATTGCTTTCAATAAATGTAAAGAAGTTAAAGTGAGCAAAATGGAGTCATGAGGTTTTCATCAGACATTGACGATTTATTTCCCTTTCCTTTTTCTTATATTCTTGATATCGTACAGGTCTGTTTTTTATCCTCTCTCTGTATTCTCTGTCTGATGTACTTTTCGACATGTTGGCGCCTTATGGATGTCCCTGTCCTTCAACAACTCTACAAATAATAAATAATCCAAAGCATGAATAATGTATCTGTGTGTTTTAATGTAGATTATTTTTTCTAATGTTTTTTTTTTTTAAATGTAAAGAAATATATAGTGGACAAACAATCAAGTGTCAATCATAGAGATAGAGGACTCTTGATGGATACAACCTGTTTTAGTATGGACATTGCAATTGAGGGCTTCCGCCATTTTAAAGTAGTCAAATTGATGGGGATTCCTTTGAGTTAATTATTATAGTTAAGTACAGACAGTTGAGTAGAGTATATTTCAGTACATTACAGTAAAGTACAGTGGAGCACAGCAATGTACAGCAGAGTAGGCATTACCTTTGTTGGATGACATGAAAATAGAGCTCTTTGGCCACACACACCAGTGGTGGGTTTGGCGTCTAAATGAGAATGCATAAGCAGAAAATAACCCCATACCTACTGTAAAATATGGGGGTGGATCTTTGATGTTATGGGGCCACTTAGTTCCCACTGGTCCTGGGGCCCTTGTCAAGGTCAATGGCATCATGTACATTACCCAGTACCAGGACATTTTAGCCCAAAACCTGGTTGCCTCTGCCAGGAGGCTGTAACTTGGCCGCAAGTGAACCTTACAGCAAGACAATAACCCCAAGCACACATCAAAGCTCACAAAGAAATGGTTAATTGGACACAAAATCTACATTTACATCTACATGAAAACCTGTGGTTTGAATTGAAGAGGGCAGTCCATGAGTGCATACAAAGGATATGGAATGATTCTGTATGGAGGAATAGTCTAACATCCCTCACAATGTGTTCTCCAACTCATAAAACATTTTAGAAAGAGACTTGGTGCCGTTCACCTCGCAAGGTATTGAAAACAGGGTTGTCAATCATAATTGACCCCTACCTTTTTGAGAATGTTTGAAAGATATTCTTTGTTGAATAAAATCATCTCTTTCTCTGAACAATTGTATTAGTATAAAATTATATAATTTCCCCCACAAAAATATTGCATACAATGTAGCTATTTTGCCCATCTTTATCAAGTGTCAATAATTTTCCAGCAAAAGTATATTTCAGTCGCAAAACTATACGTTTATATATTTATATATATATTAGATGTTCAGTACTGACACTTCTTAAAAATACATTAATATTTACCAACTTGCTCACAGACTACTCACCATGTTACCATGTTGGAGAGGGGTGCAACCCCATCATCTGGTGATATGTGTAGGGGAGTGGCTTAAGGCTCGGTTGAAGATGACAATGGTATTCTAATATCCCATAACTCTTTGCAACAATGGGACTAGCTATGCTAGTTGGCAACGGCGCTGGTAGTTCGCGACGGCGCTTGTCCCAGATTTGTGACAACATTGTTGTAATCTGTATATTTTCGACACAGGCTTAAGAGCAACATTCATTCTACAGTCTTTTAACGTGTGTGTTTCGGTAGTCACATCAAAAAGTGGGACGACATTTCTTAAGAGAAAGATGTTTCAAATTAAACAAAACTACTAATTAGATCATCTTTCAATGTAATAGTAGAACAACTGAAAATATTATATTGAAATAGTGTTAAAAAAAAAAAAAATCATGAATTGCTTTATTATTTATTTTTGGAGTCAGAGTGTGGCCACTTCAATAGAAACAGGTGTGTAAACAATGACTGTACTATATAAATGTAACAATATGTTTGTTATTGCCTTGGAATGACTTGGAATACAGTATATCATGATGTAAATACATTTCCTACATTTGGAGACTTGGTGGGACAGCAATTTACACCACTTCTGTAGAATCCCCCATATAGTGAACTTACTTTTGAGCCGAGCCCTATGTCCCCTGTTTAAAAGTAGTGCACTACATAGGGAATAGTGTGCTATTTGGGGCGCAAACCCCGGTGGGGTGAACCTCAAGGACCTCTCAGCCCTGGGAGGTAATTACCTGGCTGTCACTAAGGTGTCACTGAGGCCCCCGTGTCACATCACGATTGTAATTTCACCTCGAGCTCTTCGCCTTCGGAAAATGACGTCATGGCTACTTCACTCTGGTCCCTAGGCTGTGTTCTCTCTCCCTGTCAGTCATGTGTACGAGCACGTTCACACTCTCTAAATCTCCTTGTAATTTGGTCTAACCTGCTCTGCTGAAGAGTAACTCATGTATACAGTGATATCTGTATGTCTCTTTTTCTCCTGTCTATCACACACACACACACACACACACACACACACACTTTCTCTTGGTCTCTCTGGGCTTTTATTCCTAATTCTGGGCACGCAGCCTAAGCCTCTCTAGCAGCCGCTGAGCCAGTCTGGCAGTGGCACCCTGAGAGCAGGCTTTCATGTGTGTGTCTTTCTATCCACTCCTACCCTCATCCATTGACTCCTACTACAGCCCACCTAATGCAGACCTCCCTGTCAACACAGATCATATACAATCGAGAGATGGATTATTTGATTGACTGATTGACATCAATAGGGAGGGGGAGATCGTGGGAGAGATCCATTGGGAGAAAGTATGCAGGGCATACTTTCCTTACTTCCTCTTGTTCTCTATATACCATGCTCATTTAAACCCATTCCATCATCCTCTGATTTCTTATTGCTCAGGTTATTAGATCCTAGTATAGGCAACGTCTTTCTATATCACAAGGCAGGCTTCGAGGTAGACCCTTCTCACCCTCCTAATGAAGACGACATACTGTTTTACTGTGTTTGTCCATCTTATTGGCTTGTTCAAGGAAACAGGAGCCTCAGATTAGGCTACCTGCATTACTGGTCGAACTCTGTGATAAGGATAGGGAAGAGTGGAGTAAGTTGAGCCACCCTTGTTTTTAGGAAACCATACACAAAATGAATCATTTGACCTAATATTTAGGAAGAGGTCATAATTGCATGGCGTTTGAAGGAAGAAACCACTTGGAAAAAGTGGTAAGCAAGTTTGATCCAAAAAACAGATTTTCACCAAGTCAAATTAATTTATTGTGTTAGAGTTTTCATGACATTTGTGTCTTATCTCTTAAACAAAGTAGATCATTTTAAGATTGTTCTATACATTAGTTGGGGGTCTCTATAAGCTTCAATTCGAGGTCCTTAATCTTGCATGAAAGTGCATCCTTGTAGCTGTGTGGGCTAATATAGTGAAAATGTTTGCCTTGGGGTAAGTTGAGCCAATGTAAGGGTTTTCTTCCCAGGCGTAATCTGGCCTATGTTAAAAGTATTTTTTTTTTAAATCACAAAGTATTTGTTAGGTGTTATGCCTGTTTTAAAAGATGCTTCAAATGATGAAAAGACACAAAAGCGATTGTGATTGTGTTTAATTGTGTAAAGATAGACATGGTTTGAAAAAAGTAGAGGCAATATTTAATTCACTACAGAAATGTGTAGGCAGCTTAACTTACCATGTCCCGCGGCTCAACTCCCAGCATTCCCGGACTAGATCACTTTTATTTTTTGGGGACAAGCTATACTTTCTAAACTGTTTACCCGAATTCTGACTATGTCCAGGTATAGACAACATCCTGACATATATGTAGATCTTTGTCGGAAAGAATACTGTATTTGTCTTGACAAAGTGATGCTGAATGTAAAAAAACTTACCCCACTCTCAACTTACCCCACTCTTCCCTACGTCTGTTCTGTGTGTGTTACCTGACAGCAGTGACATCAGGATATCATGGTTGTAATTAGGAATCAACCCAGGGCACCTCTCTGCGCAGATCCTGATTGAGGATGATGGCCTCCTGAGTGCTGACAGCTAGGTGGCTCGTTTGAATACTTAATTATCCCTTGTGGCGATGGTGGAGCACCGGTGGTGTAAAGAAAGATGGAGCTGCAGTGTCTCTCATTCTCAATCTCCCAATCCTTTACTCCTTATTCTATGCACGCACTCGCGTACACACACACACACGTACACACACACACACACATACACACACACACACACATACATACATACTCATACAGGCAGAGCACACGCGTACACATTCTATACACACACCCACACACACACGATAACCATGAAACAGAAAGTGATGGGCACTGAGATAAACATGCTGCTTAGGAACACATTTCCATGGTCTTCTGTGTCTCACTGTGGCGCCAAACTGAGCCAATTCTGCCTGTTCCCCAGTACACCCCAGTACACGACAGGCAATGTTTCCCTAATGTCGCCTTTCAAACAGTGGCGTGTGGGCGCATGCAGAGACCCTCTGACTCGGACGCCGGCCCTTAAAAGCCATCGCGATTATGGCAGGAACCCACACGGAGAGGCAAGGAGGTGCGGAAGTCACCTCTACTGACATTCACTCTCCTTCACCACGGGTAGTTTGATTATGTTATCATACTGGATCGCTGTAATCCTGGGAAATTGAAAGCTTGTTTGCTTTGCGTGAGTTCACATATGTATGTGTGCATCCATATAGAGGGGGGGATGTGTGTGTGTGCCAGGTTGTATGTGTGTTCATTTTGGCTTGTGAGCGCTTTCTGTGTGTGTGTGTGTGTGTGTGTGTATCTATGCATGTGTGCGTCTGTGTGTGAAGCAACCCTTTCATTTGGCCCCTCTCCCTTCTAATTGATTTGTACACAGGCGTGATGCTTATGAAAGCAGCCTGTCCTGCTGACTTCCCATATGGCGGTGTTTTCCTGCCCACGACTTTGTCAATATCAGAGACCTCTGCTCACTGCGGGTGCTCACTCTGGAAGCATCCCCATTGTCTGGGGGAAAGGCTATCCCACTGTCAGCCTGTATCTATCTGAACGTACCGTACGTTCTTCTCCTAAGACGCTTATGTTAGACTTTACCCAAGCCGCCACAGGAAGTATACTCTCAGTTCTACCTCGCGACGGGGTGAGACTGGGTGAGACGGGGTGAGAAGGATGGATGTGTGTGGGTGTGCGTCCGTGGTTGAGGTATTCCCTACCTAGGCTTGAAGGGTAGGCCGACACAAAGCCTTCAAGACAAGTTGTAGACTACTGTGCTCAGCAAGCCATCTCTGAAAGACCTAGTTCCATACAGGAGGAGTGGCAGTCTTTGGATCACAGGTGGTTTGACAAAAAAAATTGCATCAGGGTCACATGACGCAAACAAAGTGTGGCAGTAACATGTCCCGGTGACAGATAATGTGACAGTATGGTATTTGACGTGTCGTATCTCTTCATTGCTTGATCTTTTCTTACCAAAGACACCCAAGCCTTGGTAGATACGTTGTCAGGCTAGCAGGTCAGTTTCTGAGTCACGCAGCTAGTTGATGCTGTAAGGCTGCTGAATGATCAGTTTAAATTGGTTTGTCATCATGGTAGCTAGAAAAGTACTTCTATTGTTCTCAATGGGGAAGTTACTCCAATCCCTTTCTCCCTTCAACCGATGTCATGGTATATAACTCGCCTCCTCTTCCTCTGACCCATGGCTGTCTGGCTGTTGACATCAGACGACTCAGGCTGAAAACGATTTAGACAAATGGCCGGTAGCAATGGTGGAGGGCACTGAATGGATTACTGCAGTCAGTAACTCCCTGACACGCCAACGTGTCCATTGACTGATGCCTCTCACAGAACTCGGAATGCGTCAGGCCTCGACGGTCCGTCTATCTATCCATCTTCCTCTACTGCTCTCCCTCAGCACCTGTCAGTTGGGGAGAGCTGAGGGCGTATTGGCCAGTGTTACTGCTCTGACATCCTTAAGGAAGATTGGCTTGTCTGAGTTGACCGAGCTGAACGCACTGACGGGGGGGGGGGGGGGGGGGGGGGTGCTTCATCAACCAGAGCCATGTAGGAAGAAGGGGAAGCTCTGCGGTGTTCTGTGGAAAACGGTCTCCGTATCCGGGTGTCTACTATTTATTTATCTCCTCACTTTTAATGTATATACCCGGCTGATTGGTCGTGAGTTGACAGGTGATGAGGGAGAGTGAAGGCACCATCACTCAACTGCCGTGAGTGGATCTGTGAGAAAGAGTGAGACCGCACTGGCGTCTGCCTGAGGCTTCCGGATCACTGATTTGACCTCCGGTGAAATGAATGTACCCATGTATCTCAACATAACAATGGGCCTGCCGTTATTATGGCAAGTCGCTGCTATTTCGAAAACATTGACATCATCCGTATTGGGGGTGTGATTGTCTTAACAGACATATAAAGGTACTAGACATAATGGCACAATACCCACTTGATAGGTAAACTGCTCTTGTTGAAACAAGTGGGCTCTCCAGGTCAGACAACTTATCTAAGAACTGTCTCATTGAACACTCAGCCGTACGGCATTCATATTAGGAAGTCCCTCAGTTGTCAGACAAAGCTTGTCCAGTTAGTGGGTCTTCCTAATATTTGCATTTTGTGGACGATCTTATCCAGAGCGACTATATACATTTTCGTACTGGAATCAAACCCACGTTGCAAGCACCATTTTCTACCAACTGAGCCACACGGGATTGGATACTATACTTCCACCCATCCTTGCTCTGCTCTAGTTCAGGGTTTGTTGTGTCATGTAATTAACACGGAGACATCCCCTGTTTAATTACTTCTCCACCAACTTTCACAGTGGCTCAGATGAAGGAATCAGCATGACCAATTAAGAATGAACACAGCAGGCTGCACTGGGGCCAGATGAGAGAAATACAAACACTGAGCTGAGTTAGACTGTGTGTACTAGACTCAGATTGGAGTTTTTCTTATTCTATCATTGGGCTCACGAGTGGGGCAGTGGTCTAAGGCACTGCATCTCAGTGCAAGAGGGGTCACTGAAGTTCCTGGTTTGAATCCAGGCTGGATCACATCCGGCTGTGGTTGGGAGTCCAATAGGGCGGTGTACAATTGGCCTGGGGTAGGCTGTCATTGTAAATAAGAATGAGTTCTTAACTGACTTGCCTAGTTAAATAAAGGTTACATATTGACGGTATTGAAAAACCATCCCGTGGCTATAAAATACCCCGGTATGTGGTATTGTAACGGTCGTCGTCGGTGGAAGAAGGTGAGGACCAAGGTGCAGTGTGGTATGTGTCCATATTTATTAAATGAACACGGAAATAACAAAGAGAATGACCGAAAACAGTTCTGGCTGGTGCAGACACACAACAGAAAACAGAAAACAATCACCCACGAAACACAATAGAAAACAGGCTACCTAAATATGGTTTTCAATCAGGGACAACGATTGACAGCTGCCTCTGATTGAGAGCCATACCAGACAGAGTTAGTTTTTCAACCGTTTTCAATTTTGAATGGAAAGTCATCTGGCCCCATCTAATACCATGTGAAGGATGAAAATAACTACAGTAACATCTGGAAAGTTAACTTGATCAATGAGCTTCTAAATGGTTAATATGCACTCACAGGACAGTTTTATAGGTTCACCCCCCCCCTTTCACGAAAATGGATCGCTCCTACAGACAGAATCACGTGGCCATGGCTTGCTATATAAAGAAGGCAGCCAGCATCCAGTTACTGTTCGTTTGAATGTTATAATGGACAAAACGAGAGACCTCAGCGACTTCGAAGGTGCTATGATCGTCGGTGTCAGGCGCACTGGATCCACTATCTCAGAAACGGCCACCCTCCTGGGCTTTTCATGCACGACAGTATTTAGTGTTTACGGAGAATGGTGCGACAAACACACAACATTCAGTCAGTGGCACTCCGAAAGGTTGAAGGAGAATGGCAAGAATCGTGTGAGCCCGTGCAAGCTAACAGGCGTGCCACAAACAGACAAATAATGTCGTCATCACCAACACTGGACAATTGAGGAGTGGAAAAACATTGCCTGGTCCCACACATCCCGGATCCTATTGCGTCATGCTGATGGCAGAGTCAGGATTTGCCGTAAGCAGCATGTGTCCATGGACCTATCCTGCCTGGTGTCAACGGTACAGGCTGGTGGTGGAGGTGTACTGGTGTGGGGAATGTTTTCCTGGCACACGTTAGGTCCCTTGATACCAATTGAGCAACGAACGTTTCCAACACCTTGTACAATCCATGCCCGAAGAATTCCTGGTGTTCTGGAGGCAAATGGGGGTTCCGACCCGTTATTAGATGGATGAACCTAATAAACTGTCCAGTAAGTGTATATCGACTTGGATGTCTCTTGGCATCCATCAAACCTTTATGTGAAAAGTACCCTAAAGTATGACAGTTTTGGCCATAGAATTAGGAATTCGAACACGCAACTTAATAGGATCTCTATGGTTTTAGCACTCCAACCCATGTCTCTTTTAGTATGGTCCTGGATCTGTTGTGCTGTCCTGTTCTAGTTCTGCTGTCTCGGTCATTGTCATGCCATTGGGACTAGGGTAGGCTTCTCTCAGAAGTAGATAGCATTCAACAAAGATCATTGGTCTTCAGAGGGCAGTGCCAGAGATAGATCAACCATAATACTGGAAGGTTACATTCCACAGAGCTACTCACTTTGTTTTTATTTCACCTTTTATTTAACCAGGAAGGCCAGTTGAAAACAAGTTCTCATTTACAACTGCGACCTGGCCAGGATAAAGCAAAGCAGGGCGACAAAAACAACAACCCATAGTTACACATGGGATAAACAAACATAGTCAATAACACAACAGAAAAATGTATATACAGTGTGTGATGATACGAAAGAGAGGTTGATGATGATACGAAAGAGAGTTTGAACAGGCAAGTAATAGGGGATGCAACATTTGCGGTGGATAATTTTAGAAAGAGAGGGTCCAGATTGTCTAGTCCAGCTGATTTGTAGGGGTCCAGATTTTGCAGCTCTTTCAGAACATCAGCTATCTGATGGGGGGCTTGGGTAGGTTGCCACGGGGGGGTAAGAGCTGTTGGCTGGGCTAGGGGTAACCAGGTGGAAAGCATGGCCGGCCGTAGAAAAATGCTTACTGAAATTTTCGATTATCGTAGATTTATCGGTGGTGACAGTGTTTCCTAGCCTCAGTGCAGTGGGCAGCTGGGAGGAGGTGCTCTTATTCTCCATGGACTTTAGATATTTTGGGGGTTTGTGCTACAGGATGCACATTTCTGTTAGGAAAGCAAAGGCTAGCTTTTTCAAACTGACTGTGTATATTGGTTCCTGACTTCCCTGAAACGTTGCAAATCGCGGGGGCAATTCGATGCTAATGCAGTACGCCACAAGATGTTTTTGTGCTGGTCAAGGGCAGTCAAGTCAGGAGTGAATCGGGGCTATATCTGTTCTTAGTTTTTGAATTTTTTGAATGGGGCATGCTTATTTAACTTGTTATGGCTGCAATCCCGATATCGGGATAAGTGTCATAAAATCAAAAATCAGAAACTTTCTGTCCAAAAATGATGCAGAAAAATGTATCCATGCTTTTGTCACTTCTAGGTTAGACTACTGCAATGCTCTACTTTCCGGCTACCCGGATAAAGCACTAAATAAACTTCAGTTAGTGCTAAACACGGCTGCTAGAATCTTGACTAGAACCAAAAAATTTGATCATATTACTCCAGTGCTAGCCTCTCTACACTGGCTTCCTGTTAAGGCAAGGGCTGATTTCAAGGTTTTACTGCTAACCTACAAAGCATTACATGGGCTTGCTCCTACCTACAGTGCCTTGCGAAAGTATTTGGCCACCTTGAACTTTGCGACCTTTTTCCACATTTCAGGCTTCAAACATAAAGATATAAAACTGTATTTTTTTGTGAAGAATCAACAACAAGTGGGACACAATCATGAAGTGGAACGACATTTATTGGATATTTCAAACTTTTTTAACAAATCAAAAACTGAAAAATTGGGCGTGCAAAATTATTCAGCCCCTTTACTTTCAGTGCAGCAAACTCTCTCCAGAAGTTCAGTGAGGATCTCTGAATGATCCAATGTTGACCTAAATGACTAATGATGATAAATACAATCCACCTGTGTGTAATCAAGTCTCCGTATAAATGCACCTGCACTGTGATAGTCTCAGAGGTCCGTTAAAAGCGCAGAGAGCATCATGAAGAACAAGGAACACACCAGGCAGGTCCGAGATACTGTTGTGAAGAAGTTTAAAGCCGGATTTGGATACAAAAAGATTTCCCAAGCTTTAAACATCCCAAGGAGCACTGTGCAAGCGATAATATTGAAATGGAAGGAGTATCAGACCACTGCAAATCTACCAAGACCTGGCCGTCCCTCTAAACTTTCAGCTCATACAAGGAGAAGACTGATCAGAGATGCAGCCAAGAGGCCCATGATCACTCTGGATGAACTGCAGAGATCTACAGCTGAGGTGGGAGACTCTGTCCATAGGACAACAATCAGTCGTATATTGCACAAATCTGGCCTTTATGGAAGAGTGGCAAGAAGAAAGCCATTTCTTAAAGATATCCATAAAAAGTGTTGTTTAAAGTTTGCCACAAGCCACCTGGGAGACACACCAAACATGTGGAAGAAGGTGCTCTGGTCAGATGAAACCAAAATTGAACTTTTTGGCAACAATGCAAAACGTTATGTTTGGTGTAAAAAACACAGCTCATCATCCTGAACACACCATGCCCACTGTCAAACATGGTGGTGGCAGCATCATGGTTTGGGCCTGCTTTTCTTCAGCAGGGACAGGGAAGATGGTTAAAATTGATGGGAAGATGGATGGAGCCAAATACAGGACCATTCTGGAAGAATACCTGATGGAGTCTGCAAAAGACCTGAGACTGGGACGGAGATTTGTCTTCCAACAAGACAATGATCCAAAACATAAAGCAAAATCTACAATGGAATGGTTCAAAAATAAACATATCCAGGTGTTAGAATGGCCAAGTCAAAGTCCAGACCTGAATCCAATCGAGAATCTGTGGAAAGAACTGAAAACTGCTGTTCACAAATGCTCTCCATCCAACCTCACTGAGCTCGAGCTGTTTTGCAAGGAGGAATGGGAAAAAATGTCAGTCTCTCGATGTGCAAAACTGATAGAGACATACCCCAAGCGACTTACAGCTGTAATCGCAGCAAAAGGTGGCGCTACAAAGTATTAACTTAAGGGGGCTGAATAATTTTGCACGCCCAATTTTTCAGTTTTTGATTTGTTAAAAAAGTTTGAAATATCCAATAAATATCGTTCCACTTCATGATTGTGTCCCACTTGTTGCTGAATCTTCACAAAAAAATACAGTTTTATATCTTTATGTTTGAAGCCTGAAATGTGGCAAAAGGTTGCAAAGTTCAAGGGGGCCGAATACTTTCGCAAGGCACTGTATCTCTCTGATTTGGTCCTGCCGTACATACCTACACGTACGCTACGGTCACAAGACCTCCTAATTGTCCCTAGAATTTCTAAGCAAACAGCTGGAGGCAGGGCTTTCTCCTATAGAGCTCCATTTTTATGGAACGGTCTGCCTACCCATGTCAGAGACGCAAACTCGGTCTCAACCTTTAAGTCTTTACTGAAGACTCATCTCTTCAGTGGGTCATATGATTGAGTGTAGTCTGGCCCAGGAGTGGGAAGGTGAACGGAAAGGCTCTGGAGCAACGAACCGCCCTTGCTGTCTCTGCCTGGCCGGTTCCCCTCTTTCCACTGGGATTCTCTACCTCTAACCCTATTACAGGGGCTGAGTCACTGGCTTACTGGGGCTCTCTCATACTGTCCCTGGGAGGGGTGCGTCACCTGAGTGGGTTGAGTCACTGATTTGGTCATCCTGTCTGGGTTGGCGCTCCCCCCCCCCATTGGGTTGTGACGTGGCGGAGATCTTTGTGGGCTATACTCAGCCTTGTCTCAGGATGGTAAGTTGGTGGTTGAAGATATCCCTCTAGTGGTGTGGGGGCTGTGCTTTGGGGTTATATCCTTCCTGTTTGGCCCTGTCCGGGGGTGTCCTCGGATGGGGCCACAGTGTCTCCTGACCCCTCCTGTCTCAGCCTCCAGTATTTATGCTGCAGTAGTTTATGTGTCGGGGGGCTAGGGTCAGTTTGTTATATCTGGAGTACTTCTCCTGTCCTATTCAGTGTCCTGTGTGAATTTTAGTGTGCTCTCTCTAATTCTCTCTTTCTCTCTTTCTTTCTCTCTCTCGGAGGACCTGAGCCCTAGGACCATGCCTCAGGACTTCCTGACATGATGACTCCTTGCTGTCCCCAGTCCACCTGGCCGTGCTGCTGCTCCAGTTTCAACTGTTCTGCCTTATTATAATTGGACCATGCTGGTCATTTATGGACATTTGAACATCTTGGCCATGTTCTGTTATAATCTCCACCCGGCACAGCCAGAAGAGGACTGACCACCCCACATAGCCTGGTTCCTCTCTAGGTTTCTTCCTAGGTTTTGGCCTTTCTAGGGAGTTTTTCCTAGCCACCGTGCTTCTACACCTGCATTGCTTGCTGTTTGGGGTTTTAGGCTGGGTTTCTGTACAGCACTTTGAGATATCAGCTGATGTACGAAGGGCTATATAAATACATTTGATTTGATATGTCATCAACAACCGCTGAATAGCATAGCGCTACATTCAATAATTGACAAAAATATTTATATTCATGAAATCACAAGTGCAATATAGGAAAACACAGTTTAGCCTTTTGTTAATCCACCTGTCGTGTCAGATTTTGAAATTATGCTTCTCAGCGAAAGCAATCCAAGCGTTTGTGTAAGTTTATCGATTGCACGACAAAACATTAAGTACACTTAGCATCAGGAGGCTTGGTCACGAAAATCAGAAAAGCAATCAAATTAATCGTTTACCTTTGATGATCTTCGGATGTTTTCACTCACGAGACTCCGTTACACAACAAATGTTCTGTTTGTTCCATAAAGATTATTTTTATATCCAAAATTCCAAATAGTCCATAATGTCCACAGAAACATGTCAAACATTTTTTATAATCAATCCTCAGGTTGTTTTTAAAATATGTAATCGATAATATATCAACCGCAAATGTCTTTCACAGTAGGAGAAGGGAAAACAATGGCTGTCCAAACTCTGTTGCGCGAGCAAAACTCATGTGACCACTTGACGCGATGTTATCGTTCTGGCTCATTTTTCAAAATGAAAGCCTGAAACTATGTCTGAAGACTGTTGACACCTTGAAGCGATAGGAAAGGAATCTGGTTCATATCCCTTTAAATCCAGCAAAGGGAGGCTATGGAACATGGAGTTTTCAAAATAGAAGCCACTTCCTGTGATTTGCCTGTAATATCAGTTCTGTTATACTCACAGACAATATTTTGACAGTTTTGGAAACTTTAGAGTGTTTTCTATCCAATACTACTAATAATATGCATATATTGGCAACTGAGACTGAGGAGCTGGCCGTTTACAATGGGCACCTTTTCATCCAAGCTACTCAATACTGCCCCTGCAGCCATAAAAAGTTAAGATGGTGAGGAAAGCACTTTTATAGAACAACCAGGCATCCTCTGCTGACGGGATGAGATCAATATCCTTCCAGGATACCCGGGCCAGGTCGATTAGAAAGGCCTGCTCGCTGAAGTATTTTAGGGAGCGTTTGACAGTGTTAAGGGGTGGTTTGACTGCAGACCCATTACAGATGCAGGCAATGAGGCAGTGATCGCTGAGATCCTGAAGACAGCAGAGGTGTATTTGGAGGGCAAGTTGGTCAAGATGATATCTATGAGGGTGCCCATGTTTACGGATTTAGGGCTGTACCTGGTAGGTTCCTTGATCATTTGTGTGAGATTGAGGGCATCTAGCTTAGATTGTTGGACGGCCGGGGTTTTAAGCATATCCCAGTTTAGGTCACCTAACATTATGAACTCTGAGGGTAGGTGGGGGGCAATCAATTCACATATGGTGTCCAGGGCACAGCTGGGGCTAAGGGGGGTCTATAACAACTTATTTCTGGACATTTTGATTTTTAAAAGTAGAAGCTCGAACTGTTTGGGCACAGACCTGGATAGTAAGACATAACTCTGCAGACTATCTCTGCAGTAGATTGTTGTAGTTGGGGATGGAGATTTCAGAATTTCCCTAAGCCAGGATTCAGACAAGGCTAGGACATCAGGGTTGGCGGAGTGTGCTAAAGCAGTGAATAAAATAATCTTAGGGAGGAGGCTTCTGATGTTAACATGCATGAAACCAAGGCTGTTACGGTTACAGAAGTCAACAAATTAGAGCGCCTGGGGAATAGGTGTAGAACTGGGGGCTACAGGGTCTGGTTAATACTCTACATCACCAGAGGAACAGAGGAGGAGTAGGATAAGGGTATGGCTAAAGGCTATAAGAACTGGTCGTCTAGTGCGTTGGGAACAGAGAATAAAAGGAGCCGATTTCTGGGTGTGGTAGAATAGATTCAGGTCATAATGTACAGACAATGGTATGGTGGGATGTGAGTACAGTGGAGTTAAACCTAGGTGTTGAGTGACGATGAGAGAGGTTGTGTCTCTGGAGGCACTAGTTAAGCCAGGTGAGGTCTCCGCATGCATGGGGGGTGGGACAAAAGAGCTATCTATGGCATGTTGAGCAGGACTGGGAGCTCTACAGTGAAATAAAACAATAATAACTAACCAAAACAGCAGTAGACAAGGCATATTGACATTAGAGATAGGCATAAAGCAATCACGGGTGTTGGTCGGGAGAGCTAAGACAACAATGGGCCATTGGCGATGAATGGGCAGAGAGGTTCGAGGCGGGGTCCGACAGATAAACAAAATTAGGTACAGTGTTAATGAACAGACCAGCAGGCATCAGCTGTGTAGCCGAGTGATCATAGGGTCCAATGAGCAGCAATAGGTGAGTCAGGGAGCCGTTGGGTAGTCACTACTACGCTAGGCGAGCGGGAGACATGGTGTTCAGAAAGCTAGCAGATGGGTCTTCGGCGACATCACATCGCAAACCACATTGGACGATTACGTCGGCAGACCAGTCGTGATGGATCGGCGGGGTTCCGTGTCGACAATAAAGGGTCCAGACCAATTGGCAAAAGAGGTATTGTAGCCCAAGAATTAGCTGGTATACTCCGTCGGCTGGCCGGGAGATGGGCCTAGCTCGAGGCTAGCTCAAGGCTAACTAGTACTTGCTTCGGGACAGAGGCGTTAGCCAACAGTAGCCACTCAGTTGCAGCTAACTAGCTGCGATGATCCGGTGTAATGGTCCAGAGCTTGCAGCAGGAATCCGGTGATGTGGTGGAGAAAAACAGTCCGATATTCTCTGGGTTGATATCGCGCTGTGCAGACTGGCAGGTAATTGTCCGAGCTAAAGCTGGCTAGTGTCCAAACTATAAGGTGAAGACCGCTAGCAGTGGCAAACAATGACTAGTAGCTAATAGCTAGTTTGCTGGCTAGCTTCTGATGGAGGTTCCAGTTATAAGGTATAAAAAATAGCAGATCCGTACCACATTGGGTGAGGCGGGTTGCAGGAAAGTATGTTTAGTTCGTAGATGGAAAGTGAGATTAGAATATATAAAACGGACTATTTTCAGACTAATTAATAAGACAAACACACGTCTGACTGCTACGCCATCTTGGATTAAAGTCAAGATCTCCTGCTCTACAGCTTTACTTAAGCTACATTCATAAACACATCAGTTGTTTGCAATGGAAGTAAATAACTGTACTCATTGCTTTCCCTGTACATGCACACATATTTCATAACAGCAAGGATATACCAGTATGTTTCTTAATTTGTTGTTGCATTTCTAATTCTGGTGTGCTTTGCACCTCAAGGCCATAGTGAAGTGTAAACATATCCACAGTCCATTCATTCATCAATACTGCCCGGTTATTCCTTAAAGAATGCATAAACTACCCAACTAGCATGATTAGATCCCAGTGACGTTGAATATGGCTCTCCCTGTACGTCTCAAGGGGAACTACTGGAGTCCTCAGCGAGGAATCTGCTCTCTATTCATCTTCCATCTCTCTGCCTGTGGTAGGCATTGTTCTTATTCTCCACAGCTGGGCTCAGCACAGCTCCAGGCCCCATCACATCAATTACGCACTACAATATTGAGCCTTTAGATTAAACTCAAAGGGGAAATATGTATACATGGAGAGGAATACCACAAGCACGCAAACCAGCTCCGGCATAACGAGATGGAGGGTGGGCGAGGGGGGAAAAACATGTATTGGCATACGTTGAGGTGTTTATTTATTTTGGATTGATTGGAGCAACTAAGTGTATACACTTAGGGAGAAGGGCTTGGAAGCTGTTGTTTCTTGTGGAAAGAGAGAGAGAAAAGACCAAGAGAGAGCAGACCCACCTGTGGAGTTGGCATCAGCCCAGTCATGCCCCTTGTGCACAGTGGGCACTTCTGGGTTGACCACAATCTGCACCCTTTATGGCCTGACTCAGCCTATGACTGGGATGGAGCTGTGACTGGGATGTAGCTGTGACTGGGATAGATAGAGCATTGTGAATTTGCAGCATGGCAATATCTACAAACCTCATCTACAGATACAGTATCTACTGTATACAATATGTGACGCTTGGAAATACTTTCTTGAAAAGTGGCTCTCAGATTGTTGTCTCATTCAAATTCAACAACTGATTCCATGCATCAGCTCAATGAACTTGAGTTATATCTACAGAGGTGTGGTCAGTGAAGGTTGTTCAAACGTTACACGGAAAGGAAGATTTAACAATGTGAGCGAAATCTAGGCCCTTTTATCCAATGCCCCAATAACAGCAACACCGTTACACTCCTCTGCAACTAGCTTTAAAGGGTCCTTTATTCTACTATTAAAGTACGGCAACTCATCACCTAGTTGACCTGTTGAGTTTTCTTTGCCATGTCACAGCGGCTCCTTTCTCTCAGGTCTGCCTCGGGTGATGATTTAAAGAGAACTTTAAATGACTATGGCTAGTAAAGGTATCTTGTGAAGACTTGACATGAGCCCTTGTGTCAATTGGGAACTGTTGACTAACTCAGTGGTTCTCAATTCTTTCCTTGGGGACCCCCAGCTGTTCTAGAGCTAGCACAATTGATTCAACTTGTCAGTTAGCACAATAATAACACCTATGGAATTTTAACAATATAATATGGCTAATCAAACTAAGTGTATGGTTCTTCAAAAAGATTGTGGAAGGTTCTTTATAGAACGATAATTATTCCATAAAGGTTCCATAAAGAACCATTAAAAAGCATCCTACATAGCACCAAAAAGGGTTTTAACGATACCGGAACCCTTTTTGGTGCTATATAGAACCTTTATAGCACCATAAACGTTCGATTTAGAACCTTATGAGCATGGTTCTTTATAGAACCCTTCAAAAAAGGGTTTTATATAGCACCAAAAAAAACAACCTTATTTGGCACTATATAGAACCATTTGTTTTTAGTGTGTACCTCAGTACCCTGGAAAATGTTCCCTCCGCATCACACGCAAACCGGGTTTCATGACATCTTTGGAGAAGTTGGAGTGATTTTTGGGAAACTTAGGCAGAAATTTGAAAAGGTCAGCAGGGAACATATTGGCTGAGAGCACAATGTAAGGTAATGCCTGGTGGACTTTAAATGCAAATGTATTTTCTTGTACCCCCCCACCCCAAAAATATCAGCCCCTCGCTTTCCCTCAACTGTGCCAAGTACTTATGAACCAGTCTCTTCCCTCATATTTTGCAAAACACTAACAGTGTCTCACGTCACTCCACTCATTGTAGTGTAACCACAGACACAAGAAGGCTGTCAAAACAGCTAATGCAAATTGCTGTTGTCTATCTTAAAAGACTAGGGGAAGGGGTCGGAAATGAATATTGTTTTAATGTGTTTGTCTTGTAGGCAACAATGAGTGGATGAGCAGTCACGCATGCTTTGACAAGTGGAGAAAAGTGTTTTACTCCAAACACAGCTAATTGTGCAGGCTTATGTTGACAGATGCATAGGTCCGGGCATTTGCATTCAACTGACAGTTCAGTGCTTTTGTCCTAAAAGGAATATTATGCAAAGGTATGGTTCAACGCTTCCCATCACAAGTGCCTTTTCCTGATGGTCAAATTCCTGACTTTCCCACTCCACCTGCCAGTTTGCGTCCATCCTGTTGTTTATTTTACCAGAACCCCTCCTGTGTTGCGCTGATGGGTAATTGCGTTGGCATGTGAGACGTGAATAATTGCCAATTTTCCCCCGTTTTTTTCCCACCACTAACGGTGTCTCACCGCCACCTGCATTTTCCCTCATACTATGAATTAGACACATCTTGTTTTCAATTACCCTAATTGATTACACTTGTACGTTTTACAGTGAGTAGAAAGAGAGGTGCATTTCCATGTCCTAACCTGCGTTCCCCAAAAGTAGTGAAGATTGGTATTGCCACGATCATTTCTATCACAGAGTCCTCTACTCAAAGTTGAAGGGCTTTGGAACTACTTAAAATGGACGCCAGAGCTGCTTCCACCCATCCCACAGCACAATAGTGAACAGCCCAATTAAAGCTAGATGGATCCTCGAGTGACCACTCCATTATATCCAAGATGGTGTTCTGTTTGATTCCCCCAAGGAATCAAAAATATTAACAACATTCAAAAGCAGACCTCCTAAGCCCCTTCGTTCCCTGCCCCCCTTGTCGCCTTCTCCTTTTGTAAGAGGCGAAGGAGAAAAAGTCTCCATCGACTCAAGGGCTGGCCTGGGCTGTAACCAATTTTTGCCCGATTCTAGTCAGTTGAGAAGGCAGATGAACTTGTGTTTCTCACGCTTGAGTTGCAGGGTTTGCGCAATTGGTGAAGCTGCAGGTAGAGAAGTGTATGGGGCGAATGCATGGGGGATGTCTGCCTGGGTCTGCCTGTAAATCCCAGATGAGCGGATCAGTAGCCGGCCACACAACCCAGGCAGCCGAGCTCGGTGTCTCTCCATCAATACTCCTCCAGATAACAGCATCACTGTCAACAACAGCAGTAGTAACAAGACAGACTGAACAAATATACACTCTTCCTGCTCTTGTCTCATACCATAAGGCCTTAATATGAAGGCTTGATAGATGGGATTGATTTGGAGCAGAACGTAAGGGATGAACATGTATACAGCCCAAAGCAAGCTGACTGGTCTCATATGGGTTCAGGCCCTACATTGTTTCGACACTAACAGCAAGGCAGGCCTGCAGTCTTAACACCAAGCTTTTTGGGCCCTGACAGACTAGGCTTCTGGTTTCCTTCCCAGGTCACGGAACTGGAGCCACTTCTCACCACTGTCGACAACATTAGCCGGCTCTTTAACACAGAAAAACAGCACGAGGACTGTTTGGACCACAACTCCTCCTAGAACCAGATGTTTTGATCTGGTTTCTGAAACTGGCAAATACAGATGAGCATATGTAGCATGGTGCTGAAGTGACGCTCTTTGTCAGCGGCATGAATATCTCATTTGTGGCAAAATGTTAACCAACAAGTTTTGCTACATTGGGATAGATACTCAAATGGAGGATAGGTACTCAAATGTGCGCAAGAAAGCAAAGGTAACTGAAAGAAATGACTATCGCCACGTAGCACTCACTTCTGTCATCATGAAGTGCTTTGAGAGGCTAGTTAAGAATCATATCACTTCTACCTTACCTTACCTGACAAGCTAGACCCGCTTCACCTGACACCCTAGACACACAGAATGGCACTGACAGAGATGTTTTTTAGGTATTATTTCTTACATTGTTAGCCCAGAAAATCTCAAATGTTATTACATACAGCCGGGAAAAACTACTGGATATAAAAGTGACGTCAACTTACCAACATTACGACCAGGAATACGACTATCCTGAAGCGGGTCCTTTGTTTCGGACCTCCACCCTGGACATGGGATCTTATCCCAGAATAAGGCGGAGCAGGAGAGGCAGACGAAGCGGCCTACTGGTTAGACTTAGAAGGCGAGCACACCATCCACCGCTTACGAGCATATTACTCGCCAGTGTCCAATCTCTATACAACAAGATGGATGAAATTAGGGCACAAGTTGCCTTCCAGAGGGACATCAGAGATTGTAACATCTGAGATTGTCAGAGTTGATACAGCCACCCGGTTTCTTCACGCATCACCTCGACAGAAACAAACAACTCTCTGGCAAGAAGAAGGGCGGGGGTGTATGCCTTATGATTAACAACTCATGGTGTAATCATAAAAACATACAGGAACTCAAGTCCTTTTGTTCACCTGACCTAGAATTCCTTACAATCAAATGCTGACCGCATTATCTGCCAAGAGAATTCTATTTGATTATAGTCACAGCCATGTATATGCCCACACCTCTCACTGGACTCTATGTAAACTGGAAACCATATATTCTGAGGATGCATTTATTGTAGCTTGGGATTTTAACAAAGCTAATCTGAGAACAAGGCTTCCTAAATTCCAGAAGAATATCGAACATTGCTACTCTAACTTCCATTATGCATACAAAGCCCTCCCCCACCATTCCTTCAGCAAATCTGAACATGACTCCATTTTGTTTCTCCCAGCCTATAGACAGAAACTTAAACAGCCCGTGTTCAGGTCTATCCAAAGCTGGTCTGACCAATCGGATTCCACACTTCAAGATTGCTTCAATCACGTCGACTGGGATATATTCCGGGTAGCCTCAGACAACAACATTGACGTATACGCTGTCTCGGCGAGCAAGTTTATTAGCAAGTGCATCGGTGATGTTGTACCCACTGTGACTAACCAGAAAACGTGGATTGATGGCAGCATTTGCGCAAAACTGAAAGCGCGAACCACCGTTTTTTAATCATGGCAAGGCGACTGGAAACATGACCGAATACAAGCAGTGTAGCTATTCCCTCCGGCAAAGCTATCAAACAAGCAAATCGTCATTATAGAGAAAAAGTAGAGTTGTAATTCAACGTCTCAAACACGAGACGAATGTGGCAGGGTATACAGTCAATCACGGATTACAAAAAGGAAACCAGCCCTGTCGCGGACATCGTCTTGCTCCCAGACAAATTAAACAACTCCCTTTCTCGCTTTGAGGACAATACACTACCACTGACATGGCCCGCTACCAAAACATGTGGGCTCTCCTTCACTGTGAGTAAAACATTTAAACTTGTTAACCCTCGCAAGGCTGCCGGCCCAGACGTCATCCCTAGCCGCGTCCTCAAAGCATGTGCAGATTCAATCAATCCCTATCCCAGTCTGCTGTGCCCACATGCTTCAATATGTCTACCATTGTTCCTGTTCCCAAGAAAGCTAAGGTAACTGAACTAAATGACTATCGCCCCGTTGCACTCACTTATGTCATCATCAAGTGATTTGAGAGATTAGTCAAGGATAATATCAACTCCATCCTACCTGATATCCTAGACTCACCCCAATTTGCTTGCCGCCCAAATAGGTCTACAGATGACGCAATCACCATCACACTGCCCTATCCCATCTGGACAAGAGGAATACCTATGTAAGAATGCTGTTCATTGACTACAGCTCAGCATTTAACACCATAGTACCCTCCAAGCATGTCATTAAGCTCCAGACCCTGGGGCTCGACCCCACTCTGTGCAACTGGGTCCTGGTCATTGACAGGCCGCCCCCAGCTGGTGAGGGTAGGAAACAACATCACCATCACGCTGATCCTCAACACTGTGGCCCCACATGGGTGCGTTCTCAGCCCTCTCCTGTACTCCCTGTTCACCCATGACTGTGTGGCCATGCACGCCTCCAACTCAATCATCAAGTTTGCAGGCGACACTACAGTGGTAGGCTTGACTACCAACAACGACGAGATGGCCTTCAGGCAGGAGGTGAGGAGCCTCGGAGTGTGGTGTCCGGAAAATAAACTCTCACTCAATGTCAACAAAACAAAGGAGATGATTGTGAACTTCAGAAAACAGCAGAGGGAGCATCCCCCCATCCACATCGACGGGACAGTAGTGGAGAAGGTGGAAAGTTTTAAATTCAAACTGAAATAGTCCACCCACACAGACAGCGTGGTGAAGAAGGCTCAACAACAGAAATTTGGCTTGTCACCTAAAACGTTCACAAAATTTTACAGATGCACAATCGAAGGTGTATTGTAGGGCTGTATCACCGCCTGGTACGACAACTGCTCTGCCCACAACTGCAAGGCTCTCCAGAGGGTGGTGCGGTCTGCTTAACGCATCACCGGGGCAAGCTACCTGCCCTCCAGGACACCGACAGCACCCAATGTCACAGGAAGGCCAAAAATATCATCAAGGACATCAACCACAGCCTGTTCACCCCTCTATCATCCAAAAGGCGAGGTCAGTACAGGGGCATCAAAGCTGGGACCGAGAGACTGAAAAACAACTTCTATCTCAAGGCTATCAGACTGCTAAATAGTACCACCTGGTTACTCAACTAAGGACCTTAGAGGCTGCTACCCTATATACATAGACATGGAATCACTGGCACATTTAATAATGGAACACCAGTCACTTTAATAATGTTTACCTACTGCTTTACTCATCTCATATAAATATACTGTATTCTATTCTACTGTATTTAGTCAATACCACTCCGAAATTGCTCATCCTAATTTTGATATATTTCTTAATTCCATTATTTTACATTTAGATGTGTGTATTGTTGTGAATTGTTTGATACTACTGTACTGTCGGAGCTAGGAACACAAGCATTTCGCCACCCGCAATAACATCTGCTAAATATGTGGATTTGACCAATGCAATTTAATTTTATTTAAATGGGTTTATAAGAAGCAATTAGCTCAGGAAAACTGAAGTATGATCATGTAATGAATGGTTTCCTAATTGCAAATTTAAGACAGTTAAAACTTCTGCAATCCCGTTAACGGGATGATATGACAACAACCAGTGAAAGTGCAGGGCGCCAAATTCAAAACAACAGAAATCTCATCATTAAAATTCCTCAAACATACATGTATTTTATACCGTTTTAAAGTTAATCTTGTTGTTAATCCCAACACAGCGTCCGATTTCAAATATGCTTTACAGCAAAACACAAACGATTATGTTAGGTCACCACCAAGCCACAGAATAAACACAGCCATTTTCCAGCCAAAGATAGGAGTCACAAAAAGCACAAATAGAGATACAATTAATCACTAACCTTTGAAGATCTTCATCAGATGACACTCATAGGACTTCATGTTACACAATACATGTATGTTTTGTTTGATAAAGTTCATATTTATATAAAAAAATCTGAGTTTACAATGGCGCGTTACGTTTAGTAGTTCCAAAATCATCCAGTGATTTTGCATAGCCACATCGATTCAACAAAAATACTCATCATAAATGTAGATGATAATACAAGTTATACACATGGAATTATAGATATACCTCTCCTTAATGCAACCGCTGTGTCAGATTTCATTTTTTTTTTTACGGAAAAAGCATGCCATTCAATAATCTGAGACGGCACTCAGAAAAATAATACAATTAGCCGCCACGAGTCAACAGAAACCAGAAATGACATGATAAATATTCCCTTACCTTTGATGATCTTCATCAGAATGCACTCACAGGAATCCCAGGCCCACAATAAATTATTGATTTGTTTGATAATGTCCGTTATTTATGTCCAATTAGATACTTTTGTTAGCGCATTTGGTATACATATCCAAACGCTCGTGCATTTCTTCGGACAAAAACTTCATAAAGTTATATTACAGGTCGAAGAAACATTTCAAACTAAGTACAGAATCAATCATTAGGATGTTTTTATCATAAATCTTCAATGAAGTTCCAATCGGAGAATTCGGTTGGAACTTTTCTTGAGGAGGAATGGAACGCAAGTCGATATCATGTGGAATGCGTGTGACCAGGAAATGGCTCTCTGCCAGTAAGCTGACTCATTCAGCTCTTATTCAGTCCCACAACACAGTAGAATCCTCATTCAAGTTTCCAAAGACGGTTGACATCTAGTGGAAGCCCTAGGAAGTGCAACTTCATTCATATCCCAATGTAAATTCAATTGGGCCTCGTTTGAAAATCCACCAACCTCAGATTTATCACAAATTTCTTCTCAGGTTTTTGCCTGCCATATGAGTTCTGTTATACTCACAGACATACAAACAGTTTTATAAACTTCAGAGTGTTTTCTATCCAATATTACTACTAATAATAATAAGAAGAAGAATATGCATTTATTAGCAACTGAGACTGAGGAGCAGGCTGTTTACTCTGGGCACCTCTGGGCACATTTCATCCAAGCTACTCAATAGTGCCTATGCAGCCATAAGAAGTTTTTAACCTCAATATGGGATGTGCATTCTCGTGTATCTGGCTGTGTCAAATCATGGTTGGCTAGGCTGGCTTGGCTAATAGCTAATGTTAGCTGGCTGGCTAGCTTGCTGGCTAAGATAACTGCATATATAGTGCATTCGGAAAGTATTCAGACCCCTTCCCTTTTTCCACATTTTGTTTTGTTACAGCCTTATTCTAAAATGAATTAAAGAAATGTTATCCTCATCAATCTACACACAATACCCCATAATGACGAAGCGAATAGTGTTTTTGAAATTTGAGCAAATTTATTACAAATAAAAACTGAAATCTTTTATTTTCTAAAGTATTCAGTCTTTGCTATGAGACTCGAAATTGAGCTCAGGTGCATCCTACTGTCACGTGTGCTCCCTCTCCGATCTCTAGGTCACCAGGCTGCGCGTTATGGCGCACAGCTGTCGCCAACGTTACGCGCATCAGCACATAATGACACTCACCTGGACTCCATCACCTCCTTGATTACCTCAATCAATCAATCAAATGTATTTATAAAGCCCTTACATCAGCTGATATCTCAAAGTGCTGTACAGAAACCCATCCTAAAACACCAAACAGCAAGCAATGCAGGTGTAGAAGCACGGTGGCTAGGAAAAACTCCCTGAAAGGCCAGAACCTAGGAAGAAACCTAGAGAGGAACCAGGCTTTGAGGGGTGATCATTCCTCTTCTGGCTGTGCCGGGTGGAGATTATATCAGTACCTGGTCAAGATGTTGAAATGTTCATAAATTACCAGCAGGGTTAAATAATAATAATGACAGTGGTTGTCGAGGGTGCAACAGGTCAGCACCTCAAGAGTAAATGTCAGTTGGCTTTTCATAGCCGATCATTCAGAGTATCTCTACCGCTCCTGCTGTCTCTAGAGAGTTGAAAACAGCAGGTCTGGGACAGGTAGCACGTCCGGTGAACAGGTCAGGGTTCCATAGCCACAGGCAGAACAGTTGAAACTGGAGCAGCAGCAGGTGGACTGAGGACAGCAAGAAGTCATCAGGCCAGGTAGAGAGAGTATTAGAGAGAGCATACTTAAAATCACACAGGACACCGGATAAGACAGGAGAAATACTCCAGATATAACAGACTGACCCTAGCCCCCTGACACATATACTACTGCAGCATAAATATTGTAGGCTGAGACAGGAGGGGTCGGGAGACTTGCCCTATTTATGTCACTCCCTTTGGTTCCTTCCCCAGGCGTTATTGTTTCTGTTTCAGTTTCCTGTCTGTGTGCTGTTCCTGTTTCGTTCATTTATTAAATTATTAACACCCTGAACTTGCTTCCCGACTCCCAGCGCGCACACATTACACCTGTTTCCATTGATCATCCTTGAGATGTTTCTACAACTTGATTGCAGTCCACCTGTGGTAAGTTAAATTGATTGGACATGATTTGGAAAGGCAGACACCAGTCTATATAAGGTCATACAGTTGTTAGTGCATGTCAGAGTAAAAACCAAGCCATGAGGTCAAAGGAATTGTCCGCGGAGCTCCGAAACAGGATTGTGTCGAGGAACAGATCTGGGGAAGGGTACCAAAAAAAATGTCTGCAGCATTGAAGGTTCCCAAGAACACAGTGGCCTCCATCATTCTTAAATTGAAGAAGTTTTGAACCACTCTTCCTAGAGCTGGCTGCCCGGCCAAACTGAGCAATCGGGTGACAAGGGCCTTGGTCAGGGAGGTAACCAAGAACCCGATGGTCACTCTGACAAAGCTCCAGAGTTACTTTGTGGAGATGGGAGGACCTTCCAGAAGGACAACCGTCTCTGCAACACACCACCAATCAGGCCTTTATGGTAGAGTGGCCAGACAGAAGCCACACCTCAGTAAAAGGCACATGACAAGATTTTGCCAAAAGGCACCTAAAGGACTCTCAGACCATGATCTGATAAAACTAAGATTGAACTCTTTGGCCTGACTGCAAAGCGTCACTTCTGGAGGAAACCTGGCACCATTCCTTTAGTGAAGCATGGGGGTGGCAGCATCATGCTGTGGGATGTTTTTCAGCAGCAGGAACTTGGAGACAAGTTAATGATCGAGGGAAAGATGAATGGAGCAAAATACAGAGATCTTTGATGAAAACCTGCTCCAGAGTGCTCAGGACATCAGACTGGGGCAAAGGTTCACCTTCTAAAAGGACAATAACCCTAAGCACACAGCCAAGACAATGCAGGAGAGGCTTTGGGACAAGTCTCTGAATGTCTTTGAGTACCCCAGCCAAAGCCCAAACTTGAACCCGATCGAGCATCTCTGGAGAGACCTGAAAATAGCTGTGCAGCGAGGCTCCCCATTCCAACCTGACAGAGTTTGAGGGTCTGCAGAGAAGAATGGGAGAAACTCCCCAAACACAGGTGTGCTGTGCTTGTAGCATCATACCCAAGAAGACTCAAGGCTGTAATCGCTGCCAAATGTGCTTCAACAAAGAGTGTGATTACTTGTGTAAATGTGATATTTCATTTTATTTGCAGAACTTTTGCTTTGTCATTATTGGGTATTGTGTGTAGATTGATGATGGGGAAAAAACAATTTAATAAATTTTCAAATAAGGCTGTAACTTAACAAAATGTGGAAAAAGTCAAGAGGTCTGAATACTTTCTGAATGCACTGTAGCTAACATTCTTTGATTATTTGGTTAGATGGCTTTATGTATTTCCAAAACTTTGGTTTACTTTAATGTAGCTGTAATCTAGGTGTTGATAGCAACTGGCTGACTCATTCAGTGCTAATGTAACGTTAGCAGGCAAGTAGGGCTAACGTTAGCAGGCAAGTAGGGCTAACGTTAGCAGGCAAGTAGGGCTAACGTTAGCAGGCTAGTAGGGCTAACGTTAGCAGGCTAGTGGGGCTAACGTTAGCAGGCTAGTAGGGCTAACGTTAGCAGGCAAGTAGGGCTAACGTTAGCAGGCAAGTAGGGCTAACGTTAGCAGGCTAGTAGGGCTAACGTTAGCAGGATTGTTGGCAGATTTTTTTGATTTGTAACAATAAATGTATAAAGTATTTTCTTGTAAGTTGTAAAATGAAACTGAAACCAGTAGTCATGGGTGCAAATCAGAACGATTTGGTTTAATTTTAAGTTATTTTTGTTGGAGTTTACATTATAGGGAATAGGCTGGCTTGCCATGTCCTCCATATTACATCACACGCCCCCCCAAAATAATATCAGACATTCAAGCATTCTTCAGAATTCTGATGGGTTTTATGTAATAACTCCAAAAATAGAAAAGTGAGGTGTAACTTTGCATTGGGACTTTTGATGTGTGTACTAATGCAAATCCATATGTTACATGTGGTTACCTTTATGCTACCTACCCATTAAAGCTCCAAAGTAGTCAGTCCATTAGTTTGTCTATCTTCCACAACATAAAATCTATCTTTGTGAATGCATGAAATATGTGTCAGAACTCACAGAGAGCTTTTTTCTGCATCCTCCCTTTCTCTACCCCTTGTTTTCTCTTTGCTCTGACATTGATGATCAAAAACCAGGCAGAATCCCTCTGCTTTGTAAATGGGATTTTTTTCTCCAATGAGCACATTTTATTCATTTTGTTTTGAGGCTGGGTGTGTGTTTGTGTTTATGATGGCTGTCATTACGCGACAGGGAAAGAGAGATGCTGAGCACAAAGAAACTTGACATTAAAAACCAGCACACTCAGCATGGGGACAAAACCCAGGTAGCACTTTGAATCGGAATAGAGACCCCACAATTAGAGTTGCTGTCAATTGCACAGTTTTTCCCCCCACTGCCGTTAGCCCTTGAACCTCGACCGCGGAATGTAATGACATCAATGCAGAACACAGCTTTAAACAATGTTCAGAAGCAGCCCCTGAGCCAGCAGGCCAGAGAATTGGGAACCTGAACCGTTTCACAATGTTAGTCAATGGCTTTCTTGCTCTTATTCTTTCTGTTGTTACCAGTTATAGGCACAGAGACTAGATATAGCTTTCAACTAGAAAGTCATTCTAGTTTCAGAACTGCATCCGAATAGTCTCAAATAGCTTCCTTTCCTCATCATCTCCTTTTCATAATCACTGCATGAGAGACAGTTAGTAGAGAATCTTTATCTCAGCGGGGCCATTTGCTTTGCAGCAGGCTGTCAGATACACACAGACAATATTCAGACATGAATAGAGTACAAAGAATACATGTAGATGAGGAAGTTGTAGTTGACGTGGAGTTAATGAGGAAAGGAATGGAGCCATTTGAGACGAAGCTCTGAGGAAGGGGTTAATAATAGAGAGGTATCTGAGGAGGCAGATCTCTGCTGCTCGGGGTGTCCTAAATAGCACCCGATTCCCTAGATAGTGCACTATACTTTTGACCAGAGCCCTATGGGCCCTGGTCAAAAGTAGTGCACTATGTTGGGAATAGAGTGCCATTTGGGACATATCCTCTGTCTCTGCCTCCTATTTACTCCGTCTGACTCGGCAGACCTTACTGCTTTCCAGGCTAGTCCTGCTTTAAGTTGAATGTGGCAGCACTGAGACCAAAAGGCAGAAGATCATTTCTTTACCGGGATACTCTGCCAATGGGCAATTAGGAGAACAATCCAATATGAAAGAGGGTTAGAAGAGGGAGGAGCTCATGTGAAATGGAAGTGCTTAGTTGTAGAGGAAAGTATTAACGGTATGCGTGGATGGTGTGTGAATATGACACAAGTGCACAAGTATTTTCACACGTGGCACTCTTCCTCACGTAGCACTCTCTCGCACACATGCATACGCATGCACACGCACAGACACACTAACCATGAGTTCCCTGTCATCCATTAATGATAATGCTACACATTTATCTCATCATTATTGCTACAGTGCCTGTTCTATCCTCTGATTTACATAAATAACTAGAGTGCAGATTAAATGAGAGTAACCTAATAGCCACTCGTTCATTTTCACCTAATTATATCTTATGTGCTTGCTTAGCTACTCATGCTTCATCAAAACATCATGTCCCCAGGAGGAAGATTGAGGTTAATTAAGTAAAAACTTAGAGCTTTGCGGTACATTTTAGATGTGCATTGTTAGCTTTTTATAACAGCCGCCCTCCTAATTAACGTAATGAATCTTTACCATAAGCTAATTGCTAACCAGGCTATTTCATTAGCTTGCCTGTTTAACAACAGTAGTGTCATAGAGTTGTTAGCCTAGCATGATGCTAGTACAGCAACAGGGTGGAGTGGTTAAAAGCGCCAGCAAAGTAAACGCTAACGCAAACAATGCTAATTGAGGGTTAATTGGTGCCCAAATGTTACTCACAAAATATAAAAAAGAATTGTGTAAATGGTGTTTACATCTGTTTACACTCCAATACATTCCTGGTAAGTGACCTTTTCAGTCAGGTTATATACTGTTGAATTTGAAGTTGCAGATGCTGACGACCAGGTTTCGATACCAGTCATTTCAAGTTGATAAAACAATAAAAGGCAACATCTGAGGTAAGACTGAACATGGCCATCTCCTAAAACTACAGGCAGCACTACAAACTGTTCCAGACCTTGAATTTAGTATCATTCATTCCATATGCTCCTTTTACAGCGCTGGGGTTTTTGGCTTAACCTATCACTGAAAGAAGAGGATGAATTCTGCCCGTAAAAGACCAGTTCTCATGATGGTAAATGCTACGAAGGGGGTTTGTGTTCTATATTTCGAGGTAATTCAAGCTTTGAAAGTTGACCTGTCGCAATATCGTTGCCAAAAAGCACTCAGGATAAAGTTTACAACATCCAAGTGTAAAAATATTGATTACAGACAGTGAAAGGGGGATCTGAGGAATACACAGTGGGGAGCCCATGAAACTCCCGATGAACTGGAGTGTTAGCAGCGACTGAATAGAAACACTTCGGGAAGCAAAGTGTCCATAAAGAGGAAACGCAGACACACCTGGAGCCCAGATATGCACTGGTGCCACCATCAATAAACCATGTACCTTATTCTCTCTTTCCCTGTGCTCTTCTCTCCATCTTCTGCTCTCCATCTTCCCCAAATAATTTATGTAATTCATATTATTTTCTTTCTCTCCCTCTCTATCTCTTTCTGTTGCTGCCGTCTCCTTCATGTTGATGAAACGATCTCACGTTCTGGTAAATCTCTGGATCATATTGGTGCCTAGATGGTTTCGGGAGGGTAGATATCCAGGCTGATAACTGCTGTTTGGCACCGGCTCCGCCTGGAACACTGGAAAATGGAGCAAATAAGAGGCCAAAATGGGCCAAGTACTGAATTTCCCAAGCAATCACAAAACAGTCGGTTAGGTTGTTAAAGGGGGAGGGGGGGTGCATAGTGACGGAGAAGAACAGACAACTGCTCAATCAAAGGTGCCACAGTTTGCACTATGCCTTTTTGCATTTGCGTGAGTGTTCCCCTCACCTTTTATCTTACTGTTATACCCTGCAAGGTGATCTCATGGCCATTGCTCATATTTTGATTTGTTTATTATCCAGTGAAATGGAGTTGAAGATGTATAATTCTCACCATTGTGTTCTCAGGGATGGTGAAAGCACTCCCACTCTCTCTCTCCTTCTCTCTCACTCCCTAAGCCCCCCCCTCTCTTTCGTGATAGTGATCTAATGAAAACAGGTTTCCTACCATTAAAAAAGAGAATAACTGTGAGTTATGTGTCACAAACAATCATACGAAGCACCCTGCTCTAAACCCATTATAGAGTAAAGTGGCCTGATATCCATGGACATACCACTAAATCACATATGAAATGCTCTGAGTGCCAAGGTGAAAGAAGTAGCGGTAGCCTGAGGTTTTTACTTCTTTTTTTTACATTTCACCTTTATTTAACCATTTAGGCCAGTTGAGAACAAGTTCTCATTTACAACTGCGACCTGGCCAAGATAAAGCAAAGCAGTGTGACAAAAACAACAACACAGAGTTACACATGGGATAAACAAACATACAGTCAAAAACACAATAGAAAAATCTATGTACAGTGTGTGCAAATGTAGTAAGGTTAGGGAGGTAAGGCAATAAATAGGCCATAGTTTAGACCTCTATAGTCAATGCACGGACTCAGCCCTCCCTCCTTTTTTTTCACAAAAAAAGAAACTTGAGGAGGCAGGTGATATGGAGGGCCGAATGTACCCCTGCCCCAGAGATTCAGATATGTATCTCTCCATAGCCACCGTCTCCTCCTGTGACAGGGGATATACGTGACTCCTGGGAAGTGCAGCGCCTACCAGGAGATTTATTGCACAATGCCCTCGTCGATGAGGTGGTTATTGGGTCGCCCTTTTTTTACAGAAGGCGATAGCCAAATCGGCATATTCTGATGGAATGCGCACGGTGGAGACTTGGTCTGGACTCTCCACCGTCGTAGCACCGATGGAAACTCCTACACACCTGCCTGAGCACTCCTCTGACCACCCCTTTAGAGCCCCCTGTTGCCACGAAATCCTGGGGTTGTGACGGGCCAACCAGGGGATCCCCAGCACCACCGGAAATGCAGGAGAATCAATGAGGAAGAAACTAATTCTCTCCTCATGACCCTCCTGCGTAACCATGCCCAGTGGAGCCGTGGCCTCCCTTACTAGCCCTGACCCTAATGGTCGGCTATCTAAAGCGTAAACTGGGAAGGGTTTGTCAAGCTGAACAAGGGGGATCCCTAACCTATGCGCTAAACCGCAGTCTATAAAATTCCCCGCTGCGCCTGAATCTACTGGCGGCTTATGCCGGGAAAGAGGGGCAAATTCAGGAAAAACAATCAATACATACATGTGACCAACAGGGGGCTCTGGGTGAGCCTGGTGCCGACTCTGGTGCCGACCTGAGGTGTCTGAGCAGTGCTTGGCCTGGCGTCTCGACTCCCTGGAGGACCCCCCCAGCACCGGTCTGCAGTGTGCCCTCTGCAACCACAGCTGGTACAGGAAAGGCCCCCTCCTCCGGTTGCCCTCGCTGCAGCACCTCCTAGCTCCATGGGCGTTGGAGTGGAGGAGCTGGGGGATGAAACTGACAGAACCCGATCTGGACGTCCGCGGGTTGCCAGCAAGTTGTCTAAACAAATGGAAATGTCGATCAGCTGGTCCAGGGAGAGGGTGGTGTCTCACACTGAACTCTATCTGAGAAGTAGTTGGTGAACCAGGCGAGGCAGTCATTTGCGAAAACAAGGCTATTGAGTCTGCCGATAAGAATGCGGTGATTGACAGAGTCGAAAGCCTTGGCCAGGTCGAGGTCTGTGAGCAGAGTTGAGAAGTTGGAAATAAAGAGCTCAGCATTTAAACATTTCGATGTATTAAATCATTTGTACATATAGGCTGACTTATTTCTAGAATGAAATACAAATTCAACGGAAAATAACTTATTTGTACCTTTGAATTCATTTTTAGAATTCATTTTTAGAAACACGAGTCTGGATAGTCTGGCTTCAGGCTCATTTGATGGTCCCTGGAGAGCAGGCCAGCAGGTGACAATATCCTCTCCACATAAACACCTTCTGGCCACTCTTGCCAGGCTGGGCAGAGATGCATTTAAATGTTTTTTTTTTTTTATATAGGTAGGCCGAAAGGTTTTTAGGCAAAATGACCAAATCAAAATGGAAAACTCCTTGAACGTGGGAATATGCTAGGTCTATTGGGCCAAAATCGAGTATGGCCTATTGTATAGATAATATAACAAAACTGAATGAAAAGTTTGAGAGATTTATCCCGGGTGGTGCAGTGGTTAAGGGCGCTGTACTGCAGCGCCAGCTGTGCCACCAGAGACTCTGGGTTTGCGCCCAGGCTCTGTCTTAACCGGCCGCGACCGGGAGGTCCGTGGGGCGACGCACAATTGGCCTAGTGTCATCCGGGTTAGGGAGGGTTTGGCCGGTAGGGATATCCTTGTCTCACGGGCGCAGTGCACTATAACCAAGGTTGCCAGGTGCACGGTGTTTCCTCCGACACATTGGTGCGGCTGGCTTCCGAGTTGGATGCGCGCTGTGTTAAGAAGCAGTGCGGCTTGGTTGGGTTGTGTATCGGAGGACGCATGACTTTCAACCTTCGTCTCTTCCGAGCCCGTACGGGGGTTGTAGCAATGAGACAAGATAGTAGCTACTAACAATTGGATACCATGACATTGGGGAGAAAAAGGGGTAAAAATTAAAAAATTAAAGTGTAAGAGATTTTTGTTTATAAATACTTTGCTACAATGATACACTTACTTGTCTACCTACCTTGTTCCTTTCTTTTAGCATGTGCACATAGTAAGTACAGCATCATGTTTTCGGGATACGTGTCTTTTCCGATTCCACAATGATTCTTTAGTTGTGGACATTACATCACATAACTCCGTCTTGCTCTTGGTCCTCATCTTGATAAGTCACCTTGATTAAGCACCTGTGTCTTTTATCAGTTTATTTTTGAAAATATTTAGCGAACTCCAGAAGCTAAAGCAAACGGCTATAGCAGCACACAAGTAGACTACAAATGCATGCCCTGAGCTTGTGAAGTGAGCGCTGCCGTAGCGAAATTGGAGTGGGCGAGAAGGACCTCCAGCCTTTGGTAATCTCGCTCTGACAGAAACACATCTTTTACTGGGGAGTCTACTGTGTCGTACCATCGCTTTGTAGATCTCTGTTTTTTTAATTTTTGAGGAGAACAGCACTGTTCCATCTACTTAATCTATTACTGTACCAATGTGTTTAACACCATTATTGTTTTCTCTTAGGAGGCATTGGAAACATTGCATCTTGTTCCCGGCTCATGTTACAGGGATGGAAAACCATTGGTTTTACATTAATGGCCCTGCTTTTCCGCCCATAAGAGCTTTCTCCCTCCATTTCATCCATCAGCTTGTGTTGCTTGCTCCCATAATTCCCTGTGCTGGAAACGAGAGAGCCCACTGCCTTCCATTTGGGCTCTCTGTTGTTTTTTTTCTTGCCTGCTACGGAGTGCAGTTTTTGTATGTTTGTTTGTTTTGCTCGTTTTTTTGTTTGTTTGTTTGCCTGTTCAATTCTGGCAAATGAACCGTACGGTCACCCAATCAAACTCTCCAGCAGACCAGACCCTACGAATTGTGCGTACGTCCCTCGTGGGTGTCCTCTCGGTATCCTGGCCACTGCTGCGGACAGGGTGGTTTTTTTTTTTACAAACAAACAGTTCCAATCACACAGAGGGAAAAAGTTTGCAGTTCGGCAGAGTCTGCTTTGCAGCCCTCCTTGGCTTCGACTTCAGTCCCAGGATAATCAAGACCAGAGAGGAGGAGGATGAGGGTGGAAAGGGAATCAAGCTCCACCAGCCATCATTATTTAGGGAAGTCAATGTCAATTCGGAAAAAAAACAGATTGAGGCATAATTGGCAGGGCAATTTTCCATTCAACTCCAAATGAACCCCTTCTTTTACCGCGCCTCAACTTTCTAATTTCCCTGGTTGTTTTGCAGCAGAGCTAGAGCAAAAAAGGGTGGGCGGCACAACTGGATTACAGGAAACAACCCCGAAAAGCACCGCAGACGACTTTCATCATCTGACAAATCTTGAAACATCACAGAAAACACTACAACAACAAAAAACGTGTTTTGGGTCTTTCCCCACCACAACATTCTTAAATAGGAAGAGAAACAAAGCAGACAAAATGCGATAAACAAAACAAACAAAGAAGAGCGTCAACGTGTGATTGGGTTGACTGTAGACACCACTCATTCCTCAGTGAAGTGAAACCTCTAGCTAGCTATTGTCCGTCTGCTATAGGGACCGGGCGAGCACACTGCTCAGGCATGTGATTCAGAGAGACCTAATCTAATTATGTCACTATAGTGGCATTGGATGGAGCCCCCACTCCTATGAGGGGGATAATGCAATATGGGAGGAGAGCCCCTGGAATGAGGCCGTAATTACATTGGCCTGTCCATGATGCACACAGACACACGACCCACTCCCTGGAACTCAACTGGGCTGGAATGGGCAGATGTAACCCTTCCCTGGCCCTACTGCTGGCCCCAAGCTGTGTCTGATTGGTATGCTTTTCTATGGCTGTATCGATACAGTTTCGTTTTTTGTACTGTTATGTTCCCCAGCCAGCAAGAAAACCAAATAATGTCACTCAAACAGAAGAAACAAAACGAAACAGGTGGGGTAGGAGGGGTTCTGAAAGACACTCATGGGGGTGTTTACTGAAAGTTGACTAGCAACAACAGCTGGAACCTAAACGACACCCAACATGAGCACCCACTAAATTTTCCCAAGAAGAGGCAAACAAAAGAAAAACCCACACCAAACTTAAAGACAAGAAAGTCAACTGAAAAGGTAGAGCAAAATGAAATCAGACAAAGGAATGTTTTTCTAGAAATCAATAGGGCGCGCCAACTAAAGGTGTAGAGCCTCCACATCTCTCAAGACAACTGGGACACTGGGACATTTACTCTTAAATAGCACCTGGGCCAGCAGAGGTGAAACACCTTCCCACTAACAAAGATGGCAACCAGCACAGGTTTAACACATACTGACTATCGAGGTGACACCAGTTGGTGCACCCTACGTGCTAACAAGCTATACTTACTAAAGTCCAACCTCAAAACATAAATGGAAAAACAAAAACCTGTAACAGTACACACACACACACACACACACACACACACACACACACACACACACACACACACACAAATTATGTATATTCAATAATATACGGGACACTAATACGGACGCTTATAAGAAATCCCGATTATGCTCTCAGGTGAACCATCAAACAGGCAAAGCGTCAATACAGGACTAAGATTGAATCCTACTACTCCGGCTCTGACGCTCGTCTGATGTGGCAGGGCTTACAAACTATTATGGACTACAAAGGGAAACCCAGCCGCAAGCTGCCCAGTGACCCGAACCTCCCAGACGAGCTAAATGCTTCAAGGCAAGTAGCACTAAAGCATGCATGAGAGCACAAGCTGTTCCGGACAACTGTGTGATCACGCTCTCCTTAGCCAATGTGAGCAAGACCTTTAAACAGGTCAACATGCACAATGCCGCGGGGCCAGATTGATTACCAGGACGTGTACTGCGAGCATGCAAAGACAAACTGGCAAGTGTCTTCACTGACATTTTCAACCTCTCCCTGACCGAGTCTGTAATACCTACATATTTCAAGCAGACCACCATGGTCCCTGTGCTCAAGAAAGAAAAGGTAACCTGCCTAAATGACTACCGCCCCGCAGCACTCACGTCGGTAGCCATGAAGTGCATTAAAAGGCTGGTCATGACTCACATCAACACCATTATCCCGGAAACCCTAGACCCACTCCAATTCGCATACCGCACCAACAGCTCCACAGATGACGCAATCTCAATCGCACTCCACACTGCCCATTCCCACCTGGACAAAAGGAACACCTATGTGAGAATGCTGTTCATTGACTACAGCTCAACGTTCAACACCATAGTGCCCAGAATGCTCATCACTAAACTAAGGACCCTGGGACTAAACACCTCCCTCTGCAACTGGATCCTGGACTTCCTGACGGGCCGCCCCCAGGTGGTAAGGGTAGGGAACAACACATCTGCCATGCTGAGGTACTGGGGCCCCTCACGGTGCATGTTTAGTCCCCTCCTGTACTCCCTGTTCACCCACGACTGCGTGGCCAAGCACGACTCCAACACCATCATTAAGTTTGCTGACGAAACAACAGCCTTATCAACGATGAGACAGCCTATATGGAGGAGGTCAGAGACCTGCCAGTGTTGTGCCGGGACAACAACCTCTCTCTTAATGTGAGCAAGACAAAGGAGCTGATTGTGGACTATAGGAAAAGGACGGCGGAATAAGCCCCCATTAACATTGACAGGACTGTAGTGGAGCAGGTTGAGAGTTTCAAGATCCTTGGTGTCCACATCCCCAACAAACTATCATGGTCCAAAAACACCAAGACAGTTGTAAAAAGGACACGACAACACCTTTTCCCCCTCAGGAGACTGAAAAGATTTGGCATGGGTCCCTAGATCCTCAAAGTTCTCCAGCTGAACCAGAACATCGTGACCGTTTGCATCACCGCCTGGTATGGCAACTGCTCGGCATCCAACCGTAAAGTACCAGTCAAAAGATTGGACACACCTACTCATTCAAGGGTTTTTCTTTATTTGTACTATTTTCTACATTATATAACAATAGTGAAGACATCAACACCTTGAAATAACACATATGGAGTCATGTAGTAACCAAAAAAGTGTTAAACAATCTAAATATATTTTATAATTTATATTCTTCAAAGTAGCCATCATTTGTCTTGATGACAGCTTTGCACACTCTTGGCATTCTCTCAACCAGCTTCATGTGGAATGCTTTTCCCAACAGTCTTGAAGGAGTTGCCACATATGCTAAGCACTTGTTGGCTGCTTTTCCTTCACTTTGTGGTCCAATTCATCCCAAACCATCTCAATTGGGTTGAGTTTGGGTGATTGTGGAGTCCAGGTCATCTGATGCACCACTCCATTACTCTCCTTCTTGGTAAAATAACTCTTACACAGCCTGAAGGTGTGTTGGGTCATTGTCCTGTTGACAAACAAATGATAGTCCCACTAAGCGCAAACCAGATGGGATGCCGTATCGCTGCAGAATGCTGTGGTAGCCATTCTGGTTAAGTGTGCCTTGAATTGTAACTAACACTGACAGTGTCACCAGCAAAGCACCCCCACACCATCACACCTCCTCCTCCATGCTTCATGGTGGGAACCACACATGCAGAGATCATCCTTTCACCTACTCTGCGTCTCACAAAGACATGGAGGTTGGAACCAAAAATCTCAAATTTGGACTCATCAGACCAAAGGACAGATTTCTACCGGTTTACTGTTCATTGCTCATGTTTCTTGGCCCAAGTCTCTTCTTCTTATTGGTGTCCTTTAGTAGTGGTTTCTTTGCAGCAATTAAACCATGAAGGCCTGATTCATGCATTCTCCTCTGAACAGTTGATGTTGAGATCTGTCTGTTACTTGAACTCTGAAGTATTTAGTTGGGCTGCTATCTGAGGTGCAGTTAACTCTAATGAACTTATCCTCTGCAGCAGAGGTAACTCTGGGTCTTCCTTTCGGCGGTCCTCATGAGAGCCAGTTTCATCATAGTGCTTGATGGTTTTTGTGACTGCACTTGAAGAAATATTCAAAGTTTTTGAATTTTTCCAGATTGACTGACCTTCATGTCTTAAAGTAATGGTGGATTGTTGTTTCTCTTTGCTTATTTGAGCTATTCTTGCCATAATATGGACTTGGTCTTTCACCAAATAGGGTTATCTTCTGTATACCACCCCTAACTTGTCACAACACAATGGATTGGCTCAAACGCATTAAGAAGGAAATAATTTACACAAATTCACTTTTAACAAGGCACACCTGTTAATTTAAATGCATTCCAGGTGACTACCTCATGAAGCTGGTTGAGAGAATGCCAAGAGTGTGCAAAGCTGTCATCAAGGCAAAGTGTGGCTACTTTGAAGAATCTCAAATAAAAAATACATGTTGATTTCTTGAACAGTTTATTGGTTACTACATGATTCCATATGTGTTATTTCACAGGTTTGATGTCTTCACTATTATTCAACAATGTAGAAAATAGTACAAATAAAATAAAAACCCTTGACTGAGTTTGTGTGTCCAAACTTTTGACTATTACTGTATATATATTTTTTTGCTGATTTTGTTTTGAAATACAGAAATATTTAGTGGCGTCACATAGTTGTGTCTCACTTATGTGTATATAGTTTCTTTATGTTTTGAGATACGCAGAGGAGGAACAAATCATTCTCAATCAACCCATTTGAAATGTGCCTAAATTATGTTTGGATATATGCTGAGTTGTTTATTTTACATGATTTTCTATGAAAGTATGGATTGAAAAAAATATACTGTCAAATGAAAATGGTACATCCCTTATGTCAGATACAATCTGGAATAAATCAAAAGAGAAAAATAGTGGTTCCCTGACATAAGAAAATATATTAAAACAGTCGAATCTCAAAATTTCTGAGAGCTTTTCATAAATTCTTTACAGTCTAATCAGCATGCAGAGCCTTTATGGTAGTTTGATTATGCCTCCATAACACCTATGAATTTATTTCTAAAACTGTTTTCAGATCTTACCATTTCTGAGAACATTTCAGAAAATTCCACAGTATAATCTGCAAACAGAGCATCTGAGTGTAATATCCATGATGCTCAGCAGGGGGCGAACAACATCAGAAAGACATTGGGGAACAGACGAGGGGGACCAGCAGGTAAACTAACTGCACAGTATAATAGAGTAATTCTTCACCATCTGCAAGCTGTAGACATCAGTGAAAGCCAACACTGTGAGAACTGAAGATGCTTTATGAATTGATGAACTAATTACAAGCCCAGTATTCCATGTTTAAACTGCCGTAAATGCTTTAATTAGGTGAAGAGAACGTTAAATGAACGTTCAACAGATGGAATTGATTAGTACGACTTGTCGTATGTGACCTGTGTAAGAAATCAAATACATAAGTACACTGTGAGACTGTTCTCTTGCTCACAGTCGAGCATGTTGATGAGTAAAAGCACTGTAATTATTGACTCAACTGTGATTTGGAAGCTAATCCATTGGGCCGGTCTCTCTGTCTCAGACAGAGTGACACTTGTGCGTGCTTGCTAGGGCACATTAGGCCTATTTAAAAAAATGTAAGGGCTTTGGCCTGTGCAATATGATATTTTCCTCTTTAAGTCACGGTCTTCGTTGTCAGCGTCATTTTTCTCGAATTTAATTTTCAGCAGTTTCAGCGACTTAATAATACATTTGAACGTTTCACACGCAGTTCTGCGCATAGAAAATAGGTTAGGGGGATGAAAGTTAGAAAATATCATTGATTTAAAGAGGTCGTTATCGCTCATAGCATAAGCTCAGTCTGGCTCCAGTGGAATGCTTTTCCAATGTTGCGGTGCCAACATGCATGTGAGATTTATATCGGGGCTTTTGCCCCTGACTTCACGACCTTAACACATAGCAACAGGGAGAGAGCTTAGCCTGCATTGTGTTGGAATGTTCGGACGCAGGAGGCATGGTCTGTGTCACTGACACTCACTAGAACCAGGATCGGTGCCCCACAGTTTCTTTGGATACACACACACAGTGAGCTTTACAATAGCACTATGGAGGACCCAGCACCACAAAACAAAGCAGGCCTCTCTGCTGTTGGACTCTTTACATGTCAGAGTCAAAGCCGGTGCCTTGCCGTGAGACAAAGTCCAGGTGTCTTGATGATATCACAGTTTCGCCTTTCATCAGATAATTTCTCTGAAATAATGTAGAGACCAACAATACCGCTGGGTATACTGCCCTGCAAACAAACTCTCACCAACTTTGACAAGTCTCATGTTCCTCATGTAGCCCTTTGCAACTTGCTTTGGTTCTCAAAACAGATTGTATATCAGTATAATTCTCTCTCTCTCTCTCAGTTGAAACTAAGTGCTCTACCATATGCCGACCAATTCAACAATGACTTTGTTGCAGGCTTTATTCAAAATATATGTTCACTTGTATCCCTCCAGTATTGTTTTACACAATCAGCCGTTGCTGGCGTGTGCTGCTGATCGTTTAGAACATTTTTTAAAAGCAGATGTGGCCTCTTGTCTTTTTCTCCTAACCCACATCTCTCTTTAGGGCAATATACATTTCAAACTGGCTGCTTTTGTGAAGGAGGCCTGTTAAGCTCAATGTTTTCTCTTTCCTTTTGTCTTAATATGTCAAATGGATACTTAGGCACACAGAACGGGACAATATATTTGAGTGAACACAGCCATGATGATATGGTGCGGTAGTGTCATCCGTGCTCAAAACATTCACACGATGAGACTTTCAGTTGTATGAATTTACATGCTCACTGAGCTAAGATGGACAAAAGCAGGAAGGCCCAGTGATTTGTTCAGACAGGCAGAGAATCATCGGGGACTGATTTCCCAAAGTGGGCCACAGAGACCTCTACTGGTTAGGAGGAGTGGAGATTTGGGGAGACACTTCCTCTAAATTCGCTAATGTGGTCAGCAACCTGTGTTTGTTGATATGTGTAACACAACACACAATTTGGCCTTTGCTTGAAACCCTTGGCAGAACCTTCCGGTTCAGAACCTTCCGGTTCTGCTAGGCTAGGCTAGTCTAGCGCTGCCTGCCTCTCCCGGTAGGTGGCATTATGGGACCCGTGGTTCTTGATCTGTCCACTCTGAGCTTGTGCGGCTCGCCGTTTTCACAAATAGGCCCCGGACCAATGGAGGGTGAAGGTCTCCGACAATAATTTACCCAGCCGCAGGCCTTTGCATCTCCTGTAACCCCAGAAATTATGTAATTAGTGCCGTAAAGCCTTCGGGGGGGGGGGGGGGGGGGGGGGGGGGGGCAGGGCCGTGGAGAAATATAACTTCTAGCCTTCCCCCGGCTTCTGTTGTAATCTGTCTGTGGCGAGTGGGATACTTGCCTGTTCTGTCGGTGTGTCACAATAAAAATGCTCCCCCTTTAAAACCGTACAGCTGTAGTCATCATTCCATTATTGATTCATTCTAAACACATAGTCTATCGAGGTCGAGGGAAACAACTCCCATCAAAGTAAAAAAAATAAAAAATCAGGGAGACTGATGTGCACCACACCTATGGGTGTATCTCAAAAGTCTATAGGTGCTTCCTCTCCTCAGCTCGTCTTATTCATATGCACTTGTTTTAAGGACAGGAGACAAGTGTCTCTGTGTGCCCTTTAAAACGGAGTGCAGTGTATTTGGAAGCACTTTATTTTACGGTTCAGAGGTTACAAGGTAATTACCAAGGAATTGCAAAGGTTTCCTGAAGAAAACCTAGTCATCAGTGCTCCACACTCCACACTCCAAAGTCAACCATACAGTAAAGCAGGACCCAGAAGCTGGCTTCCAGTCTGGGGATGCACTGCCTCCATTATATATCCGCTGTGGTTTACTCAGGGAATCGTCCTTTCTTTGGCACATGATTCCTGTGAACATGCTAATGTGCTTTTGGTGCTGTGTAACAGCCTGACACTTCCCTTTGCTCTCTGTGGCAAAACGACCTGCCCGAACTACAATTATTTCACATAGCCTCTGCCACAAGTTGTTGAGCACCCAGCGGCCTATGCATTTATGCATGGGAACCTCTGAAACTTTAATACCGGTGCGTCATTAATCTATGTGACATTTTTTAAAAGCAGGAATTAAAGTTTCATTTGTATTTTTCTTCCCTCCACCCTCTCTTTCTCCCTGGTTATAACCCTGTCCACCAGCCGCCTACCCAGTCGGTGAAATATTTATCAGCGCTGAATCACACACGTTGGGCGGAACGCTCGCTCTCCTTTTTGCCCTCGGCATATCGGAGCAACGCTCACTGATTCCACGAGAGGAACAGAAGCCCAGAGAGGAAGGGGGGGGGGGGGGGGGGGGGGGGGGGGGGGGGGCTTGAGATCCATGGGAATCACAAACAGTGACAAGTGAGACACCCCTAATCCACTGCAGAGCACAGCTGTGATATGTATGTGCACGCACACACACACGCACGCACACACACACATGAATGATGAACTTAACATTTTGCTAATGACTAATCAACATTACCATAACAAGTGGATGACTAACTCCTATAAAAAGCTTTCATTAGCCTAAGAGACACTTGTGCAAGGATGAACAAATGTATACAGATAGTTGGACCATACAATAAACATTAGACGTTGGACATGATGTAATATTTTTTTGTAGGCTATAGTTATGAGTTACTGTATGTATAACAGGATAACAGTATCGAAAACTGTTCTGAAGCTTTCTGAAATTGTAAGGGCCCCAGAAGTTTTGGGGCTCCTAGCTGGCCGGTCTCCCAGCCCCGCCCCGCTGTGTGGGGGAGAAGTGAATTGAGAGAGCGCGGCTTTGCCAGAGGGAGCGAACCATGTGCTGAAGGAGGAAGAGAGAGAGAGAACCACCGTGACTCAAAAAAAGGGGGGAAAATCGATCATGTCAGCTCCACTGATCTGTACACCACACGTAGGAACGAGGGAAGAGCGACAAGAGAATTTGGCCTTTTCACAACAGCAACCCCAAACAACGCAGGAATAGCAGCAGCAACTTTGCAACTGATGCGGTGTCTCCGTGTCTGCACTTCATGCTTTGGTAGTGGCGTTGCGAGGATGACGCGATAAGCACGCATCAAGAAAGCAACTTATCCTATTGATAACTTTAGCCAGTGAAGGAAGCGGAGGACAGTAGCCACGGACGACATTAGATAATTGCTTTTGTTCCAGCCTCAGATTGTGACTGACCGATGAGCAGAGCAGGACACATCTTGTGAGCCAATGGTTTTTCACGGGCTTGGATTTCTATCGCGCGGCTGCAACATTGAGATATTTTGAGTTTCTTCTGGAGGAACAAGAAGTGGTTGCTTGACTGAAACATTGTATCTCACAAAACGGACCTGAAACGTTGAGTTGAATGGACATCGTTATGCGCGCACATGTGGAGTAAAAAGCATCTTGATTTGGATGACCCGTAAATTGAAGGACGGTAGCAGAATGGATGGGTGAGAGTTATATTTACGACGACTAAAGTTTTAGAAAGTATGCCATGCCGGAAAGGAATGGATTTAAAGGACAAACGACTGTAGGCCTATACTTGGCGTCAATGAATGTCCAACAATATATGATGAGTGTCGCGCAATGTGTTCAAATAAGGCGTTTATCAATTACAGTCATTGAAGAAAATGGATTTTAATAGTTATTGGAAGAGCTTGCCGTGCAAAAGGAGAGCAACGAGCTGAGTCAAACTGTGAATTAACAGAATTGATGAACCTTCATGGAACATAATCTAATTTAACCCCATAGACACCGCTGCATCTGCTTGGACTTCTCACTAGTGTTCTCACGAATGGGAATGTATACATTGTACATCTTCAACTGAAGACGAACAACTGCAGCTGGGAGCACCTGGAATTTGAATGTGGACTGGAAACAAACCTCGTGCAAGTTGAAGAGCACCATGTCGATTTAAACAGCAACCAGAAACACATGATTGTACTTGTATCAGTATAAATTACAGACAACAACGCGACGAATTATATAGACTCTGCCCATAATGGACAAGAACTATTTAGCTTTTCAAATGGAGTTGACATTTATGGTTGTTGCCCTCTTATCTTGGGTCGCGGTATGGGCTGACGATAGCAAGATTATATCAGACAGATATGCAGTCTACTGGAACAGCACGAACCCAAGGTAAGGAGTTGTAGGAGTCAACTTTCAGCGATGTCAATTTACATTGTTGGATAGATCATTTGTGAACCCCAATAAAATAGCTGGACATTTAGACTAAGCTAAAGAAGAATGCCTCACAAATAGCCCAGCGCATTCAAAAGCTCATCAACCATGCTCACCTGAAGTTTTCCCCTCAACTTCAATTCTTTGAATAGATGACGTTAAAGTTCCTTCTTTAACTACAAATACTTTGAGTTAGGGAGATGTGCTTGACCTAGTTATGTATCGTTCTAGTTACGTATCCCATGTTTTGCTTCCATTGTAAGACCTACTTACTACATCACTTAACTTCTCTTGTTTTTACCCCCATTATCACATCTCTCCCAGCTGAGTGTAAAGCAAGTCCCATTAAACCAGGATTTCACTTGATTATGACATCTTGCCAAGGCTTTCGGGTTTCACGTTCACAAACGAATCACATTGAATTCAAAATGCATTGTGTCTGTAGTTTGTCATTATGAAGTTGCATTTGACAGTGTGATAAAATACTGTAGGCCAAAGCAAAATGTGATTTCCCCCATCCCCCTTTAAAATAAGATTGAGTAAAAATCTCCACTAAGACACGGAAAACTCGGTTTAGAGGCAGACTACATGGTTATACACCAAACTAAAAAATGTTGTCAAGTCATTTTATTGACACGCAGCAAGGTTTTGGTCTCCCATGTAGAATATCCCGTACTTGTTTCATTTTAGCCCCTCAGTTCACTCCAGTGCACTATTGATATTTTGGCCTGGAGCTGTTGGAACCATTTTGAACACGAACTAGTTCTTTCCAGTTAGTTAATTACTGGAGGAAGGTTAAGATCAATGATAGAAGGAAGACATTAAGTAAGACATTCCATCAGTATTGAGCTCTTGGGAAATTGTTTGTGCTTGACCCTTGCAATATTCTACGCATTGGAATTGTGCCAGCACACCCTGGAAATATTGAATCAAACTTCATTTCTTGTCAAGTTTAGAGAGCAATTTGTTGTAAAAAAAAAACAAGTTCCCCCACAATTTACAAAGATGATGTTTGTGTAACATAAGCAAATTTCTCAAATCTCCCTAGAAACCAATGTGTTTTGTTTATGGCAGGGCACAGATATAAAAAGGAAAGAAAATTAAATATGCCTATGTATTTGGTGCATGTTGAATTCATTAGTTATTTTCCTTCCTAGAGTGATGAGAAAAATAATAGTGCATACATAATGGATTACAATGCAACACGAACCATGGCTGCTTCAATACTTATTTGCTGTACTGGAAATAACTTGTCTTGGCTCTGCAAATTACATCATGAGTGTTTTGAAGCCCAAGTGGAGCTTTTTGGAGAACAGTGAATTTTCTACCGAGTCACATGACCGTGATATCCGATGCTTCCTTTCTAACACAAAATCATGTGAGAACTATTAGAGTCTCACACTGTATATCTCTATTAAATGAGTTTGAAGTTGTGTAGGGCATCGATAGGAGTGACTTTGGCACTAGGGATAATAGGGCTTGGATCTTGAGTAGGTTGTATGATGGGGTTTATTTTTTAAAAGTCAGTTGTTAAGTGGTGTCTTTTCCAATAGCAATCATAGAATACAGTCAGCGGAATTATAAAAACTTTCCTCGTTCGCCTAAACATTCAGATAAAAAAAATGTGATGGCAAAGGCAATATGCATGTCATATGGATGTAATATGCTTTCTTTTTATGACGCTGGCAAACATTTTGTTGGTTGAAAACAAAAGAACCAATTCGAAAAATGGTTTAGGCAGACATTTTGGAATCCTTAGAATTAGCTTATACCGTTCTCCAATTGGTTGTTGAAACAGTCCATATGTAATATCCGTTAATTGTTGGTCTGAGGTGTGTTTCCAACAATCAGTGATGTGGTTTACACTGTGGGATAGTAGCGAGGCTAGAAAACCGGATGCATAGTAAGGATTAAAAGGGGAAAAGGCCGGTGAGACTTTGTTGGTTGCGAGTGAGGGGCCTTAGTGAGGGGCCTTAGTGAGGGAGCAGAAACACTGGCCTACTTTGCTCTACATCTCTAAACAATTGTTAGCCAAAGATATATATATATATATATCATTTGCATCACTAATTAAATACAAATAGCATAATGAAGCATTAGGTGTATTAATTGGTGTTTCGGTGTACCGTGGTTCTATTACATTGAAATGATTTGATATTGACCTTAAGTAAGACATGTCAAAGTATAATATGATCTATACAAAAGTATAACGTGCATTCAACAAAAATGATCCGGACCACTGTTGATGCATATTGCAGTGTCCATTACAGAATTGCTCGTTTGAACGGTCAAGTCTTACCTAAGCACAGATTTATAAGGAGGTCGCTATATGTATTGATCAGTACTTAAACCGTTGACATCGCTTTCGTTTTTTTTGTGTGTTGGGGGTGACTTGTCTGTAGTTCATTATTGGTGCATTTTAAGCTCCGTTGGAAAAGCAATTTCAGTTCTTTAACATCTTTCTGATCGCCCGAGTTCCATATGCAACACTCTTGAATTTTTGTAGATGCTCAATTAAAATTGTATAATAAATGGTGTACAAAAAAGTGGATCAAATGCACCCCAAGAAAATGTGGGTTTATGAAAGGAATTTAGGTTTGTCATCAGTTGAACGGCCATTCCGCTGCTAATGACATCCCCCTTGTGTTTTCGTATGTGTTTTACGTATCTGGTTTTCGGCATGTTGCAGTTGCTATGTAACTTACGAGTAAATTGAATGGCTATGATCTATGCCACACGGAAAGCTATTAGAACGATATACTCTAAGAAATACTATGATTTGATACTGTGGTCTTCCATTTTGCCTACTAATTTAACGCCATGCTTTGCCATTCCATGATATCTGCTTTCCTCATACCGTCCCCTCCGTTCTGACCTAGTTTCGCTGAGGTTATTGGGGAGTATTGAGGGGAAATAGTAGTGGTAGCTGGTCTGTGAGGACACTAGATTATATTGTACTCCATTATTATATTTTTTAGGAAGCTTTGAAGTCAACGATGAAGGGAATACTTTTCAAATCATGAAAATAAGCTTCAGAGGGTATAACCTTGGAGTTTTTGGATAGTAAAACATTTCTGTGCAATGGTGGCTTGGGGTTCCTGTAGGTGGCGTTACATCGTTTTTGCTCTGCTCAGCAACGTGGTCCGCCATTTTCTCATTCATGGTAGGAAGACCTTCATTTTTGGTGTGTCGAGAGCCAAGACAAAGAAATGACATGGACGATGATTAAAGATGGTAACCAACAGTTTAAATGGGTCAAATGGTTTTTATGCGGAATTGAATCTGGTTTGAACTACAGTCAAAGATCGATTGGTGTTGACAGATAGTTCTATCTTGAAAATGTAATTTAATAAGGAAATGATTAACTTTAACCGCTTTTTACACCAGTACATATGAGTAATAATGAGTTCTGTGCTTTAACCTCATACTGTTGAAAGTGGAGAAGCATCACTCAGCTCCATGCCAAAACGAATGGACGAGTGGAGAGTAACGGGAAACAATCGCATGTTTTCTTTCCCAATGATCTGCTCGTATTCACAAATGGACCGTTCTGGAAAAAAAGTCCTCTAAATTCAAGACTTGACCAAGTCAGTCCCTCCAGGTTCCCCGCGTATTATGGGAAGGCTTGCAAATTTGACCAATCACCACACTATTTCCGAATTAAACACTAAAATCATCACAATATTTTCACATAATATTAACCATCACCACAGTACAAAAAGAGCGCTCGCAATTTCAAACATTCACTGCACATTTTCAGCATAATATGGTTCAATCAAGCCACACAAACGTGTTCCCTCGTCAGCGCGTTTTCGCGACAAATTGGACAGAATCATTACGTATTGCCGTGCAAAATGTCAGAATTGCCGCAGCAAAATAAAGCCTTTTCCCCCTCAAATATCACAAACAAATCTCTGCGAAATCGTGGAGGAACTTATCATAGAGCAGTTTGCAGAAATGTTAATATGTACTTTTGTATATATTATTGCTGTAGAATTTATGTTTTCGCTGTTTAGAAAGGTGAAGTTGCGAAAAATACATGTTTCTCATGGTTCACACAGTTTGGATATAGTAAGGGTTGGCTGTCCTCAAAGTGCTTCTTTAGAACACTGTTTGTACATATACTGCAATAGGTTGTGCGTTACTACTCAGGTGTAGCCGATTTTTTTCCCTATTTGTTACAAAAATAAAACATATTTGAATGTAAAGTTACATTTGTTACTGTAGAAATGAAATTCTTGCTTACTGTTTTAAGGCCTTCAGATATAAGGATATGGTATTGAATTTCGAAGTGCAGTGTATGTTGTTTCTCTAATGGGGTGCTGTATTAAGCCGGACTGTTCTCCCGCATGCAGGGACCAGAACACTGTCGTAAATCTTTTCCTAGTTTACTACTCATTTGGCATTAATTCCGTTTTTCAATTTAAACTGGACAGCACTTTATGGGCCACTTGCCCTGTGTGTGTACAATTCAGCATCACCCATATGCCCCCCGTAATTAATTCAAGGTGTCATGAGAGTGGCGACTCGCAATGCCATCTCAACTTGAATTCTACCTTTTCTGGGATCACATAATGCACTAATTCCTGTACTGCTCAAACTCATATCCCGTTTTAATGGGGAGATCTGTTTCCTGAAGGTACAAAATAGAAGCCTTTTTACTCACAAGCACTTGATGAGCATGGACGTGAAATTGAACAGGCTTGAGTTCTCGTGACAAGCTTGAGACTATGGTCTACCCCATTGGGCTCGTTGTTGTGGAAACACTGACATTTTCTCTCAGTAATATACTGCAATTAAAAATCCGTCATGGAGAGAATATGGTAAAAGTATATACGTAATTGGTTTGTCTTGATAAAATTACTCTTTTCTGGACTGGGGAATAGGCATTTTCCATGGCTGAGCACAAGGCTCAGCATATTTGTTAGTTAGGGAATTCAATTTTAAATGAAAAGATTGTCTGCTATGTTCACTTGTACAAAACACAGCCTCCTTTTAGCCAGCCCTAATGTGGAGCCATGTGGACTGCCGTCTCATTTATACAAGATGGGAGGCCAACTCTATTCGTAGCTATTCCAATGAAGGTTCCTTGTTTTCATCACAGGTCATGAACTAGTTTGGCTCTGAATTTTCAAATTCCTCCTCCAAGGCATTTTTTGGAACAGACTAGTGAAAGAATATCTGGGAAAAAAGGTTGACTGAGAGAAAATCAACTTTTTTTCGTAAGAAAATACGAGACCATATTCCCATCTTAATGAAAATGAAAAGGGGAAAAAAAGTTTCACTTCCAAATCAGCAAATTGGCCTGGAATGAAATAATTATTTTAACATGGAATTGGCCATTAATGGCCCGACACAATTTAACATTAAATGGCTCTAACATCTCATTAAAGATTAAAGTTGGTGCATAATATCTACAAAAGCAATTGGTATGACAGATGAATTCGCTAATCAGTAATCTAAGTTCAAAGCTTCATGAAATAAAATGACCCGGAGAGTGTGTAAGCCCAAAGCCTGCTTCATTTGGTAGGACACTGCATTTCATGTCCAATGATAATCAAGGTTATGCTAATGTTGGACATGATGAATCGCCTGCTTTACAGTCCTTGTCCCTACGGACAAAAAAAATCCCCATTCTTCAGTTGTTGTATCTGACAAGCAGTGATAGTTTTGAAAAATCTATAAACAATCTTCTGACCTAAGTGTAGTGCTTTGGACTTTGGCTATTTATATTTTCTTCCCGAAATTGCATTAGATGTGTCAGCGATTACCCATTTTGACTCGAGACAAGAGTGTATTGCTTTTCGCTTCTATTCTCTCTCTGAGATATGGTGAACAAATGTAGAGTTTCGGGTGACTCGGGTGTCCCGTTTGTTCAATCAGTCTGTCACCAACCTCCCTTCCATTGTACCCCCACCTGTGTAGAGACACTGAGAATGGCTGTACTGGTCACATCGGTGGCAGACAGTGAACTAGGTGGCGAGTTTTGTCGGCCTTGTTCCGCATGGCTCACAGCAGCCCGTCTTGCCGCCGGGATCTCAAATATTGATGAATGACGAGTAATGGCTGCCGTCTCATTTATTAACCATAGCTTATTTTATTTGGAATCAAAAAGGTAAATAAAGACCCCTTTTGCCGTTGTTTATTTGATGTTTCTTGTTCTTCCCGACAGTGCTTATCAGCACTTCATCAAGCCTTATGTACTCCTCATGCATTTTAATGCCAGACCCACATTCTCTTTCCACATAGGCAGTCTCGTGTATCAAGAGAGCTAGAAACGTTGAACTTCGCCAGGTGTTCTCAAAAACTAACTGTATCCACCACGAGAATGTTCCAAAAGGAGGGCAAACAGTGAAAATCTCTGTGTTACTGTTAATCAGGGTTGTGAATAAATCCCCCTAACCACATACTGCATTAGTTACACTTGAAATGTGCAGACTGGTGAGGCGTTCTCTCCACCTCTCTCAGCCCAGGATAGGCCTATGGCCTTTAGCGTTCCACATCTCTGTTGCCATAACAAGTCAGTTGTGGGGTTTATTTCTTTTAGCAGATTCACGGCAGATTGGTGTTACCCTTCGAAAGCCTCCCGGGATGAAAGAGCCCAGCACCTCGCCTATTCTCCTGTCCTTGCTTGTGCACTGGGCCTTCTGAAACTGGTCCTGCGTTTTTTTTGAACGTTGTTGGCATATTGCTATCATGTCTTCAAATGCTCTCCTCCCATTTATATGTAGACCTTTTAATGTGATTTACGTGTGAGGGATATAAATGTAATTCTGTTCTTGTATTACTTTACCGACAAACACAATAAAGCCGGACAGCAGTTAATTGCGTCAACATCCTAATCGCTTCTTGCTTGTAAAAAACACTGCCCGCCGTTTGATAAATGTAATGGGTGTTGTCGAATTCGGACAGGCCCCGCTGGTAAAAGTAACGACGGTGTTTTCCTAATTGATCCGCGGTAAGAGTTTACGTTTATTGATGCACATTGGGCGTAAAGCTCTGCCTCTCTCTTCATTACCCCTTCATCAGGTTCTGATTTGGCTTTTTATCCTCCAGCAGAACATCATTTGAATTAATATAATGGAGAGTGGAGATGCTCCTTCAGAACTGTGAAAGGCATTTTCGATCGCTTTCGGTCAATGCCCCCCTCTCGCCCATTCGTGTAGTGTTACTTGTGGTGGATGGAGCACCCTTTCAAAATAGGACGCCACTTTTGTGTCCCCTTGGTTCCCGCACAGCACCATATTCAATCACGGGAGGAAAAAAAACTGCGTTACGTTAATGGCAAACTTTCACGGTTGAATGTGTAGGGAAACGTCTCTCAGTAATAAGAGGGCAGGGGAGCACATTAGAATGCAGGCGGTCAAGGAGACAGGAAGACTCCAGCAGGACCAGCATATTGCTCCTAAGTCTTACCACTTCCCTCAAAGAGATTTTTCTTCACCATCCGTTTCTTTGACCGCGGACCAATTGAATATATTGGTCATGGAATTGGAAAGGATGTTGCTATATACAAGTAAATAATCAAACACTCAACTGAATCAGTGAATCAGTGAAGTCGTAGGGATTACTGTTTTGCTGAAGCAGAATTACTAGCCTCATTGTCCTTTCTTCGGACAAAGATGAACTGGCTTGAACCCATGAGTCTTTTACTATGCTACCGACGTTGCACACTTGCATGTGTTTTGATACGCAGACTTGTTTTGATTACACTAACATGCCACAATGGAAACAAAATCAACACTCCTTCCGAGTGATAAAATAGTGCACTTCTGACTGTAGAGAGAGAAAAAAATTAAGAAGGGTTTAACCTGTCTCTGAGAAAGGATTTGTTGTTGTTCTGGTATGTTAATTTGATTTCTGTGAAAAGGTGCGCAGGAATTTATTATCACAGATGTGTGCTTTGAATTGAAGTGCTAGTTCTGGATTGATGCATAGATTAGAACACTCTAATCGTGTTTATATCGTCACATAGAAGGATATGCGTTACTAATTAAATAATCAATCACTAATCAATATTTCCTGTGTATAATTGTCCAATCCTCTCCCCCCAAAGGTAGTCTTGTAAACTTGACCCAAATGGCGGCCAGAATGTAAAAGAATGAAGTTAGGCCTATGTATATTTAGGCTTCAGATATTTGCATAGTTTGTACATGGGTAATAGGTCCATATCATTTTATTGATTGGTTGGAAATTGGTCAAAAATATTTTTATATATTTGATATTCTTAGCAATGGATGATATTGAACTAGTATTTTTTTCTGATTAAATTGTGATAATATCTTAACGCTGTCTTTGTTGTACATTTTATTTTAGAAAACGCTTTGAATTATTATTAACATTTTTACTATTCCATTTCTATATTGATCTCCATTAAATAAATGCTCGATTTCTGGGTAACTTACAGAGGATAATGTAGTTAATAATTTAGAGCTTTTATTTATTTATATTGACATGTTTTCACTTGATATTGATTATTGAGTTCAGAATGCCTTCCCACCATAATGTTTTGACAAGGAGTATCCTACATGTTGCGTTAATTGTCATTATTTGAAATATATGTAGCATATATCGGCAAAACAAATGATCGTATCTGCTTTTTTTCGTACATAAGAAAACAAAAAACAACATGCCTCAATTTTATACTATACGCCTTACACTTTATACATTAGTACCACGACATAATCATATGCACACATGGCCTACAAAAAATAGTCAGCGCCATTAGAACAACTTGCTGTTAGCATGAGTGGCTATCCCACAGAATTCACTGAGGGTAAGGCATTAAGTAGTGAGGGAACAGTAAATGGGTCATGCAGTTCTTCAGTTGAATCTGAAATAATGAATTAGCGAGTTGTTTATGAATGTATACAGCAGTTTATTTTGCACTTTATAATGTAAGTCGAAAATTCTTAGTAGACAATGTTTTTTTTCTTCTTGGGCATTATTCTTACCCGCCAGCAAAAATAATAAATAACAGTTAATGCTATTGAGAAAAATGTTTGGAGGAACAAAAAAATGTTGACCGCAAAACCCCAAAATATTTATTAAATATATGGGTCCACCCATCATTAACATAATTAACACTACAATCTTAAAAGTAAAGTTTGACATTTTGACCATTCTGCAACTAGGTGTACTCATATTTCTGAACTTTATATTTAACTAGTTATTGAGAAAACACATACCAGGAGATCTGAAAACAATATTTACCTCAGGATAGAGTTAGCTGCCTGATGTGTGAATTGTGGAAATTCAACTCCAGACACAATGAGGTTGAATACAAGAGCCTAGTCTCCTCTCATTCAGTGAATGTAATTAAGATCAGGTTTACGTACTGTAAATTAACAAGAATATGTAAGCTTACAACCACAGCAATACTTTGGCTACAGCAAAACAAATGTTTTTTGTTTTTGTTTTTGTTTTGGATGCTTGGATGATGTTTTAGCCTAGATTTGACAGTCATGTGCGGTGTGACCTGACAGTCTTGGTAGGTCTCTGCAGAACAGCCATTGTGCCTTGTAGGCCCTCACCTGTTTCTTCTTAGCATGGCGTGACTGTGTGACGGGGTGAACGAGCGATGGCTTTGGCACACATGGTTCTGTCTTCAAGTGAGAGGGCGGGGATTTGCTATACCACAGTGCACAGTAAGCTTTGACCTTCAAACAACTGGAGATTTGGAGAGAGAGAAAGGAGAAAGAAAAGCTTGTGAAAAAGTGGAGCATTGCTCCCATGTCATCTGGGAGACTTCTTTCCTGAATAGCAGACATGTCAAGCCTGTCATTCACATGGACCGAAAAAAGGGCTTTTATCTGGGGTCTTGGTGTTCGGTGGGCAGGTGGGGGGGAGGAGTTAGGTACAGACAGTACAAACCGAAGTAGCCAACACTTAACCTGCTTAGGTGTACTGTACATTGTCGCCAATATTGAATGGAGTGTTCTCAGATGCTGTATAGTGTATAGTCTATTTCCATGAGTTCATAAACTACTAATGGTGAAAGAGGCCTTATGAAGGTAATATGTAATTCTCTTAGACCATTTTTTAAATGAATGACAAGTAAAAATGAATAAAAAGCCTTCCATTTTGCTCTACAATCTCATGATTAGTAGCCTCATGAAGGAACTGGTCATTTATAATGTTTTGGCTTCATATTATGGATGCCACAATGCCAGAACAGCATACATTTTCCAAGACGTACCTTCTGAGACACAGTGCCTTCAGAAAGTGTTCCAAAATTGGTTGTTGATCATTGCTAGACAAACATTTTCAGGTCTTGCCATAGATTTTCAAGTAGATTTAAGTCTAAACCGTAATTCGGCCACACCGGAACATCCACTGTCTCTTTGGTAAGCAACTCCAGTGTAGATTTGACCTTGTGTTTTAGGTTGTTGTCCTGCTGAAAGGGGAATTCATCTCTGAGTGTCTGGTGGAAAGCAGACTGAACTAGGTTTTCCTCTAGGGTTTTGCCTGTGCTTAGCTCCATTTCGGTTCTTTTTTATCCTGAAAAACTTCCACACACCTTAACGATTGCAAGCATACCCATAACATGATGCAGCCACCACTATGCTCGAAAGTATGGTGAATGGGACTCAGTAATGAATTGTATTGGATTTTCCCCAAACATTGAATTGCATTGCCACATGTTTTGCAGTATTACTGTAGTGCCTTGTTGCAAATTGCATATTTTGGAATATATACCCATATATGTAATATATCTGTTTCTTTGTCGTGACTGTGTGTATTGATACACCATTCAAAGTGTAATTAGTTACTTCACCATTCTCAAAGGGATATTCAATTTCTGTTTTTTTTGGACCCGTCAACCAATAGGTGCCCTTCTTTGTGAGGCATTGGAAAACCTCCCAGGTATTTGTGGTTGAATCTGTGTTTGAATTTCACTGCTCGACTGAGGGACCTTACAGATAATTGTATGTGTGGGGTACAGAGATGATGTAGTCCTTCAAAAATCATGCTAAACTCTATTGCTGCACACAGAGTGAATCCATGCAATTTATTATGTGACTAGTTAAGGCCATTTTTAATCCTGAACATATTTAGGCTCGCCATAACAAAAGGGACAAATACTTATTGACTCAAGACATTTCAGCTTTTCATTTGCAATTCATTTGTAAAAACTTAGAAAAACATAATTCCACTTTGACATTTTGGGGTTTTTCATGTAGGGCAGTGACAAAAAACTAAATGGATTACATTTCAATGGATTACATTTCAATGGATTACATTTCAATGGATTACATTTCCATGTGGAGAAAGTCGAGGGGTGTGAATACTTTCTGAAGGCACTGTATATTGTTGTCAGAGATGGTGTTGTATAACCCAATGTGAAACCCTCTGCTGTCCCAGTGTCTTGTGAACATTTGGATATCTCATTCCCTCTTCATAAATTGGCATTTGACAACATTTCAAAATAATTTCTTGCATCGCAAACTTTTTAACAATCTCTCTCAATCCCTACAAAATGGGAAATGGAATTACACTCCCAAGTTCCCAATATTTTTTTATTAGGACGTTTTATGAATAAGTACATCATCCAGCGAGGATGCTTGTGATCCGGGAAAGTGAAAAATGTGAGAAATGAGAGACGAGAGCTTAAAGCTGCACAAAAGGATCGTTTTTCACCCGGCGTGGTATTATGGCCTTTTACAATGCTATCGGGACAGTGATGTGCTCCGAATGTGAACTGACGTCAGCTATGGCACAGGACTTTGATATCAACCGAGGAGATTTGATTTCAGCAACAGACGCTTTTTTTGTGTGAGCTCTTTTTTACCCTTCCAGTCGCAATGGTAGGAATGGGCTGACATGGATCCTTTAATATCACCTGCACAAAGGCAATCACATAGCAGGTTGCAAAAAAACCTTGAAATGTTCAGAGTTTCTTGTGACACTGAAGTCCTGAATCACAGAGAAACTAATGGAGGTGACCTCCTGACTGAGCTGTGTTGGCAGGCATGCCTCTTCAGAGATAGAGAAAGAAAGAGCGAGAGAGAGAAGGGGGGATGGAAGACTGTTTGAAGACGGGGACAGTGGCAGTAACAGGAGAGGGAACATGACTGGTGTGACAATGGAAACCCGAGCCAGGGCCGCCACCGCTCATGTTTCTAAATCTCTCTATGACTAGGGGCAAGGAGCTCCAAAAGTGGGTTTACCAAAAGCGGCGAGGGAATCGGTGCAGTTTTTAAGGTTTAGATAGATAGGCTTGTTTGGGTTTCAGTTTCTCAATTTAGGAAGGGTCGAGCTTGAAAATGGACCAATTGTTTAGAAATGTGCACAAATGAAAGATGTGAACACAAAGTGTAGTAACATAGACATTATTAGGAACACTAAAATGCTGGAGCACTGCTGCTTATGACTGCATACGACTACAATTGCCTTCTATTGTTTCGTCTTGGTTAAATGATTCAGTACAATTGACAGTTTCAGCATCACGCATGGCATTGTACTGTGTATGAGATACTAGTTCTGAGCACATTTAAAAACATCGTTTTGAAAACCTCATACGCACAAAGATGACTAGAATTGAATGAAACTCCCTTCCCTATTAATCTGCTATTTGCCCCTTTTGGCCCTACGCTCCACGAAAACACGTAACATGTCTAAGCATCTGGCACATCTCTAGTGCCTCAGAAACACATTGAACACTCCAGTATCTTCTCTGTATGCCGGTACAGTAGAGAAACATGAATACCTAACAATACCGGGGTGAGATTCTAGGTGTTGTGTGAAACTCGGCCGGCGGTAATCCTGGTGGCGGCGGGATCTCTCGACGCTTGGCCCTCGCTCCCGTGCGATGCTAAAGTGCAGTCTCACCTCGGGGCGGCAGTGAAGCCAGCTGAACATCAGGATATGGGGAGATTACAGAGCCTGTGGAGTGAGTTTAAACAGGATTAGCCATTCCAGCTCAGGTGCTACGCTAATAGGATTAGGGAGTCCCTTTTCTTGTTCATCCCAGCGTTAAGACGAATTACGGGCCCCCAAAACAAAGGTGTATATTCGGACGGCACAAGGACGCACAAGGGATAGACAACGCTCTTAAAGGGAGTGACCCCCATATTGACTGTCACCCAACACTTTGGGGGTCCCCTTAGTTGGTGATGGAACTTTAATTAGTCCATGCATTTTTCAGGGCATGGAAGCCACTTTGCTGGAGGAAGTTTTTTCAGCGATGATTGCATTGTTGCTGACGGTCCCGATAGCCCTTTAAAGATTAGTGCTGCTTAAAAGACAAGCCCACTTACAGGATGGAGGAACAAAGTTGTTTAATGGAAATGCAAGCATCTATTCTAAAGGATGGCCTTAGAACTACCAATCAGATTTATTTTGTTTTATAGGAGAATAGAAGCACATAGCTTTTCCATTTTAGATGTATTATCCTTTGTTTTCAATGACAGTCTAGTTTATTCTGCCATTTAGTTTCAGCTGTCAGAATAGTCTATTTAGCCAATCTGTCTTTACATTTGGTTAAACGACCTTGTAGATATGGAGTGCAAAGCATTGGGACTTATAATGCTCCCTTGGAGCTTAGTGGTCACCATGACTTCAAGTAGTCTGTATCTCTACACATTTGAGTTTCTCCAATCATGATAACTGTTATCGGTCCAATTCCACCGGAGTGATCCCGTATCAATTTCCCCATCACTTTAGATATAATCTTGCTAGGGGGCGGTTACTGTGATGGGCTGTGAAAAGAGGAGCTGATATCTCCTTTGTGCCAGTTTTGTGGGGGCCAACAGGAGAAACCGTAAGGGACCTCCACCTAATCCCGGGGTTTAGCCTTCAAAAGCCACTCTTTTCTGAAAGGCTTTGAGGTTCTTCACACAACTCTCTGCTCCGCAGCCCTTTCTAATAGGAGGGGTTCACGTTTGCCGAAGTGGGGAGGGCTTGTTCGTTTAGGGCGGGAAGAGAGGCACTTCTGGGCTGGCGTAGCTGGTTATCTTCTTGAAGATCCTGAGTGGGAATGCCGTTGGAGGATAGCAGGTGAAGCGGCTCTGAGTTTTCAGAGGGTCCCCCTGCTAGCTGGTGGGAGATCCATGTTCTGAAGCTAGGCCTACATCTGTCCCTCAAAGCCTGGCTTGCCTGCCTCTCTCTCCTCCTGTAGAGATTCAGACAGCCATGTGAAGAATGCACTGTTAATTTAAAGCACTTAGCACCTACGCTCAATGGGGAACCATTAGGTCTGCTCTTCAATACCTGCCTTCCATTTCACCCCGCCTCATTGGCAGCCTACACAGTGTGATTTTGTTCAGGAATTGACGTAAACTCAGAAGGCTGAGTTGCCCACGACCACCTTTATCTCACCGCATGGTTCTCCAACGAAGATTGCTACATAAAGGAAGGGTGATCACCCCAAACCCTCAAAAGAAATACGCAACCGTATGCAAGTAGTCCTTTGTCTCAAGACTGCTTTGACAATTCACACCCTAAAAGCAGCCGTGTCTTGGCTTAGGTCTCAGGGAGGGCAGCCATGACGACAAGCCTAGACCCTGAAATACTACCTCGGCACCACCTTTTCAAGACTGATGGTCCATGTGTTTTAGCTTTGGGCTTCCTAGACGAGCTTTATCACTCCCTGCTTCTTAGCTTAAGGGGGTTAAGGTTCCCTGTCAGTCCAACAGTCAACACAAAGCAGAAACCCCATCTGATAGCAATCTGTCAGGGCACAGAAATGAATTCTCTAGGGTTGGGCTTTTACTTCATTGACTGATTAGAAGGTGCATTGATGAGTAGTATGCAGTCAAATACCTTCAATTGAGTGTCATTTGTATATTAGACAATCATGCAGCTGAAAGCAGGGTAAGTGATTGATTATTGTGAAAGCAAGGCCACAGCCGTGCTGATGCTCAGTTCAGACCACAGCTGTCAATACAAATTTTAGAGATGCTCATTCAGCAAACCTGTCAATGGCGTATGCGATGGTAATATTGACGATCATGGCCTTGAATAGTATGTCTGGTGGAATTGTTCAGTGAGTGTCATTTGTGGCAAATTTGAGCTTTTTTCTCAGTTAACAATCAATCTGCAGGCTGCAGTACAGTCTGGCCTTTGCTATTCAGCCGGTTGACATCTGGGGCAGCATATATTTTTTTTAAATTTAAAGCCGCGGTAGAGTCTTGATTTTTTTATTTGGTTTTGAAATGTATGTTTGGAAACACTTTCTAAAAGCTTCCATTTAAAACATTTGGATAAAAACTTACTTACGTTTATAAATGTTGGAATACAAATGTATTAATAAAGCATAAACTACTTAAGATAAGTGTATTCATGGCTTAGCTATGAGATACTTCATTATTTTAGAAAGCGTTACCACATCCCCCCCCCCCCCCCCCCCCCCTCCTAAAGTGAGCAACCAACATTAAAAGAAACGGGGTGTGGTGCACCCAAGCTTGGTTCCTTAACCTCAACCAATTGACGGGTCACCCTTTAAGTTGATTGTGACTCTTTTAAACCGAGGAAGCCGCCTCATGTGCTGTGACCCGCTCTCATTGCGCTCTCCCCAGATACTTCATTATGACAGAGATCCTTCAGAAATATTCAAGGCATCTGATGGGGGTCAGGACGTGGCAGCCTTTCTTCCCCGTGTCGTCCAGATGCTTGGGGTTCATTGAGGATGCCAGCGACCAAGAGGGCACTTCCTCATTACCTCCAGAGCCGGCCTCATTAACCCTCCATGCAGCTGGAAGCACCACAAGCAGCGCCAAACTCCAACCCCCTTCGTCTGAATCGCCCTCCAATTATCCAGATAGATTTTACCCTCGCAGGTAGTGCAGAAATGACAACCTATACTGTGTGGTGCTGTATCGGCACTGTAACACCGACCCCATACATAGATTTATATCGGACGATGGCTGTTTCTTATACACATGTAATATAAGACGCAAAGCTGGTTCTCACCACCTGTTGCAATTTCAAACTGACTAATTCTTTTTTAAGACACATTTTGTCAGATATACATACAAACTCTGAAATGGCCATGCAGTGAAATAATTGTGATATGTTATGAGTTGGATTGATATTAATCTTAAATCTACGGAGGCTTGATTTGAGGTTTTATTTCGTAAAAGTAATTTTTTTCCCTTCATTTTTATGAGCTGTTGATTGACGTCAATGTTTTTCTTGCTAAGACCGGTGATTGAAACATACAAACGGTATATAGTCCCTTCAGATTAGACTTCTTGACCCTGCCGTCTCTACATTTTGTCCTTCAGGGCCTATTTGTATCTGTCTGAATGCTCCATGAATCGTAAATCACCATTAAATCTTGCAGTTGCTTATTAAGTCTGTCATTCAGACAAATGTTTGACCTCATATCTCTCGTGTCATGGGGGGGGGGGGGGGGGGGCGATGTTTAGTCTCGACGAGCGGAAACAGTTACTTAAAACTACTTGGATGCTTTCCAGATGGCGAATCCTGCGGTCTGAAACTCAGAACGTCAACATATAGTCCTTTGTCTCCATTTGGTGGATCAAGACAATGCATTTACTTTGCCTCCCCCAAAATGATTTTAAATTCTCTAACAAGTCACAGTATTGTGCACAAGAAGGCTCAAACCCCCTTACACACAGACATCCGCCATCTTACACACCAACACACTTGTAACTATGTATATTGTTGTACACTACAGTATGTAACTTTGTAAAACAAAACGGTAAAGTCAAATCAAGTTGTTTTACTCGTGCAACGAGGAACTCCACAAGTTGATATCTGTGGACAGATGCACATTACCTAGTGTAGTTCAGAACATGTACTAATTCCATATCATTGAAACAAGCAGAATCTTTTCGGAGCTTTGCATTGTTGTGGAGCCTAAACGCTTTTTTAGCATTGTGTCCTAAACCTCTGTGTCAGAAAGGAAAACCATTTAGAAAAATAAAGCTGGGCGATATTCTATGATCCTAGTTTGTTCACTCATTTCCCTCTCACTCAATCCATCGCTGTCCCAGAATAACCCCTTGTATAAATGTATTCCTGTTTTTTGTGCCAGTCATTCAAACTGCCTTGTTACCATGACATTGTGACAATCACTCCTCCGGCAATAGAGGATCTGAAGGGCTTATATGCTACACTACACTCTGCTACTGTAACTGCCTTCTCTGCCGGCAGCTGTGGTCACATCGTTAGAAAAAGCACTCGCCATTTCGCCTGTGTGCACCTTTTTAAAATAGTCTTCATGACTCTTTCCCCCCCCCCCCCCCAAAAGATAATCTGTGGTCTCAATAACTGCTTGCTCAAGCATAGTCCAAATAACTTGTGTTTTTGAATTGCCACTCGGTGTAGGCCGTGCGCATTAGTAGTGCCTGGGAGAGAAGGCATTTCATGGGTCATTACCGCTGTTCATAACCACACCTAGTGAAAAGGACTTTGCAAGATGTGGCCTTCACGGGACCCTGTGACATACTGTCTGATGGCCTGGGCCAGTTGGAGCCCTCCGGGGGTGGGGCAATGCACTGGTCTTAAAAACAAAATGCTTATGTGGCGGAATATGGGAAGCTTTTGGCGGAACTTCCGACGCCAGAGTAGTACGTGACGATCGGGGGTTGTCAGGGAGTGTGTGTGTATGGGGGGGTATCGTGTGTGCATTCTTTTGTGAGTGTGTGTGCGTGTGTGTGTGTGTGTGCATGCGTGCGTGCGTGCGTGTGCGCGTGCGTGTATCAGCATGTGTGTAAGAGTAACAGACTAACAGTGTGGTTAATGATGCAAGGGGGAAGTCTAAGCCCCTTTCCCCCAAGTCTCTTTCTCACTTCTGAGATCCAAGGTAAATAAGCACGAGGAGGGCTGGATCAGCGTGAAGAAGGGGGCTAAAGCTCTTCCTGACTGGGTCCCTCCATCCTTCACTGCTCACAGAGTGCAGTCTGAGGTTCATGACTCCCTCCCAGACTCACAGGGTCTACTGTAAGGCCTGTGTGAACGAGTGTGTGAAGACCTCCAGGGAGCTCGGGACCTATCCCAGCTTTCCCTCTGAAGACCGGCCGGAAAGGGGAAAAAGAGAGAGAGAGAGAGAGAGAGAGAGAGAGCGGCGGTATTCCGAGATTTTAGAGGACTGTTTTAATCTGTCGGTGGAACGGGACAATTAGGGTATCCTCGGAAGCACTGGGCCAGTGAACCCTTTATGGCAGAGGCTGCTCCGTACACACTGGGATTAAACCGGCCGAGAGGGACTTCGCTGGAAGGGTCTTTTCTGCCACATTAGCTTTAACAAAGAGGATTACTGTGGTCTAGGAAAACCTCCTGGTCCCCAAACACACACACACCCACCCCAACCCTATCTTCTCCTCCGTCCCTTGCCTGCGTTCGGCGGTTGCAATTAACTGGAGTTTCCTATTGAAAGTTAAAGAAAAGGGTCAGACTCTATGAGAAAGCCCCTGTCCCATCACTGCTGTAATTTGCAAGAAAGGGACTTTGGTGTGTGTGTGTGTGTGTGTGTGTGTGTGTGTGTGTGTGTGTGTGTGTGTGTGTGTGTGTGTGTGTGTGTGTGTGTGTGTGGTGGGAGGGTTAAAGGTCCAATGCAGCCATTTTAATCTCAATATCAAATCATTTATGGACAACAATAAAGTACCTTACTGTGATTGTTTTTCAATTAAAATGTAAAAAAAATTCTCAAGCAAGAATTTTGCTAGGGCTGTCTATCCAGCAATGCGGGAACAATCCCAGAACGTTCGATTCCCATTAACTTCTTGTAAGGGGGTTTAAGAGAATATTTTTGACCACAAAATATTTTCCACAAAATGTTTTAAATGAAATATCGTTGGAATGTTCTCCTAAATGTTGGGCACAACATCTGTAACCACAACCATAGAATATTCCCCAAAAGTTCTCATTAGGTTTCCAGGTAATGTAATAACACAATGTACCAGCTGGTTCTGTGAAAGTTCCCAAAACATTCGTTAGGTTTGCGGGAAATGTTCACATTACACAAAAACTGTCCAGTCGTGGTGATGATTGTGGAATGTTTGTATTAAGAATTCACCTGATGTTGCAAGAATGTTCCAGGAACACATTTAATCTGTTCTTTAAAGGTTCCCCAGAATGTTTCATTAGGTTATGCGAACAGTCTTCTGGGAACATTGTGGGGACATGACAAAAGATATGTTCCCAAAACACAAAAACTGTCCAGTTTGTGCGGATGATCCTACAATGTTTCTTTTTCGGGTGCAAAAAACAGTCAGCTGATGTTACAAGAACATTCCTAGAACAATTGCTCTGTTCTTAATAGGTTCCCAGAATGTTCCATTAGCTTGTGATAACATCGTGGGGACATGACAAGAGATATGTTCCCAGAACATAAAAACTGTCAAGTTGTGCTGACATTCAGATAATGTTTGTATCAGGGTTCACAAGACATTCCTTTGATGTTGCAAGAATGTTGATACAACAGCCTTTCTGAGTTTTTGAAATGTTCCCAGAACATGTAATAAGGTTGTGGGAACAGTGCAGGTCGAGGTCGGCAAGAGAGAGGTTCCCAAAACACACAATATGATCAGTTGTGATGACATTCATACAATGTTTAAGTTAGGTTGCACAGGATATTCCCTTAATGCTGTAAGAATAAAATAAGGATGTTTTTATGACGTTCATAGCATATTTGTTTTAGGTTTAACTTAATATTCCGTTGGTGTTGACGCAATATACATTTTATATTCTCTTCGAGGTCTTTAGAACATGTTACATTTAAGTTGTAGCTAATATTACCACAACGTTGTCATTTTTTTATTTAACTAGGCGTGTCAGTTAAGAACAAATTCTTATTTTCAATGACAGCCTAGGGACTGTGTGTTAACTGTCATGTTCAGAACGAGGCTACCTGCTGCCCCAATTAATAATAATGCATAATAACTCAGGTTAGCAAACATCCCTGTTATGTTTCCAGACTTAACGGCATTTCTCATGTGAGGACTGTAATTGTACGTGATATAGCGTGGCATTTTCATTTCATTCATAGGACATTTGAACTGCATTTAATCATACAAACACAACCATATTTACAACCGCATTTCTGACTGGATTTATAAATGTGGATCAAATAAATAATAATATCTTCTCTTTTACTGGAGTACATCTGAGCCTCAATTCCCCCAATTAAAATGTTCCTTTCATATGCTGTGTACTTATAAAACGGTATTTTACGATTTTCTTCATCACGTGTTGAAAGACCTTTTAGTTGGATAGGGCTTTGTTTAAATAACTTGTATTCTTGTGTATTGACCCTTTTTTCAATTTCAAAATCACATTTCATAAGACTTTCGACACAAGATGAAGAAAGAAAATCGTAAAAGTGATACAAGCAGTGATACAAGCACACAGCATGTGTCCGTCCTGATTGACCATATTTGGCCGAAAACCCACAAGTCTGCAGATATCTTGGCTGAAGGTAGCCTAGCGGTTAGAGTGTTGGGCCAGTAACCAAAAGGTTGCTAGATCAAATCAAATTTGTTCTTAACTGTCTTGCCTAGTTAAATAAAGGTAAATGTCTAAAAAAATGATCCCCTGGTGCAGATGCGTAATGATCTTTCTGAAGATTGCGGGTTCAATCCCACATATTATTTAACCATGTTTCTTTAAAAAAATATATTCTGCTGAAAGAGAGGATGTATTTATTTCATCAAGATTTATAAATCCTGTCAGAAATGAAGAATTTAGACAACCTGTAAAAAAAAAAAAAAATATTGAAAATGTTTGTACAAATTGACTGTTCAACTTATAAAAAATCACACCCAATATCATTCCTACTTCGAGATGCTTGATATGGTTCCTCCCGACTTATTTTTCATGATCTGAAAAGCAAAAGTGATCATAGATCAGCATTCATAGTCTTGGATATGGGCCCAGAACTATGCAGCATATAAAGAGGATGGTGGAAGTGATGGTGAATAACCCAGTTACCAGCATTTCCCTGGGTTAGTTTTGTCTAAGCATGGAATTCTCCATTGACCATACTACCATGGCTTATACAACGAGTTGTGGGTCCAATCCCTGTATGTGCAGATTGTCAACATATGAAGTGTAAAATGTATGGCTGTGTCTGTATGATTTAAGGCTGTTCAAATGTCATGTTAATTGAAATTAAAATGCTGTGTGTCTTAATCACCTACAATACAGTCCTCAAATGCAGATTGACGTTAATTCTTGAGAGAAACATAATGGGGATTCCAATATGCTTTAATAAGGAGCTACAAATTTGCACGCTGAGAATGTTGTGGTAATATTAGGTCAAACTTACAGATACAATTTTCAAAATGTTCTGAGGACCTCCAAGACAAGGTAAACACCAATGGAATATTTTGTTAAACGTAAAGCAAATATGCTACCAGCATCATAAAAACATACTTATTTAATTCTAACAACAAGGGAATTTCCTGTGCCACCTAACTTAAGCAATGTATGAATGTCATATATATGAGCATATTTTGTGTTTTGGGAACCAATCTCTTGTAATGTATCCTCACTGTTCCCACAACCTAATTACATGTTCTGGGAACCTTTAAATAACTCAGAAAGGCTGTTGTATCAACATTCTTGCAACATCAAAGATACGTTGACATTATCTGAATGTCAGCACAACTGGACCGTTTGAGTGTTTTGAGAACCTATTGCTTGTCACATGCCCACAATGTTCCCACAACCTAAATAAGTGTTTTTGTAACTTTTAAAGAACATAAAACGTGTTCAGATCAGGCAAATGGTTTTTGTAAACTAATAGAAACATTGTAATAGTAAGCACAATTGGACTGTTTTTGTTGTTTTGGGAAGATATCTCTTGTCATGTCCACACAATGTTCCCACAACCTAGTGAAACATTCTGGGAACCTTTTAAAGTATAGGCAAAATGTGTTCTGCATTTTTTGGGCACCCCGAAAGAAACATTGTAGAATCATCTGCACTACTGGACAGTTTTTGTGTTTTGGGAACAATTATTTTGTGATGCCCTCACAATGTTCCCACCAGACTGTTCTCCCACAAGCTAATAACACATTATTGGAACCTTTAAAGAACAGATTAAATGTGTTCTAGGAATGTTCTTGCAAAAAACGACAGGACCGTTTTTGTGAACATTTCCCACGACCTTACAAATGTTCTGAAACATTCACAGAAGCAATTTTGGTTTGCTGGGTGTAACATTTGCTGTTATTGGCAGAGAGGTTTGAAACTTTGTTTCTTATTGGTCCATTAACTTATTTACCACCTGGTGATGTCACCAGGCAGGCAAAACAGGCAAAAATTTCAGACAGCTCTTACAGTAAAAGGGCATTATCATCATTTTCACAATTTCACATTATTATTCCAACCTCATAGCGTGGAAATATATATAAAACACAGGAAATCATATTTTTGACTGCACTGAGCCTTTTAAGTGCAGGTATTTTCTTGAGGAAACTGAGGCTTAAGGCTTGTCAGTTGAACCAGGTCGCTTGGCTGGTCAGCTTGAACAGAATTTGGAGTTAGGGTAGTGGGTTGGAGTAGGATGGAGGGTTCAGGGCGATGATGGGTGTGGGCTCAGTGTAAGCTCTCCATATGAAACACCCCCTCTGGATGACCCGATTGTATCTTCTACTAAGTTTCCTTTGAACGACTCTGTTGTTTCATATCTGACTCTGAAACTATCTAGAGATACTGCTTAGGTCTATCGAATTGGACGGACAATAAACATCGACCAAAAAAAACAGCATGCAGTTTAGTTTTGCGGTACAGCCACGGGCTGTGTTTGAGTTTGACAACAGTTTATTCGAGGTCCTTGAAAAGTCGGTCCTCTGTGCTCTCACCCCTCTTCCTCTGTGAAAGAAGGGGGCCATGTTGGATCGCCCCTCTGGAGTGTGAGAGGGACGGGTAACACCGGCCCAGAGCAGATACTACACTTAATCTCTGAGCCTCTGGAGGACCCCCCTGCCCTCCTCTATGCCCGCTGATAGGGCACAGGCCCACCCCCGTGCTCTTAGTGTTTGTGTGTGCATGTGTGTTTGGGGGATGGGGGTACTACATTTATAGCCCCCTCATACACAAACAGCCAGAGGGCAGGAGAGAGGCCGATGGGATTACCCCCCAACAGGCCTGCGTCCTAGCCCAAGGTCAGGGCCCATTCGGGACCATGACACAGCTGGCCGGCTCCGAGGTCGGCCCCCTCTCGTCTTGTCGTTCCTCTCGCTTGGGCGAGCACAGCCCCAACAACAGTCGTCTTAAGTTAGGAGTGAGGAGGCCATGCTTCAGCCACAGCTTCCCCTAGCCACACAGACTGTCATCACTTGTCAGTGTCATCAGTGAATGGAACTGACTACGGTGGATGTATGTGTGGATGGACAAAATAGATGGATGGATGCATGTTCTAGGCTTGCCCGCGTCACGCTTCTGACCGCTGTGTGCACTTGGCAAACAAAAAAACGGCATGTTTTGATGATGTGGTTATTAAGAGGAAGTAGAGTATTTGGGAAATGGGTGACCTCCTGCAGATCCTGGCTGCTTTCGTATATGGGGCTAAAGTAAGAGATTTTCTCTTGTAATGAAAAACAAACAAAATTATGATTTTTTTGTTGTTGTTATTGCTTTTCCTAGGCCCTGGTAATTTAATATGCATTTATTTGATTATACTGAGTACTGTGTGGCGTAGTATGCTTAAGGAAAGGAAAACATTTAATGTATTGCACCATTCATTATTGATGAGCTGAAATGAGTGTGTTCCTTTTCATAAATCCTGGAAAAAAACGCAAGAATAACAGTGGTTCATAACTTGCCTTATCCATAGGGGAGCGAGGCCTACGTGTCGGTATGTACGACTCTCTGGACATCATTGGAATAAAGGAGCAAATGTAATGTTTTCCCAGTAGATCCTTAAAGGCTCGTTAGGTCACCAGAACGAGCTTAAAGTGTAATCTTTCCTTCGTGCCGCCCCCTCTCTCCAACCTCCACACATTAAGTCAATTACTCCCTGCACCTTAGCCACATTTGCGTGATTGATGAGTATCGATTGCCGCAAACACACGTGTATCGTACAGTATATCATTCGAAACAGTAGGACATTCATCACGCACTGTGGGGGTGGGGGAGTTGTTGGGGAAGGGGGGGAAAAGTGTAACGCGATATCAACGCCTCGAGCTCCACCAACCAACCTCCAACATTGCTCGCAGGCAGCCCAAGCCAGAAATCAGTCGGGAGTCAGCCTGTGTGCGAATTCCCCATCTTGATAACCCGAAGCGGGGACAGAATTCCTCGACATGCATTAGTCGGGTAACAGCAGCGACGCTCAGTCAGTCCTGCGGCCCGCTCTTGTTGTTTCTTGTGTTTCTGCCCAGCGATCGGTGGCGCCCATAGGGAGTCTTTATTAGGAACATTTTCACAGAATAAAACCTTAACAGATTGCTTATTGATCTCTAGTGGAGCCGAGCGGTAAAAAAAAAGGAAAGGCTGAGGCCTCTCTCCATCCCCTCTGCTGCAAGAACCAGGCTGCTCACGCCACATTCCATCTCCGACAGCCCTGCAATATCCCCAGCCTGATACCCCTTCATCCCATCGCGCGTAGCCACTGAAGTGGCACTCATATATCACTGCCCCAACTGGGGGGATTTCTCCAAATAATTAACTTTAACTTTAGTGGATAACACAGGCCCAGGTGTGTGTGTGTGTGTGTGTGTGTGTGTGTGTGTGTGTGTGTGTGTGTGTGTGTGTGTGTGTGTGTGTGTGTGTGTGTGTGTGTGTGTGTGTGTGTGTGTGTGTGTGTGTGTGTGTGTGTGTGTGTGTGTGTGTGTGTGTGTGTGTGTGTGTGTGTGTGTGTGTGGTATTGGATATTCTAGCCATGTTATCTAGGCTCACTCGTGTTGGCTAACAGGTGAGCATTGGTGGTCCCCAAGCAGAAAATATGATTAAATTCTTATCGTTTAATGTTTGACGACTCCTCACACAATGGTCAAATAAATACCTCAAGGATTCTATCTATCCTGGTATTTTGTGAACAAGTTGGCATTTAAAACATTGGGCTTCACTTTGAATTAATATTTCCAGAAAAATCTAACATTGAATTTCAAATATAACACATTTAGCATCTCCTGGCTTCTACACATAAATCCATGTAATATACCCCACAACGTCACAATAAAGCCATTATTTATTTTAGACAGGTCTAAAGAAGCATGATATGAATAAAATATAGTCTATTTCAGAAGAACAGAATAGCATACTGAGTTGTCCTTATGTTAGGTCCTGATCTGGCTTTGCCATATGGCTGTGGGCTACACTAGTTAATTTAAGCAGACAAGATTTGCTTATAATTCCATGGCATTATTTAATATTATTTTACAGTATGAAGAATTCAATGGAACAAAGCTGAATAAAATATTAATATTTTCTCAAAATGATTTTAGGGAGTGTGTACTATTCTGTGTAGAGTGGTTAACACAGAAACCGGTACTCCTATATGCTTAATTTAGAGTTATTAATGTAACTTTAGTTGTTCTACAAACGTTGGGCTATATGTTTTGATTTTTAATACATTGTAAGGCTTTACAGGCTGTACGCACTCCAATAGTCTCACATTCACAATTTGACAAGCACTTGATAATGCCTTGTATTTCATGGTGGCATCCCCTTTGTGGCCGTAATGCACCCTTAAAAAAAATCCATGTCCCTTCTCCCTAAGTGTGCTGCGCAATCCGAAGCGCCTCTCACTCACATGGCTCTCTGTCACGTGACCGGGTCTTTCTCACAGGCTACAAGTGAAGACTGTCCACATTTACTTTTAGTCAGCCGACAAGATAGTAGGCCTAATGAACAGCAAAAGCACTAGCCTTTATATAGCAATCTACTATCCCCCATAGTACAAATTCAACCTATTCTATTCTGTGCGAGAAATACATATTCCAAATATAGTCTGGGACAGTTGTGGGATGAGAGATCCCAAATTAATACAACCACTAGCATCAAAAAAACTTTCTTTATGCAATGAGGCTGACGCAAGAGATCAGAACGTTTACTTAAAATGTTGATAAACTATTAGGCTATTTCTTCACATTATAAGCGCAACATGGTAGTAGTCTATAAGTGCAAATGTTACATTAGGAGAAAACACCATTTATCAAAAGTTACCTCAAATGCAATTATCACGTAATGCTTTTATTATGAAGGTGCATTTTTATGGTGAAAATGATCTTCCCCAAACTTGAAACTTACTCGTGGCTTATATGTGCCAGTTAGGCTCTACACCCCTTGTAAAGCAAATTAATGTGCTTCGTTTTAATAAGTTATTTGGCCACTTTAGTTGTGATACAAACCTTATCAAAACATATAGGCCTATGGGCTAGGCTACATGAGGTGTGCGACTACGTTTAGAAAAAGTCGCAAAAAAAGCATGGTTTCTTATGCTGGGCATCATTCACAAGTGATAATATATAATTCACAAGTGATTAGATAATATTGTCCCCCATCAGACTATTCTTGATTTGATCTTGTCTTTACATATGCTAAACAATATATTTTGGACATTTGTTTTGATTCAGAATGGACCATTATCACGCACCTGTATTGAAACATGTCATCAATGCACTTAAATAGCGAATGGAGGACGCTTTTCCCCGTGGTTCATTTTTTATGCCAGTCAGGTAGGCTATACTCCTGTTGTAAATATAAGCAATGTGTTTAATATTAGGAAAGTTGAGAAATAAATATATTAGGCCTAGCCTATAGAAAGCTGATGGGATCCTCCTCTTTTTATTAGCAGCCATCAGTCTGTTTTCTCCCACAATTGCAGAGCCTATAGAAATGTTGTGCAACATGAGCTCATGGGATCTCATGAAGTGTTTGATTAGATTTTTGATTATATTTGCATTGCTGTCAGAGTGATTAGAGGGACAATGGAGTGCTGAGTACCAGGTAGTTAGCAGGTTTGGTAGGCTACTAATGACCAGCAGCTGCATCGGAGCTTCTAGAAGCCTAATTACCGTGACTAAACGGTCATGTGGAATTTGACTGCCTTCATGACTCGTGCGCGCCGGTGTGGCGGTAATACGGTCACCGCAACAGCCCCAGGTTGGCGCACCATAATCTGACGTGTTCAATCAGGAAACTGTTGACCAACTAAACTCTGTAGTCCTACGGTTTAATATTTTTAAAAATGACTAGTACATTTAGCCCCTGGCATCCAGTTGACCTCATTAAATGCACATTTGGTTCTGTATAAAGTGTTTTGAAATTCTTAAAAATGGTTCCCTCAAAATATCTCGTTCTCTGTTCTCCCAACTAAACACAATATCTAGTTGATATAATCTGTTTCTGGTTCATTTTACCGTCAGTTTCTCACTTTATATACACAGCATTTTTCTAGGATCAGATATTCATTTGTCGAGCTACATGCAACCTCTGACTAGGGTTCTGTTTCTAGCACTGAGCTTGTAGATGAATTACTTTGATAACATCATTATTTACTTGAGTTGCATCCTGAGGCAATATTCTATTTTTTTTATTCGGTTTGACAGGAGACAATAACTCATACAGGAGCTGTTGTTTATTCCAGGCTTTGTTTAGTTTTTTTTTGTAGGAGTTTATTGGGCTGTTGTATTTCTCTCAATCTTACATTTGGTGGCAGTGGTAGGATCTCTCTCTCTCTCTCTCTCTCTCTCTCTCTCTCTCTCTCTCTCTCTCTCTCTCTCTCTCTGTCGCTCTCTCTCTCTCTCTCTCTCTCTCTGTTTCTCTCTCTCTCGCTCTGTCTCTCTCGCTCTGTCTCTCTCTCTCTCTCTCTCTCTCTCTCTCTCTCTCTCTCTCTCTCTCTCTCTCTCGCTCTCGCTCTGCTGATGCACCTTGTTAATAAGATTCCTCTCTAGTGGAACGGTTAATTCATTACTCTTTTCCTTAGGGATGGGAGATTTATTTACCGCCCAGAGAAATCTATTGTTTATTGATAGTTTGATATGTGATGGATTGTTTCATTTCCTCTCTATGTTATTGATAAGAGACCAGTGCTGTGTGTTTATTCCACACATAGATACAATTTGCATCAGCAACACAAAGCTTTTGTGTTTGTAGGATCACAGTACTGTGAGGTCCTCCCTACCCACATCTCATTTTGACCTGGGGGGATTATTTTACATGGAATAGTGCATTGTGTGAATGCGGGACAGTGCACGAAAATCCCAAAAGAATTCCAGAAACCAGTTTTAAGTGTTGGATATAGAAATGAAGGGCATTAATTAAAGTCTCGACGAAAACACATTATAGCCTATAGAGGTTATAAGATTTTATTTTCTCCGGTTTTCATCTTAAAACGTCAGAAATTATGTTTTTTTTGGACGGACCAATGCATGATTTTATCATTTACGACGTCTGTACTACGGGTTTGTTTGGATTTGCACACTGAGTTGAAATTTGACCTACTTTTTTTGTCATCAAGAGGCATGAATCATTTCTTAGTCAGGAAATTCACACATAGTAAAGGGACTTCTCTTATGCCAGAAAAGCACTAAATACAATAAACAGATTTGCACAATGACAATTCCCACAGAAATAATGACTTCAGATGGAACAGGAGGATTCCATATGAATTTCCACTGGTGGCCAACAAATGGCAAGGAAAAAACATCTCCCGTATTACTCATCTAGGGGGTAAATGCCCAACTTGCATCCCTTATTTAGAAAATAATTTCACACAAAGGGAAATTCGTTTCCGGTCTCCACACTGTATCAATTTATTTTTTACCTTTGCTTCCGTCCCTACCTAGTTCCTATTTTCTTGTCTTTTCCATGAGTGTGGGGAAGCAGAGGATTGTAGTAAAGGCAGTGCAATAACTGGAGAGTTAATGGGATTATGCAAATGAAGGCGCTCTTAAAGGGCCCATTTGAAGTGGTTAATGGAGATTATGGAAATGGTCCTCTGGCTAAGACGCTCGCAGTGGAAATGAAAGGCAATGGGAGAGTGCGTGCTAGGAGAATGAAAATATATAAATAAGTAAATAACAAACAAAAAAATGGATATGATGGACCGGCTCGACTGCAGTGGGGACTGCAATGGGAAATGGGATGGGGCCATGATCCTGTGTCAGGTGGGAGGGAAAATCTGCAGAGAGGACTGTGTGAGGAAGGGGGGTGGGGGAGGAGTATTCTGTGGGTGGGGGGGTTTAGGGAGGGACTTTGCTGTCTTCATGTGCTTCTCCCTGTCCATCTTCGCCTGTTGGCTTCTCCCGCAAGCTCTTTTGATTAGCGTCATATTGTGCTGGGTTCTCTGTAACGGGTATTGTTTGAGGTTCATTGTAGGCCAAACCGATCTGTGAAATGCGGGCGGATAGCTCGTGTGTAATGCCTGTGGTTTGGGATTAGAAAATGCTTTGGTGACTATATCGGAGAAAATGTTGGATGGTACATCTGTTGCTGCCCTTGAAAACATACATAAGTGAGTCATATAATGATGTACTGGACGAACAAACGGAACATTTCAACACAGTGTTTAAATTGGTCCTACCAAAATAATGTGGAGGGTGATCTACAGTGCCTTCAAAGGTATCCATACCCCTTTACTTTTTCCACATGTTACAGCCTGAATTTGTGTCACTGATCTACACACAATAACCCGTTAATGTCAAGGTGGAATTTTGTTTGTAGAACATTTGAGAAATTCTTAACAAATGAAAAGCGGAAATGTCTTGATTCAATAAGTATTCAGCCCGTTATTATGGCAAGCCTAAATAAGTTGCATGGACTCATTCCGTGTTCAATAAAAGGGGTTAACATGATTTTTTAATAACTACCCCATCTCTGTAGCCAACACATACAATTATCTGTAAGGTCCCTCAATCGAATAGTGAATTTGAAGCACAGATTCAACCACAAAGACCAGGGAGTTTTTTTCAATGCCTCGTAAAGAAGGGCACCGATTGGTAGATGTGTAAAAAAAAAAAAAAAAAAAAAAAAGATGCAGAAGCTGAATACCCCTGTGAGCATGGTGAAATTACTAATTAGGCTTTGGATGGTGTATTAATACACCCAGTCACTACAAAGATACAGGCATCCTTCCTAACTCAGTTGCCAGTGAGAAAGGAAACTGCTCAGGGATTTCACCATGAGGCCAATGGTGATTTTAAAACAGTTAGAGTTTAGTGGTTGTCATATGAGGACTGAGGATGGATCAACAACATTGAATTTACTCCACAATACTAACCTAAATGACAGAGTGAAAATGAAGAAAGCAGAATAGAATGTTCCAAAACATGTTTCCTGTTTGCAATAAAGTAATACTGCAAAAGAATATCCTAAATACAAAGTGTAATGTTTGGGGCAAATCCAACAAAACACATCACTGAGTACCACTCTTCATATTTTCAAGCATGGTGGTGGCTACATCATGTTATGGGTATGCTTGTCATCGGCAAGGACTAAGGAGTCTTTTTAGGATAAAAATAAACAGAATACAGCTATAAGCACAGGCAAAATCTTAGAGGAAAACCTGATTCAGTCTGTTTTCCAACAGACACTGGGAGACAAATTTACCTTTCAGCAGGACAATAACCTAAAACATAAGACCAAATCTACACTGGAGTTACTTACCAAAACGACATTTAATGTTCTTGATTTGCCTAGTTACAGTTTTCATTTAAATCAGCTTGAAAATCTATGACAAGTCTTAAATGGCTGTCGAGCAATGATCAACAATCAACTTGACATATCTTGAAAAATGTAAAAAATAATAATGTGCAAATATTGTGCAATCCAGGTGTGAAAAAGCTCTTAGAGACTTACCCAAAAAGACTCATAGCTGTAATCACTACCAATGGTCCTTCTATCGACCTAGGGATGTGAGAACACTTCTGCATTTCGTTTTCAATACATTTGCAAGCATTTCTAAAAACACTTTTTCACTTTGTCAATATGGGGTATTGTGTGTAGATGGGTGAGAAAAGAAAACGATTGAATCCATCTTGAATTCAGGCTGTAACGCAACAAAAGGTGCAATAAGTCAAGGTGTGTGAATAGTTTCTGAAGGCCCTGTATATCTATTTAATTGCCTTCGTTATGGCCATACTTCCACTGTAATGTGGTCAAAATTGAAATCTCACCAGCAAGTTTTGCAAACATTTACCTATTGGCTTGAAGGAGCTATTGTGTGGTCCTGGTGGAACATTCGGTAACTATGCAAAAGCTGCCCTCCATTATCTTCTACTCGTGGCTGCGTTGGACTTAATCACGAAACATGTAACCACTTAATAGCGAGGTGATGATATTACGCCTTTCCAAACGTGTTAGGCGGTGGAAAGCAATCCTATGAACGTGCTAAAAGAAGAAGCAATCATTTGCTATCCAGCCGGTTACACACAACTCTGAGTGATTTGAAATAACATCCGACTGGTCTTAGGCGCTGATTGCCCGTAACTACATTCCCAAAGTAAGCACGCCGTCTAACGACGTTTACATTTGGGAAAGTTAACGTTGCAGAGCCAGCGCTGGCCCGTCCTAGTTTTGCCACAAACATTGTGTCATGAGTTCAGGACGAGACGGAGAGATCATCGCCGTACCTTTACGGGGGCTGGTTGATTGCCTTTTGGACTGAGCGAGCGCAAACCATTTAACATGCTGCTGCCGTTGTAAAGAAAAGAAGCCGTGGAACATTTAATTACAGAGACTAAGCAGGGCCTCAGCCCCACGACCTGGCAGTGGGAGTAGAAAGACGAGATCTTTGGACAAACACGAACTGGAAAGTATCCTTGTTGATGAGAGGAACCCCTTTAGTTGAAATCCACACACACGCAAGAATATTCTAGGATTTGTACAGGAATATGTAACTTCAGAAAACCTCATCACATTGAGTGTAGATGTAGTGACATTATTTTGTAGTTGTTTTTGGTGGTGTGTTTTTTTTAATTTTTTTACCCCCCCCATATAAAGTGGGTACAGTTGGGACGTGACAGTTGTTCAGATATTTATTTCTATCATTTCTCATACTGAGATCTTACTTACCCAATGCCTTCTAGAAATACATTGAGTGTGCCTAGAAGTCCATCCAAGAGGTCGGCCAGGTGTCATCCTAAGCACATGTATGCAGCCCACAACTTAAAGAGCAGACATAAACACAGACGAAGCTGTCTGGTTCGCCGGCGACAGATACGTAAATGCTAATGACGGACGATCTTACACGTACTTTATGGCCGCGGTAATAAAGCTATAATATTGTCGGAGAGGGAACGTAAACATTCCAGCGACCTTGCTTTTACTGCCACCCGCTTGTCCTTTCCTGAGAGGCTGGTGCTGGGGGTCAATGAGAGGGGTTACATGAAACGTTACACTGTTTAATGCCCTACTGGCCAAAGACAGAGACGTAATGAATGCCATCGTGGCCCTACAACTGCGGGTTGGAATCGATGAGGGCGGAGAAAACCTTATAGCTCATTTGTATAAATAAGCCTCCTGTGATTTGTATCATTTACAATGTAACATTAAACCAGGAAATATTAAACTGTAGTCCCGTCCCCCCCTCCCTCCCCCCGGCGCCCGTATTTGTAACAATGTATAAAGCAGGAGAGAAACTCATTATAAACTATTATCTGTGTTTACTATGATGTCGGTTGAAACCGATTCATTATTCAGACGGATACACTATTAAAACACATGCTGCTGTGATGGAGTGTGTGGGTTGATATGCAGTCAATGGGACTTTTGTAACACATTGAGAAATGGCAAGTGTAACCAGTTCAGTTAGGCACAAGAAAGTTTTTATGAGTAAAAAAAAAAAAAAAATCATGTGCAATTTCAAACAGCATCGAAAGCATTCTCTTGGAAAATTTTGATAGCTGTAATTTCAAACACAATGGAAATATATCCCTCAATAGTTACTCAGTGTCTTGCCATTTGTACTGAAGTTGTTCGCTGTTGAATTAAGAGCAGAGTCTTCAGTTGGTCTACAGGCAACCACAATCCCAGCTGTGCGAGCTGTCCTGACAACCAGTAATAATTCATGATGACTTAGCTGCAGCACCGGTAGGCCCCGTCATCCTGCTTTGGCTCGGCCCGCATTTTAAAGTGTGCGTGCGCCCGTGTGTGTGCGCTTACTTCATATTAATATGTGCACGATGTGTGTACGATGTGTGTACGTGTGTGTGCAGAACGTCTTCACTGTATGTGATGTGGTGTCTTTGGCAACGGCCCTCTTTTACTTTCCCCCACTCGTTGTCACTCCAGCCCTTCTGCCTGCTAAGTGAACACTAATCTGTTTGAAGGGAGTATCAACTGGTCGGTCAGAAGAGTAGGGCTGCTGAAGACTCTGAGGGCTGTGTTGGAAATGTAAAACAGCCACAGACACCTTGTTCTGTCAGCTTCACTTCAAAGTCAACGCCTGTGTAAACACGCACGCACGCACGCACGCACGCACGCACGCACACACACACACACACACACACACACACACACACACATACATAGAAAGAGAGAGAGAGAGAGAGAGAGAGCACGAGGGAGACTGCAGAGGTGAATACAATTGACTTGGTGAATTTTCGAACAGCGGCTCTCCAAATAAAATCCACTTTTCTCGCCTCAAGTCTCAAACCAGGCTGCGGACCTGAACGACAGAAACGAATAGAGCTGCCTACACTTGCGTGTGTGTGTTTTTTAACACCTGTAGGTCTGAAAGATTGACAGCGAAGAGGATTTCTTCCTTCTGAAAGGCGAAGCATCCGTCCAATGGTAACTGCCTCTCCTGACAATCTTGTGACTGACTGGTGATTGTGGTTTTTAAATAAATAAAAGACTCAGGAGAATACCGCCTCGGTTCCACAGAGTTTTCTCTCTCTGGCCAAGCAAATAGAAGCAGCCAGCAGGACTGTCAGAGTTATAGCTTCTATGGCTCTTTTCTCTTGGGGTAGGAGACTTCTCAGTTCATCCCAGTTCCCTAGTGGATAGCAAGGGAGAAGTGCCCAAACCCAAAGTGATCTCCAAAATACCCACAGATCACCTTGGTTTGACTGGAATGGGCAATGGGAAGTGGAGAATGTTGTAGGGGTCAGGGGTCGATTTGGGATGTTCAGTGGGCGGTGTTCATTTGTTTTATTTCTATACTGTATGACACGTCTGCTTAACACACTCTGTCCCAATGCATGTATATATGCACTGGGACACAGTTTTCAATGTCAAATGAAGGCTTGTAAAATATTCGCGGAAGATTTAGTGTTGTGCGTTCTGATGGCAGGTTCAATTCGTTTGAAACACGTGTCCGAAAAATCTCAACATAACCCCCCAAAACACTCGATCACTCTTTCAAGAAGAGTAAAGGTAAAATACATGTCAGTCCTAAATGAAACAGGTTGCCTGAGTTCCAAGATTAACCAGAGGAGTTATAGGCAGTTCGACGTATATATTTTCGACAGTACTCCAAGATGGCGGCTTTATTTTCCCAACCTCTCCTTGCACCCAGAGTCCCTGTGCGTCTGGGCCTGTGACCTGGGCTTTCCTGGAGAGACAGGCTTCATGAGAAAAGCAGGCGAGCCGATGACAGAGATGAACTTTTCCCTCAGATTGATGGGGGCCTCTTCTTTCTTGCCTCTCTTCTCTCCATCCTGCCTCCCCCTTTCTGTTTCTCCCCCTCCCTAATCTGCTGATATACAGACTGAAAAGCGTTCAGTTTAGAACTCCCCAACCCCTCCTCTCCGTGTTAACAAGTGCTCCCAGGTGGGTGTTGCCATAGCGATTTCCCCCTGGCTGCCGTGGCGATGGGCTTGGGGGCGGAACGGGGAGCAGGTTTTGCTGAAGACAACTGATGCCCCTTCCTTGCCCTACGGTTTCGTCCCTTTCTCTTCACTTTCCTCCCTCTTCCCCCCCCCCCCCCCTTCCTTCAGTCTAATGAATCTGCTTACAGTAGCAGAACACACAGTTTCGTATCCAAGTGGCTTGACTTGTAAATGATGAGGCCTGTGACATGCTGGATCAATGGGCCTTGCTTTAATTTGGCATTTACCTGCAGTACCTTCCTCCAGGCATTCTGGTGTGTGTTGTTACTGTCGTTACGTTGTGATCAGTGACTCCAATACCCAGCTTTAAACCTGGCAGCACAGCTGGTTTGTTCACTAGCAACATTATGGAAAATGACTTGAAACCAGTGCAACTTTTTTCAAGCTGAATTTGTTGTTAGTTCAAGTGGCTAACAGCGTACACACAAATTGAAACCATAGTCAGAAATTGGCTAGACCTTATCGATGAAAAACAACCGTGAATATTTTGGCCCCCCCCCCCCCCCCCCGTGTGTGTATTTCAGTCTCTTGTGCTTAGACAGTAGCTCAGCTAAATCAAAGTCATCCCCATGCGTGCTGGTGCTCTGTGGTTAGATAATCGGCTAACACCAATCTGCTGTGAAAGTGGGTCTTCCTGTGGTCTCTGAATCAAAGCTACTCTCACTCTCTCTCTTTCTCTCGCTCTCTCTCACCTCAGCCAATTCTCCTCTGAGGGCTCTGCCCAGAGGTGGTGAGAGAAAGGGGATAGAGATTGAGAGGTATTATCACTGTATCATTTTGTATTAAAGTATCATGTGTACAATGCAAAAGATTGCACATGCCACAAAAGTTGATTCAAGGTTTCACACTGAAACACGTTTGGCATGTTTTGCTTTGGGAGCTGGCAGGTCTGTACTTTTCCTCCTGCAGTGGAGCAGAGGAGATGACCGACGCTCACGCGGCTGCTCGCAAAGTGCTTTCCGGTGCACTGTGGGTAGTTGGCGTCATGGGCGTCCCCGCTGTCCCCTCTCTGTCGCTAAAAGTTGAAATGACATTCTCCCGATGAGGGTTTAATGGCCCTGTGTGTTTTCCTCGCCCGGCGCCCCCCCAGTCCTCCCTGCGACCCCTCTGTCATCCCTTCTCCGTCATCCCTGGCTTCCAGACTGGAATGGAGAAGTGGAGGGGCGGTGTCGGTGGGCCTGCTGGCCAAGGGAAATGGCTTTTTATTCAATGCATAGATAAGCAGGCCCCCCGTCTGTCCCTACCCACCTAGCCCTCTGTTAGCATACTCTGCCCCTCCCAACCCAAACCCTGCACACGGCTACAAGATGATCTACACACACACACACACACACACACGCACACGCACACGCACACACACACACACACACACACACACACTGAGTCATCTCATATGCTGCACTCTTTAGGCACATACACTAAATACACACACACACACACACACACACACACACACACACACACACACACACACACACACACACACAGTGTCCCATGTTTGGACTGAGCATTGTCCTTGCCCTCCCAGGATGCTTTGAGTTGTGTCTGTATCTACCTCCCCGCGCATCATCGAATCATACGACTCATTTTTATTCATTTGTTCTCTTCCTTTGCTTGAAAAGGAGAAACTGAGCAGAAAAAAAGTTGAAATCTTATTCCCCCACACACCCTCCCCAAATGTCTCATCTCCCTGTTTCATGTTCGTTATTTTTCTCTGTCCCGATACCGATGAAAGTCTATTCCTTTTACGGGGGAGGGGTTTTCAGTTCTAAGTTGTGGATTGTTGTTGTTGTTGATTTGAGTTCCACTTCAATAGAATTTTTCCGGACATTTCTTTCACACTCTTTAAATGATTTCCCTTTGAATCAGGTAGGGTTACACATAGGCTAATTTAAAAATGTGGGCTTAAGTTACCATATGCCCAATTTTAATTATTTAGCCTATTATCAGCATCCAAACCGCTCACTCTGCTAGGAAGCATGGGAAATCTGCTGAAGTATCCAGGTGCATGATAATTAAAACAATGTACAATTCTTGGGCTTTTAACTCTGCTGTGCACAGTCATTGAAATGTGCATTGGGAGTGTGTACACATACACCTAGAAATAATATATTTGCCAAGCTAATTGGCAATCTCAACAGAAATGAACTGTAGTCTCACATTAATTAAGACTCAGTTACAGTACCTTTAAAGGTAGACTCCTCAATATGACATCACCCTAGACATCGGGGTGACTTCCTGCTTATAGACGTCAACAACAACATCATTTAAAATGTAAAAACAACTTTAAATACCACATGTACTTTTTCACATTTGACATCACCCCATTCATCTAACCCCTCTCTCCTTCCCAAACTATCTCTCTCTCGTTCTCCCCCCCCCACAACTCTCTCCCCCTCTAGCTCCACCTCTAGGCAGTCCTCTCCACCCCTTCTCTCTGTGTTTACGTGGTACAATGTGAGGCTCTCAGCCTGCACGCTTTAATTCAGAGAGACAGGGCTTCATGAATAATGTATGGTCTCCTTGGCCGGCCTGCTTTCTGCATATGCTTCCAGGGTTAGTAACGGTCCGGAGAGAGGAGAGGAGAGGAGAGGGGGATTGGAAGCCAGGCTACAAAGGCGAAAGCTAACCAAAAAGATGGGGTGGAGGGAGCAAAGCTGGCTATTTAGCATTGTAAATAAACATCTCTGGAGAGTTGTTCTCTCTCGCTCTCTCTCTCTCTCTCTCTCTCTCTCTCTCTCTCTCACTTTCTACAGTACAGTGGCAAGAAAAAGTATGTAAAACCTTTTGGAATTATCTGGATTTCTGCATAAATTGGTCAGAAAATTTGATCTGATCTTCATCAAAGTCACAACAACAGACAAACACAGTCTGCTTCAACAAATAACACACAAATTATTGTATTTTTCTTATATATATATTGAATACATAATTTAAACATTCACAGTGTAGGTTGGAAAAATATGTGAACCCCTAGGCTAATGACTTATCCAAAAGCTTATTGGAGTCAGGAGTCAGCTAACCTGGAGTCCAATCAATGAGACGAGATTGGAGATGTTGGTTAGAGCTGCCCTGCCCTATAAGAAACACTCACAAAATTTGAGTTTGCTAATCACAAGAAGCCTTGCCTGATGTGAACCATGCCTCGACCAAACGAGATCTCAGAAGACCCAAGATTAAGAATTGTTGACTTGCATAAAGCTGGAAAGGGTTACAAAAGTATCTCTAAAAGTCCCTAGGAGTGGCCGTCCTGCAAAGATGACTGCAAGAGCACAGAGTGTCAGCTAAAGACTTACAGAAATCTCTGGAACATGCTAACATCTCTGTTGACAAGTCTACGATACGAAAAACACTACACAAGCATGGTGTTCATGGGAGGACACCACGGAAGAAGCCACTGCTGTCCAAAAAAAACATTGCTGCACGTCTCAAGTTCGCAAAAGAGCTTCCGGATGTTCCCCAGCACTACTGGCAAAATATTCTGTGGACAGATGAAACTAAAGTTGTGTTGTTTGGAAGGAACACACAACACTATTTGTGGGGGAAAAAAAGGCACAGCACACCAACATCAAAACCTCATCCCAACTGTAAATTATGGTGGAGGGAGCATCATGGTTTGGGGCTTCTTTGCTGTCTCAGGGAATGGACAGCTTGCTATCATCAACGGAAAATTAATTCCCAAGTTTATCAAGACATTTTGCAGGAGAATGTAAGGCTATCTGTCCACCAATTGAAGCTAAACAGAGGTTGGGTGATGCAACAGGACAACGACCCAAAACACAGAAGTAAATCAATAACAGAATGGTTTGAACAGATGAAAATACACCTTCTGGAGTGGCTCAGTCAGAGTCCTGACCTCAACCCGATTGAGATGCCTGTGGCATGACCTCAAGAGCAGTTCACACCAGACATCCCAAGAATATTGCTGAACGGAAACAGTTTTGGACAGAGGAATGGTTCAAAATTCCTACTGACCGTTGTGCAGGTCTGATTCGCAACTACAGAAAACATTTGGTGGAGGTTATTGCTGCCAAAAGAGGGCCAACCAGTTATTAAATCCAAGGTTTCACATACTTTCCCATCCTGCTCTGTGAATGTTTACACGGTGTGTTCAATAAAGACATGAAAACGTATAATTGTTTGTGCTTCTACACCTGCATTGCTTGCTGTTTGGGGTTTTAGACTGGGTGTCTGTACAGCACTTTGAGATATCAGCTGATGTACGAAGGGTTATATAAATACATTTGATTTGTGTGTTATTTGTTGAAGCAGACTGTGTTTGTCTGTTGTTGTGACTGAAGATCAGATCACATTTTATGACCAATTTATGCAGATGTCCAGGGAATTCCGAAGGGTTCACATACCTTTTCTTGCCACTGTAGATCTGTCTGCTCTCTGTCTTACTCTTTCTATCTTCACTCTGTTTCAAGATGACTGGATTGAGCTCGCAGACAAATTAGCCTCAGATTATCCTGAACTTGGATTTCAATGCACCCACAATACCTGCGTGGTCTATTTCCGATGTGACGTTCGATGTGATATTATTCACGACGTCTATGCCTCCGAATGTTGATGAACTCTCTTTTTTAGATGTTGGATATGTAGGAATCGAGCTGATATGGAAGCCGTGCAGGGTTCAACTGAACAACCGCATCCGTTCATCATGTGCAAGTCTAGAGTTTCCGATATTACGTCTGGGATATCTGATATTAAGTCTAGATTTTCTGATATTACATTGCATATCATCAATACGGTGCTTTCCTTGCAATTCAGAGGTCTAACAATTATGCATGTTTATTCTGAAGTCACCCAAAGCAGGACATGAATGTGAAGATGCATTTATTTAAGGGACCTATAGATATGCATACTTATAAGCAAGAGGTTGAGATTTTCCTGTAGATGATTACTTTCCAAGTTTTTAAAGCATTCTCCCTACCTACTAAAATCAAGTTTGGCAAGTTTTAGATGCAGGAAACATTTGTAAACAAAGGGAATTGTGACCTGGTTTCTAAGGCGATTGCTTGAGAAAATGTTGGCTAGCACTTTTAAGTGAGCGATTGGAATGCCAAGAAATCTCTGTTGTTCTTTTTCTAAACACGAAAATTGGTTTCTTGAAGCGTTGAGGTAATTGTGTTTAACGCTGAGACCTCATACTAAACACACAAAGGGAACTTTCCATAGTATTGTAGTTATAGTTTCTGTGTGTTATCGTAGCTATCATTGTGTTGACAGCGTGTAGTAAATTTCAACGAGGTCTTCATTGAACAGAGCAATTATTCAGCTCACGACTCGTGACCAATGTTTCACTTGAGAACAGTCAGGGCATTTTCAGACTACAGCCATTGTTCTGGATCCCGCGTGTACGGTTTCATTTCAAGGGACCTGTGAATACTGTAGTTAATTTGATCAATGGAAACGGAGCAAACCCAGGGAGAACGCGCGCGCGCTTGGGGAGCTCCTGAATTTCAAAGCAGAGCAGACTTTACATTGGTGTTTGAATGTAACATGTCCAAATCGCAATGTTTTTTTGTTTGTTTGACGAAAGCAGATCATTGAAATGAGTCCAAAATAGAGGTTGGGACTGGATTGATTTGGTCTCACTCTTCTATTAGATAAAAGGTCATTACTTATCCGAATTACCGGATGGCATTTTCCTTGAAACAGCACTGGGCTGGTTGGAGAGGAGAGGAGAGGCAGTGATTTGTTGTCTAAAAATAGACGAGGGGATTGTTGAGTTCACCTAGCATGAGAGCTGAGCTGAAACCACTGTAGATTTGGTAGGGGAGTATAAACTGTACTCCCCACAGAATAAATAATAGACAAGTCAGTGACGTTGTTTCACTAAAGAACATAGCCTAAGCTCCCTTTTCTATAGTTGGTGCAGGACTAGTATAAGCATCGTGTTGGCTTACACTACATGTGTATTTGGCTAATGCTGTTATCACCGGGTATATCGTTGGGGGCACTGTGATGTCCGTCCTTGCCAAGACTCACGAGGCCTCATTTTTTATTGGTGGAACCTAGAATAGCTCTGTAGTTTTATCATATGAAGGATTTGATGAAAACAATTGTTTTCGTTTTACTCCGTTTTTTTGTTGTTGCTGTTGTTCTGTGTGGGATCATCAGAGTTTTCAACAATACAGATCTCTTCTTAAAAAAAAAATATTACTTGGCACCAGTGGCACAACCAATGAATCCCCAAAGATCAGCACATTCACCACTTCAGTCGTTCCGGACCATGTGCTGGGTACTTGTGGTCAATGATCTTAGAGCCCTGTGGCTACAGTACTAGTTTAACCCAGATACCCCCCCCTCCTCGCTACTAGACCAGTGACCCTCCCTCTGTGATTAACAGTACATTACCTCCCTCCCTGGAGGAGCATTTAATACCAAAGCTCTAATTGTGCCCATTTGCAAACCATGCCCCCCAGTAAAAAAATAAAGAAACGTTGTTTTGGAATACAGACCCAAGTTCCTGCAATTACAATTACAGTGTCTGGGCTGATAGTGCCAAGTAAATGGAGAAAAGAATTTGCCCAATGTGATGTAGCTTCTTTTTTTCCCCTTCTTCTTCATCAATGTTTTAAAAATGACTCACTTGCAATGACTTCAAGGGCACTGCAAATAGAGTCTCCGGGTGGCTCGATTCTGATTCTCCCCTCCCCGCCCCGCTGTTTCATTTCCTGACCCGACCGCAGCTGGGCGGGTTAGCTCGTGGCATGGCCAGGACCGCGGGGGCGTAGGGGAGCGCATAAAGTGAAGGTGTGTGTGTGTGTATGTGTGTGTGTGCGTGTGTGTGTGTGTGTGTGTGTGTGTCCCTCAGTGCCCCGGTGCCTGGTGGTCAGGTGGCGGCCCTACGGAGCCAGTATGGTGACAGTAATTGCCCAGTCAAACACACTCTCAGAGGCACAGCTTTCACCTCCGTGTCCCTCTAGCCCTAGGACGCTACTTTGTCCTTTATGACGGACACTCAAAACCATGGACGAGCATGCAGGCTAGCCACACAAACTGTACTCATTAACTACCCTCCTAACACCCCTCCCTCCCCCTCATCTCCAAGGGAATCCTCCCTCGCGAGGTTGTGCTTACTGCTTCGTTAATTAGCTCCATATTCATCCGTGTGCCTCCTCCCCTTTCCTTTTCCCTTGATTAAACAGAGTGTTTAAGTAATGGTTTTGATGACCGCTTGATTACCATTGGGTCAACACAACCACCCGGTACATGTGTCTAATTTGTGTTCTCCTGCGGTGCTGTTTTCACCAGCTGGCCCTCCATTTGTTCCCATAACCAACAAGTCGTTGCGGTGCTGTTGTATCCCCGCCAATGGGAACTTGCAGTATACACTGAGTGTCCAAAACATCAAGGACACCGGCTCTTTCCATGACATAGACTGACCAGGTGAATCCAGGTGAACGCTACGATCCCTAATTGATGCCACTTGTTAAGTCCACTTTGGTCAGTGTAGTTGAAAGGGAGGAGACAGACGGGTTCAAGAAGGATTTCTAAGCATCGAGTCAAATGAGACATGAATTGTGTATGTGTGCCGTTCAGAGGGTGAATGGGCAAGACAAACCATTTAAGTGCCTTTGAACGGGGTATTGGGAGTAGGTGCCAGGCGCGCCAGTTTGTGTGAAGAACTGCAATGTTGCTGGGTTTTTTTCACGCTCAACAGTTTCCCGTGTGTATCAAGAATGGTCCACCCACCCAAAGGACATCCAGCCAACTTGACACAACTGTTGGAAGCACTGGAGTCAACAAAGGCCAACATCCCTGTGGAACGCATTCGACACCTTGTAGAGGCCATGCCCCGATGAATTGAGGCTGTTCTGAGAGAAAAGGGGGAAGGTGTTCCTAATGTTTGTCCTGCTTTTCTCTTATCATGGTCGTAAACGTAACCCTTATCTCAGCACAGTGCCTCAATATACCGAAATGTAGAGGTGGCAGACAATCATTGATTATTTGGCAATTAGCTGTTGTGCTTGTATACAGATATTGCCATGTTAGATAGTTAGTTAATAGTTACAGGGCTACAAAGATTTCTCTCGTCACTGTTGCTTGAAAAGGTTTGAAAAATATCACTGAGCGAATGTGCCAGTGTGTGTATTTTGCACTGATGCTACTTGTTGAGGGTCATGAACCCTGAATTCTATGAATCCAAGTTGTCGGGTTGAGGCAGGTCCATGTTTTAGTGACGAGGTCATGGCAACTATTGAAGGCTATTATTTATAGAGCCGCCCATTGATTCCTCCATCAGGTTTTCTTCAAGGGGTTTCTGCCACACTGAATGGCTGGCTGTAGACACACTGTAAGCGCCGGAGGCCTTGCCTAACAAGACGTCAATGGACAAACCCAATCTGTCAGGGACCCAGCCTGTGGTTCTAACAAAACAAAATCAATCGTCCGCCATCGTCACACCCATCAGCGCTGAAAAGATGTATCGACAGCCCAGCTCCAAGCCGAGGAAAGGGCTCAAGTCAGCATGTTGAAAAGTACCAAAATGTGGTCTTGAGGGTGTGTGTGGGTGTGTGGGTGTGTTGTGCGTGTGTGTGCGTGTGTGTTGTGCGTGTGTGTATTGTGTGTGTGTGGGTGGGTGGGCGAGTGGGTGGGTGGGTGTGTGTGTGTGGGTGGGTGGGTGGGTGGGTGGGTGTGTGTGTGGGTGTGGTGGGTGTGTGTGCCTGTGTGTGTGTGTGTGTGTGTGTGTGTGTGTGTGCCTCTGTGTGTGTGTGTGTGTGTGTGTGTGTGTGTGTGTGTGTGTGTTTTAACACCGGTGGACCAGGAGTTATTTATTTCCAGGCGCTGAGTGCTTGTCGGGGTGGGGGGGTTCGGCGCAGATGGGATAACAAGAGGCTATCTGAGGAAAAACACTCTTGATGAATGTCCTGCCTCGGTCTGACTTTAGTAAGCGCCCCATTGGTACATCAGGTACAGCCATGTGCGTGCCATACATCATAGGTGACTCTCTGTACTTTATGTGGAGTGTCGAACCACAGTCCCTCTTCCTACTCACCCTTCCAGACAGATTTACAGTAGCCCTAACAAAAGTAATAAGGAGTGCCATGTCAAAACCAGCGCTGCCGGCAGAAAAAACACACCCTCTAATCCTCTAGAAAAAGCCTAAATATGAGGATGTGTGTGAGGTCTATGGGGATTACGAGGCTTTAATTTCCTCCCATAATCCCTTAAAGTGAATTCACTGATGACATTAGGAACCTTGCCTCACAATGGGAAGTGAGTGAAAGGACGAAGGGCATTGGTCAGAGCACAGACTAGTATCTACAGTCATGGAGGTAGGTGTGTTGCCGAGTGTGTCCAAGAAGAATACAGGGGGGTTTAAAAAAAAAAGAAAAGTATATTGATTTCGGAATCTCAATTACCGAGCTGTGCCATGACTTCACTCGCTCCTCTCTCTCTCGGTGCTTTTGATAGCACATCATCCTAAGGGCTCTTCATTACCAATGGACACGTGTTAGGAGGGAGGGCTCTTTATGAATTCACAAGCACGTGTCTCAGGCATCGATACATCAGCACAGGGACCCCAACACCCACCCCCCTCTCTCTCTGCTTATTGCTTTCCCTCATTGGGCCTGCTGTGTTAAGTTGCATGATTTATACAACAGAGTCTCCTGCAAACAGTCTTCCTTTCGGCCCTGCCGGCCATGACAGTGGGGGATTGGGTGTGGGCGATAATGAACTCGGGGCGATTAGAGACCTCAAACTGTCTTCATCAAGACGTCCTCAGCAAGTTCGGGGCTTTGAACTGCAACTTTCATAGACTCGACCACTGCCCTGTCGGTTCTTCTTCCCTGTCCCCTTGTAAATGTGCCTTGGACTTGGTTTAGCGTTGTTTAGCATTAGCGTCACGGCTTAATGCTAATTCTAATGCCACGACCAAACAAAGAAAGATACTGTAATTTCCCAGTTCTGCTTAACAGAGACTATGGGGGCCAAGTCTGGCCAAGACAATCCAGTTTGTCCCTCACACATGGCACGGGGGCTGTGATACCTGTCTGTTTTCGAGAGCTGTGTTCCCTTTCAGTGGCTGAGTTTGTTATGCTAACGCTAAACCTGAAGAGTTGTTCTTGGATTCTGTGAGAGTGCTGCGGATGTCTCTTTAGATTAAGTCAGTCTGCTGTTGTTTTTTTTTTCCCCTCAGGAAGAGAATGGCAAGAAAAATTGCCGCCTTTAACCCCCGAGCCGATTTTCCAGCCCTGCTAAAGTGCTCTAATGAAAGGGGCCTCCTCTGTCTCGCACACAGCTCTCCACACTCTTTATGGCTCCGAGCAAATATAGATGACTAGCTGCAAGTGGCCTTGTTCTAACCGCACTTCCCAGCTCTAGTTCACCTCGTCCCAAAAATATCTTTACCAGCTTTTCTCACTATTTTGCACGGCAGTAAACTTGTGGTGCTCTTATTTTGTTTTCAGATTCGGCCACGTGAGCGCAAAATATGTTTTTTTTCCCGCTGTGTCCATTCATGTTTTTGCACAATGACAGTAAGCAGGAAGAGTAGTGTGCGTTTGCGGGTGTGTGGGTAGTGGGTACGTTTAATAGCATGCTGATGCATTTAAAAAAAATGTTTTTATTACAAATGAGAGATTCACGTGTCCCTGGGTGCTTGTTCAGGCCCCCTCATGTTTCCCTCTCCGACTCGATCTCATCAAAGACTAAATCATGCTCCCATTTCTTGTGGACTTCCCTCCCACACGGCCTCTATTACACTGGTGTTGTTATTTTCCCCCAGCAACTCGTTTTTTTCATCTGGGCCTGATAGTATCCTAGTAAATCATAACAAGAGGAAAAGTCCAGTCATCTGGTAGGGTCTGACACACTCCCTTGTCTTTTTTGTAATGCACGCACCGGTTCAATTCCCTCATCCTATGGCACGGCACTACCAGCTATGACATACGACGTGACTTGAGTCCCCCCACAGTTCCTGTTGGAATGCGCTGCTTGTAATGCGTCGGGCACTGCGGATTTTCCAAACTGCATTTGAGAACTCCAAATGACCCGAAAAGAAGTTGACCGATTCCATTCAATACCCACCTCAAAGCGTGCCTGAGATGCTTCCAATCTGCACACTGTGTAGTGGATGTAAAAAAAAAAAGGATCCAGGAGATGCTCATTGAGATTTTTGTTTGTGAAGTCTACCGCTGTGAAAAAGACCGGGATTTCTCTGGTCGGAAGTGTCTTAAAATTCCCCCCCCCCGACCTAGAGGGACAAGAGTGTGTAAGCTGTTTTGACTGTTGGTTATAATGACTTTATGAGAAGAAGAAAAAAGCCCGTCCATCTGCCACTTTTTGAATCCCTTGCTTGATAGATCTCATTCCTTTTAGCAGGCAAAGTGGAGCGGGGCTGGATAGCTAGAGGCCTGTGTGGAACAAATTACGCCCGGCCCTGTTACAGGCTGCTGATTCGCCGGGATCCGACAGAGAAAAGCAGCCTAATGAGGTTCTCCAATCAATAAGACCCCCTAACGACGATGAGAAACCCGTGATGAGCCTGAATTGTGGCAACTCCTTCAGCGTTTCCCCTTCCTGTCTCCCACTCACCTGCTTCAACACCCACTCTCCACACAGGAGGCTGGGGCATGGCTGCACATGGCAGGAGGCACATTTCCACACGTTGGAATCAATAGGCTCCACTAAAGAGTTTATTTGCAAGTATTGACAAGCGGGTTGATGAAGCCGGGATTGGGACGTCTAAGGCTGTTATTGTGCGGTTGTGGTAGAAAAGCCTCGTTTGAACTTTTCTCCGCATTTTACTCGGAGAGACCGCGTTTCTCTTCTTGTCCCCCCCCCCCCCCCACACCAAAGAGGCTGACCTAGAGACTAGAGAAGACCTTGAGGATGTACACAAAGGCAAAAGGAAATATTAACGTGTCAGGAATGAAGGAGGATGCGTGGGGATGCTCGGGTAAAGGGCAATCGAAACGTCCCTTCCTTCTCCCCGATGAAGCTCGGCGTTAATCTGAAATGCAAATTATTTTCCGCCTCCGTGTTGGACTGTGAAGGGTAAATTGTCCCCGGGCCGAAGACAGAGCGGGAATCTCGAAATTGGACCTCTAACAAAGTACGCCACTGAGTGCTCCCAGCGAACTGCTGACGTTGACCTTTCGGTTGTTTATGGTTTATTTAATCAAACACGGCCATCTCCATCGGTTAAGGTCCCCCAACGCGATTCGTTGTTTTAAAAAGCTTCCCAGTGGTTGCTAGCGTTTTAAGATGATGCAATATTGTAGATTTCTCTAGCAAAGGGAATATGGGGCCTCCGAAAAAAGTACACTGTGTGTGTTATGTGGACATAATATATCCTATGTCGTGTGCAATGTTCCCTCAATTTCGTCAACACTGACGATCTACCCGAACACTGAACACTGACGCTCTAAGTTACCGTTTTAACAGTGACCAAGTAGACTACTGTGGAGACTTGATCATAGTGTAGTACTACCAGAGGGGCATAGCATCAAAAAACTATGGAGAAAAATGCATCCCCAAAAACATTTTAACATGGAAATAGCTGTTCTATCACTCAGCCTACAGTAGCAGAAAATGTGTGGTGTTCAACGTAGGCCTACATTCCATGAGACTTCAGAAGAAGAACATGCAGGGCTTGACATTAACCTGTTTATCCAGACAAAAAGGTGACTGAAAATGTTCATTCGAAGACCACTCAAAATACAACACTGCCCCTTTAAGACAGAGACAAAGCTCTTTACCTGACTCGCATTGGTCACGAGTAATACATTTTCTTTTTTTTCCGCTTCTCAATGAAGGACTGTGTTCCGTGGAACTTGAGGTAGTAGAGTGGGAGAACATATGAATGAATCTCGCAGACATTCTGTCGCTGACTGAGTACACTCTGGGGCCAGAGAAAACAGCACGGAGCGCAACAGGCAACGCAACGTTATGTTTCACAGGTGTGGAGGAAGGCCATGGATGAACACCAAGATAAGCACATTTCTATCGAGGGGCTATAAAGTAAGTGCAGTCATGTGGAAATCGAACACCACAGAGATACATCGCTTGGCGAGAGCTAAAGCACCGACCCCCCCCCCCCCCCAATAAATACTAAATACCTAGACTTTAATGGGTCACCTGTTATAACACAGTGGTTGACAACAAAAAAACCTGCAAGAAATACAGTCATATTTCCACCTTTTTAATGTCGGTCGTAAATTATTCAATGAGCCTTCTTTCTCCAATGGACACGTGCAAAGGGCCAGGGAAGGAACCAGAATGCATTGCAGTGGGCCGCACTGTTGGGGTGGCATCCTCAGGGTCCCATGGAGGGGACTGTGGGGCATGTTCCTGTCAATGGGGAGGTCAACCCCTCACACAGCCAACTGCCACTCAGGAGCGGGCCAAGGTTGCCCAGAGCGACGGGACAAAGCCGGCAGTGATGAGGTCATTGGAGGTTGGAGGGAGAGCAGCAAGGCCTCAGTGGCGTTTTTTCTCTCCCCATTTTATATGAAAGGCTGAAAGAGGGACGCGAGGGGGGGTCAGGATTATGGGGAGCTCGTCCTTTGGAAACCTTTTCACCCCCCCCCCCCCCCCCCCCCCCCCCAATCTGATTAGCCTTTAAGCTGCGTATGGAAAGAAAGGATGAGGAGAGAGAGAGAGTGGATGGAGGAGGTTTATACCCTGGTCCGTTCGCTTTTGTACCCAGCTGAGTCGAGGCCTCAATATATCACGGCAAATTAGGCTTTTACATGTATTTTTACGGCGGAGAGGGCTGCAACGATGAGAATGTCCATGTTTCTGTTTACCCGTATTGACCCACATCTCAGCTCTTCAAAAGGACAGGAGCCCTTAGAGAGAGGAAGAGGGAGAGGGGGAGAGAGAGGAAGAGGGAGAGGGGGAGAGAGAGGGGAGGAGAAAAGAATGAGGAAAGAAAGAAGAAAACAGAGTCTGGGCATAGAACCCGCCGTCCCCCGTCCCCCCCGTCTGAGCCTCTCTCACCCTCCCTCTTTCTCACTCCTTGCCAGCTCGCACTCTCACAATCAAGGTCTGGTCTAGCAGCAGATTAGTAGTAGTCCTAGCCTAACCTCAGCTGCAGTGAGAACATGCCACCGCCTCTCCCTTTCGACTGTGGGTAAATTGGGCACCGGTCCTGGACTACATGAATTCATGATATGGCCATTTGGTCTCCAATCTGCTCCCACTGTGGAAAATCGGGGTCTAGGAGGCTCAGGGTCCTTTTGTCCCTCTCCCTTTCCCCTCGCAGCCTGCAATAGGGAATGCATTTCAATCACATGGCACTCGATACTGCTGATGCCCATGCAGGGGGAAAAAAAGACAATCAGGGCGCTAGCGGGAGAGAACAAAAAATGACGTGTGAAATTTTGCACCCATGACAGACAAATGTTGCCTGACAGCTGTGACTCAAGCCTTTTGCAGATTGATATTTTACAGGAGTATCCATGAAAGGCGTGGCCCGTAAGTGATTTCATATAGCTGGGTTACACGAGATGACACTCAACTGGTAGAGATCCCTGCTGTTTCTTGTAATAATATCTCATCTGCAATGCACATACCAGAGAGGCTCTCTCTCCCTCCCTTTGAATAGATCATTCTAGCATACAGCGTGGGGGCCAACATGTAAACCTGGGGAGTTATGCAAGTTGTGCAGGCGCGGTCAGTTCCTGTATCCTGCTTGCTTTCACATGTTTGATATGCGCCCTTGATTTACCATCCTCATCAAACATCATGTTATATGGATTTATTTATTGTTATTAACCAGTACATCTTGGCTGGCTAGATGTAACGCTAATTTAATCACCCTGATTTATTGAGAAAGCTGTTCGTGCAGTACTTCCTGGAAAAGCTGAGGGGATTGTAGTCAGCGAGTGTGCTGTTTTTATAGTTTCCATGATAATCCACATGGAAAATAGACTCAATTTGGGCTGAACCAGACGTGTTTATAGCTCCGGCCTGTCACTCATTCCCAGACTGGAAGCAACGAGGAATCATCTGCGTTCAATAAGTTTCCCGCTCTGCACCCAAAGTGTGGAAACGGCACTCTCACATCAGGCACATTTTCAAGTCATCTCTAAACTGTTGATCTGCTTGGAGGAGTACTCGGCAGATGTAGGTTATGCTGTTTTTCTTTGCCTCTTTTTTTGTTAAGATGGTCCTCCTGAGTTGTCGGTGAATGTTTGGGGAACTGAAAAACCTCTGTCTCTCAGCTGGCTGATCAGTCTTACCGTTTCAAGAGGACTTGGTAAACATCCCCAGAGCTTTGTCGTCGTTAACCTAGAACCGACATTCCTGTTTTTTTTTTTGTGTCCTCTTTCATTCTTCAACGAAGAGCAAAAACAAACTCCTGCTTTATTTTGCCTCCCTCCTCTTCTTTTTTGGTGAGCAACCTCTCCCGCTCGGAGAGAGCCGTACTTCAAGTGCTCAGGCTTCTCCCGGAGAACAATGTGGGGACTCTGAAAACTGGAGAGGTTCTGTCAGGGGGGACTCCTTCCCCTTTGTTTCGCTGGAGACGAGCTCTGTGACCAATTAGTGTTTCATTGGCCAGAAGAAAGACTGAGTAGGACTCTCTCGCTCTCCCTCGGTCATATGTGGCCTTTTTAAGGATTTTCACGACATGCAACATTCCACCCTCTCCCTCATTGAACTTACTCACTACGGAGGGAAAAAAAAGGTTTTCTCCAGAAAGCTCATTACACAGGGAATAGCCTGTGTTGTAGGGTACCGGAAAGGCCTTCTAAAAATGTAAGGTTAGGTGGTCGGGCTGACGAGGCGACTACTTTACTTAGCACCTCCTAGTTGGGCGTTATAGTAAATGTATGGAAAAAATCTCAAACAGAGAGCATCATCAACAAGATGAAGGCTATGAAATGCAGTTGTGGCTATGTTCAAACATTGATTTCAATTCCAAACCATTTATTGTTCTTTACCATAAACACAGACAAAGACGCCGCTTAGGGAAGTATCACGTAAACGTGCCCTCCGATATCCCTGTCACTCTTACACACACACACACACACACACACACTTTGTTAGATCTTTGCTCAGCTAATTGGAGAGATGCTATTTGATCCACTGCAGCACTCTGAACGAGTTCCCCGTGTAGCCACTTAGGATGGTCCCCAATCTCGATGATTGACATGTCCTTATGTCCGGGAGCACAGCGAGGCCTCTCAGAAACACTTACACTCGTCCAATTATCGATCAGTTCAAAGTAAACAGGGGAGTGATTGAGGCGGAATAGAGGGAGCGGCGGAGAAGGGAGACAAAAGGGACTGGCGGGGACTATATGGGTCAAATCAACCGCTGTGAAAAAGAGAGGGGGAGGGAACTTCCAATTGTCATTTATTGAGAACTATAACGATTTGGACAAAGTTTAGACCTTTGTCAAGTTTTGATTGCCTGATAATAGACCTACAACTTTTTGAAAGCTTAAATGTATTTTCTGAAAGTAACCTTTGCTGAGGTAATTGCCTTGAAATGTCGGTGTTTGTTACTGTTGTCGACTTGGTGTTAATTCTTTTTATTTTCTCTTTCTTTTTCCGGGTCCATCTTCCCGTACCTGTGTTTAAAAAGGTGAGTGATTTTTCTGATATTTCCTTTGTGACTTATTTTGTCCAACATTTCTATCAGAAGTACTTAAAGGTTTATGGAAACACAATTCCAGAATTGGTATACCAATTCCACAATGTATCAAATGGCTTCAGATTGAATATTTTAGCTGAGTCATTGAAATAGCACCAGACTTGGAGGGGGGGGGGGGGGGGGGGGCGGGACATTGGCATGTGTTGATGACGTATTTGAATGTCCGTCTTCTCGACTCAAGTCTACCATGTTCGGACAGGAATGGGTTGTTCAATTGTTGAAATAAAGCCCCCCCCCCCCACCAGCTCTCCATGGTGTTAGCCTCGGCAGCACTCGAACAGCGGTGCGCGGTGGGCAGGCCGAGGGTAACGGATTGGGCAGCAGCAACTATAGTGTGACAGTAAAGAGGGGAGTGGACTTCAAGTGGTTTAGGCTGGCTTTTATACAATGGAGTGAAGAGGGCAGCCATATACTCCCCCACATAATCCATCCCAGCCGCAAACAGTATCGTTTACTTAAACAGTCTCCGCTGCACATTCAGACCCATTACTAGTCAACTTGTTTCTTTGAAGAACAGCTGTGGAATGCCACTGGCGCAAAGCAACCTCACTTCTAACCCATGTGATTGGAATTTTGATGCTGCAGTGTGGATAGGCATGTGTTTATGCATTGGCACAAATGTGTGTTTTTGTTGGTTTATATATCTATTTTTTCATCATCCTACAGTTTGCATTGGCCTGACATCTGACAATCAGAGCGTCAGCATTTGATTATTCCACTTCCTCGTGACAAGTGTGCGTGCTGCATGTGTGCGTGCGTGTGTGTATGTATGTGTGTGTTGGATAAATAATACTTGAATGTATAGTGTTTGGCTCAAAGGCAGAATCGAACCCCGTAAACAATTGGGATTGATATCCTTACAAAAGAAATATCCACAACAACCCACTATGTGTATCCCAATGCTGGTCTCTGAGTATCTATGAGGTTCCAGCATTTAATGATACCTTAAAAAAAACAGTCAAAGTTTAAACTGGGGGGGACGACGACAACATATAAAAACAAGGTTTCGATGGATAAATATGGCGGCCTAAAAATAATCTCCATCCAAATGCTCTTTGCTCAGAATAGTCCTGGTGAAATACACAATCCATCTCTATTGGGGGCAACCAGTGTCAGAATTAAATTGACTTCAATAAAGTCCCCTATCAGGAAGGCATGAATTGAAAGCTCTCCCGTGATAACATAATAGAATGAGACTCAGGTGGAGAATAGCTTAAAGCTGTGCGGTAGGCTTCATTCTTTATTCACTGTGTCATTTGTGTTAGATAATTGCCATTTCCCACTGGCACGAGAACAGGCCCTTATATTAATGCAAACCCTGGAAAAAGACTAGTCTCCAAAGTAGAACCCAATGATTCAATTAATGTTGATTCAGTCAAAAGGTTCTGACTGGGAATTGGTGCCTGCTACCTCATAAATCTTATTTCACCCTAAAGAAATCTGAAGTAGCTCTGTTCTCTCTGCGATACGGAGTGTATCCAAAATGTACAAAGTCCTACGATATCTCGCCGGTGCCCCTTTTTTAAAAATTCTTCAATGAGGTCCCTCCACACATTGAATTATCTTCGAGAAATCTGTTCCCGGGGAGTAACTGCAATGATGTGTCCTCCATTTTTTCTGTTGTTGTAAGATGTGACGCAAATGCCATAGGAGGTGTAAGAGCTCCTTAGCACGTCACTCACCAGGTCCATTGGGCTTGGCACCCCAGTTCATTACCCATCTACAGTAGCAAATGGGGAAGAGGGCTACCTCAGAGAAATGGTGAAGCTCCTCGTCTTTCACAAGGCCGGTTGAATGGAGGAGGGGGATCAGGTGTGTTCTCAGATAGTTCAGGACAGGGACATGGTGAGAATGAAGAGGGCTGGAGTCAATAGGTGGTCTGCTTTACCAAAAGAGACCCCACCTTTAACCGAGCCCCACTGCCTCTCAACAGGTAATTACCCTTGTCGGGTTTCTCTCTTTCTTCCTGGGGCGTTGGCCCCCCATTACTGATTACTGAAGCCCCTCCATTGGCTCACTCGTCATCCTGACACCTGTCTAAGGCTCTGGAGAGGCCACCCCGCAGCTAAAGCCATGCTTCAAACTGATCAGAAGTCAGTCTTGACCTTTTGACCAATTTGCCACCTCCCTGACCCCACCACCCCAACCCCAACACCGGTTCCATGGGCTCTGGGTCGACGACTCGTCAAGGATCAGCAGGCAACTTTGCCCCGATTGTCCGGTGTGGAGCGGAAATCTGATCTGGGGGGGGTCATCTCTGGAAGGGCCTGAGGTCCAGTTGCCAAGGAGCCTGGCTACTCATCTGGAACAGCCAGAGCCCCTTCAACAGATGCCTCGTCCCATTCCCACGTCTCCGGAGTTAAGAGCCCCCCCCCCCCGCGGCGTATTATCTGGCCATTGTCACCCTATCATTATGAATTCCCAGCTGTTTGGGAATATTCTCTCCTTCCTCCTTCCCTCCTCTATCTCTCATTCCCCTCTTCTGTTCTACCAAGTGAACCCTTTCTTCCTCCCTCACCATCATCCGACTAACAGCGGAATCACAGGGGCGCCATGGGACCCATTAAGTTGGGGCTGGTTGCAAATGCACTTTGAGCAGGCATCTTGATGACCACTAAGCAGAGGGCAAGTGGATACCTGAGACACTACTTCAGTGGCAAGGCCCCATGTGTGGCTGGGTGAGGAAGCCTCTTTATGGGGCCTGAGAGCTTCGCTGTTGTTTTTGCTGCTCCATGTCATTATGGCTAAGAGCTTTTGCATTGATTGATTGGTCAACAGAGAATGAAACTCCCGCAGATAGGGATGGTCACAGACTCAAGTCGGTGCACTAGTTGATGTTGCATCTGTCGTAGTGGCATGTTGACATTGATGTTCAGCCGGTGGGAGAGGGGGTTGGTGATAATCGTACGATTGAAAAATATATTACAATAATCATTTTTAAATCGCGTTCAAGTCAAAAAGGTTAAATAAATAATAATTTTTTCGCTCAAGGAATGGACAATATTGAGGCCTTAGTTACAGTGCAGTAACTAAGGCCTCAGTAACGAAAACCCCCCAAAACTCAAATTGCTCATATCACATCCCAATTCACATCGTTGAACTGTGCTTTGGCTCGTTTTGATGCACATTACACACACATCTGTTCAGTCGGTTTTGCGAGTCTCTCTTGACACTGCTCTGTCCCAGTCGCACAGTGCAGTGCATTAGAAAATAATAGATCATTTGGTCCATAAAGGCTTAGGTAAAGATATGTCTGAGGGCCAAAGAGCAGGTTGTTAACAAGACACACTGGAGCTAAGCTTCCCGAATGGGAAGGGATTGTATGGGAGCAGTGAGCTGCCTCACTGCCCCGAGGAGAGGCTAGAAAGAATGCAGCGGCCGTGGCTAAGGTCCGACAGAGGAGCATCTTCTACAGAGACTGAGGTGCATCGTCCCACTCTTTTTACACGGTCTCTCGGGCGGGATTTGCGTGAAATATTAATGAGCGATTGGATTAGCGCGACTCCCAGTGGGCTGTGGCGTGTAATCCTGGTCGGGTCGGGGCGCCGATAAGGGCTCGGTCCCCGATCCGTCGTGGCCACTGAAACCAGGGGAGCGTGCGACTTGTTGAAGGCAGGCTGGGACGTCTGCTGTGAGGACCCTCCTCTACGCTCCATGGCCAGGTCTCGTCTGGGCTTGCCCTGTCTGAACCAGCAGAAAGGCCAGGGGGACTGGGCCGGTGCTGCTGAGACTGTTTTGCAGGAATGGATCAACTCGCCCCTATAGTCAAACAAACAATTATTTTCTATCTATATGAGACTTTCTCCCTGGCTGAAAATCAAAACAGTTCCATGATGATCTTCTCGGCTAATGGCTCCATTTTCATGAGAAAATGACAAACGGAGCATTAAAGCAGTCGATTGGCTTGGCGCTCACTGCTAGCCATCTGAAGGTTTTAGTGGCAAATTCACTCTTTGAAAACCAACACAAAACGCCCCCGTTATCAACTCTGTTCCTGCAATATTTCCCGAAAAAGGGAACACGTTCGGAAAATTGCCGATCCTCTGACAAATGAGATTTGACCGTATTCCATTCGATAGAGTCAAATGACTGTATTTATTCTTGGCTTGCCTGTCTAGGCTATCGCTGTCGGGTTTCCTTCATTTGCACATGGTGTAGTGCAAAGGAAAGGGCACTGAGAACTGTGTTTGACTCCCCAGGGCCTGGCACCATCATTCTCGTACAGTATGCAAATGCTCCTTGGGAAAATCCTTGGCTTGCTTACAGGGAAGTGTTATTGTTGTCCAACCTCTTTGATTTGCCTTCCATATCCATCGTTGACAGGCCGCCACCTCAGGGGTTACGTGAACAAAGCAGGGGTGTGACCAAGCGGAAAAAATCCCCAACGCCTGCTGCTTCCCGTTTTTTTACAACCTTTTATTTCTTTGAAATCATTGTAGTTAAGTTTGAGGGCACTGGTCACTACACACACACACACACACACTCACACAAAATAAATAGTAACCAAAGCAAACTGCAAATTGCTCCTTTTGAATGTAGTGAATGTAGTAAATTGAAACCTTTTCCACAATTTATTCTCGTGTAGGTTAAGCTATTTATGGAGAAATATAGAACCTGTTGGGAGGGTCGTACCTTGCCAAAAAATCTTTTACTGTAAAATGTTTTGAATTATGTGGCTTAATTTGATTATATTTTGGCGGCTTCAAGTGTTTAGGTACTCTCGCTAATGCATTGTTTCGTATAAGGTCGGTCATAAGAACAAGGCAACCTGGTAACACAAAAAAACGGAAAACATTGCCACGTGAGTGGGATTCTTCAATGCTGTTAAACACTTCCATACCACAAGATTGAAATGTAATAAAGTTCACGGCATGTGTTCAACCATATGGAACAGTGTATTTCACCCTCTTGAGTTACCATCTTTGAAATCCCAACCGGGTTGAATAACTTACATTACGTGTGGGTGCCTGCCTGTCTGCCTGTCTGCCTGTCTGTCTGCCTGTCTGTCTGCCTGTCTGCCTGTCTGCCTGTCTGCCTGTCTGTCTGTCTGTCTGTCTGTCTGTCTGTCTGTCTGTCTGTCGAGGATAGGTATCCTGTCATGAGACCACAGTGTGTGTTGATAGAACGGAGTTAAAACCTAGGAAAGCCCTGAGAAGTGGGCCCACTTGGAATTTCGACAACCTGTATTTAAGTCTGATAAGATCTCCCCAGACAGGAAAGTGCAGGCAATATAACTATTTTGAATCAATGGAGATAGCATTTGATTTAGCAAGTAGCCCGAAAATAAAGTGTGGGATAACACAAGCTCATAAAAGGAAAACATTGGCTCATATAGGAGGCGCAGGAGGCAGATCGTACAACAATATAACATATCGTTCACATTAAAAAAAAAATAAAAAAAAGATAGTCTCTGATCTGAAGTAAAAAATGCCTAATATACCTCCTCGCGTGAGAATGGGAATTTAAGAACATGATCTACACTGGGTCAGCTGAGTGCCATCCATGGTTAGCGTAGCCATGCATTCCAACACAGTGATTGGCTGAGGGAAAAAGTTAATAGCATCCCATGCTTTGAAATGGAGTTCTCTTAAGACAGTGGACAATCTTCAAGACCAGCAGTAAATCTATCCAGACCGATTATCAGATTACCCAGTATTGCTAAGGAAACGTTGGTGAAACCTAAGCACCTCATAAATGTTGGTTTATGGCTGGGGTCTACCTTTCTATCCTGGTTTCTCATTTGCAAAAAAGAATCTCGCAAAATAAAGTCGAAAAAGATTTGAGTGGGGCTCGGTAGCTCGCACCCGCTTTCCTTTACAAGTTTAGATATGCTGAAATAAGAAACACCCTTCAACAGTTTGCGTACCTTGTATGTCATACGCTGTGGAGGTGTTACGGGCATTGAGTTTCAGTCTCTGAAGTGCTACAAATCAATGCCATTGACCCATGACTTTTACTACCCACTGGGCTGAAAGCATACAAGGGCTTTGAGCGAGTGCCGCTCTCTGAGCACGCACCTGAGAATTGGTGAGACACCTCACACTTTTGTGCCACGTTCATTGTCTACAGTTTGGGTTTTATTACTTTGACTCTGCGATTTAAAGGGTTGATTTCTATTTAGTTTCCAGTCAGCGCTTTAGTTACTCCGCAAAACCAAAAACCAAGTGTTCTTATGTACGATTAGGTTAAAATAGTCATGGCTCAAGCCTTATTATCTCCGAGCTTCCTCTCTAGCCCGTGTACTTGAGACTTCCCTCAACTAATGGGTTAGATGAGGGGGGGGGGGGGGGGGGGGGACTTCTGAGGTCTCCAGTTCTCTCCACTCTTCTCAGCATGACGGGTGGTGAAAGTGTCTGGCCCACGGGTTGTGTCTTTGACTTCATCTATCCAGACCAGCTGAGAGAGAGAGAGAGAGAGAGCCGCAAAGAGGGGCCATGTGGAACCTTTTTAAGTAATTAAATGTCATGACCAATAATGGAAGCGGGATTCAACTGCCCCCTTTTTATGGCCAAGTTCCTCAGACTTTTTTATTTTTTATTTTTCTACTGAAACACTTGTCTTTGTCACACATGTAACGGTGTAGCGGTGAGGAATGCACGTCCGCCCGCAGTCCCGGACAGAATGAAGCTAATGTTAATGTGTTCTTTTCATACGAGGATTGATTCTCGGACTCTTTTGAAAATGACATATGCCGCTTGGCTGTGAAATGTGGCGGTGGGGGTAAGCTAGCTTGAGTTGAGGGCCTCTTACTCTCTCCGCCATCAGTTTATATTCCCGGCCTTTACAAGGGTGGAGTGGAGGGATCTTAAAGGATTTATGGCCAGTCCTCTCTTTTCAAACCTGGCTTATTCACTACCGAAGATGAAAAATAGGGCCGAGTGTGAAGTGGATAGTTCCACTTGTTGGCCGGTCATTTATTTACGCAAACATGCCGTGGATACGGTATGGGGGGGGGGGAAAGGGGTGTTGTCCTCTGGGTGAATAGAACCCACAAGTGAATCCTGGGAAAAAGCCCTTAAGATGCTGCAGAGAGAGGGGGGGGGGGTCTCGGTTCAGTGACTGGTTGGCTGGGTCTCCCCTCACCAACACCACCACGCTCCACACTGGTAGCCTGGAAGGCGTTTGTCCTCCGGATAAACTTTGCAGCCCTCCTTTCCTTCTCTCTGACCCTCCCTCTGTGGGAGAGAGGGCCCTAACCAGTCGCACTCGGGCTGCCGGGCTCGCCAATCGATTGGTCATGGGCTCGCCACGGGTTAAACAGCACTGCCAGGCTCCTTCTGTGCCCACCCTCCATGGCAGATGTCTGGGAATCAGGAACTCAGGCAGAAATGGGGCACAGGGGAGTAGTCACGGGCAATTATCTAAGAGTGTTTTCCACAAAGCAAGGGTATTTATCTGCATTAGTTAGCGGACGGGGCAAAGGGTCACGGGCTGAGAGGGATGAAGAGGGAAGAAGAGGACTGTGACACCTGACTGTCAGTATGCGACCCAAGAGACAAGAGTTAGTGTTGGTTTCCCACTGGCTGACAGTAGGAGTTCCCCAGTGACCTCATCAGATGTCTCTTAGTTTTACTTCACCCGGGTGCCTGGGTGTAATCCAGACAGCGCAACTCTATGGCTGTGGTTTGGATTGTGCAACACACAACTCTGTCTGTGAATAACATTTCCAGTAGATTATTCTGGGAACAGAAACAGAATGGCTCCTGACTCCTTCTGTGCCCAGAGTAGGAGGTGAGGTGAAGTCACGGGGGGGGGGGGGGGGGGGGGGGGGACGACAACGACAGAGGACACGAATGGTGACCTAGTAAATCTCCTCCATTTTAGATGAGAACATTGCCTCGTTCTATTTGCGGGTCTTTCAGACAGTCGTTCAGTGTGAAGCGTCCGTACGAAACCGCCGACAGGCTTGGCTCACGACCTCCTGTCGTGTGCACAGGTTTCATGTTCCACGCTCATCATGAGAGCGAGAGAGAGGGGGAGAACATGAGCTCAGATTTGTTCTGCTTAATGCTGTATGTGTTCATTGCCACTCGGACAATGGGAATCAAGCTGTCAATGTTTCAGGCAGTTTTCAGGCAGTTTTGCAGCTGTTCCCACAAGCGAACCTCTAGGGCATAAAAACGATTATTATTGAGAAGAAAATGACATGTAATATAATTCCACAAATGCTCACGGACATATGCATCTTTCATAGGCCGGTTAATTAGGAGCTGATTGGATCCGACAGGGGAAAGTGTACATCAGTCCATATGCTCACACTTTGTTACCGTACAACAGTGGCTTTGACTGAAACCAGTCATTGGGAAAAACCTGGGTGCGGTTACCATGTTGAAACTCCAACGACCCCTGCTCTCCTACTTCTACCCCCCCACCGTCAGCCCACAAACCATACACCGTTACACTCCCCCGGACTTCCAATCCGGGGTCCGTGTAATTTCCATCAATTTAGCGTCCGGTTTCACAGGACTTATGAAACCTGATCTGGGGGTGAAATAGTATCTTGACAAGAGGTACGGCTGAGAGGTGGTTAGGGTATAAATCACACACATACACACACTCACACCTGGGCCTGTGTTACCCACCACAGTTAGCACCACACCAACACATTTGTCAACTGTTGAAGAATTTACGGAGTATTCAACTGGTTATTGAAATACTTACAGCTCCAAGTATTCTATGGTAATGAATCTAACCCCAGAATGGAATTGATCCCCGGGGGGGGGGGGGGGGGGGGGGGGGGGGGGGAGTTTCTCACGGCTTCCGTGCAGCCTTTGACATGCGCCATCAGTCAGGCTGAAGGAGGACCAAAACAACCCAGGCTGTAGCTAACCCTGCCTGGCTGATGTAAAGGGGGTGATGACAGCACATTAATTTCTGGATTTTTCCGGCCTCCGGAGCGGTTGCCATGACACCTGTTTGGGCATCTACAGTGACGGTGACCTCTGGTTTCACCCTTCCACCACCCCCTCAACCCCCTTCTAAGCCAATGGGGCCACCCCTTCCCCTCTCCACCCAGCAGGTGAGAGTTCATCATTAGCAGGGGGATAATTAATTGTCAGGCACAACAAAAGGCGGCCCCTGGCCCCTCTCAGGACCCCTTTCGGACCCCTCGTCCTCTGGAACCTTGTAAATCACCAACACTAGCAGGGTCAGGCCGGCGGTACATTTTTCCCTGTAGCGTGATTCATGCGGACTGAAGCGTGATTCATGCTACCCAAAGGGATCTTTCAGCAGCCCTTAATACATGTTAGACATTCTCCCAGGCTGCAAGTCCATGTCGCCGGGAGTCCACCATGATCTGATAAGATGTGATTGTTTTGGATATGAAAGGCCTGTGTCTCACAGCAGCCAGGGACGCGTCGCCTGACATTGAATGCAGAGAATGTAAAGGATAAGGTCTGAGGGATCACACGGAAATGAGCCTGCTTTCTAACCAAGCCGGCCCTGATTCTCTAGTCCTGTACACAGCAAGGAATCTCTGTGAAGTCGACTGTCCTGCAGTGAGTGTGTTCCGGGCAAGACACAGTCCTATAGATGTAAGAGCTACCCTCGTGTTACAGTGACAGTATCTGTCTGTCAGAGCTCTCTTTCTCCTTGACTCACTTTCCTACCCATTCTCAGCCTCTCGCAATCCTCTGTCACTGTCTCTCTATGCCGCACGCACGCACGCATGCACGCACGCACGCACGCACGCACGCACACACACACACACACACACACACACACACACACACACACACACACACACACACACACACACCTGGGCCTGTATTATCCACTAAAGTTAGCACCACGCCAACACATTTGTAGGCCACTGGTCTTCAACCTTTTCTTGTTAAGGGAACCCCCTCTCAGGCAAACAGGCGTCCCAGGGACCCCCATCATACGTTAGCAAAAAAAGATTTCTTCACATCTTGGAAGAGGAGATGTGAACTCTAACGTTGTGTATTAGCTAGAAAGTTAACTGCGAACACATCGCTAAGAGCAGCTGTTTAGCTGGTTAAACAAAGGTTAGCCATTAGCTAGGGTGTGCAACATCCTAAATTGTCCAAAAATACAAAAATGGTGGTAGAAAAGTGCATTATATTAAGACAGTACACATATTTGTCCAGATTTATTTTTTTAATATATTTTTTTGCTTCTCGCCATTAAAGCTAGTTAAGGAGGAAAACGATGCCTTTGTAGCCTAAATGGACGAGGCTTTATTTACGAGCCGGTCCACGGGGGACACGAGCGTATTACCGGGACAGTGCAGATCTAGCGCTCACTAGGCTAGTTAGCCAAAAGTATGTCCAAGTCAAGAAAGCTTACCAGCAGCACTAGCCTATTCCCGAGAGCTTTTTCAAAGCCTACAGTTGAAATCCGAAGTTTACGTACACTTAGGTTGGAGTCATTAAAACTCATTTTTCAACCATTCCATGCATTTTTTGTTCACAAACTACAGTTTTGGCAAGTCAGTTAGGACATCTACTTTGTGCATGACACAAGTCATTTTTCCAACAATTGTTTACAGACAGATTATTTCACTTATAACTCACTGTATCACAATTCAAGTGGGTCAGAAGTTTACATACACAAGTTGACTGTGCCTTTAAACAAGTTGGAAAATTCCAGAAAATGATGTCATGGCTTTAGAAGCTTCTGATAGGCTAATTGACATCATTTGAGTCAATTGGAGGTGTATCTGTGGATGTATTTCAAGGCCTACCTTCAAACTCAGTGCCTCTTTTCTTGACATCGTGGGAAAATCAAAAGAAATCAGCCAAGACCTCAGAAAAAAGATTGTAGACCTCCACAAGTCTGGTTCATCCTTGGGAGAAAATTCCAAATGCTTGAGGGTACCACATTCATCTGTACAAACAACAGTGCGCATGTATAAACACCATGGGACCAAGCAGCCATCATACCGCTCAGGAAGGAGACGCGTTCTGTCTCCTCGAGATGAACATACTTTGGTGTGAAAAGTGCAAATCAATCCCAAAACAACAGCAGAATCTGGAGGAAACGGGTAGAAAAGTATCTATATCCACAGTAAAACGAATCCTATATCGACATAACCTGAAAGGCCGCTTTGCAAGGAAGAAGCCACTGCTCCCAAACCGCCATAAAAAAGCCAGACTATGGTTTGCAACTGCGCATGGGGACAAAGATCATACTTTTTGGAGAAATGTCCTCTGGTCTGATGAAACAAAAATAGAACTGTTTGGCCATAATGACCATCGTTATGTTTGGAGAAAAAAGGGGAGGCTTGCAAGCCAAAGAACACCATCCCAACCGTGAAGCATGGGGGTGGCAGCATCATGTTGTGGGAGTGCTTTGCTGCAGGAGGGACTGGTGCATCACAAAATAGATGGCATCATGAGGGTGGAAAATGATGTGGATATATTGAAGCAAAATCTCAAGACATCAGTCAGGAAGTTAAAGCTTGGTCGCAAATGGGTCTTCCAAATGGACAATGACCCCAAGCATATTTCCAAAGTTGTGGCAAAATGGCTTAAGGACAACAAAGTCGAGGTATTGGAGTGGCCATCACAATGTCCTGACCTCAATCCTATAGAGAATTTGTTGGCAGAACTGAAAAGCATGTGCGAGCAAGGAGGACTACAAACCTGACTCGGTTACACCAGCTCTGTCAGGAGGAATGGGCCAAAATTCACCCAATTTATTGTGGGAAGCTTATGGAAGGCTACCCGAAACATTTGACCCAATTGAAACAATTTAAAGGCAATGCTACCAAATACTAATTGAGTGTATGTAAACTTCTGACCCACTGGGAATGTGATGAAAGAAATAAAAGCTGAAATAAATCATTCTCTCTACTATTATTCTGACATTTCACATTCTTAAAATTTAGAGGTGATCCTAACCGACCTAAAACAGGGATTTTTTACTCTGATTAAATGTCAGGAATTGTGATAAACTGAGTTTAAATGTATTTGGCTAAGGTGTATGTAAACTTCCGACTTCGACTGTACGTCAGATACTCCAGTAATTGGATCCAATGAGTATAACTTGCTTAATATTAGGAATTGAGAAATAAAATTGACATCATTAGGAAGAAAATATTATCCTATTTTCAACTGTAGGTTGCTAATGATATTCATAAAAACATTGAACGACGCAAAATACATATTCCTATTTCCACGCACCCTCTGCAGTGGGCCCCTGGTTGAATACCCCTGCATTAGACAACGGCGGGCAGGGCAGATGGCAGCAAGCAGTGTGTCACCAGGCACTCGAGAAGCCGCTGTTGACAAGAGCCCAGGGAGTGAGGAGCCCTCCACAGGCAGATGGGCTTTTTTTTCCCCCTGTCTGTCCGAGTCTGTGACTGTGTGTGTGTGTCTGTGTGTTAGACATCAGCCTGGGCTTCTATATGGAGAGAGAGGTAGTTTCATGGAAAGGAAAGGCCCTTCTTGCCAGGCCTCCACAGGCCTTCACCGGTCTGGAATTGATGGGAGGAAATGTAGGGGGAGCCCGTGACAGAAGGGTGGGCAGGCAGCAGCACCATACCACCCACAGGCTTATTAACTAGCCTCATTACCTTTACCAGTACCCACCAGATATGCACACACACACATCTGAACACATGTGGAGCTACCATGAGAGCTGAACTTCAATCCGACTGTCTCCAAACGATCCCCATACCTACATAATATAATATAATATACATTCCATTTGCCATACATTACTCGCCTCTGGAGAGTGTTACTTGAATCAGTACAATTACACTTCTCCGGCATTAACAGATGGCTGGTTTGATCCCTCTGAAACATGTTGGAGTGTCTTATATAAAGAGCCAAACTAATTAACCAACAACACGAACTCATTGGAAACACATCAGCCGTATTTGATGTTCCCTGCTGTTACCGTCTCATCAGTCCTTAGAGTGAATTACAGTTTATTTGGTACACCTATCTAGTACCCCCCTTTGCATCCAGCACATCCTCTGTGGCATGAAAACATTTCGCAGTTGGTATGAAGGGACCTTAAGTGTGCCGGGCAAACATTCCCAACACCATAATACCACCGTCACCAACCTGTACCGTTGACACCAGACAGGATGGGGCAATACACCAAATCCTGACTCATCAGCATGATGCAACAGGAACCGCAATTCGACGGACCAGGCAATGTTTTTTTCCATCTTCAATTGTCCAGTGTTGGTGATTGCGTGCCCGCTGGAGCAGCTTCTTCTTCTTTTTAGTTGATAGGAGTGAACCCCGGTGCAATAGCCCATCCATGACAAGGGCAGACGAGTTGTGTGTTCCGAGATGCCGTTCTCCACGTCCCTGTTGTACTGCGCCGTTATTTGCCTGTTTGTGGCCCACCTGTTAGCTTGCACGATTCTTGCCATTCTCCTTTGACCTCTCATCAGCAAGCTGTTTTCACCCACAGGACTGCTGCTGACTGGATGTTTTTTGTTTGTCGCACCGTTCTCGGTAAACCCTAGATACTGTTGTGTGTGAAAAGCCCAGGAGGCTGGCCGTTTCTGAGATACTGGAACCGGTGCGCCTGGTACCGACGACCATACCACGCTCAGTTGCTTAGGTAATTTGCTTTGGCCATTCTAATGTTCAATCGAACAGTAACTGAATGCCTCGATGCCTGTTTGCTTGCTTTATATAGCAAGCCACAGCCATGTGACTCACTGACTGTTGGAGCGAACCATTTTTGTGAACGGAATGGGGTACCTAATAAACTGGCCATTGAGTGTATGTGTATTGATCAGGGGAGAGTGACTGCCCCCTTTCATTGAAGCCATGGGCGTTCAACCCCAACCGCGATCCTGCAGGTATTGTTAGCAGAAAACAGGATCCTCCATTGGAGTGAAAGGAATAATGTCAATCTTCGTGGTCAGTCTTCATGTAAAGAAATAAATACAAAATCCATAATTGCTTCTAGTACTCCAGATGTATGTCCTTGAAACTATTATTTTAGCTATCAAAATATGCTATAAGGATAATTTTGTTGCCAAAGTCAGTACCCCGGTCGGCCTTGAGTTACTCAATGAGAGGGGGCACCACTGAACTAGCCTGCACTGTCACTTCCTGGAGTAGCTCAAACTGCGCATGTCTCCATGAGACGCCATCTTAACCAACTTTATTTGACTTCAATGCCGCATTGACTCCTCACATAGGAATGAATGGTGTCATGTAATCGATGTCTTTGTCCTTTCATATGTTCACATGTATATATGAATGAATGAAGCTATCCATCACGTGACACCATTCACGTAGATGTCATGCTCTGTTTCTCCTTTAAGCTGGTGTTTGTGTGTGTGTGTGTGTGTTAATGCATATTTGTTCATATCTGTGTTTTGTGTCTGTATTTGCATGATATTATAGATGTCTGTGTGTGTTTTCACTGTACACTCCAGTATGTGTACTGTATGTTGTCGGCATGTGAGTGTGTGTATGTGTGTGTGAGAGAGAGGGAGAAAGAAAGAAGACCCCTTCCGTTGTGTGATGTGGAGAGGAGCGCTGTATTGGGGTATCAACTGCACCCAAATTGGTCATTTCAATTCATAGGGTTCATATAATAGTCAATAATTATAGTACCTAACATCTGATTTGGACCAGACTTTTTTCTAAGAATGAGTAAGACATGATGAATCCAAAGTTAAAAGACACCCACATCCCACCCCAACAACAAGTATATAGTATCAGTTCTCTATGTCTGACAAGTAGTATGGAGCTGCGGCTTGGAGAATTGTTTCTTCAGACTATGTAATGTACTGTCAAGGAATTTGGTGATGGTTTCCCCCCTCTTCAGAGAAATTAGTAACTGAAGTTGTTTGGGGTTTATGTCCCATCCTACATCTTGATATTACCAGGCACTGTGTGTGTATGTGTGTGTATGTGTGTGTTTGTTTGTGTCTGTACAGTATGTGCGTGTGTGTATGGTATGCATCTGTGTGCATGTCTGTATGTACATTGTAGACATGCGTGTGTGTGCGTGCGTGTGTGGTTGTCTATGTACAGTACATTATAGACGTGTGTGTGTGTGTGTGTCTGTGCACATGCATTCCTCTGGACATGTCCACCTGATTTTTAGCGTTTACCTTTAGGTGATTTACTAGCCTGTCCTAGTGATTGCTGTGTAGATGCTGCATACGCTGACTCATTCAGAGCCCAGAAGACTAATGTGAGGGGTAGACAGAACAGGCCAAACTGGTCATCAGGGTGGGACGCCAGGGCCACAGAGGGCAATTTAAACACAATTTAGACGTTTATTTTTTCATTATTTGAAATAATGTATAACAATTCACTGAGTGGGCTGCAAATGTTTTCGCTTCATTTGTACTAGACAATTACGGCCGAAGGAGTGCCGTTGTCAAATCCGCCCTCAGTTTCACTGACTCTTATGTGGCCTTGAACCGGGAATTCTCTTGTTCTACTTTTCGGAGGCGTAGTAAAGCCCGAAAAAAATGCCTGAGGTAGTTTGACTCTTGACACAAGTCTTTGGACTGCTCTGTATGCTGCGTCTGAAAGTGAGAGTTCACTCCAAAACCATGGACCCTTTCTTAAACAGAGATGTCCACTTCCCAAAATCTGGTCTGTTGATCAAATCACATGCCTCAATCCCGAATGAACGGGAAATATGGGCAATATCTGAAATGAAATTGAAATAAACATTTTGTAAAAAATGCACTTTAAAGTACTTTAAGGCCGTTTTTTTTTTAAAGCTCTGGATGCGATATATTCAGCTTCTTCCACTCATATCGGTTTGCCTCTCAGACTTACAGGACGGGCCCTGTTGTTGTGTATGGCTTCTCCTGGGTGTAGCTGCAGCGCCCTACAATTCCCACGAAACACTTGCTTCCTGTTTATGTGTGAAATATGCAGATTGCTTTAGCAATCTGGGCCTGGAAGTGTGCTTGGTCCAGGTTGCACGGCAACAACAACACACAGACTATGTAACAGTCTGTAGCAGTCTGTCGTGCAAATGTCCCCATTTCAGATATACAGCTTTTAATAAAGATAAGCAACCAGAATGATCCGTTTTCTGTTACTTCTGGCATTGTGTGTGGAAATGCGTGTCAAGAACACAGCTTACGTGCAACACAAGTGTTCCAAGGGTCTAATTGAAGAATAATGTCCAGAGACGGCAATATTTTTCGTTGATACTCTTGTCAACACTCGCTGATAAAACAGGAAGTGAAATAAATGGATTTCACTTGAATTCAAAAGTTGATCTACTCTTTCGATAAACCATTCCCTCACAGAACACGAGACAGGGGATTGTTGTTTTAGATCATTTCTATTTGTTTTACAAGCTGTAAAGTAGAAGAGTACCAAACATGTCAATGAATGTTATTACGTGAGTTTTCTTGGCATAGAAATGAATAAACGTTAAACTATTAGACATTGAAAAGGCACAGTATTAGAACCTCTGAGAAGCCATCTTAGGTGAGTCAACAAATGGGTCAATAGCTAGTGAGATGCATACAGCTCACTTCGTAGATACGTGATCGGGCAGGTCTTAGATACTCATGTAGCAAATACAGCCGCATGCGAAAACGCCTGTCTTACACGATTAGATCTGTTCAAGAGAGGCGTGTCGAAAAGCACGGAACCCTATGTAGAGCACATTTCCCCCGTCAGAATAAGTGGCGTAGTCGGCAGGGCAAACACACTCTATTTATACCCAGTTTGTTGTGCCTCGCGCTGCATCTGATCACTGAGAAATTACTCTGTGATGTTGCACCCGCTATTGATTTTAATGGGGATGCGTGGTATTTTCATAGCCATCTCATAAGCTATGCAGATTGAATTGATTTGGTTTATTTACTTTCATTTAGAGAGGGCCCCTCCCCCTGAGGGCAACCCAACCCAGGAGGAACTAGAGACAACAATAATTATTCTAATGGATACATTTCTGTTATTTTAACTCTGGGAAACTTGCTCTGATGCTAGATCACCATCCACACAATGTACTTGGGCTGGAGAGATGGAGGGAGGGTAAGGAGGAGGGCTGTGGAGGTAGGGGGTTGTTGGTGGCTGGGGACAAAGAGATTGCAGCATTTGTGAAACATGTTTCTCTTCATGAAGCTCATGGGAGTGTGATGCTGGTTGCCGTGTGTGTGTGTGTGTGTGTGTGTGTGTGTGTGTGTGTGTGTGTGTGTGTGTGTGTGTGTGTGTGTGTGTGTGTGTGTGTGTGTGTGTGTGTGACTGTGCGTATGGCGTCTTACAGAATGGATCGTTCTGTAGTGGTGGTGTAGGTTTACGAAGGGCAAGAAGGGTGGCTATCCAAGGGAAAGGAGGATGAAGGTAAAGACCGATAGAGAGGGAGGAAGAGCGGAAGAGAGATGAACTGAGCTGATCTGAGCCAAGGTGAGTGAGGCTGAGGCTGTGTTGTGCTCGCAGGGCCCACCCCTGGGTTGCGGCTTGTCTCCTGCGATGTCGAAAGGGGACTTTAGGGGACAGAGACAGGTACCGTGTGTAACGGTAATTGGCCACGGGTGACTAGTTGTGTCACCTCAGACGAGGGTTTTGGAGCTGGAGTGGGGAAGAATTAAAGTGGAACACAGTGTGTGACACAGAAATAAAGGGGCCTCTTCGTCTCAAATACAAAAAGGACATTTCACGCTTGACCCTCTCTGCTTTTCCACCTGTGAACAACTTAATGTTGCATGAACATCTGTCGTGGTGCTACAACGCGACAATAAACGAAACACGAAGAAAAGAAAAGATGTTTCCGTTTTTTTACGTTTCTTTTTTACATAACTCCTCAAACCCAATTGTCAAATACATTTTCTGGCACCGACCGGAGTGGTGGAATTGTCTTTAATTAGATGCAAATTGAAATATTGCAGAGTATTGGATATAACCTAATTTCGCTCATCACATATTGCGGGCACGGCTGCCAGAATCGGAGCTCAGTCAGTGTGTTTGTTGTGCTCGTTTTTTTATATATTTTTTATCACTTTTCTGCCTTCTCCCTTGGCCTTGGCCCTTCTCCAGTAGGAGACGTCTGAGGCCCCACGTCTTTCTTCATCGCTGACTCCTATTGGTTAATACACTGCTCCCCGCTGCTTTACTGGTGTCTGTTTTCAAAGTCGCATTTGGCTTTTAACACCGGGGCTCTTTAGATATGCTTAAGAATGGCACCAGCTCCAGGAATATTAAAGACGTATTTTTTCGAAGCCCGCCTTTTCATGTCAAAACAGAGCCGCCTCTGACATTCCGCGGGGAATCTTGAATGAACTATGCATTAAAAAGCAGCGTGGTTGCTATTAGGATATTGAATTGAAAATTACATGCCCACTCCCCCACCCTTCTCTGCTTGTCTCATATCTGGCACTGTACACTGCCTCCCTCTGCTCAATGTTACCATGGAACCCAAGAGCCTTGGACCGTAGCTAAGCAGCTAAATCCTACCCTATCAACGAAGCCATCAGTGACTCTTGCGCTCATACATTTGGAGATACATAAAGCTTTCGGCCTCGTTTTGGGGCCGCTCAACTTTGTGCCACAGCGCCAAACCATTTGAGAAACATAGGAGTTAGGAGTAGGGACACTTTCCAAAATGGTTTTCCTTGTGTGTTGTTCAAGAAATTACTTTGATTGCCCTCATTGGGGACATTGTTGAACAATGTTTTCTTTTTGCAGATTTCTGTCCTAAATAGACTTAAGAGATGCGTTCTTTAATGCTGGTGTGTCTAATCCAAAATCAGTTTGCTTATCTTGCGGGTGAAGACATGAGCTGCTGCATTGATGATGAAAGCGTATGATCATCACCGTACATTTCCCTATGAAACCCTATTTTCGGATGTGGCTATTCGAGGCTATGCTTGTTTGAGCCATGACACTTGGCCTGTGTGGCAGCGAGGCAGTTTGTAGCCGGGTCTGTAGCCTGCAGGCAGGGTTAACAGGGGGAGACGGCACTAATCTACTCTGACTGGAACTCATGGCTGGTCACCAGGGCCTGTGGAGTTCCTGGAGAGAAGGAGCTCTGGACTGGGCACGCTGGCTGCGACACAGACAGGATATCCTAAAGACAAGCCTCAGGCTCCGGGCTGGATCCCCTCCACTCCCGCTCCTCTTGCCTCCCGCACTGGTATACTGTACACACGAGCGCACACGCAAGCATGCACACATGAGAACATACAAACAAACAAACAGACAAGTGCACGCAAACAGAGACACTCTACACCCCCCCCCCCCCCCCCACACACACACACACACACACACGCAAGCAATACCCGAACCCCTACGATTGACAGTCACCCCTCTCTCCCTATCCCACTACCCCACCCCTCTAGGCCTCTCCACTCCCATCTCCCCCTCCGCAGTGATCGATGCAGACATCGAGTGTGCCGTGCTGTCAATCAAATGCTCCCGCAAGGTGCTCCCTGTCACCCGCTCCACTCCAGCCTCGACCCCGCTGATGTTGATCTCAACCGATGATGCCCGCTCACCAACTGCGCCACGGCGGGCATGGTGGTTTTCTATATGTCACTTACCCTGTCTTAACGGTCACGCATGCAAACGTACACACACACACACACACACACACACACACACACACATACACACACATGCAGCCTGGTACACATGCTTTCATGTGTTATGTTGGCAAAAGGTTTTTCACAAATACACAAAATCCAGCGACTGCATAATATTCCTGCATAATATCCCAGGCCATCTTGATTAGAAATGGAATGTATCAAAGTAAAAAAAAACGTCTTTATTTTTTTTTATTTTTATAAGGCTCATGTTCAAGATCTTTATGGATGGCTTGCAGAGAAACTACGATTTGCTCCGTTGCATTAACTAAAAATACATTTGCTTTCAACTTTTCTTCTTTTTTTTTATGGAGGGGCACTTCAATAATAGATGACTCGCAGTCAAGCAGAGCACGGGGAGGAGGAAATGTTTCTTATTGGACATTTTTACATTCAGCCCTGATGCTCTTCGAATAGAGAGATGAATGTATCAAGTGCAGGGGATTCAGTCAATAATTCAACTCCCAGAGAAGAAGAAGAACCCGTGCGTTTGGCAAACAGAAGGTAGAGAGAAGTAAAGGAAAAAGAAAGGGAACAGTCGGAGCCGGGAAAGGAGTGTCCGATTGCTCCCTCCCTTTAGCTGGGATAATGAGGTGTCAACAGTGTAAACAGGTATGACGGACAGAGATGGACTCCGACAGCTGGTGAGGGGCATGATGGGAAGTGCGGCCATGCTCTGAAAGTCAGTCGTGACAGCGCTCCATCTCGCTACCCTCACATCTTTCACCCCCCCCCCTCAATCGTCCTGGGCCATCAAACCAAGTCCCCCCGATAGAGGGACATGGACCCTGGGTTGGTCACTCAGGCCTCTTAGGCTCCTCTGTCAGAGAGCGTGGCAGGCCTGTCAGATAGCAGGCAGCGCTCCATCTATACCTGCCCTCCCTTCTCTCTCTCGCGCTCTCTCTCCCTGAGCCCCCATGACACTGACAACTACACCTGTTCGCTCTGATAGCGAGGGCCACTTCTGGCCTGTCACACGCACCGTCCGTCGACCCCCCCCCAGCCCCACTGGATAGGTGGGCCACTCTTGGCTACCCACGACCGCGGGCGTCCACTGATGCTCTGTCGACTCTCCCTGAGCTCTCGTTCTCGCTGCCCCAGTCAATCCGTCTCGACTGGCGGGACCTGTCTGCCACTCAGGAGCCTGGCTGTGTGCCCTCCTCCTGGGGCGGCCAACCAACCATCTCCCTACCTCCCTTCCCCCTGCCCGCCCGCCCCTCCCTCCCTCCATCTCCCCTTTCTCTTTGCCCAGGACCTGTCAGTAATCTGTCTCCAGGTCACCTTCAGTCAGCACAACCTTCCTCCTCCTCGTCTCCACCTAGCACTCCTCTGCACATGAGCGCACACCGTCGACCCACTCGGCCGCCACATGGGGACCAGCATGCACTGCACCGCTCAGGACCCCAGCTGGCTGCAGCTCCATAGCAGAACAGAGAGTTTAGCAGAGTGTTGATGCCCCTCTGTCCTCGCTCACCCCTGCAATTGATTTCTCTGGCTTGGTCAAGGCCACTCCTGGGCACTATTGCAGGTCTGGCAGTGTTAGTGAGGTTCTTGCTGATTGAGGCATGGTTGTTCCTCAGGGAGGGAGTGGGGTTCAAGGCCCCAGGGACTGTCCCCCCCAGAGCGACTGTCTTGTTTATGTTCAGTACAGGGACAGGAAAATACGATCCCGTGGACAGACACAGTAAACCTGTGGTGCCCAGCTAATGCGTAACACAAACTCACCGCTTGTGTCGTGAAGACTTCAAACAGAATTGTGCCTGGTTTTCACTGGTTTCCTAGGTCAAATAGCATGAATGCATCCCGGGCCAGCTTACCGAAGCTACTTGGGGATGCCTGGTGTCAACACATCCTCTCTAAGCCGGGCTCTTACGGCAGGCATCTGGTCTAGCTTTAATCTTGCCCGTCGCAGTTAACAGCAGGAATAAGCACAGGTCACAGAACACTTATTCAAGGTCATCCTTGCTCATGTTCAAGACCTCATTATGAAACTCCCCAGTTCATATATGAAATAATCCTAACCCCCCCCCCCCCCCCCACCCAAAATATATTTTTTAACTTCAACCAAAACGAAGCCTTTTTTGTTTCAGGGAAGGTCAAAGAAAAAAAATCTGACATAAAGGGAGGGGAAGAAACAATCCCATTTCTCTCTTATCGTCAAGTTTAACCTACACAACACTTAGCGTGCCACTTTTCCCGAGCGCCGCCTGGCCCGGCGACTTGGTTCACTTTGATATGGAGATGAGCGGGGTGTTTTTTTTTGTAATTCTTTGACAGCGTGAGTGTTACTTTACATAACACAGAACGGCAGAGGCCCGCGAGAGACGGCGTGCCAGCGCTGCCAGGAGACGGCTGATAGATCTCCCCGTCTGATCCTCGCTTAGCCACTGAGGAGGAGAGTGGATGGAGCCGCAACCAGCCCAGGAATACATTACCCACTGCTAGGCCTCGTTCAAAAGAACCAGAGTGAGAGAGAAATGTGGGAGGGGGGGGGGGGGGGGGTAAGCAGTAAGCAAGAAGGAAAGTGTGAGTTAGGGGAAAGGGAGAGATGACGAGCGAGTGGGGAGGTGAGTAGGAGAGAGAGAGCAAGCAAGGAGGAAAGTGTGCGGTAGGGGAAAGAGAGTGAGAGTGAAGGAGGGAAGGAAAGGATGTTCACATACCAACCGTTAGCCCACCTCTAGAGAACGAGTCTGACGCAAGCACTGTCAACGCGCTGCGCCTTACCTCACAGGGCGAGCCAGCGTTTTTACACACGTTATGGTTACTCTCGCTGCTAGTAATCCGATATTAAAATGTACATACCTCATTCAAATGTAGCCTCTGAACAAGCATTGGGATACTGGCGTCTGACATAATTCTGTAACCCTCTCACGTAACAAGGTTGGATTGCCTTTGGGTCTCTTATGTAGAGGTAAGACTCTAAACCTCCAAGGTGCTTGTATTGATTGAATACATAGAGTCGTGCTCTCCTGTGAAAATTTGATAGAGAGGAGTGTTCGAGACTTCTGAGGCACATGCTGGCATGAGGTTCGGCGTCGTGGGGATCTTCATGTAGAATCATAGTGTAAATAGCAGAGCAGCTAAATGAAACCTAGAAGTCACACACAAAGTTGTAATGGACAAAGTGATAATGGACAAAGTGATAATGCACAAAGTGATAATGGACAGGTGATAATGCACATTGTGATAATGGACAACGTGATAATGTGCAGCGTGAAGTGATAATGGACAGAGCGATAATGCACAAAGTGATAATGCACCGAGTGATAATGGACAATGTGATAATGTGCACCGTGAAGTGATAATGGACAAAGTGATAATGCACAACGTGCTAATGGACAATGGCTTTGAATACTCCCACTTCCACCCACAATATAATGACAAACAGGATGAATTTGGTTGTCGTGACAGTCTTGGATTGCAAATCTGTCGAAGAAATCCTTGGCAGCCTTCCAGAAGAACGAAAGGAGAGAGAAATTGAGAGCGAGAAAGAGAGAAGGGGGAGTAGCACAGGCGTGTGTGTCCCGTTACTGGAATGAGAGGTGAAGGGAATCTCAGTCATCTCCCCTCAGCCCATGTCTCCTGCCAGTGCTGCTCTGACGGATCTAACCGATAGGCGTGAAAGACAGGAATACTGACACAATACTTCCCGTAAACACTATTTTATCTCTTCATACAATCAATTTGAATTAAACCTCAATGAAATAGGAAATAATCCCCTCTTATTAGACAAACAGCGTCTTGCCAAACCCCAAAACCAACAAAGTCAACACATAATTAGCATTTTAGACATTGACGATTTCAGTCTTTCTCTCTGATGTACTTGTTACCGGGTAGAACGAGCAAACGTTCTTCCCCTTCACCCAGGAAGCGTGATGGGAACATGGCCATGAAAAATAAAATGATGGCTAAATTCCCTGTCAGGTTGCGGTAATGTGATTTGAAGAGGATGTTGTAATTCTGAGTCAGTCGAGAAGGGACTGGATACGTCCCAATCGGCCATGCCAGCGCCGGCCTGGGAGTTAATTGAAGTGATAAACTGCCCACCATCTGCCACTGGAGAGCTTTTTCCCTCAGCAAAGCTCTCTGTTTGCTGGGCGCATTGATCCCTGCTAATTCCACGGGAGATATTATTAGAGCCCGCTGGGCTTCCTGGACAGCACCAACAGCTAACGGAGGGGGAAGGGAGCTGTAGTGCGGCTTCATCCTCATCACCCTCTCTTCCTCCTTCCCCCGTGGACTCTGGAACAAGGCTCTCCGGTGTCGGTCAGCCCTCAACGTCTTTGGGCCGGCAACAAATGAGCTTCGACATCTCGCCTTCCCAGGCAGCTCCGAGCGGTTTGACCCAAACCAACCCATCTGTTCCTGGCTGTACATTACATTGTTCATCTTCTCTCTCTGTGTTACTATATTTGCGTTGCTATAGGCTACAAAAGGTCACGTCAGAAGGACAGTGAAGCAATCAATTCCCTTCAAAATGCATTTCCCTTCAAAAATGCAATTCTTCCTGCTGCATTTCTGTAGGTTTGCAAGTTTGTGTCATTGGTATTGAAGCAACCACAAGTTGGATCAAGGTGTCATAAAAAGGTCATGTCGTTGAAAAAAAAACACAACTAATGAATGTGGATATATACTATGCCACTTCCAGCATGATTTTGTGGCACTCAGGGCTATGGGTCAGAAGGTTGAGGATTTGCCGACCACCACAGATGAGCTCACTTTACCTGCCTGTTACAGTACATTACATTACAGACAGGGGTTGGCTGCAGATGATCAGCTAAGGGGGAATCATGTTGATGCTATATAATTATATCAAATATATGCAATGAAGTTTCCGCCAACAGGTTTCTGTGCCAATGCGCCACACAACCAATAAGCAACGCATACCGACTTTGGGCGCTTCAACATCATGGCTTTCGTTTTCCACACCACAATCAAGTAGGCTATGCCAATCTCAACAAACAGAAAATACATCCCTCCCTACCTTTTACCCAGTTTCGAAGGGTTGGCTTGACAATCTCCGAATGTCATTAAACTTTTGGGTGTTTTGTAACAGATGCCGGGCACATGTACCCGGAGCCAGAGAAATGATCCAGAAAAGCGTCTTGTTTTGTGGCACTCAGTTAAATCACCGTCATTTACGCCAGCGATAAACATACCAAAAGCCTGGGACGCATTACAAAACCGGGAGGAATTCAGATTCGGGGGGAGCCTTTGCTGCATCCTGAGCTGGAGCTGTTTATTTGTCCGGAGTGCCACAGTTCCCCTTCGCCCCCTCCATCTCCCCCCTGTTTGATTACGCCCCTAAAGGGGCCATTTCTCATTTTGTGTCTCTTGCGCCGAGGTTTCTGGCCAGTCGCCCTGCCTCATGTTTCTACTGGAGTGAAAAGACGCCTCCGTGTTGGTGCCAGGAGTCTTTGGTGCCAGGCCTGCCCACTTTAGCATGCCTTTGTCTGTCCCTTAACTGTGAAGACCGGTCTACCAACACTGCTTAGGAACACAAAAAGAATAAACTCCTCTTGGCACCATTTGGTACCTGGTACCAGATTGTTACAGATGGTGTTGGACTTGGATCCTTTGGAGTAAGTTCCAGAAGAGACATTGGAAAAATGGGCTCTGTTTTACAGCAGCTATTGTTGCTATCTACTGTACATTGCTATGCAAATGAACAGGTTCAGCACTTTTACTGAATTCAGTCTGTTGTAATTACTTACCATGTCAGGGGTGCCATTAGTTTCTCCCCAGGACACTGTTAGTGGGGACAATGACGAGTTCAACGGGACACTGGGTGAAGAGTACTGTATATAACCACACTGTTCAGCTTTGATGACTCAGGTCTCTAATGTTCAGTGTAGCCTGGTAACTGTCTACTCTGCTTTGACACAGCTGATTCTACATGAAAGGCTCTACCTGGCAATATTTAGAGAAAAGGGTACAGTCCTCCCTTTGTTCATTGTCCAATGGGGATTCTGGGCACCCCTAACATCAGGTCAGATTCATCTGCGAGGTCCATCACGATGGTGAGACAATTAGGGACATGTCGTAACTTTGGAGCTGGGGGTCCGGGGCCCCTCGGGCCTCTGGAGGGACCTAGAGCCAGGAGCGGGTTGAGACACCATAGGCTTATTGATGGCTCAGTGGGGAGTCTGGAGATGTGATCACTTTTCGAATTGAGTCAGGTAATTGAGGCTCCAGCTGCTCCAAGGGGGTGACGTGGTCATTAGCCTTGGGGGAGATGGGGACTGGGGATGGGGGTCCAGGCTCTAAGAGGGTCTGGGAAAGTCTCTTCATTCAGACCAACCTTTCAGCCTCATCAGAGCTGCTGGCTCATTAGAGCAGCCACTGAGACCAATCAATAGAGCCATTAACCAAGTGCAGCAAACAAATGGATTTAACTGGCCGTGATTGGTCAGCACTGCTTCGCTTATAGAAACTCGAAGCTCACCCTCTCTCTCTGTTGCCCTCTCTCCGCCTCGATTTTCTCACATCCCCCCTCTTTCACGTTCTCTATCTTCCACCGTTGCGCTCTCTCTTCCGTCGTATAAAGACAGAGAAAGGTATTGCAAATGTTCAACCTTTTAAGCCTGTCTATACCCAGTCCCTTGGTGTAATAGAAATGGGAGAAAATGGGCCTCCCTTTGTGCCTTTTGGGACTTGTGTAGCTCCTCAGTCATACCGACAATAAGCCCACCTGGCACTCCCAGCTTCCTTTAACCTGCCTTGTCAGAGAAGCCACAGAGCACTCACCTGCAGGTCTTTGATCCGCTACCGGGTCTCCCTTTTCTTTTATGTTCATTTGCTTATTCCACATTAACCACTGTTACACACTATGTTCAATTATTGTGGATAGTTCGTTTAAAACGTTCACATGTTTTGCAAGAAGAACGATTTCCCTTGTAATCCTGTTGACAGGGACATATCTGAAATCGGGTTCCCCGACGGGACTTTGCTAATGCAGGAAATGACCACATTGACCATGTTATTTTTGTGAGGCCTATTTGATTGAGTTCGGACATGTAAAGTTGTAAGATGCGCCCGTTCAGTTTTCACTCGCGCACAAGAGGGAGGCTCGCTCGGCTGGTGCTGGCACGTGTGCAGATCAAATACACCGGCAGAAACGCCGACTGGAACACCGACTAAGCTAATAATTCGAAAGGTGTTTTAATTGGCGTACGCATACTTCGATGTTGACCTTACGCCGATTAAAGTAAGCAGAGCAAGGTGTTTACAGGACTATTTCCATACTCGGCCTACTGCCATAATCAGTTTAATATCGAATTATGTAAACGTGCTCATTAACATGAGCGAGGGGTGGGGTGCTGACAAAGGAAAAAAAGCCACATTTTTCTAAAAGCGCAGTGCTTGCAAACCTTACTAACACACTTCAAAAGGAAGTATAAAAAATTCATCACCGAGCAACAGTTTGTGTAAATTAAATAATTGAGTTGTCGTGCTATTCCCCAAGATTCTGTTAAAGAGCCAAATAGCTGAGTGAGAACGAAAAATCACCGGCTTTCATCCCCTCCCCTCCTCCTCGTACACATTGTCTTTTCTCGCGTGAGCATGTTTGCATTTCGTGCTTCCTTTGCCAGTGATCTGATCAGTGGGTTTGATATCATACGATTGATGGGGGGGGGGGGGAATCAACTGGGGCCAGGAGGGAAGCCTGGATGCATTTTCCAAACAGTTGAACAGGGCTTACATCTGTCTTGAAAGGGGAGGAGCTTGCGATACTAGAGAGAGAGAGAGACTTTTGATTGACAGCTCTCTCCCAAACACTGAAGTCAATAGAGGCAGTGAAGAGGAGACCCCGCAGGACAAGGGGGCCATTGAGCCCACCAGTGATTGATGTTAATTGATGGAGTGGAAGCCGGGGCGAAGGAGCGTGGTGGAGATGTGTTTGGGACCTGAACCCTCCACACCCCTTTACCCAACGTGGTGAAACACGGACACAATAGACCTATTGGGTGCAATGCCTGAACCCTGGAATTGTTGCCTGACTTTTAACAAAGGAGGCAGGGGCAGGGTGATATAAATGGGTGTTTGTCAGAATGCAGAGTGTAGCAGTACAAGTCGTTACAGCCAAGCCCTAGAATTCCCCCTCCTCTCCCATAGTTTTTTTTCTTCTCTCGAATTCCCAGCAAGGGCCTACAAGCGACACTACACATTCCTGTCCTTTCATGGAACCAATTGAAAGAGAAACTTCACTTTTCCAAACACATGCCCCAAAGAAGAAATCTCGAGCAGATATCCGAGCCAGATGTATATGTGTTTTAGTGTTCGTGCCGCGATACATAGTGGGAGCGTTGAGGAGCTGCCATTTGGAAGCAAGTAAGGACAAATTTCCGAATGTGATATTTGCACGTTGCACCCATCAGACTATGACAATTGTATTACCATGGAACGAATATCATCATTGGTCCTGTGGCGGTTGCTGCTACCAGTCCTACATTCACCTCTGTACTACCACTACTAAAAAAAACGTACCATATTCAACAATAGCAGGATAATGAGGAGCACAATTGATATTTACATATTCATTCCTCATATCAAAGGCATTTTCTTTTACCACGCGCTTGGTCATGATGTGCATCATTTTCCGCTCTCTTTCTCCCTTGAAGATTCAACATCCAACCTGTTGGTATTTCCCATTCTCTCTTGCAGTCATCATATCAAAGATATTTTCCACTAGAGGGGGGGGGGGGGGGGGCTTGTAGCGCAAACCTAGCTGCCGTCTCGTTCCAGTCGAGTGTATGCATTACAAGGTTGAGTCTAGGTTGATGCCGTCCTCTGTAGTGTCAACTAGGGAAACTGATGGAAGCATGGAAGCCGGTCTATAAGGGGAAAGGGGAAAATGGAGGCGAGAAAAAAAAAAACGAGAGGCTGGCTGCCGTAGCCTCTGAAATATTTAACCCAAACTAAATTGGAGAGCACGTCCCATTTCTGGATTCCTCAACCTCAGGGAGAAAAAAAAAACAGACCAGATCAAAGGCTCCTGCGCTTTTCCCTCAGGAGACTGATATAAAGTGGGAGAAGGAGAGAGGGGGGGGAAGGGAAGGGGGAGAGAGAGAGAGAGAGGGAGGAAGAGGGAGAGAGATGGGGGTAGGGAGAAAGAGAGAGGGAGGAAGGGGGAGAGAGAGAGGGAGGAAGAGGGAGAGAGATGGGGGGGGGGAGAAAGAGAGAGGGAGGAAGGGGGAGAGAGAGAGGGAGGTGGAGGCAAAGAGAGAGAATTAGCGAGACAGGGAAAGAGACAGGTGCAGGGAGAAGTAGGGAGAGGCAACAGTAGAGAAAATGGGAAGCGTAGAGAGGAATGGTATTATGAGCGAGCACATGTGGCAGGGTCTGTGTGTGTATCCCCTCTGTCTTCTCGTTAGTCAACCCACTCTGTATGGGACGCACACAGCTGGTTGTCCTTTTAGACACAGCCCAGTCCAGGGGTCAGAGGCCACAGTCATGCCTGACCTGGAACCTCCTTCTTCCACTAAAGACAGGGAGAGTAATGAGGGTGAAGGTTACAGTGTAGCTTCTCTCAGACCAGCTGTCCTGTGCTACAGAGCTTTTCTCGAAGCCCTATTCTTCTCCCCCCAAATCCCTATACTGTATCTGTGGATGGATACCCCTCCATTGTGGGTCACACCCCACCCCCGTGGATGAATACCCCTGCGTACTTTGCCTCATACATACTCTACCTATCATTCTCCGGTCCGTAGTCTCTCTCGCTCCCTCTCTCTCTCTCTCTCTCTCTCTCTCTCTCTCTCTCTCTCTCTCTCTCTCTCTCTCTCTCTACCTTAAAAAACACACTCACTCTCTCTCTTTACCTTAAGCACACTCCAGACAGTAGTCTCTCTCTCTCTCTCTCTCTCTCTCTCTCTCTCTCTCTCTCTCTCTCTCTCTCTCTCTCTCTCTCTCTCTCTCTGTCTCTCTCTCTCTCTCTCTCTCTCTCTCTTAAAAACACACTCTCTCTCTCTACCTTAAGCACACTCCAGCCAGTAGTGTCTTTCTTTCTTTCTTTCTTTCTTTCTTTCTTTCTTTCTTTACCTTAAGCACACTCCGGCCAGTAGAGTGTGTCTCTCTCTCTCTCTCTCTCTCTCTCTCTCTCTCTCTCTCTCTCTCTCTCTCTTTCTTTCTTTCTTTCTTTACCTTAAGCACACTCCGGCCAGTAGTGTGTGTCTCTCTCTCTCTCAAACATACACACTCTCTTTCTCTCTAGTGAGTGACATCTCCAGCTCATTTCATAATCTGGCCCGGGCCACCCTCCCCTCGCTCTCCAACTCCACTCCAGTCAATTAAAAATCAATACAATACTCATCTCTAATCTCCCTCCTGTGGTCCTTTGATCCATGCCTCATTAGAAGCAGACTGGATCTACCTTTGCTGCCAGACGGCGCACACACACACACACACCGCATATGCACAATGAATACATACACACACACATACAGCACGCAAGCAAGCAAGCACATACACACAGGCACACACATACACATAAACACACAGACACACATACACACATACAAACACACAAACCCCTCCCATCTCTCTCTCTCTGCTCTCTCTTACACAGTTCTGCATCATCATTCTTAAGAGGGCCATTCATGAATTCATTTCATCTCATCTTCTGAAAAATAATCATTGGAAGACATTTTGGTAGCACTCCACCTGTCTATGACCCAGTTTTCAACAAACCATCACTGTATATTGCATTATAATGCATTATAAATGTATGTATAGTAATTTTATTTTATTTATAAAGCTATAAACTTTGTGTTGTACAGCAAATATAACTATGACAATGGGTACTTTACATGCACACAATAATACGATTATTGTGGATATTCAGATTAATATAATAGCTTGATTAAAACGTTTACACGTTTTGCAACAAGAACGATTCCCCTTATAATCCTGTTTACGTGGACAGATCTGAAATCAGGCTACCCACGATGTTATTTCTGGGATGCCTATTTGATTCTTCAAATTATTATCCTAATAATTCAAAGTATTTAATACGAAATATCTTTCACTTAGCAACCTCTATGACTTACCAAAAATGGGTTAAGTACCACATGGTTGTAGTATTCAGACCCCCCCACACACACACACACACATACCTCAGCCCCCCAAATGCTCTACTTTAAACCAGTCTTATCCACTGCATGACTTTTACCCACAATTCGTTCATAGCTTCTATCAGCACTCAGCAATAAAGAGGATGATGGGGTTAAAGGCCCATGCAAGGGCAGGTGTGTGTGTGTGTGTGTGTGTGTGTGTGTGTGTGTGTGTGTGTGTGTGTGTGTGTGTGTGTGTGTGTGTGTGTGTGCGTGCGCGCACGCGTGTGGGCTCGCACTTCTGTGAGCCCAGCATTCCAATGTGTGTCGCTAAGTGTGCAGTGCAACCCGGAGGACAAGCGTCGCCGGTAGTCCAGGGAGCAGGTGTGTCTAGCCCAGGTCTGAACTGATTCCATCTGACAGGTGATGGAGGGAATAAAAAGGTGGAGAGGAGACGTGTCTAGAATCCCTGACTACACGGAGGCCATGTTTGATCTCTTCATATTTTTTTTTACTATTTCTTGGGAAGGGGAGGATAAAATTAGGTTAGCGGCTCTGCCCTATTTCCCTAGACGATATGCCTATTTCCAGATCTATTTGAGGGTTAGGGTTCAGTCGGAGAGGGGAGAGAGGAAAAAAAAGCACCCTTGTTTTAGAAATGAGCATGGCTTCCTGTGTGTGGTGGGGTGTTGCTCGTCGCTGTACAGTTGTGTGTGTGAAAGAGAGGGATAGAGAGTGTGTGTGTGTGTGGTGGGTGTGAGCAGGAGGGAGTGTTGCCCAAGCAGCCAGAAACAGCTCTCTGATTGGGCGCCTCTCCATACTCCACCAGTTCTTGCGGCGCTGACTGGTTTACAGCACCAGAGGAGCCAGTGTTTTATCACCGGGCACATTTGGCGGCGCCATAGCGCTTCCTTGTTTCCTCATATCAGGAAGAGGATAATTTACATTAGTCTGGTGTAATATGTAGCCTAGTGTAATATGTAGTGTAATATGTAGCCTAGTGTAATATGTAGTGTAATATGTAGTGTAATATATAGTCTAGTGTAATATGTAGCCTAGTGTAATATGTAGTGTAATATGTAGCCTAGTTTAATATGTAGCCTAGTGTAATATGTAGTGTAATATGTAGCCTAGTGTAATATGTAGTGTAATATGTAGCCTAGTTTAATATGTAGCCTAGTGTAATATGTAGTATAATATGTAGCCTAGTGTAATATGTAGTGTAATATGCAGGCTAGTTTAATATGTAGCCTAGTGTAATATGTAGCCTAGTTTAATATGTAGCCTAGTGTAATATGTAGTGTAATATGTAGCCTAGTGTAATATGTAGCCTAGTGTAATATGTAGCCTAGTTTAATATGTAGTCTAGTGTAATGTGTAGTGTAATATGTAGTCTAGTGTAATGTGTAGTGTAATATGTAGTCTAGTGTAATGTGTAGTGTAATATGTAGCCTAGTTTAATATGTAGTCTAGTGTAATATGTAGTCTCGTTTAATATGTAGTCTAGTGTAATATGTAGTGTAATATGAAGTCTAGTGTAATATGTAGCCTAGTGTAATATGTATTATAGTGTAATATGTAGTCTAGTGTAATATGTAGCCTAGTGTAATATGTAGTCTAGTGTAATATGTAGTCTCGTTTAATATGTAGCCTAGTTTAATATGTAGTCTCGTGCAATATGTATTGTAATATGTAGTCTAGTGTAATATGTAGTCTAGTGCAATATGCATTGTAATATGTAGTCTAGTGTAATATGTAGTGTAATATGTAGTCTAGTGTAATATGTAGTCTAGTGTAATATGTAGCCTAGTGTAATATGTAGCCTAGTTTAATATGTAGTCTAGTGTAATATGTAGTGTAATATGAAGTCTAGCGTAATATGTTAGCCTAGTGTAATATGTATTCTAGTGTAATATGTAGTCTAGTGTAATATGTAGCCTAGTGTAATATGTAGTGTAATATGTAGCCTAGTTTAATATGTAGTCTAGTGTAATATGTAGTCTCGTTTAATATGTAGTCTAGTGTAATATGTAGTCTAGTGTAATATGTAGTCTAGTGTAATATGTAGCCTAGTGTAATATGTAGCCTAGTTTAATATGTAGTCTAGTGCAATATGTATTGTAATATGTAGTCTAGTGTAATATGTACTCTCGTGTAATATGTAGTGTAATGTGTACTCTAGTGTAATATGTAGTGTAGTATGTGTAATATGTAGTGTAATATGTAGCCTAGTGTAATATGTAGCCTAGTTTAATATGTAGCCTAGTTTAATATGTAGTCTAGTGCAATATGTATTGTAATATGTAGTCTAGTGGTATATGTAGTGTAATATATACTCTACTTTAATATGTACTCCAGTGTAATATGTAGTGTAATATGTAGCCTAGTGTAATATGTACTCTAGTGTTATATGTACTCTAGTGTAATATGTAGTGTAAAGTGTACTCACGTGTAATATGTAGTGTAGTATGCAGTGTAATATGTAGCCTAGTGTAATATGTAGTGTTATATGTAGTCTAGTGTAATATGTAGTCTAGTGTAATATGTAGTCGTGTAATATGTAGTCTAGTGTAATATGTACTCTAGTGTAATATGTACTCTAGTGTAATACGTAGTGTAGTATGTAGTGTAATATGTACTCTAGTGTTATATGTACTCTAGTTTAATATGTAGTGTAATATGTACTCTAGTGTTATATGTACTCTAGTTTAATATGTAGCCTAGTGTAATATGTAGTCTAGTGTAATATGTAGTGTATTATGTCGTCTATTGTTATATGTAGCCTAGTGTAAAATGCAGTGTAATATGTAGTCTAGTGTAATATGTAGTCGTGTAATATGTAGGTTAGTGTAATATGTAGCCTTGTGGTAATATGTAGTCTAGTGTAATATGTAGTGTAATATGTAGCCTTGTGTAATATGTAGTGTAAGATGTAGCCTAGTGTAATATGTAGCCTAGTGTAAGATGTAGCCTAGTGTTATATGTAGTGTAATATGTAGCCTAGTGTAATATGTAGCCTAGTGTAATATGTAGCCTAGTGTTATATGTAGTGTAATATGTAGCCTAGTGTAATATGTAGCCTAGTGTAATATGTAGCCTAGTGTAATACGTAGTGTAGTATGTAACCTAGTGTAATATGTAGTGTAATATGTAGCCTAGTTTAATATGTAGTCTAGTGTAATATGTATTGTAATATGTAGTCTAGTGTAATATGTAGTCTAGTGGTATATGTAGTGTAATATATACTCTAGTGTAATATGTACTCCAGTGTAATATGTAGTGTAATATGTAGCCTAGTGTAATATGTACTCTAGTGTAATATGTAGTGTAATGTGTACTCTAGTGTAATATGTAGTGTAGTATGTAGTGTAATATGTAGCCTAGTGTAATATGTAGTGTTATATGTAGTCTAGTGTAATATGTAGTGTAATATGTAGCCTTGTGTAATATGTACTCTAGTGTAATATGTAGTGTAATAAGTTGTGTAGTATGTAGCCTAGTTTAATATGTAGTGTAATATGTACTCTAGTTTAATATGTAGCCTAGTGTAATATGTAGTCTAGTGTAATATGTAGTCTAGTGTAATATGTAGTGTAATATGTCGTCTAGTGTTATATGTAGCCTAGTGTAAAATGCAGTGTAATATGTCGTCTTGTGTAATATGTAGCCTAGTGTAATATGTAGTGTAATATGTAGCCTAGTGTAAGATGTAGCCTAGTGTAATATGTAGTGTAAGATATAGCCTAGTGTAATATGTAGGCTAGTGTAATATGTAGCCTAGTGTAAGATGTAGCCTAGTGTAATATGTAGTGTAATATGTAGCCTAGTGTAATATGTAGTGTAATATGTAGCCTAGTGTAATATGTAGTGTAATATGTAGCCTAGTGTAATATGTAGTATAGTTTAATATGTAGTATCCAGTCAATCCCTGATAAATGTAATGGCTTGGGATTTGTTTTGAGTATATGCACTGGAGCTACCCAAAACACTGAGAGAGAATGTGTTTCAGTGTGGACCAGTGAAGTGTAGCGTACTGAACAGTGTGTGCGCTTATACGATGTGCACACTGTCTTTTTTGTCGTAATTCTTTTCAGATGTGCAGCAGAAGGAATAGACTGTACTGTACATGTCTTCCTCATTTGCACAATTTGTTCTCTTCCTTCGTCTCCCCCCCCCCCCCCCCCCATGCACTGTTATTTGTGTCTGCTCTAAAACGGTCCATCTCCGGGGGCAGATTGAAAGATATGTTCTTGGAAGGGTGCTGTGGCCAGAAGGCATTCAGGCCGGTGTGAAGGCAGCGCTCCACGCCATGGCCAATTAACCTGCCAGTTGGCCTAATGGGCTACCGGGAGTCCGGGGCTAGAAGGCGGATTTCTAGGAATCTTCCTTGAAGTGTTATCTCTGTAGAGTGGAGTGTGAATGATATAGATTTAATCCTATTCTAGAATTAACCCTGAATGCAGTTATGGAGATCGGACTTGCAAGATGGTACTTACCCTTACAATGTTGTATTATATTTTAAACCATCTGGTCCTCTCAGACATCCCCAAGGCTTTAGGGGTTGATTTGGGACTTAGCCAATCCGAATCAAGACCAAGACCGGGAGGGGGACAAGGGGTCCGAGACCGAGTCAAAACCGAGAACAGAAGAAATGCGAGTCCAATTCAAGACCACGATTGTCATTTTGTCAAATCGCCATCATGATGAGAGTTCAAAATGTTTCGATTGGGAAATGCTTAGCCTAATGATTGTGGGGTTTTTTGTATTCTTATGATTGGGACCTACTGGCTTTTTATGTTAGAGTGAATGGGCTGTTTATCCTTTAACATCATGCTGTGTGTGACTGCTGTCTATCCATCGGCCCTATCCAGTGGTGTAATGGTACCTGGAGAAGTGAGTTACAGGTATTCCTATAGATTTTCACACTCAAAATCACATTTATAGTCCACGACAATGCTTCAACCACATCAGGAGACCATTTTTGAGGTCAGGGGAAAATCGAACAAATATTTTTGGGGAATGTGTAGTGTCCCTTTAATTCAAATGAGCAAAACAAATGCCATCCCCATTGATTCTAATCAGCATGCTATCCGATATTTAAAGACTGTTATCATTCTGTCAGGTAGACTTTTCATTTAATTGTGAAGATTTTTCTTTTGAAAACCCTTTAGAAACGTTCATGTGAACAGTGCGTGATGACTGAATTGCACATTGCAAATAGCTTACTGAACAAGACTTCGGACCAAACTTGATCAATACCTGGTTTGCACACATACCCATTGTTGCCTTAGTTACCCTTTACTGGTAGTTATCATACATTGAAATGTTTTTTCCTACCTACCCTACCGGCTACCGATGTCGTTTCGTGAGCAGCTCCATGCAACAACCAGTTGAGACCTGTGCGCTCTTGCTGCCTGCAGAAGATATTCCTGCTGAAACTAGGCTGTGTGTGTGGCGCGCATGTGAATATATTTTCCACGTGCCTTGCGAAAGTGAAGGCTACTTTGTGCATGATTTCTCTATTGTACTACATAATTGATAAGTCCTATACCTCCACCATGCTGCTTTGATGTGGATCAGTGGGGATTAAGAAGTGAGAAGAAGCAAAGCCCACTGAAAAAAACTGGGTAAATGGCCTGCGTATAGCCTCCACAAAACCACTGGCCCTTTGTGTTTGACAAAAAGTGAACTCTCCTACGTGAGTATTACGGTTGTTGTTCTTTCAGCATCATGAGCCTGTCACACACTGAAGGCCTAGGTCAAATAGGTTTCCCACTGTACTAACCTGCCACACACTGAAGTCCAACCTAGATCCAATAGGTTTCCCACTGTACTAACCTGTCACACACTGAAGGCCTAGGTCCATTAGGTTTCCCACTGTACTAACCTGTCACACACTGAAGGCCTAGGTCCATTAGGTTTCCCACTGTACTAACCTGTCACACACTGAAGGCCTGGATCCAATAGGTTTCCCACTGTACTAACCTGTCACACACTGAAGGCCTGGGTCCAATAGGTTTCCCATTGTACTAACCTGCCACACACTGAGGTCCAATAGGTTCGCCACTGTACTAACCTGTCACACACTGAAGGCCTAGGTCCATTAGGTTTCCCACTGTACTAACTTGTCACACACTGAAGGCCTAGGTCCATTAGGTTTCCCACTGTACTAACCTGCCACACACTGAGGTCCAATAGGTTCGCCACTGTACTAACCTGTCACACACTAAAGGCCTAGGTCCAATAGGTTTGCCACTGTACTAACCTGTCACACACTGAAGGCCTAGGTCCAATAGGTTCGCCACTGTACTAACCTGTCACACACTGAAGGCCTGGGTCCAATAGGTCCTGTCACACACTGAGGTCCTAGGTCCAATAGGTTTGCACTGTACTAACCTGTCACACACTGAGGTCCTAGATCCAATAGGTTCGCCACTGTACTAACCTGTCACACACTGAGGTCCTAGGTCCAATAGGTTCGCCACTGTACTAACCTGTCACACACTGAGGTCCTAGGTCCAATAGGTTTGCACTGTACTAACCTGTCACACACTGAGGTCCTAGATCCAATAGGTTCGCCACTGTACTAACCTGTCACACACTGAAGCCCTAGGTCCAATAGGTTCGCCACTGTACTAACCTGTCACACACTGAAGCCCTAGGTCCAATAGGTTCGCCACTGTACTAACCTGTCACACACTGAAGCCCTAGGTCCAATAGGTTCGCCACTGTACTAACCTGTCACACACTGAAGCCCTAGGTCCAATAGGTTTGCCAGTGCACAAACATGTCTATAATAAAAATAAAGACTGTTACTATTTCCCCCGGTCTCCCCTTACTAATAGTGGGTGCACAACTTTCCAACAACTTCCCCCACTCTTCTCTACCAACGAATCAAGGAAATTCGGACAAAGTTTGAGGATATTTTATCAATGAAAGGAAAGGACAGTAAAGTTGGAAACCCATGTTTCAATAGGTGGGAAGATATTTATGTTTCAAGAAAGGAGTATAGATATTTTTACTCTGCTGGTCTCGAGACCACGACCGAAATTGGTATCTCTGAGGTGTCCGAAAGGTGAACGCTCGGTGCATGTGGAAGTACAATGCTTCTGGGTAGAAGCTGTGATTCATTTGATCTTTCGCTAAATCGATTGATCCTCTGTAATGCTAGGGAGCCACACTAGACAGCATGTTACGGTACAGTACAGTCTGCAAAAAGCCTATGAAGTTCTGCCGAAACAGTTGTAACTTTTCCCTAGTAACACGTTGGACAGTGATTTGCCAGCGAGTGTTACGAAAGACAGCGTGGCAGCGGCGGTGTTTTAACGAGCTGTGTGGCACAGGCAGCTCGGGTAGGGAGCCTGGGTAATGAGCCCTAGCCCTGGCACACGCACCACCATGAGAGCGTCTGTCTCTTGTGGGTACCCATGCCTGCCTGTGTGTCATTGAGCTACGCTGCCAAGCCCTGCTGCCTTTGGAGCCTATCTGAGCAGCTTCGGATCTGAGTGCACTGCCACTTGCCGGTGTCTTTCCCTTCCTCTCCTTAGAATATGTTTTTTTTTTGGGGGGGGGGGGGGGGGGGGGGGTCAAAAGACGAGAAAGTAAAACATGCCCAAAATATCAATCAGTAAATAAATAAACAGGAGAGAAAAGGCGGCACCAAGTGGTAGCTGCCGTTTGATCGTAGTGACTCACGTTTGGCACCCTCGTCTAGGAAATGTAATTCAGAGTTCTTCGCTTCTGCCCTGACACTTTCGCCGCGCGGTACATTTCCTCGGCCCGGGCTCCTCTTGCTCCTTCCAGCCAGGCAGTTCCCACCTGCACCATGAGGCCTTGTTGCTCTGTGATAGATTGAGCTGTCCACAGCAGGCAAACTAGCCGAGCGCCACACACGCAGAGAGCGAGCATGTTGCAGCAGCTGTCTGGATTCAGCACGGAGAGACACTTCATTAGATCCAATCAGCAGGGCCCAGGAAATGAGAGAGGAGGAGAGGCAGAGTGGATGGAGGACAATGTTTGCCCTCACTACTATAAGTCGCTCTGGATAAGAGCGTCTGCTAAATACTATTTTTGAAGGGTAAAATGTAAGTAAGTCGACTGACGTGTAGATGTGAACAGTGATTCTATTGGTTTGTTAATTTACGACATCCCTCAGCCTCAAACACTCAATGTTTGGCTCAGTGTTTGTGGGAATAACTCAAGGTAAACCTAATATAAAGAAAATGTTTGTAAGTACCCCTAAGGCTTTATGACGCTCAACAGAAACCATTTCCCCTTGTTTCTATATGCCCATGAATCTCTCATCTCTTTTTTTGTTGTTGTTGTAATAAACATCTCTGACGCCACTCCAAATGTGACATTTGGGAGACAACTGCGAGCAGCTTGCGCGTCTGAGCTCAGAATTCCAGTCCTCCGGCGATGAGAATGCTGACAGATGGAGTGCTTGGATGCTGTCAGGACAATTAGAGCCTACTTCATCTAGCTGCCCGATATTGACCGCGGCCAGTCATAACCTTTATGACCACTTGGTATTGAGAAGGAAGCGTAGTCGTGAGTGCCGTTGGTGTGCTCGGGTGTCTGGAGATGGACATTGTGCACGCATGCACAAACGTGCACACACAAGCACACACACCATCCCTTTATGCTTTTGGGTGCTTTGGACCTGAGTGGTATTGGAGAGAGGAGCTATAATTATCACAGAGACTGGATGGGGCTGCGGAGTCACCGTACGATCCTCCTCTCTTCTCCCCTTTGCCCGATCCCTGTACTTGGCTGTGGAATGGAGGTCAGAGGCAGAGAGCTGTTGCCGGTCCCCAAGCGGAGCATGAATGGCCTCATTGAGAGGCGTGTTATGGGCCAGCGTGAGTGGTTTTAGCCCTTGTCATTAATTTGTAGCTGAGGGGGCTGGAGGCCGGTGGGGGTGGGGGCTGGAGGCCGGTGGGGGTGGGGGTGGCGTGGGCTCCAGGGGTTTTCATCGGCGGTTAATAAGAGCACAGCAGGAAAATGGAGTGCCCCAGCGTCTCTGACCCCAGACCTGCTGCTCCGCTGTGCCCTTGTCCTTCTCCTTGATTAACACAGTGGCTAAATGATGCCCCCCCCAGTTTACACACACACACCAGTGTTTCCCCTAGATTTTTTTTCAGCAGCGGCGGCAGTATTTTTATTTGTAAAAATGTTGTGGCTGCTGTTAAATGCAGATAGAGAAAACACTGAACACAAACACTTACACACCCCCATCCCTCCAGCCCCTCCGTCTGGACGGGAATCGATCGGCCAATCCCAGCTGTCTGTGAGTGACTCAGACTGTGAGGGGTTTTGGGGGTGGTGACCCGACATTGATCCACTCACCAGGACCCGTCATCTCCAGCTTCTCCAAGCCCCCCCCCCCCCCCCCCCCCACACTCCTAACCAGGGCTTAATCTCGATCACTGGGGCGGCCTAAGTAGCAAGTACCCCACCCACCTCTTTATTCCAGGTTCCCTCCGCTTCTCACGCTCTCTCCCGTCTCTCTCTTTCTCTACGCCAGTTCTCTTCCATCCCATACGTGTACAGTAGCATTAGTCAATAAGGCAGTATAGGCATGTGTACAACAATATCAATGAAGGGACTGTTCATCATCAAGCCAAGCAGCACAAATGATAAACCAAACCCTGACCATGCTCCTTATACATATAGACATGGGTTCATATAGACATTTACAGATGTTGATACAGTACATTAGCAAAGTGTGTCACTGTAATATGTTCCCTTTTTCCAACCCATGACTTGGGTTTCATAGTGTTCATTGTTGCTTCCTTTGGGTACCCCTCCCAGACAAGTTCGCCAAGAGTTCACTAGGGGTCACAGTGGTAATGCGAGACAAAGAGACCAAGATGCCCGTTGAAGATAACATTTCAACGGGCATGTGGTTGAGAGCACTGAGTTTCTGCAGTGTGTGTGTGTGTGTGTGTGTGTGTGTGGTGGGGGGTAGACTTACTCTCCTGGCATCTTTTGGGTTCCATCACTTTTAGCACTCAAGTGAAATGCCTCATTACTAGGGCTGGGAGTTGCCAGGGACCTCACGATACAACATTATCACGATACTTAGGTGCCGATAAAATATGTACTGCGATTCTCGTGATTCTACTGGATACGTATTGTAATTCAATAGTGTAATTTTACTGCGATTCGATGTTCCAAACATATTGCTCACCACGTCTGCTGCGGAGGGACAAGGGAGAGCCATGACAAAATGACATTTGATCAGCCATGGGGGGAAAAGTGCTGAAAACACATTGGCTCCCTAGTGAAAAAGAAGATGGAGAACAAGCTATGAAGTAAAGATACTGGAGTTTTGGGGAAGGTCCAGACAAAATAATATTGCGATATTCTCAAAACACTACCATATATCATCAAAAATAATATCCCGATATGCAACCCCCCCCCCCCCCCCCCCCCCCACGGAAGGACCGGACAGTAAACCATATTTTACTCTATACCTGTATTGATGCACAGACTGGTTTGGATTTTTACTTTACCTTACATAACCATATGTCAATGTTTGGTTTGTTGAATGTGATAACTGAGTGATGGCAATAGTCCGTTCTTACCACCAGTAAGAGACTGCTAACAGTTGATAATTGCTCATTTATTAGCAAGAGCTTTGGTTGTGCACATGTACTTTTTTTGCCATTAATAGTGCTGTGAGGCGGTGCGGGTGCCAATAGCACCCTAGAAATTGGCACATTGCCCCTTGTGGCGAAGGTAAGAACTGCCATTCAATCCATTGAAAATATATAGCCAGTAACCATGTTTCCAGTAAGCCTGTTTGGACCCCCGAGTGGCGTAGCAGTCTAAGGCACTGCATCTCAGTGCAAGAGGCATCACTACATTCCCTGGTTAAAATACAGGCTGTATCACATCCGGCTGTGATTGGGAGTCCCATAGGGCGGCGCACAATTGTCCCAGCGTTTACATCTCCATTTCTCCTTTGCCAAGAGAATCCATCCACCTGACAGGTGTGTCATATCAAGAAGCTTATTAAACAGCATGATCGTTACACAGGTGCGCCTTGTGCTGAGGACAATATTAGGCCACTCTAAAATGTGCAGTTTTGTCACGCAACACAATGCCACAGATGTCTCAAGTTTTGAGGGAGCGTGCAATTGGCATGCTGACTGCAGGAATGTCCATCAGAGCTGTTGCCAGATAATTCAATGTCAATTTCTCTACTATAATCCACCTCCAACGTTATTTTAGAGAATTTGGCAGTACTTCCAACCAGCCTCACAGCTGCAGACCACGTGTAACCACGCCAGCCCAGGACCTCCACATCCGGCTTTTTCAACTGCGGGATCGTCTGCCATCAGCCAACCGGACAAGTATTTCTGTCTGTAATAAAGCCTCTTTGTGGGGAAAAACTCATTCTGATTAGCTTGGCTAGGTTCCACATGGCTACGCCCCTGCCCAGTCATGTGAAATCCATAGATTAGGGCCTAATTCGTTTATTTCAATTGACTGATTTCCTTATATGAACCGTAACTCAGTAAAATTGTCGAAAGTGTTGCATGTTGCGTTTATATTTTTGGTCAGTTTATATTTCATCAATACCATGGAAGAGTCAACTGGGGATTGAACCGTAAATCATTGTAAAGGATGTGCGCTGCTCAGAGCCTGCTTGGCTACCTGTTTGCTCTCTGTCGCTGTTACGTGAGTAAAACCCAGTAAAAATGTGTCCAAGAGCCTCAAAACACAACATTCTGAGGTTCAGAGCGACTCAGACAACATCCATCTTTATGTATGATGAGTCTCCCTCGGGGGGGAAGTCAACGAATAAATACCTTCTTGCTTCCTTTCAAGTGTTTTGTTGTGTTTCTGTGGGATACTGTATATAGGCCTGCTGTAGTATGTCGGTCGTACTAGCTGTCAGGACTGGACGGATCCGTAGTCTTTTTTTCAACTTGTTCCTCTCAGGTTTTGGTAACCTAGTGTATTTCAAGCCACGTCCGTAGTATTTGAGGGGTTCATGGAACATGTTAAGTTTAAAAGAGAAGAATGTTTGTGTTAACTGTACGTTTCTTTGGATAAAAGCATTTGCCAACCGACTATTTATTATTACAAAAGAGGAAAGGAAGCCCCTTTCTCTCATTCCCTCCCTCCCTCCCTCCCTCCCTCCCTCCCTCCCTCCCTCCCTCCCCTTGTTTCCTCTTCCCCTGCTCAGTCAGAGCCGCTTTACCCCTTTCCCTCTCTTCGCCTGTCTAAAGCAGGAGTTACTCTTTGGTCCCGGCTCACCATTGATTCTCCCTGGCCTCTCGACGCCATGTTGGCAAAGCAAAACATGTTTCACCTTCCGCCCGTATAGGGGCTTGACAGGACTGCTTGTCTGGCACCCAGGGTCTGGACTATTTGGACCAATCAACTCCCTTTGGAGGTTACCAGTTCCCTTCGACCCCATTGAACATTGTTCCACTTTAATCTTTCGTAGCGGCTAATTGACGGCTTTGGGTCCCGTTGAGCCAACGGTGATCAAACCGTGAGCGATGCGTTCACTTTTTTGGGTGGGGGGGGGGCTAATTGTTCTGCCCCACAACTGAAGGACTGCGTGTGAAATAGTTTCCATAATAGTTTGAACCGGTTCTGAGGGACTCCTGTGTTGAGTGTGGTTGAAAAAGCTGGCCATCGTTTCTGTTCCCCGTGATGTCTTCCACTACTTTCCTCTCTCTGTGTAGTGTTTCTTTTCTCCTCTGCCAATGTTGCTTGTCCCTCCTTCCCCCTTCGTCTGTCAGGCAAGAGAGTTCCTCTTTGATCCAAGCACACCTCTCAGATTAACAGGCTACCGAACCCGGCATTGAGAGCACAAACACAAAACATTGTGTGGAGGGTCCTGTCTCAATAAAAAAATGCACCACCTCTTGCCCTGGCCAATCGCTGAGACAGCTCAACATGGGAAATCTGAATAGGCCTGAAAGAAAGGCACACTCTCACGTCCAGCAACGGAAACCAGAGTCCTTTGAAAACCAACATAATAGTCAATGCGTTTTCTTTGAGAGCTCTGTCATCCTGTCACTGAGCGGGGATAGTTCCAGCGAGATACCTGACAAGGGGTTTGTGTATGTGTGCATCTGTGAGTGAGAGTTTGTGTCTGGGTGTACGTGCAATGCCCTCTTGTGTGTCCGCGTGTGAGTTTGCGTTTACCTGCATGTGTGTGTTTGTGCTTCTCTGTGTGTGAGAACCTGGGAAAGCAGGCAGTGGGAGAGAGCAGCTTGAGTTACCCGGTAGCCCTAACTGTCAGCCCAGGGGGCCAGGCCGCCCCGGCAGGCACTGTCTGCTGCCCCTGTGGGCAACTTGGAGACTCACTGAGACCCACCGCTCCGACAGCCACAATAGGATCCAGTTTCCTGGCCCCCACCTGCTGATACAGGCACAGATAACTTTGTCTCCCTGCTTGTATCTTTTATCTCACATCTGGGAGCCTTGCCTGGAAGCAGTGTGGTAACAACACTGGCTCCATTGTCCCTGGCCTTGTCACGACAAGGCTCCGGTTTCGGGCATGTCCGTGAAACACCGAGAGCCCCCGCCGTCCGGGGTGCGAATCATCGCCGGGCGGGAGACCGTGATTGCACAACATGATAGGATGGCAGGACAGGGCTGGGAGGGGCGGAGCAGAGGACAACAGGGCCTCATGGGTAATGCAGCATGGGCGAATGGGGATAGGTGTCAGGTTAGGGGCGGAGAGCAGCACAAGGCCAGATGATAGGAAGTCTTATCCGCTGTGTGAACTTTGGCGACCGGGACCAGTTGGCACGTCTCAACATGGTGTGTACCAACGAAATTTAGATGCCAGGTAACTGAGCTTTGCCCGTATACCCCACCCATGGGTACCACCATACCCACATGGAAACCCACATGGTGCCTGGGAGATTAGATTAGAAGTAAGAGATAAGATGCTTGAAATTCCTGGATTACTGTCAATACTAATATCAGTACTTGGTACTAGTCACTGCAAGTAAGGTGTCGAGTATCTCACATGATAGCACTCTTTGTATCTCATGCACTGAATATCCCTATCAGTAGCATTATACCCAGTACTAACAGAGCAAAAGGCCTAAGCATTCACATATTTAACACCAATCAAGTATTGATGGCGCTCCAATTGATAACAATGGCAATTCATCAAAATGCAACGATCTTAGGTGGAGAGTACGGGTGAAACATCTCTGCTCGTGTATGGACCTGCGTGGCAAATTGACAAATGACACAGACACATTCCCACTTAGAGGGAATGTCTCCAGTCGTACTGGAGATTGAACCGTAAATCATTGTAAAACGGACGAGGCGCTCAGAGCCTGCTTGGCTGGCTACCTGTTTGATCTCTGTCGCTACCAGTTTGTTCTCTGTTTCAGACAACGTCTATCTTTATGTGTGATGAGTCTCCCTCACGGGGAAGTCGACAAAATACCTTCTTCCTTCCTTTCAGGTGTTTTCATGTGTTTACGTGTGATATATATGCCTGCTGGAGGTATGTGTCGGTCGGACTATGTGTTTGTTGTGATGATGTATCGTCTTCAGGACTGCATAGATATAGGGTATTTTTTTCAACTTGCTCCTCGCAGATTTTGGCATTCAATGTCTCCCTGGTGTGTGTGTGTTTGAGAGGAATTATTCAAATATAAACTAAGATGGCTTTTATTCAAGAATGCATGTAAAATAGCCAATGTAAAAGACCTCAAGTATCGGTGCATGGAAAGTGTGAAATGCGTGTTTTGAAATGTAAAGATTTCCCCATATAAAATATTTAAAAAATTGTCGATATTGTCAGTTGCTACAGTGCATTCGGAAAGTATTCAGACCCCTTTCCTTTTTCCCACATTTTGTTACGTTACAGCCTTATTCTAAAATGGATTAAATAAAACTTTCCTCATCAATCTACACACAATACTCCATAACGGCAAAGCGAAAACAGGTTTTTAGATTGTTTTGCAAAATAAAAACAGAAATACCTTATTTACATATGTATTCAGACCTTTTGCTGTGAGACTCGAAATTGAGCTCTGGTGCAACCTGTTTCCATTGATCGTCCTTGAGATGTTTCTAAAACTTGATTGGAGTCCACCTGTGGTAAATTCAGTTGATTGGACATGATTTGGAAAGGGACACACATGTCTATATAAGGTCCCACAGTTGACAGTGCATGTCAGGGCAAACACCAAGCCATGGGGTCGAAGGAATTGTCTGTAGAGTTCCAAGGCAAGATTGTGTCGAGGCACAGATCTGGGGAAGGGTAGCAAAACATTTCTGCAGCACTGAAGGTCCCCAAGAACACAGTGGCCTCCATTCTTAAATGGAAGAAATTTGGAACCACCAAGACTCTTCCTCGAGCTGGCCTCCCGGCCAAACTGAGCAATCGGGATGGAAAGGGCCTTGGTCCGGGAGGTGACCTGACAGCCCGCTTGGCGTTTGCCAAAAGGCACCTAAAGGACTCTGACCATGAGAAACAAGATTCTCTAGTCTGATGAAACCAAAAATAAACTCTTTGGCCTGAATGTCAAGCGTCATGTCTGGAGGAAACCTGGCACCATCCCTACGGTGAAGCATGGTGGTGGCAGCATCATGCTGTGGGGATGTTTTTCAGCAGCAGGGACTGGGAGACTAGTCAGGATCGAGGGAAAGATGAACGGAGCAATGTACAGAGAGATCCTTGATGAAAACCTGCTCCAGAGTGCTCAGGACCTCAGACTGTGGCGAAGGTTTACCTTCCAAAAGGACAACGACCCTAAACACACAGCCAAGACAACACAGGAATGGTCTCTGAATGTCCTTGAGTGGCCCAGCCAGAGCCCGGACTAACATCTCTGGAGAAACCTTTAAATAGCTGTGCAGGGAAGCTCTCCATCCAACCTGACATAGCTTGAGAGGATATGCAGAGAAGAATGGGAGAAACTCCCCAAATACGAGTATGCCAAGCTTGTAGCAACATACCCAAGAAGACTCGAGGCTGTAATCGCTGCCAAAGGTGCTTCAACAAAGTAAAGGGTCTGAATACTTATGTAAATGTGATATTTTTATTAACAAATTTGCAAAAATGTCTAAAAACCGGTTTTTCCTTTGTCATTATTGTGTGTAGATTGACGAGGGGAAACAATTTAATCAATTTTAGAATAAGGCTGTAACGTCGTAACCAAATGTGGAAAAAGTCAAGTGGTCTGAATACTTTCCCGAATGCATCGTATGAGGGAAACAAACGTGTGACGTCATTGCTTGGTTGGAACTGAGGCTTGTAAAGCAATCGGGAGTGTAGTGCCTGAGCAAATGGACCCGGGGTTATAAAAGTTTTGACTAATGATGTGATAGCACAGCAACAATTGAACCCGGAGAGGGAACTTTGCAAGTTGAGTAGGGAGTCCAGGGAGGAGAGTGAGCTTCTGGGCTGTTAGCGTCACCCAATCCCTCACCACTGGACTGTGCTAGTTCACTAACTCTATTAGCCTGCACTTTGCTAATGGTGTTAAAAAAGACAGAGGGCAGGACGAGGAGAAGGTGGGGGCATGATACACTTAACTCCAAAGTGGATGGCATCATTATCATTTTGATTTAGCTTTGATGCTTCTTCTCTTCTCCCCTCCCTCCCCTGCCCCTTAGCCAGTATGGCACAAAGAGCCCGGAGAAACTTGATAGGGATGAATTAGGAAAACAGACCTTGTTTTGTTTCTCCTTTTACAGGATTTTGCCGTAAGCGCTGTGTGCGTGCTGATACGTGCGTCGTGTGTGCATACAAGTGAGTGTATCTGCGTACATAGTAGTTGTGGGCCTCTCTAGTTTGTTTTGATGTTTTCTCCTAAGCCAGGTGTGCTCCGCCCCGCGATCTGTTCGCCAGCATGATGTCCCCCGTCTTACTGCGAGACGAAATTGGCGTCCTGCAGATCTCACTACCGACAAAATCTCACTAGCGGCAAACCCCCTAGAGGACAGGATGTCAATGTCGTAGGCCGTATTTACCTTCTCCACTCCCTCTATGATAGGTGACTCAATGTGTTAAACTGCCATGAAATACACCACTTTGTCGAACATGAAAGTGAGCACATGTACATGGTGGAATTAGTGGGGTTAAGTTGGTTTTGAACCCTGCGTTTGGTTTTTGTTCTCCATCCTAAAGTCATACGTAGAGAGTGTTTTCAGAGCACCTGGAACATGTTTTGATTTTGGGATTTTGGGGGGGGGGGGGGGGGGGGGGGGTGTAGAATTATGATTAATCAAGACTGTCAAATTGTGACGGACTCCAATGAACCAACCATTTTGGTCCAAACTCAGAACTCAATCCGATAGCCGGAACTAGTTGATTGCAGTGTAGGGGCCACTTACTTTCATTTGTTTTCCCTTTTTAGTACATTCCAAAATAGGTGTTGACATTGACAAATGATATCGGCACGCGTCTTGGAGATAGATAGGCACAATAGAAACATCTTGACGTGAAGTCTGTCACGTATGCTAGCTAGTATGCAAACTCGGCCCTATCCAAGGCCGAATGATGTCAAAAATCTAGTTTGCCGTCTTTCTTTTTCCTTTTTTAATTTTTTTTAAAAATAGCTTAAAGCCTCATAAATCATGTCCTTGTTGAATGCAGTGGAGTCCTTCCCTGAGACTCGCACCGACTGTGATGCTTCATCTTGACTTAAGCCTTTGACAGGCGCCTGATGTCTTGCCCTAAAACAAATAACTCCACGTTAGCTCGATTGACTTTTTCCTTCGCCTCGTTAATCCGCACGTCTGTGTTGAAGGTGTATACGAAGCCCTGCACTTGGTTCATGTACAATAGAATTTCCTCTGTCGAAAAAAGCAGTGTCCTGGACAGTTTGTGACGCTTTTTTTTTGTTGGCGTTGTGTGGTTCTCATGCTGTCGCTGCAGTCATCGACTCTTTACTTCTGATTCGTTGGTACAGTGACAGAGGTCCAGTTACTCCTGAGGTCAAGGGTTATAGAAACCCCAGTCCCTAAACTCACCAACTCAGAAATATCCAATAACTCTGGCGGCTTGTAAAAGATCCCGCTACTTTATCCCTGTTGTCATCGTAAATAGATAACAGATTGGGATCCATAAATTGTGTAACTACAAAGGAAGGCGCAAAAATAGGAGCAGGTGCTATGCAGAAGAACCCAGCAGCCATACTGTACATCTGCAGGTAGTAAATGCTGGGCCTAGGCCCGCAGTAAAGTGCCAGATTTGACGACGCAAATTTAAGATATAGTAACGTAATATACTTATTTTTTGGGGGGGAGGGGGCTTTTAGAAGTTATTTTGCCATGCCTGACAAGAAGTCCCGGACTGAATCTGTGGATATCTTTTTTCTTATTCTGTGTATTCAATCAATACAAGTAAAAAGGAGTCATGCTTTGGGAACAGGATTTGCTATGCTTCGAATGAATTTCACAGGTATATCTACATTCAATATATTCCGGTTGTGCTTTAAGGAAATGCTGTCCCTGCGGCTTCTGTCTGGTCTTGCTGGTGGAGGAATGCAAAAACACAGGAACGCAGCCATTGTCTCTGCTATGCAGAGGTAAACTCATTGACCACTGCAGCAGTGGGGTGAGCTATTTTCCAAACAGCCCACAACAGAAGAACCGGTGGACAGAGCGAGTGTCCGTGGTGAATTAGTGGGAGTGTAATTTATCATGCCTCTGCCAATACCCATCCCCTTTGATCTGCGCCCCATCTGCGAGGGATGCGCCTGGCGTTTGGGAAGAGCGCTCACTTTCTCTTCCAATTATTCCCAAGCGGAGGGGGGGGGTTGATGGAACTCTGTGGGCTAAAGAAGAGTGGTCCCCCACAGTCTTGAAAGGCATGGATTGCATTTGCCATTTAAATGCTACTTAGCCTTTAAATCACCTGTGTTTGGCCCGAGGTGATATACTGGCAGGTGAGGGGGATGCTGCAGTGTGTGTGCGTGTGCGTGCGTGTGTCAGCCACCTCCCTCCCAAGGTGTGTGTGTGCTCAAGCATCCCCAATTAGTCTTCAACCCCCCCCCCCACTCACCACTCCTCCCCTCCCTCTTGTGCAGACCACTCCTGGGTTTTCGATTGCACAAACTGTCACAGATGTGCTCTAGTTTTTGTTGTTGTTGTGTTCAGCGTTGTTGTTGCTGCCTCTGCTGTGTGCTGTTGCTGTGTGCTGTTGCTGTGTGCTGTTGCGAGTGGGATGGAGGGATGTGGGGGGGGTGGAGATAAATAGTTTCCCATCAGATGAAGTGTAATTATTCCTCCCTTGTCTGGAGGAGTGTGAAATAGAAAAGAGGGAGCCTAGTTTCTCTCAGCAGATGCCAGCAGGTATGCAGAAGTAGTGTCTTCGCCGTCTCATTTACTAGCGAAGACTCATTGCTTCCACAATTATCACCGCGGTCGAGGTGGGAGCTCGCTGTGCTGGCAGCACAGGGGAGAGAGGGAAGAGAAATTGAAGGAGGACGAGTACTAAGAAACCTCCCTTGGTGGCAATGTGTTTTATTTATTTTTTTAATCAAGAAAACAAGGTGTTTTTTGCATTCTTCCCCTTCAGAGCAGTAAAGCCCTCACTTGAAGTTGATGCCCGTATTGCAGGTTGAAGAATGCCACAACAGGTGTCATCACATGTGTAATAACATGTCATGACGACTCAAACAACCTTCGCGTAAAGCAACTGTCGTTTCACTGTTATGAGGAGCATAGCTGAAAACGGTAACATGTGGCGTTGGCGTCAGCCATGTTGTCGTGAGCTGTCATAGCTGTCGTCATGTGATTTGATTGGTGTAATTTCGTGGTAACATTAGGGATGCGTCCTAAAAAGAATGGGCACCCACCCCTGCACCTATTTCAGTCCACTTCAAGCACTGGTTACTATAGCTCTTTGACCATTATGCCTTAGCATAATAGCCTAGCCAGTATATTTTGGAGCCTCTCAATTGTCTGTAAATTTGAGTCCACAACCTATCCTCCATCATCATATATTCCTCAAGTGCCTCATTGTAAATTCCCTTTCATGTTATTATTATTCACACTTTTACAGTAGATTTTTACAGTAGACTTTTACAGTGGACCTTTACAGTATTGCAGCTCTGCAGTGGTTCTCCTCTGAAAATGAGGTGTCACAGTGTGAGTCGGCGTTCTTTCGGAACAGACTAAAACATGGAAATGCAATTAGCTTACGAGGCAGAGAGGGAGGCGCTGAGAATAGTCGTCTCCTCTCCCAGGCCTTACGCAGCAGAGCATCATGGGGGAAAGAGGGGAAAAAAGAGCACCATGTTAAGAGGGGGTGGATTCAAACACCGGCTCATGGTTAATTCAAGCCATACTGAAGGTAGAGCATGGTGCAGATAATTATAGCCCACACACAGAGGCACACACACACACACACACACACACACACGCAAACGTTTTCAACGCCGATACCGATTATTGGAGGACAAAAAAAGGCTGATACCGAATAATCGGACAATCTTTTATTTGTACCTTTATTTAACTAGGCAAGTCAGTTAAGAACAAATTCTTATTTTCAATGACGGCCTAGGAAGAGCGTTGGACTAGTTAACCGTAAGGTTGCAAGATTGAATCCCTGAGCTGACAAGGTAAAAATCTGTCGTTCTGCCCCTGAACAAGGCAGTTAACCCACCGTTCCTAGGACGTCATTGAAAATAAGAATGTGTTCTTTAACTGACTTGCCTAGTTAAATAAAGGTGTACAAATTTAATTTAAAAAAATCTGCAGAATCGAGGTCCAAAAATAATTAATCGCCCATTCCGATGAATCGGTCGACCTCGAAAGTGTATACACACACACACCTCGATGCTTGTCCAGCTAAAATTTAACATCACAGAGAAAGAGAGAGAGCGAAATAAAATAACTTTAAACAGAGACCTCAATCTCTTTCATCTCCCACTGCACACACACATCGTGTCTGCCCGAGGGGTCCTCACCTCCCCCAAAATCTTCTCCCTCTTATGTTTGTTTTTGTTTTGCCGCGGCGCTTGTTCCTCGGCGTTGGCCGAAAATCAACTGGAGGTTAAGTTTGTGTAAACGCCTCGATAGGAAAATTGCTGGATGCCGAGTTGAAATAACAGCAGAAATTACAGAGAGATGAAGGGAGGGAGAGGGAGAGAGAGTAGAGAGCGGAGGGCTGTCTGTGCGTCTGCCTGACACAAAGAACAATAAACACGTTCCACATGGCGAGAGGTGGGCTCCAGATGCAGGCCGGACCGGAGGACTAAAACGCGGAAATGGCTTCCAGACAGGCCTCAGTGAGAGCACAAAGGGCCATTCTCAACCACCGCCTAGCGCAGCACCCGCTCCTCTCCTGTCTCTCCTGTCTCTCTCCCTACCCCCCCACCACCACCACCACCACCAAAACTCTCCACCAAAATCGCTGATTTTAACATGCTTGCTTGCGTTGGACTCACTCCAGAAAACAAGTGAGGATACTATAAAGCGAGATCCTAGATTGGAAGTTGCTGTGGCCAGGCCAGCTAGGCCTTAGACCAAGACTCCAAAGTAATCAGATTACGTGCAGATGAAAAATGGGTTTGAAGTGTTTGTAGTTTTGTATTTTTTATGGATCCCCATTAGCTGTTGCCAAGGCAGCAGCTACTCTTCCTGGGGTCCAGGAACAATGTCAAGTTATTAAGTCCATTTGTTTGTATTAAGTCAACTTGCCCAGGTCATTGTTAATTGCAGAGTAAATTCCCCTGTTTGCTTTGGGTGTGTGTCAATAATGAAATGGCGGCCGTCTAGGATACCAGTCCTGGCAACCTCCAGACTACGTGTCCCGATAGCCAAAATCTACGCAATGTAAACTAACAGGGTCTGGGTTTTTCTGTTGATCCTTGAATTCCAAGACAAGTGCTACAAACAAATCAACGCTAGGGCTCAATTCCTTAGCAAGCGTCAGGCTTAAGATTCCATACATATTGGTGCAGGCATTAAGGGCATGAAATGTGGCTGTAGGCGGGTACTCTGGGCTGAAACTGAAGAATAATGTCCCCCCTACAAACACACACACACACACACACACAGCTGGAGTTTTCTGTCGGCGGGTCGAGCAGGTGGCACGGAGAACACGTTTTTTCTTTTAGCCGGGTGAGGTGAACTGGCCTGCAGAGAGAAAGAGAGAGAGAGAGGGGAAAGGAATACTGGAAGGGGAAAGATCTGTTCTGTACTGTACCCTCTCTCTCTCTTTCTCTCTCATTCTCTCCACTCCCTTCACCTCATTGGTCCAGTTGACCAGGAAGGTCTGATATGATTGGTCACATCTTCCATGGGTGATGCTGCTGTAAGCTTGAAAGAATTTGGTCACAAAGTTGTCATAACATGTTCAGCTTTAAAGTCAGCAGCGTACAGTATCTTCTAAGATGGTTTGAAATTCACAATTACCATTTTTTTTTTATGTCGTCTGTGTCTTTAATCCCTTTCAAGCATGAACTATAATCACTAAACAATGAAAGTATGGCGCCCCAATTTGCATACCAGTGAAAGTTTCTTTTTAACTACATTTGATTGACGTGTAGACAACAGCATCCTCTTTTTGCACCCCGTGAAGACTTAGGAACTAAGACTAGCGTTCCAAATGACCCATTCTGTCCCGTCAGATGTCCTTGGTTGGTTTTGACATCTTCCCTTTGCTGATGGCTTCTTCCTGTATGCAGGGCCTCAAAAGCAGACAACGTTACGGACAAACATTTAGCCCATGAAGTCATAAAGTGGGGCCGAGTTAAACCACATTGCCGGGGCCTTGCCAAGCCTGACAAGACAGTAAATCAGAGAAGAAGTGGTCACGTAAGAAACCCCGACCGGTTTCAAAGTTCGGCCCTCCTAAATCACCCAGCTATAAACACTTTATAATGCACTTATAAACATCGGGCCTGATTAATTAAGCTCCCGCAGGGGGTTGTGGGTGGACAGACAGATTGCGAAGACTATGAAACTCTCTGGAAGCTTTCAAAGTCCAGGAACTTTCAAAGTCCCCTCTGTTTTTTTCGGAGTTTGAAAGCTAAATTGATCAATCACCACCATGTGTTTCTGGTCTCCGAGGAATGGTCCGGGCGGTCTACAAAATGTCCGCCATGCATGTGGCTTGCTTGCCCACGTTGGATTTGAGGGTAGTGAGAATGTGGCAAGAATGCTTTTGGTGTGTGGAAGGGAAGAGGCCGGGCCAGGCGCTAGCGTATGTTTAGAGGCTGTCATAGCCAACCATCAGGGTGGAATCTGTCTCCCCCCCAGACCCACCAATCACCACATGTAGGTGACAGTTGGAGAGGGGCGGGCCAAGACTGCCGTGATTGATTGCAAGACCACAAATAGCTTGCATGCATTAGCTCTCCCTTACATCCACACACACACACACACACACACACACACACACACATCACATCACACACCCCTGGCTGCCTTGCTATTGATATTTGGATCTGTCCTGATGTTCTTCCACACCTCCCACCTGACTGCCTAACGAGGTCATTTCCACTAACACGTCACGGAGCTCAATCAAAGACTGAGCACTGCAGCATCAAACCCTTCCCTCGATTTGCCTCCACTGGCCCTTAATGACTGGCAATGGTGCTGGAACGACGGGAAGTGAGGGAGAGGAAGAGAAGGGAGAAGGCAGGGGGATGGTATTGATCTATCGAGACATAATGCACTATTTGGATCCTGAAAGCGAGATGGCGATGGCCGCATGCACTCAGGGAAAACAGAAAGAAAATATGCAGAGACGATAGGCGGTATCCATTTAAGACACCCCCCAATACATGTTTTGTGGAAAGAGAATTACATCTAATAGACCACAGGTTTACATCCGCAGCGTGGCCTTAGGAGGATTATTACATTCCCTGCGTAGTTACCGCGTAGTTACACGTGAGGATACCGCCGCCTGATTGGCCGAGGGGAGTAATACAGAAGTGCAACCCGTGCACTTTTCGATATCCCCCCTAAAAAAAAAGTAATGCAGTGAGATGAAGGAAGAGGAGTAGTAGGTGGAGCGCCCCACCCTGTCCCCCTGTTTCCTCGGCCGCTCAGACACACACACACACACTAACATAAGCTCTGGCAGTCCATAATTGAAGATGGACCTCGTCAAGACTGGATGAAGTCTCTCAATGCTCTCTCCGCTCGGAGATTACATCAGATGTGAGGGCTGCGCCGACTTAATTCTTTTAGATTCACTATTTTTCTGTGGCAGATGGGGGGGGAGTAGGAGAGGGAAAGATGGGTGAATAGAGGAGCCAAGAAGTTAGGAAATGAGGAGAGGAGAGGCTGTTGTGGAGAAGCGGGAGGGTGACTTGTGTTCACAAAATGCATGCCTGTTTCATCGGGGGTGTTGATATGATGACCGGAGAACAAAGGGGTATGCGGGAAAGAGAGCCCGGGCAAGCTCACACAGAGAGAAGGGAAGGGGTATGCGGGAAAGAGAGCCCGGGCAAGCTCAAACAGAGAGAAGGGAAGGGGTATGCGGGAAAGAGAGCCCGGGCAAGCTCAAACAGAGAGAAGGGAAGGGGTATGCGGGAAAGAGAGCCCGGGCAAGCTCACACAGAAAGAAGGGAAGGGGTATGTGGGAAAGAGAGCCCGGGCAAGCTCACATAGAGAGAAGGGAAGGGGTATGCGGGAAAGAGAGCCCGGGCAAGCTCAAACAGAGAGAAGGGAAGGGGGTTGATCTCTGGTCTGGTGCGATAAGCGACTGGGGGCAGGGGGGCAGCAGAGGGCGGGGGCAGGTGGGGTGGGTGGGGGGTGGGGGGGGGGGGGGGGGGGGGGAGAAGATCCTTACACTGCAGCTGGATGTGGACCCGGGCCCTTCTGACACTTATTCCACCCCCCCCCCCCCCCCCCCAGATTAGCTGTCATCTGATGCCAGGTCTGCCTGAACCCACCACTCCCCCTTCATAACCTCGCACCCCCATCCTGGCTCCCTCTGCCCCGTGCTTTCCTACGCTGAGCCAATGAGCTACAGTCGATCTGGCGGGCTTCCACCAACATGGCTGGTGTTTGTGCTATGGTTTATCGCAACAAGACGCAAAATGGCCTTCCCACCAGAGCCCTGTGAAGGATTACGGGCCTCTTTGAGGATCTCACTCATGGCGCGACTGATAAGGACAGTCGAGGGAGAAGTGACGCGCCGTCCAAGGGGGACTGTTTGGGGGTGACCTATTCGGGGGTCAGCCTGTGAATTTGTGGTCAGTGTGTCAAACCTCTCATATTGGCGTCAAGAGTTATGTGTGGCTAATTACGAAACACAACGGCCCGCAATTATGTAGTGCACACACCAAGACCAGATTTCACACTTAAAGAAACGGTTCCTATCTGTAAACCATCTGTAAAACCATTGAATTTGTGATTATCTATGATTTGTTCATGGCGATTTAGAATAGGCATTAGGTTATGGTCTCAGCATTAACTGCGTTAGGTCTAGGGGCAGGTGTGTCAACAGAGGCAGGAGGCATCAAAGCATTTTTAGACCTCCTCAGTCAGAAAGCCCGTCAAATCACATTCCCCTTATGCTCTTCAGAGTGGAAGAGATCAAATCCGGTTCCAGCGGGGGGGGGGGGGGCACACGTCTTGTCACTTAAGCTGCAGCTGTAAAACGGCCAGGGAAAATCCAAGTGGAGGGTGGATATTTGGAATGGGATTGAGCCAGACAGAGGACTGTGACATGGAGCGAGTGGAGATGGAACCACACAATCATCTTCTGGGCCGTGATTTGAGCCCTTGCGTTTCAGTTAATAGCTATGGCAGGGTTGGCGATATAGCCCCCTGTAAACTCGCACACGGCGCCACTCTCTGGAATTTCGCTATTAAAGGGTCAGATCTGTGGCACCGTGCAGGTGCTCAATTTGTATCGAAATTGCCCAGAGCGGCAAAGTCATTTAGCCAGAGCTGGGCGAGAGACAGGGCCCTGTGAAAGAGCTTAATGAAGCCGGCCTCACTCTGTAAACCCCTGTCAATCTCCAGGCCCTCTTCCCCTCCTGCTCCCGTTCTCCTTCTCTTCCTCGTCCTCCTCGCCTAGCGCCTTCATCCATATAGAATAGTAGCATCATGTTGAGTTATCTTCAGCTGTCTGTATCCGCTGCACAAGTTGGACGCAAACGATCGCCATTGCTGTTCGTTGTGGAGATGTTTTGGGTTCCAGGTCTATTGTAGATCCAAGTCTGTTTTGAGTTGCTTTGGATAAAAAGTGTCAGCGAAATGCCATTCTATTTCTTATCTGTCGTGGTAATTTCTCCTCAGACACACCATACTTGTCCTGTCTCATCCGCAGGTTTCTCCATGGGGAGTACACCGTGGAGGTGGCCATCAATGACTACCTGGACATCTACTGCCCCCACTACGAGGACCCGCTCCCCCTGGAGCGCATGGAGCGTTACATCCTCTTCATGGTCAACTACGACGGCTACACCACCTGCGACCACCGCATGAAGGGCTTCAAGCGCTGGGAGTGCAACCGGCCACAGAGCCCCAACGGACCGCTCAAGTTCTCCGAGAAGTTCCAGCTCTTCACCCCCTTCTCACTAGGCTTCGAGTTCCGGCCGGGTCACGAGTATTACTATATCTGTAAGTGGAAAAGTTGTCACATGGACGAATGTCACACACACACACACACACACACACACACACACACACACACACACACACACACACACACACACACACACACACAGACAGCTGCCTTACAGATACATGCTATTTGAGGTTTCAGGTAGAACTGATTGCCCGGCACGGACACACCTTCTTTGGCTGATCAAGGACTTGATGATCAGTTGATTAGGAGAGTCTGGTCTGTAAGTGCTTGACTGGAACAAAAAATTTGCACCCCTGTGTACTGGTCCTTAGCACCAGGATTATGAAGAACCTTGCTTCTTAGCCGATGGGTCACATGGCCTAGTAACATGGATCTAATTGGCTATTAGCTATTGGCTGCATTCAAGTCAGGACCAGTCAGGCTTCTGGTGAAGGATTAACTTCAGCCAATAGAAATCTTAATCAGACCCCATATTGTGACACTCTTTTATTCACCCCCCACACTGGTTATGTCCCCAAGTAAGGTAGAGAAATAAAATATGCAAGTAGAAATGACTTTGGACCCCCCCACTGACCACACAAAACAGACACAGTTGTGACCCATCAAGAATATTCAGCGCTGTCAACCCATCGCTCTTTAGTTGATGGATATCAGGGAATATCAGGGAATATCAGGGAATGTCATTTGGGTTGTACATGTTCGTTTTTTTGGTTGTTTGAAGGATGATTTGATCCAATTTGGTGGGAAGCGGTGGAGGAAGCCACAATAGTGGCAGGGGTTTAATTAATAGGCTTTGCGTTGTGGTGTCATTTTTCTGCCATGGATGGGTGCCAGGGCTAGGAACCAACCAGGAACGTGCTGTTCAAACCCACATGTCCTTGTATTTACTAGATAATTGTTAACTGGTATTTATTTGAAGTAATTCAATATAATCGTGAACCAGATGGTTCCAATGTATGGTTCCTTGCGCTAATTGATTGAATGAAAACAAAAAGATAGTTATTGAGGCAAAAGCGATGTCGTTGTGCTGTTACAATGTAAATTCCAGGTAAACCACGGACCGTGAACTAAAGCCATAGCCTGTAACTAAACAGGCGCACTGTTACCAATCACAACATTCAGCAGCCAAACCAGAGGGGAGCCCCGGACAAATCGTTTATCTCCGGCTTCCGGTTGACTTGTCCGTCCGCGTGTTTTTTGTCTGACCTGACATCCTTTTGTGTGGCACCCTGGCGCATCCCATCTCCTTCCACCCCTTGATGAAAATGTCAATTTGTCAAATGGCAAGCGAGCTATTAGCTGGGTGCTTAGCTTCACAGGGTGAGATCGGTGCAAGACCAGTTAGCGGCGCCCTCATGCGGAACGCCTCAAATTATGCTGATTGGTCAAATCATATTTAGCCGAGGGAACTTGATGGGGGTAATTGTGTCCTTCTGGCTCCGGACCGTGGTCATTACCATTTTTTGGACGTGAGGCGCTGAAAGCCATTAGTGGTGCGGTGGGTTGAAAGCGGCCAGGGTGGCGTGCTCTCCAGACAGGCATGACACCTTGCCTACTGGACGCTCCACGCCCACTTCACTTTCAAGGTCGCGGCGCGCACGCCGCTTCCCGTTTCCCCTCCGTCGGAGCCGCCCCCCCCCCCCTCCGTGGTCCATTCCCGGTGCGGTGTGTCCATGAGCATGACAGGACAGGCGTGGGTTTGCCAGGGTGCGTCTGTCCCCGTTTTGCTAATGGCCCTGTGAAAGGTGTCCTTTGGTCTGATGAAAAGGCCCCCTGCTGGGCACAGGCAGGGAAAAGGCTCAGAGCGGCATGCCGGATGCATTAATGAGGCAATTTCTGTTCCTTTTTTGTTTTGTTTTCTCCCCTCCCCTCTGTCTGTGCCCCCTCTCTCTCCTTCTAGTTCATCTTTTCCCTTGGTTTTTCCAAAAGAGGAAAAACTTTAGAACCTAAAAAAAATATAGTGAATTTCAGGGTTGGGTGTAAGATGAGGACTTTTCATGTTATATTAATAAAACTCAAGAACTGGGTTGCTCTAATTCTCTCTGTGTGTGCCCTTGTGTTGCTAGGGGGATGCCACTTAGCCCACAGGAGAAAAGGTGACATGACACCGCCTTGTGATGCTAAATCCTGTGGCGGACCGAACGGCTAGAAAGACAGGCACACGACAGACAGCACTTCTAAGATTGATTCGGCACACAGCACATGACTCGTGTGTGATGTGAAGGGAGATGAGGAGAGATCAGAATCATTTTAAAGCACAGTGCTACTCAGCAGCTCATCATTTCTAGCTGTTCACTGCCATCTGTTGTTGGTAATGCCCAACTTAAATCACAAAGACAAGAAATTCTGCGTTATAAGAGTATAATTATTTTCATTTGCCACTATGATATGATACACCCAAACTGTACAATATGGTATTGTATATTTTTTACTTTATATATTTCAAATATTAAAAAAAAAAAGTTTTTATAAAGCTATTCATGACGACATTTCTAAGAAGTGGGAGTGTGTGTACAGTACTGTAGCCTGCCAGACTATAAATCCATAACTCGCAGGGACCAGTTGTGACAGTATTTCGACAGCATCCCTGAGTGACAAGATCAGGGCCGGGGACCACATATAGGGCGGCTCTATACCTCAACCCAGCCCCCCTGGCCCGTCACTCACTGCAATGTGTATGGATGCCGCCCCTCCAACATATGGTATATATTTCAATGCTTATTATCCTCTGGGTGATGGAAAGGTATTTAGGCTGAGGGAAAAGAGTGGAAGGGGGGGGGGGTGCTACAATGTCTAAACATCCCCCCTCCTAACCAGTGGGGCGTCCCTCGACTTATTATACTCTGCGGGATGTTGTCACTCCTGGAATGGAGGAGTGGAGGGGAGACAGAGGACTGGCAACAAAAAGAAAAGCCAGTTCAAAGTTAGCATTCAGTGTCTGACGATTCTTCCCCGTCCTGAGCTGTTTTTAATGTACTCCGCCCCGTAGCTCCTAGCCAGGCCCCGCATTGTGTGGCCCTTTGTCCCCAACAGCAGCCGAGGCTGGGAAGCAGTTTGCCCCGCCATTCAGCACTCCTTTTTTCTCTCCCCTCCCTTAGAAAATGATTTGGCTACTACCAATATTGTAGCTGTCATGGCCCCTGGAGTGTTAGGGCAAAGGGGGATGCTTGAGAAGTCGGGTGTGGGGAGTTACCGGGGTAAAAGGGGGCTTAGTTTGGTTATCTGTGAACAAAGGGGCACGTCCATCACCCCTAATGTGACCTCCCTACCCCCAACTCCCAGACGTGATGGGTTAGTGGTGGCACAGAGCCCTATCAGGCAGTGGTTTTGGAGAATTCTATGCTTCTGCATCTCCATACGCACACACACACACACACACACACACACACACACACACACACACACACACACACACACACAGAGTTGTGACTGCTCAGTCACTGCCACCACCAATAACAATGCCCCCCCCCCCCCATGTGCACTCGTGCAAATACCAAATACACACACTCAAACGCAAACCCAAAGAAAACACACACACACACCCCACACCCCAACTAGAAACACGCACATAGACACACATTTAAATGGAAGTCTCAAGTTAGGTTAGAATAATAATGTTTAGAGAGAGGAATAAGTGACAGATGCCTTTGCATTTATGCACTGTATGTGTTTTGTGGATGTGTGCTATGTCAGTGTGTTGTTTGTGTGTCTTTAGTTGGCTTCATGTTATTCTGTCTAGACTATAATCTATGTGCAGCATTCCGGGCATTTACCCCACCAAATACGGAGCCATTTTAAAAGACCAATTACCAAAAATGCTGTTGCAGGAGAGTGGCCATTTTGGTGCCTGATATTTGTTTTTAATGGCAACAAAAATCGGTGTTCTTTTTTTTGGATTCCTGAGAGACAAAATGAAACATAATTTGCCATGGTTAAATTAGGAAAGTACTGTTTTCAATTTTGGTCACAAAAGACTACACTTTTGACAGAAAAAAATGCATTTTCAAGGTTAATTAAGAATGCAGCACTACGCCCAAAGTCTCTTTCTGCTTCTCTCACTGGTTCTTTCCAGTGATGCTATTAGCATATCAGTGGTTGCATGGAGTTGTTGTTTTCCCTCACTGAGCCATATGTTGTGTGAGTACACTTAGACACTTGGATCGTGGAGTAGTGGAGTTTTGTTCTTTAGCACTCCCATTCACAGTAACAGCCTGCTAAAGGATTAGCGAGCCACGCTAACGTCTCTGCACACACAGCACCTGGTCACTGAGGCCTTCCGAGTTCCAACTCTGGTGGCAATGTCAGAGAGACAGGGTCACACAAGAAGACGGGTCAAAAACTCCTCAGGTGTGACAAACTTGACTTCTGGCCCCCAAATTCTTCTACCAAGATGGCCACCGATTTGCACAGGCTATCATCCACAATTGCACCCTGGCCCTCAGCTGGGTTGCTTTTAAAATAGGGTTGGATGCATTTTTTTGCGGGGAGATTGAAAGTTGACTGAAATGAGTGCCTGATGGATCACCTCTGTGAAATATCGGCCCATTGAGGGTGGGACATTTCAGTTATAGCCCTCTAATGGAACATACGTACCATCTGTCCCAGCCAGTGTAATTTGAGCTATTTTCTCTGAGATCTGACAAGAAAAATGCTGCTGAATGTGTTATTCATTAACAAACATGTGCTTGTGTGTATTTCTCGTTCTCTCTTTCTTTCTTTCTCTCTCTATCTCTCTCTCTCTCTCTCTCGTTCCAGCGTCTCCACACCCTAACCTTGTCGGTAAACCCTGCTTGAAGTTGAAAGTCTATGTCAAGCCCACAAGTGAGTATTTTTTTTCTCTCTATCCAGTCTTCAGGGAATGTCGTGTGAAATTGCTTACACTCAAGTTTGGTAACACTAGCCTTCCTTCAGAATAAAAAACCTTACATTTCTAACTTTGCTGATAACTTTGCCGCGTTAACAATGGGCCTAGTCAGCAAACGAGGCAGTAACATATTATATGAGATTGTAGAGCTCTCCATCACACCCATCTCGTTCATTAAATTGTTCTATGGGCATCCACAAGTATTAATGTCTACAAATAAATAGAAGGGTTCATTTATCACACCGATGGTTCAAAGTTTTACCAAACAGGCAAGGCAATTGTCTTAGTTCAGTTTTCCTACAACACTCTCCGAGCACTTGGAGAGCACTCCACTATGAAATGTGCACCAGTTCAAATCAGCCAATCAGGCGAAAAAGAGGAGCTCCTGTGACGCAACTTTTGGTACGTGCACCTCGCTGTCTACAGCCCCCTGGTGACGTTAGTTAATATCCGGCGAGCAGCTAGCTATGGCACGGTTGTTTCCATCTGGAATATTAACGAGGCGACCACCCCCATTTTATAATCCTCCTCCACATTTACTGGATTGTTGACCAGAATGCGGGGTGTTTAGTTGTAGGTGTTTCTTTTCAATCAAATCCAATCCGATTGTATTTGTCACCTGCGCCGAATACAACAGGTGTAGGTAGACCTCACAATGAAGTGCTTACTTACAAGCCCTTAACTAACAATGTAGTTTTGAGTAAAAATCTTTACAACAAAAAAAGTCTTTACTAAAAAAACTGAGGTAAACAATAAAAATACATTAAAAAAAACAGATAATTAAAGAGCAACAGTAAAATAACAGTAACGAGGCTATATACAGGGGTGCGGGGGCACAGGTTAGTCGAGGTAACTGAGCTAAATATATACATGTAGGTAGAGTTAAAGTGACTATGCATAGATTATAAAAAGAGAGTAGCAGCAGTGTAAAAAGTCAGGATGCTCTCGATGGTGCAGCTGTAGAACTTTTTGAGGATCTGAGGACCCATGCCAAATCTTTTCAGTCTCCTGAGGGGGAATAGGCGTTGTCGTGCCCTCTTCACGACTATCTTTGTGTGTTTGGACCATGACAGTTCATTGGTGATGTGGACACCAAGGAACTTGAAGCTCTCAACTTGCTCACTACAGCCCCGTCGATGAGAATGGGGGCGTGCTCGGCCCTCCTCTTCCTGTAGTCCACAATCATATCCTTTGTCTTGATCACGTTGAGGGAGAGGTTGTTGTCCTTGCACCACACTGCCAGGTCTCTGACCTCCTCCCTATAAGCTGTCTCATCGTTGTCGGTGATCAGGCCTACCACTGTTGTGTCATCAGCAAACTTAATAACTTCATGTGTTGAAGTCATGCTTGGCCATGCAGTCATGGGTGAACAGGGAGTATAGGAGGGGACTGAGCACGCACCCCTGATGGGCCCTGTGTTGAGGATCAGAGTGGCAGATGATGGTCTACTTGAAACATGTTGGTATTACAGACTCGGTCAGGGACAGGTTGAAAATGTCAGTAATGACACTTGCCAGATAGTCAGCGCATGCTCGGAGTACCTGTCCAGGTAATCTGTCTGGTCCTGCGGCCTTGTGAATGTTAACCTGTTTAAAGGTCTTACTCACATCGGCTACTGAGTGTGTGATCGCACAGTCGTCCGGGAACAGCTGGTGCTTTCATGCATGCTTCAGTGTTGCTTGCCTCGAAGCACGCACAGAAGTCATTTAGCTCGTCTGGTAGGCCCGTGTCACTGGGCAGCTGGCGGCTACGTTACGTTATAAAATGTGTAAACTTTCATGCAATTTTTCTCAGTAGTCCCACAAATCTCTCATTCTGAGCCCATATTAACCCAGGGAAGGTAGACAAACAGAACCTAAAGTAGCAGGCGTAAAAAAATACAACAAAGCGGGACATTCTGGTCCTGACAGGAGAGAAAAAACTGTCGGGGGTTCTCTTCTGCACTCTTCAGCCAATCCAGTAAGTGTGGAGGAGGAGTTAAGATGGTGTCGCCTTGTTTACGTTCAAAAGAGGAAGTCGCGTCACAGGCTCTCTTCCATTTCCCCTGAAAACTGGATAAATCTGGTTGTTAGTGACCCCACTGAGGGTGGTCGGAGCCTAACCTGCAAAGCCCTCTGCTTCTTGATTGATGAGGGTAAACCTTCGCCGTCTCTGTCTTTGCTCAGCACACTATCATCCAGACCCCTGTTCAGAACTGCTTAGGATCCCAGTTAAGCCACTAGGACTGAAACACATGCACACACACGCACACACACGCACACACACACACACACACACACACACACACACACACACACACACACACACACGCACACTGCACACTGCGCACACACACACACACACACTGCAGTCAGAGGTACATGCTGCTGCCCTCTGGGCACAGTCTGGTGGACATAATTCATCTGACAAGGTCAAGATAACAATCCAAACGCTGACATCCGCCTAGTCATCATTCGTCCGAAGCTTGATGCTGTGGCATCCCATAGGGATCTGTTTTCGGGTTTTACAAGTCACAGCAGCAGCAGGCAGCGTAGCAGGTATAAGCCATTTAAAAATGGGGTTTAAAGTTGACTTAACCTCAGACCAGCTTTATGTGCGAGGTGACGTTCTCCGGTGCTCTTTTAAAACGACAACTTAATGTAGTAGAGCTCCGCAGGTTGCACTGTAGCGTTATACACGTAAAAATGTTCCTATGTTGCAAAACCATCCGGGTCATTACGGAGGAATTATGAAGCACCCACAAAAGGTACAGCATTTTTCCCGGGCTCATACACTGTTGTGGACCTATGCCTTTCCATAAGTATTGTTGTCGAGGTTTGAATGGAGAGGTTTCTTTACCAACTGTTTGTTTATCAAGTTGCTTTTTAAAGGCGGCAGAGACATGGCCAGTTAGAGCCCAAAGAAAGAGGGGTCCGCTTGCAAGATGTACGTTCTTTCGGCTCACAGAAGGCATTCATTCGTTTCAAGCTATTTGTACAAAGCCTATGGAGAATGAAAGGTATTAAACTCCCTTCACAGCTCAGACTACTGTGTCAATATTTGGAACGGTGTTATTTGCAGTAATATCCCTGAGCTCTAGTTTGGTGATTTTCATTTGGAATTTAACCCGACTGGGTGTGCTATTCCATTATCTCTGTATAATTGTGAATAAACATGTTAGAGATGATCAATTTCACAGGGCAGTTAAAACAATTATATGTAAATTGAAAGTCATACAGTTTGTCTATTACGGAGTGTTTCAATTGTCAGTTTCCTTCGGTGCTATGGCATATTAGCATGACAGCATTTTGGCCTACTTTTTCCCTCCCTGTGCAGTATAGTATAATTAAGATATATTGTTTGAACAAATGGAATTAAATTGTATATGGTAAGTAAAAGTCATAGTTAATATTAATGCTATAGGCACAATCCAGTTACCTCAACATTTATAATAGTACACTTTTCAAAAACGACAAAGAATACTGTAGTTTGTAACCAAACAATGGCTGATGATTGATTGCTATTTTGCTTTTGCTTTTATTTACCAGCGTGTTTCACAGTCAAATGAACTGATTTGTTTCTCTTAGTCGTTTTTGAAACGACTGTTCAGTCACCCGTCAGATCACGGACGTTAGACATCAACAAATGTTCACGTAACCCTCGACAGTTAGCGATCCCACAAGTCCATTTACAGTATATTCACCAGGGGCGTAACCAGAAATGAATTGGTGGTTGGGCCTGCAGGAATTTGGATGGGCCAATGATTGGATGGGCCTGGCAGGGCCTAGCTCCCCAGCTGGGGGCCTTCGTCCACCCAGGCCCACCCATACCTATGCCCCTGATCTACACTAACAGTATCCCTGAAAGCCATTTGATGCTATGACTGAGGATTGCACACGCAAGCTCCGGCTCTTTCTTAAAACAAAAGCTTGTCTGCACAAATAATATGCACCACTCTCACAATTTGAATATCTCGAGGAGAAATGCATTTAATTGATACTATGGTTAAATCAGGATTTACGGGTGGATTTCGGGTGTGGATTCGCTCGGAAGTTGGGAATTGCATTTCCATAGGCCTGAACAGATCCTGTGCGGATTGGAGATTGTGAAATATATATGTGCATATTTACAATTGCAGTATGGCGGAGAATGCGGGGACCTGTCTGTTTAAGGCCTTTATTATCCGAAACAACCTGGCCTAGCCTCACGCCAGCCTCGGCCCAAACCATTACCATAATTCTTCTCCCTAAGTCTGGTATGTGACTGTTTATTTTCCATCTGCTCTGAGAGGGTAAAATCCCTAATCTTGTTTGGGAGATGGGGGTTAACCTTGTTTTTTTCCCCCAGAAACCCCCCTTTTTAATGTATTTAGGCGGAATGGAAACAGCCTACTCTTTAATATTTAGTCAGGAAATCCAAAATCAGAAAGCTATTAAAGTCATGTTAAATAGACCTGCTCAAGGGAGAGAGAGCCGAGGTGTTGTAGCTCACGTTTCATACGCCTGTACGTAGTACATTTAAGGACACTGTCAGCCTCACGCCTCAACTCTCCTTGAGTCAACTCTCCATTGTCAAGCCTCGACCTCAGATGTCCTAAAATGTGCACCATATGCCAAAGCAGTGTTTAGGCCCCACGCGTTGTTTGATTGGCTGTATCTCCATCAGTGTGACTCGTGTCTTCAAGACGAGGCTCCCAACGGAGACCTGTCAACAACATGTAGAGCGTCTCACTCTGCTCCTGCATGCCAACTGTGGAGATGACAGTCAACGTGAGAGGTGTAAACAACATTACAGTTGTATGTATGACTATTGACAGAGCATATCTGGGTCACAGGGAAGAAAATAACCAAAAGGCATCAATGTATGCTTTTTCCCAGCGATTTGACACAGCCCAGAGACAGCCAGATTGAAACTGCACAAGGATTTGACTGTATTAGAATGGAACCTGTTTGAAGCATAACCACTCTCTCTCTCTCTCTCTCTCTCTCTCTCTCTCTCTCTCTCTCTCTCTCTCTCTCTCTCTCTCTCTCTCTCTCTCTCTCTCTCTCTCTCTCTCTCTCTCTCTCTCTCTCTCTCTCTCTCTCTCTCTCTCTCTCTCTCTTTCTCTATCAGATGACTCGGTGTATGAGTCCCCGGAGCCCTTCCTGACAGACGACAGCACCGGTGGCTGTTGCATGGCCGCCCCTTGCCTCTCCCTTATGCTAGCAATGCTACTCACGCTACTCCTTTCCTGCTCATAGCATCCTGGGCCCGCAGGCCGTACCCCCATTAAACAGCCCCCCACCACAATCCCTCCAACCCCAGCCCCAATCGACTTCCCCTCAAATCTGCCACCTCTGACCCCCTATAAAGGGAGAAAGTGACACGACTCCTCCCCATTTCCCGTCCTCTCCTTCTCCCATACCGGTCCACTCTCCTCCACCTCTCGACAGGCACCACCTGGACACCGTAAACTCATACTGCCCCTCCCTCCCTCCCTCCCCCACCCACCCAGAACCCTCCTCCCTCCAACTCCTCAGCGGAACCCCTGCTTCATGACCACTGGCCTCTGACCCTCAGCACACAGCTCAAGTCCAGTGGGCGATTAAAGGGAGTATTCCTGGGACCAGGAAGGAGTCCCTTAAAGACCTTACAAAAACAGCCTCCCAGCTACCGAGGAGCGCTGGGATGTGCAGGAAGTGGAGGGGGTGGGTTTGAAATGAACTAAAAGGAGGACGAACTCCTCTCCCACCCTTTCTTGATTGCCGATGGATCGACAGTGATCGTTGTCGTCGACAGCGACGTCTTCTCCACTTAAGGACCCTCTCGTGTTCATCTTCGGACTGTTTGCGTTTCTCTATGAGTCTTTGTGCTTTGATAATGCCCAATAGTGTCCCACCTGTACATGTTCATTCTGTTACAGTGTATTATATCGTAGTATCTTTCTTTGACTCCTGCAGCGATAGATCACAGCTGAACCGTCTTTCTTTCTCTCTCTATCTCTCTTCTTCTCTTCTTTCCTCTCTTCTCGTGTGTCTCTGACCAGTCTCTAATATCCTGGCAATTTCTAGCAGTAGCAATCCAGAGTAGATAAGGACCTTTTCTGTAAATCTGCCAAAGACACTTGTTGAAATTTTATACGAGGGGGGGGGGGGGGGCAGGGTGTGGGATGGCGGCGCTGTGGCTATCCAACGAGGTCGTAAGCAGCCATAGAGCTCTGTGTAGACCCTCCGAATCATGCCATGGGGGTCCTATCACGGACAGTAGGTTGACGTTTGCCATGAGTCTTGTCCTGGTGGCAGAACTGAGCGATGTCCTCTTAGATAGGCCAGCTGCAAAGTCAAAATTGGCTATATTGTACAAATTCAAACTAAAATGCAGTTTAAAGTTAGGGTTAGGGATTAGTGTTAGCAGTGTGGGTAAGGTTAGAGTTAGGTTTAAAATCTTATTTTATGACTTTGTGGCTGTGCCAGCTAGTGTCCACTCTGCAGAGCTGCCTCAAGAACAAGATTAATGGCGAAAAGCGCTAACCTGCTTACGGACAGGGCAGTGTAGATTTAAAAAAAAAAAAAGAATGTTCCTTAAGAAAACAAACAAATGAACCGTTTAAAAAATTGCCTTTTTTCCACTGGTGCTGATTTCAAAACGAGTCTCCGTCTCAAGCTGCGGTGCTGAGTAGAAGTGGGACATCCTGTAGTGGTGAAGTGTTTTGTGAATTTCAGGTTTTGCTTTTTGTTTCCCCATCCTTCCCTCCTCTCATTCTCCCACGTTTTCTTCTCTAGCCCCCTTCTCTCTGTCTCTCTCATGTTCTGAATGTGAGTTTTCACCGCGTGACGTTTTTTGCCGTGTGACACATGCCCATTGCTATGTCAGGTCCCCTTGTCTCAGTCCCACTACTACGGCTGTGGGCCGCTGGGACTTTTCCCGGAGATTGAGATAATGGACAATGTGAACTCCCCATGCACTGTGCAACCTAAGGGACCGGGGCCTCCATGGACAGCAATGGGGAGATGGATGGCCCCCAAAATACTAGGAGTTTGGAATCTCAGTAGCACTTTCGCTCACAAAATGGACTCTTCTGTTTCATGAAGAAGAAAGAAAGAAATGAGAAGAAAAGACGGGGACCGAAGTGTATGTATGAGGATCATTTTGTGGCTTTGTGATAGAACGCTCCTCATGATCATGACGTTACACAGAGAGCTGGCCTACAACATCCACAGGAACTCAGAAATAAACAACCATTTAAAAAAAGTTCGCTAAATACAACTTTTATATTTTACTTTATTCCATGTTATTTTTTACTTTACTTTTCAAAAAAGCAGCAGAAATTATTCATATGTGATATGAAATTATAATGTAGACCCTTGAATTACTAGATCGATGATGGGACAGTCTCTGCAGTCAAACAAGTCTAGAGAAGTCAGCCATTTGCTATTGTTGTTGTTGTTTTCCTGCTTGTATCACAATGCATTCTGGTACTTGTAGTCCTGTAATCATTATTTTTAAAGGTGAAGAACATGGTGTGGTTATCAGATCAATTCCTTTTTTAGTTGGTTTAAATGTGGATGAAACCTGTTTTGATTTCATATGAAATGTTCTTGTTTTGGCATAGGAAAGTTATGGGGGGGGGAAATGGAAAAAACACAAATAAAGCTTTTTTTGTCTGTAGGGGAAATAGCTCTGGTTTACAGTGTGACATGTTTATACTGTAGGCTACAGACTGAATACATCATCAGAGTATTCAGAACTGCTGTTTCAATCAAACATGAGCTCTCAGCCACTGTTTCGAGCATCTTTACCTAAAGTAAATTGCAGTCTAATGTTGATAAGCTGTTTTGTAGTTTAAAAGGATGTCTGCATATATTCTTTGAAAATATTTCTTGTTTTTTGTACATTTTGTTAATGGTTGCTTGTCAAAAAAAACAACATTAAAACAGTTCATGCATTTAAGAAATTGAACTTGTTAGAAAGCTGGGGTGGTTTAACATGGTCAAATCTAAGGATCGTCCCTCAAGATTTTCTAAAAGGTAATCAATTTGATGGATTTGCCACTTCTGACAATTCTCTTCCCTGTGATGCATGCCTAGCATAAAACCTATTTTAATCAAAGAACAGACTTTCAGACCTGTGCTGATTGAATTCTAGTGAGTGTTCAGAGGGAAGATCATTTCAGAAATGTATCAATCAGTGTTTGATAATTTCACAACAAATAAAGCTTCCACTAAAAGTGGCCTCTTTGATTTTGGCTTTAAAACCATGAGCTTATCGCTCGATCGTGTCGCTACCTCACCACTTCCCAAAGAGCTGCTCTGACTGGTGTGAGATTGACTCATCTCGCTCAACAAAAGAAACTAGAGAGAACTTTTCTATATCTCATGAAATCAGATGTCCCAGAGGATTATGAAAAAGGCCTAGGGGGGGATTAGAGAATGATCAATACTTTGCCATGATACCAGTTCCCTCAAATGATACAAGTTTCTACTGTTTTGATACAGGCTCCCTTAAAGTATAACAACTATTGCAATAATAATAATATAATACAAGAAAATAGTAAATGAAATTCGAGCAGAGACACAATACTTAATTATACCTAAAAACCTAAAATACACAGCACTGGTTCCTCCCTCCATGTTGATCTGAACCATTTCTGTTCTTTCAGAAGAGATGTGGGGGGGGGGGGGGGGGTTGTTAGAAAAGATGGTGGAGTCGTGTTCAGGAAATGGGGTTTGATAGCAGTGAATGCTGCAGGTACCTCATGCTGGCAAAAACTGGTAACCTGGGGAGACTGATAAAGAGGAGATGGTATAATTGAGGGTGCATTGGGATGGGTTTCTCTCCACCATTTCCCTTGTTTTCTATTTTTCCACCACACCATCCCCCGTTGGAGATTCAGCTGGGTGTCTCTCTCTGCTATTTGTTTGCTGAAGCATACTGTGCTTTGTACTTTCAATACATCGCAGGCAGTCACATCTGCATTGACCATCTCCAATGGATCACTCCCCCTTATGCAGCCACATCCGACCACCTGTTGACGTATTGAAGACATCTCATCCGGGGTTCGGTGAGAATATGATTTCCTATAATGACCGTTACATGAGGCCTAGATTTTTCTCTGTCCCCGAGACATGCACGCCTATGACTCACGCAAATGTTTGAGTTACGAACACAAAGTTCAAGTTTGGATTCAGCCCCATGGGTCTGTAGCTTTCAGATGGAACTCCTGTAATCACAACTGTAATCACAGATGGATGATATTAACCCCGTTTTTAAGGGCTAATGGAGCAATCTCAATGGCCCTCTGCTGTCTCTGGTTATTGCAGTAATGGTAATGGGCTAGCACAACTGTTTCACGGGCCTCTCATCTGTTCTCCATTATAAGATATCCTTCTCATGTTTTCAGTCGACGCATCTAACACAGGTACAGTACATTGCTAATGTTACTAATGTCTGTTTATGACTTACTGATCTGTTTTCTTCGGGACTTCGTTAACCATGCGAAGGATATGAGTTGGCAAACCCTGGAGAAAGTGGTAAAGGAAAAGACCAAAGATACCCCTCCTCTTCTTGGCCAATTACCAGATGAAGTAGCGTCGCCACTCTTTAGCAACAGGAGTCTGAAGTTCCATGGGGAACTCTTAATAGAAAAACAGACTGATTAGTTATCCTCTGCTCCTGGACTCATCTTCTCCCTCTGGTCCTCTATTGATCCTCATCTTTGTTTTCTTTTGGTTCAAGTGTCTCTCCTACATTCCCGTCTTGCAAACAGCGGGCCCATGTGAGATGCCGCCACAAAGCACTGCTTGACCTTTCCACAATCAAACGGCCAATAGCTGAGGGCCTATCAAGCCCCCAGTGTGAGTTACTTCGACAGCTCTGCTTTGCCAAGAGATTGCACCCCAGGCGTCGCTTAACAAGATAATGCACGGCCGCTATCATAGCTCACTCAGAGCCAAATCGTGACTCGCAATCTTAAGCTGCGAAACACCCCGCCCCAGAGTTCTCCTCGACGACGTGTTGTACTTAGTCATGAAGAATTCTGGCCAGCCGTACATGGAGCAGGAGACAAAGTACTGCAGTTTCGGTTCCTGTTGTACAGTATAGTTTTTACCCATTTCTGGCCTCCAAAATCACATCATAGAACTCCAACAATGTCGGTGAGTCATTATTATAGAAGAGACATGTCTGTCGTGATCTGTAGAAGGTATATTGTTTCAAATTGTATTCAGACTAATTTTCTGTGATCGAGGTCACGGTACCAACGTAACCATCCCATTATTGAACAACGTTGGCTGGGTCTTCAGGTCTGAGGTAAGGTTACGCTTCAACATATGTGAGCCTTCCTTAGTGATCTACCTCACATCTATGACGATACCTTATCATGTTTTCTCATTCAAAGTATATTTTGTCTATGTGTTAATGAGAAACATGACATGGCAATAATGATACTAAGAAAAGCGTCAACTGCTTACGTCAAATGCAAGACTGTGCGATATTGCATGGTGCCTACGCAAGATCTGTTGAAACCATGTTTAACACTACTGTAGAAAAAGATTGATGACAAGTGTGTTTTCCTTTGAACTTTCCTCCCCTAGCCTTGCTAAAAACAAGCCCTGGGGTGGCAGGTAGCCTAATGGTTAGCGCGTTGGGCCATCAACTGAAAGGTTGCTGTATAAAATCCCTAAGCTGACAAGGTAAGAATCTGTTGTTCTGCCCCTGAACAAGGCACTGTTCACCGGTAGACCGTCATTGTAAATAAGAATTTGTTCGTAACTGGCTTGCCTAGTTAAATAAAGGTTCAAATAAAACACAACCCTCGCTTCACAGGCCAGTTCTCTCCCACCTTTCTTTAACTTCAGGACACGTACTCCAGCGGTAAGTAGTTACAATACATTCTGTTTGCAATGTTAATTTCCTTCATTTAACACATATTTTAGCATAATTAACAGGAACGAGACAATCTGCTGCTAATTGATTCTGCATTCGGCCAGATGATTCTCATTCACTGGAGCCTTTTTCCACTCTCTCAAATACAAGAGGGTGAAGGACTGGCTTTCTTTATTAATGAGCACCATCTGTGTTGAGGCTGAGAGAGGAAGAATGAGGGAAGAGAGAGAGAGGAGGGAAGGAGAGAGAAGGGAAGGAGGAACAATGTTGTGTAGGTAAAGCCAAAGAGGTGCAAAGGTCTGTTGCAAAGATAAAGATTTAAGACTATCATAAAATGACAGGATGTAAGAAAGTTTCAGAATAGAACTCTATTGAAGTCTGTGTATCCGGATTATAAAGCCAACAGCAAGTTACTACTTCCCCTAAGCTTGGAGAGAAACTTCGAACTCTGAACATTTACCCATTCTAATTGTCTCTTTTTCATAGATTCCCACATTTATTTAAGTGTCTTTCATGCAAACTGAACCAGTTCATAAGTGCAAGCAGATGTCTCCTCTCTGTTCGGAGAAGGAGGGTGCTTCAGGCACAGAAACTCCATCCTTGGCATTGAGCGCAAACCGTGCAAAACAGGTTCTCCTTTTTATGTTATTTTATGTAGGCAACAGGACAGGCGTTTGAGACCAGCGCCAGATATACCGTACTCAACACGTGATAGGCTACTCAATGTACAGTACCTCAGGTTTTTTTCCCCCCACCCACTGTGCAAACGGTTGTTTTCAGAACAGTCCTTATGACACATTAATCATCTGCATTATTCACACTGTGAGTCAATGTTTCAGGAGAATAGTCATTTTATCATTGTTAATGAAACAAGCACAGCTCATTACTCTGTGCGAGGTAAATCTATGTCACGCTGCGCCTCAGGTTAGAGAGAATTATAATCGATGAGTCAGGGCGCAGGGGGTTAATATACAATGAATGCAGGTTAGATCTAATTTATTTATCCATTTGTTCATGTGCTGCACTCCATCTTAAACCCTTAAATGAGATGCATGCACTCAGGCACATTCGATACCTCCCTATTTACCATTCACCCCCTCCAAGTGTGTACACTTCCACATGTAGCAGAATAATAATGTTAATGTTGTGATCCATAGCCTCAACCAGACCTGTTGATCTGTCCATAGCCTCAACCAGACCTGTTGATCTGTCCATAGCCTCAACCAGACCTGTTGATCTGTCCATAGCCTCAACCAGACCTGTTGATCTGTCCATAGCCTCAACCAGACCTGTTGATCTGTCCATAGCCTCAACCAGACCTGTTGATCTGTCCATAGCCTCAACCAGACCTGTTGATCTGTCCATAGCCTCAACCAGACCTGTTGATCTGTCCATAGCCTCAACCAGACCTGTTGATCTGTCCATAGCCTCAACCAGACCTGTTGATCTGTCCATAGCCTCAACCAGACCTGTTGATCTGTCCATAGCCTCAACCAGACCTGTTGATCTGTCCATAGCCTCAACCAGACCTGTTGATCTGTCCATAGCCTCAACCAAACCTGTTGATCTGTCCATAGCCTCATCCAGACCTGTTGATCTGTCCATAGCCTCAACCAGACCTGTTGATCTGTCCATAGCCTCAACCAGACCTGTTGATTTGTCCATAGCCTCAACCAGACCTGTTGATCTGTCCATAGCCTCAACTAGATCTGTTGATCTGTCCATAGCCTCAACCAGACCTGTTGATCTGTCCATAGCCTCAACCAAACCTGTTGATCTGTCCATAGCCTCAACCAAACCTGTTGATGTGTCCATAGCCTCATCCAGACCTGTTGATCTGTCCATAGCCTCAACCAGACCTGTTGCTCTGTCCATAGCCTCAACCAAACCTGTAGATCTGTCCATAGCCTCAACCAGACCTGTTGATCTGTCCATAGCCTCAACCAGACCTGTTGATCTGTCCATAGCCTCAACCAGACCTGTTGATCTGTCCATAGCCTCAACCAGACCTGTTGATCTGTCCATAGTCTCAACCAGACCTGTTGATCTGTCCATAGCCTCAACCAGATCTGTTGATCTGTCCATAGCCTCAACCAGACCTGTTGATCTGTCCATAGCCTCAACCAGACCTGTTGATCTGTCCATAGCCTCAACCAGACCTGTTGATCTGTCCATAGCCTCAACCAGACCTTTCGATCTGTCCATAGCCTCAACCAGACCTGTTGATCTGTCCATAGCCTCAACCAGACCTGTTGATCTGTCCATAGCCTCAACCAGACCTGTTGATCTGTCCATAGCCTCAACCAGACCTGTTGCTCTGTCCATAGCCTCAACCAGACCTGTTGATCTGTCCATAGCCTCAACCAGACCTGTTGATCTGTCCATAGTCTCAACCATACCTGTTGATCTGTCCATAGCCTCAACCAAACCTGTTGATCTGTCCATAGCCTCATCCAGACCTGTTGATCTGTCCATAGCCTCAACCAGATCTGTTGATCTGTCCATAGCCTCAACCAGACCTGTTGATCTGTCCATAGCCTCAACGAAACCTGTTGATCTGTCCATAGCCTCAACCAGACCTGTTGATCTGTCCATAGCCTCAACCAGACCTGTTGATTTGTCCATAGCCTCAACCAGACCTTTCGATCTGTCCATAGCCTCAACCAGACCTGTTGATCTGTCCATAGCCTCAACCAGACCTGTTGATCTGTCCATAGCCTCAACCAGACCTGTTGATCTGTCCATAGCCTCAACCAGACCTGTTGATCTGTCCATAGCCTTAACCAATCCTGTAGATCTGTCGATAGCCTCAACCAGATCTGTTGATCTGTCCATAGCCTCAACCAGACCTGTTGATCTGTCCATAGCCTCAACCAGACCTGTTGATCTGTCCATAGCCTCAAGCAAACCTGTTGATCTGTCCATAGCCCCAAACAAACCTGCTTCGTATTGATATACAGTAATAAACATTGAATTTGTAGATTCAATTAAGCCAAGCACATTTTCAGAGTAAAGGAATGTGATTTTGCCAGAACCTGAAATACAGGTTTTGATTGAATAGCTTCCTCAAGTTTATCGCCCTGTCCTTGTTTGCTGGGTTCTGAGAGGTAATTTACATGAATTAGCGTAATAAGATAAAGATTTTATCTTCTTCTTTGTGCTACTTTGTGCATGCTAGAAGACATGCAGGGTCTTGATGCGCCGTGTGAGACGTGGAGTGCAACAGTTTGTGTAGAAAATGAACAGCGGTGGTCTGTTTTCATACAAGGATCAGATTAGATTTAACAAGAGCTAACTGTGAAATGGATAAAACAGGCTTGGACAAACTATAGTCAGGATCAACAGTCACCATCAAATTGAAAAGGAGTGGAGACCTCATTGAAGATGGTAAAAGACGAGCAAGCCGTCTCATTTACATTTAAATAGACGCACACAGTTGAGACGCAGGGAGGGTAAAATAAATATTTGCATTTGTGGTCGATTTGATTAAAATACTTTGGTGCAGCAGAAGAGGGTCCACAGTTGTTTTTTTGCGCTCTGACAACAGCATCTGAACTGCAAATCACGACTTGAAAGCTAAATTGAGTTTTTTTTTTTTTGTCTTTCGAAAGCATGTTCAGTCGTTAGATAGAAACGCACCGTATCAGACAACTACACGTAGATTAATGTGAATTAATTTAATGTCAAGCCTCATCTAACCTGTCAAGTATGTCAGCAACACCTAGCTAACTTCGGCTTAGCATTAGCATATTTCAGTACAAAACAGTGTGGTAGGACCCCTGACAACATACAAACACCCAAATCACATCGCTAAATATAGTTTTCAATTCGTTTTGGTTATTAAACAAAATTGTTTAACACTATTGTTTGAGTAATTGTGATTCATTGAGTGAACTATCAACTGCTGCAACCTATCTTGTTACTTACTTAGTTCATTTCTATCGTTCTACTTTTAATATGCCAATTAGCAGATGCTTTTATCTAAAGCAATTTACAGTCATGCATGCATACTGTATAGGTGGCTCCAGCGGGAATCAAACCCACAACTCTTGGCATTGAAAGTGCCTTGCTCTACCGACTGAGCCACACAGGATCATTTCGTGTTTATAGTGCCATATTCACAGGACTAAAGTCCAGCTTATGAAAGGTAAAAATGGTGACCTTCCATTACTGATGTCTCTTCTGGCAAACAGCAAACGACTCTCAATAGTCCAAGTCAAAGCAGTCATTGGTCACACAAAAGGTCTTCTAGAATATTCGAAATAACAGACCCTCTCAATAATCCAGTTCACTCTTCCATTCATTTTCCATTACAACTGTTCTTTCATGATGTTGAAAAAGGCCAAGTTGCCCCCCCCCCCCCTCGCTGTCAGACGCGCAAAGTCACAGGGACGTACGATGATATAATTTCTTGCCACAAAGCCAACCTCCAGAATGACGGGTGGCCCACCATTACAGGAATGATGACTTTGGGTGACTTACACTCTGGTTGTAGTAATTGCCCAAGGTCATGGATAATGGCATGCTTATATGTGATATTCATGAATCAATTTGGTGAATGGATTCTGCTTTATTGAAATCGGAAATATCCTGTAGATAATGAGGGGGGTGTGATCTAATGTTATGGCTCATTGCTTTGTATTGATATACTCTAACTAAGTAATTATGTCCAATCTTGGTTCAGGCTATTTGCCCTTTCATGAATAAGGAAAATAATGGGGGAATATGACATTTCTGTAAGATTGACCAGTAAGCAGTGTTCATTCTGAAGTTCATATAATGTTACATATAAAGGGACATATAAACATTTTATATAAAGAAATGCTGCTTTTGGGACGGGCAGCAGGAATTATTCACTGGAGAAGCTATGGGGTAGCTTGGTCATTGCATAGGGGTGCTTGCAATCTTTGGAACATATGCACGTGCACACACGCGGTCACACCCGTGAGGTGAGAGAGAATGACGTCGAACTAGACCACCAAATATTGTCAAATCTACACGTACTAAATGTGTCATTGAAAATCATTGCAAGGATTTGCAAGACACCAAGCAATACACATGTTAACTCCCAAACAACAGCCCTCCATTAGTCCAATGACAATAGCCAAATTAGCTTGTGTTCAGTATTTTACAGCTAGAAGCCTAATGTTATAGCTATAGGAAACAAAACGGTTATCGGCAAATCTTTAGCTAGTAGCTAATGTTAGCTAGCTGTCGATTTGCTTGCTAAGTTTGAACTTCAATACATCCTCAAAAACATGAATAATCTTACTTCAGAAGATCCCCCTTTCAAATGATTTCAGGTGAAAATTCCATATGAGGGGATACATTCCATAGCCTACTAGCAATTATTGTAGAAGGTCTGGCTTGCTGGCTACTAGCTAATATTTAAAACAAGTCAAGTGCAGCAATTTTGAAACGATAGGGCTCGAGTCAGTACACATTGCCTGTAAAAACAGATCAGGGATTACATACTGTACCCACACATCCTGATTTAAACCTATTTTGCTAGCGATTTAAAATATCTGACTCTGAATCAGGGGATAGCTACAGACAACTTTTACATAGTCCAAAGATATGTCAGTCAGCACAACATTTCAACCACTCAAATTCAAGAGATTCTGGCTGAGCCAATGAGGAGGCACAGTGTTATGTAAGCTGGACCTGCTCCCTGAGGAGTCGGAGCTCAAATCAAATCAAAGTTTATTGGTCGCGTACACAGTTTGAGGTGTTATAGCGAAATACTTATGTTACTAGCTCCTAACAATGCAGTAAAATGTCAAAGAATTAAAATGTAATACAAATATGTTCAAGATAAAAAAAAATCAAGAACAGCGGGACAAATCTGTTTAACAACTCATAGCACTGTAGCAGTAATAAATTCAATCTATGTGTATGTACATCGGGAGAATTTACATGAGATCAGATAAGAATGATATGTACAGCAGTAGTTATTTTATAGTAAGCCACATTATACAGTGCATTGAGAAAGTATTCAGACCTCTTCCCCTTTTCCACATTGTGTTATGATACAGGCTTATTCTAAAATGGATTAAATAAAACATGTCCTCATCAATCTACACACAATACTCCATAATGACAAAGTCAAAACAGGGTTTGTAGAATTTCCGCAAATTCTGGAGAAAAAAAATCCAAAATACAGAAATACCTTATTTACATAAGTATTCAGACCCTTTTCTATGAGACTCAAAATTGAGCTCAGGTGCATCCTGTTTCATCATTGAGATGTTTCTACAACTTGATTGGAGTCCACCTGTGGTAAATTCAATTGATTGGACATGATTTGGAAAGGCACACACCTGTCTATATAAGGTCCCACAGTTGACCATGCATGTCAGAGCAGAAACCAAGCCATGAGGTAGAAGGAATTGTCCGTAGAGCTCCGAGACAGGATTGTGTCGAGGTACAGATCTGGGGAAGGGTACTAAAATATTTCTGCAGCATTGAAGGTCCCTAAGAACACAGTGGCCTCCATCATTCTTAAATGGAAGAAGTTTGGAACCACCAAGACTCATCCTAGAGCTGCCCGCCCGGCCAAACTGAGCAGTCGGGGGAGAAGGGCCTGGAGATGGGAGAACCTTCCAGGAGGACAAACGTCTCTGCAGCACTCCACCAATCAGGCCTTTATGGTAAAGTGGCATGACGGAAGCAACTCCTCAGTAAAAGGCACAGCCTGCTTAGAGTTTTCCAAAAGGCACCTAAATACTCCCAGACCATGAGAAACAAGATTCTCTGGTCTGATGAAACCAAGATTGAACTCTTTGGCCTGAAAGCCAAGCGTCATGTCTGTAGGACTCCTGGCGCCATCCCTATGGTGAATCATGGTGGTGGCAGCATCATGCTGTGGGGATGTTTTTCAGCGTTAGGGACTGGGAGACTAGTCAGGATCGAGGGAAAGATGAATGGAGCAAAGTACAGAGAGATCCTTGATGAAAAACTGCTCCAGAGAACTCAGGACCTCAGACTGGGGCGAAGGTTCACCTTCTAACAGGACAATGACACTAAGCACACAGCCAAGACAATGCAGGAGTGGCTTCGGGACACGTCTCTGAATGTCCTTGAGTGGCCCAACCAGAGCCCGGATTTGAACCTGATCGAACATCTCTGGAGAGACCTTAAATAGCTGTGCAGCGACACTCCCCATTCAATCTAACAACACTTGAGAGGATCTGCAGAGAAGAATGGGAGAAACTCCCCAAATACAGGTCATACCCAAGAAGACTCGAGGCTGTAATTGCTGCCATTGCTTCAAAAAGTACTGAGTAAAGGGTCTGAAAACGTATGTAAATATGTTAGTTCAGTTTATGTTTAATACATTTGAAAAAAATTCTAAAAACAGTTTTTGCTTTGTCATTATGAGGTATTGTGTGTAGATTAATGAGGGAAAAAAACAATTTCATCAATTTTAGAATAAGGCTGTAATGTAACAAAATGTGGAAAAAGTGAAGGAGTCTGAACACTTTCCGAATATACTGGACAAAACACACATCACGACAAGAGAGACACCGCAACAGTACATAAAGAGAGACCTAAGACAACAACATAGCATGGCAGCAACACATGACAACACAGCATGGTAGCAACACAACATGACAACAACACAGTAGCAACACAACATGGCAGCAGCCCAACATGGTAGAAACATCATTGGGCCCAGACAACAGCACAAAGGGCGAGACGGTAGAGACAACAATACATCACGCAGAGTAGAAGTAGGGAGAAGCGCATTTTGTAATAGTGAATAAAAACAGTGTTGACAGTGCTGAATAAAAACATAGTCATGAACTTACGCATAAAACAGCAATCTCTCTATGGTCATGGTTTTAAAAGTTATTAAATCTCACGTAGGCTAGTATCAAACTTTGCTGTGGCCGGGGTCATGGAAGATATAGGCATAGTGATTTGAGCTATGCGATTGGCCAACAGATATCCCGCTCTGCCGGGTAGGCGGAGTTTGTCTTTTCAGACAAAGGAAATAGTTCAAAATGGTAGCACTTTGCCTACCCGGTGCGCAGGGCTTCTGAACCAAGTGCACCTACCGCCAACGCAACACAAATACATTTCTAAAAAGGAGGCCTTTATGATGGCCTACAGAAATGTTTGGTGATCGACTAGGAATGCCTTGAAGATCGACCAGTCGATTGCGATCGACCGGTTGGTGACCACTGATATAGACTCAAATCGTTAAAAACAAGTCTATTGACATATTAAAACATTATTCATGTATTTCTTGGAGGTGCTAATGGGGGTGCTACAGTATGCCTATTCATGACACCGCTTCAGCACCGTCTAGCACAGCCATCACTGTTTTGGGAAGAGATAGTCTCCTACACTACTATAGCAATGAATAACGAGTTGGTATTTACAGGCAGTAAGGTTCAATAAACTGGACCTCTTTCTTACATTAGTAGTAAGTAATGCAGTTTAATCAGCAGTAGTACACCTCTGAATTAATTCACTGTGTTAAGTGTATCTTTGCATAGATTATGCATCGAACATGAAGTCCAACTCTTTGTCAAACACCGACCAGGTCAATCAACACTGACATTATGGTACTGAACTGATAGACTTCAGTTTGAAGCACATGTTTCCAGCTGTTAGTCTTATTTTCTCTCTGGGGACAAATTCGGATGCAGGTCAATGAGTTTAATAAGGAAAAGGTCAGATCAACATTGCTTTGTTCTGCCTCTAAATCCTATATTGTCCTCCTGGACTGTTTCTGCTGTAGCTCACATTATGACTGTTGACTTTGGGGTTTGGCGGATTCATACGCAGAAAGAGCCTAGTGGGTCATTGACTGGTCATGAGGGTGGTAGCGACTTAGCCACACCTGGGTTCATATACTATTTGAAATCTTTCTAATACTTTGAGTGATTGCTCTACTCAGCCTACAGTGCCAGATTTGCAGAGTTTGCACTATTCAACTATCCTATTGTTACCATTGTGCCAGGCAAGCTCAATCAAGCCCAAATAAAGTAATTTCTAATACTAGTTAAACCCAGGGCTGGACCTCTATGGACAGGAAGTCTCCCTGAGGGGTTTGTTGCTCCTTTCCTACCCGTTAAATCATTTTGCCCTTCCAATGAAATCATAGAGACTTGCAGTAAAGTGAAAAATGAAGAGACCCATGAACCCTCTGCCCTCGTTGCTCGGTGCACACTAACGTAGTTTGTCACAGGCTGCTTCAACGCAGCTCGGCGGCGTCTTTGTAAGGCAATGTTTGGGTTTGATGAAGAAGACAGACTCTGTCAGCCAATGAAGTTAGAGCGCTAATGGACATGTGGTGTATGTTGGGATGCTATAAACTATGGCTAATTGCTAATGCGTAACGTTGATATGTTAATGTCCACTATGCAATCTCCGGCCATCTGATTCTCCTCAGCGAATTTACAGTGCGGATGGGTCTTCGAGCTCCTTGCCGCGTTGGTAAGGGATTGCGCAAATCATCCACAACAGCTGGCAAAGATGGAGATGGTCCATTAGCAAGGCCCACATACGATCTCTGCCGTTAAAATCCACTTACCGAAATTACAGTCACTTTAGGTTTTTTTCCGGGTTGTTGTTGTGCTGAGTGAAAACGCTCAACTGAGATTTTGATCCCTCACAAACCCAGATAAACAGCGAGGGGGGTTGGGGGTGGGGGGGTGGGGGGTGTATTTGAAGGAATATATTCACTGCCTCGATCAGCACGCTATCAGATACACAATGACCCATTCCCCCCACCCGCTGTACACACTTTTTCTTCCAGCAACAAACGCCACAATGAGGAGGAAATGGAATTAATAATTCATAGGCGACTGGAGAGAGACTGGCTTTTCGGAATCAAGTGTTTTGTCATTTGTCTCCTGTAATCCAGATGACCCGGTAATTGAGTGTTTGAAGTGGTGGCAAAAAAAACGCTGCAACCAAAGGGAGAGTGGCCTGAGGGTGTTGTATGGGAATGCCATGTTCTTGACATGATGATGGTGTCAACTCCCCCCCCCCCCCCCTTTCTTCTTCGACACACTAAAAGAAGCCCAATTGAATCCCCAGTCACCTCCATTAGTATTCAGAGGAAGTAAGGAAGTTACCAGACGAAGATCTCCTGCCACACACACAGACAGGCACACACATGAACACACACAGAGACGTACAGTACCAGTCAAAAGTTTGGACACGCCTACTCATTCAAGGGTTTTTAATTTATTTTTTACTATGTTCCACATTGTAGAATAACAGTGAAGACATCAAAACTATGAAATAACACATATGGAATCATGTAGTAACCAAAAAAGTGTTAAACAAATCAAAATATGTGTTATATTTTAGATTCTTCAAAGTAGCCACACTTTGCCTTGATGACAGCTTTGTACACTCTTGGCATTCTCTCAACCAGTTTCACCTGGAATGCTTTTCCAACAGTCCTGAAGGAGTTCCCACATATGCTGCGCACTTACTGGCTGCTTTTCCTTCACTCTGCAGTCCAACTCATCCTAAACCATCTCAACTGGGTTGAGGTCGGGTGATTGGAGGCCAGGTCATCTGATGCACCACTCCGTGACTCTCCTTCTTGGTCAAATAGTCCTTACACAGCCTGGAGGTGTGTTGGGTCATTGTCCTGTTGAAAAACAAATGATCGCTCCAGAATGCTGTGGTAGCCATGCTCGTTTAGTTTGCCTTAAATTCTACATACATCACTGACAGTATCACAAGCAAAGTACCCCCACACCATCACACCTCCTTCTCCATGCTTCACGGTGAGAACCACACATCTACCCTGTGTCTCACAAAGACACGGCAGTTGGAACCAAAAATCTGTCCTTTGGTCTGGACTCATCAGACCAAAGGACAGATTTCCACCGGTCTAATGTCCATTGCTCATGTTTCTTAGCCCAAGCAAGTCTCTTCTTATTATTGGTGTATTTTAGTAGTGGTGTCTTTGCAGCAATTAGAGCATGAAGGCCTGATTCTCAGTCTCCTCTGAACAGTTAATGTTGAGATGTGTCTGTTACTTGAACTCTGTGAAGCATTTATTTGGGCTGCAATTTCTGAGGCTGGTAACTCTAATGAACTTGTCCTCTGCAGCAGAGGTAACTCTGGGTCTTCCTTTCCTGTGGCGGTCCTCATGAGTGTCAGTTTCATCATAGCGCTTGATGGTTTTTGCGACTGCACTTAAAGAAACTTTTTAAGTTCTTGAAATTTCTGGATTGACAGACCTTCATGTCTTAAAGTAATGATGGACTGTCATTTCTCTTCGCTTATTTGAACTGTTCTTGACATAATATGGACTTGGTCTTTTACCAAATAAGGCTATCTTCTGTATACCACCCCTACCTTGACACATCACAACTGATTGGATCAAACGCATTAAGAAGGAAAAAGGAAAGAAATGCCACAAAACCCTTGAATGAGTAGGCGTGTCCAAACATTTGACTGGTACTGTACACCTTCCCCATGCGTTACACCCCCCCCCCCCCCCGCACCTCGCTCACTGAAGACAACAACAACAACAGAAAAAAAAACATTGGAGTAATTTAAGCCCATCATGTTGGCCAACTGATGAAACCTTGAGATAAAATCCTCCCCAATTTTCCTCACTCGGCAGCTCAGGCTGATAAAGCCATTGAACAGACAGTGAACTGACAGTGAACAGACGTGGTTATGGGCAGATAGCTGACCTTTGTGGAAGACAAACAATAGCACAGACTGAGATTGGAATAAGTGGCCAGGTCTGCTTGGGAGGTAGAGAGACTTTGACTAGGAGTCTCCATTAAATTAATTTAATAGGAGGTGCAGGATGACAGGATTGATGTATCAGATGACCAGGGATTGCCATGATACATGGAGTAAACTCGTAAGAGACAATGCAAAGTAATAGTCCAATGCCCTCTTATGTTTAATTGTATCACCTTATTTATCTTGGATAGTAATTTAATGATGCTCTTTCTCCCTAGAATTGAGTGCTGAATTTAGCCCATATTGAACTTATTTCAGTGCCGATCATCTTTGGCGTTATTCCATTTTAATGTTTCCTCTGATCAGGGATAACCCGAGATGATTCTTACAGTACTTGGATCTCAGATCCTTTGAGTCATTCCCACTGGGATTGTCCTTGGTCAACAGGTTCTAGATCAGATCTTAGACATCAACTGACTGTCCTCTTCCACCTTTAATGTAACTTTAGGAAGTGGGGCACATTGGCTGTATTCAGAATGGGGGTACGATAAGATATACGACCAGTCTTTTGCCTAGTGCGGTCCAAGTATTCCCAGCCCCTGCCCATGTCAGGTGGAGACCCTGCGCCGGGTAGTAATGACTCACAGATGTGCGAGGCGATTGCCCAGCCAAAGGCAAGATACGACTATAAAGGCGAGACAATTAATCTTAAGACCTGTCTTCCCTCATTACCATTCCAGTTCTACAGGGACAGATGAAAAGACCAATTACACTTTGAAGTTGTGATTGAACACTGACGGGAGTTTGGGGGATGCTTTTTTTTCTCTCCGTTCTTTATTTCTTGTCTTCCAGTGAAAAGTAAATAGTCGTAATTTAACATTAGGGCTGTGAAGCATGTGCATGTGCTCCGAGGGGTCGGCATTTGATGTCTTTAACCCAGTTTAGCCTATTCACCCACGTTTCCTATATATGTTGGAGTTTTTTTCATGCTGGAAATTTGAATGCTTCACATGACGTTGCTCCATGTTCAGACAATGTAATTGTCTAATTTACAGTAGTGAATAGCAGTGAAATAGCTCAAGCCTTTATAGAACACCCTTCAAATAATAACCTATACTTCTTGAAACTCCCAACGTTTGTCTGATATTTTTGACCATTTATTCAAGAGAACTCCAGTTAGGGTGCAGTTTTTATTCTAAAATTCTATTGAAAATGTTTTTTAGTTCAGGACTAAGCTTAATCTGGGTCCAGAAAACTGGCCTTCTGTGTCCTCAGTTATTGTTGAGCCTGTAGACCAGTATTCCACTGGTCTACAGGCTCAACAATAACTGAGGACACAGAAGGCCCTCCCAAATGTAGATGTCTGTCAGGCTGTCTTTACCGTCAATGCGAGTCAGCTGTCAATTGCCAAGTGTTGATGCATCGATCAGTTTGTTCTCTACCTTTAGACTGATCTGAGATCAGGCTTCTGAGAGGGACGTTGATATTCTTAGCCGGCCTATTGATCCGTGGGAGTCCAGAATGGAGCAAAGTTCAAACCTCAAGGACAGAGAAAGTGAGTACAGTATCTCTTAATGCAGATGGTTATTGGCAGCTCAGCCCTGCTATCTGCAGACAAGCCGTGGCATTCGCACACACGCATGCACGCACACACTCAATTAAATGTTCAGCTACAAAATATAGAATATTGGGCAACCTCTCACAGACAACCAATCAACAGACACCAACCCATATACCAACCACGCGTCAAGGACAAAACTCCACCGAAAGTCTTCCTTAATTCAATGTGCTCCGGAGCACGAGAAGTCCCATAATACTGAAAGCACATAGCAACGGTTTCAATTCCGCCAGAAATGGAAGAAAATGCCACCGATCGATGGATAGATAGAAAGATAGATAGATCAAAAAGTCTTGGGGATGCCTTGTCTAACCCACTTCTAAGGCGGCGTGCCTCTGAAGACAAGGTCGTTTAACCTTGACGTTTAACACTAAATATCCAATTTGTGTCCGCCGGGGAGCGCATCAGCGGGGTGTCATAATCCCTTGTAGCGGGGAGATAAATGGAGTGCCAGGGTGGCAATAAGGTTCAGGGGTGGAGGATTGAAATGAAATTCAAATGGCTGTTTTGCTTTGGAGATCTACCTCAGCTGCCACCTTTCAAACAGCCCAGGCGTGATGATTGAAGTCAACAAGGCGTCATGGGGTTTGGGGATTTCAACCCCCTACCCTCTCACCCCTTAAAAAAAGACACGGTGTCAATCACCCCTTAATTGTATCTGTTTGGAAGGGTGGAAGGAGTTTGGATGAGGTGAGTAGAATTCTTATTCTGGATGTATGGTAGGTAGGTAGGTAGGTAGGTAGGTAGGGCCTGGATGATGCCTCTCCTACACTGGGTCATGTACACAGTTCTGACACCTGACTCCAGGCTCCGTGTTTCGGGTCTCATTAGCTGCCCCTGACATGCCTGCTCCCAGGGAACATGTCACATTACCACTGTGGAGACACCCACCACCACCCTAGCTGCACAAATGATAGATGGGAAACTGGGAAGCCTGACTCCCCAAATGCCACACTGTAGTGCTCTCCTCACTTGACATCGTTTTGCCTTGCCATTTCGCTCGTTTTGTTAAATATCAACACACCTCATGGCCCACCTGAAAGTGGATTTGCACTCCTGTTGTTTATATTGCTATATGTTTTAAGGATTTCCCAATCTGTGGAAATTGACAGAGCATATAAGATTTGTTTACTCTCGAATTTTAGGCCTACCCGGCATGAATAGGCATACCGGGAAAGGTCAAAGTTGTGCAAGTCCTGTCATGATTCGATATTCCTGAATCAATATAATCACTGTGTTACACAAAACCAGATCGAGAGCTTGATAATGCTGCCTCTAGGAAACTAAGAGAAACTAACGGACAGAGTGAAAGGCCTTGAGAAGAAAAAGTATCAGAAGGTGGAAGGAAGAGGTGTGCTTCCAGGGTAGAGAACAGGGAGAAATATGCAGCCTTGAATAAGGAGGGAAATACTAACAGACAGACATGTTGGTTGGATGCCAATTTGAGCAGGTTTTAGACTATAGCAAAATTGGCATAATGGTGGATTTGTGGTTATGACTCAAGGGAGAGCATGAGTGAGTCTTCTGTTCTTACCCTTGTTCATTCTGATGACCTCTTAGATTATTTTGGCCCATATATTGTAAAGCAATAGACAGGTGTAAAATGACAGGATTTGATGGAGCTTCGATACGGAGAAGGGCCAAGTTGTTCGACCTAACAGGGACATGGTGTAAACAGCTCAGTGTGTCACATTTTACACACACACACACACACACACACACACACACACACACACACACACACACACACACACACACACTCAGAGCTGGTCTAGCAGTGGGAGTGAAGATGTGAGCACACGCATGGTCAGAAACCAGAGCTGCTTTTGTGGCTGTGTGTTGCCCATGTCATCATCCTCTACCAGCTTAGTGGTTCAGGGAGGGAGAGGCAGAGGAGGGGGGGGGATGAGAGAGGGAGGGTCCGCCATGTTCCACAGCTGTAGTGTAGATCCTCCGAACCAAACCCAGCATGAATCTTTCAGAGGCCTAAGTGGCACGAGGCAAGACGTTCCGAAACAAAAAAAGTGTCCGAGAAATATGACCAAAGCAGGATGCAAATGTCAATGTGAAAATGAATATTTAACAATGGACTAATATTTATTCAGGCACATTTGTTGTTGAGGGTTTTTCTCACTCTTTTTTGGGGGCATTCCAGTGGTTGGTCAGATGAGGGCGGAAGCCAGGATTGTAGGTCAGGATCTACAATTCTCCACATTTTAACACTGAGGAGAAAGGGCTCTGCAGCCATGATATGCTCCTTCGTTACAGGACTTGGGTCAGTGTCATTTCAATTTAGTCAATTCAGGAAATTAATTTCAGTCAATTTATGAACAAAAAATTGCTAATGGTTTTTTGAACAATTCCGTAATTGAACCGAGAAATTCACAGATCATCTTCATGTATTTTATGTCCACAGAATGCAAAAGAAAAGCTCACATCAGCTCACATCTCACATTTGCATTTTTATTTTGGGAGGAAACAATAATAATATTGAAGGTGTGTCCGGACAAGCCAATCAGAGGTTGCAGAAAGTGTATGTAATATACCCAGCAAACCGGGAACATTCCCAGAACATTACCTGAGATTCCCATCAAGTTCTAGCTAGTGTTTTATCTAACATTAGGATGATAAAACCCTATCTATTACTTACATTAGGATCTAACATTAGGAACATTAGGTAATGTAATAACACAATCTACAAATAATGTTTTTGCAACAAAATATGAAAGCAATGGAAATGGTTCTGAGAAAACATTACGGAACGTACTGCTAATGTTGATGGAGATGTTATTAAAAACACCAATATCAACAAGCAGGGAATATTCCCACAATGCTCTCATGAAGTTAGTGTGATCTTATGACATGATTGTTCCAATAACGTTCCCTAAACATTCTTCAGCAATAATGTCTGGATTCAATTCAATTGGATTTGTCACCCGAGACATCTACCCAGGTATAGGATCTTAATTTGACCAGTTTCTCACAGCAGGAAAATAATCCTGCAGCAACAGGAAATGTGAATTACTTTGTGGGTTCTAATTAATGGACATTTTTGTATGGATTGATACATTTTTCGTTAGGGCAAATCAAGTCTGAAATGTTTATGTGGAAATGACAAACTTTTGAAAAAAATTGCAAGTTTTAAAAACATTAGCATAGACATTAGACTTATATGCATACATACATTACTACATATACATATACCTTAACTATGTTAACAAGGTCAGATAGGGTACAGGCGTGTTGTGAGGTGTTGTTTTATTTGTTTTTTAAACAAAATGTATCTGTTTGCTTGAGTAATTTCAGATGTAAGGGAGTTCCATGTGATCATGGCTCTATATAATATTGTGCTTTGCTTTGAATTCGTTCTGTATTTGAAGAGACCCCTGGTGGCATGTCTGGTGGGGTAAGTATGTCTGTAAGAGCTATATGTAAGTTGATTATACAGCCAATTTGGAATTTTCAACACAATAGTATTTCTTACAAAAACAAGAATTGATGCAGTCAATCTCTCTCTCTCCTCTACTTTGAACCAAGAGAGAATAATTATTAGGTTGAGGGTTCGCTGACCACCATGGATGAGCTCACTCTCCCTGCCTGACTCGTTACACTATGATCAGAACCGGCTGCAGACAGTGATCAGCAAGGAGGAAATCAGATTTTTAACATTTTGATGCTATATTTATAATTATGAAAAATGTATACAATAAATTGTCCACCAACAGGTTTCTGTGCCAACACACAACCAATAAACAATGCATAACTACATACCGTTTAGCCACAGAGAGCACTTATCAGCATTGTTTGCATTTCCACACCACAATCAAGTAGAGTATGTCAATCTCGAAAATACCTCCCTCCCTACTCAGTATCCGAATGTCAATAAACTTTTTGGTCTCTTTCCATTAATCGAGAGGATTCATTTGTGAGGCCACGTACTAAACAACCAAAGATTTCAAGACTAAAGGCTGGTTAATACTGCGGGTGTGTTCGTAAATGTAATCTGGAGTGCCAGAGTGTTTTCTGGGTGTACGTAAACTCAGAGCGTTGTCATATTGTCCATTCGTAAATTCGGAGCGCTTCGCTCTCGGAGCGTTCAGAGCGCACACTGGACGCTCTGGCCGAGGAGTAGGGTTGATTTGAGAATTCGGACCTACAGCAGTCAAACACCTAGGCTAACTGGCTAACGTTGGCTAGCTTGCGAGCTACTCCCAGACACAAATGAGAGAACAGCTCACTCTGACCATTTTACTCGCCCTAGCAGAGCTGGTTAGGCCATGTTTATGTCATCTATAGCGTGGATGACTGCAACTGTGCTGCTGGCAACAATTTAATTATACTTTTTATTTGCCAACGTTTACTGATACCGGCCATATTCAACGGGTGTTGAGCGTTCGTAAATTTGTCAGTTATTCCGTGCTCTGGCACACTCAGAGAGTGCTCTGAAATAGAGTAGATAGCCAGAGCGAATTTATCCAGCTATGTCTATCGACAGTTGTCGCAGTGACATCATGAACATTCTATTAAAATGGTTACTTGCATAGTGTAGCTAACCAACCAGGTTCAATGGTTGGCTAGCTAACATTAGGCTATAACTAGCAATGCAAATGGCTCTGAGATACAAATAATATTACTACACAGATCATACATGTAGCTTCAGCTAGCGAGCCAGAATCAAACTGAGAATTTTCTCTAGCTCCAAAGCTATCATACTCTAATTCCACTGATTTCAGAACTCGGTCCTCCAGAAAGTAGAGAGAGCAACACTTATGCAGTTCTACTACGTAATATATTTTTAAAAATCTGCATTAAAAACGATTACCTACACATACTGATCAACTCATATTATAGACAGAAGCATGCTACAAGGCAGACCAATCCAAAATGATTTCTCGGCATGTCCAGTCCACTCATTATCTCAGCCAATCATGGCTAGCGGGAAGGTTGCTGTCCTTTTCCGTGGCTAGGCTCATAATTTAACCATTTCATTTGTATTTACAGATGGCATACAAGTTTGTTATTAAGGCACATGAAAATTCACATGTTCCAGAAGGCATTTCTGATCCAAAAAATGCATTTTGATACAAATTTTTAAAAAGTTTCAATTCAAATGGCTCTCCTGTGAAATAGTGATGCGCGACATATGCATAGTCTCCTGAAAAGAGTCACATATAATACGACTTGGGAGAATAAGGATTGGCAACAGACAAGTAAAAATACAGCCAGACTGTCCTGCTACTGTGCCTTTCTATAATCTGTCGAGAGTAGACCCACAACTGATCCACATGGAATGAGTGGGCTTTTGCACCATTACTCAAATACATTTTCACTGCAGTTTGCAGCCTAGAGTAGAATTGTACTCAATTGTACTCAATTGAAAACAATGATGTAATTATGCATTGGATTGTAGTGTTGTAGGCTAGTCTAGGTAGGATAATTTTATTGCCCCTAAACAAGATCAATAGGGGAGCTTTATCAGCTGTGTGTCTTCAACGTTCTTTCATGCTCAATGACCCACCTGGAGTATCCGCTGCCTATCAGCTATTGCTCTATCTTGTGGACTTATATAGAAAATTGGTACAGATATGAATGATTTTTATGTGTGGTATGATTGCTAGTTAACCTATTGCAGATCTGGACAAACCACTACTGACACTACGGATAGAGGGCAGGCTAGACAGTTAGACTGGTAAACTATACTGACCTGTGGTATAGTAAAAGTTAGCACATGGAAAAGCATAGTGCGTAAAGGAAGTACCAAAACATCTTGATATAGGGGAGGAGCATGCAAGCAGATTATGTCATTTGGCTAGGATGGAAGACATCATATAGTAGAACCTGCAAAATGGTGAATGTAAATCAGGGAAAAAACACACAACCCTCTCCTGTGCCCAATAAAAAAAACACACTACCCTCCCCAAAGCAAAAAAAAAAGCCCAGCCCCCCCACCCCAGTAAATGTTGAACTGTCCCTTAGCCCTCTGTGTATGTTGAAGGGCAAGACATGCTGCTTTGTTCTGGGCCAGACACAGCTTTTCTAGGTCATTCTTTGCATCACTTGACCTGGCCATAATCAAGATGAGATCAAACTAGAGATTACAGGACTTGTTTGATCGATTGTGGTGTTAAGAAGGCTGAGCATCTCTTTGTAATCGTTGTAATCATCAGCCCAACTGGACAGTTTTTGTGTTTTGACAACATAAAGTGCTTTCATAAAGTATTCATAAAGCTGACTTATTCCACATTTTGTTGTGTTGCAGCCTGAATTCAAAATGGATGAACTAGATGTTGTTTCTCACCCATCTACACACAATACCTAGTAATGACAAACTGAAAACATGTTTTTAGAAATGTCTACCAATTTTAGTGAACATGAAATACACAAATATCGAATTTACATAATAAACACAATTTGACAGTTTTAGTGTTATGAGAATATTTTCTCCTACTTAACGAAAGTTCTGGGAATGTAAACACCTGGGTGGTCTGGGAATGTAAACACCTGGGTGGTATGGGAATGTAAACACCTGGGTGGTCTGGGAATGTAAACACCTGGGTGGTCTGGGAATGTAAACACCTGGGTGGTCTGGGAATGTAAACACCTGGGTGGTCTGGGAATGTAAACACCTGGGTGGTCTGGGAATGTAAACCCCTGGGTGGTCTGGGAATGTAAACACCTGGGTGGTCTGGGAATGTAAACACCCGGGTGGTCTGGGAATGTAAATACCTGGGTGGTCTGGGAATGTAAACACTTGGGTCGTTAGAACCAATTCGGGGCCTTTTGAGTGGTAGATAAAGTAACAGGGTTGATGATTTCTTCTTAAATCAGCCATACATCACCTTGTGATAGGGGAATGGAAACTTGTGTACAACAGGGAGTGGCAATTGAATTGAAGCTTAACAAAATGTTGTAATTGTTAAAACATTTGTAGCCTGTCGGAAAGTCTATTGACTGCAGATCCACTACACTATTTCAGAGGTAGATTTCTCACTGTCTGGGTTGGAGGCAGTGCACATCAGTGGAGGCTGGTGGGAGGAGCTATAGGAGGATGGGCTCATTGTAATGGCTTGAATGGGATACATGGAACAGAGACAAACATGTGGTTTCCATACGTGCAATGTGAGACTGTTCCATTTATTCCATTCCAGCAATTACAATGAGCCTGTCCTCCTATAGCTCCCCCCACCAGCCTCCACTGGCGCACATCCATGTGATCTTTCCCTCGATTGGAAGAGAGATTTAGCTGGGTGCCACTGTATGTCTCATTCCCTATCATCCACCTGTAGTTGAGGTTGGTAACATCTAAAGTGTTGCACACCATCCACTATCCACTAAGAACAGGATTGGTCATTTCTGTCTGAATCTGTACATTGGCTATAACCTGCAGTGTAATGATATTAGAGGGAGGGAGTTCGTCGTCCATCTTGTTGACACATCCTTAAGAGGCTGTTAATGCACCTTGCGTCAATCTAAGTAACATAAAAAAACATTTTTAGCCCATCAAAATCTATCAGTTTAAGCAGGGTGGTGGAGGATTAAGGAGGGAGGAGAAGGTGGCGAAGAGTTTCCCAGGGTTGGAGGCAGAATCTTGAAACGTAGAGTGATAGAAAGCGGCTTTATGGTTTCTATGCCTTTAGTTCTCCATGTGGGCCAATTTATCTGTGAATTCTGAAAAGGATTGTTCCATAAGGGAGTGTTTTTAGGGAGTGATATTGGTTCTTGTAGAATCCGTTGAACTTTCTTCCAAATTGCTAGTGTTCTTAACTATGAAGTTGTTAATGTTCTTAACTTTATCCTTTGGAAATAGACACCTGAAAATATTCCGGGGGATGAGCATGCGCATCTTCAGTATGTACCCATTGTTCTTCTTTAGTGCATTTAACTATATGTAGCAAGTAAAAGCCTTGGGTGGTGAGTTGATACAATTTCAAGTCTGGAAGATTAAAACCAGCCTCAGACTTAGGAAGATGCCCATATAAAGTCTGTTATGACTGCTAATACTTTTTTAAAGGATGACTTCGGTAGAGTAATTGGTATTACTGAAAACGAATGTAAAAACTTCGGGAGCCAATGCCATTCTAAGAGGTTTATTCTACCTGTAAGAGTTATGGGAAGATTGTGCCATTTAATTAGATCTGCTTTCATGTTGTTGAGCAATGGGATAAAGTTATCTTTATATATTTGTTGTTGCCGTTGCATAGAAACCGTAAATTACTTGGTAATAGGAAATACAATTATTTCCACGACAGAATTCTAAAACTATTTTGGACTGACCAATGTAAGACATTTTCAAATGAATGCTACTTAAAAGTTTCATATCACGAAATAGAGACCTGATATCTTTTTGGACATCAGAGAAATGTTAAGGGAATCTGATTTGAGTCAGAAAAGGATACTCACATGATAGGTAAGATTTATAAAATCTTGCAGAGAACCTATCCAACTGACAAAAACAACAACAATTGGAACCAAGTTTCACGCTCTGATCTGTTTCACCTGTCCTTGTGATTGTCTCCACCCCCTCCAGGTGTCTCTTATTTTCCCTGGTGTATTTATCCCTGTGTTTCCCGTTCTGTGCCAGTTCGTCTTGTCTGTTTCAAGTCAACCAGCGAGTTTTTCCCCCATGCTCCTGCTTTGATATTCTCTCTTTTGCTAGTCCTCCCGGTTTTGACCCTTGCCTGTTTTCTGGACTTTGTACCCGCCTGCCTGACCAGTCTGCCTGCCCTGACCTTGAGCCTGTCTGCCACTCTGTACCTCCTGGACTCTGATCTGGTTTTGACCTTTTGCCTGTCCACGACTATTCTCTTGCCTTCCCCTTTTGGAACTAATAAATATCAAACACTCAAACCATCTGCCTCCCATGTCTGCATCTGGGTCTGGCCCTGAGCCCTTATACCAAGACTTAAAAATAACTGATACTGGCACAAGATGGAGGGAGTGTTGGAACGTAAACTAACATATTACAGTCAACCAATTCTACACCACAACAGCAGAGGACAACAACAGAGTCATGTCTTAATTGTAAAACCAACAATGACTCAATGATTCATGCCTTCTGGGAGTGCTATAAAGTCCAAAGTTATGGGCAGAGTTAGAAAGTTGGCTATCAGAAGTTTTACAATGTAAGTTGACTTTTAATCCGTCTATCTGCGTATTTCAAGACACGGCATATGAGGTTGCAGTGAGATACCCAGATGTCAGGAGGTTGACACAGTACGATGAGTGGTGAGCCATCACCAGGAAAATGAGCTTATCAAGGTGTCAAGCTCATTGAGGAGCTCTCCAAGGGCACCTGGTGGGCGATAAATGACAATGTTACGCTTCAGTGGACAAGTGACAGTGACAGCATGGAATTCAAATGAGGAGATGGACAGGTGAGCAAGGGGAAAACATATATTTCCACTTAGGATAAATGAGTAGCCCTGTGCCACCACCGCGCTGACCAGATGTTCTTGGGACTATGAGAAAACAAGTAGTCAGATGAAGAGAGAGCAGCTGGAGTAGCAGCGTTCTCTGGTTTAAGCCACAGTTTTCGTTTCGGCGACAACACCGCCGCTTGACTGCCGCTGAAATACTAGGAGAGACTGAAGTACTAACACTAATTGCTGATTGCCTAGCAGATGTGTACATGCCTCTCAGCACTGATTGATTCCAATGGACTTGACCGAAACTTTCAGAGGGAGGTGGGTGGCTCTACCACCCTGCTTCCGCTCCTTGCTCTATTATATTTTCTCTTACCTCTAATCGCCAGAACCGTATCGAGTAGATGGCGCGAGATTTCCAATGGGACAGTAATATGTGTGTTCTTGCCGTATGTGTGAATTGAATCCTTCAATTACTTCCCCGTCCCCCTGCTGTCTATGCTATCGTGGTTTGTGCGAGGTCGGAATCTATGTTAAACGGCTCCGTGTGTGTTTCTCAGCAAACTCTGTAGTTTAGGCTTATTGTGTGACTTGATCAAGTGGTGTCACTTCCCAGTGTCTTATTCTGTCTCCCAGTGTCTTATTCTGTCTCCCATGAAGTGACCGGTTTATAGTGCTTGTCTTTCAAATGATGTAGTGTTTAAGTTGATTGTTTGTTTGTATTCTCTCGTGGGCAAACTACCTAACATAATTGGTACTGTAATGTCTGTCAACAGTCTGTGGATTGCGACGAATACGAGCAACAATTGCTCCTGTGAGGACAGACGTTGGGAGACGAGAAGCATGTACAGGGAGTGAATATTTAATAAATAACCGACATGCAACAAAACAAGGACAGCGTCTGGACAGGGGGAACAAAACCACATTAATGCAGACACAGGGAAGAAACTGAGGAAGTGACAGATATAGGGGAGGCAATCAATAAGGTAATAGAGTCCAGGTGAGTCCCATGAAGCGCTGATGTGCATAACAATGGTGACAGGTGTGCGTAATGATGGCTGCCTGGCGCCCTCGAGAGCCAGAGAGGGGGAGCGCTAAGCAGGTGTGACAGTTCCGGTGTGTTGGTTTTTGGTCACTGGTTATTTGGACAAAACACATTTTAGCAGGTGTGTGCAGCTTTTGAATTTCGGAAGGGAGGGGGACATTTGGTCCATAGACTTGACCGAAACTTGCAGAGAGCGGTGGGTGGTGCTACCGCCCTGCTTCCGCTCCTTGTTCTAATATCTTTTCTCATACATCTACCCACAAAACCTTATCGACTCACTGGGCACACACTGGTTGAATCAACATTTTTTTCCAAGTCGTTTCAATTAAAGATTTCCTTTCTCGGTTGCTGGGATTTGTTTGTTTGATTGTTTTAGGCAGAATATGATTAACACATGTTGTCAATTGGTGTAACTATCTTGACCAAAAGAGTTGGTTATTGTTTGGTTTTTAGGCCACTCGGTATCATCTTCTCGGGGCACATTTAATTCAAAGTAAAAACAGCAAAAATGTAGTCAGTGAATAGCAGACCGACCGAACCGGAGTTAAGCCCTTGACAGAAAGGCTCTGCTAAAACAAACCATAATTTATCTCTAGTCAAAACAGACACAGCAAACCAATTGTGAGCCACAATGTAATTCTAATGTATCTCATGGAGACCTTTCAAAAGGAATTTCATTCCCCATGCAGCCCCACGTCACACCAGTCTGCTGCTACAGACACATCCTTGAACTCCAGTCAAGATGTTTGAGCACACAGTGTCCCTCGGGTCACCGTTTGCTTTCTCTGTGTCCCTTTGCTCCCACCACAAGGCCACACGCTGCATTCCTCCCACTCCCCAACCTCACTGTCAGTCACCACGTCAACCCCTGGAGGATTTTGTTTGGTTGCCTCCCCCTTCGGCTCCTACCTTATTTCTCCCCTTTTTTCTCTTGTTCGCTAGTTGCCCTCCTTTTCTCTCTCTCTCTCTCTCTCTCTCTCTCTCTCTCTCTCTCTCTCTCACTGACTGACTGACTGACTGACTGGGTTTAAGGTAGTATTTCTTTATTTTTATTAGGTCCCTGACTTAGTCCGCACTTTGATCGCCCCACACGGCGTAAAGCATTCTTGCAGTGCCCAGGTGCTGAGTGAAGCCATTTCCTCTGTGCCCTAATGCAGAGAGGGGCCCTGAAGCCCCCCAGCCATTGCCACACAGTCTGCTTTTGTTGAGGCTGGAACACCAACCCACCTCAGCGCTCTGGGGCCCCACTTGGGGCCCTCAGCGCACACCAAGACCAGGAAGATGGATGTGTGATTGGAACGTTTGGCTGAGACGCATGGCATACTGCAACACGTAAGTGGCCGTTGGGCGGCAATTCTGCGAAATCACATTTTTGAGAGGTAAGCGACTTGCAGTCTGTGATGGATTGAGGCCTGGCTGTCATCAGATTTGGATCATTGGGATGGGCTAGATGAATTCATAAAAGGTTATGATTTTGGTCTGGATTCAACGTCTGTTGCCGCTATAAATGGCTTGTATTTATGGACTTTCCTTTGGCTTTGTCCCACATATGCATACTGTACATACATGTGATGTGCCCGGTGTCCCATAGTAATTATTTGATGAATTCTTTTTTTCTACCATCCCTTGTATTTTTTTCACAGAGAAGATGAGAGTTTCGCATACACTGGTGGTTTTACTATCTCTGCAACAACATGCGCTCACACATTTTCAAATGAAAGCCGACCAGATTCCCTGACTTTAATATTCTTCTATGATTTCACAGGCCTTTGCCGAAGGAAAACGTGTTGGCTTCTCTAAGGATTAAGGTTCTTCCGTGCTATCGCTTCCTGTCCATGCCTGCGACAGCACGTGTGTGTTTGTGCACGCTGATGCGACGTGTGTGTCTCGAAAAGCTGGACTCCGTACACGTGGTCACCACCCTCACAGATAACTTTGACCTCATTTGACCCAATTGTTTCAATTAGTACCATCTGAGGCTAATTTCCATCCAAATTTGCATGCGAATATTCTAAAATCCCCATGAAGACAATATACACATTTTCCCACCAGAGATGTTTCCATCAAATTGACTTGTTGCAGAGAACTGAGCGTGATGATGTAGTGTACTTACAAAATAACCTGTGCAGCTAAATGGGTTTCCATTGCATTTTCAACTCTAATTATGGTTTTGTAAGAAGAACTCTTGCTTTACATAGCGAATCTCTGGTCTTGGCACGTGCTCTCTAGCCAACAGCTCGCAGATAAATTGCGGGTATAGGCTACTTATTTCATCTAGCCTAATACACTGTTTGCTTTCCCTAGTCGTAGTGGGATGACCACATAATATCATTGAGTGTTTTCAAGTTTACTTCAATGTGTTGGTTATTATATCAATATTTCAATGTTTCCACCACCATTTCTTGCATCATATATTTTACAGATATAATATCCCACCTTGTCGAGCGTGTTTTGTTTTGGAAGGTTTACCAACAAATGTGTTGTTTCCATCAGGCCTGTCTTGAAATGTTTTATCCGGCATGTACTTTACTTACATAAAAAGGTTGGATGGAAACTTGGTTATAAAAGCACTTCAATTAATGAACTGTCCATTAAAACCTCTTCAAGAGCACCAGCTGCAAGAAGGGGGAAAGCTCCTACAGTATAACTCTCAGGGAACATGTCACATGCAATCATACTAAAGCACATTTGTAATTTAGAAATGAACCCGGTACTTTTGTAATACCTCAGGAGACAGTCTTTTTTAGTTTTAAATGATTGAGTTACTGGCGAGGCTCAGGAAAGTGGAGCGGGGGCAGGCGATGAAATGAATGCCGGGCTCCGGTCCCACGTGAGATGTCTCGTGGCGGCGAACCGAGACCACCGTGAGACCAGCTAGGGCTCGTCGCCCGCCACAGAGTGTCCTTGCCAGCCTGCTGACTCCATTAGACGGTGGCTAGCGAGCAGGGAGAAAGAAGAGAGACCCCGGTCTGTTTTTACTGCAGCCCGCACCACAGGGGACACAACCGTCCCATGTTGTTTTTTTACTGTTCCACCTTGGCTTTGGTTACTGGCTCCTTTTTGTTGTGGAAGGTTTCTCTCTAGATGTTATCTTTTGATCCTGCTTTTTTTTTCTCTTCTTTTTTCTTTCTTTCTTCCAGCTGCAAAAGTGTTTCTATTACTGCGTACGGAGGCCTATCCCGTGGGTGTTGTAATGCCGCTGAATTACAAAGGGAGGGAGAGAGGGGATTAAATAGCCACGGAGAAATAAAACGCTGAGAAAAAAAATACATGAAGGTAGATAGATATATGTGATCATATAGTGTGGGAGGTGTTAAGTTTTCCTCTGGGTGTGTCTAATAGAGACGTTCTCCCGCTCTATCGGGTTCTTCATCAACCCCGTCCCTGCAACGACTATTTTTGGTCTTTCGCTTAAAAAAAGGAACAAAAATGGGAACAAGATAAAAGTCTTGTTTCCCCGCCATGTGTGCAAAGCCATGACCAAGTCAAATCATTTATATTGGATAATTATGTAACTTTGGAAAGTATTGGAAATATTGGAGGTCATTTCAATGGACTGGTACCATAAACATAGTTGTAGTTGTTAGTAGTACCACTTTAATGCAGTTTGCATTTCACCTTGAAGTACAAGCCTGCCATGCTGGCCTGTAGGAAACACAGGCCAATTTATAGATGATGAATGTGACTTATGCTGTGCAATGAAACCCATGTTTTAGTCCAACACTGACTCAATCTGTCTGGAATTACACCGGCAGCTCCTGTGGTGTGGTAGTAGATTGGGAACTAGGGGGTTTGGGATATTCACTTCCACTAAAACCACCACATACAAGGCTATAAAATCCCCACTAGGTCCTATTTTTCTGTTCACTTCAAATCACCTCCTCTCAAAACTGTACGTACACAAAATGGTTCACTGACCAGTGCAATCATCAATATGCAATGTCAGAAATCATATTAGCGCCTGATGTACATTTAAACACGCATGCATGCAAAACACAGACGCACACACACACACACAGTCAAAATTATATATTATCCTGATTATTTGAGTTTATGGAAATCCCAGTTCACAAATCATGTCATCTGAAGGTATTCCTCTGTGATTTTTAATATAAAACTCTGCATGCCGCTGGCGAATTATCTGCCTCCGTAGGTGCCCTCCAAATAGGACTGAAGCAGGTTGTGCAAGTGAATAACGGATTGGCTCACACTGAGTGAATATATGATCCCCAGGCAGAGTCAGGGAAGACATCCTATTAAACAGACAGTGGAATGTGTGTTTTCTCTTCGGCTTGGACCTCCTTATCTTCTTCTTCCTCCTCTTCCTTTTCTGCCCCCTCCTCCTCCTGTTCTTGGTTTTTGTTTGCTCTTTGACTGACAGGTGCCTGGCCCTTGTGCTTGGGGTTTATTCCGGCCACCAATCATCCCTCCATCTTGCCCCAGGTCCCCGACCTTGTCTCCCAGACCTACTGTATACGTTTATGGCTCGAAAAACAAGGAAGGTCCCCATTAGACCTAGTGTTTTATTGGTTTAGCATTTTTGGGAATGTGTTTTCCTTGAGGTAAATGTTCCTGGAGAGTTTATGAGACAAAAATGATCGGGGGTTGTATTCTAGTCAATCGATGAAAGTTAGGGTCATAACTGATCATTTAAAGTAGCATTTCCCTTGACTGTCTGCTCTGATTGGTTTCTCTTTCCTTTGAGTAAATTCACACTTTTAAAGACTGATTTATCAAACAACAATAATCCTAATGATTTAAAGATAAGGGCTTCTTTTTGACTTTCCTTTACTTTGGCTGAAAGTCAAATAGATCACACCCAAGCGCCAATCATTTATCACTCTCTTTAATCTAGATTTATTTGAAGACCATGATAAGAAGATTACTTACTAATAGTATCGTTTTGTTTTCTGCCTGCCTAAAACTTTGTTTTTGTGGTCACAAGTGACCTTTTGGTTCTACTTAGCCTTATTGGATTAAACTTTAAGATATCAATTACCTCGGAAATCTTTTAAGATCTAAGTCATGGCTGCTCAATCCTCAGCCCCTTTTCTGTGAAATATAGGCAGGATGAAGGCAAGAATAAGCGAGAGATTCAACAATGCCAACCTTATCTCTAATTAACAGAACCAAAAAGGGGCAGACAGTGTTGGGATGGGACCAGTATGGGAGGCACACCGAGGGAAAGTAGGGGGGCTCAGAAGATCGTGGAGCAGTAGAGCTGGGAATCATTTGAAAGCCGCTGCCTTTCCCCCCAACGGCCCAACTGCTTACTTAGCATGCCAAGGAGAAAAAGAGAGAAGCCTAGGGCCAAGCACAATATCAATATTCAGCCTGGATCCCCATAGGCCCGTAGGAAAGCTGGGAACCCGTGGTGCAATGGTAACTACCTGTTGAGTGCTATGGACTCCCATGGGGGATGTGTGTGTGTGTGTGTGTTTGAGACTTTTCCCTGTTGTCAGTGTTTTTTTAACTACTTCCCAGCACATGCAACCTATAACCTATGAACACTGGCTGCAGCTGAACAAGTTGTCTCATTAGCTAGGTTTCCATCCAAATTGCGACAGATTGTCATGCATATATTATTTAAAATCTGCATAACAAAATACGTGCATTTCCCTACCAGAGGTCTGTTTCCACCAGATTGACTTTGTTGCGGATAAATGGCTGTGTGTGATGCTATAGCGCACATAGGAAATCCTTTTGCTCTTAAGTTAAGTACTAAATAAAAATAAATATGAGTATAATGTGTTTCCATAACATTCACGCATGCTCTCTTGACAACATTTTGCTGGATGGGTTAGGTAATATGATGGGATGGATAAGAGCAAGATCATTTGTATTTATTCATTGGCAGCTAAGCACCAATCATCATGTTACTAGCCTACAAATTAAGACCCTTGATATTTATTGGAAAGGAGCATCAAGCTCATCACTGTGCACTTTCACCACCCTGTAGCCTAAACTGTACATGCTTTTTCAACACATAGTGGGAGGACCACACAATATAGCCTCAGAACATAGCATTACGTTACTGCAAATGTACTTATCATCAATTGCGCAAGAAATAATTTTCACCGCAATTCGTCACATAGTTCAATTTACCGACACGAAAAGATCCCACCATGTCAAATTAATAAATTGTCGGTCAAGATTTATAAAATTGTACCGACACTTCCTGTTTCCATCATTGTCATGATTGTATTTTATACGGCATGACTGTACTCGTAAATTGTGGATGGAAACGCTGTTATTGTTGCGACATCAATTACCTGTATACATGAAGTCGACACACATTTCAGTTAACCATTTTTTGTTGTCTCATTCGTATTCAAATTTCAAAACCATTTATGAAAGCAAAGCAGTCCGCTCGTCTTTGGTTTTGAGGGTTTGGCGACTACCGTATCACAGTAGCAGTTTCATAAGACAATTGGAATAGGCACGATTCGAAACCGAAAACCAATCATTTTCAATGGTGCCCAGGTGGGGTAGTGTCATTATAACCAAATGATATAAAAAATCAAGCACCCTAAATTAGCTTACTCTGGATCATTTTTGCTTTTGAAAAGGGATGGAAGGGGTGGTTGTTTTTTAAAAATCGCATCCACTCACAGCCAATTAGCCAGCAGCCGCTGGCAATCAGCGCTCCACTCATACCCAATATTAACTTCCTCAGGCTCCCAAGAACAATGTGAGTGAGCCCTGCAAGCCAAAGCTAAATTAGTCAAAACCCACCCTTTCTGCGCAGGGGAGAACTTTTGACTGGAGATTAAAAAGTTACAGATTGTGCCTTTTTAAGCTAACATAATCAATTATTTGATGTCCTTACGTCAGATAGCATGACTTTGTCTGAACTACTTTGTCGGTCAAGGGACTAGCACTGTCTAAGAGTGACACCACCCATCGCAAAACAATGGAGAGAACAGAGGCACTGAAGGCTCTGCTTACCCACCTCAACATGTCTGGCCCACTCCTCCACCTGTCTCCACAATGCAACGGTCTCATCCAAAGAGGGTGTAGCTAGAAATGGCCCATTACCCCTGATACAGGGTCAGATTAGTTATTTCTTCATTTCCGTTAGAGTTAGAATGGGAGAATAGGGTAATCTGATCCTAGATCTGTGGCTATGGGCAGCTTCTTCCTCCATCTCCATACAGTGCCTAGGGGCCAGCCTTAGGACGTGCTCCCCTGCGGTCATTGATCCTATTGAGAGGAGGCAGTGGGCTGTGTCATTATGGGAATGCATTGGGCCTCTCCTCCTCATCTCCTCTTCTTTTCATGTCTTCACACCCAGTGAGTGTTCAATCGACTATCTTTTTCTGCTGCATTACCCCTTCTGAAGGAAGAGAGGGCCCTGATGGAGGGAGGAGGGAAGAAGAAAGAGGGTCTGTGGAGATGGAGATGGCTCCCTAGCTTAGCTAGCTCTCTCTCTCTCCATTTTCTATCCATCTTGCTAGATGCTTCCTTTTTTCTATTTCTCCCAACCCCCTTCTCTCTCCCCCTCTTCTCTCTCCCCCTCTTCTGTTGTGGGGCTTCTTGATGATCAGACCTAGAAGTATTATAGTGATAGACTACGCAATATGGTAAAATATATTGTTTGGAAGGAAAATAACAACACATCAAACAAATGCATACTGTATTCATGTAATACTAATGCATGATGTACTATGTTCATGTATTTTACATTAGCGTTTTATAGACTGAAGTATTTATAAATGTAAATGACTCCTCTCAGTGGTTTTTTAATCGGTTGTCAGGATTATCTGTCTGACAAAACGGCTGTTATTTTAACGTGCTGCTCCATGCAAAATGGATATCAACAAAAAAGTAATTTACAAAATGTGCAACAGAAGCATGGAAGTGCTAATCATTGCCAAAATGTAATGAGTGACTGCCCCTAAAAACCAAGTCATCCTTTTGAAAATGTGTGCCCCTTTTACCAAGCTCCATGTGTATTTATGCCCCTCCGCCCATTTCACTTCCCTTCATTGAATTGAGCTTCGTTGTTTCATCGTCCCCAATGCGTTCAAAGGATCACAGCCGTTTGAGACTGAAAAGCCCTATACAGATTGACCATGCCTCTGGCTCCGGTTCGACCGTGCATGCCTTGTCAGCTCAAGCTAGCTAACGTTATCCTACAAGTCAGATTTGCAAGTTATCTTGCAACCTTTCGGTCACTAGTCCAACTCTCCAACCACTAGGCTACCTGCCGCCCAATGACAAAAGACATGATGAAAAAAGCAAAAACCTTTTTTCAAAATTTTTGCAAATGTATTAAAATCAAACAGAAATTCAGACCCTTTTTATGAGATTTAGATTGTGAAAATCATTAAAAAAGCTTTGTCGTTTCTTTATCACAAAATGCACGTTACAACTTGTCTGTCTATATTTATCACCCTGTAACCGGCCCTCCCAGTCAACAACACCTCATAAGATAAGGAAGTACATTGTTTATGAGGATTGCCTGCTGTAGTTGCTCAAGAGATGTCCAGTTTGCAGCCCAACGTGCAACATAGTGAAGACCAGCAAGGGGACCCTCAACATCACACAGACATGCCCTCGCCTATGAGCAGTCCTATAAATGGAACAGGGAGGACACTTGAATCAGGTTGGTGACATTCGACCTGGTCAAAGGTCAAAACAGTAGAATTTTTCCCAATCCACCTTCATAGCATTTCCTGGTAGATGCATATACCATTCTATTTCTCTTCACATACCATGTTATCTGAAGAGGATTAAAAAGGTGAATGCAGCGATCAGGTTGCTTCCACCATGCTAATCATAACCACCATTGATAATGTAATCAGGACTCTGTATGTGTGTTTGTGTGTGACCAACCAGTATCTTTGAAGACGAGTCAGGAGCTGAACTACGCTGCCATGTCTGTCAATGGGGTGCGGGCCAGTCAATATGAGATGAGAAAAACACTATGTATTCTGCACCAAGATCAGGGAACTCCTGTTGTATACGGGACACCACACTGGAAGGTATGACCACTCTGACATGTTAGCCAAGGTAGCCCCATTACCACCAGACAAAATGTCATTAGGCACGATATCTTCTATGGTATTACGTAAAGGTTGTTGGAACTGTTACTACATTTGAAAGTTGTTATCAAAACACTTAATTTATAATATCTACATAAATTCAGCAATTGCATTCTTCTCATATTACTCTGTAGGTCAGTGGTTCCCAACCTTTTTGGTTACTGTACTACCAACATCATTTTGCTCTTCCCGGAGTACCCTTGAAGTACCCCTCATATGCATTTTACCTGGTGTCATGAGTCTTCTCAAGTACTACCTATGGATAGGCCGAGTACCCCCATGGGTCCTAGTACCCCCATGGGTCCTAGTACCCCTGGTTGGGAATCACTGCTGTAGGCTACTGACCTATTCAAAGCTTCCTCTGTCATCTCACCATACATCTGCCATTAGTTATTGAACTCAAACTACAGGATATTTGTTTGTTGTGATTGAGTGGGGGAAAATAGATGCAGGAAAAGTTATAATAGATTGGTGTGTCTTGGTGGTGGCAAGGACACACCCAAGAAACACCCACATCAAACCAAAACCCCAAGCCAACTCACGTGTCTGAAGCAGAGGTATATCAGACCTTTTTTGATGTATTATTAGCATGTTTTAATTACTACTATAAAAATGGTAGACTTTCTGGTACTCAACAAGAAGGTCTGATTTCAGTACTACTGAAACAGGACCCAGGTGGTAAGTATAAAGATCCAGTCCATTTAAAAAACTGGAGGCCTCTTACACTTCAATGTTGTGGCGCAAAAATGCTGGCGAAATGCATAGCTGTCCCCTCAGGTGTCATTAGTTGTCTCTGATTGAGAATCATACTTAGGTAGCCTGGGTTTCACTGTGTGTTTGTGGGTGATTGTTCGGTCCCATTTCACTTCATCCAGGGGAAAAAAACAAAAAGTGTCAGTGTATGCTGATGACTCAAGTTTTTCTATCAATACAAACTAACAATCAACTGATTGCAGCATTACCACAAACATTGAAAAGGCAAGTGGAAGAGAGAGAAGGTAGGGAACTTGTTTGTCTGCAATGTAATAAAGATTCAGATTTGCCAACCTTCACTTAAAGTTAACGTTACAAATAGCAGTGTTGGGCAATTTGGAAAGCCATAGTCAAAAGTACCACGTATGTCAAATGTGTATGTAAATTGTATGTACAGTTCAGTCAAAAGTTTGGACACATATTCATTGAGAATGATAGAGAAGACATCAAAACTATGAAATAACACATATGGAATCATGTAGTAACCAAAAAAGTGTTAAACAAATCAAAATATACGTTATATTTTAGATTCTTCAATGTAGCCACTCTTTGCCTGATTCTCTCAACCAGCTTTACCTGGAATGATTTTACTCTTGAAGGAGTTCCCACATATGCTGGGCACATGTTGGCTGCTTTTCCTTCACTCTGTGGTCTAACACATACCAAACCATCTCAATTGGGTTGAGGTCAGGTGATTGTGGAGGCCAGGCCATCGTTAGTCCCACTAAGCGCAAACCAGATGTGATGGTATATCGCTGCAGAATGCTGTGGTAGCTATGCTGGTTAAGTGTGCTTTGAATTCTAAATAAATCACTGACAGTGTCACCAGCAAAGCACCCCCACACCATCACACCTCCTCCTCCATGCGTCACAGTGGGAACCACACATGCATAGATCATCTGTTCACCTCATCACAGATTTCCACCGGTCTAATGTCCATTGCTCATGTTTCTTGGCCCAAGCAAGTATTTTCTTCTTATTGGTGTCCTTTAGTAGTGGTTTCTTTGCAGCAATTTGATCATGAAGGCCTGATTCACACAGTCTCCTTTGAACAATGCGTTCAAAGGATCACAGCCGTTTAACTGAGGTGCAGCAGAGGTAACTCTGGGTCTTCCTTTCCTTTGGCGGTCCTCAAAAGTTTAATCCCTATACAGAAATGTGACCATGTCTTAAAGTAATTTCTCTGCTTATTTGAGTTGTTCTCCCATAACATGGACTTCTTTTACAAAATAGACCGTGCATGCCTTGTCATGCGTAACTTCTGGGAATTCGATCTTAACCTCATACCTATTTCCAATTCCTGCAACCTTTCGGTTACAAGTCCAACTCTCCAACCACTACCCCATTTGCTACCTGCCGCCCAATGACAAAAGACATGATGAAAAAAGCAAAAACCTCAAAATTTTTGCAAATGTATTAAAATCAAACAGAAATTCAGACCCTTTTTATGAGACTCGAAATTGAGCTCAGGTGCATCCTGTTTCCATTGATCATCCTTGTGATGTTTCTACAACTTGATTGGAGTCCACCTGTGGAACATTCTATTGATTTGACATGATTTGTAAAGGCTCACACCTGTCTATATAAGGTCCCACTGTTGACTGTGCATGTCAGAGCAAAAACCAAGCCATGAGGTCGAAGGAATTGTCTGTAGAGCTTTGAGACAGGATTGTGTCAAGGCACAGATCTGGGGAAGGTTACTAAAAAATGTCTGTAGCATTGAAGGTCCCCAAGAACACAGTGGCCTCCATCATTCTTAAATGGAAGAAGTTTGGAACCACCAAGACTGTTCCCTAGAGCTGGCCACCTGGCCAAAGGACAAACTGAGCAATCGGGGGAGATGGTCCTTGGTCAGGCAGGTGACCACGAATCTGATGGCCACTATGACAGAACTCCAGAGTTCCTCTGTAGAGATGGAAGAACTTTCCAGAAGGACAACCATCTATGCAGCACTCCACCAATCAGGCTTTTATGGTAGGGTGGCCAGACGGAAGCCACTATTCAGTAAAAGGCCCATGAGAGCCCGTGTGAAGTTTGCCAAAAGGCACCTAAAGGACTCTCAGACCATGAGAAACAAGATTCTCTGGTCTGATGAAACCAAAATTGAACTCTTTGGCCTGAATGCCAAGCGTAGGAAACCTGGCACCATCCCTACGGTGAAGCGTGGTGGTGGCAGCATCATGCTGTGGGGATGTTTTTCAACGGCAGGAACTAGGAGACTAATCAGGATCGAGGGAAATATGAATGGAGAAAAGTAGAGATTCTTGAATGAAACCTGCTCCAGAGCGCTCAGGACTCTCAAACTGGGCTTAAAGTTCACCTTCCAACAGGACAACGACCCTAAGCTCAGAGCCAAGACAACGCAGGAGTGGCTTGAAAATGACCCAGCCAGAGTCCAGAAAATAGCTGTAGCTGTGCAGCGACACTCACCATCCAACCTGAAAGTGCTTGAGGATCTGCAGAAAAGAATGGGAGAAACTCCCCAAATACAGGTGTGCCAAGCTAGTAGTGTCATACCCAAGAAGACTCGAGGCTGTAATCACTGCCAAAGGTGCTTCTCCAAAGTACTGAGTAAAGAGTCTGAATACCTATGTAAATGTGATATTTAAGTTGTTGTTTTTTTATACAGGTTACAAATATTTCTAAAAACTTGATTTTGCTTTGTCATTATGGTGTAATGTGTGTAGATTAATAAGGGGGAAAAAACTATTCATCAATAACAATTTTAGAATATGGCTGTAACGTAACAAAATGTGGAAAAAGTCAAAGGGTCTGAATATTTCCCAATACACTGTAGCTTGGGTGTCTCTCTCCCGCTTTATTTGAAGTGCATCTTATAAAGGCTTCATAAAGCATGTAGGCTTCATATAGGCTTCACAAATCATCTATGACCATATTGCGTGCTCTATAAAAGATCAATAAATACGAACAAATAAATGGCTGTTTATGTCACACAGTCATTCCACATGATGAATCTTTATAGGGCATGATATTTGGTTATAGATGATTTGTGAAGCATCTATGTAGTGCTTATGAAACCTGTATAAAGACTTTATGAAGCCTACATTAGCTGGACGTCAAATGAAGCGGGACCGGACGTCTCGAGCTAGACTCACTCCTGTATCGGGCTCTCATCACGCCTACTGAGGATGATGGCTTCTGTGATAGAAGTCGTTCCCCAAATCAATTTGGGGGTTATAGACTATTGCTGATGCAGCCTTTCCAGCACAGTAGGCTAGCCACTCACCTGGACACATCTCGCCTCTCCATTGGCCAAAGCAACCTTGGCTTGCGGAGAACACACACCTATTGGGTGGGGTCCTGTGGCAAATCAAATCAAATTTTATTTGTCACATGCATCATAGACAACAGGTGTAGACTAACAATGAAATGCTTACTTACTTACGGGTCCTTTTCTAACAATGCTGAGTTAAAGATAATATACAATTTGAGTAAAATATTGAAATAGTGACAGTGAATAACGATACAAAATAACAAGCAAAAATAACATGGCTATATTTAGGGAGTAGGAAATAACATGACTAAATACAGGGAATACCAGTACCGAGTCGATGTGCAGGGGTACGAGGTAATTGTGGTAGCTATGTACTGTACAACTCCCACTGCAAAGGGATTGGTTATTCCAAGCACACGGGCAGGCTTGGCACCCTTGGCCAGAGATTTGATGTCTGTGGGCATGGCCCCCCAATCTCATGGCTAGAGGTTTACTTCCGAAGGTGATTGCTACTATTTGTCCTCAATTAACTTTTTCTTGGATCACACTTCTCTTATGTGAAAATCTGTTCTTTGCACACTGATTCAGTGCTGTACACAGGATGTATTTCCACCATTGTCCACAAGAGCCTCCCACTTATGACACAGACTATGAACACTCTGATGATGGTGATGCTATGTACCGCAGCTCTAGCATTGTCCTTCCCAGCCTGCCGGCCTGGCAGTTATCCGAGCTCAGGATAAGACCCAGATGCAGACAGCTAGAGTCACATATGTTTATTGGCCAAAAACAGGGGGCAGGCAAAAGACAGGTCAATGGCAGGCAGAGGCCCGTAATTCAGGGCAGAGTCAATAAGGTACAGAACCTCAGGCAGTCTCGGGGTTAGGACAGGCAGAGGTTCGTAAACGGGTTAGAGTCAGGTAGATACAGGAACGGCAGGCAGGCTCGGGGTCAGGGCAGGCAGAATGGTTGGAACCGGGGAAACTAGGAAACAGAACTTGAGAAAGCAGGGAGATGGGAAAACATGCTGGTAAGACCTGACAAGACAAGATGAACTGGCAACAGACAAACAGAAACAAAAGTATAAATACACTGGGAGTAATGAGGAAGATGGGTGACACCTGGAGGGGGGTGGAGACAAGCACAAAGACAGGTGAAACAGATCAAGGTGTGACAGGCAGTGACAGTTGACCAGAAAATATCCTTGTCTGAAATCTTTGAGAGGGAAGGAAGGAACCTCAACATGGAACATGCTCCTACAGTACTGCCATGGTGTCCACATCCAAGTTTGATGAATTCAGTTCTTCAAAAGACAGAGACATCCACACATGTGGTTCAAGACTTGCACTTGGAGCACACCAAATGACAGAACCCCTGCCATGGCAAGCATATGCACTCGCTTAGCTAAAGTTCATTGTGCAGATGAGAATGGTTTTGGTCATTTCCCCGTTCCCCTCGCTTATTCTGCCTGCTTCTCTCCGTTACAGTTCAGACCAAGAGCTGCCTAACAAACGATGCAGAGCATCTGAGCGCTGCTTACGCAGGACACATGACAGAGCTGCTTTACCCGCTAGTCATAGCAATTCAGCAGCGATACTGGTTTTCTATCAGAAGGAGCTGCATGAATGCCACTCCGCAAACTCTGATATTGAGACCATGAAAGAACGGTCTACAGTTACAGACCTGCTTATCCAATACCTTCAGGGCAATGCTCAGATGGTTGAGAAGTATTTAACAACACTGTGTGTTGCACAGGGCCACTTATGGTTAGTGCAGTCCAAGCTCCGTGACAAAGAGACTGTTCCATTCCTAGGTGTACCCATATCACCTGGCCAGACATTTGGCCCAGCAGCGGCCCACATCCTTCAAGTGTCTAAGGAAGACAGACAAGCACAGATGGAGCTTCAGCGCCTCATTCCAAATCCTAGAATGCATCAGCCAGCATACCATGACTCCCGTCCCAGGGCCCCAACTGAGATGCCGAGAAGCAAGGCTCAGACTCACGCTCCACATGCTGAGGAGTGGAGGAACAGCCCTAGCGAAGAGGTGTAGCGCAGCATCGCCCAAGAGGCAGAGGCGCACCATAGGCCGCACCCACTCTGCACCACAACACACAGAGCCTCGGTCCTGATGGGAACGACTCTCTAGCGCAACACAGTTTCATCGAGCAACACCTTTCCAGCTGGAAAAGGTAAAAGGCCAACAAATGGCTGTTAAACACTCAATCACAAGGCTACGCAGTACAACTTGGTCAGTGACACCCCCCCCCCCCCCCCCAAGCTTCAGGGGTGTCTTGAAAACAAAATCTCACCACCCTGCTTAAAAGAAAACACAGCTCAGAAGACTCCTTGCTCCTGGAAAAGCATGGAGTCGAAGAGGTAGAACCAGCACCACAAAACTGTGGGTTATACTCAATCTATTTTCTGGTGCCAAAAAAGGCCTCCATCCGATCCTGGACCCATGGTGCCTGAATTGTCATCTTTCAGCACTTCCCTTCAGAATGCTGACAAGAAAAACCCTCCTTCAGTCAGTACAACCGGGTGATTGGGTCTCCACAGTGGACCCTGAAAGATGCTTACTTTAATATCCCCATTCTACCAACACACAGAAAAGACCTGAATTTTACCTTCGAAAAACACTTTTCAGTTTCACGGTCTTACCTTTCGCTCGCCCCTTGCTCCAGAAAGAGTGGTATCTTTAACAAATTGTCTTTCAACATTCAAACTAAGAAAACAGATGACATCGCTAGAGAGTCAGAGGCTCTCTAGCGCTGTTGGGGAGTTACATGTACTTTATGCCCATCCGTCATGCCTCACTTTGGCAGAAGATGGATCTAAGGCTGTGCTTCGGCCAACTCCAGTATTCTTACCTAAGGTGCTTTCATCATCACATGCTAACCAGCCCTTAATCATAACAGCATTTCACCCACCTCCCCACTCCTCACAGGAGAGTCGTGAGTTACATACACTTTTCCCGGTTCGGGCATTGATTGCCTGTCTTGCTGCAACAAGAACTGCTCATCAAACAGAACAGCTTTTTTCGTGTGTTATTAGGAGAACATCAAATGGCGTGCTGTCTCGAAGCAGAGACTGGCACATTGGATTACCAATGCAGGGTCAAAATCATTCGCTACAGCAGGTAGACTAATTCCAGACGGTGTGGTATAGCACACTTCACCAGGGGCATGACCACTTCATGGGCCCTGTTCAGAAGGGCTTCCCTGGACTCTATCTGTGCTGCTGCAAGTTGAGCAACACCCAGACTCAATGTTATGTTCACACCATCAGTGGAGTCTGTGGTGCTGGACACACGGCATGCTCTCAACCCAGATAAGTGAAACCACAATGAACCTTGTCTTGCACATACTTATCAACCATCACTGAGATGGATGTTCTATACAGAGGCCTTCCACTCTTGGTGTCAAATCGTGTGAAGGGGAAAGAGTTCCTATAGGTCATTTAGCGCTCTCTGCTAAGAGAACCAACGTTACTTCCGTGACCCCACGTTATGTCGGCTTCCAGATAATAATACGATGAAGCTAAATCTTTACATTAAAAACCAAAGTCTGTTCGGGTTTTCCAGTCACTCCATTTAATTGAATGCCCTTTGATCTTCCACAATAGGACTTGGAAATATGTTAACATAGATTAGCTACATTGTTTTGCCCGAGCAAAACCAAAAAAACGAATGGAAGTCTGATTGTACTCATTGCTTCGAGTTCCAAATGAAATGCTGCTCTCATGGAATGGCATGCTTTGAGCTGTACCAAAAAGTGCTATTTGCATGTGAAAAATGAATGCCATATGCTGCATTTGCAATAGGCCTATTGTTTACGCTTTTGTTGGTGACCCTTTGATATCTCAATCATTTGCAGTTGTTTAAGTCTATCTATAGTGCGCGAGTTTGAGTATGTGTCAATTAGGCCTATGGAAATGTTTTGGGCCATAGGCACGAATTCGATTGAGCAATAAAATCACCCCTTGTGGTCTTCTTAAATTAAACTTGTTTTTCACTGGCTGTCCACTGGTCGCAAGAACAATGATTGATAGGCAGCTTAAACTTCCCCAATTCAACCATTATTGGGTTCAAATAAACATAATACATTTGTGAACAGCCGTCCACAACAGCCACAATCCATAAGGCACAAACAGCTAAATGAGAGAGCAGCAGTGTGATTCACATCATTGCGTTATGTATAGTTGAAGTCAGAAGTTTACATACACCTTAGTCAAATACATTTAAACTCAGTTTTTCACAATTCCTGACATTTAATCCAAGTAAAAATTCCCTGCCTTAGGTCCGTTAGGATCACCACTTTATTTTAAGAATGTGAAATGTAAGAATAATAGTAGAGAGAGAGAATGATTTATGATTTCAGCTTTTATTTCTTTCATCACATTCCCAGTGGGTCAGAAGTTTACAGACACTCAATTAGTATTTGGTAGCATTGCCTTTAAATGGTTTAACTTGGGGTTTTTGCTTGCTTGTATGACATCAAAGCAGTATTATTTATAATCCTTAACGTCTATCTTTCAAAATGCATAGAGTCCCCTTAAAGTACAGCATTTCCCTCACTCCGATAACAAATCTTTTTACAAAAATGCCCAATTAGCTGGAGGGATGGAAGCAACTTCTTTTCGCATGCAGTGCTTAATTTCAGAACGGCTGTCAGTCAAAACCCATCAGTGCCCAAATCTCAGTGGTGTAAAGTACTTAAGTGAAAATACTTTAAAGTCCTACTTAAGTACTATTTATATTTGACAACTTTTTATTTTACTTCACTACAGTCGTGGCCAAAAGTGTTGAGAATGACACGAATATTAATTTTCACAAAGTCTGCTGCTTCCAGTTTGTATGATGGCAATTTGCATATGCTCCAGAATGTTATGAAGAGTGATCAGATGAATTGCAATTAATTGCAAAGTCGCTCTTTGCCATGCAAATTAACTGAATCCCCAAAAAACATTTCCACTGCATTTCAGTCCTGCCACAAAAGGACCAGCTGACATCATGTCAGTGTTTCCCTCGTAAAATACAGGTGTGAGTGTTGACCCTGGACAAGGCTGGAGATCACTCTGTCATGCTGAATGAGTTCGAATAACAGACTGGAAGCTTCAAAAGGAGGGTGCTGCTTGGAATCATTGTTCTTCCTCTGTCAAACACATGGTTACCTGCAAGGAAACACATGCTGTCATCATTGCTTTGCACAAAAAGGGCTTCACAGGCAAGGACATTGCTGCCAGTAAGATTGCGTCTAAATCAACCATTTATAGGATCATCAAGAACTTCAAGGAGAGCTGTTCAATTGTTGCGAAGAAGGCTTCAGGGCGCCCAAGAAAGTCCAGCAAGTGCCAGGACAGTCTCTTAACGTTGATTTAGCTGCGGGATAGGGGCATCACCAGTACAGAGCTTGCTCAGGAATGGCAGCAGGCAGGTGTGAGTGCATCTGCATGCACAGTGAGGCAAAGATTTTTGGAGGATGGCCTGGTGTCAAGAAGGGCAGCAAAGAAGCCACTTCTCTCCAGGAAAAACATCATGGACAGACTGATATTCTGCAAAAGGATTAGACTGCTGAGGACTGGGGTAAAGTCATTTTCTCTGATGAATCCCCTTTCCGGTTGTTTGGGGCATCCGGAAAAAAGCTTGTCCGGAGAAGACAAGGTGAGCGCTACCATCAGTCCTGTGTCATGCCAACGGTAAAGCATCCTGAGACCCTTCATGTGTGGGGTTGCTTCTCAGCCAAGGGAGTGGGCTCACTCACAATTTTGCCTAAGAACACAGCCATGAATAAAGAATGGTACCAACACATCCTCCGAGAGCAACTTCTCCCAACCATCCAGGAACAGTTTGGTAACGAACAATGCTTTTTCCAGCATGATGGAGCACCTTGCCATAAGGCAAAAGTGATAACTAAGTGGTTTCGGGGAACAAAACATCGGTATTTTGGTTCCGTGGCCAGGAAACTCCCCAGACCTTAATCCCATTGAGAACTTGTGTCAATCCTCAAGAGGCGGGTGGACAAACAAAAACCCACAAATTCTGACAAACTCCAAGCATTGATTATGCAAGAATGGGCTTCCATCAGTCAGGATGTGGCCCAGAAGTTCATTGACAGCATGCCAGGGTGGATTTCAGAGGTCTTGAAAAAGAAGGGTCAACACTGCAAATATTGACTCTTTGCATCAACTTCATATAATTGTCAATAAATGCCTTTGACACTTATGAAATGCTTGTTATTATACTTCAGTATTCCATAGTAACATCTGACAAAACATATATAAAGACACTGAAGCAACAAACTTTGTGAAAATTAATATTTGTGTCATTCTCAAAACTTTTGGCCACGACTGTACATTCCTTAAGAAAATAGTGTACTTTTTACTCCATAAATTTTACCGGACACCCAAAAGTAGTCGTTTTATTTTGAATGCTTAGCAGGAAAATGGTCCAATTCACGTATGTATCAAGAGAACAACCCTGGTCATCCCTACTGGTTTGTAAATTATGTCTGAGTGTTGGAGTGTCCCTCTGGCTATTGATAAATACAATTATTTATACTTTTACTTTTGGTACTTAAGTATATTTTAGTAATTACATTTACTTTTGATACTTAAGTATATTTAGAACCAAATACTTTTAGTAGTATTTACTGGGTGACTTTTACTTTTGTCATTTTTCTATTAAGGTATCTTTTCTTTTACTCAAGTATGACAATTGCCAAATCTGCAATTTTCAACCGTATACTGGTACGAGTGTAAAACAAACTTGACGGTTAAGAATAAAGTAATACACGCTAACATTGCCCCTCATGAACGGTATTGAAGGCATCTCCCGACTTCCTGCTGACCGGGACAAACGTTGAATACTGAAGTCTTTCTGCTGGAATCTCACTGCAACTACATTGATAAAAGGCTCAACTAGGTAGGTGCAACCAGTAAGAGAATAGTGCTGAAGCGCGAAATCGGGGGTGTATAATAGGCAGCCAGCCTAGTCTTTACAAGTCTGATCTGCAATGGATGTGTTATTATAATGTTTATACTAGTATTCGTCACAGTAAACAGTGCGGTGGTCATTTCAAAATTGTATTGAGCAAAAGCTGTGTGCATGAAGGAAATAGACTCCTGGCTCAAATAGAAGACTGTCTCTGATAAGCACAGGTTGTGAATGAACAAATAAATGCCTGGGCCATTCATTTAGTTTGACAGTATTTGTGCTGCGACGAGTTGGGCATCACCACAAACCTTTGTGAACTTTTATCACTTGGATGTTACTGCTCCCAGTGTAGCCCACAGTTGAGACAGGAGAGGGTAATTAGGCAACGCACATTGTGCGCAATACCCAAACTACACACATCTGGCGGGATGGAGGTCTGGGTGGTCTGACATTGTCCATTTCATTTGTATCTGTTGGGGCGGGATTTCGTTTCCCCCTACTTGTGTTGTACCGAGAGTACCGACTGAAAGGCAACGTAACGTTATGCCAATAACTACTGCTCCCTGAAGGCGGGAAACGAGGTACAACACCTGTTTGAAGAGCGGTACTAAATTGAAGGAATGAATCCCAGCCTTAGGGTTATCACCTGTGGAAGGCGGCGCTCCCAGCGAGTCACAATTTCTTCAGTTCGAAGTCACGAGAGTGCGACTCCCCACGGTTGTGTTGTACAGCGTTCCCTCCCTTCATGGAACAATAGTTAAAGTCATAACGTTACGTTCTCAGTGCGCGTCAGTGTGTGTATGTCTACCTGCATGTGGGCGTGCGTGCGTTGGCTTGACTTTCCTCCCTTACCGAGTCAGTACACAAAAAACTCTGATAATCTACAACTCTTGTCAGCCTGTGGCGCTGTGTATTGTAAAGAATAACTCTGACTTGCTACCCAGGTGTCAACTGTCAAGCATCGGCGCAGTGCACAATTACAAGGCAGTAGTCCTAACGATGTGCTTGCCCCCTGTGCCAGCACGCCTTTCCTACCCATTAACCTGTCAATTAGAGTTCAACTGGGAGTAGCGGGGAAGAAGCGTGGGGGGGGCACAGTCTTTTGGGGCATCATGTAGAGTGACTGGTCCATGTATTCTCCCACTCTCCTCTCTCTTTCTTTCTCTTTCTCTCTGGGGAGCCTGACGGTGATTGAGACCCCCTCCTGGTGCTTTCTCTCTCTCTCTCACTATATTGCTCCCTCTCTCCTTCTGTCTCTCTTCTCCCCACTGGACATGGTCCTTCGCCTCCTCCTCTCTCTCTCTCCTGTCTCCTTCCCTTTGTCTGCTCTAACGAGCTTGGAGTGTTTCTCTCGGGAGAGGGCACTCAAATGGGGGGAAGAGGATGGAGAGGGGGTTGGAGCAAAGAGATAGAGAGGTGGGTGGGTTCTTCTGTACTCATTGATAATCAGGTCTCATCGGCAGGCCAGCGGTCAAACAGTACAGGCTGCCTGCATCTTTCCCTGCATCACTAATCCCTCCAACATGGCTGGCTGCACTCGTGTCAGGTTCCCCCCTCTCACCTCCGCGGTAATGCATCTCAAAAAGGCCTGTTACACACACAGCCACACACATTCGTGCACACGCATGGACATACTCACTCATGCATATACACGCGCGCACACACACAGATTCATGCATGAGCACACATTCACTCATACAGATGCCAGTGGGCCTGTCATGCCAAATAGTGTCCCCCTGCAAAAAAAAGTGTCCCCCCCTGGGATTTGATGAGTTCTATCTTCCGTTGCTAGTGCTGTTACTAGAACTTGCAACATTTTGACCGGCCTACCTAATGAACCAAAGCATCCGTTGCTATGCTGGTTGCTTGGTTTTAATTTACCTCGTACCAGTGGCATAGGACAGAGGATGCGGTCAGTTCTATTTCACCTCATAAGTGCCCGCTCAGTCCGTGTAAAATGATTACCTCAGAATTGCTCTCCAAGGACGGTGTTTTTGACGGTGACTACCTAAGAGAACACTTTCTTTACCATATAGGTGTCTTTATATACAACATATTGTTAAATAAGAATAAGTAATTTTAAGCTGTCACGTCCTGACCTTAGTTCCTTTTTTATGTCTCTGTTTTAGTTTGGTCAGGGCGTGAGTTGGGGTGGGCATTCTATGTTGTGTAGTCTAGGTTTTGTATTTCTGTGTTTGGCCTTGTATGGTTCCCAATCAGAGGCAGCTGACGATTGTCTCTGATTGAGAACCATACTTAGGCTGCCTGTGTCTGTGTTTTCCATACAGAACTGTTTTGGTTTTTCATTTATTTCTCTTGTTTTTTTGTATCCTGTGTTCAATTAAATAAATACATTAGGGACACTTACCACGCTGCGCATTGGTCCGATATGTCATACTCCTCGTCAGAGGAAGAAGAAAATCGTTACAGAACTACCTACCACAACCGGACCAAGCAGCGTGGTAACCAGGAGCAGAGGGTTCTGGACTCCTGGACTTGGGAGGAGACATTGGACGGCAAGGGACCCTGGGCACAGGCTGGGGAATATCGCCGCCCCAAGGAAGATCTGGAGGCAGCGAAAGCTGAGCGGCGGCGATATGAGGTAAGGCAGCGCAACAAGCACGAGAGGCAGCCCCAAAATATTTTTTGGGGGGAGCACACGGGGAGATTGGCGGAGTCAAGCGATAGACCTGAGCCAACTCCCCGTGCTTACCGGAAGAAGCGCAGTACTGGTCAGGCACCGTGTTATGCAGTCAAGCCCACGGTGTCGCTAGTACGCGCTCATAACCCGGTGTGCTATACGCCAGCCCCCCGCAAGTGCCATGCGAGAGTGGGCATCCAGCCAGGGCGTATTTGTCCCGGCCCAGCGTGTTTTGTCTCCGGTACGTCGTTTCGGCCCAGGGTATCCTGTGCCGGCTCTGCGTGCTGTGTCTCCGGGGTGCTGGGAGGGTGCAGTGCGTCCTATGCCTGCGCTCCGCCCGTGCCGGGCGTATGTGGGTATTGAGCCTAAGGGAGAGGTGCCAGTGGTATGCACCAGATCTCCAGTGCTCACCCACAGCCCAGTTCAACCTGTGCCTGCACTCTGGAGGGGCCGGGCTAAAGTGGTCATCCAGCCTGGAGGAGTGGTGCCAAGGCTGCGCACCAGAGCTCCAGTGCTCCCCCACAGCCCGGTCCATCCGGTGCCTCCTCCACGCACCAGGCCTCCGGTAGATCTCCCCAGCCTGTTGGGTCCTGTGGCAGCCCCACGCACCAGGCTGTCTCTCCGTCTCCTCCCTCCAGGTTCTCCCGTCTGTCCGGAGCTGCCAGAGCCGCCCGTCTGTCCAGAGCTGCCAGAGCCGCCCGTCTGTCCGGAGCTGCCAGAGCCGCCCGTCTGTCAGGAGCTGCCGGAGCCGCCCGTCTGTCAGGAGCTGCCGGAGCCGCCCGTCTGTCAGGAGCTGCCGGAGTCGCCTTTCACTCCGGCGCTGCCAGAGTCACCCTTCACTCTGGCGCTGCCGGAGACTCCAGTCTATTCGGGGCCCGCTGCAGGGGTCCCCAGTCCGAGGTTGGCGGCGAGTGTTGTCGCTCCAAAGGCGCCACTTAAGTGGGCCAAGACTATGGTGGAGTGGGGTACACGTCCCGCGCCAGAGCTGCCACCGCAGACAGATGCCCACCCAGACCCTCCCCTATGCGTTTAGGCTTTGCGGCCGGAGTCCGCACCTTTGGGGGGGGCATCCTTTGGGGGGGGCACTCTGTTTTAGTTTGGTCAGGGCGTGAGTTGGGGTGGGCATTCTATGTTGTGTAGTCTAGGTTTTGTATTTCTGTGTTTGGCCTGGTATGGTTCCCAATCAGAGGCAGCTGTCGATCGTTGTCTCTGATTGAGAACCACACTTAGGCAGCCTGTTTTCCCACTATGCTTTGTGGGTAGTTGTTTTCTGTGTCTGTGTTTTCCATATAGAACTGTTTTGGTTTTTCAGTTATTTCTCTTGTTTTTTTGTTTTCTGTGTTCAGTTTAATAAATACATTAGCACCACCCTAAAAACCTGATTCAAAATGGACACAAACCTTCAAATAGGTATGTAATGACACATTATATAAACTCTTTATAGTGTTTTATTTACATTTTAGAGGCGATAAGGTGATAAGTTGGACAGATCGAGTGAAAAAAAGCAATTTTCCCACACATCTCTCCTTCTCACTATCACGCATTAGTTTCGCTTCCCCACCCGCCATTTTTAAAAAGACCCGACGGGGCTCATTGCCTGCTTGAATTATGCAGAATCGGGCAGCGTTTAGGTCATGTAATTGTTTCTGTTGGAAAGGGGAGAAATTGTGCTTTACAATGGTATTGACATTACAGTTGCTCTGGAAGTATTACGTTTTTGGGGCGCTAAAATAAGGGCAATTGTACGGACCAAGGCGATGTACGAGTTTACATGAGTTTACGTTAGTTATGTGTCTGTCATATTGAGGTATCTAACTATAAGTTAAACCTGATCAATAAAATGGATAGGTGTACGCAATTATGGTAATTCCAAATGCCCTTAACTAAACAGACACAGACAGACAAAGAAAGAAAGAGAGAGGGGAGAGGAAGAAAGTGAGAAGGAAAGGATGAAAGTGAGAGAGGGAGAGAGAAAGGTGGGAAGAGAGTGGAATACAAAGAGAAACAGAGAGAGAAAGACAGCAGTGTAAATGTACTTAGACTTGAGTATTTCAACAACTCTTCCCTTCCAACTTGTGAGGCAATCATATGTACCTACGGGGGAAGGATGGCCAGCCACACAGGAGGGTGATTTTTACTAAGGAGGAGAAGGAGCCCGTGCTGACCGAGATGCATGCTGGCCATTTCAGAGTGAAGCACATGATTGCCAATATCAACCTACGCTTCTTCTGGCGTGGAATTGTCAAGGAGGTGGACAGCTGGGCAAGTGAAATAACCTTTTGTTTATCAATCACATTCTATTATATCTGAAATTATTATGAATTCAATGAATGTCATATCAGAGAGCACACAATGTTTCAATTTGTCACTTTGTGCTTAAAGGTCAGTACCCTGTCTAGCCTGCCAGAAGTTTGAGAGGGTGAAGACTGTGGCGCCGGAGTTGAAGCCCATCTAAGTTGATTCACCATGGCAAATGATCGGTCAGTGTCAAATTCAAATTTTGCCCTGATAAGTTGTTTTGTAATGGTTGCTTAATTTGACCACAGCAGAGTTCAATATTATAGAATGTGTGTGTGTGTGTGTGTGTCAGTATCCTTACAAACATGAACATGGTTGACAGGTACCAGGAACGGTGGAAGGACAACCTGAAGGTAATTCTCTTTGCACACAACAGTAGTGTCCAGGCCTCCACCGAGTACTCTCCATATCGCTTGCTGTATGGACGGGATCCACAGCTGTTGACTGAGGTAAACAATTCAGTTGAGGTAAACAGTATATGCAATACAATTATTGCATATACTGTAGTCGTCAATTTGTGATTGAGTTAGTGTTGTTGTTGTTTGTCTATTGCTATTTTTGTATAACGTGCTTTCAGATCACTGAAACCCCACCTGATGTGGTGGAAGTTGTTGATCCAGATCAGAAAGCCTTCGAGGACCACCTTCAGATACAGACTGAGAAGGATGTGGAGGTTATTGACCTGGCAAAAATGATTGTCCGCTGTTAACTTATTTTCTGGCCCTCCAAGAGATATGTATTTGTGATATGAAATATATTTGCATTTATTCCTGTTATCAATCACGCTGACCGAACATTGTCAAGGCGCAGGAGAAACAGAAGGAGAGCTACCAGAGGAGAATCAAGAGAGAGTCCAAGTGCTTCGACATACAGGTGAATTACTTAGTTTGGAAGAAGGACGAAAGGAAGGCGAGACCTGGGAAACCTCACTGCTCCTTCGCTTCTAGCTGTGGTCACCATCCATTAAGGTGAAAATACAAATCTCAGATAATAACTATTTGCATTTGCACACAAAATAACCTGGAGCTAGTTTTAGTTTCCTTAACACTGATATTTTTCTCTGTCTACCTAGGGTTACCTCGGTGGAAGCAGACAATCTTCTCCAGTTGGAGCAGCTGGATGGTCGACCACTGAAAGCCCCTACACTTCGGTGAAGACCAATAGACAAAGTATGTTAAGTTAAGCTTTAGGACCATCGGTTGTCCGAGCCCCCCAGGAAGTATCCCATCCACTAGAGCCAGTGAGTTCGGATCAGTCAGATTCTCCTTGCTCTGAGTCGGAGGGGGACCAGCTTGCGGTAGACTATACCTTCCAAAACTGTTGAAAAGTACATACAGTTGAAGTCGTAAGTTTACAAACACTTAGGTTGCAGTCATTAAAACTTGTTTTTCAACCACTCCACAAATGACTTGTTAACAAACTATAGTTTTGTCAAGTCGGTTAGGACATCTACTTTGTGCATGACACAAGTAATTTTTCCAACAATTGTTTACAGATAGATTATTTCACTTATAATTCACTTTTATCACAATTCCAGTGGGTCAGAAGTTTACATACACTAAGTTGTACATCCCACCCAGACAGCACCCACCTCCTCTATATTCCACACACCAGAATTCAGTATTTTAGTCGATTATTGCCATGTGAGTGTACAAAAAATTATTGCCTTGCTGCCCTGTTCTGAGACAATTGTAATTTTCAGAGGACCCTCTTTGTGGCACCTGACGACACGACTGAACAGTAGTCCAAGTGCGACAACACTAGAGCCAAAACTAAAGGCAGAATAAAGCTTTATTATGGACAGACATTCTCCCCATCATAGCTACTGTTGTATCACCATGTTTTGACCATGACAGTTTACAATCCAGGGTTACTCCAAACAGATTAGTCACCTCAATTTGCTCAATTTCCACATTATTTATTACAAGATTTAGTTGAGGTTTAGGGTTTAGTCAATGATTTGTACCAAATACAATGCTTACATTTTTTTATTTTATTTATGACTAACTTATTCCTTGCCACCCATTCTGAAACTAAATGCAGCTCTTTGTTAAGTGTTGCAGTGATTTCACTCGATGTAGTGTATAGTGTTGAGTCATCCGCATACATAGACACATTGGCTTAACTCAAGGCCAGTGGCATGTCATTAGTAAATATTGAAAAATAGTATGTGGCCTAGACAGCTGCCCTGGAGAATTCCTGATTCTACCTGGATTATGTTGGAGATACTTCCATTAAAGAACACCCTCTGTGTTCTGTTAGACAGGTAACTCTTTATCCACATTATAGCAGGGGGTGTAAAGTCTTAAAACCAAAGTTTTTCCATCAGCAGACTATGATCGATTATGTCAAAAGCCTCACTGAAGTCTAACAAAACAGCTCCCACAATTTTTTTATAATCAATTTCTCAGCCAATCATCAGTCATTTGTGTAAGTGTCGTGTTTGTTGAATGATCTTCCCTATAAGCATGCTAAATGTCTATATGTCAATTTGTTTAAATCAAATTACATTTATTTATATAGCCCTTCGTACATCAGCTGATATCTCAAAGTGCTGTACAGAAACCCAGCCTAAAACCCCAAACAGCAAGCAATGCAGGTGTAGAAGCACGGTGGAAAGGAAAAACTCCCTAGAAAGGCCAAAACCTAGGAAGAAACCTAGAGTGGGACCAGGCTATGAGGGGTGGCCAGTCTTCTTCTGGCTGTGCCGGGTGGAGATTATAACAGAACATGGCCAAGATGTTCAAATGTTCATAAATGACCAACATGGTCAAATAATAATAATCACAGTAGTTGGGTGGGTGCAGCAAGTTAGCACCTCAGGAGTAATGTCAGTTGGCTTTTCATAGCCGATCATTAAGAGTATCTCTACCACTCCTTCTGTCTCTAGAGAGTTGAAAACAGCAGGTCTGGGACAGGTAGCACGTCCGGTGAACAGGTCAGGATTCCATAACTGGGGACAGCAAGGAGTCATCATGCCAGGTAATCCTGAGGCATGGTCCTAGGGCTCAGGTCCTCCGAGAGAGAGAAAGAAAGAGAGAAAGAGAGAATTAGAGAGAGCATACTTAAATACACACAGGACACGGGATAAGACAGGAGAAGTACTCCAGATATAACAAACTGACCCTATCCCCCCGACACATAAACTACTGCAGCATAAATACTGGAGGCTGAGACAGGAGGGGTCAGGAGACACTGTGGCCCCATCCGATGATACCCCAGGAAAGGGCCAAACAGGAAGGATATAACCCCACCCACTTTGCCAAAGCACAGCCCCCACACCACTAGAGGGATATCTTCAATCACCAACTTACCATCCTGAGACAAGGCCAAGTATAGCCCACAAAGATCTCCGCCACGGCACAACCCAAGGGGGGGGCGCCAACCCAGACAGGAAGATCACGTCAGTGACTCAACCCACTCAAGTGACGCACCCCTCCTAGAGGCGGCATAAAAGAGCACCAGTAAGCCTGTGACTCAACCCCTGTAATAGGGTTAGAGGCAGAGAATCCCAGTGGAAATAGGGGAACCGGCCAGGCAGAGACAGCAAGGGCAGATCGTTGCTCCAGAGTCTTTCCGTTCACCTTCACACTCCTGGGCAAGACTACACTCAATCACATGACCCACTGAAGAGATGAGTCTTCTGTAAAGACCTAAAGGTTGAGACCGAGTCTGCGTCTCTCACATGGGTAGGCAGACCATTCCATAAAAATTGAGCTCTATAGGAGAAGGCCCTGCCTCCAGCTGTTTGCTTAGAAATTCTAGGGACAATTAGGAGACCTGCGTCTTGTGTAGGTATGTACGGCAGGACCAAATCAGAACGATAGGTAGGAGCCCATGTAATGCTTTGTAGATTAGCAGTAAAACCTTGAAATCAGCCCTTGCCTTAACAGGAAGCCAGTGTAGGGAGGCTAGCACTGGAGTAATATTATCCATTTGTTTGGTTCTAGTCAGGATTCTAGCAGCCGTATTTAGCACTAACTGAAGTTTATTTAGTGCTTTATCCGGGTAGCTGGAAAGTAGAGAATTGCAGTAGTCTAACCTAGAAGTAACAAAAGCATGGATACATTTTTCTGCATCATTTTTTGACAGAAAGTTTCAGATTTTTGCAATGTTACGTAGATGGAAAAAAGCTGTCCTTGAAACAGTCCTGATATGTTCGTCAAAAGAGAGATAAGGGTCCAGAGTAACGCCGAGGTCCTTCACAGTTTTATTTGAGACGACTGTACAACCATCAATATTAATTGTCAGATTCAACAGAAGATCTCTTTGTTTCTTGGGTCCTTGAACAAGCATCTCTGTTTTGTCCAAGTTTAAAAGTTGAATGTTTGTAGCCATCCACTTCCTTATGTCTGAAACACAAGCTTCTAGCGAGGGCAATTTTGGGGCTTCACCATGTTTCATTGAAATGTACAGCTGTGTGTCATCTGCATAGCAGTGAAAGTTAACATTATGTTTTTGAATGACATCCCCAAGAGGTAAAATATATAGTGAAAACAATAGCGGTCCTAAAACGGAACCTTGAGGAACACCGAAATGTACAGTTGATTTGTCAGAGGACAAACTATTCACAGGGAAAAACTGATATCTTTCCGACAGATAAGATCTAAACCAGGCCAGAACTTGTCCGTGTAGACCAATTTGGGTTTCCAATCTCTCCAAAAGAATGTGGTGATCGATGGTATCAAAAGCAACACGAATGTCTAGGAACACGAGGACAGATGCAGAGCCCGGGTCTGATGCCATTAAAAGGTAATTTACCACCTTCACAAGTGCCGTCTCAGTGCTATGATGGGGTCTAAAACCAGACTGAAGCATTTTGTGTACATTGTTTGTCTTCAGGAAGGCAGTGAGTTGCTGCGCAACAGCTTTTTCAATTTTTTGAGAGGAATGGAAGATTCGATATAGGCCGATTCGTTTTTTAATATTTTCTGGGTCAAGGTTTGGCTTTTTCAAGAGAGGCTTTATTACTGCCACTTTTAGTGAGTTTGGTACACATCCGGTAGAGAGAGTCGTTTATTATGTTCAACATAGGAGGGACAAGCACAGGAAGCAGCTCTTTCAGTAGTTTAGTTGGAATAGGGTCCAGTATGCAGCTTGAAGGTTTAGAGGCCATGATTATTTTTATCATTGTGTCAAGAGATATAGTACTAAAACACTGTGTCTCTCTTGATCCTAGGTCCTGGCAGAGGTGTGCAGACTCAGGACAACTGAGCTTTGAAGGAATACGCAGATTTAAAGAGGAGTCCGTAATTTGCTTTCTAATAATCATGATCTTTTCCTCAAAGAAGTTCATGAATTTATTACTGCTGAAGTTCAAGCCATCCTCACTTGGGGAATGCTGCTTTTTAGTTAGCGACAGTAAAATAGCATTGTACCTGGTCAAAAATTATTTCTCCAAACGCTTACTTAGGGTTGGTAACAGGCTGACTGGTCAGCTATTTGAGCTAGTAAAGAGGGCTGTACTATTCTTGGGTAGTGGAATTACTTTTGCTTCCCTCCCTCCACACACTTTCTAGTAGGCTTAGATTGACGATATGGCAAATAGGAGTGGCAATCGTCTGCTATTATCCGCAGTAATTTTCCATTCAAGTTGTCAGACCCCGGTGGCTTGTCATTGTTGATTGACAACAATAATTTTTTCACCTCTTCCACACTCACTTTACAGAATTCAAAATTACAATGCATGTCTCTCATAATTTGATCAGTTATACTTGGATGTGTAGTGTCAGCGTTTGTTGCTGACATGTCATGCCTAAATTTGCTGATCTTGCCAATGAAAAAATCATTAAAGTATTTGGCAATATCAGTGGGTTTTGTGATGAATGAGCCATCTGATTCAATGAATGATGGAGTTGAATTAGCCTTTTTGCCCAAAATGTAATTTAAAGTGCTCCAAAGCTTTTTATTGTCATTCTTTATATAATTTATCTTTGTTTCATAGTATAGTTTCTTCTTCTTTGTATTCAGTTTAGTCACATGATTTCTCCATTTGCAGTACGTTTGCCAATCGGTTGTTGAGACAGACTTATTTACCATTCCTTTTGCCTCATCCCTCTCGACCATACAATTGTTCAATTCCTCATCAATCCACGGGGATTAAACAGTTTTTACAGTCATTTTCTTAATGGGTGCATGGTAATTAGTAACTGGTATTATGGTTGCTCCTCATTACACAGCACAAACCAACAAATATTCTTTACATCAACAACATAGGAATCACTACAAAACGTATTGTATGACCGAGCCTTTGGAACTTTGGTTTTCCTAGATATGGCTACTATATTGTGATCACTACATCCGATGGATTTGGATACTGCTTTAAAGCACATTTCTGCAGCATTGGTAAAGATGTGATCAATACATGTTCATTATTTAATTCCTGTGCTGTTTCTAACTACTCTGGTAGGTTGACTGATAACCTGAACCAGGTTGCAGGCGCTAGTTACAGTTTGAAGCTTTTTATTTAGTGGGCAGCTTGACGAAAGCCAGTCAATATTTAAATCACCCAGAAAATATACCTCTCTGTTGATATCACATACATTATCAGGCATTTCACACGTTATCCAGATACTCACTGTTAGCACTTAGTTGTCTATAGCAGCTTCCCATAAGAATGGGCTTTAGGTAAGGCAGATGAACCTGTAGCCATATTACCTCAACAGTTATTACTTCGACAGTATTTAATATGAGATCGTCTCTAAGCTTTACAGGAATGTGGTTCTGAATATAAACGGCAACACCTTCACCACTGTCATTTATGTCTTTACTGTGGATGTAATAACCATGTATTGCTACCACTGTATCATCAAAGGTATTATCTAAGTGAGTTTCAGACATTGTCAGAATATGAATGTCATCTGTTACTAGCAAATTATTACCTTGTTTCTTAAGCTACATATGTTAACGTGGGTTATTTCTTAGCACTTTTCTGGGATGAATGTTTTAATTGTTTCACTGGGAAGCGTATCAGAAGTAGACATGCTCATGTTATTCATGTTAGTGCAGGTTAAGGGACATAAATTAGGCTACTTACATTGTCTCTTCCAATGCCCTTGGGATAGTGTACATTTTCTGAAGCATTGTTACAACTCAGTGACACAATGGTGGGCATTAAATGAGCTGGGTTTGGGTCATTGATAAGTCATTGTCTCAACACAGCCTTATAATGTTGTGAAAGGGTCCAGGAACCCAAATGATTTGGTGGATCCAATCCTTCTTGTAAAACAAGCTTTGTTTCCAGAAAGTATCAAAATTGTCAATAAATGTTACACCCACAGAGCTGCAATAGTCTTATAACCAGTTATGGAGGGCTGCTGAAACATTAAATGCCACGATTTAGGGCGGGCACAGGGCCAGATATTATGGGGCGTTTGTTGGTGTCAAACAGAGATAATAATAATAATCCCACATGAACTATAATAGACTCAATTTCCTGACGCAGGTTTAAAATGTTTGGTAGCAGCTTATTGATGTCCTGCACTCGGACTGAGACATTTCCCCCACCATTGAACTGCATTGGACAGGAAAAGGCACAACGCTCGGCTCACCATTAAAAATATGTAGTTTTATTAGACAAAAATATTTACGTTTCGGGCCTTCAATGGAGAAGGGCATGGAGAAATCCATACATTCCTATCCCTCACACAATTTCATGGAACCTTTCACGGGCCGACTAGGAGCAAAATAGCATATGCCCGCAGCTCCCGGCGATGGGTGCAGACCTCCCACAGCAGGCTGTGCCCTGTCAGATCCAGAGGGAGGGAAAAGAGCCGAACTCGACGACGATGCTGCTGGAGTCAGCGTAGTTGGAGTCAGCGCAGGCACATGCAGTACCAGCGTTGAAGGCCCAGGTCGATCAGATACCAGGGCGGCAAAGCTATTCCTCATGTTAATCTCCTCCGGACCTCTCGCAGACACTCCAGTCTGCTTAGCAGCATGCCGCTGCCTTCGGTTTCCACGACTTGTGACATGGGACCAGCGCTGATTGTAACCATCCTCTTGCTGTTCTCCGTCTACTCCACTACATGATGGAGGAGCAGAAGTAGTTGGAGACGATTTCATGATGACAAGGTGGGGATACATCCATCAAGCCCGAGCGACCACAGGAGTTGAGAACGAGAAAGTTCCATTTTGCTTTTCCCCACAAGTTCGCACAGTATAGAAATTTGCTTGCTAAGGACAGACTCCTCATTCCTGGAAACCTTCCACAAGCAAACAGTTGACACATTGGAACTCCGGATTGTCAATATTGTCCCGGACAAGAGCGTAATATACAGCTTCTACGGCGCTGGAAACGTTTATTAGCTTTTCCAGGCGAAGCGGGGTCCATTGCAACCTAGCTAGCTAGGTTGGTAGCAGGTGTTGACACACATTCTTATGAATAAAGTAAAAATAAAACAAAATAAAACGTTGGAAACAAACAGGCCGAAATAACAGGTTGAGGTGCAGCCTTGTTTGCATACCACGCAAATATCAGCCTTGCTTACATGGGGGGATGAAAAGAACGTCATTTAGGCTGCAATGATCTCCATAATTTGAATCATTAGGTCATCACACTGTTGATATAGCAATGGGCACTAATAGTTTATTGAATCCCATTGTGACGCAGGGGGGGGACACTTTTTGACTGGGGGACATTATTTGGCATGACAGGCCCATTCAGAGGCTCAAAGGTTTGCCCTCAAACTTGTTTTAGCAAGAAAATTAAAATTAAAAAATTTATGAACAAAAACACTGAATGAACAGGACAAAACCATAAATGAAATAGTCTGTGGTTGTATGCGTAATTGCACACAAATCAAGTACAAACAAATGTTAATAAGTCTCCAACTGCAGAAACATATACTGTATCCCCCTCCCCCGACACACACACACACCCAAGAAAAGGTGTGATCAAGGCTCTGCTCTGAATGTTCACTCAACTAAAGGAACAGGGTCTGGGGCTCCCGTGGGCCCCAGCAAATCTGGATGTACCTTCTGCATTATTAATGCAATGTAGACAATGCATTATGCAAGATCGCTGGGCTGGGGAGGCCTGGGGCGACGCTCGGCCAGGCAGGCAGGCAGGAAGCAGGCAGGCAGGAAGGAGGGAGGCAAGCAGGTTACTGTGGGTAAGTTTCTTAAGTGGAGGATTGGATGCTTTATCACCTCCACAGGCCTGGCTGGTTCCTGTGTTTTGCCTCTCGCTAGCTGCTGTGGCTGCTTGCTGGCTGTGTGCAGTGATTTCGTCAATGGATAAGCATATTCCTACTTTTAATCCACGACCTGTCATGAACCAATGTAACCTTGACACACTCCTTCCTATAGCTAGGAAATGCATTATGCAGTTTTAACCCTGTAGACAAAAAATAGTCTATTTTTCTAATAGGAAACAAATAACCCCAAAGAAAATGTTTTTTTCTTATTCTGGCGAGGGAACAATTTGTTGAATTTATTGTGCATGTACACATGCAGACATGTTACATAAATGAAAAGGGCAAGTAACCTTTTATAATGTAGGAGAGTCTATTGTTGTCATAGTCTACCACGTTTGTTAACAAAACCATTCCAAAAGGACAAGGGATCGAGGTCACCAGTGCTAGCCAGATAGTTTCTGACATAGAAACACACACATGCGCACACGGACACACACGCAGTCATGCACACACACACACACAGGCAGACATATTATTTCCACTTGAAAACTGTCTCTGAACTTTGGGTGACCCTACCTCAGAGCATATACAAATCCAACCGAAAAGAGAACTACCCCACCCCAGCCCACCCCTACCCTCTCTTGCTTGCGTGCTCTCAGCCCCTCAACTCTTTGCTAGTATAGCCACTTACACAGTTTCCCCATTACTCTGGAAGAAAAAAAAACGCCGCCACAAAGCGCAGGTTAGAGATGGCACAGGTTGTTTTTCTTCTATATAAACGTCGCCCTCTCCTTTTTTAAAAGGTAGGTCAATTGTCTTTGCTCAAAGAGTATCATAGAATATCACTCATACCCACTGCAGACATCTACCTTCAAACAAAAGGAAATCCTCAAAAAGGATGAAGACAAAGGCAATCGAGGCAGGTAGCCTAGCGGTTAAGAGCGTTGGGCCAGTAACGTTAACTAGTGTGGAGAGATTAGTGCTTTTTGAGGTGGGTTCCGTTTTGGTTTGATCACATTTTTTTATACACTATATATATATATATATATATATATATATATATATATATATATATATATATATATATATATATATATATATATATTAAATGCATTATGAAATAATCACATAAAAAATGTTTTTGGGCTTTTTAATGGAAATTCCAAAGCCAAAAATAGTGAACATTCAATTGCCAAAACAATGAAAATATTCCATTGTCTCTGTCATCATCTCATCTCTGCTCAGGCAGTAGCAGCCAAACAGCAAGACAACGTTCTCTGTGCTCCCCATACTGTACTGTCTTTAGTCATATTATTTAGCTAGGCTAGCCTTCCTAAGCACGCTGCAGAGCTGTCTGACAAAATCATTTTACTAGTTCTTTAAAGTAGATAAGACATACTTTCATGAACTGTCTCTATCTCTCTCATTGTTGTGTTGTGTACATTCCTCTCTCATGTTGTCTGTGTATCTAGCCTAACATAGCAGGCATAAAAGTGTATACATCTGGGTCGAGGCAGAAAAAAACGGTGCAATGGATTATGGTCATTGTAGTTAATTGCAGCTGAACTAGGTTGAATATTTGCTTAATTAAAACTACAACTCCCTTCAGCCCAGCGTCCCACATAGTTCTTGACATGACTTCTCTCGTGAATTATTTGATTTCTCTCCAGAGAAATGAAGTACATTTAAATAGAATTCAAGCAATTGAACCAAAGTGAATTGCTTCTACATCTGCACTGTTTGCTGTTTGGGGTTTTACGCTGTGTTTCTTTATAGCAATTGTGACAATGGCTGATGTAAAAAGGGCTTTATAAATACATTTGATTGAGTTGTTTAATAACTAGGAAAAAAAACGAAATGTCGGTGCAACGCTCAGCACTACCAGTAACCGAAATTTCACTGGTTCAAATCCCAGAGCCCACTAGGTGAAAAATCGGTCAATGTGCTCTTGAGCAAGGCCCTTAACCCTAATTGCTCCTGTAAGTATCTCTGAATAAAAGCGTCTGCTAAATGACTAAAATGTCAACGTAAGAAAGCTTTTCTCACTCTGCCCATAACGCTTGATGGGCCATGCTTGTGCTTGTGTGAAATTGTGAATCCATGCCATTACAAGTTTTGGAATTTATGATGGTTCCTCAAGAGAAAACACAGACAGACACACTTGTACACTGTTAATACGCTTACCCCTCCCTTTCTCCACAAAAAAAAAGAAGAAACAGAGAACAGAATCCTGCCCCTGTGTCAGGGGAAAGGGGTCTCAAGCAAAAAAAGATGAAGAAAAATGATTCCAATTCTCCAACCCTGTCTCCACATAGTCTCCCAGAGGCCTCCAGAACAATTACCTCATGCAACCGCACAGCCATATTGGTTCATGAGACAGCGACTGTACACAACAGCGTTGAGCCCCACTCCCATTTGGGACAAATGTAATAAAAAAGATGATGTCTACAGGGGAAAACAGGCCCGCGTGGTCGATATATCTCGGAGAGTGCCCCGTTTTGGTTGACAGAACGCATTACAATGGAATACAATTTGGGCCTCGGGAGACCTTGCGAGAGGATGATCCCCCCCGAAGACATTTTCTAGAAGCATGGAGAGGAACCAACGATGGCTATGGAGGTGATAAAGCATCCAATCCCCCGCTGAAGAAAGTTCTGTGGAGACATGTACAGTACCTTCTACCAACCACATACAAACACACGCCCATGCATGCACACGTACACACACGACACACACAATCACACGCATGTACAAACACACACAGACATACGCACACACATGTTGTCACCCACCCACCAGCCCACCTACTTCCTTCCGGGACTTTGCAGGTGGGCTTAGATCACAGTCACGTCTACTGATATGTGTATCCTTTGTCTCGGTAAAAGGATCCTCTTGCTGAATTGAATATCCATCATGTTATGACTCCTAGGCGCACCAGCAGAGGACAGAAAAACACGGGATCCTCGAAAAACACGGGATCCTCTGAGGAGAGGTAACAAAATATGCCGTTTGAATCCGTCCATGTCCTCCCCTCTAATCGGGCTTGTTGTTGTTTTAGCCAGGCTCCGAGCCGGGCCATATTACAGCGAGGAGCGAGTTGAACGAGTTACATAAACAAAAGCAGAACTTTAAGAAGGCCTTCTGGGTTCAAGGATGTCTTTTTTTTCTAGGGGAGAGGGGATGGGTGGGGTGGTGGCAGCGGGGGGGGGATCGGGGGAGGAGGAGGGGGTTAGTCCCTCCACAGTGTGGGAACAGCCGCACTCTCTTCCACGGTTGCAGTTGGAGCCACCAGTCTCTCTCCGCTTTACATCCTGGCGTGCTCTCGGCCTCTTTTGCATGTGAAAGCCACACAGGAGGAAGCCCACAAAAAACAAAGTGCTCCAGGAGGAGAGAGGGAGAAGAGGAAGAAAGAGAGAGAGAGAGAGTGGGAGAAAGAGAGACAAGGGGGGGGCTTGTGTTCACGGGAGAAGTACAATGCGTGTTTCAGCCGCCTGCCCTTTGGCAGGGGTCAGGGTGCCCTGATCTCACCCTTTAGATTTCCTCGATCCATGCAATCAAGGACTGCAGAATTCTGTGGTATTGATAATAACTACTGGGCAAACAAGCGGCTGTGCATATGTAATGCAATATCGGTGGAGTTACTTCAAATACATGCCTAACTACCTTGACCTGATGGCTAATCGCCTGCTGTTGGGTGCATAATGAGTGTGGCAAACAGTTTCCCCTGGCTCTATCTCGGCTTTAAATCAGACATAGCCTACACGTCCTGGTGGATTTCTGACACACACACACACACACACACACACACACACACACTCCTGACAGGAAACAGACCATCTCGTCATCAGTGCTCCACAGACCTTCTCCCACATGCCCGTAATCGTCTTTTGTCTTCCTCCTGCTCTTTTGTTTGGACCAAACCTGGAACACTCCAGTGCCTTAACAATTGTACTCTCTGTGGTGAATGAATAAGGCCTCTTCGAAGACCCCATGAGGAAATGTGTCTTTGTAACGCTTCGCCAATAAAACCCTCTGCCAAGCAATCAGATTTGGAGCTGTTCCAAGAGGAGGTTATTTTCCTGCGGTAACTGTATTTGGGGCCACATTTTTTTCCCTGTTCTTCTCGTTCCTCACATTTATCTTAAATGGGGTGATAATAATCTTTTGGCCACAGTGGAAATAATTACTGATAATGCAAGAAAAAAAAAGGGGGGGGGGGCAGGTATCAGGAGAGTCATACATTAGATTCATAGGATACTTAAGAAAACAGGTGGGAGAGATGACTCTTAAATGACAGGAATGAAGACCCTTTCCCCATCTTTTATTTTCTGTGGAAAAAAACGTTTACCTAATTTCACAAAATAATGTCAGAAAACAATGACAACAGGAGGTGTGCAGTCCCGCTGATCTACTTTTCCCATATTGAGAAGATTTGCCGTCAGCTCTGGTTGATGTCTGTTGGTCGCAGAAAATGTGCTGTACTTTATACCTCCTATTGAATGCATATTGCCTCTGCTCAGCGCTAACAATAAACTGTCAAAGCTTATTTTTCCACCTTTCTTCTAAAGCATCCCACTGTGCCTCACAAGTGAAATTCTATTCATTATCTACAAAGTTTGTTGCGTTTTCAGGCTTCACTTGCAATTTCATTAATACCTCAATGCCTTGAGAACTGGGGGAGAAAAAACAATATAGTCATTTTCTATCTATCTATCTATCTATTGTAAACTTGTCTAAGCAGACCCTGTGCTTCCTCCCTCTGAATAATCAGCTAAATTGGAAATGAGTTTGTCTAATGTAAAACCTTCCCTTTGCTATGTGTGCATCCGGAATAATCAATACCATTGTTAGTGTATTAGGGATGCGGCGTGTGTGCCAATGGGATTCTGCCTTCTGCCATCCTAAGAACTCCACCAAATGTGCCAATCAATACAAAAGCTGTACAATCCTGGAGGGGGAAAGTGCCAGAGGACTGAGAGAAGAGACGGGGGGGGGGGGGGGGGGGGGGGGGGACGTGACCTAACTGTTTTATGGAGGGGAGCTCCATTTGAACACCATTTACCCCGGAGCACCCGATGCAAAGTAGGGGTGATTATATGATGTTTCCCCCCATCGTACTACAAAGGGATGGTCATAAAAAAGTTCAGAGCCCTACTTAATATGGACAAAAGACATGGAAGGATTTTGCTGCTGCAATGGCTTTTGGGAGGCCCTGTGCTGTGCAGAGCATTAGTTCAGAATGAGGAAGAACTGGCATTCTCACCATCCACAAAAATTAGAAAGTTAGAATCGTAAATTCCCGATATTGTGACCGGGGTATAGGATGACAACAACCTGCCTCCTGCAGCTATCCGAGTTTCCCCATCTCTCGTTTAGGCTAGGTAATATCTCTCTGAGGTACTTTTCATTCTCCATCAGGCCAATCAATGTCATTTTCACCCTGCAAATGGTCTCGTAACCCAGCAAGAATTGCATTTTCAACAGCTTTCCTTCTTTGTCCTGTCAGCTTAATTTGTTTAAACGAGCTGTAAAACCAAAGGCCTCGAAGGAGACCTCGCAGCACCCTTTCCTCACCAGCCTGTCTGTCTGTCTGCCACTCGAAGTGCTAGACGAGACTGCACTTACATGAGATAAATTATAAATCGACAGAGAAATTAACTGTCTGGACGGAGGACTGTTTGCCAAGATGGCCGAGGACCTTCTCGCACATCCCGTCTATTATGTCTGGTCGCGTGTCTGTTTCGTCTGTCTGGAGGTTCAGAACAAACAAAAAACATTAAATAAAAACATGATGTGCCTATTTATTAGAACCTACAGCTGAAAAAACAAAATGGCCGAAATAGCAAGTGACTCAACAATGGAGATGAAGATAATGACAAGGAAGAAGAACAAAAGGACAAGGACGATATCAATATGTGAGTTGGAGATTATTAATATTGACAGGAATTACCATGACCACCCACCCAAACAAAGTAATTACATACAGGATCTTAATTTGATCATTTTTTTGTTGCTGAGAATTTGCAGGAAATGCTAACTTGTAGTGTATTTGAGTTTTTAAAATGCATCTAAAGCTTGTCATTTCCACTTTAAAATGTCTGACTTGATTTGCCCTAACGAAAAATGTATCAACCCCTACAAAAATGTCCATTAACTATAATCTACATTTCCTGTTGCTTCCAGGATTATTTTCCTGCTGTAGCAAACTGGCTCAAATTAAGATCCTACATCTGTAGACAACATCATCATATTGACAGCTTTCTAAATTCTATACCAGTGTAATTATTTTAGCATCAGACACATTAGAAAGTCTAGAACACAAACACAAATATCCAACCCGCACCATGTTGACATATTACGTCTAGAAAAAATGACTTGTCAGGTAAGCGTCATTAGTGTTGTAATCTGTGGGGAGGTGGTGACCTCTGCTACAGCTCAGTGGTTGGTTCCCCTGGGTGGGGCGTTCATTATCCCAGACAACAGGCAGTGTTACACAGTCCATTGTCTTGCTAGGCTGATCATGTTGTCTCCACCTTTACGCAACCCCCTGGAGCCCAGACGGCAAGGCTGAGGATATGTCTGACAAAACAAATGTTGTTGCATTACATGCCCCTTATGGTCTTTCTCCCTCGTTAGCAATGAGAGGTGGCCTACCGATGGTTCGGTTGGTTAAAACGCAGTGCTTGCAACAACAGGGTTATGAGATTGATTCCAGCACGGGCCATTCAGTATGTGGTAACTGTAAGTTGCTTTGGATAAAAGTGCCCGCTAATTGACCATATTATTGGCATATTACACCAGCAGAGGTGCAAGCCGACTTTCAATTCAGATTTGATTTCTTTAATGTTAGTTTACTTTTACAGGACTTTAGTATGGCATATTTGTCAGTGTTGGCCTACTTGGGGATCTTGTAAAATTCATCCAGAGAGTTGAGTTACTATATCTTTGAAATATGAACTTTATAGCGTCAAACCAAAACATCTATAGCACTCCACCCTTTCGGGCTTTTAAAAGCATCCATTTCAAACCCTTGTAGAAATGGAATACAGTTTATAGAGAGAACGACGCCAGCTCCATCTGTTACCTGCAAAGCAAGACAACGAGTCTGAGTAATTCTCCCCATAAAGACAAATCCATCATATAGTATAACCCTACAATGCTGGAGTAAATCCCTGGCCTCTGGTTAGTACCTATTGAACAGCTGGCAGCATGACAGAAACAGGTTCCTTCTACTCAGCCTTTGAAGCTATGGGGCTTTTGGGGTTCTATAAACACAATATTCGTCACCCACTCATATACGACTATCGATTCCCACGCAACACGTGTCGCTTTTGCCGATAGAAATGAAAAGTAATGGATGCTAGCTAGCTCATAAAAAAAGGAAAATGACTGACTTCAGAGTGATAGCCTGCGCCATATATCTGATAGTCCTACAGAGGAAAGAAAATCCAGCCCAGTGGCACATGTGTGCATCTGTCCTCTCAGCCCCTGACGACATGATTGGGATCTTATGAACATTACCAGGACCATAAGGAGAAAGGGCAGCCTGTCAGGCTCGACCCAACGTGATTGACTGCTTCGAACAGTTGGGCCCAGGCGTCTTGCGTGACTTAGATTCTCTCCAACTGAAGTAAGCTCTTTTTCCCATGCCAGCGAGAGAGTGCGGCGCACCTAAATAAGATACACGGAGGGAAAGAGAACCGATGATAGCATAACAAAATATCTGTCATCTTCCCCAACATATCAGATGGAAGGAGTGGCACCGGTGGTCTGAAACAGGGGGAGGGAAAGAAAGGATGTGGGGAAGAAAAGAAAGAGAAAGGACACAGAGAGGAGAGCCGAAAGCGTTCAGTGTGTGTGGGTGTACTGTACTGCCTTGGCTCTACAGCGTGCTGAAGCATAAAATACTGTGTGAATGTGTGTGTGTGTGTGTGTGGTGCTGCGGCAGCTTGCACTGCCGTGCCGGGACGCCATTAATATTCCGGATTGGCATTGATAGCAAGTCTTTATTAGGTCCTAATTAAGATAAAAATGTGTTGTGTGATTTTTATGTGGAAACTATATAAATGCAAATGTTCCCAGGGACTGTTTTGCCCGGCTTACTCTCTTCCTAAACGGGCAGTTTTAGTAAGGGCTGCCTGTCACTAGGAGATTTGTAAACTATTTAAAGGACCACATAGATTTCTTCCCCCTCTTTCCTTTTTATTTTTTTCTAATGATTTAACTGTATTACACTCGACACCGATGGTTAAGAAGGATACTCCAGATAGGAAGTTGATGTTTGTAATATCAGCGTTTATCTTCAGATACCATCGAGATAGACTGACCCTTAACTGAAACTAGAAGTATTTAGTTGTTGTAATAACAACAGGCTCAAAGACTAGAAGAATCGCTTTCCTATTTGTATTTGGCGAAACATGCAATGTTCTTTATAAGGACAGTAGAATGCAGAATCGTAGGAGCACCATACTAATGGCAGACTCAAATGTCAGTGTGCTCTCTAGGCACTGTGCCATCATAGATTAACATGAATATATAACTCATCTCCTTTTTATTTGTGTAGAATGATGAGAGGCTTGATCTGGATTCAACAATATTTCATAATCATCAAGTGTAGGTCCTCAAATGAGTCAGGGATGTCAAAGCATGCTTTTCCTGGCCTTCAACAGTCAGTGTAATTGAGTGCCAAAACATTTTTTTTTAGCACTGTTAGTAACATTTATATTGTTGATTGATTGTGATCCTGAAAGGCTCCAACTCAGTTGATGTCAGGGGGTACATGAACCATGGTTGAAAAAAGGTCATTTATCAACCCTTTTCCAACCATATACAACCACGCTTCATGTATCGGACATTGAATGAGTACAATACATTCCCCGTCTCCATTTGATGCCTCTAGGCCTATACAAGACTTCATGTTCACCTATAAACACTGAGGTGTGTGTCATGTGTAATGGAATGAAGATGAAAAAGCATGTTTTGAGCTGTGAGTGAGGTAGTAGTGGCACACCAGACCTAGGTTAAAATACTTTTCAAAATCTTTCAAATACTTTGAGTGTTTGATTTAGCCTGCCTGGAGTGGCAGGTAGGTGGGGGGGGTTTGACGTTTTCGGGGTCTATCAAGCCAGGCAAGCTCAATCAAGTACAGATGAAGTATTTGAAATGATTTAAAATAGTATTTGAACCCAGGTCTGTGGCACACTCACCTTCTCCTTTGGCAGCAAGTGCTCACTATTCATTCCTAAATGGGGTCTGCACTCCTATTATCCAGCGGGTCTCAGGTGTGAGTGTGTTTCATTTTGTTTACCACACCGGCTCTATTTATTCTGCTTCTGTAGCTGGAAAATTGATTCCCTCGCTTTGCGTTGCTCATTATTCACCAGCCAACGAGCCTAAATGCATGGAAATAAAACATGAAACACTTCTGGGCTTTAATTAGCTTTCACTAAATTCGCTTCCGCACACAAACTGGGCGGGGGGGGGGGGCTCTCCATGAATCAGTAGATAGAAGCCTATATATAATTCATAAAGTCTGGTACAATGGCGTTGTATGATTCAAAGGAGCTTATCTGGAAAGCATGCTGTGGCGCTCTGACGTTCAGGGTCATTGTCACTGCGTTTCTAAACAAACCCACATTGCCCTTTCATTTTTTAACACGGTCACAGTGGAAGCCTTGATCTTTCCTGGGAGCTCGAAATCTAAATGCTGTATGCTACAGTAGCATATGAGCTGCCCCTTACTCAATGTAGTTGAACTGCATATCTTCTTCAGATATGATTGTTTACTTATTCAAATGATATGTACAGTACCAGTCAAAAGTTTGGACACCTACTCATTCAAGGCATTTTCTTTGTAGAATAATAGTGAAGACATCAAAACTATGGAATAACACATATGGAATCATCTAGTAAACAAAAAAGTGTTAAACTAATCAAAATATGTTTCATATTTGAGATTCTTCAAAGTAGCCACACTTTGCCTTGATGACAGCTTTGAACACTCTTGGCATTCTTTCAACCAGCTTCACCTGGAATGCTTTTACAAACAGTCTTGAAAGAGTTCTCACATATGCTGAGCACTTGTTGGCTGCTTTTCCTTCACTCTGCGGTCCAACTCATCTCAAACCATCTCAATTGGGTTTAGGTCGGGTGATTGTGGAGGCCAGGTCATCTGATGCAACACTCCATCACTCTCCTTCTTGGTCAAATAGCCCTTACACAGCCTGGAGATGTGTTGGGTCATTGTCCTGTTGAAAAACAAATGATAGTCCCACTAAGCCCAAACCAGATGGGATGGGGTATTGCTGCAGAATGCTGTGGTAGCCATGCAGGTTAAGTGTGCCTTGAATTCTACATAAATCACAGACAGTGTCTCCAGCAAAGCACCCCCACACATCACGCCTCCTCCTCCATGCTTCATGGTGGGAACCGCACATGCGGAGATAATCCGTTTACCTACTCTGCGTCTCTCAAAGACACAGAGGTTGGAACCAAAAATCTCAAATTTGGACTTAGTGCCTTGCGAAAGTATTCGGCCCCCTTGAACTTTGCGACCTTTTGCCACATTTCAGGCTTCAAACATAAAGATATAAAACTGCATTTTTTTGTGAAGAATCAACAACAAGTGGGACACAATCATGAAGTGGAACGACATTTATTGAATATTTCAAAGTTTTTTAACAAATCAAAAACAGAAAAATTGGGCGTGCAAAATTATTCAGCCCCCTTAAGTTAATACTTTGTAGCGCCACCTTTTGCTGCGATTACAGCTGTAAGTCGCTTGGGGTATGTCTCTATCAGTTTTGCACATCGAGAGACTGAAATTTTTTCCCATTCCTCCTTGCAAAACAGCTCGAGCTCAGTGAGGTTGGATGGAGAGCATTTGTGAACAGCAGTTTTCAGTTCTTTCCACAGATTCTCGAATGGATTCAGGTCTGGACTTTGACTTGGCCATTCTAACACCTGGATATGTTTATTTTTGAACCATTCCATTGTAGATTTTGCTTTATGTTTTGGATCATTGTCTTGTTGGAAGACAATTCTCCGTCCCAGTCTCAGGTCTTTTGCAGACTCCATCAGGTATTCTTCCAGAATGGTCCTGTATTTGGCTCCATCCATCTTCCCATCAATTTTAACCATCTTCCCTGTCCCTGCTGAAGAAAAGCAGGCACAAACCATGATGCTGCCACCACCATGTTTGACATTGGGGATGGTGTGTTCAGCTGTGTTGCTTTTACGCCAAACATAACGTTTTGCATTGTTGCCAAAAAGTTCCATTTTGGTTTCATCTGACCAGAGCACCTTCTTCCACATGTTTGGTGTGTCTCCCAGGTGGCTTGTGGCAAACTTTAAACAACACTTTTTATGGATATCTTTAAGAAATGGCTTTCTTCTTGCCACTCTTCCATAAAGGCCAGATTTGTGCAATATACGACTGATTGTTGTCCTATGGACAGAGTCTCCCACCTCAGCTGTAGATCTCTGCAGTTCATCCAGAGTGATCATGGGCCTCTTGGCTGCATCTCTGATCAGTCTTCTCCTTGTATGAGCTGAAAGTTTAGAGGGACGGCCAGGTCTTGGTAGATTTGCAGTGGTCTGATACTCCTTCCATTTCAATATTATCGCTTGCACAGTGCTCCTTGGGATGCTTAAAGCTTGGGAAATCTTTTTGTATCCAAATCCGGCTTTAAACTTCTTCACAACAGTATCTCGGACCTGCCTGGTGTGTTTCTTGTTCTTCATGATGCTCTCTGCGCTTTTAACGGACCTCTGAGACTATCACAGTGCAGGTGCATTTATACGGAGACTTGATTACACACAGGTGGATTGTACAGTGCCTTGCGAAAGTATTCGGCCCCCTTGAACTTTGCGACCTTTTGCCACATTTCAGGCTTCAAACATAAAGATATAAAACTGTATTTTTTTGTGAAGAATCAACAACAAGTGGGACACAATCATGAAGTGGAACGACATTTATTGGATATTTCAAACTTTTTTAACAAATCAAAAACTGAAAAATTGGGCGTGCAAAATTATTCAGCCCCTTTACTTTCAGTGCAGCAAACTCTCTCCAGAAGTTCAGTGAGGATCTCTGAATGATCCAATGTTGACCTAAATGACTAATGATGATAAATACCAAGATATCAAGTCTCCGTATGAATGCACCTGCACTGTGATAGTCTCAGAGGTCCGTTAAAAGCGCAGAGAGCATCATGAAGAACAAGGAACACACCAGGCAGGTCCGAGATACTGTTGTGAAGAAGTTTAAAGCCGGATTTGGATACAAAAAGATTTCCCAAGCTTTAAACATCCCAAGGAGCACTGTGCAAGCGATAATATTGAAATGGAAGGAGTATCAGACCACTGCAAATCTACCAAGACCTGGCCGTCCCTCTAAACTTTCAGCTCATACAAGGAGAAGACTGATCAGAGATGCAGCCAAGAGGCCCATGATCACTCTGGATGAACTGCAGAGATCTACAGCTGAGGTGGGAGACTCTGTCCATAGGACAACAATCAGTCGTATATTGCACAAATCTGGCCTTTATGGAAGAGTGGCAAGAAGAAAGCCATTTCTTAAAGATATCCATAAAAAGTGTTGTTTAAAGTTTGCCACAAGCCACCTGGGAGACACACCAAACATGTGGAAGAAGGTGTTCTGGTCAGATGAAACCAAAATTGAACTTTTTGGCAACAATGCAAAACGTTATGTTTGGCGTAAAAGCAACACAGCTGAACACACCATCCCCAATGTCAAACATGGTGGTGGCAGCATCATGGTTTGGGCCTGCGTTTCTTCACCAGGGACAGGGAAGATGGTTAAAATTGATGGGAAGATGGATGGAGCCAAATACAGGACCATTCTGGAAGAATACCTGATGGAGTCTGCAAAAGACCTGAGACTGGGACGGAGATTTGTCTTCCAACAAGACAATGATCCAAAACATAAAGCAAAATCTACAATGGAATGGTTCAAAAATAAACATATCCAGGTGTTAGAATGGCCAAGTCAAAGTCCAGACCTGAATCCAATCGAGAATCTGTGGAAATAACTGAAAACTGCTGTTCACAAATGCTCTCCATCCAACCTCACTGAGCTCGAGCTGTTTTGCAAGGAGGAATGGGAAAAAATTTCAGTCTCTCGATGTGCAAAACTGATAGAGACATACCCCAAGCGACTTACAGCTGTAATCGCAGCAAAAGGTGGCGCTACAAAGTATTAACTTAAGGGGGCTGAATAATTTTGCACGCCCAATTTTTCAGTTTTTGATTTGTTAAAAAAGTTTGAAATATCCAATAAATTTCGTTCCACTTCATGATTGTGTCCCACTTGTTGTTGATTCTTCACAAAAAATACAGTTTTATATCTTTATGTTTGAAGCCTGAAATGTGGCAAAAGGTCGCAAAGTTCAAGGGGGCCGAATACTTTCGCAAGGCACTGTATCAGACCAAAGGACAGATTTCCACCGGTCTAATGTCCATTGCTCGTGTTTCTTGGCCCAAGCAAGTCTCTTCTTCTTATTGGTGTCCTTTAGTAGTGGTTTCTTTGCAGCAATTAGAGCATGAAGGCCTGATTGTCAGTCTCCTCTGAACAGTTGATGTTGAGATGTGTCTGTTACTTGAACTCTGTGAAGCATTTATTTGGGCTGCAATTTCTGAGGCTGGTAACTGTAATGAACTCATCCTCTGCAACAGAGGTATCTCTGGGTCTTCCTTTCCTGTGGAGGTCCTCATGAGAGCCAGTTTCTACATAGCGCTTGATGGTTTTTGCGACTGCACTTGAAGAAACTTTCAAAGTTCTTGAAATGTTCCGGATTGACTGACCTTCATGTGTTAAAGTAATGATCGACTGTTGTTTCTTTTTGCTTATTTGAGCTGTTCTTGCCATGATATGAACTTGGTCTTTCACCAAATAGAGCTATCTTCTGTATACCACCCCTAACTTGTCACAACACAACTGATTGGCTCAAACGCATTAAGGAAAGAAATCCCACAAATTAACTTTTTACAAGGCACACCTGTTAATTGAAATGCATTCCAGTTGACTAACTCATGAAGCTGGTTGAGAGAATGCCAAGAGTGTGCAAAGCTGTCATCAAGGCAAAGGGTGGCTACTTTGAAGAATCTCAAATATAACATATATTTAAGATTTGTTTAACACTTTTTTTGGTTACTACATGATTCCATATGTGTTATTTCATAATTTGATGTCTTCATTATTATTCTACTATGTAGAAAAGAGTAAAAAATAAAGAAAAAGCCTTGAATGAGAAGGTGTCCAAACTTTTGACTGGTACTGTATATGATATATAATCATGTATATTTACGGTGCCTTTGAAAGTATTCATACCCTTGACTTGGTTCCACATTTTGTTGTGTTACAGTCTGAAATAAACATTTATTAAATATATTTTTCCCTCACCCATCTACACACAATACCCCATAATGACAAAGTGAAAACGTGTTTTTACAAACACACCCCTGAGTCCATTATGTGTAGAAAAATCTTTGGCTGTGATTACAGCTGTGAGTCATTCTGGGTAAGTCTAAGTGCTTTCCACACTTGGATTGTACATGTGTCCGTTATTCTTTTCTAAATTCTTCAAGCTCTGTCAAATTGTTGTTGATCATTGCTAGACAACAATTTTCAGGTATTGCCATATAATTTGAAGTAGATTTAAGTCAAAATTGTAACTCGGCAACTATGGAACATTTGCAGTCTTCTTGGTAAGCATGTCCAGTGTAGATTTGGCCTTGTGTTTTAGGTTATTGTCCTGCTAAAAGTTGAATTCCTCTCCCAGTGTCTGGTGGAAAGCAGAGTGAACCAGGTTTTCTAGGATGTTGCCTGTGCTTAGCTCCGTTACGTTTCTTTTTATCCTGAAAAACTCCACAGTCCCCTTAACAATTACAATATACCCATAACAGGATGCAGCCACCACTATGCTTACGGATGACACTTGTTAAATATACTTCAATCGGTGTCGACAAAGGGGAGGAGACAGGTTAAAGAATGATTTTTTTAAAGGATTGTGTGCCATTCAGAGGGTGAATGTGCAAGACAAGATATTGTGTCTTTGAACTAGGTACGGTAGTAGAGGTCATTGTCCATATAATGCATATAGTGCAGCGTAGTGAGCGTACGTACATGTTCTCTTTATTATAAAAGACACAGAACAAAACAATAAACACTACAAAACTAACCGTGAAGCTTAAGGCTATGTGCCATAAACAAAGTCAACTTCCCACAAAGAAAGAAGGGATAGGGCTACCTAAGTATGGTTCCCAATCAGAAACAACGATAGACAGCTGTCCCTGATTGAGAACCATATCCGGCCAAAACACAGAAACACAAAATCATAGATAACAAAACATAGAATGCCCACCCCAAATCACACCCTGACCAAACCAAATAGAAACATTAAAAGGCTCTAAGGTCAGGGCGTGACAGTACCCCCCCCCCAAAAGGTGCGGACTCCGGCCGCAAAACCTGAACTTATAGGGGAGGGTCTGGGTGGGCATCCATCCGCAGTGGCGGCTCAGGTGCAGACCCCGCTCCACCACTGGCTCACCCCACTTTGGTGGCACCTCGGGTGCGGGGACCCTCGTCGCCGACCCCGGACTGGGGACCCTCGTCGCGGGCCCGGGACTGGGCGCCCTCACTGGGGGCCCCGGGCTGGAGGCCGTCCTCACTGGGGGCCCCGGGCTGGAGGCCGTCTCTGGGGGCGCCGGGCTGGAGGCCGTCTCTGGGGGCGCCGGGCTGGAGGCCGTCTCTGGGGGCGCCGGGCTGGAGGCCGTCTCTGGGGGCGCCGGGCTGGAGGCCGTCTCTGGGGGCGCCGGGCTGGAGGCCGTCTCTGGGGGCGCCGGGCTGGAGGCCGTCACTCGGGGCGCCGGGCTGGAGGCCGTCACTCGGGGCGCCGGGCTGGAGGCCGTCACTCGGGGCGCCGGGCTGGAGGCCGTCTCTCGGGGCGCCGGGCTGGAGGTCGTATCTCGGGGCGCCGGGCTGGAGGTCGTATCTCGGGGCGCCGGACTGGAGTTCGTATCTCGGGGCGCCGGACTGGAGGTCGTCTCTGGAGTGGAGAGACACACAGGAGGCCTGACTCTGGGAGCAGGCACAGGACTCACCAGGCTGGGGAGACATCCTTGGCCGTGGCACCGGATACACTGGTCTGTGGAGACGCACTGGCGGTCTCGAGCGCAGAGCTGGCACAACCTGTTCTGGCTGGATGCCTGCTTCCATCTGGCAAACGCGGGACGCTGGCACAGAGCACACCGGCCTATGAATGCTCAACCGAGACACCGTGCGCATCGCCCCATAGCACGGGGCCTGACCAGTCACATGCTCGCCACGGTAAGCACAGGTAGTTGGCTCAGGTCTGAATCCTGACTCTGCCACACTCCCCGTGTGCCCCCTTCCAAATTTTTGGGGGTGCTGCCTCTCGGGCTTCCTTGCTAGCAGTGTTCCCTCATAACGCTGCCGCTCTGCCTTAGCTGCTGCCTTCGCCTTCCTCTCTGCTTCTACCTTCTCCCAGGGCAGGCGATACTTCCCGGCCAGGATCTCCTCCCATGTCCAGGATCCCTTGCCATTCAAAATGTCCTCCCATGTCCATTCCTCCTTACCACGCTGCTTGGTCCATTTGTGGTGGGAAGTCCTGTCACGGCTGTCGAAAGAACTGGACCATGGTGCAGTGTGGTGAACGTACATATTCCTTTTTATTTAGGATGTCGCCGACAAAAACAATAAACAATACAAAAACAACCGTGAAGCTTAAGGCTATAGTGCCAACAAACAAAGACAACTTCCCACACAGAAAGGAAGGAAAAGGGCTACCTAAATATGGTTCCCAATCAGAGACAACGATAGACAGCTGTCCCTGATTGAGCACCATACCCGGCCAAAACATAGAAACACAAAACATAGAATGCCCACCCCAAATCACACCCAGACCAAACCAAATAGAGACATTAAAAGGCTCTCTACGGTCAGGGCGTGACAGCTTGTAAAATTCCAGAAAGTGATGTCGTGGCTTTAGAAGCTTCTGATAGGCTAATTGACATCATTTGAGTCAGTGGGAGTTGTACCTGTGGATGTATTTCAAGGCCTACCTTCAAACTCAGTGCCTCTTTGCTTGACATCATGGGAAAATCAAAAGAAATCAGCCAAGACCTCAGAATTTATTTTTGTAGACCTTCACTTGTCTGGTTCATCATTGGGAGCAATTTCCAAACGCCTGAAGGTACCACATTCATCTGTACAAACAATAGTATGCAAGTATAAACACCATGGGACCACGTAGCCGTCCTACCGCTCAGGAAGGAGACGCGTTCCGTCTCCTAGAGATGAACGTACTTTGGTGCGAAAAGTGCAAATCAACCTTGTGAAGATGCTGGAGGAAACAGGTACAAAAGTACCGATATCCACAGTAAAACGAGTCCTATATCGACATAAGCTGAAAGGCCGCTCAGCAAGGAAGAAGCCACTGCTCCATAACTGCCATAAAAAAGCCAGACTACGGTTTGCAACTGCACATGGGGACAAAGATTGTACCTTTTGGAGAAATGTCCTTTGGTCTGATGAAAGAAAATTACCATCATTATGTTTGGAGGAAAAAGGGGGAGGCTTGCAAGCCAAAGAACACCATCCCAACCGTCAAGCACGGGGGTGGCAGCATCATGTTGTGGGGGTGCTTTGCTGCAGGAGGGACTGGTGCACTTCACAAAATAGGTAGAAACCTGATTTAGTTACACCAGCTCTGTCAGGAGGAATGGGCCAAAATTCACCCAACTTATTGTGGGAAGCTTGTTGAAGGCTACCTGAAACGTTTGACCCAAGTTAAACAATTTAAAGGCAAAGCTACCAAATACTAATTGAGTGTATGTAAACTTCTGAACCAACTGGGAATGTGATGAAAGAAATAAAAGCTGAAATAAATCATTCTCTCTACTATTATTCTGACATTAAACATTCTTAAAATAAAGTGGTGATCCTAACTTACCTAAGACAGGGCATTTTTACTAGGATTAAACGTCAGGAATTGTGAAAAACTGAGTTGAAATGTATTTGGCTAAGGTGTATGTAATCTTCCAAATTCAACTGTATATTCTTGTCCCCATGTTAAGTGCATCATAGAGCTTCAGTCTAGGTTCAATGCCCCAAGAGGCCTGGAAGCCTCGGTACAATATTTTGTCTGCCACACCACTTAACCTCTACACAGTAGAATTACTGGTCTTCTAAATGTTTTGATAATTCATTCGATAATTGCCCTATTGTGTGTTGCACAGAAAACAAAAACAAGCTCATTTTCCTCCAGTTACTTGTTCAGTCAACCATTAGTGTCAAAAGGGGGAAGAATGTGCCCTCTGGTTGGCACACAGGATCCGCTGGTGTTGTGTGTTGGGTGTCATTACCTGTTTATTTTTGGGGCAGTCACTGTAAAAATCAACAATGAATCAAAATATGTCCACAGCCAAGCGTTTCCTTTTGTTCAGCCTTAATCATCTGTAGGAGAAGAGAGGTATGCTAGCCCATGCACACACACACACACGTGCAAACACACACGTGCACACACAGACACACACATGCACACACACACAGATCTTTATGGACCTCAATGTTTTTCTTGTTGCTTGTCCATTCTGTTTTGCTGGATGGCTCATCTTGGATGAAAACCATAATCTGTTCCTGAAATTTAGGAGTAACTGCTCTCCCACAACAAAATGTACACAAGAACTACACAAGAAAACAATTTGCCTAAGTAGGGCATTTATGCATAAGTCGGGGGGAAAAAAGTAAGTCACGGCATATTGCATGTAAACATGTGACAAACTGACATTAGCTATTTGTATGCAGTGCTTATGAGAGGGGTAGGATTCACGTATAAATATAGGATTTATTCCCTGTGTAGAATTCTATAGCTGTGACATCTTATGAATAAATATAAAATATATAGTCTCCCCAAAATGATGGTGGGGTTGTGTAACACAGGCTAGAGGTCAATGTAATTATTATCAAGGAACTTGGAATTTACACTTTATAAAACTAGCTGATTTGAGTTTTTAGTTTTTTAAATGTTTTGCTTGCACTTTAAATCTGAAAATTATTCAAATCGCTCTTACCAGGTATGTTTCAAAAGGCTTTAATATGACTTTGGGAAAAAAGCATATTCCAAGGTTGATCAATGGAAGGAATCCTATGATCATTTGGATAAAAACATACAATTGAGTCCTCGAAAGTGAAAGTAAATGTTAAAAAATTCCAAGATACCAAATGTAGGAATTCATAAAAAAATTCCAAGATACCAAATGTAGGAATTCATTAAAAAAAATCCAAGATACCAAATGTAGGAATTCATAAAAAATCCTCACTGTCCCTTACCCACACAGACAGGTACATAGAGGCATTTTGCTGTCACAGGCAAAAATAGGAGAAAATAACCATGACACTATTGTCTGGGGCCAGAAAATAGCTCTGTATAGCCGTGATGACCCCATGTAAGCAGACTGGCTCTGCACTTAATAGGCCTGCCCCTTATTATGTCAAATTAGCTGGCGCAATTTCAGGGGCTTACAGTGGTCTGAAAAATGCAGTCATTTGATTCACAGAATCCGGACCAGATGGATAATTGCACTAGATAGTTCCAGTAAGCCTGTGAGAGTCGAGTGGGGAGTGCGCCTCTCTAATACATTGGAGTCAATTAGAGGTATCAATATTTTTCAGGCCCGGCTTTATGAAGCAGTAAAATCCTGTTAAGTATAACATATTGGTAAGTGAGAGAAGGAGAGTGTGGTGGGGAGATAATGGGGAACATGGCCGGCCCTCCCCCTCTCTCCTTGTGGAACACTTTTAAGGCTCACCGTAGCCTACTAAATCGAAATCAGCTGTCAAACCGTGGGGGAAGACATTTTCCAAACATGTTTTCAGGAACACGTGTTTGGAAGTCCATTTGGATGTTCTGAATGTCTGAACGCTTTCATTCATACCGTACACTTACGTATTTCAGTTCATTTTCCCATTTTCAAAATGGAAAGAGTATATTTGCCCTGTTTCAAGTTGATGTCGAGGAAGAGGTGTTTTGATGCCCCGGTCAGAGAGAAGGGATTTGAAGGAATCCACATTTATAAATAACATTATTACAGGACATAACTGTAAACATAAGTGGTGGGATGGCCTGTCCATCAAGAAAGGGGACAGGGTTTAACATTTTTAAACAATAGTGTTGGCAATGAAATAAATTCATTGTTTGTCTTGGGACTGTTGTAATATCAACAAATTAAGAGGGTTTCTTTCTTTAAAAAGGTACACATTCTACGTACCTTTTCAACGATGAACCATTCTCTTGGTATTTGCTGGCATCTAGTGGCCATGGTTGATTTTGATTCTACAGGTATTTCTCAGTTTCTAAAGTTATGTGAATCGATTCTGAGCAAGAGTGGAATTTCTCAAGCTTGCTTCACATTTCAAAACGCGGTGAACTTTTACACGAAATGGGAATATAACAGATACGCAATATCAGTTCCACAACAAGTTGACTGTTGAATGTTTACCATTGACATCAATTTACTGTTAAAATACATTACACCATTTTGTTCATTTGTTTCCAAACTCAAGCAGTGAGGGACATGCACAGTCTTGTGACTGTAACCTTGTTCCTTGAACAGCCCCACCTCTTGAAGCTGGAGCAGCAACGTCTTGAAATCGAAAGGCAACTTTTTGTTTTGAAGTGCAAGGTAGCAGAGGCACAGTCAGATGCAACTACAGCTGAAGAAGATGTTTAATCTGAGGTGTCAACCTGGACTCAGGGGCAGACGTAACATACTAAACGTAAATCTGCGAACTCTCCAATTAGTATGATATGTTACATTTCGTATGGTATGTTTTCATATGTGGATGTCCATCATTCATTTCGTATGATATGTTGCAAATTACAATTTGTATGATATGTTATGAATTGTAATTCGGACAATATGTTACCAATTTGCCAAACAAATGAGATGTTATGAAGTAGCTTATAAAGTAGCTGAATTACAAAGTAAACAGTAGCAAGAAGCAAGGTGGTGCCGGAGCTTAAGGCCGTCTTATCGGCTCTTAACCAACCATGCTATTTTGTTAGTTTTTTCGCGTTGTTTGTAACTTGTTTTGTACATAATGTTGCTGCTACTGTCTCTTATGACTGAAAAGAGCTTCTGGGCATCAGAACTGTATTCTGCCATAAGCAAACAGGAAAACGTTCATCCAGAGGCCGCGTTCCTCGTGACCGGGGACTTTAATGCAGAGAAACTTAAATCAGTTTGCCTAATTTCTATCAGCATGTTAAATGTCCAACCATAGGGAAAACAATTCTAGACCACCTTTACTCAACACACAGAGACACGTCCCTCGCCCTCCATTTGGCAAATCTGACCATAACTTTATCCTCTTGATTCCTTTACAAATTTAAACTAAAGCTGGAAGCACCAGTGACTCGGTCAATAAGAAAGTGGTCAGATTGTAAGGGTTTTCCTGTGGTGAAGGAGAAGCGGACCAAAATGCAGCGTGGTGGTTATTCATGTTCTTTAATAAAGGAACTAGACATGAAATAACTAACAAAACAATAAATGTGCGAAAACCTAAACAGTCCTATCTGGCGCAAACACAGAGATAGGAACAAACACACAGTGAAACCCAGGCTACCTAAGTATGATTCTCAATCAGAGACAACTAATGACACCTGCCTCTGATTGAGAACCATACTAGGCCGAAACATAGAAAAACAAACATAGACTGCCCACCCTACTCACGCCCTGACCATACTAAATAAATACAAAACAAAGGAAATAAAGGTCAGAACGTGACACAGATGAAGCAGATGCTAAGCTACAGGACAGTTTTCTAGCACAGACTTGAATATGTTCCGCGATTCTTCCGATGGCATTGAGGAGTACACATCAGTCACTGGCTTCATCAATAAGTGCATCTATGACATCGTCCGCACAGTGACCTTACGTACATACCCCAACCAGAAGCCATGGATTACAGGCAACATCCGCACTGAGTTAAAGGGACACAGAAGCTTATAAGAAATCAGGACCAGACAAATTACCAGGACTTGTACTCCGAGCATGCGCTGACCAACTGGCATTTGTCTTCACTGACATTTTCAACCTCTCCCTGTCGAAGTCTGTAATACCAACATGTTTCACGCAGACCACCATAGTCCCTGTGTCCAAAAACACTAAGGTAACCTGCCTAAATGACTACCGACCCGTAGCACTCATGTTTGTAGCCATGAAGTGCTTTGAAAGGCTGGTCATGGCTCACATCAACACCATTATCCCAGAAACCCTAGACCCACTCCAATTCGCATACCGCCCCAACAGATCCACAGATGATACGATCTCTATTGCACTCCACACTGCCCTTTCACACCTAGACAAAAGGAACACCTATGTGAGAATGCTATTCATTGACTGCAGCTCAGCGTTCAACACCATAGTGCCTTCAAAACGCATCACTAATCTAAGGACCCTGGGACTAAACACCTCCCTCTGCAACTGGACTTCCTGACGTGTTTTTTGCGCATGATGATCCATGGCTTATAAGTCGCTATCGTCTCCCAATAAATGTTCTGTTAGATTTGTGCATGGATTTAGCCCCTTATCTGGAAAGGAAGACATGCTATATTCATGCCATACCTGTATCTGTCCAAGTTGTGGCCACTCTGGGATTCCTCGCTACTGGGACATTCCAGAGGGAAATGAGTGACAGGTCGGGTATATCACAGACATCATTCAGCCGCATCCTGCCACAAGTGATCTCATCTTCCAAAAATATTGCTTTTCTCTTTTGGTCCATGGCTATTTCTGACTAAACCCTCATTTGTGCTAGCATTCTATAAGGGGAAATCTCTGATTGTAAGGCACGTTCAGGTGCCGTCAATTTTAAGTTAATTTGAGATTTATAGATCACAGGTGCGTAAATTACAAACGAGCTTCTTAGAACCTGCGTAAGCTAGGTTTTTTTATGCTCAGTATCTTTTATGAATGGAAAGTAAGCACACCGTGGGAAATTATCTTACGACTAAGTTCAAGTATAAATATATATATATTTTTATAAATAAGGCTCCTGATCACCGACAACGACGAGACAGTCTATAGAGAGGAGGTCAGAGACCTGGCCGTGTGGTGCCAGGACAACAACCTCTGCCTCAACGTAATCCAGACAAAGGAGATGATTGTGGACTACAGGAAAAGGAGGACCGAGCACGCCCCATTCTCATCGATGGGGCTGTAGTGGAGCAGGTTGAGAGCAACAAGTTTCTTAGTGTCCACATCACCAACAAACTAACATGGTCCAAACACACCAAGACAGTTGTGAAGAGGGCATGACAAAACCTATTCCCCCTCAGGAGACTAAAAAGATTTGGCATGGGTCCTCAGATCCTTAAAACGTTCTACAGCTGCACCATTGAGAGCATCCTGACTGGTTGCATCACTGCCTAGTATGGCAACTGCTTGGCCTCTGACTGCAAGGCACTACAGAGGGTAGTGCGTACGCCCCAGTACATCACTGGGGTCAGGCTTCCTGCCATCCAGGATCTCTATACCAGGCGTTGTCAGAGGAAGGCCCTAAAAATTGTCAAGGACTCCAGCCACCCTAGTCATAGACTGTTCTCTCTGCTACTGCATGGCAAGCAGTACCGGAGCACCAAGTCTAGGTCCAAGAGGCTTCTAAACAGCTTCTACCCCCAAGCCATAAGACCGCTGAACATCTAATCAAATAGCTACACAGACTATTTGCATTGCCCCCCCCCCCCCCCACCTCTTTTACACTGCTGCTACTCTCTGTTTATTATCTAAGCATAGTCACTTTAATAACTCTACCTAAATGTACATATTACCTCAACTAACCGGTTATCTCAACTAACCGCACATGGACTCGGTACTGGTACCCCCTGTATATAGCCTCGCTATTGTTATTTTACTGCTGCTCTTTAATTATTTGTAACTTTTATTTCTTATTCTTTTTTTTGTTGTATTTTTTTCTTAAAACGGCACGGCATTCTTGGTTACGGGCTTGTAAGCAAGCATTTCACTGTAAGGTCTAGAGCACCTGTTGTTTCAGCACGTGACAAATAAAATAAAATTGTTTTAGTGTGATATTATCAGGAATCAAGGTAAGACCCAAGCGCAGACTGTGTGAAGTAACAATGCTTATTGTAACAGGGGCAGGCAAACGACAGGTCAAGGCAGGCAGGGGTCGATAAATCCAGAGCACAGGCCAAGGTACAGGACGGCAGGCAGGCAGGCTCAGGTCAGGCAGGGGTCGATAAATCCAGAGCACAGGCCAAGAGGCAGGCTCAGGTCAGTCAGAGGTCGGTAATCCAGAGGTGGAACAAAGTTACAGGACGGCAGGCTCAGGGTAAGAGACGGGTAGGTACAGGGTCAGGACATGCAAAGGTCAAATTCCAGGAAGACGAGGGGAAAACGTGAGACTAGGGCCAAACAGGAGCTGAAACCAACCACTGGTAGACTTGAACAAACAAGACGAACTGGCAACAGACAGACAGAAAACACAGGTATAAATACACAGGGGATAATGGGGAAGATGGGCGACACCTGGAGGGTGGTAGAGACTAGCACAAGGACAGGTGAAACAGATCAGGGCGTGACAGATCTATCAGCCAATATGATAGATGTAGTTTGAAGAGAGCAGAGTTGGAGAGACTTGAATTTTCTCTTGAGCTATTTTTTAGAGCCTTCCTTTTAGGAGCGGGAAGTTTTTCAGACTGAGAAATATAGGTGATTAATATTTAGGCCTATATCTAGGCAATGTAGTAAACTATAGCCTAATCATAGGCCTATTTAGGAAGTACATTTCCCTGGAAAGATGAACTGCCCCGTGCTTCTCCACCCAAACATAGGCTACAGCCTACTCTATTTAATTGAGACCACACACGCACCTGATCTCGCAGGTATAGCTACTGAACTGGAAACAGTAAGAATTATGACAGCGCCACTTGCTACGTTTTTCTTAGGCCTATAGGATTTATCCTACCTTTTAGGAGGATGATTTGCAGGCAGAAACAAAGAAATGGATAATCAATATTTATTGACAATGAAAAGGCACAACGCTTGTTCAACATAGTAGTCCAACCTATTGTTTTTCAATGATAATACATTTTTTTTGATTGCACTTCGACTCACGTTGGTTTGATTTGTTTGTTTTTTTAACCTTTATTTATTTGGTTAAGCACTTACACTTCTTTTCATTATCATTACAGACACTGTAGTAAACTACAGTCCAATCATTTAAGTACATTTCATATTCAAGTTAACTGCCACTTGATTCTCCAATCATGTAGGCATCCAACTCTATTTCAATGAGACCCCACATACTAGGCGCACTTGAATTCTCAACTAGGAGAGGTAGGCTACTGAAGTTGAAGCAGCGAATTCTGAGTGTGTGACTAATGTGAAAAACATGTGCTTTTAATACAATAGGTAGGCTAACGCATGCAAAGCAGAAAGAGGACGTTTCCAAATCATCTGTGGGACAACAAAATATTTTCATCCCAAAGCAGTCTGTCTGACTGCCCACTCCCGCCCGCAGCATGAAAAACTCATACCGTGCCACAATGATTTCCGTTGCGAACCGCAGGTCCTGCAGGACTTTCGCGGGAATGCAGCCCTCTAGTGCAGTCAGAACACAACACAATGCTCATCATGTTTTAGCGGGATCAGATGGTCACGGGGGTCCCAGCAGGGTCAGACAGCCAGGGAAGACAGCGCTTTGGTGAATTTTGCAGTAGGCCTATATTAACAATATCAGTGAATGATACAAATAACCATATTGAATTGATGGGTAGACCTACAGTGGCTAAAGGACAGCAGCTGAAGCTTAAACTACAATCAAATCAAATGTTATTTGTCACATGTGCAGAATACATCATGGTTGCTTACAAGCAAAAACTAAAGCAGGACGTACCAGTGACTCGCTCAATACCGAAGTGGTCAGATAATGCGGATGCTATGCTACAGGACTGTTTTGCTAGCACAGGCTGGAATATGTTCCGGGATTCATCCAATGGCATTGAGGAGTACACCAAGTCAGTCGCCGGCTTCATCAATAAATGAATCAACGGCCTCGTCCCCACAGTGACCTTTCGTATTGAATTACAAGGCAACATCCCCCCGAGGTAAAGGCTAGAGCTGCCGCTTTCAAGGAGAGGGACACCAATCCGGATGCTTATGCCCTCAGATTGCTTGAAACATTCAACCAACCCAACATTCCTATTCAGTTAGACTGATGTTGTAGTATAATATAGAATGCCTAGCATGCTCATAACTGCATTGTGGTATAGATATTGCTAGCTATTATAGATATGATTACTGGTGTTTTATATCATATTTTGTTTTCAAGTGTACTGACAAGTGACTAAATGATTCCAACTGCATCAGAAACCATTCAAGTGTTGACATCAACGTCTTGGTAAATTTATTCTGTGTTTTACATTATAGCCATTACCATATATATATATGATTAAATATTATCTGATGTCGCCTGTGTGAAGTATCTGCATTTGTGCACTTGAGCATTATCATGAGATTAAACAACTGCTTGCTACATCTACTTGCCTGTTTGTGTGTATGACAAGAACTGAGTAACATGGTGTGACCTGCATGTTGCAAAATTGTAGATAACAGCCCAGCAGATGCTTTGTCCTTGTGTTTGTATGTAACAATATTGAGCACATGGTGTGACTTGCTGTATCGTACAAAGTTGTGATAGGGTGGGGTGGTCATCACGAGCTTTAACTGAGATGGAAAATTACTGAACAACACAATAGCAGGAACTGAGCAACTGTTATAACTAGGCTGCGATACCAAAACAGTAGGAATCTATACATCGACGGAGGGAGGACTCCAAGAAGCGCCAAGAGGCGGGGACCCGCCTGAGTGCCTGCGATAGGCTGAGCAAGTCTAAACCACGCTCAGCCTCGACTGTGATAGGCCAACAGACGGGTTGGAACAATGTCTATCACAGTATAAGAACAACTGTTTACGTACATCCAGTCAGTTCCCTGTTCTGCCCTGCGTGGTATTACAGTGAGCCCGTATATACGAAAGTTGCATTTGCCATTTATTGCTTAGAACACACAAATAATTTGAAATGCACTTCTTATAAGACCGTTACTGATGTCATCATTACAAGATGTTATTATAAATGTTCTACATAATCTTGTATCTACTTCGTAATTGACTAGTAGACAGAAGACATTGAAAGTCTTATCTTGGTTCCTGGTTCTTGTTAAAAGTGACGACTGCCTCTAAAACAAGTCATTGTGGGTAGAGAGGAGGGGAGAACTGCCTCTAAAACAAGTCATTGTGGGTAGAGAGAGGAGGGGAGAACTGCCTCTTAAACAATCTCACAGGGGAGAGAGGGGAAGGGACCACAGCCTCTAAAATATGGTAGGGCTGCCATTTGGCTGAAATAATCATTAAAGATTGTACAATTATACAATGATAATACGAGTTGCCAAATGACTTTGCAGCTTGAAAGGTTATACACTTATTGTATGGGCAATCAGTGCATTTGAGTCCACAAGCTTAGTTAATGGTTGTACATTTCTTGAAATTATAACGAGATCTGTCTCCCTGTTTTCTTCAGTGTCCTGAAGCTCAGAGCAGAGACACCCACATCCAGCCTGCTTTCATCGAAGAGTGAGAAGTCAATGCATAATCCACCTAATTTCAGTCAGGAACCACTGAGAGATGAACAAAGGTATGAAAGATAGTATGAGTTCAAGCTGCAGTAAGAGGTTATAAGTAATGGTTGCAACAGAAAGATCGGACTATTTTCAAAACTAAAGTCATGGGCTTAGAGCACGCCCTGCAGCAAGCTGGCTTAGCAAAACAGACAAAAAGCTGCTGATGTAACCAGATATCCCAGCGTTCAATGGACGTGCATCAAACACAGGACATGTAACCTCTGTTGCTCCTCAAAAGCAAAAGGAGGAGGCAAAAAGGGAAATAGCCCAAAAGCTAAAGGACCTGTAGGGCATAGCCATGACTTTTGGGGAGAAGGCTGCATTTGGACACAATGTTACCTTAGAGTCACCAGGGGCGAACTGAGTAGAGGAAGGGTGTAACGGATAACGAGTGGAGGTCCCTAACACGTTTAGCCGAGGCAAAATGATCTCCGTGAACCTGAGAATAAGAATCAGGGTTAAGCTCTCCCGGCGCACCCTTTCCAACGTGGGCTGAATCAGAACCATAAATCATAAACGAGAGTCCACTGGGGGGGCGCCAGAGTGTCCATTCCCAATGAGGCACTCGGGTCACTCATCAAGAAAAATAGACTACAATGCGTGTTTTCTCACGATGTGTAAAGATCTGTTAGCCCTGCCCGAAAATGTCCCATACCTGGGAGACAACCCAGGGGTGTGGCCTCCACTTCTGAGAGAGAGGGTCCCACCTGGATAAAAGATCTGCACCCGAGTTGAGGCAACCGAGGACATGAGTCGCCCAAAGCGAGAGCATGTGTGCAGTGCTCCCCAGAAATAGGGAGCGAGCAAAAGTTAGGCAGGAAAGAGACAACTCATCTGTTGATGCACGCCACCACTGACATATTGTCGGTTCTGACCAGCACAAACAGGCCCAACAAAAGCAGGGGGAAGGGCTTTAGCACCATATACACCGTTAGGAGCTCCGGGTGATTAATATGCAGTGCGCTCTGCACCAGTGTCCATATCCCCCGAATCAATTGGCCTTTGTACAGCGCATCCCACCCTCGGGGGGGATGCGTCTGTGGTGATCACTGTGCGGGACACAACTCAGGCCATGGGAGCCACCTGACAATAGCAGAGGGTCCCACCACTGGGTCATGGCCCGTAGGCCTGATGGGGACACCCGAAGCGACCAACTTAGGCTGTGAGATTTGTCCAGCACTCAACACTGGAAGGGCAACATCAACAATAGCCCCAGGGGAACATCTTCCGTCACAGAATACATCATCCCCAGTAGGTGTAGGCACTGGCGAAAACAGAACTCGGACGAACACCATCCGTGAGGATAGAAATGCACGATACGCGAGTGAGTCTAGCTCGAGACCCAGAATCGGAATGTGCTGAGATGGAGTCAGACAGCACTTTTTCTGGTTTCTTAGGAAGCCTACAGACTCTATACGGGACAGTAGCATGGATGTGTGTAACACTGCTTGCCCCCTTGACTTTGCCGCCACCAGCCAATCGTCTGTAATAGCCGGCGGCTCGTGGGCATTTGAGTTTTTAGACTCCGAGGTGCTCGCTGGGGGCACGTAGGTCTAGAATGGGACGCAACGTCTCGTACCTTTTCGGAACCAGGAAATACCAGCTGTTCCAGTCATCCTGGATCTTCGACATAGGAACCACTCAGATTGCCTTCCTCTAGAGACGAGAGGATATTTCCTCCCTCAAAACGGCTGCTGAGGGTCCGGGAACAGTCAACGTGATGACGCTGCAGGAGCGTGGGGGCACACAACAATTTGTAGCTTGTGCCCTGACATCACTGTTTGCATGATCCAGGGCGGCAATGCGTATTGCATGCCATTGGTCGACGCAAACAGCGAGCCTCCAGTGAAGTGTCATCTGAAGAGAGATTGGGGACTGGGAGCGATGGCTTCTTTTTCCATTTCCACCACTCTTGAAAACTGTGTCTGAATGTGGAGAAGGGAAACTTCTCATCAAACTCACAAGCGGGAGACACAACACTTTGACACCATGAACAATGTGGGACTTGGGGTTGAAAAAACTGTGTTTATGTGCCAAGGTTTACCTAAAGCCCGACCCACTCTGGGTACAAGGGCCTTGGCGATCAGTGACATACCCCGATTGGCAGTGCCACCTGGGTGTACTGTTGTAACAACGAGCTTCACTCGATTTAGGCAATAAGATGCATTCCGGTAGCCGCTGGACCGCACACATAAAAAAATAGACCAAGGGGAAAAAAACGTTATCATGGAGGTTACCTTACTGACCAGTCATACGTAGCCTACAGGCGACAGAGCACCTTGTAACTTAGCTGGGGATGGGACAGACAGCTCTCTGGAAAACTGACCCATTCTATGTTAACGGACCGGGGCAATTCGTAATCGAATTGAATTCCCAGGAATGAAAATTGCTGAGCTGGAGAAAGACAGCTCATTTCGGGGTTCAGATGAACCACAGAGACTGTGTGTGGGATAATGGCATGGTCGTGTCCAACCCTGCTTGTTCCCTCGACTCCACTACCAACCACAAATCACCTAATTACCTGTATCACTAGACATCTCATAAGGACTAGTGAGCTACAAGCAGAAATCAGCAATGAATCCCAGTATGTGGGAAGGGTGCCCCCTTTTGGACAGAGCGAATCATCCAATTTATTACTCCCAACATGGGGAGATTGATATACCCCTTGAACCCCGTTAACACCATGGAACGCAGGGTACCAAAGAGGCAGTAAACATGGACAAGCTTCCAACACACGTTGTGCATCCGTGAGACTGTACAGCTTGCATGAGACCCAGCCCCCTTATGAGCACAGAGGGCTCCGGCAATGGCTGACGTTGTACCTCGTTTTCTGTAACAAATCACATTGGAGCGACACAGCTGCTCGGGGGCTACTTCCTCATCGGAGGAGCACGCAAGCCCCACTTTGTCTACTCCCTCCAACTCCAGGTATTGAAAATAGGAATGGGGAATGGGACTCAGCCGAGGTACGGGCACCCGGAAGAGGAAGTCACTATCAGAAACCAGTGCCGCAGACTATTAAGGAACAGTGCCAGCCGTCCCCTAGTCTCCTGGCTGAGACATACAAGACAACAAACAAAAGTATCTTTTAATTCATTGGGGCATGGTCGCAAACCCGAACCCAACGTGTTAGCCTTCGTCACTTCTATCGCATTAGCCATCGTACTTATTTATATAGCCAGGCCAATCAAATTACAAGAACTAATTGTTTGTGATTAGGAAACTTATGAGAACCATACAAACTTCAGCACACAACGTCCAAGGGGTTGAGCACACTCTACCACTATCGGACAGTTTAGTTGGCGCAACGCAAGACAGTGTTGTGTTACAAATCATTCCTGTTCACACTGAGTTGAAGAGCGGACTAATTGAAGGAATGAATCCAGGTTCAACTGTGGAAGGTGGGGCTTTCAGCGAGGCACGGATTTCATTGGCCTTGTCAGGAGTGATTGTAGATCCTTCAACCAAAGTCACGAGAGTGCGACTCCCCCATAGTATGTTGTACCGAAATTGACAGACTGAAAGGGAACCATTGATTTAAAAGTTTGACAAACCATAGTAAGCAATCTGGCAGTAAGCAATCTGCCAAAGGTGGCATAGACAAAATGTTATAATAACACAACTACAACAATATTTGAACGATGTTGTTAGCTAGGAGTAATACTGGCTGTTCCTCCTCTTCCAGAGAGATGGTTCATATCGTAGCCCATGAGGAGGGACTGGAACACCATCTCAGGTTCTATGTGGAAGGTACAGTAAGATCTCTACACTAAACTAACCATACACCGATAGATATACAGTGTCTTGCGAAAGTATTCGGCCCCCTTGAACTTTGCGACCTTTTGCCACATTTCAGGCTTCAAACATAAAGATATAAAACTGTATTTTTTGTGAAGAATCAACAACAAGTGGGACACAATCATGAAGTGGAACGACATTTATTGGATATTTCAAACTTATCAACTTGATATAACAAATCAAAAACTGAAAAATTGGGCTTGCAAAATTATTCAGCCCCCTTAAGTTAATACTTTGTAGCGCCACCTTTTGCTGCGATTACAGCTGTAAGTCGCTTGGGGTATGTCTCTATCAGTTTTGCACATCGAGAGACTGACATTTTTTCCCATTCCTCCTTGCAAAACAGCTCGAGCTCAGTGAGGTTGGATGGAGAGCATTTGTGAACAGCAGTTTTCAGTTCTTTCCACAGATTCTCGATTGGATTCAGGTCTGGACTTTGACTTGGCCATTCTAACACCTGGATATGTTTATTTTTGAACCATTCCATTGTAGATTTTGCTTTATGTTTTGGATCATTGTCTTGTTGGAAGACAAATCTCTGTCCCAGTCTCAGGTCTTTTGCAGACTCCATCAGGTTTTCTTCCAGAATGGTCCTGTATTTGGCTCCATCCATCTTCCCATCAATTTTAACCATCTTCCCTGTCCCTGCTGAAGAAAAGCAGGCCCAAACCATGATGCTGCCACCACCATGTTTGACAGTGGGGATGGTGTGTTCAGCTGTGTTGCTTTTACGCCAAACATAACGTTTTGCATTGTTGCCAAAAAGTTCAATTTTGGTTTCATCTGACCAGAGCACCTTCTTCCACATGTTTGGTGTGTCTCCCAGGTGGCTTGTGGCAAACTTTAAACAACACTTTTTATGGATATCTTTAAGAAATGTCTTTCTTCTTGCCACTCTTCCATAAAGGCCAGATTTGTGCAATATACGACTGATTGTTGTCCTATGGACAGAGTCTCCCACCTCAGCTGTAGATCTCTGCAGTTCATCCAGAGTGATCATGGGCCTCTTGGCTGCATCTCTGATCAGTCTTCTCCTTGTATGAGCTGAAAGTTTAGAGGGACGGCCAGGTCCTGGTAGATTTGCAGTGGTCTGATACTCCTTCCATTTCAATATTATCGCTTGCACAGTGCTCCTTGGGATGTTTAAAGCTTGGGAAATCTTTTTGTATCCAAATCCGGCTTTAAACTTCTTCACAACAGTATCTCGGACTTGCCTGGTGTGTTCCTTGTTCTTCATGATGCTCTCTGCGCTTTTAACGGAACTCTGAGACTATCACAGTGCAGGTGCATTTATACGGAGACTTGATTACACACAGGTGGATTGTATTTATCATCATTAGTCATTTAGGTCAACATTGGATCATTCAGAGATCCTCACTGAACTTCTGGGAGAGAGTTTGCTGCACTGAAAGTAAAGGGGCTGAATAATTTTGCACGCCCAATTTTTCAGTTTTTGATTTGTTAAAAAAGTTTGAAATATCCAATAAATGTCGTTCCACTTCATGATTGTGTCCCACTTGGTGTTGATTCTTCACAAAAAAATACAGTTTTACATCTTTATGTTTGAAGCCTGAAATGTGGCAAAAGGTCACAAAGTTCAAGGGGGCCGAATACTTTCGCAAGGCACTGTATATACCACCTCATCACTTGTCCTGATCTCATAGTTCTCTCTCTCTCTGTGTCTCTCTCTTCCCCCCCTCCCCCCGAAGGACAACCATCTCTGCAGCACTCCACCAATCAGGCCTTTATGGTAGAGTGGCCAGACGGAAGCCACTACTCACTTAAATGCATATGAGAGCCCTTAAGGAGTTTGCAAAAAGACTCTCTAAACCATGAGAAACAAGATTCTCTGGTCTGATGAAACCAAGATTGAACTCTTTGGCCTGAAATGTTTTATTTATTTTGATTTAACCAGGTAGGTTAGTTGAGAACAAGTTCTCATTTGTAACTGCAACCTGGCCAAGATAAAGCATAGCAATTCGACACATACAACACAGAGTTACACATGGAATGAACAAAACATAGTCAATAATACAGTAGAACAAAAGAAAACAAAAAGTATATATAAAGTGAGTGCAAATGAGGTAAGATAAGGGAGGTAAGGCAATAAATAGGCCATGGTGGCAAAGTAATTACAATATAGCAATTTAACATTGGAATGGTAGATGTGCAGAAGATGAATGTGCAAGTAGAGATACTGGGGTGCAAAGGAGCAAGATAAATACATAAATACTGCATGGGGATGAGGTAGGTAGATAGATAGATGGGCTGTTTACAGATGGGCTATGTACAGGTGCAGTGATCTGTGAGCTGCCCTGACAGCTGGTGCTTAAAGCTAGTGAGGGAGATATGAGTCTCCAGCTTCAGAGATTTTTGCAGTTCATTCCAGTCATTGGCAGCAGGTAACTGGAAGGAAAGACGACCAAAGGAGGAATTGGCTTTGGGGGTGACCAGTGAGTGCCAAGTGTCACATTTGGAGGAAATCTGGCACCATTCCCAATGTGAAGCATGGTGGTGGCAGCATCATGCTGTGGGGATGTTTTTCAGCGGAAGGGACTGGTAGACCTTCCATGATCAAGGGAAAGATGAATGGAGCAAAGTACAGAGAGATCCTTGATGAAAACCTGCTCCAGAGCACTCAGGACATCAGACTGGACAATGACGACCCTAAGCACACAGCCAAGACAATACAGGAGTGGCTTTGGGACAAGTCTCTGAATGTCCTTGAGTGGCCCAGCCAGAGCCCGGACATGAACACTATTGAACATCTCTGAAGAGACTTCAAAATAGCTGTGCAGTGACACTCCCCATTCAACCTAACAGAGCGTGAGAGGATCTGCAGAGAAGAATGGGAGAAACTCTCCAAATACAGGTGTGTCAAGCTTGTAGCGTCATACCCAAGAAGACTCAAGGCTGTAATCGCTGCCAATGGTGCTTCAGTAAAGGGTCTGAATACTTGTGTAAATGTAATAGTTCCTTCTTCTTTTTATATAGTTGCCAAAAAAACTGTTTTTGCTTTGTCATTATGGGGTATTGTGTGTAGATTGATGAAGGAAAAAAAACAATTTAATCAATTTTAGAAGGCTGTAATGTAACAAAATGTGTAAAAGTTCCTACCTGGTTGTTGCCGTCTTATTTCGCTGTTGCTTCCTGGTGCTTTCCGGAAACAATAGCACTGTGCTTAATTTAGCAAAAATATGGCTTTGATTTGACACCTAATTTGTCATGCTACTCTGAACTTCATATCAAATCGTATTGGTCACATACACACGTTTAGCAGATGTTATGTTGGTGCTCATGGGTCCTTTAAGATAAAAATGACCAATACCTTTTAAGACTTTCTAGTAAATGTTTTTTAAGACCCCTTTTCCATTTGTTTGACCAGAAATCAAAGCCATTACTTATGCCTCATTTTTATGATGGAAAGGGGTTGGAAAAATGTATCTATGCCTTAATTTCCCCCAAAATATACTCAGCTGTCATTTGACACCCAATTTGATACGCTCCTATGAACTTCACATGTTGGTGCCCCTGAGTCCTGTCCTTTAACTTTGGAAATGACCATTTGCAAAACAAAAGTCACATGAACATTTCCATGATTTTCTCTCCAGAGTCAGAAAGAATAACAGAACATAGTCACCTACACCCAGCCTGTGAATGAAGAGTGACAACCCAATGTTTAATCCATCACATTTCAGCCAGTGTCACGTTCTGACCTTATGTCTTTGTTTTAGTATGGTCAGGGCTTGAGTTGGGTGGGTTGTCTATGTTCGTTTTTCTATGTTGTGTTTTGAGTTTGGCCTGGTATGATTCTCAGTCAGAGACAACTAACGACACCTGCCTCTGATTGAGAATCATACTTAGGTAGCCTTTTCCCACCTGTGTTGCGTGGGTGTTTATTTTCTGTTCTGTGTTTTATGTATGCACCGTACAGGACTGTTTCGGTTTCATTTCGTTCTCTTTGTTGTTTTATTATTTAGTGTTCTGAGTTATAAATAAATATAATGAACACTTACCACGCTGTGCATTGGTCCTCCGATCCTTCTTACTACTCCTCCTCGGAAGAGGAGGACGTGAATCGTTACAGAATCACCCACCACCAAAGGACCAAGCAGCGTGGTAATGGGCAGCAGCAGCAGCAGCGGCCGAAATCTCAGGACTCCTGGACATGGGAGGATATTTTGAACAGAGAAGGACCCTGGGCTCAGGCTGGAGAATATCTCCGCCCCAAAGCAGAGCTGGAGGCAGCGAGAGCTGAGCGCGGTGGTATGAGGAGGCAGCACGCCAGCGCGGTTGGAGGCCGTGAGGCAGCCCCAAAAATGTATTGGGGGGGAGCACACGGGGAGTGTAGCGAAGTCAGGTAGGAGACCTGCGCCAACTCACCCTGCTTACCGTGGAGAGACATCTCCCGTCCATTCGGGACCCGTGGCTTTGGTCCCCAGTCCGTGGTCGGCGGCAGGGGCGCCGCTCTTAAGAGGCCACGGAGGCGGGCTAAGAGGAGGACAAGGACTATGGTGGAGTGGGGTCCACGTCCCACGCCAGAACCGCCACCGCGGACAAACACCCACCCAGACCCTCCCCTATAGGTTCAGGTTTTGCGGCCGGAGTCCGCACCTTTGGGGGGTGGGGGGGTACTGTCATGTTCTGACCTTAGTTCTTTTGTTATGTCTTTGTTTTAGTATGGTCAGGGCGTGAGTTGGGTGGGTTGTCTATGTTAGTTTTTCTATGATTTGCTATTTCTGTGTTTGGCCTGGTATGGTTCTCAATCAGAGGCAGCTGTCAATCGTTGTCCCTGATTGAGAACCATATGTAGGTAGCCTTTTTTCTGTTGTGTTTTGTGGGTGATTCTTTTCTGTTTTCTGTTGTGTGTCTGCACCAGCCAGAACTGTTTTCGGTCGTTTCTCTTTGGTATTTTTGTTATTTCCGTGTTCCTTTTAAGAAATATGGACACATACCATGCTGCACCTTGGTCCTCACCTTCTCCTTCATACGACAACCGTTACAGCCAGGAACCTCAGAGGTGATAATACATATAAAAAAGCTCTGAATGGAATGAAAATGGTCTGGATTCAGTTGAAATTATGCTGCAAAGTTTTGGCAATGAGGGTGCTCATGGCATAAAAAGGTAAGACTTAATTTCAAACAGGATAATAATGTGAGTTACAACAATTCCAGGGAGAGAGAAAGTTTTTGCAATGTCTACCTGTAATGTTCCCCTGATGTTTGAGTGTCCAGTTATCAGTTAGTTATGGGAACATTCTATGTATGTTAGCGAAATCTCCTGAGAACCTATTTAGCATGTGTTGGTGTTAGAGTTAGGAGAAGATTCCCTCAATGTCAAACAGAACTTACCCAGAATAAGGTTAACATTCTCAGAATATACAATATTAATGTTGTTAGGGTTAGGAGAATATTCCATCAACGTCACACCAAACATAGAACATGGTTGTCATGTTCTCAGAATATAAGACATTAATGTTCTAGACACGTTTCATGAGAATGTTACAAGAACCATCCTGTGTCCAATGACGTTTAAAACATAGGTTCTGTCATAGAACCCTGGAGATTTTTGTCTAGTTCCCAGCTAGTTCTGGGGACATCCCTAAAAAATGAGGATGTCGCTTGATGGTCCCACACCATCCATTGTTACTGTTGACGAGCCCATCAAGCCCTGCTGATTGGTGAACCATACAACTCAATTGACAGAGTGAAAAGAAGGAAGCCTGTACAGAATAAAACTATTCCAAAACATGTGTCCTGTTTGCAATAAGGCACAAAAGTAATAATGCAAAAAATGTGGCAAAGCAATTAACTTTTTGTCCTGGATACAAAGTGTTACAGTATGTTTGGGGCAAATCCAATACAACACAATTACTGAGTATCACTCCATATTTTCAAGCATAGAGTTGGCTGCAGCATTTTATGGGTATGCTTGTAATCGTTAAGGACAGAAGTTTTTCAGGATAAAACAAGAAACGGAATGGAGCGAAGCACAGGTAACATCCTAGAGGAAGTCCTTACTCTGCTTTCCACCAGACACTCTGAGACTTACTCTGCTTTCCACCAGACACTCGGAGATTAATTCACCTTTTCAGCAGGACAATAACCTAAAACACAAGGCCAAATCTGCACTGCAGTTGCTTACCAAGAAGACAGTAAATGTTCCTGAGTGTCTGAGTTACAGTTCTGACTTTAGTCTGCTTGAAAATCTGTGGCAAGACCTTAAAATGGTTGTCTAGCAATGATCAACAACCAATTTGACAGAGCTTGAAGAGTTTTGAAAAGAATAATGGGCAAATGTTGCCCAATCTAGGTGTGTAAAGCTCTTATAGACTTATCCAGAAAGACTCACCGCTGTAATTGCTGCCAAAGGTGATTCTAACATGTATTCACTCAGGGGCTTCAATACTTATCGAATCAAGACATATTAGTGTTTTATTTTTCATTCATTCATTTATTTTTATTTTTTTACAAACATTTTGTGTAGACCATTGACAAAAAATCACAATTAAATCCATTTTAATCCCACTTTGTAACACACAAAAAAAAGAAAAAAGTGAAAGGGTGTGAGTACTTTCTGAAGGTACTGTACTAGCAGTACCCCACATGTGCAGTAAATACATTGATCTGATTAATTAGATCTACAACTCAACTTTTCTAAATACATGGTTGCTATAGGATTCTGATGGGCAAGTGTGAAAACAATCACAAAATCTCTGAAGGCCATTTTATCAAAAGTGAGTTCAACTTTCAAAAGGGAGGTCAGCATTACTTCCTGGAAAGTACGCCAATTGCAGATTGTGATACGTCATTATGAAGCTCTGAATCTGTACTTTTATTAATTGCAAATAAATAGAAAATCAACAAATCTGAAGTTGAGACTCATTGCCCTTGTTGAGTCACATGTCTTTGGTCTTTGATTGAGGTCCAAAGCACATTGACAAAGTCGTTATACAAAGTATTTGGCATCATATAATATTTCAAGAAAAAATATTTATAAAGAGAGTACATTAATAGTACTCCTGATCAGATGACCTCACAAAACCTTTTTAATTATTATAATTTTTTAGTCTCTATTCACAAATGAGCCCATTATTCCCTTCTGTCTCCCCTCAGGATGCTCAGAGGATTTAATGCTACATTTTAGTCCGAAGAGTCTCAATGTGGTAGCATCTCTACACCTGCTTCTGCTGCTTCAAACAACCGGAAGCTCCCGGGCTTGGAGATGTGTGCTGGCGAAGAAACATCTGAACAGCTGATAGCAACTGTCCAGCAACCCTACCCACTCAGCCGCTACCCAGATGGTCATGTGCCGTCGCAATCTTCGCTCTCTCTCTCCCACTACTCTCTCCTATCATCTCGTCCTTCTGCTAAATCCTTCTCACTCCTGTCTCCTAACTCTGCCTCTTCGACCCTACTCTCTTCCCTTTCTGCCTCATTTGACTCCCACTGTCCCCTTTACTCCTGGCCAGCCGAACCCGCCATTCCTGCACCGTGGATGAGTGGTTGTGTCCAAATACCCATACTTGCGTCCTAAATAGTAGGTTGTTTTGAGTATGCAAAAAAGGCCATCTAAAGGCCAGTTTTATTGCTTCTTTAATCAGGACAACAATTTTCAGCTGTGCTAACATAATTGCAAAAGGGTTTTCTAATGATCAATTAACCTTTTAAAATTATAAACTTGGATTAGCTAACACAACGTGCCATTGGAACACAGGAGTGATGGTTGCTGATAATGGGCCTCTGTAAGTCTATGTAGATACTCCATTAAAAATCAGCCGTTTCCAGCTACAATAGTAATTTACAACATTTACAATGTCTACACTGTATTTCTGATCAATTTGGTGTTATTTTTAATGGACAGAAAAATGAGCTTTTCTTTAAAAAACAAGGACATTTCTAAGTGACCCCCAACTTTTGAACAGTAGTGTATATATAATTCCAACAATAAGTCCAAAAATGGATGTAGCAACTACAGATTGCCCGTTTAAGTCTTTCAAAAGTTTGCAATAAAAATGTAGCAATAAAAGCCTCACTTCTATTCCATAGCCTGGGATCCGCACTGTGCAGCTGTGGCAAGAGAGCATTTTTCACTTGCTGACTGTCCACTGGTTTCAAAAACAATGATTGATAGGCAGTTTAAACTTCTTGAATTAAACAATTATTGGGTTCAAATACACATTTAGATTTGTGAACAGCCGTCCACAACAACCACAATCCGTAAGGTGCAAATAGCCAAATGAGAAAGCAGCAGTATGATTCGCATCAATGCGCTATGTAGATAGCAATAATAAGTGATATCCGTATCGCCGTAGATTACACAATCGCTGTCATTCTTACCTCCAAGCGTTTATTCAAATTGGATAATCTTTGGATATCGACAGCAGTCGTAACATTCGAAGACATAGCTTGGACTGTAGCCTACAAAAGCATATTCCTGCTCTTTTCCCGCGATCCATCAAACCCATTTGGTGTCTCATCATAGTGGTCTATGACTTCGGGTCAGACTCGCTCAGGTGGAACAAATGTACATGTGCGTCCTTTTTCAATGTTGAATTGAATGTCATTGAGAAAAAAGAGAGAAGTGTCAAAGATTTTTTTCGCAAACCTCCCTTCTGAATTTAAAAGTAATCCTCGAAGTAATCATGTCGTTTTTCAAAAGTATCTGTAATCTCATTACAATAGTTTTGCTGGTAATGTATCGGATTACGGTTACCGTTTTTTGTAATCCCTTACATGTAACGGATGTAATCCGTTACTCTCAAACCCTGCATACCCGTCGTGCGTCATTGCTTATTTCTAGTATGTTTATTGATCATGAAAAGCATGCCGATACTTGCTGTATAACTCTGAAGATAGAGCTAAATGTGGAATACTCGTTAATGTGTCTTTCTGACTATGCACTTCAAGAGGTGATGATATTTAAACCAAATAGTTATAACATGCATTCAGCAATCCCCTCGAAAACAGCAAGTAGTTGTCAATGGTTTTAGCGGAGCTGGAGTTATCCTTGCCCCCCAGCAGTCAAATCAAACGCTCTACACCATATTGATAACGACCTATAATAACCACCGAGATGATGCGGCTGAACTCAGCATGCATACAGTACACAGCAGAACATGATTATCACATGAAACATTCAGACTATTATTCTATCATTTCACCCCTTTCTAGTAAAGATAATGAAGCCAAATATTAGACATGGGGTTCCCTCCACACATCAGTTAATTAAAATACATTGCCAGCGTTGTTGACATCCAAAATCAGTCGAGTATTTTCAGAATGGTCTGCTCGTTGAAATGTAAGGTTGCATATACCCTATACAATGCCATATGTGGACCAAGGCTTTACAGGTGGGATACACGCGTAATAACATGGTTTTGATTGACTGTTTTGACTTCCAATTGCAGCGCAGATTGTGATTGTGGTGAAAATGCAACTGATTGGAAGAAATCTGTGGAGGGCGTGGAGCTGAGATTACAGATTCCCTCTAGCCCCCCCCCAACACCGAAAACACCAGCCTAACCGCCACCACCTACCCAACCCAAACCGAGGATGAAAGAAATACCAAATATTGTATAGCGAGCAGATCGTTGGATGGGCGTTCATAAAGACCAATAGTGCAACCTGCATCAGCCGCGAGACGAAATCTATATTTTGCCTAATTGTAAGACAGCAACTACATAAACATATTGACGGATCATGATTTAATTAGTACCATAAAGCTTTCTACCTCGGACCATGGAATATTCTTTATCACGAACCTCAGACGCTACTGGTATCATGGACAATTGAGGTGGTTCGTTGCATGATATAGTGATGTTTTAATTAGTGAGCTGTCGTGGGTGGGATTGTGCTGCAGAAGATCAAAGCCTAGGCTACTAGGTTTATGGATTCGGGCACTCACACAGGGAGGCCTGATGGAAGCTGCGACACATTTGGATATGGCACAGTAAACTTCGAGTAAAGGATAGCTATGAATGCGCGAATGAAATTGTGTCGATATATTGCAATAATAGAATAATAATGGCTGTTTTTTTGTAATGTGGTATATAGCATAGTGACTAAGGGTGAGATGTAAAGCGAATCCTGCAGGATTTTGATATCGGAGCTAACTATATATTTCGCTGCTTTACTGGAAACGTAAACATCCGGATTATTAATATAACGGTGAGAGTAGTTAACCAACTACAACTCAACAACACAGGACTAATGCCTTCTCTTCCTTCTATTTAAACGGAGAATTACGCTTTAATCTTAAAAAGAGGGCAAGTAGTGTGAGTTTGGGCTTTGCGCTCCTCAGGAATCCTGTGTGTTGTGTGATTGGCCAACATCAACATGCCAACCTCACGCTCCGGTGCCACCCCGGTGGAATACTGGGTCGATGGCTCGCGCCGAGATGTCTCCATGGATGAGTTTTACACCATGGGTCCAGAACTGGGAAGGTAGAGTACTGTAGTCTGTGCCTTTATTGACTCCAATGCATGCAGTAACTACCACCAGCATCATGACCTTCATAACTATCAGAAGAGCTTGTTTCTGGTTCATGTACTGCAGAAAAACATATCAGTGGAATTTCATCCAATAGTATTTCATTAGGTTATGGCTATAGCTAGAGTGTACATTTTGAATGACCATGTTTACAATTTCAGTATTTATCTACTGTGTATTACACATGGATTAGGTTTGATTCTCTGACAGGACAGACAGAACACATATTTTAGACCAGTTCAGAACGAGGTATCAATTGCATATGCATAGTTCAGCACCATGGACAGCTCCTCCTGTTAACAAGTGACAATTTCTCTCCCATCATCTCACCTCATAAGTAGCCTACTAACCTTGATGCCAAGACACAATCAACATGTGTCAAAACATGATCTTCACTCTGTCAGAGGGGTAAATAGCCCACTGTGTTTGCTATGGATATGACCTCTCATTGTAATGGGAGCAACCCATGGCTTAGCACTGGACAACAGTGAAACATGAAGGGATTAGTGCAAGTATGGAGGAAACAGGTGTTACAGACCATTTTCAGAGGCTCTATATGGAATCTCCCACTACCTCTGACCCCTCCACTCCCCTCCCCTCCATCCACATGAGTCTGGCTTAAGTACACTCTTACATCACATCCAGATTGACAATGTCAACATGTCAATATTTGTCACTTGGAGTGGGTGTCAGTGGTCTGTTGAAGTTTGGGGGTCTGACTGACAGATGGAGTGGCAATTGGAGCCCTTCTGGGTATTCATGCGTTTGATGAAGACATTCGTCAGCAGGCGTAAACAACGATATCCCACCATGTCCATGGTTCTGACTCAAAACACAGGCTCACTGTAATTGCTAATTCACACTATAGGGGAAAAAATAATCTATGCCAAGCAGAGCTGTACTGGGCTGGCCTGGTTACACATCTGCCGTAGTTGCTGGGACAGTGTGAGAGAATATCTGAAACGGCACAGTGCAGTTAGGGTTGGCCATATAATGTGAATCAGGTGTCATATTTCCGTTGGATATACTGTGGAACAGTATGCAGCACCAATGCGCCTGTGCCTTTATATGAAACCTTATTTCACGCCACAACTGCATGTATAATCGACAGGCACCCATTTTGTCCCTTCGGGGAGAGATCTCACTGTCAGTGGTATAACAAACTGTATACCAAGCGTTCAAAAAGCTGTCCACACGTCCCTTTACAGGACTCAAACCCATAACACTAGATCCAAATCAAATGATATGGTTATTACTTAAAGTAGTGCCACTGTTTGCTAGAATTAGCAGTAACAATTGAACACCAACGTCCGTATTGACTCAGATATGGACGTTTACTGAATGAATCATCTGTGATCGACATTTGAGGATCCATCTACAAGTCGGCAGATCGATCGTAAACAATAGGCCAGTTCAGCCACTGGTACTTGCTTCATGCACGTAAACATACACAGCTTACTCTCAGCTTCCCCCATCCTCCCCATATAAGGGTGTGCACAGTTGTTAGGGGTCTACTTTTCAAGGAGAGTTGTCCTGGTTACCAAGGAGACCCTACTGCTATGAGAGTGGTGTCGAGAGGGCTGGGGGATGATTATGCCTGGATTGTATTAGCAGTAGCAGGACTGCTAGAGAAACAGGGAATCATTTCCTAAGCAGGGCAAATGCCGAGTGCCCCCATAGGGATACTACTGAGGGGAAGTCCCAGATTAGATAGCTGCTGGCTGCTGCCAGTACACCCTCCTTATTCCACTGTGTGGTTTTATTCTGACCGCCCTCTTAATAACGACCTAGTTCAGTTTTACACAATCAACATCCGATTCTAATTGACCAAAATACCAGTTATGCTGGCGGTATTGAATAGTAATGATTGTACACATGTACATATCGATAGCTCACTTGATGATGGTATACCGGTATCGAAGCGGATTAGTAAATCCAGAGAAAATACTGTTGCGACAAAGGCCTCTATTTCTTCAACGGCTCAACTGAATTTGAACACACATTGATAAAAAAATGTTTATACCTTTCAATGTTGAGATATACCAAAATACAGATATGAAACAGTGGGACTCTACTGATGAACGTATATCATATAGATAGAGCACCAGAACACATAACCATCTGTATGTGTGAGGTCATATAGACTGTTCAAGTGAAGCAAGATACATGTGGTGCTCCAGTTGTCCTAGGCAACCCACAGCTCAGCTGCTGCTGTGTCTTCTGCTGCTACTGCTTTCCCTAGTTCGAACTAATAAAGATACACGCTGGGCCAGGGCATTATCTCTAGATTCCCAAGTCGATTTAAAAGCAACAGACAACACGAGACAGCCCAGTCACGTATTAACAGGTTACTCGCGGTTTCAGCTCGTACTTAGTGCTACCCTCTGGCCTCTCATGTAAATCGTGCCATGGCTTTGAAATGCTTTCTTTTCCTGCATGTTTTCCTCCACAACGGGTTTGATTTATCAGTGTTAGCAAGAAGCATGTAAGAACTAAAACAAAGATTGTACTCCTGCTGTGGTATGTGCATCGAATGGTTCACCGTGGAGTTGTTATTGTAGTGCTTGAGGTGGATGTCAGCTTTTGAGTGTTACGTTGGATGAGCAAATTACATTATACTTACTTATGATTCATAAGCAGTTCATGAGTAGAACTTGAGATACAATGCTGAATCATTGCCTCATGGAGAGAACCATATAATCGTAGCCGTTGACCAATTTAAATTCTTCCTAGGGGGGCCACGTCAGTGGTGTTTCGCACGGAGGAGAAGAAGACACAGAAGCCCTATGCTGCAAAGGTCCTCAAGAAGACTGTGAGTCCATCGGCCATTTTATAGTTACACTGACAGGATCCTAATGGGGGCTCTCATTCTCGTTCTTCCCATTTCAGATCGACAAGAAAATAGTGCGGACTGAAATTGGTGTCCTGCTGCGACTTTCCCACCCGAATATTGTAAGCGGTCACTTTATTTGATCCAATATGCCGCTTATAAACATTCAAATGTTATCTTTTCTCAGGCCATGATGGACATGAACAATAGTGGTGACTTGTAGGATACTAGCAACTCCAATGTTTTTGATATGTTGTATTGTTTAAAAAAAATACAATTCTAAGAATGTGAATTAAAGGAACATTAATGGGGACTTTAGTAACATGAATGTTTTTTATTATGTCTTTGTCAACATTTTTGGCGACTTCTCAATCTCGTCTTCCCCTCTACCTGTGGCTTTTGGACCTCAGATCCGCCTGAAGGAGATCTTTGAGACAGAGACAGACATCGCCCTCATCTTGGAGCTGGTGACTGGAGGGGAACTATTTGACAGGTGCTTAAGCCCAAAATATACCACCCTTACGACCCCCGTCTCAACCCTATATCCCTGCTGAAATTGGTTTCACTTCGGCGAGGCCAGAGGTGGAGTCAGTGGCCTCACTCAGTCCCCCTGTTCCATTTGCCTGCTTTGTCATTAGCAGCAATTTATGACACAGGCGTTATTGAGATGTAGAGCATAAAAGGAATAGAAAATTATGTTTGTAATGGCCTTCACCAGCACTGTAGCCAGGAAACCGATTAGAACACTGTGGTTTGAGCAAATACCCCACCCATCTGTAAAACTCATCATGAATAATCAATATGAGTCTGTTTCTCTATTTTTTTTATTGTTTTTGTCATGTACTGTCATGTTGTGTCTTGTCTCTGTCCTTTCCCTTCACCCTGTCTCCCTCTGCTGGTCGTTGTTAGGTTACCTTTTCTCCCCCGCTTTCCCCCAGCTGTTCCTTGTCTCCTCTTGACTACCTCGTCACCCCTTCTCCCACCTGTTCCCCTTTTCCCTCTGATTAGTCCCCTATATCTCTCTCTGTTTTTGTTCCTGTCCTTGTCGGATTCTTGTTTGTTGTGTTTCATGCCTGAACCAGACTGTCGTCATGTTTGCTGTAACCTTGTCTTGTCCTGTCGGAATCTGCCGGTCCGTCTGAGCCTACCTATGTTTGGTAATTAAAGAAGCTCTGTTTAAGTTAATTCGCTTTTGGGTCCTCATTCACGCACCGTAACAGAAGAATCCGACCAAGAATGGACCCAGCGACTTCGGATCCTCTCCACTCAGCCGTCGGGATCCAGGGAGCGATGCTAGGCAGACACGAGCAGGAAGTGTCTGCTGCTCGACATGCCGTTGAGACCCTGGCCACCCAAGTCTCCAACCTCACAGAACAGGTTCACCATCTCCGCCTCGATCCACCGGCCACTTCCAGGGCTTTCGAATCTCCGGAGCCCAGAATCAATAACCCGCCGTGTTACTCTGGGGAGCCCACTGAATGCCGCTCGTTCCTCACCCAGTGTGATATTGTGTTTTCTTTCCAGCCCAACACTTACTCCAGGAGCACTGCTCGTGTCGCCTACGTCATATCTCTCCTTATTGGACGGGCTCGTGAGTGGGGCACGGCAATCTGGGAGGCAAGGGCTGAGTGTACTAACCAGTATCAGGACTTTAAGGAGGAGATGATACGGGTTTTTGATCGATCTGTTTTTGGGGAGGAGGCTTCCAGGGCCCTGTCTTCCCTATGTCAAGGCAATCGATCCATAACAGACTACTCTATTGAGTTTCGCACTCTTGCTGTCTCCAGTGGCTGGAACGAGCCGGCCTTGCTCGCTCGTCTTCTGGAGGGTCTCCGCGCAGAGGTAAAGGATGAGATTCTCTCCCGGGAGGTTCCTTCCAGCGTGGATTCCTTGATTGAACTCGCTATTCGCATTGAGCGACGGGTTGATCTTCGTCACCGAGCTCGTGGAAAGGAGCTCGCGCTCTCCGTCGCTCCCCTCTCCGCATCACTACCATCTTCCTCTGCCGGCTCGGGTGCTGAGCCCATGCAGCTGGGAGGTATCCGCATCTCGACTAAGGAGAGGGAACGGAGAATCACCAACCGCCTCTGTCTCTATTGCGGTTCCGCTGGTCATTTTGTCACTTCATGTCCAGTAAAAGGCCAGAGCTCGTCAGTAAGCGGAGGGCTACTGGTGAGCGCTACTACTCCTGTCTCTCCTTCAAGATCCTGCACTACCTTGTCGGTCCATCTACGCTGGACCGGCTCGTCAGCTTCCTGCAGTGCCTTAATAGACTCTGGGGCGGAGGGCTGTTTTATGGACGAGACCTGGGCTCGGGAACATGACATTCCTCTCAGACAGTTAAAGGAGCCCACGGCCTTGTTCGCCCTGGATGGTAGTCCTCTCCCCAGGATTCAGCGTGAGACGCTACCTTTAACCCTCACTGTTTCTGGTAATCATAGTGAAACCATTTCTTTTTTAATTTTTCGTTCACCTTTTACACCTGTTGTTTTGGGCCATCCCTGGCTAGTTTGTCATAATCCTTCCATTAATTGGTCTAGTAATTCTATCCTCTCCTGGAACGTCTCTTGTCATGTGAAATGTTTAATGTCTGCTATCCCTCCTGTTTCCTCTGTCTCTTCTTCACAGGAGGAGCCTGGTGATTTGACAGGGGTGCCGGAGGAATATCACGATCTGCGCACGGTGTTCAGTCGGTCCAGGGCCACCTCTCTTCCTCCACACCGGTCGTATGATTGTAGTATTGATCTCCTTCCGGGAACCACCCCCCCCCGGGGTAGACTATACTCTCTGTCGGCTCCCGAACGTAAGGCTCTCGAAGATTATTTGTCTGTAGCTCTTGACGCCGGTACCATAGTCCCCTCCTCCTCTCCCGCCGGAGCGGGGTTTTTTTTTGTCAAGAAGAAGGACGGGTCTCTGCGCCCCTGCATAGATTATCGAGGGCTGAATGACATAACAGTGAAGAATCGTTATCCGCTTCCTCTTATGTCTTCAGCCTTCGAGATCCTGCAGGGAGCCAGGTTTTTCACTAAGTTGGACCTTCGTAACGCTTACCATCTCGTGCGCATCAGGGAGGGGGACGAGTGGAAGACGGCGTTTAACACTCCGTTAGGGCAATTTGAATACCGGGTCCTTCCTTTCGGCCTCGCTAACGCTCCAGCTGTCTTTCAGGCATTAGTCAATGATGTCCTGAGAGACATGCTGAACATCTTTGTTTTCGTTTACCTTGACGATATCCTGATTTTTTCACCGTCACTCCAGATTCATGTTCAGCACGTTCGACGTGTCCTCCAGCGCCTTTTAGAGAATTGTCTTTTTGTGAAGGCTGAGAAGTGCACTTTTCATGCCTCCTCCGTCACATTTCTCGGTTCTGTTATTTCCGCTGAAGGCATTAAGATGGATCCCGCTAAGGTCCAAGCTGTCATTGATTGGCCCGTCCCTAAGTCACGCGTCGAGCTGCAGCGCTTTCTCGGCTTCGCGAACTTCTATCGTCGTTTCATCCGTAATTTCGGTCAGGTGGCAGCTCCTCTCACAGCCCTTACTTCTGTCAAGACGTGCTTTAAGTGGTCCGTTTCCGCCCAGGGAGCTTTTGATCTCCTCAAGAATCGTTTTACATCCGCTCCTATCCTTGTTACACCTGACGTCTCTAGACAGTTCGTTGTCGAGGTTGACGCGTCAGAGGTGGGCGTGGGAGCCATTCTTTCTCAGCGCTCCCTCTCTGACGACAAGGTCCACCCATGCGCGTATTTTTCTCATCGCCTGTCGCCGTCGGAACGTAACTATGATGTGGGTAACCGCGAACTGCTCGCCATCCGGTTAGCCCTAGGCGAATGGCGACAGTGGTTGGAGGGGGCGACCGTTCCTTTTGTCGTTTGGACTGACCATAGGAACCTTGAGTACATCCGTTCTGCCAAACGACTTAATGCGCGTCAGGCGCGTTGGGCGCTGTTTTTCGCTCGTTTCGAGTTCGTGATTTCTTATCGTCCGGGCTCTAAGAACACCAAGCCTGATGCTTTGTCTCGTCTCTTCAGTTCTTCAGTAGCCTCCACTGACCCCGAGGGGATTCTCCCTGAGGGGCGTGTTGTCGGGTTGACTGTCTGGGGAATTGAGAGGCAGGTAAAACAAGCGCTCACTCACACTCCGTCGCCGCGCGCTTGTCCTAGGAACCTTCTTTTCGTTCCCGTTCCTACTCGTCTGGCCGTTCTTCAGTGGGCTCACTCTGCCAAGTTAGCCGGCCACCCTGGCGTTCGGGGTACGCTTGCTTCCATTCGCCAGCGTTTTTGGTGGCCCACCCGGGAGCATGACACGCGTCGTTTCGTGGCTGCTTGTTCGGTCTGCGCGCAGACTAAGTCCGGTAACTCTCCTCCTGCCGGCCGTCTCAGGCCGCTTCCTATTCCCTCTCGACCGTGGTCTCACATCGCCTTAGATTTTGTCACCGGACTGCCTTCGTCAGCGGGGAAGACTGTTATTCTTACGGTTGTCGATAGGTTCTCTAAGGCGGCTCATTTCATTCCCCTTGCTAAGCTTCCTTCTGCTAAAGAGACGGCACAAATCATCATCGAGAATGTTTTCAGAATTCATGGCCTTCCGTCAGACGTCGTTTCGGACAGAGGTCCGCAATTCACGTCTCAATTTTGGAGGGAGTTTTGCCGTTTGATTGGGGCTTCCGTCAGTCTCTCTTCCGGCTTTCACCCCCAGTCTAACGGTCAAGCAGAACGGGCCAATCAGACTATTGGTCGCATCTTACGCAGTCTTTCTTTTCGCAACCCTGCGTCTTGGTCAGAACAGCTCCCCTGGGCAGAATACGCCCACAACTCGCTTCCTTCGTCTGCGACCGGGCTATCTCCTTTTCAGAGTAGCCTCGGGTACCAGCCTCCGCTGTTCTCATCTCAGTTCGCCGAGTCCAGCGTCCCCTCCGCTCAGGCTTTTGTCCAACGTTGCGAGCGCACCTGGAAGAGGGTCAGGTCTGCACTTTGCCGTTATAGGACGCAGACTGTGAGGGCTGCTAATAAGCGTAGAACTAAGAGTCCTAGATATTGTCGCGGTCAGAGAGTTTGGCTCTCCACTCAGAACCTTCCCCTTAAGACGGCTTCTCGCAAGTTGACCCCGCGGTTCATTGGTCCGTTCCGTATTTCTCGGGTCATTAATCCTGTCGCAGTTCGACTTCTTCTCCCGCGATACCTTCGTCGCGTCCACCCGGTCTTCCATGTCTCCTGCATCAAGCCCGTCCTTCGCGCCCCCGCTCGTCTTCCCCCCCCCCCCCCCCATCCTTGTCGAGGGCGCACCCATCTACAGGGTCCGTAGAATTTTGGACATGCGTCCTCGGGGCCGTGGTCACCAGTACCTCGTAGATTGGGAGGGGTACGGTCCTGAGGAGAGGAGTTGGGTTCCCTCTCGGGATAATAGCCAAATTAAATTGTCTGTTGTGTCTTGTCTCTGTCCTTTCCCTTCAAACTCGTTTCCCCCATGTTCCTTGTCTCCTCTTGACTACCTCGTCACCCCTTCTCCCACCTGTTCCCCTTTTCCCTCTGATTAGTCCCCTATATCTCTCTCTGTTTTTGTTCCTGTCCTTGTCGGATTCTTGTTTGTTGTGTTTCATGCCTGAACCAGACTGTCGTCATGTTTGCTGTAACCTTGTCTTGTCCTGTCGGAATCTGCCGGTCCGTCTGAGCCTACCTATGTTTGGTAATTAAAGAAGCTCTGTTTAAGTTAATTCGCTTTTGGGTCCTCATTCACGCACCGTAACAGTTTTTGTATAATAGCCAAATTAAATTGTCTGTTAAACTCGTTATCCTCCTATCATCTTATAGGCTTATGAATGTTTGACAGTAACAAGTACCCTATTATCAGGTCTGTGACAATACCAGTATCGCAATATTTCATCCATGGCAAAAATGAAAACACAAAGCACACTATTTGGTCCTTTAAAAACCTAGTGTTTGTAAAACAATGTGTGCTGTAGCTTGGAAAATAAATACATGTAACTCTGGATGACAACATAATGATGTTTGTTCCCAACATTAGGGCTGTTTTCCTAAATACATTCAACTCGCTTTGTGTTTTGTTTCCTTGCCACAATACTAACGAGTATCGTGGTACTGGTATCGTCCCGGCCCTATTATTTTCCCTCACTACAGAGTTGCGGGCCCGCTCTCTTCCAAAGTGGGGTATTTGAACCCTGTGTAACGTTTGAACAGTGTTTGACCGTTAGTCTCTTTCTGCCCCTTTAGGATCGTGGAGAGAGGCTACTACAGTGAGAGAGATGCTGCCCATGTCATCAAGCAGATTCTGGAGGCAGTGGCGGTAAGATATGTGATTGAATGGACACTGATGGGCTATTGAGGAGAAATGTGCCTTATTTCACCAAATGCTTTGGAACTTGCTAAGAATTCCGAGATGCACAGAAGAGAGAGTAGAGACGCTGTTGCTGCAATATGTTTTGTCTTTCATTATGGTGGCAATCATCTTAACGCGTATTTTTCTTAAAACTGCATTGTTGGTTAATAAGGGCTTGTAAAGTAAGCATTTCACTGTGAGGTTGTTGTATTCGGCGCACGTGACAAATTAAATTTGATTTGATCTGCAGTAGCTTCAATAGAAAACAGGTCAACATGGAGCTGAGAGACTTTTCAGCGTTGTCATTTTGATGAGGCTTGTTCAGTTGAGACAGGTCTCTTATCCGTACTTTGCATAGGGAAATGCACATACTTTTAGGCTTAATATTCCATTTGTTTCAGGTTTGGTCTTCTCTGTGTCCAGTCACTGCACACACTTCTAAAGTCTAATCGCATTTTAGCACAGAGTTCAATATGCTTCCTATTTCATATTTCCAGTGAGCTAGTATGTGCAGTCAGTCACTGCGCTCTGTTGCAGGCTGCGCTGAGCGCTGTTGCAGGCAGAATGATATCTCCCAAAAATAGAGCATGGTTATTTTGTCAGTGGAAAAATGCCACTAAACATTGTTTTGGGGTTTAAGACTTGGCAATGGCACCAATGAATGTTAACCAGAAGATTAGTGTGAGAGCCTTTTTTTAGAAATACAAAATGTATTGTAATCCCAGAATACAAGCAGCTAAGGGCTTGGCTGGACACAGACACACACACACACACACACACGTGGTAGATGTGGGTCAGATGTGGCATCGGTCTCAGCTAGAGGAATGACGGATGCGTGTGTGTGTGAACGTACTTGTGTTTGAGTGACTGTGTGTGTGTGTGTATCCGTGCGTATGTGTGTTTGGTGAGCTGAAAGTGTGAAATAATCCTCTCAGAGAGCCATAGCAATTCTTTTTAACAGCCTCTTAATCTTCTGACCAAGAGAGGCAGCAGGCAGCAGGAATGTGGGCTGCCTGTTATGTAACAGTGCTAGCGAGTGCGTGCCTGTGTGATCAAGCCGCTGCTGTGATGCCCATATGGCCACTGCTTTCGTTTTCTAAATAAGGATGTGACAAGTGGAGAATTAAAAAAATTGTAAACAGCAATTTATCTATCGGTTTTCCCCGTTTAGAATTGTATGCATTTTTCTTATCGTTCCATATGAATTCGCAATGCAAAATATGGTCCTACTGCATCCTATTGCATATGACCACTAGGGGGAAATGACGTTCTTTCTACTCGACAACAGAGCTCGCCTTGTAGATACACACAGCGAGGCGTGGCTTAATGTGGCCACGCCCCCCGAGTAGGGTACTCCCGTTACTCCCCGAGTAGGGTACTCCCGTTACTCCCATAGCCTAACTTTGGTGTCATCCCAAGATAACTAGTGCCGCTTTTTTGTCGTTTCAAGAAAAGTTTTCAGCAGCTTCACGTGTCGTTATTAACACACTTGGCAGTCACAACAACAAATGATTTGCATGATACTTATTCTGCCACTCCAATTTGTTACCCGACCTGCTAACACTGACAGTAAAGCTGCCACATTATACTTAAGTCACTGTTTGTTAACCCTTAGCGTTTTCGCCGGTTAGCTGACTGGCTAGCGAGAGAAGTTTATCTCGATCTAATTCGCTAGTCTTAGATATGTCGCATAACTACTTCCTGTCTTCACCTGCCCCTTGAACGGTCTAGATACTTGGAAAAGTTTAATCCTGTTGGCTTGCCTATACAGTGCCCTCAGAAAGTATTTAGACCCCTTGGACTTTTTCCACATTTTGTTACGTTACAGCCTTATTCTAAAATGGATTAAATAAAAAAAAATGCCTCAAGCGAAAATAGGTTTTTATACATTTGTGCAAAAAACAAAAATACCACATTTACATAAGTATTCAGACCCTTGCTATGAGACACGAAATTGAGCTCAGGTGCATCCTGTTTGCATTGATCATCCTTGAGATGTTTCTACAACTTGATTGGAATCCACCTGTTGTAAATTCAATTGATTGGACATGATTTGGAAAGGCACACAACTGTCTATATAAGGTACCACAGTTGACAGTGCATTTCAGAGCAAAAACCAAGCCATGAGGTCAAAGGAATTGTTCGTAGAGCTCCAAGACACAGTGGCCTCCATCATTCTTAAATGGAAGAAGTTTGGAACCCCCAAGACTCTTCCTAGAGCTGGCCGCTTGGCCAAACTGAGCAATCAGGGGAGAAGGGTCTTGGTCAGGGAGGTGACCAAGAACCCGGTGTTTACTCTGACAGCTCTAGAGATGGGAGAACCTTCCAGAAGGACAACCATCTCTGCAGCACTCCACCAATCAGGCCTTTATAGTAAAGTAAAGCCACTCCTCAGGAAAAGGCACATGACAGCCAACTTGGAGTTTGCCAAAAGCAGCTAAAGACTCTCAGACCATGAGAAACAAAACATTATCTTGTCTGATGAAACCAAGATTGAACTCTTTGGCCTGAATACCAGGTGTCATGTCTGGAGAAAACCTGGCACCATCCCTACTGTGAAGCACGGTGATGGCAGCATCATGCTGTGGGGATGTTTTTCAGTGGCAGGGACTGGGAGACTAGTCAGGATCGAGGCAAAGATGAATGGAGCAAAGTACAGTGAGATCCTTGATGAAAACTTGTTCCAGAGTGCTCAGGTCCTCAGACTGTGGCAAAGGTTCACCTTCCAACAGGACAACGACCCTAAGCACACAGCCAAGACAACACAGGAGTGTCTTTGGGACAAGTCTCCAAATGTCCTTCAGTGGCCCAGCCAGAGTCCGGACTTGAACCCAATCGAACATCTCTGGAGAAACCTGAAAATAACTGTGCAGCAACACTCCCCATCCAACCTGACAGAGCTTGAGAGGATTTGCTGAGAAGAATGGGAAAAACTCCCCAAATACACGTGTGCCAAGCTTATAGTGTAGTGTCACACCCAAGAAGACTTGAGGCTGTAATCGCTGTCAAAGGTGCTTCAACAAAGTACTGAGTAAAGGGTCTGAATACTTATGTAAATGTGGTTATATTATTATTATTTTTTTAACAAAACAATTTAATACATTTTAGAATAAGGCTGTGACTTAACAAAATGTGAAAAAGTCAAGGGGTCTGAATACTTTCCAAAGCCACTGTATGTGCTTTCAACTTGCTGTAGACCAGCTGGGGAGATAGCCCTACCAAATGGCCCAAAGTAGCCTATGGCGATATTTCCACCTACTTGGTTTACACAGACAATACACATAAGCTAGTTAGATACAAACAAGTGTTAGCTAGCAATTTACCGGTGTTGAAGTGCTTCGAACACACATAGATGTATCAAGTAACCGGAGCCCACAGCTTTCCATCATTATCGCGGCGTATAGTCTGAAATCATGAGGTTCGTTTAGCTTGGTCCTTAGGCAGTTGATGAAACTTAATTTGGTGGTCTTTTCTCCTACTATTGTTCAAACAAACAAAACGGTATGCAACAGATGAATAATGATAAGTGAGAAAGTTACAGATGCACAAATATCATACCCCCAAGACATGCTAACCTCTCATCATTACAATAACAGGGAGGGGGGGGGGGGGTGTATGCTATTTATGCCTCTGTAACTTTCTGACTCATCATTATTCCCAGTCGTTATCCGTAGTCATGGTAGCGTCCACATTAATCTAGTCACCCAAAGTCAGTAAACTACTTGCTAGATATCAATAAAATCTGGAGTGAAATACTCCTTCCATGGAGGTTTTCGTATTGATATAGAACAAGACAAAAACAGCAATGCTTCTCCAATGGGACCTTAAACATGCTTTAAGGCACCTGTATTTATTTGTTTATACCATAAAGAGCTTTCTGAAAAATTGCTGGAAAAAACCCGAAGTAATTGCAAAAGAGGACCAGAACCTATGATATGAATAATCAAGGACTTGGGACTATAAGGTTATATCCAGTGGCATCATTAGACCTGGGCTTCAGAGGTTTTTGATCCAGCCACGAACCTTTCAGAGGTAAAAAGGTCTGATATGAGTTTCCGAACATCACTTGCTCTATATGCAGTATTAAAAAACATGTTTGACTGACAAATTATAGAACAGAGCAAATATGGATATTCAGAACTTCTTCCGAAAGAGTGGCAAAAAAAGCTAGCAGGTTGAGCAAGTTGAGGCAGCAATGAATGAGGTGGAGGGCAGAAACGCCAGAAAGAGTTCGCCACAGGGCTATAGCTAACGAGCTAGTCTCTCCCAACATAAAGGTTGGCTAATGCTAATAAGCTAGCGCTCAGCATCCTTAAGCTATTGGGTGTCATGAGCGAGCAAAGAATGTTGTCATGATATTAAGACGAAGTGTTTATTTCCAGCAAGTGTATTTGATAGGTTTCGTGTCTAGCTAGCGTGTCGAGCTCAGACCGAAGATAATGTTTTGGGACTTCTGATAGTGTGGACTGAAGCGGAACTTTACGACAACATTATATTTAACCCTGTTTAAAGTGGTAAAACTGACAAAGTTAAATAATCATACAGGCCGTATTCCATTCTACAGGTAAACATGCATAGCTCATGTCTGTTATTTCCATATAGGTTATGTAACTAGCCATTTATTCACTTCGTGAAATGATTTAATTGAGATTTTATTTGTATTACTCTTTTCATTCACTTAGCTAATTACTTTTTCTGTTGTTGCATTGTCTTTAGGTGATCCTGCAAGTATGCATTTCATTGCACTGTGCACTCCATGTATATCATGTGTATGTGACGAATAATCAAACTTGAACTTAGAAGGGAAGGGCAGCCATGAAGAGAGGGGAAAAGATGGCCGGCTTTGTGGTTCGACTGAAGGTGAACAAAACAGTGAAAAATACATAGGCCCTTAAGATTACATAACCTTTGAGGATAACTTAACATCTCAAATGACCTGGTAGAAGTGACCAAATGAAATGAATCATAGAGGTCTTATAACTTATTCCATTGTACAGGTATATTTTTTTGTGCTCATGTCTCTTTATATTCATATAGTCTAGGGGCTATGTAGCTTCTTATCTATCATGTTTGGAGTTGTGTTGCACTGTTACGTAGACACTTGACATTTTTTCCTTACAGATTAGTTGCCCTGGTCGTGTCAGTATACGGTAACTGAAAAACCTGAAACCAACTATAAATTGTAGAAATTCATATACAAATATTAAAAGCATTTAATGAGAAAACTAAGAGGTGTGCAACATGAAAATATTGTCCAATTTACATTGTGTAATTTATTGACGGTCCCTAACTAGCCCCAGAGATAGGCTATCCAAAGTCAGGTCGCACAACAGCCAGCTGAAGCTAATTGGTGAAAAAGTTTTGCTAACTCCTCCCACCTGCGAACACACACACCCACATCAAATCACAACCCCGAAACCAGCTCGCGTTTAATTTCAGCCATGGCCGCTAGCCTTTGTTAATGAACCAAATCTGAAACGAGGCCAAATCAAGACGTGTAGTCGCCCTTTAAAACTAACTAATGACATGTTGCACCCCTACCTTGCTAGCTTTCAGATGAACAAAGGAGGACAGATGAGAACAGCAGTCCAGTGGAACATTTACAACAGCAGCAGCCAGGGGCAAATGGTAGGGAAAAGGATGATTTAGGTGACCCAGACACAGGCCCAAAACAAGTTCAGCTACCCCAGTATCCCCTTGACCGTTTTGGATTGAAAAACTAGCGGCACACTAGACACGACACAGAAACAGCAAAAGAAGAGGAAATGATGGAGGGGGAAACCAGACAAGACACATAGACAGCAATAGAAGAATAGGATATGATGGAGAGACACCAGAAGAACAGAACAGGCCATAACAGAAGAGGATAGACATAGGAGACAGGAACAAACAAGACACGGAGACAGCAACAGAAGAGGGCACATGGAAAGAGAATATAGGTGGATTGAGCACACAGTCACACTTCATGCTTCTCTATAGGTTTTAATTCAGTTTTATTTGCACAAAATATAAGAGCTAAAATACAGACAGTGAAAAAGTAAAACATGGTTTACAAATTTGCAGGTGAGGTGAAAAAGCCTGTGAAATTACTATTAAAAACAGTTTTTTACTTTTATCCCCCATGCTGGCTTTGGGCTAAGCCCCCAATGTCTTCTATCTGCAAATGTATGGTTTTGAGAGAGTATTTTGCAAGTCTCAGATCTCAGAATTGCTTTGTGATGTCTTCCGCTTTCATGACTCAAAAAGTACATAAAAAATATTTGATTGACAACCCAGCATTTTGATTGACAACCCAGCATTGTGTGATTGGATTGCAGATAGAACATTGTAGCACCAAGTTCAAAGGCTTCTCCACATTTTTTCTCATCGTGAATAGATTTCTTTCACACATCTGACTTATCTCACACGTGAAGGACCTCCTAAAGAACAACTCTCTGTGAATAACACTGTTTTTGGGTAAGGGATTTTTTCTTAACATTAACAATCCCAATTCCGTTGAAGTTTTAACGTTCACACCTCTAATTCTAAAGCATGCTTAACACTGGTGGCTGTGTGGTGGGATACATCTCATCCATGTGTGCTCGCTCCAGGCTTTGAATCTGGGGGGAGTGGGCGTAGGTGCATCAGGTATTTATGAGTGTGTGTGTGTGCATGTGTGCATGACAGAGATAAGGGGGGGGGGGGGGGGGGTGCAGAGTTTGGAGGTTTTGTTTATGTGTGAGTGGACAAGCAGCACCACTCATACCGTCTTTCAGACTGTTTCCCCTTCAGTGCTCCAATCTCATAGTTCATCAACTGAGGGCTACTTTTACTTTCAGGATGTTGACATTTATGATTGCTGAGTGTACATGCTACCGCATGTATACATCATACCTGCCACGAAACAATCTTATGATGAAGCTGCACGGAACCAATACAGTTTATTGCTTCTTATTGTGTAATTACATGATTTCTTTATTTGGCATATAGCCTCCGTGCATAGGGCATTCTGTGGGGTTATGGAGCACCGTTAATAGGTTTTGAGTCATAAACACCTATGCAGGGGCATTTGTAATGATCGCGAGCAGAGATAGAGGCCCAGCACTTTTTAATTACCGGCTATAAATCAATTTTCATTTCATACATGTTTTTCAGTAATAGGCCAATGAAATAGGCCAATTTAATCAATACTCCATGAAACCATGCAGGTATAAGTGACATAAGTGAGAACTAAGTTGGGGTCTCAACTTACTGTTGAGAGTTAGAATAGTAGAATACAAGTAGAAGGTGCAAGTTTGAATTTTGTTTTTGCATCAGCTATTTTTCTCTTATGTCAGTCATTGACAGTCATTCAATTAGCCATGTCAGGTAACAATTTTTAGATTGGAAAATAGACTAGCCAGCTATCTAAACTTGTAGTAATACCGACCGGTCACACAGTGCGTGTGCCCAGGGGCCCTGACCTCCAGGGGGCCCCCCATTGATTTTGTTAGTCACTCTCACTCAGAAATCATGGCATAAGTCATGGAAAAATGGGTAGAATTGCTGGAAATTGACTTTAGAACGTCAATTTTTCTCTCCTACGTCAAGAGGGGGGGGTGGGGCATTAAAATGTTTTGCCCGTGCGGTGGGGGAGTAGAACCAGCCCTGACTAACCATGGCATTTTCCAACAAATTTCTAAACATAATTTATCCTCAAGTCTGTGTGAAACTAATCACCATAGAGAACAACCCCCCCATCTTTCTGTGCATGCTGTATCTAAGCAGCCTGCTCCCACTCTGTTTTTTTTTGTCATCTCATTAAAAAACGACATCTGTCAAAAGCCCCGGTACACAAATTTAATAAACCATCGACACCGCCATGACTCATTCGTACACTTTGGGCCCTCCCCAGCCATCCCAGCCCGGCTAGTGCACAGCAGCACAGATTGTAATTTACAACCTTTCTCCCAGGCAGACAGAGCCAGAACATCTCAGGGGAGATGGGTTCAAAAGGTTCTGCGTGGAGGCCCATCAATAGCCAGCCTGGCAGGGGAGGGAAGAGTTTTCCATTAGAACTAATAGCAGTCAGGCTGGGCACTTACTGCCCATTCTAGCTACAGTAGCTGATGGCAGACTTGGGGCTTAACCACAGGCTTTCTCAGAGACTTCGCTGGTTAATTTGCCGGAATGAGTCTGGGCGTTCACAGCCGGGAAGGGAAGTGTGCAATAATGACGAGAGCGTGGCGCCGCGTGGGTGTTGTTAGCCGCCCCGGGACTCACGGTGGAAACAGGGCCATATTTTGACTAGGTTTATTATATGTCTCCTCCCAGGGCCTCTGTGTGTGGCTGATGAGGCCCAGTGGCTTAGGTTACTAGAGAGGTCCTGACCTTATTACAATCATGTTGAGACCAGTGGTGGAAAAGGTACCCAATTGTCATACTTGAGTAAGAATAAAGATACCTTAATAGAAAATGAAAGTCACCCAGTAAAATACTACTTGAGTAAAAGTCTGAAAGTATTTGGTTTTAAAAGTACATGTAATTGCTCAATTATAGTTAAGTATCAAAAGTAAAACTATAAACCATTTCAAATTCCTTATATGAAGCAAACCAGACGACACAATTGTATTGTTTTTAAAATTCACAGATAGCCAGGGGCGCGCTCCAACAATCAGACATAATTTACAAACGAAGTGTGTGTGTTTAGTGAGTCCGCCAGATCAGAGGCAGTAGGGATGACCAGGGATACTCTCTTTATAAGTGAGTGAATGGAATATTTTCCTGTCCTGCTAAGCATTCAGCATTTTACAAGTACTTTTGGGTGTCAGGGAAAATGTGTGGAGTAAAAAGGACATTTTCTTTAGGAATGTAGTAAAGTAGAAGTAAAAGTTGTCAATAATATAAATAGTAAAGTACAGATACCTCAAAAATGACATAAGGAGTACTTTAAAGTTGGGGCTATCCGTCTTCTCTTTACACACAAGTGTGACAGAGGTCTGCCTCTGTCATGGGGGTTCAACATAAGGAACTAAAGTCTAATTTAATCATCAACAAATTAAGAGACCTGTCAGGGTCAACACTGCAGAGAGCTACATCTAAATAACGGGCAACCTTAGTCCTACCTGAAGTGCAAGTCCAAGGAAATGTGTAATCCAATGGAAAATAAAGTCAATAAATTAATGAATAATAATCAGGGTTGGGGAGTAACGGATTACATGTAAGGGATTAACAAAGTAAAATGGTAACTGTAATCCGTTATGTTACCAGCAAAAATATTGTAATCGGATTACAGATACATTTGAAAAACTAGATTACTTGAAATTCAGAAAGGAGGTTTGCTAAATAGGTGTCCCGCACGGTGTCCCCGGTGCGTGTGCATAGCCCAGTACGGTACATTCCAGCTCCTTATATCGGCCGGGCTAGAGTGGGCATTGAGGCAGGTGCCATGAAGCCGGCTCTACGCATCTGGTCTCCAGTGCGTCTCCTCGGGCCGGCGTACATGGCACCAGCCTTACGCATGGTGTCCCCGGTTCACCAGCACAGCCCAGTGCGGGCTATTCCACCTCGCCGCACCTGGCTACATGGCATTCAACCAGGTAAGGTTGGGCTGGCTCGGTGCTCAAGAGCTCCAGTGCGCCTGCACAGTCCGGTCTATCCGGTGCCACCTCCACGCACCAGCCCTCCGGTGGCAGCCCACCGCACCAGGCTGTCTCTCCGTCTCCTCCCTACAGGTGCTCCCGCCTGTCCAGTGCCGCCAGAGCCTTCCTCCTGCCCAGCGCCGCCAGAGCCTTCCTCCTGCCCAGCGCCGCCAGATTCTCCCGTCTGTCCTGAGCCGCCAGATTCTCTTGTCTGTCCTGAGCCGCCAGAGTCTCCCGTCTGTCCTGAGCCGCCAGAGTCTCCCGTCTGTCCAGAGCCACCGGTCTGTCCTGAGCCGCCAGAGCCGCCAGTCTGTCCTGAGCCGCCAGAGCCGCCAGTCTGTCCTGAGCCGCCAGTCAGCCGGGAGCTGCCAGAGCCGTCAGCCAGCCAGGAGCCGCCAGAGCCATCAGCCAGCCAGGAGCCGCCAGAGCTGTCAGTCAGCAAGGCGATGCCAGAATCGCCCTTCACTCCGGAGCTGCCGGAGTCTCCCGCCTGTCCGGCGCTGACGGAATCTCCCGTCCATTCCCAGTCGGAGGTCGGCGGCAAGGGTCGCCGCTCTTAAGAGGCCACGGGGGCGGTTGAGGAGGCAGACAAAAACTATGGTGAAGTGGGGTCCACGTCCCGCACCAGAGCCGCCACTGCGGACAGACCCCACGCAGACTCTCCCCTATAGGTTCAGGTTTTGCGGCCGGAGTCCGCACCTTTATGGGGGGGGGGTTACTGTCACGTTCTGACCATAGTTCTGTTATTTTAATTATTTGTTTTAGTATGGTCAGGGCGTGAGTTGGGGTGGGCAGTCGAAGAGGAAATCCGTTACAGCAGGGGTGTAGTCTACAGCGATACGGATGCCACTTATTATTGATATCTACATAGCGCATTGATGTGAATCACACTGCTGCTCTCTCATTTAGCTATTTGCGCCTTATGGATTGTGGTTGTTGTGGACGGCTGTTCACAAATCTAAATGTGTATTTCAACCCAATAATGGTTGCATTTAAGAAGTTTAAGCTGCCTATCAATCATGGTTTTTGAAACCAGTGGACAACCAGTGAAAAATGTGCCCTTGCAACTGCTGCTAATAAGTCTAATGCCTTTTAAGGGGAAAGTAATCAAAAATTAACTGAATGTAATCAGATTAAGTTACTGAGTTTAGGTAATCCAAAAATTACATTACTGATTATAATTTTGGACAGATAACTAGTAACAGTAACAGATTACATTTAGAAAGTAACCTACTCAACCCTGTTAATAATCCAACAAAAATATTAAAGGTCCAATGGAAACAAATCAAATTTTATTTGTCATACACATGGTTAGCAGATGTTAATGCGAGTGTAGCGATATGCTTGTGCTTCTAGTTCCGACCATGCAGTAATATCTAACAAGTTATCTAACAATTTCACAACTACATTATACACACACAAGTGTAAAGGAATGAATAAGAATATGTACATACAAATATATGGATGAGCGATGGCCGAACGGCAAGATGCAGTAGATGGTATAGAGTACAGTATATACATATGAGATGAGTATTGTAGGGTATGTAAACATTATATAAAGTGGCATTGTTTAAAGTGGCTAGTGATACATTTATTACATACAATTTTTAATTATTAAAGTGGCTAGCACTCAATGTTAGTGATGGCTGTTTAACAGTCTGATGGCCTTGAGATAGAAGCTGTTTCAGTCTCTCAGTCCCTGCTTTGATGCACCTGTACTGACCTCGCCTTCTGGATGATAGCGGGGTGAACAGGCAGTGGCTCAGGTGGTTGTTGTCCTTGATGATCTTTTTGGCCTTCCTGTGACATCAGGTGGTGTAGGTGTCCTGGAGGCAGGTAGTTTGCCCCCAGTGTTTTTGGTGACAAGACAAATTTCTTCAGCCTCCTGAGGTTGAAGAGGCACTGCTGCGCCTTCTTCACCACGCTGTCTGTGTGGGTGGACCATTTCAGTTTGTCCGTGATGTGTACGCCGAGGAACCTAAAAAACGTTCCACCTTCTCCACTACTGTCCCGTCGATGTGGATAGGGGTCTGCTCCCTCTGCTGTTTCCTGAAGTCCACGATCATCTCCTTTGTTTTGTTGACATGAATGTGAGGTTATTTTCCTGACACCACACTCCGAGGGCCCTCACCTCCTCCCTGTAGGCTCGTTGTTGTTGGTAATCAAGCCTACCGCTGTAGTGTCGTCTGCAAACTTGATGATTGAGTTGGAGGTGTGCATGGCCACGCAGTCATGGGTGAACAGGGAGTGCAGGAGAGGGCTGAGAATGCACCCTTGTGGGGCCCCAGTGTTGAGGATCAGCGGGGTGGAGATGTTGTTTCCTATCCTCACCACTTGGGGGCGGCCTGTCAGGAATCCAGGACCCAGTTGCACTAAGCGGGGTCGAGACCCAGGATCTCGAGCTTAATGACGAGTTTGGAGGGTACTATGGTGTTAAATGCTGAGCTGTAGTCGATGAACGGCATTCTTACATAGGTATTCCTCTTGGCCAGATGGGTTAGGGCAGTATGATTGCGTCGTCTGTGGACCTATCGGGGCGGTAAGCAAATTGGAGTGGGTCTAGGATGTCAGGTAGGGTGGAGGTGATATGGTCCTTGACTAGTCTCTCAAAGCACTTCATGATGACGGAAATGAGTGCTACAGCTCGATAGTCATTTAGCTCAGTTATCTTAGCTTTCTTGGGAACAGGAACAATGGTCGCCCTCTTGAAGCATGTGGGAACAGCAGACTGGGATAAGGATTGATTGAATATGTTCGTAAACACACTAGCCAGCTGGTCTGCGCAGGGGGACCGGCAGCCTTGCGAGGGTTAACACGTATAAATGTTTTACTCACGTTGGCTGAAGTGAAGGAGAGCCCACAGGTTTTGGTAGCAGGCCGTGTCGGTGGCACTGTATTGTCCTCAAAGCGAGCAAAGAAGTTGTTTAGTTTGTCTGGGAGCAAGACATCGTGGTCCGCGACGGGGCTGGTTTTCCTTTTGTAGTCCGTGATTCACTGTAGACCCTGCCACATACATCTCGTGTCTGAGCTGTTGAATTGGCTCTATGAACAGGAGTATGAGATAAAACAATGCTAGGCTCTCTCCAAACAATGAGGGAGTTTGATTAAGATTACCGGGCTATGGCGTGAATGGGCAAAAGCGATGAGGGAGGAGCACCCTTCTCAAATCATACAGTAATCTGCGCCGCTTGGTCACATTGTTTACATAATGTAATGCAACCCATCGCAATTTTTGGAACTTGAGAAATACTGCCTCAAACACCTTACTGATGTGTAAAATTAAACATCCTTGGACAAAATTAATTACAGATTTCTTGTCGTCTTAGATTCATTCTGGGGATTTTGAGGAAGTGAAATAGGCCTTTTTCTACCAGATAAGTTGTTTATTGCCTTAAGTTGCTCTTTTTTTAACCTTTTATTTAACTAGGCAAGTCAGTTAAGAACAAAATCTTATTTACAATGACGGCCTAGGAACGGTGGGTTAACTGCCCTGTTCAGGGGCAGAACGACAGATTTGTACCTTGTCAGCTCTGGGATTCGAGCTTACAACCTTTCAGTTACTAGTCCAATGCTCTAACCACTACCTGCCGCCCCTTCAGTTGCTCTTGAACACATTATTTTCATAGTTCCACCATTTAAGGGCAATGTTTCCTTTTATTTTCACTTGATGCTTTCATGGTAACCTTACAACACTGCAACCGATCCGGTAGTCAGAGTCGGAACTCTCTTGACTCTTGAGGAATAGGATAGTGAGAGCAGTCAGAGAGCCTCTGAGCCACTGCAGCAATGGGCCCCGTCTGTTAAGTCAATTTTAGATCAGGGGCGGCTCATTTAGAGTTTCAATTAATCCTGCCAAGTGAAGCCCTGATTGGGCTATGTCCCTCAGGTCTCACAGTGATAAAAATGGTATCCATGAGTTCACCTGACTCTGGGGAAGTACTGTATATATGCTGTAAAGGGCTTCACTGCCAAAATCCCAAATTATTTTTAGGCTGCTCTGCTGCCTCTGACATTCTCTCTGTTCTTCAAGTGTCAAGGCCTGTACAGATCTGTCATCTAGTCCACACAGTTGTGATCATTGACGTTAACATAAACTGATTTGTTCTTGTGGTAAAAGTGTGCTTAAAATGGACAAAATGCACTTAACTACCACTGACTGCGTATATAAAGGTGACAGAACTCAACATCCAGCTACACAACTGTGGCAGCTTCTGGGTTGGGGTGCCCTTGATTACTAGGGCTATGACAATACATAGGAAGGTATTGTATTATTTATTTACTGACCTTTATTTTACCAGGTAAGATAACTGAGAACATATTCTATTTTACAGCAACGACCTGGGGAAGAGTTACAGGGGCGAGGAATAAGCCAATTGGGAGCTGGGCATGATTAGGTGGCCGTGATGGTAAGAAGTCCAGATTGGGAATTTATCCAGGACATCGGGGTTTACACCCCTACTCTTACGCTAAGTGTCATGGGATCTTTAGTGACCACAGAGAGTCAGGATACCAGTTGTAACATCCCATCCCGAAAGACAAACAAACCTATGCAGGGCAATATCCCCTTCACTGCCCTGGGATTTCCTTAGACCAGAGGGGAGAATGACTACTGGACCTCCAACACCACTTCCAGCAGCATCTGGTCTCCTATCCAGGGACTGACCAGGATCGACCCTGTGTAGCTTCAGAGACAAGCCAGCAGCTGGATGCAGAGTAGTATGCTGCTGGGTAGGGCTATAGCAATAACATTTATAACATCTACAGCAAGGCTGTCCAATCTTATTTTGTAAAGGACCGGTGTGGGGGCAGGCTTTGGCTCCAACCCTAAACACTATTGAATTGTGACTCATTCAGAGATAAATCATGTTGTATCCTTGAGTATTGATCCAGTAGCATATTTCTGTCAGATGATTACTATTGATTTACAATCAGTCCAGGCTTGGCTCGGTCAAACAGTAATCAATGTCCCTGAGCTCTGCTGGCCTGTACTGTGGGGGAGGGTCAGAGATGGTGACCGCTTAGGATCTCACATATTGTAAAGCATGACTGAAAAGGTGGGAAGGACCCCATTTTGAAATACAAAAATATAAAATAAAATGCTAAATGGGAAGAGAGACCATTTTTTTAAATGGTTGTTTTTTCAAAACGTCATTCCAAACTCATTTTGAAACAAGTGCCACACCGGCTTGCATTTGAACTGATCAGGGCCCGGTTTCCCAATAGAGATGAAACTTAGGCTTACAAGTGTTTTAACGATTTAGCTTTCCTATAACAGCAGAAGATGTAGCAAGCGTTTCCCAAAACACCACTCAGAGAGAACGATCGCAAAGTGCATTGTTGGAGCATGTGTCGATATTGACAGGATCGAAAGAAAGGGAGCGCTGCTCTCAGATCAGCTTTCTCCAGTTAAATCGTACCTTTAACATTCAAAATATTTCACAATACTGACGACGGATCAGCTCCTAGAAAGTAATGACCACCTGCGGCTGCAAATATTGAGGCGGCTTATTCTAATACTTATCCAATAAAAATGCACTAAATGATGAACTTAGACATGTTTGACTTTCACAGAATGCATCACATTTATGTTTCAACTGTCAACAAGCTACTGGCACCTATATGCACATATTTTGGGACTGTAATAGAATCCAGTCTTATTGGAATGAGGTTCATTCAGAAGATCTTAGATAATTAATTTGCTCTTTCACCGAACCTACTTTATTTTGACTGTGACATTGTATTTGAGCCTGAATCTGAACGTCTATTTAGCCCCAAAATGAATTTTGCTGTTGAGTTCCACACCAGAAATACCATCTGCGAGGATGTGGCCTCTCTCCAGGCTTCTGCTATTCTTCCCCTAGAAAAACTCACTTTTGACCTGCACCAGAGGACTGAAAAGTTCTGGAAAATATAGTCTCCATTATGTAGAACACCGCCCATAAATGGCCCATATAAATGATACTGCCGTCTTTGAATTTTATGATATTTGTTTTACTGTATTTTTACATAACTCCCTGTACTCTGTCTGTGTGGTGCGCTTCTTTTGTTGTCCGTGTAAACCCTGATCAAAGAAGAAAAAGATACATTTAAATAAAGAGATAATTACAACTACAAAAAAACATAGCCTTAAGATGCTTTTGGGAAACAGGTTTGACAACAATACAGAGCCCAGGTCAGGTTTGACAACAGTACAGGGCCCGGTTTCCCAAAAGCATCTTAAGGCTACATTCATTGTTAGAACCTTCGTAGGAGCATCGTTTAAATCTTAGAGCAGTTTCCCAAAACCATCGTTATTAACGTTGCACTTGAAAATGCTCGTAATCGAACGCCTACCTCAGACCACATATTGAACAGCTAAGTGTGTCGTTAGATGCTTTTTTATGCCCTCCCACGTAACTTCATACACAGAAGGTCTCCGCTAAACATAGAATCACATGGTTTATCAATCTTTCTGTGACGCCGACAACTTCAGAACAAAATATGACAAATACAAAGATGCCAGTGTCTTTGCAAATGATACAAACAAGCGACATATAAAAATATACTTTAAATAAAAACCGAGTTGAATGCAAATATAAACAGTAGGCTATAGGCCTATTTTTATTTATTTATTCCTTCCAATTTCGATCTCATTGCAGCAACTGCCCAAAGGGCTCGGGAGGCGAAGGTCAAGTCGTCCGTCCTCCAAAACATGACCCGCCAAACCGCGCTAATTAACACCCGCCCGCTTAATCCGGAAGCCAGCCGCACCAACATGGAAACACCGTTTGACGACCGAGGTCAGACTGCAGGTGCCCGGGCCCGCCACAAGGAGTCGCTAGAGCGCGATGAGCCAAGTAAAACACCAAGCGTACCGATGCACCAAGTCTGGAACCAACAAGACCCTGAGCACCTTTTATCCCCAAGCCTAAAGACTGCTAAATAGTTAGTTTAAGTGTTAACCAAATAGCTACCCAGACTATCTGCGTAAACCATTTTTTTGTATCAGCTCTTTTCACCCATCACATACACTACTGTTTATTATCTATCCTGTTGTTTAGTCACTTTATTCATATCTACCTCAATTACCTCATACCCCTGCACTTCAGCTTGGTACTGGTACCCCCTGTATCTCGCCAAGTTATTGTTACTCATTGTGTATTTATTCCTTCTGTTCTTATTTCTATATTATTTTTCTCTCTGCATCCTTTTTTACAACAGATGAATCACATCATACCGTATAAGGTCTAGAGTTTTACCAGGTTAGGTTACACGATCAGGAAAAACTACGGGCCCCAGAATAGTTTTTTTCCCCCACCAAGCCACTGGGTTCTGTGGTGCCACTTCTGGGTGAATGGGAGTTTGAATCTGAGCTTCCTCGGCGTCAGAGAGGTCTCTAATGTACAAACACTGGTTCAGGAAAGCGTCAATAAGTCGCTTGAATATTTGCAGCCGTAGGTGGTAATATCTCGATTAGGTGCCGATCCCTCATCGGTATTGTGAAATAATTATAATGTTAAGGAAAGATTTGAATGGATGATGCTGATCTGAGCGCAGCACTCCCTTTCTTTCGATCCTTTCAGTATCGACACATGCTCCCAGCGACGCACTTCATTTGACATTTTTGGTCATTTAACAGGCGTTCTTATTCAGGGCGATTTACAGTCAGTGGATTCAACTAAGGTGGCAACTGTTTTGTTTTTTTGTGTTTTGTGTGACAGTATTTGCATGAGAATGGGGTGGTGCATCGTGACCTGAAACCGGAAAACCTTCTCTACGCTGACCTCTCCTTGGACGCCCGGCTTAAGATAGGTAACCACACGTACCTGTAGACTAAGGCTACAGAACTGACACCTTCCTTGATAAAATGGACAATTTCCTAGCTAAATAGGTGGTGGCACTGACTGGGAGTACCACCGTTTGCAGTTTGGTCAAAATATGAAAATGCCAAATGTTTTATTTATTTAATTATTCTCATATTTAGATGAGAAAATATTACTGGTAGGAGTTCTTGCAGGAATATGGCCTGATCTGGGATCTGGACCTTAATATAATAATATAAACACAGTGTATATGACATTTAGCAGACACTTTTATCCAAAGTGACTTCCGGTAGTGCACGCATACATTGTTTTGTATGGGTGGCCACAGCGGGAATCAAACCCCAAATCCTGACGTTGCAAGCACCATGCTCGACCAACTGAGCCACACAGGACCAGACATTCCTGTGATATGGCATGTGTTACTTTGTTTTATTTTGTAACTCCTGCCCATAATTCACAAGTAGTGGTCTTGTAAAGATCAACTATTCCTCTGTGGCATACAGTACATGAATGATACAGAATAAAAGACGATAAGGCCAATGAGACTAAACCCTTATCTGATCTTCACAGCTGACTTTGGCCTCTCGAAGATAATAGATGAACAAGTGACCATGAAGACGGTGTGTGGCACACCTGGATACTGCGGTGAGTTATGGATTAACAGTTATCCTAATGAGAATACAATTGTAGGATCAGGCTCGTACCAGTCTGTTGTTGTGTACTGTGTCGTGTGCTAGAGATGAGTCACACTACCATACTGGTTATTGTTCGGTGCTTACCATTGAGCCATAACAAAACAAATTGTAAGGTGACACTAATGAAAGGAAATGGAAACTACAGTGTGTGACTTTAAAAAGGGGAAATCCGGGTTTGGCTAGGAAATATTATATATATTGTAGCGACTCTGGTTTCTAAGCACTTTTTTTCTCCAAATTGTATACGTCACATGCGCCGAATACAGCAGGTGAAATGCTTACTTTACGAGCCCTTAACCAAACAATACAGAGTAAAAAAATAAAAAGGAAAAATAGTAACATAAAATAAAAGTAACGAGGCTAGTTACAAGTGGTACCGGTACCGAGTCAATGTGCGGGGGTACGGTTTAGTCAAGATAATTGAGATAATATGTACATGTAGGTAGGGGTTAAGTGACTATGCATAGATAATACACAGAGAGTAGCAGCAACGAATGTGAAAAGGGTGAAGGAATGTGAACGTGTGTGTGTGTGTGTGTGTGTGTGAGTATGGGTGGCATCAATATGCATGTGTGTGTACCACAGCCTGGTATAGAGGTCCTGGATGGCAGGAAGCTCGGCCCCAGTGATGTACTGGTCCGTACCCACTACCTCTCTGTAGCGCCTTGCAGTCGGATGCCGAGCAGTTGCCATACCGAGCGATGATGCAACCAGTTCCATGCTCTCGATGGTGCATAGGTCCCATGCCAAATCTGAAGATCTGAGGTCCCATGCCAAGTCTTTTCAGCCTCCTGAGGGGGAATTGGCATTGTCGGGCCCTCTCCACAACTGTGTTGGTGTGTTTGGACCATGATTGGTCCTTAGTGATGTGGACACCAAGGATCTTGAAGCTCTCAACCCGCTCCACCACAACCCACGTGAATGGGGGCATGCACAGCCCTCCTTTTACTGTAGTCCACGATCAGCTCCGTTGTTTTACTCATGTTGAAGGAGAGGTTGTTGTCCTTGCACCATACTGCCAGGTCTCGGACCTTCTCCTTCATTGTTGTTGGTGATCAGGCCTACCATCGTCGTGTCGTTGGCAAACTTAATGATGGGGTTTAAGTTGTGCGTGGCCACGCAGTCGTGGGTGAACAGGGAGTACAAGAGGGGACAAAGCACACACCCCTTACGGGCCACGTGTTGAGGGTCAGCGTGGCGGATATATCCTCACCACCTGGGGGCGGCCCGTCAGGAAGTATAGGATTCAGTTGCAGAAGGTGTTTAGTCCCAGGGTCCTTAGCTTAGTGATGAGCTTGGAGGCCACTATGGTGTTGAACGCTGAGTTGTAGTCAATGAACAGCATTCTCATGTAGGTGTTCCTTTTGTCCAGGTGGGCTAGGGTAGTGTTGAGTGAAATAGAGATTCCGTCATCTGTGGATATGTTGGGGCGGTATGTGAATTGGAGTGGGACCAGGGATTCTGGTATTATGGTGTTGATATGAGCCATGACCAGCCTTTCAAAGCATTTCATGGCTACAGGTAGTTATTTAGGCAAATTTAGGCATACCTTCGTGGCACAAGTCGATGGCACAGGGCTTCGGACCAGAAAGTTCGCACTACACTCCCTGCCTGTTTCATTACAATATTATATACAGTGCCTTAAAGTATTCACACCCCTTGGCTTTTTCCACATTTTGTTAAAGTTAAAGATTAAAGTTGATTTAATTGTAATTTTTTGTTTATTAAATAAGTATTCAACCCCCTGAGTGAATACATGTTAGAATCACCTGTGGCAGCGATTACAGCTGTGGGTCTTTCTGGGTAAGTCTCTAAAGCCTTGCTCAAACTGCAGGCCTTAATGCTAAAATCAGAAAAGCACCTATTGGTTGATGGGTAAAAAAACACCCAGGTGTGCAAAGCTCTTAGAGACTTAACCAGAAAGACTGTAATCACTGCCTAAGGTCCTTATACAAAGTATTGACTTAGGGGTGAATACTTACGTAAATGAGATATTTCCGTATTTCATTTCCAATACATTTGCAAAAAGTCTAAAAACATGTTTTCACTTGTGTGCAGATAGGTGTGTGAGAAAGAACAATTATTTACTCCATTTTGAATTCAGGTTGTAACAGGACAAAATGTGGAATTCAAGGGGTATGAATATTTCCTGAAAGCACTGGAGATATATTACATACATTGTGGGATCGCTATCAGTCAAATAAATCATCCTCAACCACAAATTAAAACAAACAAATATATATATATAGTGTGTTTAAGTTTTATTTACAGATATACTGTAGTGCATGCTTTAATGGAGATTATAGAGTACAGCATCAACAGAAATAACATTGATAGTACATAGTGTTTGAGAGACTGATATGAGTCAAAAATAAGTGTCCTGTGTGGGAGCTGACAGCTGGCCCTCCATCCCTCACTCTCTCCCCTGCAGCTCCAGAGATCCTCCGAGGCAATGCCTATGGTCCTGAAGTGGACATGTGGTCAGTGGGAGTCATCCTGTACATCTTGTGAGTTAAAAAAACATTTAAAAATCTGTCCCAAGATCTGCATGTACTCAGAGTGGGTAGCTGGCAATTTGAAGTCCTCTCATTACAGTATCGCAGCTAATCTCGCCCTTTCCTCGTGTCATATGGATTTCTGATGTAGTACACCGTTGCAAGTCTATTAGAGCGGGGTCTTATGTCTTTAAAACGTATATGTCTTTAAAACAAGTAGTGAAAGTGGCAAAACAAATAATCAGAGGGAAATGTTGCCTTTCCCCTCAGGCTGTGTGGGTTTGAACCCTTCTTCGATCCGAGGGGAGACCAGTATATGTACAGCCGGATCCTCAACTGCGACTATGAGTTTGTCTCCCCCTGGTGGGATGAGGTCTCCCTCAACGCTAAGGACTTGGTGAGTTTCGATGCGAAGCATTGCACTCCAGAGGCTTTTATTATGAATAACAGTGTGCTGTTTCTGCTTTCTTTTTTTCTTTGTTAATGATTGAATTATGTAAATACTGTAAATGTACAACGTCTGTTCTTTTTATTTGATTGCAGGCCCTTAATACATGTTTTACACAACTGGTTTGACAAATACAATCAATATATTGGTTTGTTAAATTTAGGAAAATGTATGTTACCCTTTATTTTATGCAATTTGTCTCGGGATTCATCAGGGCCAGAGGAAAACCCCATATGGCAGAAAATGCATTACTGCTGAGCATATGTTGCGTTACACCCATTCTCAGGGGTAGGCAACTAGATTCAGCCGAGGGACAATTTTGGTCAGAGCGGATGGTTGGGGGCCGAAACATAATTCTAATATTTTGTACAGTGCAAATTGACAACAACTAAGCCTCAAAAAATATTTTATTTAAAGAATTTCTCACCAAAAAAAACCGACCCCTGCACTATATTCTGTTTAATATTTCACAACTATTTCACTTCGATGAATAAAAAAAAATCATAAACTCCCAATTAAAAATAATCTCCCCTGTTTCTCTGTAAAAAAAAAAAAAAAAACTTGCTCAGGGCCAGATTCAAGCAAATCTGGTTATACTCTATATTAGCATGGTTATGCATATTCATTTTTTGGTTTTGAATTATGTTTAATAACAACCTGTCCCATTGCCTGTCCCCCTTAGGTCAGTAAGCTGATAGTGCAGGACCATCACAAGAGGCTGACGGTGAAGGAGGCCCTGGAGCACCCCTGGGTACTGGGCAAGGCTGCCCGCTTCTCCCACATGGACACCACTCAAAGGAAGCTACAGGAGTTCAACGCCCGGCGCAAACTCAAGGTGAGCAATGGGATTAATTTTGGGTCCCAAATAGGGCAATGTAGAATCAAGTAAACGTGCATTATTTTTTTAAATGGAAGGGAAAGCACTGCTAGAATCATCATTTACAAACCTATGCTAAAAAAATTACAACGCATCAATTAGCTTAAAAGCTAATGTAGATCCCGCTCCAGCTGTTCCATTAATTTGAAGGGAAAAATTAAAAACTAATTGACCATGTCAGACGACAATGGGCAACAACAAACATCGCAGTTTGAATGGTTGGATGTTGCTCTGATTGTCTCTGGAAATGTAAGCTTGTGGTCCTACCACCGTCTTGATTGGGATCTATGCCTCAAGGAATTGTCTTCTCTATTGCCAATATTACATTGCAATAAGATGGCTCGTGGCAGGCTTGGTGACTGACAGTGGTGTGCCATGTTTCTCTGATTGCAGGCTATCATGAAGGCCGTGGTGGCCACCAGCCGCATGCACGAGGGCTCCCGGCGGCGCACGGACAGCTGCGATATTCCCGGATCCGACAAGACCACCTCCAGGCAGGGCAGCATGCAGCAGGACCCTCCCCCGGATCAGGACCCCCAGGAGGGCCAGGCTAACCAGGGCACAGACACCACCCTGACCCAGGATGAGGAGGACCAGTGCCCTCCGCCCCTGCCGCCACGCAATCCCAGGCCCATCCCTCCTCTACTGTCTGGGGCTTCCTCCCCCACCTGTCTGCCCACCAGGCCCCCACTAAGGGGAATTGATGGACAGAGACAGATGTCGGTCATCCCCAAGACGGCGGTGGTACGGCCCAGGGTGCCCAAGAAGAGCTGCTCCTCGATGGATTCCGCCTCCACCAAGCGGGAGACCTCCTCCCCAGTCCAGACCAGTCCCCCAAGCCCCAAGAGCCTTGGCAATGGATTCACCATGGGGGTGGAGTCTGGCAGTAAAACGACCCAGTGTTAGTGAGTGGCAGGTACCAAAGAGAAAGAGGGTGGCGACACTCACCTAGGAGCTCCGACCGTTGTTCTAAGATGGCTGATGGCCGTTGTTGCTGTAGTGTGAGATGGTAGATGACTACACGGAGGAGGAAGGATGGCGGAACGGATGTCTTTGTTCAGATCTCGCCTCATATCCGTTTTGATCCGGGACAAAAGACTAGTGCTATACATAACTTGATATTTATTTTTTTCCCTTGCTGTGCGCAACGAGTTTGGAGACTTGGATGTGCAAATGAGCTTTTGACTTTGGTTTCAACTGTTGCCGACTTGCTGTAAACTTCTCTACTTTAAGGCCTCTCTGAACGGGGAATGCCACTTGAAAAGACAACTTGATTTCATACTTTGTATACTCTACACCTTTCTACTATTCAATGTTGGAATCTACTGACTTCATATGCAAATACGTGGATATATATATATATATATATATATATATATATACTGTACATAACCCTCTCCTTCTTGCATAGCATTCAGGTAGTAAAGATATTGTATTTGTGAGCTTATGAATATATTTACGGTGTATTTTGCATTAATTGTAATGATCCAATGTTTGCACTGTATATTATCAGATTAATCTATATAGATCGCAAAAAAGCATTCACACTGCTAGTCGTTTACTATCTAAGTCAAATTGCACTTTTATTCCTTTGGAAATATATATATGGCTGAACAGTGGAGCTTAATTTGAGGCTGAAACCAATTTTCTCATTCAGTTTACCCAAAAAGGGGTTGTAAAACCTTATTCTGTGGTAGTTATCTGATGAAGGAACATACATGGTAATCATCTCAACAACCTCACTGGAGCTACCAGTCTCTCTACCTCCTTTTTTGTACAGGGGCTTCCAACCCAGTAGAAGCAACATCTGTAAAGAAATTATTAGATGAGTTGAGGTACTGTATCAGGCGAGGCAGTCTCTTTCTGCAACATTAGAATGATATTGCCAGGTAAAAACCTGCGAGGTGAATGTTTTCTCGATGGAACTCAAATAACTGAGCAAATGGAAGTGTGTCATTAAAATAGTCCATTTCTAATTTAAGGGCCAACCTTCACCTGCTAACATGTATTCTCACTCGCTTTCATTGCCAAATTGGATTATATTGCTGACATGATAACACATAAACATAAACATAAACCATACATTTACACCTATGAAATGTATAAAGTATGTATATTTTACTGATAATTATTATTGCTTACAAATGCTTTATTTGGGGATTGGTGGGGATGTAGTTAACAGTTGTGTTTGTTTTGTAGTTTCTCAGTTTCCCATTTTTCATTTTTTTAAATAAATGTACCCTACCTTCTAATATTTTTGGGGAAGATGACATAAACATAAAACATGAGATGATTTAACATCAGTCAGAGGGGGAGTGTAGTGGAGGTGTACACTTCTATACCTTTTGTATGTTTCATCATATCAAAATAATCTAAATGAATTGGATTTGATTATTGTATTCTACAGAAATATATTTTAAAGATGGTAGTTGCTGTGTGCTGATATAAAAGGAATAAAACGTTGATTTTCAAGTCCAATATTGCCTTGGGAGGTTTTATAACAAGCTGCTGATATGAGAATCTCCTCCACACGTTTGATTTGATTAAAGAGGCCGTTGGCTCATAGATTTTTGGACTTAGTGTATATCATTCATGTTTGAGTGTACAAAACATTAAGAATACCTTCCTAATATTGAGTTGCAGCCCATTCTTCATACAGACGGGAAACTGTTGAGCGTGAATAACCCAGCAGCGTTGCAGTTCTTGACACAAATCCTACTGTACTACCATACCCCATTCAAAGGCATCTTCTATATGGCCCATTCACCCTTCGAATGGCACACATACACAATCCATGTCTCAACTGTCTCAAGGCTTAACCCGTCTCCTCCCATTCATCTACACTGATTGAAGTGGATTTAACAGGTAACATCAATAAGGGACCATAGACTGACCAGGTGACAGCTATGTCATGGAAAGAGCAGGTGTTCCTAATGTTTTGTACACTCGGTGTAGACACATTGATTCGTGAAGAATATATAGAAACATCTCATGAGCTTAGTTCAACGGTCGTACCCAATCAAAGCCCAAAATATGCACATTTTACTCCATTCTTTGTGAACAATGTAATAAAAAAAACAAACTATTTCCTCAAAATATGGTTAAAACTACCTCAGCTGTTTAGCAAAACAGTGGCAGGGTCTCCGCTTTGTTTTTTTGTTTGAACTGGAGATAAAAGAAAAACCATGAAACGAAACAATGAAAGAATAATCAAAATTGGTGGACAGAACGGAATTTTATTGATGTACGTCAGACGATTACAGTACAGAAAATACCATTAGAGTTCGAGCATGTCACTGATTCACGTGGGCATGACGAGGAAAATGGAGGGACAACTCCAACATGTTGGAAACTAAAGCAGAACAACGGTTGAAGTATAGTTTACTGTACAATATTGTGAATCTGAAGTTATTTTTTTTGCATCGTTGTAGTTGGATTATAATTTGCCCACTGTCTTCTCAACAACAGAAACAAATAGGAATTATAACAAAATAAAGTAGATTTGTTCTCTGAATAACAAAATTAAAATAGTGTTTACGATATTAATGTTAGTGCACATAACATACAGAGGCCGGGACCTCGTTAAACTTAATATGACACTGGCTAAAGCGCCTTGAAATCCGTCACGTAACACATCGAAAAACATGGCCGTGTCCTAAATGACTCTTAACTGGCTTCCTTATGTCTTTACCTTTCCATTGTAACCACTAATAGGCGAAACGCCTGGACAGCATCATATTACATTCAATCAACCGTCAAGTTTTTTCAGATCCGTGTTCACGAAGGAATGGAGGTGAGGAACGGAAGCGGGTTAAGACAAATGGGACGTGACCCGGATCCCTCTGTAGTAGCATCCTGCTCTTAAAATGGCGGGCAGGTATGTCATCATGGCACAGGTGACGATCCTTTCAGAGTATAATATATTGAGACGGCTTTCTTCCGATTCTTTCGTTTACATGGATCTGGGCTTAAGAAAAAATAAAAAGTCACTGCTTCGCCGAAAAAAAGGACGCAAACTAATGCAACTAGTCGGTGCTGGACACACATACAAGTGTGTGAATTCATACAGGTATACACAGAGCAGTGATATGAGACAGCAAAAAACAGCCATTTATATGGCTCTAGAAACTGAGTGTAATGAACGGGCATTGCTATTGAGAAAGTCTTTCCAACATATGCCAAACCACATGGGCATTGCTATTGAGAGAGTTTCCAACATATTAGTTGACCACATGGGCACCTTGGCTTGGATAGACGTTTTGGAATGTTGTTCACCTCATCATAAAAAATGATCATCAGAGGTGTGAAATACTATTGTGCGATTTAATTGGATCGTCATGACGTTTCATATGCAATAGGAAACCGTGTCTGTGGTACATTATACTGCCCCAATTCACAGGACATGGTTAGGTGAGTGTCCGGCTTTGTAAAGTAGCTGTTGGGTCCAGTTAAAGCAGCAAAGTAGAGTCAGATTACTGCTGCCAAAAGAAGAGATGGGGCGGGTCATTCCTAAACCGTACTGTAGCCATCACATTAGTTAGGTTACCTCCGGTCTTTCGGATAAAACTCTTTGGCCCGAGAGTTTCCTTAAGCGAGGATGGAGACCTCGTTCTTGCCGGGAACGCTCCATTTCCAAAACGCATGGACAACAGACGTTAGTCACGCAGTTTACCTATGATTTGACTTCTGGGTGAACAGAGATGCACCTGACTCAGACCTTTACACACTGTGCTTAGTTATGTCAACATCTACAAAGACGACATTCAAATTCTAAACAGTAAAAAAACTAAACAATTAATGTACAGAGCACTTCTTCCTTTTTTGTTTTAGAACTGTACAAGATTAAAAATGACCAATAATTAGTTATACATATTTATAGGACAACATAGTTTATGTAATATTACCATAAAGAACAAACAAGATTTTGTTTTTAGATTCTGAATGCAGTGTCCCCTTTTGGAATGCTGTAAAGATATGTTATGCAGAAGATGCTTGTATAAGTAGATTCCTTTGTTTAAGCAGCGAATATATATTCCTAAAATGAAGACGGTAAACTACTGCCGGTAACTGCTGCGCAATCCTTGCAAGTCGGGGTCAAGGCTGCCAAAGCATTTAGGTTTGTTAAAGTTCTCAGCATATCAGTCAGCCACATATCCTGCTGATAAGCTATACTCAGCAGTAGCGATACATAACCACTAGGTGGCGGTGCTGTAGTGAATGTCCACTATGGCGCTGCTAAGGACCTACAGAGTTCCTATAACACTCTGCAATCCTCTCACTTCAAAGACCCCATTTTGCTGAAGAGAATTCTGAGCCCCGGCCTACAGTGTAAATGACAACCCACTAGATTTATCAGTCATTCTCCATCTTGGTTTCACACACCACGAAGGATGACACGTGACACAGTCAAGTCTCATCAAAGCTGAATTGAAGAAGTGACTGAGGGTGGCTGGGCCAGTGGAGTGGCTTGAGAGAGAGGAAGATGTGTAAAGGACGAACTTTGTTCTGTGGCAATCCCTCCCCCTCCCCGGAAACGAAATACTGCATTGTCTCAGGTGTTATTTAGCTAGTGTTCATAACTTCTCCTGTGCATATACTGTAGACCCCCCCCCCCCCCCCCCCAGACAGGTTGGTCTCTGTAGGGGCTTACAGGGGCCCCTCTTTGGGGGAAGAGGGGGGCTGGGACTGGGAGGCGCTGCCCCCGGAGCTTTTCAGGGAGCCCAGGGTCTTGCTGAACCAGGAATTTTTGGCCGCTTGGATCTCGTTCATCAGGATGCCCCTTTGGTGCTCCAACTCCTGAGGATGGACAGAATAAAGGAATAAAACAGCCAGCATATTACTCATGAATAGTCATCACAGCAAGCCTGAATATTAGTCATCACAGCAAGCATGAGTCAGCCACCATAATACATCATGAATAGTCAAAAGGGATAGAAAATAGAGCACGCATATCCAATGGCTTCGGACCAACTGTCAGAAGGCGTGTATATATACTACTTTATTGTACTACAGAGTTGTTCCACCTCAAAAAAGCACAAGAAAGAGGACTTCGACACCCAGATTGTCTTGAACTCGTTTCTCTAGTTAGGAATGCTTATCTCACCTGTTTCTGAAACATCATTCCGTTGAAATATAATCTGATCTCTGTCAGTCAGAGAAGATTGTATGAATCCTACAAATAAAATAAATAAAAAATGCCAATTTGGGTGCAATCAATTAGCTTAATTTCTCAGAGATCAAATTATTTTGCAACACAACAACGCTTCGGGAATGCTTATCTCATCGTTTTTTTCTAATTACAGAAACGATTTTAGAACAATCTGAGAAGTGGTGGGTGTCATGACTTGCTGGGAGGACACGGAATGACCCTGCATTGCGTGAGATACCGCAGTGCTGCTGCCTGCATAGAATCTGACCTGCATCTTGCACTTGGCCTCCACTAGCTGTAGTTTGGTCTGGGCCAGCTCTAGCTCCAGTTCTCTGAGCTGAGACTTCAAGGAGTCCTTCTCCTCATCCAGCTCACTGTCCCTGTTGTCTCTGCTGGGAGGGGGTATCTGCAGAGGACCTTCTTTACTGAACACCTCCCTGCAGCGCTCACACGCCATCACCTTACTCTGTAGGGAGAGAGGAGGAGCACGCACGTACCGGAAGCAACACGTACAGTTACGCATTGTTGTCATAATGCCTACCGCTGTTTGTCATATCACAATCATTTATTTTTATTTCAACTTTATTTATTTATTTCCCCACCCCCAGGAAGCCCATTGTTAAGGTCAGAGACATGACCAAGGCAGCAGCTCAATAAAACCATCGATCACAAAAGCACAGCACACCAATAACACAGATAACGGCATAGCTTCAAGTTTTAATGTCACACGCACAAGTACAGTGAAATGCCTTTCTTGACAGCTCTAACCCCAACCACGCAGTCATCAATAACAATGTAATTCAAAAAAATAAAAAATAACAAGGTACAACAAAAACACAGGAGATATACAACTAAAATATTAGAAATAATATGGTGTCACATAACACATACTGTGTGCATCATTGCCCTGCATCATTACTACCTTGATGATGTCCAGCTCCTCCTTGGTGGCAGCGTGCTGCTTCTCCAGCCGGGTACTGAGCTGAGAACAGATCTGGGTACACACACAGGAGGACAACCTTTACTGCAGGGTTAGAGTGGAGTTAGAGTGGAACACTTTTTTTAAACTGTGGAACTAACTGGCTTTGAGGTCCAGAGTTGACTTTGAGGGCTGTTACTTGTTGTTTACAAAGCATTTACACATTCACTAGACACCTTCATTGACCTTTGAGATATACCGGAACACCATCAAATACAGAAGATTTTTATCTCAATTAAGATTGAATGGGACTTTTGGGACACTGTAGGATTAGGATTCATAGTATTGTATCTGGGTCGGAAAAAGTGAAGGCGACGCGGTTAGAATGACGGCTACACGCGACGCTCGCCTCTCCGGCGTGACTCCGGATCCTACCTGTTTGTATTCAGCGATGATGACCGTGGTCTTCTTGATCTCCGACTCAGCTTTCTCCAGCTCTCTCCTGAACACCTCTTTGATCTGGACAGACAGGGCAAGAGGGCACTTTGCTACTTTACGTTCTGCAGACACCGGACACTGACATTGGGAGACAATGTGACATAAACCAAGACAAACGAGAGTAACCTTTGCGTGAAGTGCCTCTTATCGTTTATACCTCAGGAAAATGGTAACGACGGTATCATAACTGATTTAATGTCTATGCGAAAGAGCATGTCGATTTATATCTGTAGAAGAAGAAAGAAAATCAACCGTAACATTGATCATCCTTATCACCACAATTAAGACCTGGGAGAAGGAAAAAGGCCTGCAGGTTTCACAGGAAGCCTCCACAGCCCTCCAGCAGTGGTCACCAAGTGATTGTGCTGGGGAGCTGCAGGGTTTTTAAACACACCAAATACAGCCAAATGGTTGTCCTGATGAGTAGCGCTGAAGCTGGAACAACAGTCTGTACACTTGGTGGCTAATCAAGGGTCGCAAAATTTCCGGGAACCTTAGCAATTTAATTGTATTCAATTCTCGATCTTCGTTTAGCCTGGTTGCCGGATCTGTTTCTGCTACAGCCAAAGTTACTTTCCCCATTGTCATCATGAAAATATGACCATGCTGTTGTGATACCGCTGGCTTAAACAGAGACAGATCTGGCAACCCGTGTGCTATATTACCTGTGCGGTTTCCTCCGCCTGCCTCCTCTTCTCCTCCTCCGTCTCCACCAGGCGCTGTTTGGTGCAGAGCAGCTCCTTGTTCAGCACATCTGCCTTGTCCTCCACCTGGTCCAGGTCGGTCCGCAGGGCGATCTTACTGGTGACCAGCTCGTGGGCCAGGTCATCGTTCTCCTGCTCCAGACGCATGCTGGCCTCCTGTAGACGACGGTTCTCTCTCTGTGGGCAACACACACACACACACACACACACACACACACACACACACACACACACACACACACACACACACACACACACACACACACACACACACACACACACACACACACACACACACACACACACACACACACACACACACACACACAATAAGACTATGCACAGTATGTGGAGAAACACTTACACAAGAAGCTGTTCTTTCTGCAAACGTAGCGACAGTTAATTTGCTACACACACAGCAAGCAAGCACACACACACACACACATACACACACAGTACACAGCTAACGTTATGACCTTCATTTGAACTTCCTGCCCCTTATTGTACAGTAACAACCACATCCCTGTTGTACTGGTTGACTAGGTTTAGTGCCATTTCCCCCCGACGCTTCAGTGTTTAAACGAAGGCTTGTTCAACGGTCCTTCAAATAGAACTGAGAAGGACCAACAAACATCGATATACAATAACCAAGCAAACCATATAACCAGTTATCCGATGCAACAAACTGGCATACATTCAACACCATTTCAAATATAACAGGCAGGCTCACACGCAGGCAGGCAGGCACAGAAAGTAATTGTTGCCCATAAAAAAGGATCTTATGACCAGGACCATCATGTTTGATTGTCAGCCTCTAAGTGGTCTCACATGACAATGATGGAGATGTTTCAGTTGTCATGGAGACCAAGCTGAGTCACCTGACCCAACCCCATCCTGTTCACGCCCTTCACGATTTGATGCATCTTGGCTGAAACAAGAACGCTGCACCGTTTGCGCACAGGAAGCCCGACAACAGGCAGTAAGCAGACTGAGCTAAGCTGCATAAACTCAGACTTGGGAGTCTGCTTACCTTTCTCCTCTTACTGTGGTCTATCCAGAGTCACAACAATGATGATGCTGGGAACAAATACTACAGCAACACAGACACACACACTCACACTCACGGGTCAGTTCTTTCTCTCTCTCACACTCACAGGTCAGTTAGTTCATTCCACACCATCTTGCAAAACACCCCTCCCCCACTGGTCTCTGTCTCCTCCTCTCACTTCCCTGTATCCGGTCCCTGTGTTTCACAGAGGCTAATGTGTTTAGGGGTGGGAGAAGGGGACGAGGGACACATAGGAAACGTTACGAGACCTCCACTAAGTTTTAACACTGAAATGAACAGTTGGGGCCTGTCCAAATACTTTTCAAATGCATTCCTTACTTATTCTTTCTTTGAGGTCATCTCTGATCTGACATTGTTGAATTGGTTGTCTTCAGGGAGGGAAGGAAAGGATACATTTTCAAACGGATCAGTGGCCTCATTTCAGGCTTAAAACGGATCCTAATTGCTTTCCTTGCATGTCTTTCGTTATGAGGAACGAGGATGCTCAAACTCATGTGACTCAGGCTCTCTGGAAAGACGGCTTAGAATCTCATCCAACATGTTTTCTTTACAAAATAAACTTTATTGTATTTTGTGTCGGGTCAGAACAAATAAAAACTCTGTGCTTTAGGCATCACATTCAGAATAGCATGAACGTAAACACAACGTGAGTCTTGCAGTAGGTACAACAAAATTCAACTGTAAGGTATCGTTAAAAAAGAATACAATATAAAAACTTCTGAAAAATTAAAAAGTACTTAGGAATATGGTCCCAAACAACAATGAACTTGAAAACGTTTCAAACGTTTGTCAGTAATAATTGTAATGGCGGCGTAACTTTCTGCATTTGTGCTACACAAACCCCTTGCCGAAAGGCCCTGCTGTCCTTTCGTACGGGGTGAACGTCGCAGAGTTGGTGAAAAATATGAATAAGGGGCTGAAGGAGAGGTGAAACGGAATCTAGCCTACACGACAGAGACATGACAACTACAGGGCAAGCCCATCGGTTGACACACTCAAAATATATGAACAGGTCTCTCTTTCAAAATAGATTCTTATGTCAATTAGACAAATCTGTATAAATAAAGGTTCAATAAATACATCTTTAAATGGTGAAGAATAACACTCAAAAAGCACACACACATGAAGTACTAAAAACGTGAAATAATACTCAAAGCTTTACCGAAAATGAAAACAAAAAAAGCACAACAAAACAGAACAGATATGCCTATAATTGTCATGTATCTGTCACATTCAGCCCTTGTGACAAACTTTGTGACATTGGCCCATTCGAATTGTCCAGGGCAGCAGGCCATTGGGGGTATGGGGTTTTACACAGCACATGTACAAGACATTAGCCTGGTCAAAAACACATCCAAGCCCGGTTGTAACAGCCACGGCCTAATTATAACTTCAATGTCCGTTTTTTTTCTCTCTCACATGAACAGTAATACTAAAATCAATCCCACATGGACACAACTCTACAGGTTGTCCTGACAAACAATGAGACGTCAGTTTCATTCACACATTCACTTTACAACTAGACGAGGTTCGCAGGCGATTCGGTTTCGTTACTCAGAATCGGCCTTATGAACAGAGGAAAGCCCTGAGACATATCTTTTCTTTTCCTCATCTTTGACCAGGACAAGTCTATGGCCTCCACTCATAACAAAAGTCTCTCTCCACTGAGTCTGGGTACACCTCGCGTAGTCTGCCACGATCAGCGCAGTGTTCTACACAGACCTGAGCCGAGACTGGAGGGAGAGAGGGGGAGGGGGGAGAGAGAAAGTGGGTGGGACTGGGGTCTACAGGGAAGGATATCAGCGTTTCCCGTAGATGTTGTTTATTTAGGTAGGATACCAAAGACTTCCCGAAGCGTCATCTATACCTACAAACAAACCGTTTTCTGAGATCCAATTCTTTAGGGGGTATACAGTTACAGTAAGGGGGGGGTGCCTCTGAAGTAACACTAATAGCTATGGGAAACACCAGGGTAATTGTAGTGGCTGAACAGGGAGAAACTAGAAGTGGGGCCCCTAACCACTCATACAGGGTCAGATATCCACCTAACAGGTGACGTCAGAATGGGAGGTAAGAGTAAACTGATCCTGGAGCAGTAGTTAAGATAACGGAGCAGTCTGTTTCCTACCTGGTAGCGGTCGACGGGGTCCTCCTGCTGCAGCTGGCTGTCTCTCAGGGTCTGGTACTCCTTCTCAAACTTCTTCAGCTTCTTGGTGGGCACCTGGAAGGGGTGACGGGAGAGGGAAAAGCAGTGTTGGTGGATGGGGTGGATGGGGTTGTCTTGAACTCAAACGAAGAGCTGAATTGAAGAAACTTTATTGAAAGTGTTTAAAGTGTAACGTCTTCGACCACAAGATGGTGACACTAACAAGGCTAAAGAATAAGGTGTAGGGCCCGGGTTCTGTTACAATAATAATTAATCATTTTCTCCCTTACCCGAGTTAGGCTAAATCACTGATCTGTAAGTGACGGCATATATAAAGGATTCGTTTGCATTAAATTACTTGCTGCCGTCCAATTCCTTCAAGGAACAAAGGAAGCAAGGGTGTATATTAAAGGAATTCAAACTGGGTACAGTTCCGTGTCTCCCCGAATGGATACAACGCAGAGCTGTGGTTACAGTGAGCAGGGTGATCTGCTGATCCAGGGACCAACAGAACACCAAACTAGATTTGCTTCATTTGTATTATTTTTCCCCCGTTTCAACATGGAACAGAACAGTGGGCCCAGTTGAAACATTCTTTTTTCGAACGAAATCAATGCACCCCTATCCGCTGCTTTTTCTAGGGAATTTTATCAACTGTAAGGAGTCTTTAGCCTTGGCACAAAATGGCTGCCGTCTGCGTCTCATTCGTGCGGTTACCCTCTGAGGCATACCTAATGACCCTCCTACTCTGTGCAGCGCACATTTACTGTGTGTACACCTGTTCATTTGAGGGATACCTAATGACCCTCCTACTCCATGCAGCACTTCAGCCTCTATTTCCCAGCAGAAGCACAAGCAACAAAGGATATGAACAACACAGTAACAGAAGTATCATGAACACACTACTTCAAAAATAACAAAGCAGTAACTGCCCTCATCCTAATTGCAACACCTGAACACTGTTTTTTTTAAAGGTAGGATACATTATACACCTGCACAGTGTATACAAGAGAACATGGCGACACCTTTGGTCTCTGCCAGCCAGGCCCGTGCCTAAGGAAATGGTATTCTTCTGCTGTGTGGAGTGCAGGGACTAGGGTTGCTCAGCCCTTGGCGTTTCCATGGTAGCTGCTGCTAGGATGTGGATTACAGGTCTGGGGAGTAAAGAGTCACAGAGGGGAGGGACTTTGTTCATGGATACGGCCACCAGATGCCCCTAGAGAAGGGGGGGGGCACAGCTCATTGGCTGAGACTGCCAAAGATAGGAGAAAAGGAAAGGAGAAAAAAAGAGCGAGAGAGGGAGGGAGAAATGGGAGCTCTCTGTCTGAGATAGAGAGCAGACAGACGAGAGGAAGAGATAGGAGCTCTCTGGCTGAGAAAAAGAGAAGACAAAAAGGAAGGATGAGCAAAAGAGAAATGGCAAGTACAGTAGCGAGAGAGAGAGAGTGTGATGGAGGGGGGCAAGAGAGAATTCGAGAGACGGATAAAGTGAGAGTAGGGGTTGCACGAGTTTACCATAGTTACTCAGTGACTGGAGTTGTCAAGCAGTTCTTAAGTGCTCTCAGTTACACAATATAGCATTACACCCTATTGCTATCCTATTCCCTAATAAAGACATTGTTTGTTCTGAGCCTGATAGAATGTTAGGCCCAGTGATTAACTCACACACCAGTTATCATATAATATATTATGGCCCATTACCTGACAGACAGGTAAGAAACAAGAAAGGAATCCACAGAAAGATCAAAGCAGGCAAACCGGTTCTATGTTGTATTTGTTAGCTTAAAATGGGTACTGAATGTATGTGGTTGATAAGACAGCACATCAGCATTGTTCAGGTGCATTGTTCAGGTGCAAAGATAAGATAGAGACCAGCACGGAGAGAGAGGAGAGAAATGGGAGACATTATCTGAAAACAATATGAATAGGAGAGAGAGCGAGAGAAAGAGATGTAGAGCCAGCTACTGATGAAAGGACAGCGCTTAAATAAAAAATAAAAAAAAGAATATGCCACACAGAGGCTTGTCCGGATGTTCTACACACGCAAAATGCTTTTTAGATTATCACATTAATATTGAGGTATTTATTTGATTTCTAGAAATGTATTACTGTTATTGCTGATGGCGTTCTCACTTCGCTATAGCAACAGTGACTATGAGTAGCCCAACTGTCGCTTGAGGGGGGTGTGTGTGAAGTTCCTTGCAGAAATTACTTGAAGAGTACTAGTCAAAAAACAAAATGAGACTAAAAGCTTCAGTTCCCCTCTTACATGGGAATATTATATTATTATATTAATATTAGATGACACATAGCAACATATGGAACCTTCTCAAAAACAAAAACCCTCTCTCACCCGTCATTTTCTCTCACACTCATGTATTCCCTCTCTCGCTCAGTCATATCTGACCACAGACAGCCTTGGAAGTGGCAGAAGACAACACTATTTCACCCTCACTTTTTCCATGATGACAACTTCAGACCCCAAAAAAGCCAGTTAAAATAACCCTCTAATGTTGCTGACTATATACTATATGTTGCTGATTAATTTCGCCATCTCTGAAGTAGCTTTCCGTCTAGCCATACAAAACGTATTTACAAGGCATGATTATATTCCCAATGATAAAATATACTCCTAATGCTAAAATATGCCATACAAAATATAATCCCGAGGCTATAATATCCCATACATTAAACACATAAAATATCTCCAATTCAAAATGATGCCAAGTTAAATATATTGGAGGCAGTGACAGCAAGAACCACCCAGCTGCAGATTAGTTGACCAAGCCCTGGTCTGCGAATTGCAAAGCACATGTGATTTTTGGATTTTTGCATCTCAGTTGGAATGTGCACGAGCAACCTTTCAATGTGTTACAGAGCGTCAGTGTGCTACGCACATACCAGTCGACGCATTGGCTCTGGTCCAGGGCGTTATGTTAGTGTGTTCGTATCATAGTGTGTCGAAGTTGAAAAAGTAGGGCCTTCCAAGTGGCGCAGTGGTCTAAGGCACTGCATCGCAGTTCTAGCTGTGCCGCTAGAGGTCCTGGTTTGAGTCCAGGCACTGTCTCAGCCGGCCGTGGCCGGGAGACCCATGGGGGGCGCACAATTGACCCAGCGTTGTCCGGGTTAGGGGAGGGTTTGGCCGGCAAGGATGTTCTTGTCCCGTCGCGCACTAGCGACTTCTGTGGCGGGCCGGGGGCAATGCACGCTAACACGGTCGCCAGGTGTACGGTGTTTCCTCCAACACATTGGTGCGACTGGCTTCCGGGTTAAGCGGGCATTGTGTCAAAAAGCAGTGCGGCTTGGCTGGGTTGATTTTCGGAGGACGCACGGCTCTCAACCTTTGCCTCTCCCGAGTCCATACAGGAGTTGCAGCGATGGGACATGACTAACTACTAATTGGATACTACGAAATTGGGAAGGAAAAGGGGTAACAAAATGTAATTAAAAAAAATACATCGACAAAATTTAGTTTTGATAATTTTTTGATATAATGTTAATGCCAAAAATCCCTACAACCAAACAACCACTGTTGCTTGTGCTTTAGCACCTGCTAGCAGAGCCAGTAGTAGCCTAGTGGCTAGCTGGTAGTGCTGGCTAGTAATGCTAGTGGCTAGCTAGTAACGCTAGCGGCTAGCTAGTAACGCTAGCAAGCGACGAGCTAGTAACGCTAGCAAGCAAGCTAGTAATGCTAGCAAGCAAGCTATTAACGCTAGCAAGCTAGCTAGTAACGTTAGCACTATTAGCTAGCTGCTAGCTTGCTAACTAGTGACTTCAAAGTATTCCTACCCCTTAACTTTTTCCACATTTTGTTGTGTTACAAAGTCAGATTTAAAAAGATTTGTCATGTTTGTCATACACAAAATACTTTAATGTCAAAGTGGAAGAATAATTCTAAAAATGTATTTTAAATGTATAGAAAATAAAAATGTATCTTAATTAGATAAATATTCAATATTCAATACATGTTATGAATCAACTTTGGCAGTGATTACAGCTGTGAGCCTTTCTTGGTAAGTCTCTAAGAGCTCTGCACACCTGGATTGTACAATATTGGTTGTTGATCATTGCTAGACAGCCATTTTCAAGTCTTGGCATCTATTTCCAAGACAGTAACTAGGCCACTTGGGAAACATTCAATGTAGTCTTGGTAAGCAACTCCATCACATATTTGGCCTTGTGTTTTCTGTCCTGCTGAAAGGTGAATTTGTCTCCCAGACTCTGTTGGAAAGCAGACTGAACAAAGTTTTCCTCTGGGATTTTGCCTGTGCTTAGCTCTATCCGGTTTCATTTATAATACAACACTGCCTGCTCCTTGCTGATGACAAGCATACCCATAACATGATGCAGCCACCATAATGCTTGAAAACACGAAGTGTTTGCCCCAAATATAATGCTTTGTATTGAGGACAAAAAGTTCATTTATTTGCCAATGTTTTGCAGTATTACTTTAGTGCCTTATTGCATGCTTGGAATATTTGTATTAATATTTATTTGACTTCCTTCTTTTCACTCTGTCATTTATGTTAGTATTGTGGAGTACAATGTTGTTGATCAGTTATCGCCGATCACATAGATTAAACTGTTTTTTTTCTTTCTTCTTTTTTTACCCTATCTTGTCTCAAGACAGGATACAACTCCCGTACGGGCTCGGGAGAGACGAAGGCTACACAACCCAACTGCTTCTTAACACAGCGCGCATCCAACCCGGAAGCCAGCCGCACCAATGTGTCGGAGGCTACACCGTGCACCTGTGGCCCGCCACAGGAGTCGCTGGTGCGCGATGAGACAAGGTGTACCGACCAATCCCTCCCTAACCCGGACGACGCTAGGCCAATTGTGCTGCCCTTCATTGCAAGGCATTGGATAACCTGTCTTTGTGGTTGAGTCTGTGCTTGAAATTCACAGCTAGACATTACAAATAATTGTATGTGTGGGGTACATCGACAATGTAGTCATCTAAAAATCATGTTAAATACTATTAATTGCACACAGAGTGAGTACATGCAACTTATGTGACTTGTTAAGCACATTTTCAATGATTTAGGCTTGCCAATACAAAATAGTTGTTGACTCAAGACATTTCAGCTTTTCATTTTTTGATTTCTAAACATTCCTAAAAACCTAACTCCACATTGACATTATGGGGTAGTGTGTGTAGATCAGTGACACAAAATCTCGATTGAATCCATTTAAAATTCTGTAAGTAACACAACAAAATGTGGAAAAAGTCAAGGGGTGTGAATACTTTCTGAAGGTACTGTAGGTAGCAGCTAGTGGCTAGTACTACTAGCAAAGACACTGATAACTAACCCTCTTTGTCTGTGCTACTAACTAGTCGCTAGCTAATAACTTCTAATTCTAAATGCAATTTCACCACCCATGCGGTTGGTGGTGGTAACACACCATCCTCTCTTGCACCATTTGACACCCTGTCTCTTCTTGTATGTCTCACAGCTTCTGTGGCGTGAGAAAGCATCTGCTGGAACCAGACCCTATTGGTGGCAGCTGGGGCTATGTAGCGCAATGAGAACCAAAATAAACTAGGGCTGGGTCAATGGCACCATATTCCTTATGTAGTGCACTACTTTTGATAAGGGCCCATAGGGACACAACCTAAGGGTAAGCTAACCTTGAACCACTGACAAAATAGGCCAGAGTTCATGAGAGGCTCAGCTCTCCAGAGATAGCCTAAACTACGTACAAGCATTGTTCTAGAGCCACACCTTACCAGGACAGAGCTGGAACCTGTAGGCACACAACAGTTAGAGATTACAGACCAATGTTATTTTCCTGTCCAATACTATACCCTCACAGTATACACAGTGTGTGGATGTTTCAGGGCGCACTAATCCTCATATGTACACCAAGACACGGCGTGCACATTCATTGACACATCAGAGATGGGGTATATTCCAATTCCAACCATTTCAAACGCATTGAAATTCCATTCAGATAATTGTAAAAATCACCCTTGCTTTGGATTTTAGTTGATGAACTGACCCGAGCCGATGTGAAACACATGCTCTTCATCTGAGCCGAGCACAGTATTATTCTCTGCTATAAGCCTGACAGACTGTGTGCACTGTGGCAAATAGGCTAACTGTTGCATAATGGTGCCTTTCCTGGCTGAAAACATTTTAATATCAAAATGACTGTCACTGCACTAGCTTAGGATTCAAAAACAGTCAAGTCAGGAAAACTGGGTTGTGTTTGAATTCGATGACCAGACAAACACACAAGAACAAAGATAAACACATGTATGAACACGTGCATATCACAATTCAACGGCTCAGACACAAGACGTATGTGGCAGGGTCTACAGGAAATCACGGAGTACAAAAATAAAATCAGCCACATCACGGACACCGACGTCACGCTTCCAGACAAACTAAACACCTTCTTTGCCCGCTTTGAGGACAATACAGTGCCCCCGTCACGGCCTGCTAACAAGGACTGCACACCTCCCCTTCTTTGTGGCCAACGTGAGTAAAACATTTAAACAGCATCCCAAGCTCCATCCGCAGACCAGCTGGCTGGTGTGTTTACGGACATATTCAATCGCTCCGTATCCCAGTCTGCTGTCCCGACATGCTTCAAGATGGCCACCATTGTTCCTGTACCCATGAAGGCAAAGATAACTGAACTAAATGACTACCGCCACGTAGCACTCACTTCTGTCATCAACAAGTGCTTTGAAAGACTATTCAAGGATCATATCACCTCCACCTCACCGGCCACCCTAGACCCACTTCAGTTTGCATACCGCCCCAACAGGTCGACAGACAATGCGGGCCGCCCCCAGGTGGTGAAGGCCATCAGGCTGTTAAACAGCCATCACTAACTCAGAGAGGCTGCTGCCTACATTAAGACCCAATCACTGGCCACTTTAATGGGGGCGGCAGGTAGCCTAGTGGTTAGAACGTTGGACTAGTAACCGAAAGGTTGCAAGATCGAATCCGCGAGCTGACAAGGTAAAAATCTGTCGTTCTGCCCCTGAACAAGGCAAATTTGTTCTTAACTGACTTGCAAAGTTAAATAAAGGTAAAATTAAATAATAAATGGATCACTAGCCACTTTAAATAATGTTTACATTACTCATAAGTATATACTGTATTGCATTCCATCTATTGAACCCTGCCTATGCCGCTCGGCCATCGCTCATCCATATATTTATATGTACATATTCTCATTCACCCCTTTACATTTGTTGTTGGGGAATTGTCAGATTACTGCATTGTCGGAACTAGAAGCACAAGCATTTCACTACACTCGCATTAACATCTGCTAACCATGTGTACGTGACCAATACAATTTGATTTGACATGCTGAGTGAAGAATAAGGTCTCCTTTGAGTCTGAAAATAACTCTGTAATTGAAACAATCTGACAATTGTAATTTGGTTAGCATCCTGAAATTTAGCTGACTGGAGAGAGGGAAAAGACTACTAGCAGTACACACTGAACCACTGAAATACACTGAGTATACCAAACACTAGGAACACCTAAAATTGAGTTGCACCCCCCTTTGCCCTCAAAACAGCCTCAATTCGTCAAGCATGAAGGATCCACTGGGATGCTGGACCATGTTGACTCCAATGCTTCCAGCAGTTGTGGGAAGTTGGCTGGATGTCCTTTCAGTGGTGTACCATTCTTTATACACACGGAATACTGTTGAGCGCGAAAAACCCAGCTGCGCCTGGCACCTAGTACCATAACCCATTCAAAGGCACTTAAATATTTTGTCTTGCCAATTCACTCTCTGAATGGCACACACACAATCCATGTCTCATTTGTCTCAAGGCTTAGCTATCTTTTTTTAACCTGTCAATAAGGGATCATAGATTTCACCTGGATTCACCTGGTCAGTCTATGTCATGGAAAGAGCAGGTGTTCTTAATGTTTTGTATACACAGTGGATATCTACAATTACAATGCAAACTGCATTTCAAGTGCATCAACTCATACCAGGGTTTCCGTTAGCTGGTATTTTCTGGCTTTTGTCCGATAAAATAAATTAAGAGGCGATAAATAAAATTGTAGCTGGCCAAATTGTCCAAGGCTACCTATCATACACCCAGATTTTGCGCTTCAGTACCATTCTCTCACTCCTTGTGCGCTGTTGTACATGCATGCGCCGGCTGCTAAGGCGAGAGAGAGAGAGCGAGTTGAGCCTTGGCTACTGTTGATTGCGAAAATGGAGGCCTTTTTAATTGAAGTAAAACAAAAGTTAGAAAGTATGCCTATAGTGAAAAGCCTAAAAAGGGGTTGTCCTTTGTATGGACAATTCTTACTATTGTAATGGATTAAGATGAGAAGAACATTGGCGCGGACAAATGCAGGCTACTGTTAAACTCGCTATTCAGGTAGGATGCAATTTTGGAACTTTCAGTTACACATTTTTGGGCATTTAGAAACATTTGTTTTATCAATATTCTTATTATTGTATATCATTGTTAGCCTATTTATTAATCTAAACCAGTTCTTTAAATATGCTAAACCTGGTGCGATTAATTATGTTGAGTCATTTTCATTGGCTAAATTAAGTTTGATCTTTGTGTGCTCCGTATTTAGTTTAAGTTAAATAAATGTCCTCATCCTATCGCTGTCATGTGTTAGATACGGTAGAAACTAGCTTTGATTGGTAATTGCTGCAATATAACTTAATCAACATTTTGGGGAATATTTAAACCAGTTCACACAAGTGTTTTGTTTCATTCTGTTGAGCCATTTTCTTTGGCCAAATTAAGTTCCAACTGTAATGTTGTGTCTGCCGCAATATATAATATATCATGTTTGCATTTCCCCAATGATATTACCCAAAAGTTCAGAAATGTTTGTGAAGGTTTGGTGTGGCTATAAGCCTATTACTCTGCAGGCCTATGATATAAAGGCTGTGCGCACTGGCGCTCCAACTGACTCCGACATTTGAACTTGGTGAGGAAGAACGTTTTAGGCCTACCAGAGCTCCTCCTATAATCTACAAAGAAATAATGCTCAGCTTTACAAAAAAATATTAGCATCGAAAATTAACTATTTAGCCTCCTGTACGCCTATCTCTCTATAGCAGACACAGTAGCCTATCATACAAAGAAAGGTATGTTGGTGTCGTAGCATGCCACAGGCATATTTCTATTACGCTCTCCCTGGGGCTAGCCCTAAGCTTCTCTTACTTTATATACACTTGTTAAAATATTAATATCATACAGTGGGCTCCTAAAGCCTATAGGCCTATACTGTATGCATGCAATGCCCTGATGCATTTAGTGCTCAAATCCCTGACAGCTGAACCATGCAGTGCACAATTTATGTTTTAGGAAATTAAAAACCAACAAAACATTAGGTTACAAAGTTTTTCATACGCTACACATCAATACACAAGGAAAGGTGTTTTTGTCATTTGTTACAGGCTGTTTCTAAGGACACGTAAATGTGTCTCATTTGGCCATAGTCCCCCGTTTATTGATTGCGATGGTGGACGCCCTAATGGATTACCAGGAAATATCTCAAATGTCCAATAAAATAAAACCTTCCAGGTCACTTGTCCGGCGCCAGATTTTGACTGACTGACTGACTGACACACTACAATCTACACTGTATCCTACAAGCCAGCTGAAAAATGCTATAAAGTGTTCTTGCTGTTGCACAAACAAGCAGTGTTTCCTTCAGCGGTTCTTAGGCAGTCAAAGTGCAGTCAGAAGTGAAGACGGTTGAGGCTGGCAGAAGTAGCCTGGATTGAGGAGTGACTGAGGAGTGACTCAGACTTAACCTAGACTTACACCTACCACAGGTTTGCGAGGCTTGGAGTGGGCCACCAGGCTAACCAGGATATCCTCCTCATAGATCTGGTTGATGACGTGGGCATCATACGCCACTGTGATGGAGATCTCTTCCATCATCTTGACACAGGATAGTAGTCAGCTCCACAGGTGGGGGAAAGAAGGCGAGGAGTGGAGGAAACAGGTCAGTCAAAGAGCTTGAGGAGTGACTGGCCTCTTTCACTGTCCCTCAGGGTACAACCCACACCCCTAAAGGAGGGCGGCATGGAGTGAGGTAGGAGAGAGTAAGGGAGGATCCCTGCATAACAACACACACGTCTCTCTCTCGGTTTCTCTCGCTTGGTGTTCTCAAGCGTGTTAAGAGGATGCTAGTGTGTCTTTCGTTCACCCCCCTCTTCCTCAGAACCGCCAGGCTGCTATTTCCCTTCCTTCTTTCTTCCTTTCCTCCATTTGTTTGTCCTGCGATCCGCTCCTCTCAGGTTGCGCTCAGGGTATTATTTTCACCTCCCTTCGGTCTTGGTAAGATAGTCTGGTTTAGTTGCACTCCTACTCAACTACACACACACAATTCAACTGTATGTTTTAGCGAATGTGTCTGAGAAAGTGTTGGAACTGTCCCGACCGACCACAATGACTCAACGTGTTAAGTGCCACTGCAGTCTGCACACATCACACAGAGTTTGTGTCCTCCAAAAAAACCTGAAGAAAAATAAAAACGAAATTATGAAGAAAAAAATAAGAAAAAAATAGCTCATTTGGTGGCTATAATTTTTTTTTTAACTTCCAAAGTTGAGGCTACATTCCCTGCAGCCTGGCTCCTCAAGACCCAACTGTTCACTTCAGATCCTCCTGGGGCTTTGCCTAGCCAACTTTCAGGAGATCTCCCTGGTGTGGAAAGGCACTGTCCACGTTCTCCTCCTTCCTTCTCTCAAGGGAGTAGCATTCGGAGTAACCACTCCTTCTCTTCCCCTCTCTCTTGTCACTTCTTCCACTGGTGAAACAGCTGAACCTGAAACTTTCTCCCAGAGGAATTTTGAAAGCAGGCAGAAGAAACTAGATTAATCAATCAAATCAAGCGCCTTCAGTGGGTATCCCGAGTTGGGTTTGAAAGGACTTCTAATGCTAGGCCTTTCAAGACCTTTTTATGTCTTCTTTTTTGTCCTGGAACTGTCTTGAAGTTTCCTCAACGTTGTCCTTGGGAGTATTTAAGGCTGTGAAATTCAAATTCCACCCCATAATCCTGTGGGGTTGGTACTTGTAGAATGCTTCACACCCCAACTAGCAGGTGATCAACTTGACTCCTAAGCTGCTTAGCAGTCAAGTTGATCCGCTTTAGACATCAACAAAAAAATGAAAGGACAAAGTAAAGTGAACAGGCAAGCTAGCTTTCCTTTTTTTGGACATATTAATGAGGTGTGTCAGCTGATTCAACGCAGAGCTTGATGAAGTGCAGTTCCGTTGACAGGGTATGACGGTTGTGGTCGCCGGGAGACACTGTGCTTCTAATGACACCAAATTCTGTAATGAAATTATCTCTCTCTCGCACTCACTCCATGAGCTTGTCTTCTGAGAGCCGTGACACACACACACCTTCCCCAGAATATTTTTTCGTTCCACAAAAATATGAAATAGGTTTGGAAAAAAACATGTTCAAAAAGGACAAGATGCAAAAATAGAGTGGATAATTCTGGAGCCTCTTCTCTGTCAAAACACCTCAGGCACAATGTCACTTCAGAGTAAAATGAAGGGAGGAATTGAAATCCCAGGATGAGAGGGCTACTGCTTGCTTGCTCTCTCTCTCTCTCTCTCTCTCTCTCTCTCTCTCTCTCTCTCTCTCTCTCTCTCTCTCTCTCTCTCTCTCTCTCTCTCTCTCTCTCTCTCTCTCTCTCTCTCTCTCTCTCTCTCTCTCTCTCTCTCTCTCTCTCTCTCTCTCTCTCTCTCTCTCTCTCTCTCTCTCTCTCTCTCTCTCTCTCTCTCTATGCGTTTTGATCAGGCAATTCATTCATGCCCCAGAGTCTTGGAAAGTCCCCTGTATTCCGAAGCAGATTCCAGATCAGTGCTAACAGCCAGTCAATCAGAGGGTCCTATTACACGTTTTAGCTCCCAAGAGACTTGACGGCCCACCGCAATCACAGTCGAGAATGTCTTTGAGCAGCTAGTCGATTTGATATCTTCCTCTTTGGTTCAAATGGCCGAAGCTTAACCAAAACAAACAGCCTTGCAAGCTCAGAGTGTAGGCTGGCTTCACGTTGTGTCTTCAGTCTTGCAGTGTGTGTGTGTGTGAGGAAGACAGTCACAGAACACAGGAGTAGGCCGAGCCAGGTAAAGTCTCTCGTTGCACAGTTCATCCAGAATCAAACACTGATGCTGGTCGAAAAAGAGCAGAGACAGACTGTCTGGCCCGAATCAAAACTAAAGAGATTAAGGAGTTGTCCTCCATTTCCTTCTCCTACTCCTGATGACTCACCTGTCCAGCTCACCTTGTGCATGTCTGTCATTTTAAGGCCCGCCTTCTTGCTCTAGCTCTCTCCCAGACTCTCTTTCATGGTCCTAGAGCCTGCCTGTCTCAAACCATCCTCTGGACTCGCATGACGGTGTCGGAGAACGGGCTCATAGTAATGGCTGGAACGGAAATAAATGGAATGGTAACTGAACTCATCAAAATACGTGGTATCCATGCGTTTGATACCATTCACTCCATTCCAGCCACCGTTTTGAGTCGTCCTCCTCTCAGCAGCCTCCTGCGGTACGTGTGTTTTACATGATGTCTAGGATGTGAGAAGGTGACGTAATATCACTCAAACATTTTAGTTGAAAGCAGAACATTTGGCAGATCACTTTCTTCCTGGATCTTTCAGAGATAAGCTTGTGCAACAAAATAATTGCATAATAGCGCATGCAGAGTGTCTACACTCAGGATATCCTGTGGTTAGAAATACACAGGAGAGAGGGGGGTGGGAGAGAGGATATATATACAGGATGGGTGGAGATGGAGAGAATTGGCTCTTCCATTTCGCTCTTCTTCCTTCCTGTGAGAGTATAAATGCCCTTGCCTTCTGGTTTGCCACCTATACACAGTTGCGAAGCGAGCACACACACACTAACGGGAGCTGCTGCGTAAATCAAAATCACATTTTACTTGTCACATGCGCCGAATACAATGGGTGTAGACCTTACCGTGAAATGCTTACTTACGAGCCCTTAGGCAACAATGTAGAGCTTAAAAAAGTAAGAAACATTTGCCAAATAAACTAAAGGAAAAATAGTAACACAAAATAACAATAACGAGGATATATACAGGTGGTACACCGGTACGGGTAGGGAAAAAGTGACTATGCATAGATAATAAACAGAGTAGCAGCAGTGTATGTGAAGAGTGTGAAGGAATGTGAATGTATGTGTGTGTGTGGCGTCAATATGCATGCGTGTTTTGTGTGTGTGGTTGTCTTGAGCCTGTCATCTCTGTGTGCAGGCAGGTAGCCTTGGGCCACTGGGGCCTCCTCCTGACCTCAGCACATTCCCCAAATACCAGAAACCTCATTATATTCTCTGTGTGGGAGGGTGAAGGTACAGTTTACATTTAAAACCACACACAGACAGATGTGGTGTGCCCCGTGATATAGAAGATATTGAGAGACCAATAAAGGAAAAAAAGTTCACAAGGAATCGTCATCTGTTCGGCTCTGATAGCAAACCTGGCTGAGTAGTCAGACTGGCCTAGTCAACTAGGCTGAACAATTCCACATCTATGGAAATAAAAACCGGATTTCGCCCAGTCGGACACATAAGCTTCTGAGCAGAGCTCAATTTTGGACCAGTGGTCGGTGCAGTGTGTGCATTGCAGGGGAACGGAAAACCGAATAAATTGTTCCTACCTTGATGCTACAGGCCTGTTCCATGAGCCTGCGAGCGTTCTCCGCAGCCCGGTAGCGCTTCGGCAGCTGGACCCTGAAGAACTTCAGTGCTCCCTCGAAATCAGCCTGGAGCAAGTCTTCCTTTGACGTCTGTCGGGAAAAGACAAGAAGAGAAGCTCAGCCAATAGAACAGGGCATATATAGTATCCATTACTTTAAATCTGCTTGGTGTTTGGCCCAAACTTTGCACCCATCTATTATAGAGGGTATTGAAAAGGTAAAGCAAAGGCTTTTATTTTTTAGTTAACTAGGCAAGTCAGTCAAGTACAAATTCTTTATTTACAATGACGGCCTACCCCGGCCAAACCCTAACCCGGTCGACGCTGGGCCAATTGTGCGCCGCCCTATGGGACTCCCAATCACGGCCGCTTGTGATACAACCTGGAATCGAACCAGGGTCTGTAGTGACGCCTCTAGCACTGAAATGCAGTGCCTTAGACCGCTGCGCCACTCGGGAGCCTTGAAGAAGGAATAAGACATTACGGTATAGTATGATGTTGCAGCATTTTTTGTTTTGCACCCAGAACAAGTGCTTAGTAAATCTCAACCAGAGCGCTCATATTAGCAAGACTGTTACAGAAAGCGTGGAAGTCGCATTTTTAGCTCCCTTGACACCACTGTAATGTCAAACTCTGTCTGTAATAGTAGTATTTTGCAATAATACTACTTCGATACAACATATCTGTTAGTGTCACATGCCAACTGAGAGTTAGAACAGGTTGACTACGATGGCAATAACTGTAATAGCGCCACCCGTTGGCATTCCGATGCATTGTCATAATGATGATCCAAAATTAGACTCACACAGCCCAAGCTATTCAACAATATACGCAATTCAACAATATAAATACATTACGAAAGCATTTCGAAACATAACTGCACTGAGAAGAAGGTTTACGCCTGCAGTAGCCCTCGGCAGGGTAAGATTGTCCACCCACCCACCACCCACCTATCCTGTCTCACTCCCTGTCCCAGTCTCACCGCCAGTAGTCGGGGAACAAAGAGGCGGTGGCCCATCCCCAGGAGCCCCATCACCTTACAGACAGAGTCCGTCTCCCCAGCCTTCTCCTCTGCTGAACCCCCTTCCTCTGCCCCCCAGCTGCCCTTCCGCACCGCTGGCGTCATCACCGAGGGTGAGGGTGGGGTGGTGGGGGAAATGGAGGGAGAGGAGGGCGGAGAGCGAGAGGGGGAGGGAGGATCCCGCTCTGGGGCCAGGGTGGCCAGGGTGCAGGGCGACTCCAGCGTGCAGTCCGAAAGCGTAGACGTAGCCGGGGACAAGTTCGTATCAGGGTCAGTCACCCCGGGCAAAAAATTGAGGTCAGAGTCCAGCAAAGATTTTTTTTCTTTGGCTGTTTAGCAATGCAAACTTTACAAATGACAGCGGTGATCTTTAGGGGAAAATAACAGGTTGATCGTTCCAGGCAGTGAGACACAGCGACGTGTTGGATGGGAGCTTCTCTCAATAGACTGTCATCCCCAATAATAATAATACAAAACTCTGCAAAAATAGACCATAAACATAATTATTTTCAAAAGGTAGAGAGGATCCAGCGCGTTTGAGCAGCATAGAGAATCAGTAAGTTTGTTGGGTTCATCGTGTCCATTCAGTAAGCACCACTGTCAGAGAGCAGACACAGCCCCTCTCCCTGATAACACTATAGTCCCTGCCTCACAACTGACCAGAGCATCCAGCATAACGTAGATATGGGGTGCTATCACTGTGATATAGCCAAATAAATATTACACAGGCACAGTTCTGAATAGATACCGATCCTGTTTCACACTGCTTTTTCCCCCAGAAATTCTAAAAATGGGCATGCCGTTGCCTAGCAGCAAAACAGACGGCACGCGGTTAGTCGGTTTAAACTGACGACAAGGGATGAGTCTTCCACTTATTATCCTCCACTCTCCTCCTTCAAAGAGAAGAGAATCCCTCTCTCACAACCAAGCCCCTATGCCCAGGACTTCGCATAAACGAGAAAAGACATCAAAGAAAGCGGGGTACTTTTATATCGCCAGTCCTGGGGTAACGATAAATACATACAGGCCACAGCAGGCAAAGTAGATGGATTGAGTTTGCTTCAGAAAAAAAAAAATCCATCTTTAAAAATCCCTTCCAAATGATGTTGTCCCTTTACACCGAGCAGTCCTTTCTGATGTAAAACACTTCGGAAGCAGAGGAAGAGACTAAATCTTGTTATGTTTAAATGTGTTTCTATCAGTCACACAGCCTTAGGCAGAAGCTGCTTCCGTCCCGAATGTGACGTCTTGGGAGCCGCGTTTGTGCACAGCTGAACGGTCCTCATAGTGACTCAAGAGTCAGAGAGGAAACAGACACGGTGCTAGAGATCACATTAGATTAGGGAGAGGCAGAGGAGAGAGGATGGCTATGGCAGTGAGCTTAAGCAGGACACTGGGCACACAAGCCTGTGTGGGTCTCTCTTCTTCAGGAAATCCTTCACTTTCACAGAGGAGCACTGAAACAGTCCCTGCCCACTGTTCGCAGAAACAGCAAGGCTTCAAAAAAAGGGACTCCTTCACCTAAGAACTCCAGCAGAGTAGACTTTCCTAACAAAACACAGCCACAGAGTAGAAAACCTTCCGGTCAAAGTAACGGTTTCTTTCCAGGTCCTTTGCAGAACAGGAGGGTCTATTTGCTGTGTCCAAAGCCTAACAGGAGCGCAGGGGACCCCTGGAGCCACAGGTCGGGTCACGGATAGGCGAGGCAGGTGGAGAAGCAAACCACGCTAGGGCTCCCTCCTCCCTCTTCTCTCCTATAGCACTCACCACCTAAAAGGCCTGCAATGCTAACAGCTAATGGCTAACCCTGCTGCTCGTGCTGCTCCAATGCAGAAGTCTGGTCTGGGGCTGGGCGGGCGGACGGCTAAGCATGCGCGCAAAACACGGAGGGAGAGAGACAGGGAGCATGTGACCGAAACACTGAGGCGGAGAGGTGCTAGAAGACGAGGGGGAGTAGAGAGGGAAGGAGGACAGGGGGGGAAGGGGAGTGAGAGAGGGTGTCCGTGGGTTGATGCGTTCGTGGTAGACATCACTGAAAACAAATGTAACGGGGCCTCCCCCTTTTCAGCACTGCTGTTAATGGCTAACCGCTAACAGATGCTACTGCTGCTGCTGTGCGCTCCAAATGGACTACGGCAGACAGGCAGGGGAGGGCAAGTGCACAGAGGGAGGGGGGGAGAGAGAGAGAGAGAGGAAGGGAGGGGGAGAGAGAGAGAGAGGAAGGGAGGGGGGGAGAGTGGGGGGCTCATTGGGGAGAATGCCGTCATACCTGACCAATAGAAAAGAGGCAGTGGAACCCCTTTACTCTACCGACGCCCTCAAATATACACTTTTATCGCTATCCTCATGGTATCTCCCTTTTTCTATACAATCTCTCACACACAGACACACACACACACACGTTATTGGCATGAAAGCACTACTCTGTTGTTGCCGGAGGCTTTGTAAAAATCAAACAGACTGTAATAGGGGTATCATCCCAGAGGAGAGACTGTGTAGAGACAGTGTATCAGCTCAAACAGAAGGAGCTATGACCATAGCCCTCCCAGTAGCTGCTAGTTCACGTCAGACATGGTTTCTTCCCACAAAGCACTTTCTCTTTCATCTCCCTCTCTCTCTTCTGATGTCTTTTCCTCTATCACTCTCTCCCTCGCTCTCTTTTATTGCCATCATTAATAGCAAAGACATCCACCTCTCCATCACTCCCTCTCTTAATTTCCCTTTCCCCCCGGGGGTGTGATGTAGTGTGAAGAGAAGGATAGAGTAGGTTTCTGTGGACCTGACTGTTATCCTCACTGAAACCCATTTCCCCTCTGAGTGATTCAACGGAATCACATGGGAAAGTCACATTCGCAGTGCAATCATGACAAGCTAAAAAAAAATAGAATTCAAACAAGCCACTCTAGCTTTATTTGCAGGTTTAATTGCAAGGTTTTCATATTGAGACCATTGTACGTTCCAAAATCATTTACATAGTCCATCTTAAAAAAACTGAACAATGTCCAACCAATTGAGTGTCGTTTTTTGTTGTCAACATAAAGGCAACCTGCATTCGGCAGAAATAGCACAGCATTTGCAGTACTCTGATACACAGGGGAGATCGTTCTTTGCGATGCCCTTGCACTACGGTGTTGAAACAGAGGAGAAACGCAGCACCATGCATCCCGACATGCTCCTTGTTTCTAGAACAACATTATGCAGCATCAACTTGGCCTAAGTCTCAGTGAAATATTGCCAATTGAAATCAATGTGACCTCCTTAAGATGCCGGCATGATACGGATAGCTCGGCAATGCCATTCCTATCCCAACACTCGTGGGGGCATCAAAACAAGTAGAGTGATAGTAGAGTGATACCATCATAAACGGATCTGCTAACGATATAGTATTTAGCCGATTTAGCGCATCATTCAATATCCTGATTTGTTGTTTCATCCATGGGGGGGGGGGGGCAATATAAATAGCCTTGGGGATTAATTGTGTTGTCGTGCCCACTGTCTTGGTGTGCTTGGACCATAACAGTTTGTTGGTGATGTGGACATCAAGGATATTGAAATTCTCTGCCCCCTTTTCCAGTAGTTCACGATTAGCTCCTTTGTTTTGATCACGTTGAGGGAGAGATTGTTGTCCTGGCACCACACTGCCAGGTCTCTGACCTCCTCACTATAGACTGTCTCATCTCACTGTTGTGTCGTCAGGAAACGTAATGATGTTGGAGTCGTGCTTGGCCACGCAGTCGTGGGTGAACAGGGAGTACAGGAGGGGACTAAGCACGCAACCCTGAGGGCCCTCGTGTTGAGGATCTGCGTGGCAGATGTGTTGTTGCCTACCTTTACCACCTGGGGGCGGCCCATCAGGAAGTCCAGGACCCAGTTTCAGAGGGGGGGGGGGGTGTTAAGTCACAGGGTCCTTAGCTTAGTGATGAGCTTTGTGGGTGCTATGGAGTTGAACGCTGAGCTGTAGTCAATGAACAGCATTCTCACATAGGTGTTCCTTTTGTCCAAGTGGGAAAGGGCAGTGGGGAGTGCACCGGTGGATCTGTTGGGGCGGTATGCGAATTGGAGTGGGTTAGGGTTTCTGGGCTGATGGTGTTGACATGAGCAATGACCAGCCTTTCAAAGCATTTCATGGCTACCAACGTGAGTGCTACGAGTCGGTAGTCATTTAGGCAGGTTACCTTCGCTTTCTTGGGCATAGTGACTATGGTGGTCTGCTTGAAACATGTAGGTATTACAGACTTGGTCAGGGAGAGGTTGAAAATGTCAGTGAAGACACTTGCCAGTTGGCCCACGCATGCTCTGAGTACCCGTCCTGGTAATCTGTCTGGCTCCGCAGCCTTGTGAATGTCGACGACCTGTTTAAAGGTCTTGCTCACATCGGCCTCAGAGTGTAATCACATAGTCATCCGGAACAGCTGGTGCTCTCATGCATGCTTTAGTGATGCTTGCCTCGAAGCGAGCATAAAAAAAGGGATTTTGGCTCTTCTAGTAGGCTCGCTTCACTGGGCAGACTAGTGGCTGGGTTTCCCTTTGCAGACCGTAGTTTGCAAGCGTATTCCAGTCTGTGCTAGAAAAACATTGTCATCAGTGTCATCAGACCACATCCATAATGAGCGAGTCACTGGTACTTCCTGCTTTAGTTTTTGCTTGTAAGCAGGAATCAGGAGGATTGAATTATGGTCAGATTTGTCAAATGTAGGGAGATGGAGATATTTGTACGTGTCTCTGTGTGTGGAGTAAAGGTGGTCTAATTTCTATGTCTCCTATGGTTGCACATGTGTTATGCTTGTAGAAATGCGGTAAATTGGTTAAAGTTCCCGGCCACTAGGAGTGTCACTTCTGGTACTCTACCTCAGGCGAGCAATACCATGAGACTTCCTTAATATTAGACATCGTGCAACAGCTGTTATTGACAAATAGACACACACTTCTCGTCTTCCCAGACGTAGATGTTCTGTCCTGCCGATGCATGGAAAACCCAGCCAACTGTATGTTATCTGTGTCGTCGTTCAGCCACGACTTGGTGAAACATAAGATATGACAGTTTTTAATGTCCTGTTGGTAGGATAGTCTTGAACGAAGATCATCCAGTTTATTTTCCAGTGATTGCAAGTTGGCCAATAGAACGGATGGTAGAGGCAGGTTATACACTCGTCGACAAATTCTCACAAGGCACCCCGATCTCCGCCTGCTGTATTTCTGGCGGGGATTTGGGCCTGGTCTTGGAGGAGCAGTATATCATTTGCGTCGGACTTATTAAAGAAAAAATATCCGTCCAGTTCGAGGTGAGTAATCGTTGTTCGTTATCCAGAAGCTCTTTTCGGTCAAAAAAGATGGTAGCAGCAACATTATGTACAAAATAAGTTTAACAATGCAAAAAAATACAAAAAATAGCACAGTTGGTTAGGAGCCAATAAAACGTCAGCCATCCCCTCCGGCGCCATTGTACTATTTAATAGGTGGAGATATGTGGGATGGGCTGTGAGTAGCTGGGATTAAAAGCTAGACAGGACCCAAAACATCATGTACAGTTGAAGTTGGAAGTTTACATACACTTAGGTTGGAGTCATTAAAACTCGTTTTTCAACCACTCCACAAATTTCTTGTTAACAAACTATAGTTTTGGCAAGTCGTTTAGGACATCTACATTGTGCATGACAACTACTTTTTCCAACAATTGTTTACAGACAGATTATTTCACTTATAATTCACTGTATCACAATTCCAGTGGGTCAGAAGTTTATATAGACTAAGTTGGGTGTGCCTCTAAATAGCTTGGAAAATTCCAGAAAATAATGTCATGGCTTTAGAAGCTTCCGATAGGCTAATTTACATCATTTGAGTCAATTGGAGGTGTACCTGTGGATGTATTTCAAGGCCTACCTTCAAACTCAGTGCCTCTTGGCTTGACATCATGGGAAAATCAAAAGACTCAGGAAAAAAAATTGTAGACCACAAGTCTGGTTCATCCTTGGGAGCAATTTCCAAATGCTTAAATGTACCACGTTCATCTGAACAAACAATAGTGCGCAAGTATAAACACCATGGGACCACGCAGCTGTCATACCGCTCAGGAAGGAGATGCGTTCTGTCTCCTAGAGATGAACGTACTTTGCTGTGAAAAGTGAAGATGCTGGAGGAAACTGGTACAAAAGTATCGATATCCACAGTAAAACTAATCCTATATTGACATAACCTGAAAGGCTGCTCAGCAAGGAAGAAGCCACTGCTCCAAAACCGCCACAAAAAAGCAAGAATACAGTTTGCAACTGCACATGGGGACAAAGATTGTACTTTTTGGAGAAATGTCCTCTGGTCTGATGAAACAAAAATAGAACTGTTTGGCCATAATGACCACCGTTATGTTTGGAGGAAAAGGGGGAGGCTTGCAAACCGAAGAACACCATCCCAACCGTGAAGCATGGGGGTGGAAGCATCATGTTGTGGGGGTGATTTGCTGCAGGAGGGACTGGTGCACTTCACAAAATAGATGACATCATGAGGCAGGAAAATTGTGGATTTATTGAAGCAACATCTCAAGACATCAGTCAGAAAGTTAAAGCTTGGTCACAAATGGGTCTTCCAAATGGACAATGACCCCAAGCATACTTCCAAAGTTGTGGCAAAATGGCTTAAGGACAACAAAGTCAAGGTATTGGAGTGGCCATCACAAAGCCCTGACCTCAATCCTATAGAAAATTTGGGGCAGAACTGAAAAAGCGTGTACGAGCAAGGAGGCCTACAAACCTGACTCAATTACACCAGCTCTGTCAGGAGGAATGGGCCAAAATTCACCAAAATTACTGTGGGAAGCTTGTGGAAGGCTACCAGAAATGTTTGACCCAAGTTAAACAATTTAAAGGCAATGCTATCAAATACTAACGGAGTGTATGTAAACGTCTGACCCACTGGGAATGTGATGCAAGAAATAAAAGCTGAAATAAATCATTCTCCACTATTAGTCTGACATTTCACATTCTTAAAATAAAGTAGTGATCCTAACTGACCTAAGACAGGGAATTTTTCTAGGATTAAATGTCAGGAATTGTGAAAAACTGAGTTTAAATGTATTTGGCTAAGGTGTATGTAAACTTCAGACTTCAACTGTATATCGTATATGTCTGAGTACCTTTTAATGTGCAATGTGTATATCAAACAACATTTCTGTCACATAATACTGTGTATAAAAGTACCATGTTTGTGAAATATATGAATAATGTACAGTGCATTCAAGAAATATTCAGACCGCTTGACTTTTTCCACATTTCGTTATGTTACAGCCTTATTCTAAAATGTATTGAATTGTTTGTTTTTCTCAATCTACACACAATACCCCATAAAGACAAAGCAAAAACCGTTTTTTTTTTTTACAATTTAAAAATAAAACTGAAATATCACATTTACATTAGTATTGAGAAACTTGGTTTTTGCTCCGACATGCACTGTCAAATGTGGGACCTTAAGTAGACAGGTGTGTGCATTTTCCAATCATGTCCAATCAATTGAATTTACCACAGGTGGCCTCAAATCAAGTTGTGGAAACAAGGATAATCAAGGGTTTTCTAAAAACCTGTTTTTGCTTTGTCATTATGGGGTATTGTGTGATTGATGAGGAAAATATTTTATTTTGTCAATTTTAGAATAAGGCAACAAAATGTGGAAAAAGTCCAGGGGTCTGAATATTTTCTCGAATGCATTGTCTACGTTGTCATCTCGCCCCTGCAGTACAGTATATGGACTGCAGAGGGAGACATATGCAAACTATTCCACTTTCTCACACCACATTCCTCCATATTCTAGCCAATTACATCATATACTGACTGACATAGCATTTACTCTGTACTCAACATTGCAGATAAGAGTTTCAGTGAAAAGGCATAGCAGTCACTCCTTCCATGCAATAAGAGAGTGGTTGTGGATCCGTATCTGGAGTGTAAAATTTACAATGACGGCCTAGGAACAGTGGGTTAACTGCCTTGTTCTGGGGCAGAACGACAGATTTTTACCTTGTCAACTCAGGGATTCGATCTAGAAACCTTGCTGGCCCAACGCTCTAACCACTAGGCTACCTGCTGCCCCATATTAACCTTAGCACCGTGTCAATCTTGGAGGACAAAAATCTTCTCAGAGTGCTGAGGTAGGATCAAGTCTTTTTTCGACACTGTGTTTACTAACCTCCAAACGAGCTTCAATGCCATACAACTGTCCTTCCGTGGCCTCCAACTGCTCCAAGCGTTCGCTGCCTGCACCCGCCCGCCCGACTAGCATCACTACTCTGGACTGTTCTGACCTAGAATACGTGGACAACTACAAATTCCTAGGTGTCTGGCTAGACTGTAAACTCTCCTTCCAGACTCATATCAAACATCTCCAATCCAAAATCTAATCTAGAATCAGCTTTCTATTTCGCAACAAAGCCTCCGTCACTCATGCCGCCAAACATACCCTCGTAAAACTGACTATCCTACCGAACATCGACGATGTCATTTACAAAATAGCTTCCAATACTCTACTCAACAAATTGGATGTAGTCTATCACAGTGCCATCCGTTTTGTTACCAAAGCCCCTTACACCACCCACCACTGCGACCTGTATGCTTTAGTCGGCTGGCCCTTGCTACATATTCGTCGCCAGACCCACTGGCTCCAGGTCATCTATAAGTCTATGCTAGGTAAAGCTCCGCCTTATCTCAGCTCACTGGTCACGATAACAACACCCACCCGTAGCACGCGCTCCAGCAGGTATAGCTCACTGGTTATTGTTATTGACTGTGCGCTTGTTTATTCCATGTGTAACTCTGTGTTGTTGTTTCTGTTGCACTGCTTTGCTTTATCTTGGCCAGGTCGCAGTTGTAAATGAGAACTTGTTCTCAACTGGCCTACCGGGTTAAATAAAGGTGGAAAAAATAAAAATAAACAAAAAGGTCCCCCTGTCCATATAATCTTATTCATTGAGATCTAAAAGGCAAAACTGATCTTACATCCAATAAAATTGTATTTGTCACATGCTTGGTAAACAGGTGTAGATTCAGTTTTGAAATGCTTACGTACAGGCCCTTCCCAACAATGCAGAGAGAAAAATAGAGGAATAATAACAAGGAATAAATACACAATGAGTAACGATAACGTGGCTATATACAGGGGGTACCAGTACCGTGTAAAAGTGCAGGGGTACAAGTTAATTGAGGTAGACATGTACATATAGGTAGGGATAGAGTGACTAGGCAACAGGATAGATAATAAACAGTAGCAGCAGTGTATTACATCATTTGACCGCATCGATAATGACCTGACCTGTGTCCCATAACGTACCTACATTCCATACAGAACAAGGCTAATAATGACTAAGCATCTTACACACACACACACACACACACACACACACACACACACACACACACACACACACACACACACACACACACACACACACACACACACACACACACACACACACACACACAGGTCCAGTGCCAATTGAAAGCTACTTGCCCAAATGAAAATAATAATGGCCTTTGAAAGCGGATGATGCATGCATCATTTAAATGTTATCTTTAATTTGCGGGCTGAGCAAGTAGCCTATAATGACCTTCCCTCCATATACAAATAATTACATTTTAATTTGCCAATATCATTATTGATTGTTTGGAGGGGAGAAGAACCTTTGCGCAATCTCAAAAAGGGTATTTTTGTTAGCGATTTTGAACAGCCAGTTGTAGGGCCATATCAAATGCTTAAGGCCACAGCAATGCTTAAACCAAATCAAGGAGTCCACTTTTGAGGTCTGGGAACAATAAACATAAAAAAAATGGAGGGTGTTGTTGACCTTTAATTTAATTGTGCAAGAGACCGTTGTTTGGCTAGCAGTGTTTTTGTACTGTACAATGTAGGCTACATGTGATGGCAAAACTAATGACCCACAATTGATAGAAATCATCTCGATTTCATTCTGCCAGGTATACCTACTTTGCAGTCAACATTTAATTGTGAAGTTTTTTGGGGAAGACCTTGAGAACTGTTCATTCAAATAGCACATGATGACTAAATTGTGCATCCCAAAGATTCAACCAAGACTTCGGACTAAACATTTTGAATACCTGGTCTGCATACCCAATGCTGTTTGAATACATCTTGATTATTAAAAAATAATAATTGTCAAACAATATTGTGAAACAAAACCAATGTGACCAGCTACATTCTTTTCACTGGGAACCTAGCAACCAATAAAAAAATTGTCAACAGGACTGCCGCGCAGAAGTAATGCTATGCTGCACATAGACGCCAGAGATTGAACTTCACATAGTTCGCCCCATTAGTTTGCACCATATAGATCAACGTTTTTTTCTGTGACCGAATCAAGACTATATCAACCCCTTTTCAATGCAACACAACACATGTATGTACCTTTGCAAGATTGAGTCTGTAATTTTGTTGTAGGCAGAGCCAGACCGCAATGGAGTAGAATTCTATTGGCGGTGGTAGCCCACGAGCGGTCTTTCAATCAGATCAGAGCGCAGAGCAACGCGTGTGCACATTTGTTGATATTCTTTGCTAGTTAGCGAGTTATTAGCCCAGTTCTAGATAAGTACAGGTCAGACATGCAGAGTAACTGCTTCATACAAGAGCACAAAACGTGTAGGCTACATTTTAAGCTTTCTTTTAAAATCCATTCAGGTAAAAAGCGTATGTCTTAATTAAAGGGACAGTGTTGAATATTGAAACAGGCTTGAATATGCACATAAGCCAATTGGCAGAGAGGTAACATTGTCTACTTCTCTGTGTGCAATGTAGGCCTGCATGGGACACCACACATAGGCTACTATAGGCTATTTCATAGAAATCAAAAGCTATTTTTCCATGTGAAAATGTTATTGGATTTGCTCCATTGGTTTTGTTGGCAGGCCTACTTTATGCTCAAATAGCTTATTGGCTACCGTTTAAAACTGTAAGGGTACAGCCTCGCTATTCAACGTAAACACGTGCCGGAAGTTGCACAAAATTCTCACAACGTTCAAGTTTCCGCTCACAAGACGTAAACTTTGCTCAGTGCAAATTACTGGGAAAATTGCCAGTGTTTTGGTCGTAGTTTTGAGCCCTGACTCAAAACACCGACTCCGGAGACTTTGTGAATACAAGCCCAGGTCTAGGTCTCGGAGCTGTGTGTGCTTCGTACAATACCATTACAGGATTTGTCTGTCATTTAAAAAAAAAAAAAATTAATTAAATCGAAGGAATTGACTGGAACCCCAGTAAATTAACCAAAGTAAAGGAAGTCAATCACACCTTGAGAAGAGCCAGCGCCACGTTGAAGATGATGTTCAGGCCCTGGGGAAGGGAAGAAGATGATTATATTGTTGATTGTCACAGAACATATTCTCTACACACACAGAGAGAGAGAGAAAGAGCTCGGGCCGTCACCCAAACACATCTGTCACACACCGGTGTAAGAAAAGGCATGGATCAAGGGTCATCTCATCAACGGCTTTACCCTTTAAAACATCATGCCAATAAACCAGCAAATGTTAAGGTTTTCTCGTCATAGACTTAATAAAGGTTCAACAACAAAGACTTATGAAACTGCCGCGCAGCTTTCGTGTTAAGAGCTACGGCGGGGGAAAAAACACACTGAAAAACAATGACGTAATGATACATGTGACAGTGGAATACATGTGTGTTGCTATCAACCCATCTCTCTGACGTTGTACATTAAATCCGTGACATTATATAGTCTGTATGTCTACATGCTAAACTGCCCTCTGGCGATAAAGAGGAAACGTTATGGTAACATTACACTTATGTTCATGGAAACTCTTGAAGTGAAACAAGACGGTCCCTCTCACAGACAGGTGGGGCTGCATCATGGCCACAGAGTGACAAGCAGATGGACGAATTAATGAATGACACACACAGAGACAGAGAGACAGAGGGAGAGGGGGAGAGAGAGAAATTGTAAGAAGGAGTAAGGGACAAGAGTCACAGACTAACAGATAGAGAAAGACAGAAGGAGAAAGCAAGAGTGTGACAGAGTGAGAAAGAGGGAGAGAGCTGGCGAAAAAGAGGAGTGAGGCAGAGCTAGTGAAACAGAAAGAGAGAGGGAGGGTGAGAGAGGATGAGAGCGAGTGGATGCTGAAGTCAGCTCCGCATGGGAACACCTGTCTCCATCGCTCCGACACCCCGTTCACATGGCAACACTGGGCTAAAAATATCTCCCCTGCTCTATAAATAACTGAGGAAAGGGCCTCTCTTTCTCCCTCTCTTCCCCTCCCCTTCCATCTCTCACTTTCTTTCTCAAAAGGCTCTAGGTGGCGCTGGGGTGTCAGGGAGTCAGCGAGAGAGAGATAGAGGGAGTGTGGTTTGTGGACTGAGTGAGTGTGTGTGTGGAATGTGTGTGAGAATACAGTCTCACATGCAGCGTGCCAAACTGAGCTGGAGTCAAACTGAGTCAGCAAGTGTGAGAGGTTTTAACGTAGAGGAGAAACACACAGTCAGGCGCACTTGCACACACACCTCACACACAAACAAACAACTAGCACCACACACAGGAGCACACAATCAGAGGAGAGAGAGAGAGAGAGAAAGAGAGAGAGAGAGAGAGAGAGAGAGAAAGAGGAGTGAAAAGTGACAATGACAACAAAGAAATCAGATCAAGGCAGGGGTAAAGCCAAAAACAATAAGAAAGGGACACCACTTTAGAGAAAAACATTTAGAAATAAAGAGACAAGAGATATGGAGATGGAGAGAGAGAGAGAGATATTAGAGGGAGGCAGAGAGGAGAGAGAAGCAGATACTCATCACACGGCTCAATGGCTGAGAAACGCCAAGGAAACTATTAATTGTTCTGCCCGGGGGCCGAGAGAGGGTGGGAGAGAAGGAAGAAAGGAGAGAGGAGGAGAACAGGAAAAAGAGAGAATCACAGAGAGAGAGAAAGAGCAAGGGTGATGAAAAAGGGAGGAGGAGGAGAAGAAGTGAGACAATCACAGAGAAAGAGAGAAAGGTCACAGCGTCCCTTCTCTACTGTGGTACCAGGCCTACAGAAGGGCTGAGAAGAGAAGCAGGCAGAGAGTATTCTACTATCTTGAAGAGCCTCTGGAGATTTTGATGGGGTTTATCGTGCTAGAATGGTGTTCTCACTTCTCATGGTCATTGTTGCTCCAGGGGAGACATTGGCTTTAAGGAGGTACAAAAAGGCGGGTGAATAGTGAAGAGTTGTTTAGAGTTGTTCAAAGCCCAGGGTGGTCGATGGAAGGGGGAGAATAAGGGTAAGTTCAGTGCTTACCAACAGCAGCTTGGGTTAGGAGTAGGGTTAGGGTGAGGCCCAGTGTTGGGGTTAACAGTAGGGTTAAGGTAAGAGCCAGTGTTGAAGTCAGGACTAGGAGTAGGACCAGTATTGGGTAAGTGTTGGCGTTAGGAGTAGTGCTAAAATGACCTTCAGTGTTGGGTCAACGCTGTCAAACTTCTTACCTCACACAGTAGCAGGTCGGTGATGTGGAAGACCATGCAGAGGGGGAACTTGGCGGTGAAGAGTGTGAGGAACCACTGAGACGCATACATGTGGGCCTCCAGGCTCAGCTCCTGGAAGTGGGACCACAGGTCTGGGAGCTGCTCCTAGAGATAGGACAAGGAGAGAGTTCATTGCACAGTACCGAGTGTACAAAACATTAAGAGCATGACAGACTGACCAGGTGAATGCTACAATCCCTTATTGATGTCACTTGCTGAATCAGTGTAGATGAAGGGGAGGAGACGGGTTAAAGGATTTCTTTTAAAGCCTTGAGATAATTGAGACATGGATTGTGTATATGTGCCATTCAGAGGGTGACTGGGCAAGACAAAAAGATTAAAGCGCTTTTGAACGGGGTATGATAGTAGGTGCCAGGCACATCGATTTGTGTCAAGAACTGCAACGCTACTGGGTTTTTCACGCTCAACAGTTTCCCGTGTGTATCTAGAATGGTCCACCACCCAAAGGACATCCAGCCAATTTGAAAAAAAAAAAAAACTGTTGGAAGCATTGTGGTCAACATGGGCCAGCATCCCTGTGGAACGCTTTCGACACCTTGTAGAGTAAATGCCCCGACACATTGAGGCTGTTCTGAGGGCAAAAGGGTAAGTAAGAGTATATCACATATAGAGAGGAAAAAGTACTATATGTCAGTCAATTAATCAATGAGAGAGAAGACAGAACAGAGAGAGAGAGAGATAAAGTTGGTCTTAAATGAAATGCCGAGCGTAGCTACGTCCGACTTTGGGATCAGATTTTAAACCTGATTTGATGCTTCATTATGATGGTTCCTAGGCAGCGCCAGTTACTAGGCTGTTACAGTCCTCATGGCAGTTCTAAACTTTGCGAGGCATGTCACTTCTCCCATCACGTCGCAAAGTCCACGGTCCATCACTATGCATGCACATTTTCTTAAGCACAACTAGATAGATCCATAAAGAATGACATGGATGGACCCGTAAAGAATGACCTGGATGGATCCATAAAGAATGACCTGGATGGACCCGTAAAGAATGACCTGGATGGACCCGTAAAGAATGACCTGGATGGACCCGTAAAGAATGACCTGGATGGACCCGTAAAGAATGACCTGGATGGACCTGTAAAGAATGACCTGGATGGACCCGTAAAGAATGACCTGGATGGACCCGTAAAGAATGACCTGGATGGACCCGTAAAGAATGACCTGGACGGACCCGTAAAGAATGACCTGGACGGACCCGTAAAGAATGAACTGGACGGACCCATAAAGAATGAACTGGATGGACCCATAAAGAATTAACTGGATGGACCGATAAAGAATGAACTGGATGGACCCATAAAGAATGACCTGAATGGACACATAAAGAATGAACTGGATGGACCCATAAAGAATGAACTGGATGGACCTATAAATAATTACTGTGGGAATAAATACTGCTGAAGGACAAAAACATTGCAATAATAGGCAAACACATTTTAAGACATATTTTCAAATGGTTGCTTAACGGAACTCCCAAAGTCCTCCAACCATACATTCTAAGCAATAATAGCCATGTGTGGTCAACGAGATGATCATTTCAGCACCGTTTGGATTGGGACAGCATGGGGACTTGTCTTGATAAATCAATGTCAGATTTTTGTGTTCACTGAATCTCCATTTAGATATTTGGTTACAATTAGACAGTGAAAATGTTAGCTAGCTAAGTTGAGGTGCGTATTCATCATCATTAGTCTAGTTTGTTAATCTATTAGCAGGACTGATCAGAACATTTAGCTAGCATGTTATGTAGCGTAGTAGTCGATTATTTTACTCTTCACTCGCATAGTAGTCTAGGCCTGCTCCCCGACCAAAAGACTGTGACTTGTCATATAATCAATCAATGTGATTTTGTTTCACTGAATCTCTGTATATTTGGTTAATTGATCTCTGGTTGGGCAAATAAGTGGCGGTGCAACTCTATTTGTTTACTTATCTATCACTGATCAGAAACATTTAGCATGCTAATCATGCTAAGTGTGTGTTTGTCAGCTTCTGCGTGTGTGCGCGCGTTTGTGTGTGTGTGTATGTATGTATGTGCAATCGTGCAGATTCGTGGACCAAACACTCCTTCATCAACTCAAACACAAAGCCAATAACACTTCAAAACCCAGCCCAGTGTGAAAATCTTGGGTGGAAATGTAACGAGGAAATGTAAGAAGAGCAGGGTTGGAGGAAACCGTGAGTACGTCCCAAATGACACACTATTCACAATATAAGGGGTAGGCAACCCTGGCCCTGGAGGGGCCGCGGGCACTTCGTTTTTTTATTGAACCGACCTGGAAGACCAGGTGTGTTGAATTTAGGCAAACCACTGAACTGATCAGTTAGCTCAGTTGGTCAGGTGTGGTGTCTAGTTGGAACAAAATCCTGCAGTACCTGCAGCACTCCAGGAACAGGGTTAGCTATCCCTGCCCTAAATAGTTGGATGCAGACACTCTTTGCTGTGAACACTGGCTTCCTTCCATCTGTATGCCAACCCTTAGCGATCAATGCTCATACTCCTTAGCCTTGGGTGCTTGTCAATACTAACCCAGTGCAGCTTGGTGCTGAAAAAAGCCTACTTAGGAGGCTAAAGTGGATTTCCGTACAAAATTAAACTCCAATTCAATGCACTTACAAGAATAGAGTCAGTCAGTGTTCCTAATAAGGTGCATCGACCTTACTTAAATAAAAGTGAAGGTCACCTGGTAAAATAGTACTTTAATAAAAGTATTTGGTTTTAAATATACTGAAGTATCAAAAGTAAATGTAATTGCTAAAATATAAGTAGTAAAAGTGACCACTCCTGTCTCAGCCTCCAGTATTTATGCTGCAGTAGTTTATGTGTCGGGGGGCTAGGGTCAGTTTGTTATATCTGGAGTACTTCTCCTGTCCTATTCGGTGTCCTGTGTGAATCTAAGTGTGCGTTCTCTAATTCTCTCCTTCTCTCTTTCTTTCTCTCTCTCGGAGGACCTGAGCCCTAGGACCATGCCCCAGGACTATCTGACATGATGACTCCTTGCTGTCCCCAGTCCACCTGGCCGTGCTGCTGCTCCAGTTTAAACTTTTCAACTGTTCTGCCTTATTATTATTCGACCATGCTGGTCATTTATGAACATTTGAACATCTTGGCCATGTTCTGCTATAATCTCCACCCGGCACAGCCAGAAGAGGACTGGCCACCCCACATAGCCTGGTTCCTATCTAGGTTTCTTCCTAGGTTTTGGCCTTTTTAGGGAGTTTTTCCTAGCCACCGTGCTTCTACACCTGCATTGCTTGCTGTTTGGGGTTTTAGGCTGGGTTTCTGTACAGCACTTGGAGATATCAGCTGATGTACGAAGGGCTATATAAATAAATTTGATTTGATAAATAATTTCAAATTCCTTATTATAAGCAAACCAGACTGCACCATTTTTGTGTTAAAAAAAAGTATTTACGGATAGCCAGAGGAACACTCCTACTCTCTGACATGGGTGTCAGGGAAAATGTATGGAGTAAAAAGTACTTTATTTTCTTTAGGAATGTAGGGAAGCAAAAGTAAAAGTAGTCCAACAATTATTTTTATTTTTAAGTACAGATACCCCATAAAACTACTTAAGTAGTACTTTAAAGTATTTTTTACTTAAGTACTTTACATCACTGTGCTGATGACGTGCGCACATACACACACACACACATACACACACACACACACTAAGATAAGAATGCTAACCTGAAGCAGTCGTTCTAGCTGGTAGAACTTGCAGTGCAGGTCCTCAAAGTTCTTCTTGTAGAGCTCCCTCAGGCCGTACTCATACATGATCTTCACCAGCACACAGAATGCCTGCTCCTCAGGCATCTACAGCCACAGGACAAACAGAACCAGAGGAGGGTTAGCTAGAATATGAAAAGCGGGATGACAGAAGATGTGTGAGAAACGGGAGGTCAAGTTGTTTCCTTCTATTCCTTGACTTATTTGATTTTAGAAATGTCAACGTAAAACAAGAAGAGGAGGTATACAGTGCCAGTCAAAAGTTTGGACAAAAAAGTGTTAAATAAAAATATGTTATATTTTATATTCTTCAAAGTAGCCACCCTTTGCCTTGACAGCTTTGCACATTCTTGGCATTCTCTTAACCAGCTTCACCTGGAATTATTTTCCAACAGTCTTGAAGGAGTTCCCACATATGCTGAGCACTTGTTGGCTACTTTTCCTTCACTCTTGTGGTCCAACTCATCCCAAACCATCTCAATTGGGTTGAGTTTGGGTGATTGTGGAGGCCAGGTCATCTGATGCAGCACTCCATCACTCAGTAGCCCTTACACAGCCTGGAGGTGTGTTTTGGGTCATTGTCCTGTTGAAAAACAAATGACAGTCCCACTAAGCGCATACCAGATGGGATGGCGTATCGTTGCAGAATGCTGTGGTAGCCATGCTGGTTAAGTGTGCCTTGAATTCCACATAATTCACTGACAGTGTCACCAGCAAAGCACCAGCAAAGCACCCCCACACCATCACATCTACTCTTCCATGCTTCACGATGGGAACCACACATGCAAAGATCATCCGTTCACCTACTCTGCGTCCCACAAAGACGCACGGTGGTTGGAACCCCAAATCGCAAATTTGGACTCATCAGACCAAACAACAGATTTCCACCGGTTTAATATCCGTTGCTCATGTTGTGGCCCAAGCAAGTCTCTTCTTATTATTATTGGTGTCCTTTAGTAGTGGTATCTTTGCAGCAATTCGACCATGAAGGCCTGATTCACGCATTCTCCTCTGAACAGTCAATGTTGAGATGTGTCTGTTACTTGAACACTGAAGCATTTATTTGGGCTGCAATTTCTGAGGCTGGTAACTCGAATGAATGTATCCTCTGCAACAAAGGTAAATCTGGGTCTTCCTTTCCTGTGGCCGTCCTCATGAGAGCCAGTTTCATCATAGCGCTTGATGGTTTTTGCGACTGCACTTCAAGAAATGTCAAAGTTCTTGAAATGTTCATGATTGACTGACCTTCATGTCTTAAAGTAATGATGGACTGTTGTTTCTCTTTGCTTATTTGAGCTGTTCTTGTCATAATATGGACTTGGTCTTTTACCAAATAGGGCTATCTTCTATATGCCACGCCTACCTTGTCACAACACAACTGATTGGCTCAAACGCATTAAGGAACAAAATTCCACAAATTTTAAAAAGGCACACCTGTTAATTTCAATGCATTCCAGGTGACTACCTCATGAAGCTGGTTGAGAGAATGCCAAGAGTGTGCAAAGCTGTCATCAAGGCAAAGGGTGGCTACTTTGAAGAATCTCAAATATACAATATATTTTGATTTGTTTAACACGTTTTAGGTGATTACAATGTAGAAAATAGTAAAAAATAAATAAAAACCCTGGAATGAGTAGGCGTGTCCAAAATTTTGACTGGTACTGTAGTTAAGATAAATATAATGTCGACATTTAATCTCTAAGGCTTTTCTCAATAAACAATGCACTGCCACAAACATAAGTAGGATAAATTCTTGGTGGAATTTATTGTCACTTGAAAGTGTTGTCTGTCTGTGGATTAAAGAGGGACGTTTCCTCCAAACATTCTTTGTCCCACTTGGGAATAGTTGGGAGACTGTTGGAGCAAAAGAGGAGAGTGAGAGAGGGACTTAAACAGAAAGGAGGATGAGGTGTGTGAGTAAGAGAAGCAAGGTGAGAATCTGGTGGGTTTGGAAAAAAAAGCCAGAAGGTGGGAGTGTCAGTGTGAAATACACGGGGTGTGATTATGTCCACCCCCCTCTTCAATGTGTGAGAGAGCGAGAGCAAAAGAGAGAATGTGCGTGAGAGAAATACACCCACCCACACAGAGCAGTGGGTATTTAATCTGGGTGACAGTGTGTGTGTCCTGGGCTGAGACAGGCGCAGCCATTAATATTCCTGACACTTCCCCTGCCTCCCAAAGGGGATCTCCCCCCTCCTCCTCTCCCTCCATTTCTTCTTTATTACTCATCCTCTCTGCACTTGTCCCTCTCCACATTTCTCAATCCATCTCTTTCTCTCTCCCCCTCCTTCCCACCTCCCTCCCTCTCTCACGTCGTCTCTCCTTCACCCCTCTCTTTTTTCCAGTCATCCTCCTGTCAGATTTACTAGCCTGTTGTTTACCTATTCACTCCTCCCTCTGCTCAACCAAAACTTTCCTTCATTCCCTGTCCATTGTTCTCACTATCAGTCCTAATACAGGCTGTTAATAAGTGCACCCAGGATAAGTGCAATATTTTCACGGAGCCAATTCAACACTTTAAAAAAAAATGTGTCTTTGTAGATTTTTGTTGCAACTGTTTGGGTAGACTTCAGTCTCAACTCGTCTCTGTGGTTCCATAGACATTGTATTGACATTTGATCCCCCACATACATGCAGTAGTAGTACAGCAGCCAGGAAGGACTGTCCCTGACAGTAGCCAATCTCCTCATCGTAGACTGAATAGGCCTGGAACACAGAGCAGAGAGGGGACAACGTTAGGCAATAGGTACTTCATATCAAACAATGAACAAGAAACGGAAAGTGTGTGTGTGTGTGCGCGTGCGTGTCTTTGTATAGCATGCATGTAACATACTGAACAAGTTATTTGTAAAAATGTGACACTAAATGTTTACTGTAAATTCCCAAATCTCTGGCATTCAACAGGCATTTTAGTGTTTCAGAAAGAAAGTCCTTTTGACATGTTAAGGTGTTCCATTTGTTGTTTGTGTTTTCAATTTGCTCAACCTGTGCAGTTTCACAGTTCTAGACAAAAACAGAGTATACGAAACATTAAGAACGCCTTAATAATTTGAGTTGAGTTGAATTGAGTTGCACCCCCCTCCTTTGCCCTCAGAACAGCCTCAATTTGTCGGAGCATGGACTCTACAAGGTGTCGAAAGCGTTCCACAGGGATGCTGGCCCATGTTGACTCTAATTGTTAACATGTTGTGTCAAGTTGACTGGCTGTCCTTTGGGTGGTGGACCATTTTTCATATACACGGGAAATGTGAAAAACCCAGAAGCGTTGCAGTTCTTGACACAAACTGGTGCGCCTGGCACCTACTCCCATACCCCATTCCAAGGCACTTAAATCTTTTGTCTTGCCCATTCACCCTCTGAATGGCACACATACACAATCCATGTCTCAATGATTAAACATCCTTCTTTAACCTGCCTCCTCCCATTCAACTACACTGATAGAAATAATCAACATTTTCAAATGAATAGATTTGGTAGACATTGCCATTATTTTGACCTCCCCACAGTTCATTGGAATAAGAAGTGTAAAGTAACATACTGTGCCTTCAAAAAGTACACGCCCCTCGACTTCTTCCACATTTTGTTGTGTTATAACGTGGGATTAAAACGTATTTAATTGTAATTTTTTGCCAACGATTTACACAAAATACTCTAAATGTCAAAGTGTACGAAAAATTCAAAAATGTGTAAAACAAAATATGAAAAATAAACACTAATATATCTGGATTTCATAAGTATTCCACCCCATGAGTTAATACATGTTAGAATCACCTTTGACAGCGATAACAGCTGTGAGTCTTTCTGGTTAAGGATAAGAGCTTTGCACAGCTGGATTGTACAATATGAAGAAACATTCTTTAAAAAGCTATTCAAGCTATGTCAAGTTGGTTGTCCTTTTCAAGTCTTGCCATAGATTTTCAAGCCGATTTAATTCAAAACTGTAACTAGACCACTCAGGAAAATTCAATGTAGTCTTGGTAAGCAACTCCAGTGTATATTTGGACATGTGTTTTAGGTTATTGTCCTGCTGAAAGGCGAATGTGTCTCCCAGTGTCTGCTGTAAGGCAGACTGAACCCAGTTTTCCTCTAGGACTTTAACTGTGCTTAGCTCTATTCCGTTTGTTTTTATTCTTAAACTCCCTAGTCCTTGCCGATGACAAGCATACTCATAACATGATGCAGCCACCACCATGCTTGAAAATATAAAGAGTGGCACTCAGTGATGTATTGGATTTGCCCCAAACATAAGTCTTTATATTTAATTTCTTTGACACAGGATGCATGTTTTGGAATTTTTATTCTGTACATGCTTTCTTTTCACTCTGTCAACTATGTTAGTATTGTGGAGTAACTACAATGTTGTTGGTCCTCAGTTATCTCCTATCACAGAATTTAAACTAACTGTTTTAAAGTAACAATTGGTCTCATGGTGAAATCTCTGAGCGGTTTCCTTCCACTCCGGAAACTGAGTTATTAAGGATGCCTATATCTTTGTAGTGACTGGGTGTATAGATACACCATCCAAAGTGTAATTAATATTAATCACCATGCTCAAAGGGATATTCAATATCTGCTTTATTTTATTTTTTTATCCATCTACCAATACGTGCCCTTCTTTGTGAGGCATTGGAAAACATCCCTGGTCTTTGTGGTTGAATCTGTGTTTGAAATTCACTGCTAGACTGAGGGGCCTTACAGATAATTGTATGAGTGGGGTGCAGAGATGAGGTAGTCCTTCAAAAAATCATGTTAAACACTATTATTGCACACAGAGAGTTCATGCAACTTATATGACTTAAGCACATTTTTACACCTGAACATTTGTTTCACAACCAATGTGAAACAAGTCAAGGGGTGTGAATAGTTTCTGAAGGCACTGTAGTCTATTAGAAAGGTAATGGTACTATATGTTGGCGACGTAGAGAGAATGTTGCTGTTGTAAAGCTACTTTTCTGCAATATACATTTTTCCATTAGGCTGAGAGAAAATGTTGCCGTTTTGAAGCTAATTTCCAGCAACTCAACACAGTTTGGGATGGAGCTGAGAGACAATTAAGCAGTTTTGAAGCAAATTTCCTGCAATTCTATGCATTTTGCCATGGTTTATGTTGTGTTCCTCTGCTCAAACATACAATCAACGTGCTCTGAATGACTTTTTTGTGTTTTTTTGTGTGTGATTCTCCCCGGCTGTCTAGCTTTTATTTGATTGTTAAATCTCAAAGATATTATTTTAAAAAATATATACAGTGCATTCGGGAAGTGTTGACTTTTTCCACATTTTGTTACGTTACACCCTTATTCTAAAATGGATCAAATAAAATATGAAAAAGCAAAAAAAAATTGTTTTTAAGAATTTGCAAATTAATAAAAAAGGAAACTGAAATATCACATTTACAAGTATTCAGACCCTTTACTCAGTACTCTGTTTTAGCACATTTGGCAGCGATTACAGACTCAAGCCTTCTTGGGTATGTTGCTACAAGCTTGGCACACCTGTATTTGGGGAGTCCCATTCTTCTCTGCAGACCCTCTCAAGCTCTGTCAGGTTGGATGGGGAGCGTCACTGCACAGCTATTTTCAGGTTTGTCCAGAGATGTTCGACCGGGTTCAAGTCCAGGCTCTGGCTGGGCCACTCAAGGACATTCAGAAACGTGTCCAGAAGCCACTCCTGCGTTGTATTGACTGTGTGCTTAGGGTCATTGTCCTGTTGGAAGGTGAACCGTCGCCCCAGCCTGAGGTCCGGAAGGCACTGGAGCAGGTTTTCATCTTGGATCGCTCTGTACTTTGCTCTGTTCATCTTTCCCTTGATCCTGATGAGTCTCTCACCCGCTGAAAAATCACCACAGCATGATTCTGCCATCACCATGCTTCACCAAAGGGATGGGGCCAAGTTTCCTCCAGATGTTCAATCTTGGTTTCATCAGACCAGAGAATCTTGTTTCTCATGGTCAGAGTCCTTAAGGCGCCTTTTGGCAAACTCCAAGCGGGCTGTCATGGGCCTTTTACTGAGGAGTGGCTTCCGTCTGGCAACTCCACTATAAAGGCCTGATTGGTGGAGTGCTGCAGAGATGGTTGTCCTTCTGGAAGGTTCTCCCATCTCCACAGAGGAACTCTGGAGCTTTGTCAGAGTGAGCATCGCGTTCTTGGTCACCTCCCTGAGCAAGGCCCTTCACCCCGGATTGCTCAGTTTGACTGGGCAGCCAGCTCTAGGAAGAGTCTTGGTGGTTCCAAACTTCTTCCATTTAAGAATAATGGAGGGCACTGTGTTCTTGGGGACCTTCAATGCTGCAGACATTTTTTGGTACCCTTCCACAGATCTGTGCCTCGTCACAATCCTGTCTTGGAGCTTTGACCTCATGGCTTGGTTTTTGCTCTGACATGCACTGTCAACTGTAGGACCTTATATAGACAGGTGTGCCATTCCAAATCATGTCCAATCAATTGAATTCACCACAGGTGGACTCCAATCAAGTTGTAAAAACATCTCAAGGATGATATCACTCCAGTGTAAATTGCTAAATTGTAATTACTTCGCCACTATTGGCCTATTTATTGCCTTACCTCCTTACTTAATTTGCACACACTGTATACAGATTTTTCTATTGTGTTATTGACTGTACGATTGTTTATCCCATGTGTAACTGTGTTGTTTTTGTTGCACTGCTTTGCTTTATCTTGGCCAGGTCGCAGTTGTAAATGAGAACTTGTTCTCAACTGGCCTACCTGGTTAATAAACAAAATAAAGATCAATGGAAACAGGAGGCACCTGAGCTCAATTTCAAGTCTCATAGCAACAGATCTGAATACTTATGTAAATAAGGTACTTTATTTTTTATTTTTAATACATTTGCAAACATTTCTAAAAACCCGTTTTCCCCTTGTCATTATGGCGTATTGTGTGTAGATTGATGAGGAACATGTTTTATTTAATCAATTTGAGAATAAGGCTGTAACGTAACAAAATGTGGAAAAAGTCAAGCGGTCTGAATACTTTCCGAATGCACTGCATACATTTAAATATATATTTTCTGCATGCTTTCTATCTGGTTTTGGTCGTTTAAGTTGATAGTGAAACTGTTCTTCAATCTCAAATTAACATTTAGACGGCCCACCTAAGAATTTTATATACAGACAAAATACCTATAATTATCTCCATTGACTGTAATTTCAGCCATATTAACCGGATAGTTGGATTTTATCCCCCCCCCCCCCCAGTCAGATGAACAGGAACAGCTAGCATGCCAACTGTTCCTTCAGACTTCCAGTCATTGCGCTAACACTAGTTAGCATTGGCTCGTGAAACTACCTCTAACTTACTGGACACAGAGAAAGAAACATAAAAATGTTATCCAAGATCGTATTATGTGGCAGCTAGCGATATTAATAATAATAAATAATATATTTATTTTTTTTATAAACAAAAATCTGACCCCCTGCAGTACCCAGTTCAAAAATCTCTGACCTAGACTATATAGTATAACCAGCTGTCACACTGATAATACATGTTGAGTTGGGAGATGAACAGCATAGAAAGCATATTTCCTGAGGAGACTGTCTCGGCCCTCCCGTTTCTTGCTGAAACCCTTTCGGGACTGTCTTTGCCTGAGCGACTTTAATCTGGCTGTGCCAATCAAGAGATGGAAAGCTACGCAAAGCCCCGTTTTCAAAGGGCAGATTTAACAACAGAGGGAGAAGGGGGGGCAGAGAGAGAGAGAGAGAGATGGCTGCCTGCACAAGTCTTCTTAAAAGAACAGCAGTCGGCGTAACACCCTCCTAAAATCTATTGTCGTCTTTTACTGTAGGGAAAGACGACAATATGTACTTAGGTTACATCTCATAACACTCTATTCTACAAAATAGTGCACTACTATTTGACTTTTCTGCCCTACTAGTGCATACATTAGACTTCACTCAAACCCTCTGTCCTAAGGGGTCTACATAACCATGTCCTAAGCGTGACATAATGGAATACAAAATCTGCTACGTAACTACCTGGCTTGTGACTCGTACCATCAAAGGGCCCGATTCAGAATTGAGATAAGCATTCATTGATGTCAATTGGAGCCTTGCACGAAAATTGAAGTTGAGCAACCATACCTATCTAAAGTTAGAACACCGCTCGTAGTGAATAAAGGGTTGCCATCAGTTGTCATCATGACCATTCATGCCATGTAGTGGCATAATTATTGGCGTTAACGGCTAACCTTAACAAAATGGATTGAAATCGACATTTCCATGCATCTTGCTTGCTGTAACAAGCTTTACAAGGGTATCTTGAATCGCCCTCCATTGCTTTTAATATGAAAATGAAATATGGGCTTTTCACCAATTCAATTGGTTTTCTGTTTGGCAAAGAATTCACATGAAAATGTAATTACATTTTAGTCATTAGCAGACAACCTTATCCAGAGCGACTTAGAGGAGTAATTAGAGCTTAGAGCCTTGCTCAAGGGCACATCAACAGATTGTTCACCTTGTAAGCTCGAGGATTCGAACCAGCAACCTTTCGGTTACTGGCCCAGCGCTTTTAACTGCTACGCTTAACTGCCACCCCTGGAGCTATACCTCGCCAGGCTGTCTCGGGACTGAGAAAAGTTTGATGGAGTGTCCCCATTCAGCTCGCTTTGCCGTGGCTTGAAGGATGTACAGTGTTCGATGGATGGGGTGGCCGTGATAGACGACATCCCTATTTGTCAGTCGGACCAATTTTTTATTTTTATTTAACTAGGCAAGTCAGTTCAGAACAAATTCTTATATACAATGATGGTCTAGGAACAGTGGGTACAACCAATCACGTGATGGGGAGAATGCTGGAGAATTTGACCTAATGTTCACATTGTCACCCTGTTGTTTCCTCTATACCTGGGCCTGTACTCATAAAACGTGCTGATCTACGATCAGTTTTAGCCTTTTAGATCGTAATGAATTACATTTTTTGGGACATGGGGGGAGGCTGTAGAACAGCCTGCAGCTGTGTTTGTTTTTTTCTTCCATACTCGCCCTGACCCCAATCCTTCACAAGGACATCACAGGTACATTGAACTCACCTAAAATAAAACACTTTAGGAAGAAAATGGGAGACAAAAGTGTGTCTCTTCAGGATGTAGCCAACCTTATCAAGAGGCAATCTACATGTATTTGCATACAAATGAGAGCCTGGCACTCAACTGGCCTAGATGGTAACAGAGGATGATGAGGCTTTCTGACACTCAACATTTGCTCCACAGCATGCTTCTGTGTTGTCTGAAAAACGACATGTGGGACACACGTAGCTTCATTCTGGACTCGTAAAACATACATTGGATTTGTGTAGCTTGTTTCCAAACTCTAAAAGCAAGTCACAAAGTCCGTTACCGCATCTGTGCGCCCCAATATGTTTTACTATGGCAACTTGGTGTGCACAGTATTGTGTGGTTTGTGTTTGCTTGTACATTTCAGTTTATAATTTATAGTTCTGCGCAGACCTGGGTTCAAATAGTATTTGAAATCTTTCAAATACATTGAGAGTAAGATCTAGCCTGCTTGAATGCTGGATGAATGGGGTTTGCAGTTTGGGGACTTTTCTATTGGTCCATTAAGCAAGTCTAGCTCAATCAAGCACAGATTAAGTATTTGCAATGATTGTCAATAGTATTTGAACCCAGGTCTGGGTCTGTGTACTTATTTATTCGTATCCAAGTGTAACATACAAGGTAAGCTGTTAGCTGCTCTGGCGAGTGATCCTGGATAGATTTAGTGGTACAGAAACATCGAAACAGGTATCCCCACCCACTGGCCTCATACGCATATCTTTCCTGTCTCCTCTTCACTACCAAACCCTAAGAAAACAACAAAATACAGAAAATATCCTTTTTTTTGAAGAGTGCCATCCATCCGTACCTTACAGATCTTGTAAAGGGAATCCTGCCCGTCTCCATCAGTGTCTTTGAAGTAGTCGTGAGCGGGGAACGTCCGGTGGATGTCTCTGGTGATCACTCCGTCCTGGGCAGAGTCCTGCAACACACAACACAAGGACTGTTTTATGCCTTTATACGCTTAAGGCTACATTCACCTACCACATAAGAAATAGAACTCGGTGTGACCCCACAAACCGCTTTACACAGATGCACGTGCACCACACATTCGCATGTACGAAGAAAGGCACGGCTTCCATTGGTGTCAAAGCAGATCAGCTTCAACAGACTAGCGAGCTGTTCCAGTCATTCAGTAGAGACAACCAGAATCATAGTAAAAGAGAGGAACTTTGACTATTGGACACAATTTATCTAAAATCAACCATATCGCGTGTGTTATTCAAATATCTACAGTACGCACAAGGAAAACATCCTCTGAGGAACAACCTGAGCGAGCAAGAGAGAAAGACAGAGAGAGGGAGCGGACCAAGGAGGAGAAAGAGAGAGATAATTATATTTTCTGGTTTTCAGAACATTTGCTGTGTGAGCGTCGCCCGGTGGTGTCCCATTCCACTCAGCTGCTGCAGCTTGGGCTTCTAATCTGCAGCGCAGCACTTCCTCCAGGATGACTGGCGGCCTGGCATTTTCACACTACCCACTGTGAGCTGCAGATAAAACAGGCCCCGGCGCCCTGACGGCTCTGACTGCTGTGCCTGTGTGTTTGAGAGATAGACTGTGCGCTTATACACATGCGTGTGACAGAGTGCGCGAGAAAGAACGAGGAAAATATACTGTCGTTCTCATTCGCTCTCTCTGTAGCTCACTTGTGTACCACAGAAGACGGACTGCCAGACAGGCCAGCCTTTGCAGGTTTGAGAGGCGCGCGAGTCAAAACAAATGTGCAGATTGACGTTCATTGTCATGAGTCTTGCCCCGGAGGCAGAACGGAGCGGTTTCTGCTAGATGGGCTAGCTGCAAAGTCAATATCGTACAAATTCATTTTTATGGGTTGAGCTTTTTGGTATTCATTTAAGGTTAGGGCAAGGCATTAGGGTTAGCAGTATGGTTAAGGTTTAAAATCAGATTTCATGACTTCGTGGCTGTGCCAGCTAGTGACCACTCTGCAGAGCTGCCTCCAGTATATGAGTCATCTCAATAAATGCCAACCTGCAACAAATGCACTGAAGTAAATGACACTCAATTGTGTGTAATGGAGTTAAAGTGAAGTGGAGGAAGGGCACTGCTGACTGCGCGTTTTTCGATTCGCTCGTTCTCCATCTCCAACAGAAAGCGTATTTATTTGGGCTTGATCTCCCTCTCCCCCTCTCTCTTTAGCTCTTTGTTAGAAGTGGGGAATTGGGGGTCTTTTTCAATCAAAGCCGGTCTCCAGCATTTCCAGGATGAGGTACAATTTCCCCAAATGATATGATTAAAGAACAATTTTATATTAACATACCCTTGAGTTTCCTTTTGTGTCTCACTAAGTGTTCAGCTAAATACATTAATTCAATAATTCCTTCTTCCAGTGGGAAAAGAACGATATTTCAGACAATTCTCAGAGGCCCAGTCATAGCAGGGTTGGATTTCATAAGACTCTGGGCCATGATTTGCAGTGACTATATTGAGCCTTTAAGAGCCAATGGAGTCACAGCAGGCCAAAAGGTCAACTGTCAAACGGTTGTCAGCAGCGGTGCCACAGGGGAACATTCGGTCTTCACCCCCCTCATCATGGGAAAAAACAACAGAGAAACTGTATCAACCCAATAGGACTGGGCACAGCCTGGCATCACCAACACACAGGCTAAAATTAAATTCAGCTCACATTAGGTAGATGTTGCCCATAACCCCAGACCGAGAATCAGAATACAGCCTAATGAAGCCTTATAATACATTATAACAGTTCATACATGTTTAAGCCAAGTTCTAAAGTATTGTATGATACCTGCAGGCTTTAAGTAAAGTGTTGCTCAAGGAGTACTGGGTTAGGACACTGCTGTGTTTCAGCTGTTTCTGCCCAGCTAATGCTAATTGGATGTGTGTAGCTAGTAGCTTTCTCCATATGTCGGGCCAATACGCTAAGAACAGTTTAGGGGGCAACTGATTAATTTCATTTCAGGAAGCAAACAACGACAGACAGTTGAAGGGCTTGACTGTCGCTGCCAGCCTGGCACACAACAACCTGTAACGCTTTAACGAGATTGGACACGAGGAGGGGGAGGTATGACAATGCATTATGGGTAAGTTGGAACTAAACATTTGATATGCTTTCATTACAAGCGCAAACACCAAAGAGATGATAATAATATGAGCGTAATAATAGCGTAGATACTAGCATGCACATGTACTCGCATGCACATGAAACATACAAGCACTCTGTCGCTCAACAACCCACCCTCCCACGCCACTATTTAAGCAGTCCAATAATTAAACAAAGTGCAGCACCATGACAACATCAATCTGGGTCTGGAGGAATCTCGTTGACAGGGCCAGTTGTAAACAGTTTGATTAAATTAACGGCGCATGTCACTACTAATTAAAAGTGTCATTAGTCAACTAATGGCAATAAATAAGGCTACAGTAGGTCTCCTCTCTCTGAGTCACTCTTCAGATGAGCTACCCCCTCCGATACAAAGTCCTTGGTGTCTCTGAATCCGTGCCACTGGCTTGTCATCCCTGCACTCGAAGAAAGGGAGCGATAAAAGGGAGAGCCGTCAGGATGTGGTGAGGCTGGATTCGGGTGCGTGCACACTTGTGCATTGGTCAAATGATATTGGCAATGCGTGCTTGCCTGCGTACAATATACATGTGAGATGTGTGGGCATATATTATGTATGTGTACGCTCACATGAGAGCATGCACGAGTGTGTGCACCAAGGATTTATACACGCACGCTAGATCACTGACAGGGGGCCAATGTTTTGAAGGCAGCACGCCTCCATCTTGGCATTCCCTCACCATTGTCGACATTTTTTGGAAGCTCTAAATATGCATTTATTAATGTATATATTTATTTTAGCCACAAGTATTCTATTACAGACCCCTTAATATAATGAACTAGGCAAGTCTTAACTGACTTGCCTAGTTAAATAAAAGGTTAAATAAAAACTGCTTACTTTTAAATGGTATTACGTGAGCTAAAGATAAAAAAATAAGAAATGAAAACATATATTTAGAAAATTCCTTCAAATACAATTTCTGGAAAGTTCTAATATTACTGTCCCCACTATAACAAAAATACATGTCATGTTGTCCTTGAAACATGTAATTGAAATACTGCAGGATCCCATTCATTCCAATGGAGGACTGCTCCTACTGGGGAGTGCCAAGATGGCCGACCAGTGGCTTCAAAGCCTCTCACCGGCTAATACATAGCATCAGCAATCCAGGGTTTATATGCATCATTGGTGTGCACGTGTGTGTTCTTCATCACTTCAAAAGAGGGGGCCATTTTCCTGAAGCTGCTTAGTGCAGGACTTATTTCATCAGTCGATTCAAAGGGCTTGGAGTCGGACCTTTGTCTAAATGATCCGTGGGTCGGCGGAACGTACAGTAGAACGCAGGTGGTGGTGCTACCGATCCGCTTCCGTCATACTCGCACTGGATACTGTACTGGATGGTTATGGTAGGAACACTTTGTGGCACTATGGGTGACCTAGATTTACCAGGGGCTCAAATACAACCCCTCCCCCACACAATCTTATCATAAAGAGAACATTCAGGTTTCTCGAGACACAGACACACACACTAACACCCCCTTCCACCCACTCGTCATAACAGTTTCACACAAGGTCAGAAGCCCAACGAACCACATTACGCTACATGACATAATAAATATGCAGGAATTTAAAAATCATTAACTGAGGCAGGATAAGATCAGTGGTGTGTGTGTGTGTGAGAGAGAGAGAGTGAGACTCATGCCATCTTGCTAGTCCCTTTGGAGTAACTGTCTGGAGTTGGGGGTAGACAGTGACAGAAAAGGAGACAGAAACAAAAAAGAGAAAGAGAGAGAGGAAGAGCTCTTCTAATTGCAGCTCGGGGGCCTGTTGGCAAGACAAAGCATTACTCAGCCTCACCGAGCAACACAGGCAGGTAACCCATTTACCACCCCGAAATAAAAAGTGCTGATTTTGCCAAGTCAAGCACCGTGCTGCCTCGCAGCTAACACCTCCACACCCATCGCCTCATTCCCCGACAAGCTCACTCTGTAACCAGAGCCGGTGGTAAGTCAGTCGGGTGCAAACCTCAAGTGCCGCTAGCACCTCAGGCCAGATGCGCCGGGGAATTGGGTACTACAGCAGCAGGGTAAATTGAGGTCAGCACCAGTAAAAGGCGATGCTGATATTATAGTGTGTGAACAATGTGTTCGCCCCAAGATAAAGGCAGGGAATTATGCTCAACTAAAACACGATTAAGATGCGTTAAATAAATACGAGCCAAATGCTGCCCTGAGGATGGCTGGGTTGTGTTGTGTGTCTGGGAAGGACAGTAATCGAAGCTGCGATCCTGGCGCAGTCACTAGTTAATTATACAACGACTGAGACCTTGATCTGCCCCCCACCATCTCTCCAGCGCTCTCTTTTAGTCCATCGCTTACTCAATTACTCCTCTTCTCTCTTTCTGTGTGTATGAAAATTAATCTCATCTGTGCGCAGCATCGTAAACCCCATGGTTCCTGACAAACAGGCTTCATAAATAAGCTTAGGGAGCAGGGGGGCTCTAAATGGTCATTTAGTGACAAACATCTGTGAAAGAAACCTGCCTAGTCCAAACAGAAGACACTGTTTTTTCCACTGGCGCAATTGCTACGGCTAATCCGATGCTAGCCCTCTCAGTTTGCTCTATGGGTTGACGGCTCAAGCCCTGCTGGTTGGCTGGCCGAGACCCGGTTAACAAGGCACCGCTGGCCCCTGTCAGATTTCCCCCGGTCACAAGAGAAAGATAAAACCGATGACCTTCAAGCCCATTGATCTGAGGCCGGCTCACCTCTGTGGCACACCGGGGGATCACTTCGAGCACTGCTGGAAGGTTCCACACAGGCTGTTGTGGTTGGGGATAATTATGCCACATATGGGACAGAGGTCTGTGTTGCTATCCTCTTGTCTAGTTTAAAGCCCAATCTTGATAATCGTTCCGGTCGTTGCACGATGACGTTCTATTGAGCCAAGATATGCTAGTACTGAAATACAACAACAAAAATGTGCAACGGTTGAGGGTTCCCGAGGGAATGGAAATCAACGTCATAGAAAGGCCCATATGAGTTGGTCGGGATGGGTTTTATGCAAATATGTCAAATTTGTCAAACTATGAAAAAGGTTACTCATCAGAGAGTAAACATGTTCGCGTCAGTGGAGAAGGCAACGAGAATCGCTTAACCATGGACATGCTTACATGTGGCCACACAGGACCGCGTTCAGTAAAGCGTACTTCCAAGCAGAGCAGTCAGAACCTGGGTCGAGCCCTTATTACATAAACAATGTTTATGTAATAAGGGTTTCAGATCCATTGCTGGGAGGCAGCGATGCCTCTAAACCCCAAGAGCCGGGACTGCTGGGATGTGTGTGGAGGCTCAGATAGGAGAGCAAGCCGTCAGAGCCCATTAAGCCCGACGTGACAGCCAGTCCAATCAGCGTGGCAAGAGATCCCGGCTGACAAGCGCTGCTAACCTCCTGCCTAGCGACTCGGAGAGAGAGCAACAGTAAGCCAGACAGCTAGCTGCATTGTGCATATGAGACAGCTCCCCCTACTCTGGGCTGACGTGGATGCATTGCACATTAGACGCAGCGGGAATTAATCCATTAGTTCCTAGGATGTCACCTGGTTAGTGTGGGTCTGGTTATCAGACCCGTGCACAAGTTTCAATGAGCAAGCGCGACTAGCTTGCCCTGCGCATCGGTAAACACTTTGGAACAAATGGCCGGACAGACCGCTGATGTGTGCGGGGTAAAGTCTTCTCCGCCCAACGCATGTTCCATTTAACTATGCTCGCTTCCAGAAATTTCTCAGTAGCGTTGTAGCCTGACGGAGCATGGGATGGAACATTGACCGGGAGTCTCTTGGAGCCTGGTCGACGTGTGTGACTGAGGCAGAAAGACGGGGCATGCCTTCACCCATCTTCATCCCAGGCTGAGGGGATCAGCGCCGTCACCAGCAGGCCACCCTGCCGCGCCGTGACCCAGATCACTGAGGATGCCAAAGCGCTCATCTCCCTCCCCCCGAGGGGAGAGAGCGAGGGCGGTGTAGTGCAGCGGCTCAGATGAACAGGCAGCACACTGTGTCAGAGAGCATGTCTGTCTGAGGACTAAACCTCGGCACGCCACCAGGTAGAGGACCCTTCTCGGTCATGGTCGTGATGGAGGGGCTGGATATAAAGCAGACATTGATCCATAACTGGTTGTGGGAAGTCATGAGGTACCGTCATGCTTATTACCGTCCCAATGAGACGACGAGTTAAAACGTTCGATCACGTTAAGTGTGTATCTATGTTCTCTCATTCTCCCTTATTCACTCCCCTCTTTTCAGTTCATCAACTGTCCCTTTAGGGGTTGTGCGTCAACGGTGTAAAACAAAGGTGTCCCATTTTCTTTCCCCACTTTAAAGGCTGGCAATACCGTTACGGTTAATCACACTGTCAAATGGAAAATATCCAAGGACAATTGTGATACTGAATACTATGGTAGGCATTTACCTCTGGCCAAACCTCTGGAGGAGACCTGCAGCATAGAGAGACTGAGGGAGGCTGCCGCTGTGCTCAGGGCAGGCAGGGTGAGAGAGACGGAGGCTGAGAGAGAAGAGTAGAGCCAGATGATTGACAAAGGATATTATCTGGCCCATTTCTCCCCTGGGTGAAATCTAGCACTTCAAAGCAGGCCATAATTGAAATGTAAAAACATCTGCATTCTTAGCCTGATCACACAGTCCAACCTTGAGGAAGAGCAACCAAATAAAAAGGTGAGAGAGGGGGATGGAGGTGGGTGAGAGAAGAGGAAGAGGGGAGGGAGGGAAGGAAGGAGAGGTGGGGTCGGGTGCCTTTTAAGCCTTGCCAGTGTAGACAGATTTATTTCGTTTATGCATTATGCATGTGTGGCGCTGCGTGTGATCATGCTGACGGCTTGTTATTAAGTGTGTCGTGGGGAGAAAACACACAGCGCGTCAACAGACCTCACACACGCAACCGCTTCGAACTTAGTCAATACTAGCATTGCGCGAGAGAGAGAGAGATCGCTTTCTTCACTGCTTGGAGTGCCCCAGCCGCCATAAACCATGCGCCAACACGTAACATCGCTCCTGACACCTGGATCACCACCATGTCTCATTTGTCATCCCCAGGCCACTGTAATATATTCCGCTAATATTCAGACAATGGCAGTCAGTTAATTAAAAATCAAGTCCCTCGGCGACCTTTGTCCTTTTGTCGAGGCTAGGATTTTTTTTTTTGGGGGGGGGGGGGGGGGCGTCCCTCAGGGGGTACAACAGCTGGCCGTCTTGACAGATTGCAAACTCATCTGTCGCAGTGTTGTCATTGTGGTTTTAATGGCCAATGAGTGGCGATGCATTCTAATTTGTCCGGGACTGTAGGCTTATTCCAAGTGGAGTGCACTTGGCACCAACTCTGCAGAGTGAAGCAGGGTGCTGGAGCAGGATAGGAGTGGGGCCAGCCTGGTGGTACAGGGTACAGGATAAAGTGCATCCCCCGGCTCCTGACATTTCTATATTTGTGTTTATACCGGAGGACATGGATTGTGTTCTTTCTTTCCTCCCCATCAGGGCTCAGACTGAGCTTTTCCCTGGCGAGGGACAGTCTGGGGGGCAAGCTAATTGAGCGAGGTGGACAGCACTTCTGGTGAGCTGGGGGTAAAGCTGCGAGGTTGGATGGGTTTATTAGAGTGTGTGTGTGAGCATCTGGTGTCAGTGTCTCAGTTCACCTCTCTGACCCGGCTGTGAAAGCCAACATGAGAACACAGTGTACTCCGCCATGCTCCAGTACAGGCACACACCACAAGGTGAAGGTTTCAAAGCACACTCGACAAGGAAGACCCTACTGTGCCAAAGTATAATAATCTTAAATCATTATTTACAGCACTTACAACACGACATAGTGGGGCAAAAAAAGTATTTAGTCAGCCACCAATTGCGCAAGTTCTCCCACTTAAAAAGATGAGAGGCCTGTAATTTTCATAATAGGTACACTTCAACTATGACAGACAAAATTAGAAAAAAAAATCCATAAAATCACATTGTAGGATTTGTAATGAATTTATTTACAAATTATGGTGGAAAATAAGTATTTGGTCAATAACAAAAGTTTATCTCAATACTTTGTTATATACCCTTTGTTGGCAATGACAGAGGTCAAACGTTTTCTGTAAGTCTTCACAAGGTTTTCACACACCGTTGCTGGTATTTTGGCCCATTGCAGATCTCCTCTAGAGCAGTGATGTTTTGGGGCTGTTGCTGGGCAACACGGACTTTCAACTCCCTCCAAAGATTTTCTATGGGGTTGAGATCTGGAGACTGGCTAGGCCCCTCCAGGACCTTGAAATGCTTCTTACGAAGCCACTCCTTCGTTGCCCGGGCGGTGTGTTTGGGATCATTGTCATGCTGAAAGACCCAGCCACGTTTCATCTTCAAAATGCCCTTGCTGATGGAAGGAGGTTTTCACTCAATCTCACAATACATGGCCCCATTCATTCTTTCCTTTACAAGGATCCTGGTCCCTTTTGCAGAAAAACACCAAAGCATGATGTTTCCACCCCCATGCTTCACAGTAGGTATGGTGTTCTTTGGATGCAACTCAGCATTCTTCGTCCTCCAAACACGACGAGTTGAGTTTTTACCAAAAAGTTATATTTTGGTTTCATCTGACCATATGACATTCTCCCAATCTTCTTCTGGATCATCCAAATGCTCTCTAGCAAACTTCAGACGGGCCTGGACATGTACTGGCTTAAGCAGGGGGACACGTCTGGCACTGCAGGATTTGAGTCCCTGGCGGCGTAGTGTGTTTCTCATGGTAGGCTTTGTTACTTTGGTCCCAGCTCTCTGCAGGTCATTCACTAGGTCCCCCCGTGTGGTTCTTGGATTTTTACTCACCGTTCTTGTGATAATTTTGACCCCACGGGGTGAGATCGTGCGTGGAGCCCCAGATCGAGGGAGATTATCAGTGGTCTTGTATGTCTTCCATTTCCTAATAATTGCTCCCACAGTTGATTTCTTCAAACTAAGCTGCTTACCTAGATTCAGTCTTCCCAGCCTGGTGCAGGTCTACAATTTTGTTTCTGGTGTTCATTAAAAATCATACAATGTGATTTTCTGGATCTTTCTTCTTCTAATTTTGTCTGTCATAGTTGAAGTGTACCTATGATGAAAATTACAGGCCTCGCTCATCTTTTTAAGTGGGAGAACTTGCACAATTGGTGGCTGACTTAATACTTTTTTGCCCCACTAAGTATCAAAAGCAAAAATATATTTACCTAGAGCGAGAAAGGCAATAAGTGCACTGAATAAACTACACTGAACAAAATTATAGATGCTACATGCAACAATTTATGTTACAGTTCATATAAGGAAATCAGTCAATTGAAATAAATTAATTTGGGCCTAATCTATGGATTTCACATGACTGGAAATACAGATATGCATCTGCTGTTCACAGATATCGTAAAAACATTTTAAAAAGCAGGGGCGTGGATCAGAAAACTAGTCAGTATCTGGTGTGACCACCATTTGCCTCATGTTGCGCGACACATCTCCTTCGCATTGAGTTGATCAGGCTGTTGATTGTGGCCTGTGGAATGTTGTCCCACTCCTCCTTAATGGCTGTGAGAAGTTCACTGAGATGGTTTCTGTTGTGTTTATATTTTTGATCAGTATATTTACAAGGCCCTTTCCCACTCCACTCTACCTCCCAGTCAAAGACTACATACATACCATATCTACAGAGCACCTGGTAGTAGGTAAATCTTTCTGGATGGCCAGGATAGGACCCCAAAACTGCCAGTCACCTTTGTATTCCCCCTCAGATAAAAACAGATGGAAATGTACTGGAAATGTGCTGCGTTGGGCTCCAATTTGAGCTGAACCCTTCAAGTTACCATGGCCATTCCCTCCTTCCAATACATTCTCCAGTTGCTCTTTTATTCCTAACCTCAAAAGGAGACTTGTTGGATGACAGTGATACTGGGTAAGGCCTCAGATCCCGAAGGGACACAGAGAGGCTGGACATTCTGGAGGAGATCGATGTGACCCCCTGTGTATGAGAGCTGTTCCAGCTCAAGATCTCTCCTCCGCAGCTCAACCACCTACTACTTCAGTCGCACTGCAGCCCGAATAAAACGCAGCTTTAAAACGCAGCTTTAAAATATTTTTTTTTCCCCTTGGGCTCTGATCAGCTCCTTCCCCCTCAGAGCGTCTTCTCTCAACAGAGCGTATCAGCTCAGAAAATATCCTCTCGCAGTCACATCCACCACTGCCTGGGCACAGAGTTCAAGTGACTCCGCAGCCTGTCCTACCTCCTGCATCTCCTCCTGGCTCTTCTGGGATTCCCCCCCCCTTCGCTGGAGGCGAGTCTTATAGTATGAGGCCAGCCACACCAGACAGGACTTGACAGCTTAGAGTTTTCTCCCAGTGCAGACATCACACTCCATATCTCCAGGTCCAGTGTAATAGCGAGCAGGAAGAGCAACTTGGGGTCCCGTCTTCAATTTCTCCACTAATTGTGCCAGCAGTGTTTTTGCTCAGTACAGGCCTTGGGATAAAGCATTTCTTGCACAGGGGGCAGCTGTTGCCACCCCACTGATCATCGTGAATCCAGAAGTCATTAATACAGCCCATAAAGTAGCTGTGTCCACAGGGAATAGCTACCGGCTCCTTCAGTAGATCCAGACAAATCAAAAAAATGGATTGAATCCATAGCCATTGCCATTTTGTTTCACTTCCTAACAGACTGAGCAGCAGTGTAGGAGAGAAACACTACATGACCAAAGGTAGGTGGACACCTGCTCGTCTAACATCCCGTTACAAATTTATTGGTATTACTATGGAGTTGGTCCCCCTTTGCTGCTACAACATCCTCCACTCTTCTGGGAAGGCTTTCCACTAGATGTTGGAACATTGCTGCGGGGACTTGCTGCGGGGACTTGCTTCCATTCAGCCACAAGAGCATTAAGTGATGTCGGGTACTGATGTTGGGGGATTAGGCCTGGCCCGCAGTCAGCGTTCCAATTCATCCAAAAGGTGTTTGATTTGATGGGGTTGAGTTCAGGGCTCTGTGCATGCCAGTCAAGTTCTTCCACACCGATCTTGACAAACCATTTCTATATGGACCTCGCTTTGTGCACAGGGGCATTGTCATGTTGAAACAGGAAAGGGCATTCCCCAAACTTTTGCCACAAAGTTGGAACCACAGAATCGTCTAGAATGTTGTATGCTATTGCGTTAAGATTTCCCTTCACTGGAACTAAGGGGCCTTGTCCAAACCATGAAAAACCACCCCAAATCATTAGTCCTCCTCCACCAAACATTACAGTTGGCACTATGCATTGTGGCAGGTAGCGTTCCCCTGGCATTTGTCCGTCGGACTGCCAGATGGTGAAGTGTGATTCATTACTTCAGAGAACGCGTTTCTACTGCTCCAGAGTCCAATGGCGGCGAGCTTCACACAACTCCAGCCAATGCTTGGCATTGCGCGTGGTGATCTTAGGCTTGTGTGCGGCTGCTTGGCCATGAAAACCCATTTCATGAAGCTCCCGACAAACAGGTATTGTGCTGACGTTGCTTCCAGAGGCAGTTTGGAACTCGGTAGTGAGTGTTGCAACAGAGGACAAACCATTTTTATGCACTTTAGCACTCTGCGGTCCCATTCGGGGAGCTTGCGTGGCCTTCAACTACACGGTTGAGCCGTTGTTGCACCTAGACGTTTCCACTTGACTTGTTGGAAAGGTGGCATCCTATGACGGTGCCCCGTTGAAAGTCACTGAGCTCTTCAGCCACGCCATTCTACTGCCAATGTTTGTCTATGGAGATTGCATGGCTGCGTGCTCGACTTTATACACCCGTCAGAAACGGGTGTGGCTAAAATCTCTGAATCCACTAACTTAAAGGATTGTCCATATACTTTTGCACATATATAGCATAAGTATCGTTTCTCTAGAAGGGTTTGTGTAGATAGGTATTGTTTCCATAGAAGTGTTTGTACAACACAATTTCCTGTGAGTGTACTCAACCTGTAGAGGGTGTGTCGGGGACAAAGTTCAGGAAGAGACTGGCTCTGATGGGACCAGTCAACATCCACAACCCTTATGATGCGTTCTAAAATGGCAAGTGGCAATTCTTCCTTATTGCCATAATAGTGTAATTTAAATTGCCATTATGTGGACCACTCTCTACACTCCACTGTAACTTGGTCGGAGTTCTATTTCTTTGCGCATAGCAGCCAAACATCCTCCAAATATGCATACATGAATGAATAACACAGCTATTTCTGAGCGGCACAAATACCCATATTAATTACTCCCTATTTTTAAACTTCACATAAACCTCTTCCCTTGCAGTGTGGCTCCACGTTGCCATAGCTACGCTACTTCAATGAAGTCTTGGGCTGCGGTAGGGAGACACTAGAGACGAAACGCGGAAATATGTAAATTCTCCCTTATACACACATACAGTAGGCTGGCATATGGGAACAGAAACCAACATAGAAATGTGTATGTAAACATGTAAACACAACACACACAAAAAGACAGTACACACACGCCTGCAAGCACAGTATGTCACAAACACATCATTTCAGGTGGGAATCAATTGGTTACTTGAAAATATTCTAATACATTTAATCGAAGACACCGGATGCTGAATTGGGAGAGTTTGCACCCCCCCCCCCCCCCCCCCCCCCCCCCCCCATAAAAACCAAACTAGATCTCAATCACAACCTAATGCGCATCCAAACACCAATCAGCTAATATAGTGGACCATAATTCAAACTGACCACCACATTCAATGACAAACACCTACTTCAAAAGGCAATCTGCAATAACAATCCACCTCCCTGGTCCAGCTCCAGGAGGAGTGGGCTTCGGTGGCTACATAGATGGAGGCTCTCTCAAACGCACACACACAAGCATTTGGTATAATTGTGGAGATAGAGCAGTGGAGATTATGGTCTGGTGCCTCTCCCTATACTTCAGTGACCTCCTTTCTGTGCTGGGTGTCATTAGGTGTGAAATGAGTTCCTGAAAAACACGGGTCGCGTCTCAAACGGAACCCTGTTCCCTGTAGAGTGCACTGCCTTTGGTCAGGGCTCTGGTGACACGTGCACAATATAGGGAATAGGGCACCACTTGGGACATAGGGCGGGCTCCGTTCATCTTGTCCTGTACTCGTCTGTTTTGCTCATTGCACAGTCCCAGACGTGGCCAAACCGAAGCCGACTTGGTCGTCCGCCCTGATGTGAGCAGTAGCTGGCACACAAGCGAATTGTGAGAAAGTGGGTTACGTGCTCAAACTGGAGTAGAGGTGCTACCTTAAAATGATCGAGTCATAACGCATGTGAATTGTGCGTGAAGGCGGGTGGACACAACCACGCGTATCCCCCGTTTCAGGTGCGTGTGAGCACATGTTGTGGAGCACGGAGTTCATGTGAAACACACGTAGGCCCAACGTCACACACGCGCAGAGACAAAAAGTGTTGCGCTCAAATGAAGTGTTATGTTTAAAACGCCAAAGGACACAGACACAATATACTGTAGTAAACAGTGCCCGAGGGATTGACTTGGCAAGCCTCATATGATCTCTATACAAGCATCGGGCCGTGAAACCTACCAGCCAAGTTCAAACAAGGGGAATATTACACATGTACGCACCCAATCTGTGCAGCCACTGCTGTCACATTATGATTGACGTAACCACTTAAACACACATGCATGTTCAGTTGCCCACACACACAGGTACACGTGTACTACTCATTAACATTGGCAGACAAACCCACACAGACCATCCTCGTATTTGCTCAAAGGCTGCAGTGAATGTTCCCTCTTTACTAGCCACAAAAGTCTAGACACACACACACACACACACACACACACACACACACACATACACACTCTCTCTCTCTCTCCCTCACTCTACCCCCTGGGGAGGCTGTTACCACACTCCTCCAAAGTGGCCACTTGTTGGCTGATTAAACGACGCAAAAACTCGAAGTCGACTCCTTAGGGAGGCGGCCACTGAATGTTCACTTTCTCTTCTTCTTTTTCTCCATCCCTCTCTCCCTCCTGCAGGCCTTCATAACCTGTTTGTTCAGCCTCCTAATGACATTAGTTGGTTATTCCATGGCTGGGGGCTATCTCGGGCCCTGGGACACATGATCCCCTTGGCTGGGCTTCTCACAGGGAAACAATGGCCAGAGAGTCGGATGACGCGAGGCTGGCTGGCTACTAGGGGAGAGCAACGTGGGGCCGCAGATAGGGGAGGGAAACGCACTGCCGCAGATAGGGGAGGGAAACGCACTGCCGCAGATAGGGGAGGGAAACGCACTGCCGCAGATAGGGGAGGGAAACGGCCGCAAACGCACTGCCGCAGATAGGGGAGGGAAACGCACTGCCGCAGATAGGGGAGGGAAACGCACTGCCGCAGATAGGGGAGGGAAACGCACTGCCGCAGATAGGGGAGGGAAACGCAATACGCACTGCCGCAGATAGGGGAGGGAAACGCACTGCCGCCGCAGATAGGGGAGGGAAACGCACTGCCGCAGATAGGGGAGGGAAACGCACTGCCGCAGATAGGGGAGGGAAACGCACTGCCGCAGATAGGGGAGGGAAACGCACTGCCGCAGATAGGGGAGGGAAACGCACTGCCGCAGATAGGGGAGGGAAACGCACTGCCGCAGATAGGGGAGGGAAACGCACTGCCGCAGATAGGGGAGGGAAACGCACTGCCGCAGATAGGGGAGGGAAACGCACTGCCGCAGATAGGGGAGGGAAACGCACTGCCGCAGATAGGGGAGGGAAACGCACTGCCGCAGATAGGGGAGGGAAAAGCTCTGCCGCAGAGGGGAGGGAAAAGCTCTGCCGCAGAGGGGAGGGAAAAGCTCTGCCGCAGAGGGGAGGGAAACGCACTGCCGCAGAGGGGAGGGAAACGCACTGCCGCAGAGGGGAGGAAACGCACTGCCGCAGATAGGGGAGAGCAACGCACGGCCGCAGATAGGGGAGGGAAACGCACTGCCGCAGATAGGGGAGGAAACGCACTGCCGCAGATAGGGGAGGAAACGCACTGCCGCAGATAGGGGAGGAAACGCACTGCCGCAGATAGGGGAGGAAACGCACTGCCGCAGATAGGGGAGGAAACGCACTGCCGCAGATAGGGGAGGGAAACGCACTGCCGCAGATAGGGGAGGGAAACGCACTGCCGCAGATAGGGGAGGGAAACGCACTGCCGCAGATAGGGGAGGGAAACGCACTGCCGCAGATAGGGGAGGGAAACGCACTGCCGCAGATAGGGGAGGCAAACGCACTGCCGCAGATAGGGGAGGAAACGCACTGCCGCAGATAGGGGAGGAAACGCACTGCCGCAGATAGGGGAGGAAACGCACTGCCGCAGATAGGGGAGGAAACGCACTGCCGCAGATAGGGGAGGGAAACGCACTGCCGCAGAGGGGAGGGAAACACTGCCACAGAGGGGAGGGAAACACTGCCACAGAGGGGAGGGAAACACTGCTGCAGATGGGGTGGGTCGCATTCAATGGGTTGAATTATTGACGGTTCCAATTTTTTGTTAATGTACCAGTACATACTCAAAATACTGGATGATACACATACAATCAAATACACAAGCATGTGTTTGTGCGCATACACACACAAACACACAAAGTGGAACATGTAGCTGCTGCATGATCTTAACTAATTGCAAAACGATCATCATAGGTGTTGATGATCGTCTCTTGGTTTCCATGAAAATGCAAAGGGAAGAGATATTTTTTCTCCAAACTAATCAGACAGGCTTTGACAGTCATGCTCAATGGCCCTCGTCAAAACAATGCAACGGCATTGAAATGAAAGACATTAACACCACTAATTACGCCATGTGTCGTCCTTTGAAATGACCCAAAGAACTTTCCATTTCAATAAACACCTACCAAACTCTTCAGACCCCACTTCTAAAGCTTCTGACAAAATGAGCACAATAGCAATTCCAATCTTTCTTCACCCCTTCTCTCCATCTCAGGAGCCTATACTCGCTTATTCTCTCCCTCCATTTGTCCATCCCTCGCTCTCTCCCTCCTTACCTCTCCTCATTCCTCCCGCTGTCCTTCCCTACCTCATTCCCCCCTCTTTCCTTCCCTACCTCTCCTCATTGCTCCCTCCCTCCCCCTCCCTTTCCTTCCCTCCCTCACTCTCCCTCCCTCCCCCTCTCTCTCTCTCCTTCCCTCCCTCCCCCTCTCTCTCCTTCCCTCCCTCCCTCCCCCTCTCTCTCCTTCCCTCCCTCCCCCCTCTCCTTCCCTCCCTCCCCCCTCTCCTTCCCTCCCACTCTCTCACTCTCCCGCCCTCCCTCCACCCACTCTCCCGCCCTCCCCCTCTCTCTCTCTCCCTCCCTCCCTCCACCCACTCTCCCGCCCTCCCCCTCTCTCTCTCTCCCTCCCTCCCCTCTCTCTCTCTCCTTCCTCTCCCTCCCCCTCTCTCTCCTTCCCTCCCTCCTCCCCCTCCTTCCTCCCTCTCCCCTCTCCTTCCCTCCTCCTCTCTCTCCTTCCCTCCCTCCCCTCTCTCTCTCCTTCCCTCCCCCCTCTCCCTCCCTCCCTCCCTCCCTCCCTCCCACTCTCTCTCCTTCCCTCCCTCCCCCCTCTCCTTCCCTCACTCCCACCCATTCTCTCCCTCCCTCCCTCCCTCCCCCTCTCTCCTTCCCTCACTCCCACCCATTCTCTCCCTCCCTCCCTCCCACCCACTCTCCCCCCCTCTCTCTCGCTCTCCTTCCCTCCCTCCCCCTCTCCTCCCTCCCTCCCTCCCTCTCTCTCCTTCCCTCTCTCCCCCTCTCTCTCCTTCCCTCCCTCCCACTCTCTCTCCTTCCCTCCCTCCCACTTTCTCCTTCCCTCCCTCCCACTCTCTCCTTCCCTCCCTCCCACTTTCTCTCCTTCCCTCCCTCCCACTTTCTCTCCTTCCCTCCCCCCCCTCTCTCTCTCCTTCCCTCCCTCCCACTTTCTCTCTCTCTCCTTCCCTCCCCCTCTCTCTCCCCTTCCCTCCCTCCCACTTTCTCTCTCTCTCCTTCCCTCCCCCTCTCTCTCCTTCCCTCCCCCTCTCTCTCCTTCCCTCCCTCCCCCTCTCTCTCCTTCCCTCCCTGCCTCCCCCTCTCTCTCCTTCCCTCCCTCCCTCCCCCTCTCGCCTTCCCTCCCTCCCTCCCCCTCTCTCCTTCCCTCCCTCCCCCTCTCTCCTTCCCTCCCTCCCCCTCTCTCCTTCCCTCCCTCTCTCTCCTTCCCTCCCTCTCTCTCACTCTCTCTCCTTCCCTCCCCCTCCCTGCCTCCCCCTCTCTCTCCTTCCCTTCCTCCCCCTATCTCTCCTCCCCCCCCTCCTCCTCCTCTCTCTCCTTCCCTTCCTCCCCCTATCTCTCCTTCCCTCCCCCTCCTCCTCTCTCTCCTTCCCTCCCTCCCTCCCCCTCCTCCTCTCTCTCCTTCCCTCCCCCTCCTCCTCTCTCTCCTTCCCTCCCTCCCTCCCTCTCTCTCTCCTTCCCTCCCCCCCTCTCTCCTTCCCTCCCTCCCTCCCCCTCCTCCTCTCTCTCCTTCCCTCCCCCCCTCCTTCCCTCTCTCCTTCCCTCTCTCGTTCCCTCCCTCCCCCCTCCTTCCCTCTCTCCATCCCTCCCTCTCTCCTTCCCTCCCCCTCCCTCCCTCTCTCCTTCCCTCCCCCTCTCTCTCCTTCCCTCCCTCGCCCCCCTCTCTCTCTCTCTCTCCTTCCCTCCCTCGCCCCTCTCTCTCTCCTTCCCTCCCTCCCCTCTCTCTCCTTCCCTCCCCCTCTCTCCTTCCATCCCCCTCTCTCCTTCCATCCCTCTCTCTCCTTCCATCCCTCTCTCTCCTTCCATCCCTCTCTCCTTCCCTCCCCCTCTCTCCTTCCATCCCTCCCTCCCTCCCCCTCTCTCCTTCCCTCCCTCCCCCTCCCTCCCTCTCCTGCCTTCCCTCCCTCTCTCTCTCCCTCCCTCCCCCTCTCTCTCTCCTTCCCTCCTCCCCTCCCTCTCTCCTTCCCTCCCTCTCACCTTCCCTCCCTCACCCACCTTCCCTCCCTCCCTCCCTCTCTCCTCTCCTTCCCTCCCTCCCTCCTCCTACTCTCTCCTTCCCTCTCTCCTTCCTTCCCTCCCTCCCACCTTCCTTCCCTCCCTCCCACCTTCTCTCCTTCCCTCCCTCTCTCCTTCCCTCCCTCTCTCCTTCCCACCCTCTCTCCTACCTTCCTTCCCTCTCTTCTACCTTCCTTCCCTCCCTCCCTCCTTCCCTCCTCTCTCCTTCCTTCCTTCCTTCCCTCCCTCCCTCCCTCCCTCCCTCCCTCCCTCCCTCCCTCCCTCCCTCCCTCCCTCCCTCCTCTCTCTCTCCTTCCCTCACTCCCTCCTGCAGGAGAGGAGAACATCTGGAGCTCATTTTGCTCCTCCGTCTCCAGCTGGTCTTATAGTGGACACACCTGAGAGAGGAGATGTAGACCACAATGATAAAACACTCTTCTTCACCTCAGTGACCCTGCTCCGTTTCTAACCACAGTGGACTCACTGTGCCCTGTTCATTTTGTGTGGAGAGAGGGAGAGGTAAGACTATGCTGTATAGGGAATGGGAGTACATTGTCAGTTGCACAACTGAATGCATTCAACCCGAAATGTGTCTTCCGCATTGAACCGAACCCCTCTCTGAATCAGAGAGGTGAGGGGGCTGCCTTAATCGACGTCCACATTATCGGCACCCGGGGAGCAGTTGTGGGTTAACTGAGGGGTGCTCAAGGGCAGAACGAGAATTTTTTTCCACATTGCCGACTCTGGGATTCGAACCAGCAACCTATCGGTTACTGGCCCAACACTACCTGCCGCAAAATATATATATACAAAATATACACGTCTACGCAAGAAAGCATGTATGTTTTCAAGCTGTTTTGACTGCGTGGTGAGTATAATATTATAGGGGTGTGGCAATCGGATTCGGCACGTGCTCATGGCTAATTCCATTTCCTGGTTGTCCTCTAGCGCTAACCTGGATAGGATTGCCATGTGTGGTAGAGAAAAGTGTTTGAGAAGAGAAGTGTGCGGGGGCCTGTGTGTGTGTGTGTGTGTGTGTGTGTGTTTAAACGCGCTCATGTGAGAACAAAGGACAGAACACAGCGCTTTTGGGGGAAAATTCTCATCTCAAGCCAACCTGGGCGACAAAACTACCAGGGAGCACGTCCCACGTTCCCTATTCACTGTGCAAATGCCACCGCCGTGACTGTGGCCATACTGACGCCGGCTTGAGGACGCTAATCAACTGCATAATGCCGCACGCTGGTCGTATTAGCATGTGAAACACTGCCTTTGGGATCACAGAAGGGGACACATGAGTGCCGGCTGCGGGTTTCTCTCTGGTCTTATGGTGTTTAAATATTGTTAATAGATTATTTCATGCAATAATCACGTTCATATTTAATTCTGCTAGATGCCCTTATTCGGGTGAGGGTGGACACAGAGTCTGTCTATCGGCCGAGTCGGTCTGTCCGGGCTTAGTCCACCTGCGGCTTAGCAGCATGCTGGGTTGGCGTGAAAAACACGAGGGAACGAAGGAGGGAGAGAAAGAAATAAAGCTTCTCCTCCTGCCGCAATCTATCAATCACGGAGTCAATCTATCACTCAACCACCACTATACCCTACGAAGCAGCGCTTGAACAGAGAAATTCAAAAAAATATGGCGATACAAAAACATGTCTACAAAACGACGTGCTTTCTCTCTGTCCCCAATCTCTCTCGCTCTATCAACGGGGATCTTTTTTTTGCTGAGCATCTCTCTTAGTCCTTCTTTCGGTCTCTCTATATCACCACGTTCCTTGTTAGCAAAATGTCTCTCCTCCCCCATATCTCAATTTCTCTGTTTCTCAATTTCTCTGGGCCGATCCTGAAGGAGGTTGGCATCCGCACTGACACACTGTGGGGCAGTATATATATATATATATATATATATATATATATATATATATATATATATATATATATATATATATATATATATATATATATATATGTGGTGTGCACGTGAGTGTGTTTTTGTATATATATATTTTTTTATATATATTTTTTTAACACACTCACGTGCACACCAACACAAAACAAAATCTCATCAGGCTAAAAATATCATCATGTCCCGGCACGATCACCAAAAAGTCATTTTGACTGGCTCTAATGTGAAGATATGGACATTAGAGCCATATCTGTAACATTGGCCTTCTCCCCTCAGCAAGCATAGTGCCCAAATAATAACATTGGCCTAAATGGGTTTTCATAAGTGAGGTAGCCATATAGTCGGCATTGTGCTAAAGGGGAGAGATTCTGTAAGTTATTTTTCTCCAATTGAGCTTACAGACAAAACAGAAAAAGACAGATGATACAATTGGAGACCAAATTCATTATTTGCCAGAATCCAACTTTTGAAAAGTGGAAAGTTCCCTAAGCTTTAGGCACAATAGTGCATTTAGTAGTCCACTACCATATAGTATCCCCTTTTGTCGATTTCCGCAAGCTACGTAGTACACAGTAAAGAGGGAACTAGTTCAAGTCCAACCCAGCAACCAAAGATGAGAACCCTCCTTTCTCGTGAGGTCTGTTTCTTTCCATTTTCCCAGGCAGTTTTCAAACCTTCTTCCATCTTGTACCATTGACAGCGACACGCAAACAGTCATATCCCCACTTCACAGGGTATCACCACTGAAAAACACTGTTCAAAAACCTCCCAGCTGGGTACAACAGTAACCTATCGCCATCTACTACATTATACATGCTTGTAGTATACATAGTGGTAGGCTTTCACGCCAACACCCCCCCCCCCCCCCCCCCCCCCAATACCTCTGATATAACCCACACGGGCATCCAGATGGCGCTAGTTGGCGAGGCGGACATGCGACCAGCCTAATAGCAACGAGTGGGCAGCTGTCGGTGTACGTTAGCGTCAACAGACCGCAGGCCATTCATCTGCCATCGTCAGCAGCACTCTGGAGCCGTAGGGAAGAACGGCACGCAAACACACACCACACACACACACACGCACACGCACACACGCGGGAAGATCCTCTGAATGTGCCGCAACTTTGCAGCTATCGTAGGGTTACGGTGGTGGAGAAGCAGTGACGGTTTTATGTGAACAATCGTTTTTTTAACATAGTGGTCTGGGATGAGTGACCACTCTTCCCAAATTCCAAGTGAATTCTTGGATCCTAACCCTAGGCACTTTGCGTAGATGTGAAAAGACTGCAAATGTATAAGGAATTCGGTAAAAGCATAGCTCCAGTGTAAGGTGGAATTCCCTCCAGATGGATCACACTTTCCCAATCCTCTCAGGTCTACACAAGTGCCTGGGGTTAGGATGTTTTCCCTTCCTGTCAAGTGGGCATGATGGTACAGACGACCCTGAAGTGGCTCCGACGTTGCAGTTGTCACCTAATGTTAACCACTAGATACTCCTGCTGCTCCTTCACACACCAAGACACCCGTGTAAAGTTGGGGGGGGGGGGGGGGGGGGGGGGGGGGTGGTGGTTAAACACACTCCAAGCCTTTCAAAAGAGGCAGAGCTGCCCCATCTAAAATGCATAGGGCTGGGTGTGGTGGTGGTATAGTGTGTGTGTGTGTGTGTGTGTGTGTGTGTGTGTGTGTGTGTGTGTGTGTGTGTGTGAGAGAGGGGTGATGCTCCCAACCCCTTATGCAGAGTAGCCATTACAGCTGTATGGGAGGCATGGAAAAGGCCCATTGTCTCTGACGAGGGGTGTGAATAGCTCATCTTTTATTCGAGGGCATCTCCGCCTCGCCGCACCTCTCAGAGGGGTGCAGGTGTTCATCCTCACGAGTACACCGTCCTTGCCGGCTCACCAGGAGTGCGTTTGATGGGAGGACGAGGCGACCCTCCTCGGCAGCAGCGGTGCAGCTGCACAGATTAATAATAAAGGGAATTCATAACACAGTCGGCATAGAGAGGGTTTGCCCATGAATATTCAGCAGGTCTTCTTGGTTCGGGCTTCATGCATATGGATGAAAGGCTGGCAGCAAGCTATATGCCAGAAGAGGGAGGGATGAGGCAAAGGGCAAATAATGGTTTAAGAGAAACACTGATATATGGCCATGTGTTGACTTAACACAACAAACCTCAGCCGTGTAACGCAACAGTAAAGACAGATGCCGGTAGGTTTCCAATGTGATTGACGCGAGCGAGGGGCAGCATGTGTTGAAGAGACAACCGAGCAACATAAACCACAGCAAGAGGACGAGCTAATAAGATCAGACTTCCGGGTACATCGATGTTGAGGAAAACACAGGGTCAGGTGACAATGTGACCTCCTGGAAGAAATAGCTTTAAAATGGTGTGCTCTGTTGTGTAACAAATAGGCCAAAAAATACCCTCCATGGAATAATAACCAAGTTAAACTTTCACTCCCAGTTAGCCTCAACTCAACCCGGCAAGTCAGCACCTTGCTAACTTTAGCCCTGTGTGTGTGTGGTGTGTAGTTTTTTTTTTACTGAAGGCTGTGTGTGAAGCCTATATCAGCAGCTAAGCAACCGCCACCCACTGAGCCATGTCGAGAGCCAGGTGAGGGCGAGCGCCACCGAACATTGAAGGTGATCAACCGACCAAGCACCCCAGAGACACCAGACTCCTTCCTCAGCTTTCTGCCATTTAAGAGAAAGTCGAGCACAGCAGGGCTGTTAGAAAGAGAGAAAGAGAGAAAGGGACAAAGCTAAATGCCACCAGTAACAACTACACAGTCATCTGAGAGCAAGTCAAAATGGCTGCCACAGCTCTCTGCATGCTCAACACCAGTCTGAGAAGGGACTGATTTAAAACAAGAAAAATGTGTTACCCAGCGTAACCATAGAAAACCATTTCCCTATACCGTCTGAATCGGTTCAAATGCCTGGCTAATCAAAACGTCCTACACCAAAGGGGAAAAGAGTGAGCGTGAGCCACTTGACTGAGATTTAAGAGTTGAATGTATGGATTTCACCAGCCAAATTGCATCTGGCCTCCAGCTTTCATCGGTGAAATATTAGCCGGCAGCAGCGGAGGTGAAGCGGTAATGAAGGCGCTGCCAAATAGCGAGCGCCTCTCTATGGTGTGAGCGCCAGTGACACGTGTGCATTAGCTCCAATGTCAGGAAAGGGCAAAGTATCTGCATAGCCTCAGCCCGCATTGTCCATTAAAAAGGTATTTTTACGGTCAACCCCCCTGCGGTCTTCAACGAGAAGTACGGTTGTGTACCCATGATACACACCACCTAACCGGTGTATGCACACCAAAAAAGAGCCACAAAAGCATTTCAAATGAAGCTTTCCCTAACTACCCAACTAAGGAGAATAGAGAATCCAATGGCACCCAACTCCCATAAAATGTTTTCCTTATTTGCACACGCACTCATTTCTCACTGGAACTGCCTTTGATGAAAACATGTACTTACCATCACCGTGATAGTTTTATCTAGCTACCTTAAAATGGATGCACTAACTAAGTCGCTCTGCATAAGAGAGTCCACTAAATGACAAAAAGGCCAATGGAAAAATGTAGAGAAGTCGTTGTAAGGGTGAACTGGTTCATCGTTTATTCATGACCGCCGAAAGTCCCAAGACCTCTGTGATCAGACAAACATTTGATGTGCTCATTAGATGAAGGTAAAAAAAGGTCACATTATTTTCTCTCTCTAACTGCACATATCTCGTTTCCTTTCAGAGGCTGCAGGCAGTAACCTTTTGAAATCCAGCCCCAGATAGAGAGCACGACTTGCTGTGTGTGCATTACAACGTCGGCTAACCCTCAGTCTAGAGATGAACTCTGTTTGCCTTGGAGTTGAATGGCAACAAACAAGCCTACAGACCAGATATACGGTGCATTCGGGAAAGTATTCAGACCACTAGACTTTAAACATTTTGTTACGTTACAGCCTTATTCTAAAATTGATTAAGTCAAATGTTTTCCTCAAACTACACACAATGCCCCATAATGACAAAGCAAAAACAGGCAGAAATACCTTATTTACATATAAATTCAGACCCTTTGCTATGAGACTCGAAATTGAGCTCAGGTGCATCCGGTTTCCATTGATCATCCTTGAGATGTTTCTACGACTTGACTGAAGTCCACCTGTGTTAAATTTATTGATTGGATATGATTTTGATAGGCACAAAACTGTCTATATAAAGGTCCAACAGTTGACAGTGTATGTCAAAGCAAAAACCAAGCCATGAGGTCGAAGGAATTGTCCGTAGCTCTGAGACAGAATTGTGTCGAGACACAGATCTGGGGATGGGTAGCAAAACGTTTTTTGAAGGTCCCCAAGAACCCAGTGGCCTCCATCATTCTTAAATGGAAGAAGTTTGGAACCACCAAGACTCTTCCTAGAGCAACTGGGGGAGACGGACCTTGGTCAGGAAGGTGAACAAGAACCCGATGGTCACTCTGAAAGAGCTCCAATGTCCCTCTGTGGAGATGGGAGAACCTTCCAGAAGGACAACCATTTCTGCAGCACTCCCCCAATCAGGCCTTTATGGTAGAGTGGCCAGACGGAAGCCACTCCTCAGTAAAAAGGCACATGACAGCCCACTTGGAGTTTGCCAAAAGGCACCTAAAGGACTCATTCTCTGGTCTGATGAAACCAAGATTGAACTCTTTGGCCTGAATGCCAAGCTTCACGTCTGGAGAAAACCTGGCACCATCCCTATGGTGAAGCATTGTTGTGGCAGCATCTTGCTGAGGGGATATTGTTTTAGTGGCAGGGACTGGGAGACTAGTCAGGATCGAGGCAAAGATGAACAGTGCAAAGTACAGATAGATCCTTGATGAAGTCCTGAGCGCTCTGGAGCAGGTTCACAGACTGGGGCGAAGGTTCACCTCCAACAGGACAATGACAATTAGCACACAGCCAAGAAAATGCAGGAGTGGCTTCGGGACAAGTCTCTGAAAGTCCTTGAGCAGGGCCCGGACTTGAACCCGATCGAACATTTCTGGGGAGTGCAGCAACACTCCCCATCCAACCTGGCCGAGCTTGAGAGGGTCTGCAGAGAAGAATGGGAGAAACTCCCGAAATACAGGTGTGCCAGGTTTGTAGCGTCATACCCAAGAAGACTAGAGGCTGTAATCGCTGCCAACGGTGCTTCAACAAAGTACTGAGCAAAGAGACTGAATACTTACGTAAATGTGAAAATGCATTATTATATTTTTAATACATTTGCAAAAAAATAAAATGTGTTTTTGCTTTGTCATTATGGGGTATAAAACTATGTAACGCAATTTAGAATAAGGCTGTAACGTAAGAAAATGAGGAAAAAAGTCAAAGGATCTGAAAACCTTACAGTGCCTTGCGAAAGTATTCGGCCCCCTTGAACTTTGCGACCTTTTGCCACATTTCAGGCTTCAAACATAAAGATATAAAACTGTATTTTTTGTGAAGAATCAACAACAAGTGGGACACAATCATGAAGTGGAAAGACATTTATTGGATATTTCAAACTTTTTTAACAAATCAAAAACTGAAAAATTGGGCGTGCAAAATTATTCAGCCCCTTTACTTTCAGTGCAGCAAACTCTCTCCAGAAGTTCAGTGAGGATCTCTGAGTGATCCAATGTTGACCTAAATGACTAATGATGATAAATACAATCCACCTGTGTGTAATCAAGTCTCCGTATAAATGCACCTGCACTGTGATAGTCTCAGAGGTCCGTTAAAAGCGCAGAGAGCATCATGAAGAACAAGGAACACACCAGGCAGGTCCGAGATACTGTTGTGAAGAAGTTTAAAGCCGGATTTGGATACAAAAAGATTTCCCAAGCTTTAAACATCCCAAGGAGCACTGTGCAAGCGATAATATTGAAATGGAAGGAGTATCAGACCACTGCAAATCTACCAAGACCTGGCCGTCCCTCTAAACTTTCAGCTCATACAAGGAGAAGACTGATCAGAGATGCAGCCAAGAGGCCCATGATCACTCTGGATGAACTGCAGAGATCTACAGCTGAGGTGGGAGACTCTGTCCATAGGACAACAATCAGTCGTATATTGCACAAATCTGGCCTTTATGGAAGAGTGGCAAGAAGAAAGCCATTTCTTAAAGATATCCATAAAAAGTGTTGTTTAAAGTTTGCCACAAGCCACCTGGGAGACACACCAAACATGTGGAAGAAGGTGCTCTGGTCAGATGAAACCAAAATTGAACTTTTTGGCAACAATGCAAAACGTTATGTTTGGCGTAAAAGCAACACAGCTCATCACCCTGAACACACCATCCCCACTGTCAAACATGGTGGTGGCAGCATCATGGTTTGGGCCTGCTTTTCTTCAGCAGGGACAGGGAAGATGGTTAAAATTGATGGAAAGATGGATGGAGCCAAATACAGGACTATTCTGGAAGAATACCTGATGGAGTCTGCAAAAGACCTGAGACTGGGACGGAGATTTGTCTTCCAACAAGACAATGATCCAAAACATAAAGCAAAATCTACAATGGAATGGTTCAAAAATAAACATATCCAGGTGTTAGAATGGCCAAGTCAAAGTCCAGACCTGAATCCAATCGAGAATCTGTGGAAAGAACTGAAAACTGCTGTTCACAAATGCTCTCCATCCAACCTCACTGAGCTCGAGCTGTTTTGCAAGGAGGAATGGGAAAACATTTCAGTCTCTCAATGTGCAAAACTGATAGAGACATACCCCAAGCGACTTACAGCTGTAATCGCAGCAAAAGGTGGCGCTACAAAGTATTAACTTAAGGGGGCTGAATAATTTTGCACGCCCAATTTTTCAGTTTTTGATTTGTTAAAAAAGTTTGAAATATCCAATAAATGTCGTTCCACTTCATGATTGTGTCCCACTTGTTGTTGATTCTTCACAAAAAAAATACAGTTTTATATCTTTATGTTTGAAGCCTGAAATGTGGAAAAAGGTCGCAAAGTTCAAGGGGGCCGAATACTTTCGCAAGGCACTGTACCAATGCACGGTACATAGCTACAGCATTAGCATGCTAAATACGCCATGTGAATTAATTGATCCTTAAAAAGTTATTTTGCTGATGGACAGTACCAGTCAAGACCACTCTGTGGTCCAACTCATCCCCAACCATCTCAACTGGGTTGAGGTCGGGTGATTGTGGAAGACAGGTCATCTGATGCAGCCCTCACTCACTCTCCATCTTGGTCAAGTAGCCATTACACAGCCTGGAGGTGTGTTTTGGGTCACTGTGCTGTTGAAAAACAAATGATAGTCCCACTAAGCCAAACCAGATGGGATGGCGATTCACTGTAGAATGCAGTGGTTGTCATGCTGATTAAGTGCACCTTGAATTTAAAAAAATATCAGTGTCACCAGCAAAGCACCCCCACACCTCCTCCTCCATGCTTCACGGTGGGAACCACACATGCAGAGATCATCCATTCACTTACTCGCATCTCATAAAGACACGGCGGTTGGAACCAAAATCTCAAATTTGGACTCATCAGACCAAAAGGACAAATTTCCACCGGTCTAATGTCCATTGCTCGTGTTTCTTGGCCCAAGCAAGTCTCTTATTTTTATTGGTGTTCTTTAGAGGTGGTTTGCAGCAATTCGACCATGAAGGCCTGATTCACGCAGTCTCCTCTGAACAGTTGAGGTTGAGATGTGTCTGCATTTATTTGGGAAACAATCTGAGGTGCAGTTAACTCTAATGAACTTGTCCTCTGCAGCAGAGGTAACTCTGGGTATTCCTTTCCTGTGGCAGTGCTCATGAGAGCCAGTTTCATCATAGCACTTGATGGTTTCTGCGACTGCACTTCTTGAAATGTTCAGGATTGACCGACCTTCATGTCTTAAAGTAATGATGGACAGTCCTTTCATTTTTCTTATTTGAGCTGTTCTTGCCATAATATGGATTTGGTCTTTTACCAAATAGGGATATCTTCTGTATACCACCTCTACCTGGTCACAACAAAACTGATTCGCTCGAACGCATTAAGAAGTAAAGAAATTCCACAAATTAACAAGGCACAGCTGTTAATTGAAATGCATTCCAGGTAACTACCTCATGAAGCTGGTTAAGAGGATGCCAAGAGTGTGCAAAGCTGTCATCAAGGCTACTTGGTGGCTACTTTGAAGAATCTCAAATATATTTGAATTGTTTAAAAAGAAAATGGTTACTACATGATTCCATACGTGTTATTTCATATTTTTGATGTCTTCACTATTATTCTACAATGTAGAAGAAAATAAAAGAAACTGGCCAGGCGAATCAGCCTTTCAATCATTGCCTGCTTTTTAAAAAATCACTTTACAAAAGTACAGTCAAACCCACCACCAGTAAAAATGCTAATATACACATCAAGAACTCAAGGCAGTGTTCAAAGAGGCAATATTTCTGGATTTTATTTATCCCATTATTTTTCAGTTTTATTGGATTGGCATCAACAGCAAAACCACAGCCTTTGACAAAATCTCAGAAATAAAAAAATAGATACTGTGTAATTTCTCGATTTGTCGTCTAATCAAAAACATCTTACTTCATATAGCTACAGCAGCCTAGTTGAATTAACACAAAGGTATGAGTCATCACTGGTCGAGATTTTGTCATAAGATTTGTTTTGTGGTTTTTTGTTTGTTGCCTGAACACATATGTACAGCAGGATAAAACCGACAGACACACTATACATACTCTTATTTAACAAGTAGCGTATCCATTTTGAAATAATAAAATAAATAGACTTTGTACTGTATTAATCAAATCTTTAAGATACAACACCCTAAGGAATGCACTTTAAATCAGTTATTTTTTTGACCGTTTATTTTGTATTTCCTTCACATCAGAAAGAAATTCAAAACTAGTTTGGTCATTACAATACACATGGAAAGGTAAATAGCCTATTCAGTGGCTCATGGGTATAAAAAACTACTGGCAGAAAAGAAACTGAATTAATTGGGTAACACTTACTTCATGAAAACTCAATTAATTGGGAAACACTTATTTGCAGTGTCAATATAATTGTATAACAGTAACCACAAACTGTTTTCTAAATACAAAAAGTCGAGTTAAAGTGGTACATTATCAATAAGTACAATAACTTGCTTGTTAGAATGAAACTACATTCCACTAGTGTTACTGTGGTGTGGAATCAATTAATTCTCATGAAACCATCAGCACAAGATTTACTGTAAAGCAATACCTAAATAGAATTTAGCTTGTCAACAATATTGATTTACCATATATCACAAACGATCTCACAATGTTTGTTGTATTCTCTTGACCACAAGTGATTTGCTTTAGTGTGAAGACAAAGCCATCTGGGGGTAATTCTAGAGAGAATCCAAGTCAACTAAAATAACAATTTGGGTGTTAATTCCTTAAATGGCATGATGTAGAGCTGGGAGATATGGAAAAACATACATAATCACAATAAATATATATATTTTTTTGCAATAACAATAAAATCAGCGATAAATTACGCTAAATTATTTTGGGGGGAGGTACTAAAGCTGGCCGATATGGACGAAAAGTAATATTGTGATATATGTAACTATTTTGCTCAATAACAAATCAATATTTTTTTTCCCCCCAATGGCCAGTTACTTTACATTAGCAGCAGGCCAGGAAAGATAACTGAGATGATAGCCTATGATTCAAAAGGTACGGTACATCATCTAACATATCCATGACTTGCATGATTGATATTTTGATGTTCAACCTGTCAAAATAGGATCCACAATGAGATTTTTTGTTTTGTTTTGCTTTTCAGAGGATTTTTCCAGCATCTTTGTGCATATTGGCCACCTGAGGAAGGGGGAACTCAAAACACTTAGCTAGATTGCTAACTCTAACTATGATATTGTTGCTAGATAGCCATGTAGGCTAATTGATTAATCTATCAGTAAATGTAGGCTAATGTTCTACACACACTTTCCAGTGCTAGGCCTAGGCTAATTGACGTAGGCCTATTCGCTGTAAATGACACGCTCCGCTCGGCTACCCGGGTGCGTTCAAATCATATTAACTACACCCCACTCCGGTTGTAAAGTGGTGCCGTGAACTCGATATTAGGAGGTGAGAAATACATTATATCAACTCACAGAAAGCTGCAACTCTCCTCTCGGTAACTAGAACAACCCTTTGAGCAACGGTCATAATGATTGTGCTTCTCAGAATGCATCTCTGCCTCCTCCGTGCACACAGCGCGAAGAGGGAACGAGAGCAGCCGGCAGCAAAACCGGGATAACTAGATACTGTACTTTCATTGCAGGAATCAACATAATGCATAGGCTACTACTGTTGGGAAAAAAAAGAATGTTCTTAAACCAATCTACAGGAACGTTGTGTGGCAAAAATTACCGAAAATTACCAACGTAAGCAAAATGCTTCGGTAAGAGGAAGGCAATGTAGGTGATTTTCTGTTTATCGTCCCAGCTCTATGATGGTAGATTTCTTAACCCCTTAAGTCCGCACACCCCACGTAAATCTAATTAGTATAATACAAAAATCCCCATAAAAATCTATCATATATATTATTTTGTTGCATTGGATGCATCTCAATCCACCGCAACCGCCTACGTTGCACTTCCGCATCTGCGGTGAAAGGTGACAGAGCTAGAGCAGTGTTTGTCAGACCATGAGACATCCCGAAAATCAGTCTTCTCACAAAACGGTTTGGCCTAACAACTATTATGACCCCTCTATGGAAATACGAGTCTCATGAATACAACGGTGTTCTCCGTTTACGACCCCCACAAGCGTCTTGGGACTCGTCTGAAGTCGGTACAGCCAACCTGCCAACTTCTGTCTGTAGCATCTGAACAGTTTGGGCTACAACCGTGGAAAGGTCTCTCACGAACACTTACATATCGGTTTTGCTCTAGGCCTCACAAGACTCGTCTGAAAGTCACCCGGTACCGCAGATTTTTTTTTAATGGAAGCATATATGGAGACTGTTTAGTGTCAGAAATAAGGGGTTAAATACATTTCCTGATCTTTCTTATATATTTTGGGGCAGTAGGTAGCCTGGTGGTTAGAGCGTCGTGCCAGTAACCGAACGGTTGCTAGAACGGTTCCTCGAGCTGACAAGGTAAAAGTCTGTCGTTCTGCCCCTGAACAAGGCAGTTAACCCACTGTTCCTAGGCCGTCATTGTAAATAAGAATTTGTTCTTAACTGACTTGCCTAGTTAAATAAAGGTAAACAATTGTGTGTGTGTGTGTGTGTGTGTATATATATATATATATATATATATAAAAAATCTCAGATATAGGACAGACACTTCAGAACAAACTTCCATAAGATTTATTTGGGGGAGTATCCATGTGGCCATTGCAAAATGTTGATTTTGAGGCCAATTAAACATTTCTTTGTGGTTTTTGATGTGTGCCTGTGGTTATTTTCTCGCTGGAAGATCCATTTGCTGTCAAATTTCTGGCTCCTGTCTTTGACCTTAACAAGGGCCCCAGGACCACTGGAAGCAAAATAACCCCATAACATCAAAGATCCACCCCCATATTTTACAGTAGGTATGGGGTTATTTTCTGCTTATGCATTCTCATTTAGACGCCAAACCCACCACTGGTGTGTGTGGCTAAAGAGCACTATTTTCATGTCATCCAACAAATGTAAAACACCTGGAGTTTGCTAAATGACATTGGCAGTTGGATTGGAACCAGTGCTTTGGTCAGATGAAAACATTGCTCTTTGACCTCGGACACCATTGGTGGGTTTGGTGTCGAAATGAGAATGCATAAGCAGAAAAGAACCCTATAACTAATATGCTGCGCAATAAACCAAAATGTTGATTCTTTTTCGTTTTCTAAACAACTAATTGACCAACTATTATTCAATTATTTGAATTCCATTTTGTTCAAACAGGCAAATATTCTACATAGTTTAAACGTGGTAATTAACTACAATGACCATAATCAATTCCGTGCGTGCCTACTTGTCTGGTCTATGTGGAGCAGACACGGAGATGGGGTGAACACAGAACGTGCGATCAAGAGGGAAAGATGCACGTATCTCTACCTGAAAATACATGATCTAAGTGATTGATAGTTGGTATTCAGCAGTCATAAAAAGTATGCCTTGTTTAATTTGAATTACTACTAAAATAGTGATTTGTCAGGCAGCAGCTTTTTAGAGATGAGATGATGACTTGGAATGAAATAATAAAGTCAACTAATAAAACAAATGTAATATACACAACTGAATTATTTTATTAAATTAATTTGAATAAAATGGTTAATAAGTGATAAGCATTAACGGGCAGTCACTACCATCATGGGACTTTTTGTTTTATTCTGCTTTGTTACATCATTCAACCCACAATGCATTGCGCATTTGTCCCAAATTTTTTTTTGAAAACTGTGATGACTTTTTAAAATAATTGGAACACAACCGACCTCAAAAAGCACTAATCACTCAGCACTACCTACTGTAAAATAAGGTGGTGGATCTTTGATGTTATGGGTCTATTTTGCTTTCACTGGTCCTGGGGCCCTTGTTAAGGTCAAAATCATCATGAACTTTATCCAGCACCAGGACATTTTGGCAAAAAACCTAATTGCCTCTGCCAGGAGGCTGAAACTTGGCTGCAAACGGATCTTCCATCAACACAATAACCCCAAGCACACATCAAAATCCCCCCAAAAATAAATAATTTGCCACTAAATCAACTTTTTGTAATAGACATCTCAGTCTTATAAAATAATATGTTTTCCCCATTGTTGTTGAGCATCCAATATAGCTCAGTATTTGAATTATTCCTTCTATAGTCATTTTTTGCTCATCTTTATCAAGGGTGGCAATACTTTCAGACCCCACTGTATATGGTCCATTTGATTACATTTCTTTTTTTTAAATGCACCTCACACAAGATAAAATAAATCAAATACAGTAATGTGAAGATGTCATCTCAGACATCAAGCAACCATTGGGGAGGGTACGTTTTTTTTAAAGTATTTTGCGGCAGAATTCAGAACCCCTATGATTATATATGCCCCCTAAAATTATAATGAATCGCGCTACAAATATTAAAGCTTCTGACCTCATCATAAGCTCATGAAAAGTGCTGAAACGAGATGGTCCTACTGTATCGGCAAATGTAAGCATGATGGATCTTCAGTCAAGTCAAATGAAGGTCACGTTACAAAACGCAAATTGCATGCAGCCAGAACTGTGTCCCTGTGTATAGATGAACAGAAAGTAAATCTCTGTGATATCTTTTCCAGAAAAATATATCTTTAGGCACATATACAGAACCATCTGTAATGGAAAGCGGGGAATGACTACACAGGTTAAGTAGCATAATGTTGAACAAAAAAAAGTCATGATATCGAGGGTTCAGTTAGCCGTGTTGCTTGTTTTTCCCCACACGGTCAAATACACACTGACAACACAGGTCTAACTTCAAATGGCCTACACCATAAGAATAGAGAGGGATTTCACAATAGTCTTGGGTATCACTGAAAATGTGCACTTTATGTATTTTTCTACATTATCTATAAAAAAACGGACCATTCTGGGAATGTACAAGAAAAACTTGGAATGACTTCACCTGCGCTGTATCAAACAGTATAATACATAACTAAAGGCAGTCTTCATGGTGCATTTACTGCACATGCCCACTGTATTTTGTACAATAAGGCCCTAAAAAGGGAACAGTCTCTGCACTTAGCGTGGAAAAGCAGAGGGAACAGAGTCATACATATGACGCTGATCCTTAATTAAGTAGAGTGAAGCAGATTTTTCTGAACTCAACCAAAGATTAAGAGAGAGATGTATGCATTAGTGGACAGAACCCATCCCTCGATCTGCTTCCTAAACAGCTACTGTATAGGAAGCATTGACAAATATTTATTTTTAAAGAAATAGTACACGTGAAAATATAGAAATATCTAATAAAACTAAATCATTAGTGTGTGTTTTTTTTTAGATATATTTTTTTAGGAGATTGAGTAACTCATCAAATTGAGTGCCCCATCTCTGTTTAGGACTGACCGAAAGTCTTTGAACACTCGGACTGCTTGCTAACAGACCTGCAAACACCGCAAAACTTTTGTTTGTCATAACAGGTCAAGGCCACTAGCCCATCTGCTGTTATTTACACCATTGTCCAGGAGTATGTACAGTAAGTAAATAGTCAGCCATTTGCACACACATACCCCATGTCAACTCCTAAAAGGGAGTGTATGCAAATGAGGATTACATGTTGATGTTGTCTATGCTAATTCAGCCTTTGAGTGCCCACCAAGAACACAGACCTATAGTAGCAGTCCAATATTGGTATTTAAATTCAATACACTTTAGTCCACATTACCTTGAAATCAGAGATGCTTAAATCATGAGGTCACCATCAATGTTTGAGGAAAGTGCTTATCCATTTTGAGGACCTCTAACTTTGTATTTTTATAAGCACTTTACCCGACTGTCGAGGAACAAAAAAATTTAACATCAAAGCCTGAGAACCATGGTCAAATTAGGTTTTACATAAGGATGCACATACAGTAGGTTACCAGCTAAACTCCACTACACAGGTTTAAAGCCAAAATGTAGTACCAATCTCTCATCCATTTAGTTGTTCAGAAAGTAAACCTTTAAAACAACGTAGCCTCTCTCAGCAATCTAACGTTTGCCTGTAAATCATGGCTTGGCATGACTGTGGCAAAAGTCATTGGTATCCTTCAAAACAAACCGTCTGAGCCTAAATTCTCTCTCTTTGGGACAGCCCTGTCAAATAAATGTTTAGCAGCTTTGTAAAGATGTAACCTTTGAAATTCGCTGCTTTTCTAGCAATATCCTCCAACGCCTCAGATGGAGCAGGACTTTGGCCTCTTCCTGGGCTTGGGTTCGCCAAAGTCCCTGTCGTCGGCTGCACAGTGGCTGAAGGAGCAGAGTGTCTGCGAGAGGCGACGCATGCCCAGGCGGAACACACTGTTGGACAGGCTGTAGATGACGCAGTTGCAGAAGCTGTTGCTGATGGCCAACCAGGTTGTTACAAAGGACAGGGCGGGACTGTCCAGCACGTGGGAGCTCTCCAACAGGAAATAGATTATGTAGGGCAGCCAAAGCATGTAGAAGACACTGGTGATGCGGAATAGCACCATGGCGTAGCGCCTGTCAGGCCCTTGACCCGCGTGGTGCCCCCCGCCGCTGCCACTGCCACCACCCTCCCCAGCCTCCATCTCCTGGCTGGGGAAGCGTGCTCGCCTCTCACTGATCTCCCGGTTGTGCTGCTGGCAGATGCGGAAGATGTGGAAGTAGGTGAAGCAGACTACCAGGGCCGCGGGCGCGTACAGTAGGCATACCACAAAGCCTGTGAAGAGCGCCGAGGTGGGCCAGGAGTGGGCGCACCACTCAAAGATGTCCCCGTGGTAACCCGGCTTGCCCCAGCCAAAGAAAGAGGGCAGAAAGACCAGGCTGGAGTAGACCCAGATGAGGGCGATGCAACCGCGGAGCCGGCACGGCGTCACCAGCTGGTTGTAGGACAGGGGTTTGGTGATGGCCAGGTAGCGATCCACGCTGATGCAGGCCAGACAGGCCATTGAGACGCTCTTGAGCACCGAGATGACGTAGCTGAAGACCTGGCAGGTGATGGGCTCCTGGACGCTGGCCGGGTAGTGCAGCAGGGACAGGGTGGGCACCAGGCAGCTGAGGCCCACCAGCAGGTCGGCGTAGGCCATAGTCTGGATGAAGTAGCTAGTGGTATAGTGGTGCAGCAGGGGGGCGCAGTGGAACACGAAGATCACCGTCAGGTTCCCGGCAATGATGAGCACCGTGAGCAGAACGATGACCGCAGTCTCCAAGACACAGGCCTCCAGGCCCTCGTTCTGGCCCCAGCCCAGGGGACAGGAGTGGTTGGGGTCTGGGCCCACCAGGCTGCTGTTGGCAGTGGGAACCAGGTCTGTCGTCAATGCTGATTGGTTCATCGTTCTGGGCGCGGTCCAGGTGGGTCAGGTTTGTGCTGTGCCAACCACGATGCAGATAGACTGTAACTGAAGACCTGTCTGCCTGTAGCCTCCCTCAGCAAATGGGAGTTCTGGCCTCTCTCGCTCTTTCACCTCGGCTCTCACATAGCTGGGTCTCAATCAAATGAACACTGACTGACGAAAATCAATACAGCCCATAGGAAAGCAGGACTGCCGACTCGGATCTACTTTTTCGATCAGTCATGCTTAGAGGCAGTGGGGTAATTGTTGAAAGAAGAAAGATATTCCCTCCAAAAACAGAAAAAGGTCTGCCGGTGCTATGCCAGGCATTTATCCCGGCGGCAGGGATCTCCATTGCTCTCCCTGACAGTCTGCGGCCACATCTCCTGATTCATAAGAGGGCTGCCACTGGGAGACTGGGGACGGAGAGCAGGTGTTGTCCTCACAAGGGCAAAAAGCACAGGAGGTGCAGGGTAGTCGGCATGTGGGGGAGAAACATGAGGCAGGCAGGCAGGGCGCTCTGGTGCAGATCCTACTGCAGATTAAATAAGACCGGGGGCATGTGACTCCTATTTTGAGACTATAGATAAGAGAAAATAGTATTAAAACATTTAGCGTGTCGGTATAATTTTGACTTTCAGATAGCTTGTTTACTGTCAGAGAAAGATCCACTGGGAAAACCCCAAATTCATATGAGTAATTACATCCCCGTTAGCCATTGTGTTTGGTTCATACCTCAAGTCCTCTCTAAAGTTCCAAAATGCTGTTAGACAAGCCGCAATTGTTTCTCAGTCTTGTAGTATGCACATCCTCTTATTTTGGGGTAGTGAGTGGTCCCGTGGTCAGTGTCTGGACCCCATGTACGCCCCGCTATTGTCCGAATCAAAACACAGACACGCTAGACAAACACAGGGCTCTCTGCGGTGGTTAATATCACAGCTCTCGTTCCACAGAGCGCCGGGGGAATTATGTTTTACAATGTTCCCCAATCAGAGAGAAGCCAAAGGAGGCGCAGAATAATCTGGATCCTGTTATGTGTGTGTTTAGCCACAAATCTGGCTTTGGTCTCTGGAATCCCAATCCACACACTTTTCTGAAACTTTCATTCTCCAGCTTATGAGAGGCAAAAGCTGGTTGCAAAAGAGGATTTTTCAGGCAAAGAATGTAGGAGTTGTCAGGAGTCTCACACAATCGGATCAATAGATACTGGAGCCGGTAGAAGGCATCTGGGTGTCTCAGAGCTCCTCGGACTGTCTCTCCTTAGAAATTCTGTTCAGGGCGCCGGCTGAGATGGATGTGGGATCAATCTGCATTCCGCTTGTTTACAGCCTAGGGTGAAAGCTCTTTACGTCAGCCTCGCCTCTTAAGCGCTTGTTTCCATTATTGATATTATTAGTACATATACATGCCCGTTCCATTCAAATACGTTTTTTTGGAGGTGTTTTTCAGGGGAAGCACAGCTGTCTGGACTTTTGACTCTTTCTTCCACTCAGTACGTCTGCTCCTTGTTACAAAAACCAAGCCACAGCAAAAGAGAAACGACTCCACCAGTACAGAGAGTTCCAGTTTCAATGCTGTCCTCTGTGTGCGTCTCCTCTAATTTCCATTCCCCCAGCCGAACTCAGCTTTCGCCAAACGAATAACCGAAGAGACAGAAATACAATTTAATTCAGCAAAGCAGTCCTGGAGTGAAGCACAAAATAAATAAATAGGAACCTTTTGGAGAGAGGAGCTGTCCCTCACCAACTGGTGCAGTGGGAAAGAGATGCTGTGACTGGCTTACAGTTCCTTTTCCCTTCGCTCTCGTTCTCGTTCTCCCGCTCACTCTCTTTACCCTGCCCGCACACACACACACACACGCTCGCTCTCACTCTCTCCCGTTCCCTCTGAACCGCGCTCTACCCCTCCCTCTGATACACCCGATCTCTCACTCTCTCTACCCCCTCCCATTTGGGCTGCACCTGAGGTCCTTTACCAACCCAGCCACAATACTATCTTTCGCTCCTCTAATGTCTCTCCTCTTGTTTTTAGAGCTACATTAGGATAGTTTACTAATCTGAAATCACTAGGCTAATCTATCAGTCCATTTTCTATTAACTAGCTCCCTCCCCCAATATGGCTTTCCCTCTGACTCTCTGCCCCCAGTCCATTGCTCCGACCAATGACCAAGCCCAGCCATGCCTGCCCCTTAGTTACAGTTGCCAGGCATTTCAGTTAGTTGGGATCATCCTTCACTGGCAGACAGTGACAAGCGGCAGAAAATTGAGGAGGCAGGAGGTCAGTTTCAGAGGTAGATGGTCTGTATACCATTGCCGAGTTCAGGCTCAACTAACCTCTACAATAATGAAAACACTAGGATATACAAGAAAGCTATACTTTTAAAGCTACTTGCGTATGCTCTATAAAACTGAACATGGAAATTCCCAAGAAGATAAGAACAGACGAGAAAGTGGCATGGTGAAGTGGATAACCTGATGTCCTTCACCTTTTGGACTACAGGTGAAAAACGGTCACAACCAGAAGGCTACTGTACGTTAATAATTATTTCGCAGGGAGAGAGAGAGAGAGAAAAAAAGGGAGGGCTGTAAAAACAAGGAGGGCTGTAAGGGCTGTAATCCCCTTCCCTGTCCCAGCCACTATGGCTACTGTGTTGGGACAAGCGGGCAGGCCCCTGTCCGGGCTCTTTGTTAAGGCTGGGTAAATAAGGGCCAGGTCATTATAGTGTACAGTAGCTCACACCAACACTTACTAACAGTCAAAGAGAGCCGGAGGTAAGTGGGCCTCAGTTTCGAGCTACTCAATACGAGTATAAATATCAACGCATTACAAAAACAAACCTAGTGCGGCACACGGGAGAAGAAGTCAAGGTCACCCCAATGCTAATGCTTCACAATAGGCGTTATGTGAAAAGGAGATTTGAATGAGAAATTACCATATGCTCTCTACAAAGGCTGCAGAGAATTAGGGATGGGCATTTGAACATTTTGTACTGTTCATGTACTCGCATGCTTTATTTTCCTTCGAGTACTCGAATGGGAAAGTAATGTTTGTACTTATCTATACCAACAATGAGCAACAATGCTTCATTTGCTACAACCATTACAGATAACAAATCCTAATGGCTAAATTACCCAATATAGTGTACAAAAAAATTAGGAACACCTGCTCTTTCCATGACAGACTGACAAGGTGAATCCAGGTGAAAACTATGATCCCTTATTGACGTCGCATGATAAATACACAAATCAGTGTAGATGAATGGGAGACCGGTTAAAGAAAGATTTTTAAGCCTCGAGACAATTGAGACGTGGATTGTGTATGTGTACCATTCAGAGGGTGAATTGGCAAGACAAAAGTTAAGTGACTTTGAACGGGGTATGATAGTCGGTGCCAGGCACACTGGTTTGAGTGTGTCAAGAACGCTGCTGGGTTTTTCACACTCAACAGTTTCCTGTGTGCATCAACACCTTATAGAGTACGTGCCCCGACAAATTGAGGCTGTTCCGAGGGCAAAAGGGGGTGCAACTCAACATTAAGAACCTGCTCACTCAGTGTATATTCAGTCAACAAAAAAACAAGTGCCATTTAAGATTAATTAACTGAAACCGTATGATCAACTGGTTATATTATATTGTGGAACTCAAATCTTAAAAAAAAAGACCTCAGCAGTGACGCTTACTTGTAGAAGCCTTATGTTAGGAATCAAAAGGACTACGTAAAAGGTAGGTTCAGTAATTAAACATGAACAGATATCCAATTCAAATCAATCAAATCTAATTGTATTGGTCACATGCGACGAATACAACAGGTGTAGATTTAACAGTGAAATGCTTACTTATGAGCCCATTCCCAACCATGCATTGTTAACTTCTTGGTGACAGGGGGCAGTATTTTCACACCCGGATGAAATGCATGCCCAAATTCAACTGCCTGCTACTCATCCCCAGAAGATAAGATATGCATATTATTAGTAGATGGGTTTTCATTGGGAATCCAGATTTCTAAGGGACCATCTTGCAGTTCCCACCGCTTCCAATGGATGTCACCAGTCTTTAGAAATTGGTTGAGGTTTTCCCTTTGTGTAATGAAGAAGTACGGCCATCTTGAACGAGGGTCACTTGAAGTGTACTGTTAGATAGAGAGAGGCGCGTGACCAGAAAGCTAGCTACAGTTTGTTTTCCTCCTGTATTGAACACAGATCATCCATTCTTCAATTTTATCGATTATTTACGTAAAAAAATACCTAAAGTTGTATTACAAAAGTAGTTTGAAATGTTTTGGCAAAGTTTAAGAACCAACACAAATATTTGCAAAATAAAAAAGGAAATAGTAACACAAAAACAATAACGAGGCTATATACAAGGAGCAACTGTAGGAGTACATGGTAGTTGAGATAATTCAGTATTTACATGTGAGAAGGGTTAAAAGTGACTAGGCAATCAGGATATATAATTGATTTATTTGTATTTCACCTTTATTTAACCAGGTAGGCCAGTTGAGAACAAGTTCTCATTTACAACTGCGACCTGGCCAAGATAAAGCAAAGCAGTGCGACAAAAACAACAGAGTTACACATGGAATAATAACACAATAGAAAAAAAGAAAAGTCTATATACAGTGTGTGCAAATGTGTAAATAAACATAATACACAGAAGTCGCAGCATATGTTAAGAGTGAAAGTGTGTCTAAGTATGTGGCGTCAATATGCATGTGTGAGCGTATGTGGTGTGTGGGTAGAGTCTAGTGAGTGTGCATAATCAGTTCAAGGGAGTCCGTGCAAAACAATTCAGATAAATAATAAAGGGGGGCAATGTAGACAGAGTTCAGAGTGTCAAATCAAGTTCAGTGTGTCAAATGTTGTCCGGACCTCTGGCAGTCTCTATGGGGGTACCACAGGGTTCAATTCTCGGGCCGACTCTGTTCTCTGTATATATCAACAATGTTGCTCTTGCTGCGGGTGATTCCCTGATCCACCTCTACGCAGACGACACCATTCTGTATACGTCTGGCCCTTCTTTGGACACTGTGTTAACTTCTTTGGGACTGGGGGGCAGTATTGAGTAGCTTGGATGAATAAGGTGCCCAGAGTAAACTGCCTGCAACTCAGGCCCAGAAGCTAGAATATGCATATAATTAGATTTGGATAGAAAACACTCTGAAGTTTCTAAAACTGTTTGAATGAATGCAAAAACCTGAGAAAAAATCCAACCAGGAAGTGGGAAATCTGAGGTTTGTAGTTTTACTATCGAATATACAGTGTCTATGGGGTCATATTGCACTTCCTAAGGCTTCCACTAGATGTCAACAGTCTTTAGAACCTTGTTTGAGGCTTCCACTGTGAAGGAGGGGGGAAAGAGAGCTGATTGAGTCAGGTGTCTGGCAGAGTGCCATGAGCTCAGTCTCGCGCACTCCCGTGAGAGTTAGCTGCGTTCCATTGCATTTCTACAGACAAAGGAATTATCCGATTGAAACATTATTGAAGATTTGGATTTACAACAAGTTTATCTTTAACATGGTGTAAAATACTTGTATGTTTGAGGAATTTTAATTATGGGATTTCTGTTGTTTTGAATTTGGCGCCCTGCAATTTCACTGGCTGTTGAAGAGGTGGGACGCTACCATCCAACATATCCCAGAAAGGTTAACAAACCTCCAAACGAGCTTTGATGACATACAACACTCCTTCCATGGACTCCAACTACTCTTAAATGCATGCTTTTCAACCGTCCGCTGCCAGCACCCGCCCGCTCGACAAACATCACTACTCTGGATGGTTCTGACATAGAATATGTGGACAACTACAAATTCCTAGGTGTCTGGCTACACTGTAAACTCTCCTTCCAGACTCATATTAAACATCTCCAATCCAAAATTAAATCTAGAATCAGCTTTCCATTCCACAACAAAGCCTCCTTCACTCATGCCGCCAAACATACCCTAGTAAAACTGACTATCCTACCGATCCTCGACTTCGGCGATGTCATTTACAAAATAGCCTCCAACACTCTACTCAGCAAACTGGATGGAGTCCAACACAGTGCCATCCGTTTTGTCACCAAAGCCCCATATACCACCCACCACTGAGACCTGTATGCTCTAATCAGCTGGCCCTTGCTACATATTCGTCGCCAGACCCACTTGCTCCAGGTCATCTATAAGTCTTTACCACCTTATCTCAGCTCACTGGTCACGATAACAACACCCACCCGTACCACACGCTCCAGCAGGTATATCTCACTGGTCATACCCAAAGCCAACACCTCCTTCGGCCGCCTTTCCTTACAGTTATCTGCTGCCAATGACTGGAACGAAATGCAAAAATCGCTGAAGCTGGAGACTTATATTTCCCTCACTAACTTTAAACATCAGCTATCCGATCGCTGCAGCTGTACATAGCACATCTGTAAATAGCTCATCCAATCTACCTACCGCATCCGCACATTGTTTTTATTTACTTTTCTGCTCTTTTGCACACCAGTATTTCTACTTGCACATCTATCACTCCAGTGTTAATTTGCTAAATTGTAATTACTTGCTACTATGGCCTATTTATTGCCTTACCTCCTCACGACATTTGCACACACTGTATATAGACTTTATTTTTCTTTAGTGTGTTATTGACTGTACGCTTGTTTATTCCATGTGTAACTCTGTTATTGTTTGTGTCGCACTGCTTTGCTTTATCTTGGCCAGGTTGCAGGTGTAAATAAGAACTTGTTCTCAACTGGCCTACCTGGTTAAATAAAAAAATAAATGTAAATTGTCCATGTAGCCATTTGATGAATGTTCAGCAGTCTTGTGGCTTTGGGGTAGAAGCTATTCAGGTGCCTTTTGGTCACAGACTTGGTGTTCCGGTATCGCTTGCCGCTAGGTAGCAAAGAGAACAGTCTATGACTTGGGTGGCTGAAGTCTTTGACCATTTTTGGGGCACCAGTGATGTACATAGCCCCAGTTTGGCCCTAGTGATGTACAGGGCTGTACGCACTACCCTCTGTAGAGCCTTGCGATTGGATGCCGAGCAGTTGCCATACCAAACAGTGATACAGCCAGTCAAGATGCTCTCAAATGGTGCAGCTGTAGAACTTTGAGGATCTGAGGGTCGTTCACAAATCTTTTCAGCCTCCTGAGGGGGAAGAGGCGTTGTCGTGTTCTCTATACGACTGTGTGGGCCATGATAGATCCTTAGTGATGTGGACACAGAGGAACCTCTAGACACATGCTCTACTACAGCCCCGTTGATGTGAATGTGGGCATGTTCGGCCCTCTGTTTCCTGTAATCCACGATAAGGTCTGTTGTCTTGCCCACTTTGAGGGACAGGAGGTTGTTGTCCTGGTGCCACACTGCCAGGTCTCTGACCTCCTCCCTACAGGCTGTCTCATCGTCATTGGTGATCAAGCCTACCACCGTTGTGTCGTCGGCAAACTTAATGGCTATGTTGGAGTTGTGCGCGGCCACGCAGTCATAGGTGAACAGGGAGTACAGGAGAGGACAGAGCACACACCCCTGAGGGTCAGCATGGAGGATGTATTGTTGCCTATCCTCACCACCTGGGGGAGACCCGTCAGGAAGTCCAGGATTCAGTTGCAGAGAGAGGCGTTCAGTCCCAAGGACCTTAGCTAACGGATGAGCTTGTAGGGCACTGAGCTGTTGAAAGCAGAGCTGTAGTCAATGAACAGCTTGGGGAGAATTCATTGGCGAGTGGATAATCCGCCTTTACCATCAGTCTTACTGGCGAACAAGCAATTACTGGAGAATAAACTGGATGAGCTCCATTTGAGACTATCCTACCAACGGGACATTAAAAACTAATAATATCTTACGTGTCACCGAGTCGTGGCTGAACGAGAACAGTTGGCTGAGTTTTCCATGCATCGGCAGGACAGAACCACCTCCGGTAAGATGAGGGGTGGTGGTCTGTGTCAATTTGTCAACAAAAGTTGGTGCACGATCTCTAATATTAAGGAAGTCTAGAGGTTTTGCTCGCCTGAAGAAGAGTACCTCATAAGCTGTAGACCACACTATTTATCAAGAGAGTTTATCTATATTTTTTTCGTAGCAGTCTATTTACCACCAAACAGATGCAGGCACTAAGTGCTGTATAAGGCCATAAGCAAACAAGAGAATGCTCACCCAGAAGCGGCGGTCCTAGTGGCGGGGGGCTTTAATGCAGGAAAACTTAAATCAGTTTTCTACCAGCATGTTACATGTACAACCAGAATCTCTCCCTCACCCTCCAATTGGCAAATCTGACCCTAATTCTATCCTCCTGATTACAAGAAGAAAAAAAACTCAAGCAGGAAGTACCAGTGACTCGCTCAATACGGAACTGCTCTGATGACGAGGATGACAAGCTACAGCCTTAATAGCACAGACTAGAATATGTTCCGGGATTCATTCGATGGCATTGAGGAGTATACCACATCAGTCACCAGCTTCATCAAAAAGTGCATCAACGATGTCGTCCACACAGTGTCCATATGTACATATCCCATCCAGAAGCCATGGATTACAGGCAACATCTGCACTGAGCTAAAGTCTAGAGCGGGACACTAATCTGTGTTTCAGACCACCATAGTCCCTGTGCCCAAGAACGCCAAGGTAACAGACCTAAATGACTACCGCCCCATAGCACTCACGTCTGTGGCCATGAAGTGCTTTGAACGGCTGGTTATGGCTCACAACATCATCCCAGAAACACTAGACTCACTACAATTCACATACCACCCCAACAGATCCACAGATGATGCAATCTCTATTGCACTCCACACTGCCCTTTCACACCTAGACAAAAGGAACACCTGCGAGAGAATGCTGTTTACTCTACGTAAACTGGAAACCATATATCCTGAGGCTGCATTTATTTTAGCTTGGGATTTTAACAAAGCTAATCTGAAAACAAGGCTTCCTAACTTCTATCAGCATATCAAATACGCGACACAAGCTGGTAGCATTCTGGATCATTGCTACTCTAACTTCCATGATGCATACAAAGCCCTCCCCCACCCTCCCTTCAGCAAATTTGACCATGACTCCATTTTTTTGCTCCCATCCTATAGGCAGAAACCATCAGGAAACGCCCATGCTCAGGTCTATCCAACGCTGGTCTGACCAATCGGATTCCATGCTTCAAGATTGCTTCGATCACGTGAACTGGGATACGTTGCATTAAAGTCCCTATAGTGCTTGAGGGGCTGTAAACAGGACTGCATTGTGAGGGGGTGGGGGGGGGGCTGGTGGGTAGGGCTGTGGCCCAGTAGTGCAGCTGGCCTGAAGACACTGAGGGGGGTATTGTGAGTGACAGATACTCACTGAGCCCAAGGGCACTTCTCATGCAGAAAGGGATGACAGCTCGGGAACTGAACACAGGGGTAGGCTAGGGCTGGAACAATGACAGAGAAGACAGGGCTGAAACCCAGAGGAATCCCAGAAATGAATTTGATGGAAGGAGAAGTGTAGATTATCTATTTGAATATGTGAAATGAAAAAAGAGATTTCCATAACCATTTCACCTACGCAGGTTGAAAGAGTCTAATGCAAGAGACATGCAACAATTCAGAATTGCCTCTTGCAGGGTTCATACACATTTTGTCGGATGGAATTTCATGACTTAAAACCCAATTTTCATTACCAACAATTGGCAGCGTCTATGCAATCAACAACAAAAAAATTGCCGTAATGTGGTACCAACACAGGGAGGCGGCTCTCTGATCCCATGTACCATCTCCTGTTGTTGAGCAAGGCACTTAACCCCCCAAAAAAGTAGTAAACCTGTTTGGCAACTATATAAAACACATGTGGCCAACCCTCAGACTGGAGAACTACTGGGTGTGCAGACTTTTCAACAAGGCTGCTCAAACACATCAAAGCCGGTTTATCAAGGCCCAGTTGAGCAGCTAATTTCTAAAATGTGGTTTGTTAAGAGGGGGACTGGAATAAAAGCTCTCCTACCTAGAGGATGGTTGACCACCCTTGATAAAAAACATTGCAACATTAAAACCTAATACGTTTTAGGCCTTTTAAAATAATTTGCTCATTCAACATATCAAAGACCAAATGGTTATGGTAGGCAACAAATATTTTGACTGAGTTTGACGCAAGCCCACAAATGTTCAGGAAATGTAAACTAGAAAAGTTACTCATAATAATCCTAGCTACCTTAGAAGTGTTTACTTTGTATTAAGTCGCAATGTCCCATACATTGGATGCCCAAATCAACTGGAAGTACAGCGCATTTGGAAAGTATACAGACCCATTAACTTTTTCCACTGTTATGTTACAGCCTTACAGCCTTATTCTAAAATTGATTACATTCTAAAATTGATTACATTGCTATTTTTCCCTCATCAATCTACACACAATACCCCATAATGACAAAGCAAAAACAGGTTTTTAGACATTTTTGCAAATGTATTAAAAAATGAAATATTTACATAAGTATTTCTTCCATTCTTCTCTGCAGATCCTCTCAAGCTGTTAGGTTGGATAGGGGGAGCATCACTGCAGCTATTTTCAAGTCTCTCCAGAGATGTTCGATTGGGTTCAAGTCCGGGCTCTGGCCACTCAAGGACATTCAAAAGACTTGTCCCGAAGCCCCTCCTGCATTGTCTTGGTTGTGTGCTTAGTGTTGTTGCCCTGTTGGAAGGTGAACCTGTGCCATAGTCTGAGGTCCTGAGAGCTCTGGAGCAAGTTTCCATCAAGGATCTCTCTATACTTTGCTCCGTTCATCTTTGCCTCGATCCTGATTAAACTCCCAGTCCCTGCCGCTTAAAAAACATCCCCACAGCATGATGCTGCCACCACCATGCTTCACCGTAGGGATGGTGCCAGGTTTCCTCCAGATGCATTCAGGCCAAAGAATTCAATATTGGTTTAATCAGACCAGAGAATCTTGTTTCTCATGGTCTGAGAGTCTTTAAGTGCCTTTTGGCAAACTCCAAGCGGACTGGTCATGTGCCTTTTACGGAGGATTGGCTGCCATCTGGCCACTACCATAAAGGCCTGATTGGTGGAGTCACATATCTGTGCCTCGACACAATCCTGTCTCGGAGCTCTACGGACAATTCCTTCGACCTCATGGCTTGTTTTTTTTTCTCTGACATGCACTGTCAACTGTTGGACCTTATATAGACAGATGTGCGCCTTTCCAAATAATGTCCAACTAAATTAATTTACCACAGGTTAAGTTGTATTAACATCTCAAGGATGATCAGGATGCACCTGAGCTCCATTTTGAGTCTCATAGCAAAGGGTCTGAATACTTCGGTAAATAAAGTATCTGTTTTGTATTTTGCCAAAAAAATCTAAAAACCTCTTTTCACTTTTATTATTGGTATTGTGTGTAGATTTAGTTTTTTTTTAATGTTTATCCATTTAAGAATAAGGCTGTAACGTATTTTTTAAAAAAGGGGAAAAGGGGAAGGGGTCTGAATACTTTCCGAATGCACTGTATCTACAAAATAAGTTTTGAAATCGCATCGCCTAATCCAAAAGAAAGGCTACATCTAATCTTTATTCCTAAAATGTATGTTCACAATTCACAAATTATTTTGATTCAACACGATTGAAACCAATCCCAACTAATACAATGCAAAGTGAATCGTACGTTTTGTCAAAAAATAATTGTTTAAATGAATCATTCAAAAAAGTACATCAACTTTGTATAACCGAAAGACGGTTGAAATACATCTCTATCATATGTTATAGGCTAGGACTACCTGCTGCTGCAATGTCTCTCTTTCCTTGAGCAAAAGGCCGCTCGTCTCGCACTACAGATGTGACAGTGTCATTCCGATCCTGGCTGATATTTAGATTTTTAATCTGATTGATAAAATATTTACAAACTGTGCCTAAATAAACTACATTGACAAAAATTATTAAATACGTACGAACACTGCTCTTGGCGCAATTGAGTACAGTAACCATTTCAATTGATACGCCACCAAAATTCCATCTTCATGGAATTATCTTAAAACTTAATCTAGCAAGTAGTCTATTGACCAGGGAAGTAGGCAATTTGAGAACGGTTTATTTATTTAGCATTTTAGGATTAGCATTTTTGGAGACCAATCAATAGGCGCTTAGCTCTGTCACCCTCCAAACTAATTTGCGGCAATGTGATAGCCGAAATGGGACAAATTAATACAGCCTGCCAAAGTTAATCATGAATAATGTCTTATTACCATAGTAACAACAAAATGATAAATGAGTTCAAAGAGCAGCAAAGTCAAGCCAGTATCTGGGAGCATCACATTAGAAGGGTCTAAATCAGACAAACAGAATATGGGCACGGAAGAGCATCACAAGTAGAATGAACTCAAATCCAAGCGTGTTTCCATGGCAGCTCATCCACCCCCCCCCGGTTTACATTTGTACAGCATTGTCTGTGGGTTACCACGCGTGGGTGTCTGATTAATTCTAGTCCGACTCTACACTCCTGATGCTACCTTTGATTGCAGAGACTCACTAAATGCCACTGCAGAGCTAGCTGGAGTGCGGGCCAAATATGACATAAAAATGGAGCTGAAGCACCTTGAGAAAGACAAAGGTCCCTCATCGAAGATTTAATTATATCCTTCAGAAAGACTGAACTGTTGTTCATTGCGGGCCTGAAGAGGAAGAGAATGCATTAGTGGGATCCAGGTGAGACTTGACAGCGGCACAGCCTCTGAAGAGAGCGATTTTACTCCTTGGACTGGGACAGTCTGTCTGTACCAACTGTGGCTTGAGCTGCAGAATACGTTTTTCATGTTTCATACAATCATACAGGCTCTTTAGAGAAACAAACAAACAAATCTGTATAGTGCATCCCTGCAATTGTAAAAAGAGTAATTATCAAATATTGTTCTCATAGTACATTTGAGATATAAATAGGCCTAGTGAGCATAATAATGATAATAATGATGTCAATTTAAGTTTTGTGAATCGTGAAATACCTGACAATCACAGAAGAAAGATGAAAAATCAATCTTCATTCTGGCAAAACAATCATTTCTTTCCACAGACATCGGTGACTTCCAATCTCAGAGACAGGCCAACACCATTTTTCGAAACTTCCAATTTGAACCTCCATCCAACTTTTGTCATTGGTTTTGATTGATCCCGACAGAGGAACTCTAACTGTAATGTGAATTGGCAGCACTACAGTGTAAGTGCCTTTCTGAGGAGCAGACTCCAAATAGCTTTCAATCTTTTTTTAAAGCCATGGTTCAACAGCAGCACACCTTTGAAAGATCACACAGGGAGAGTAAAAGGTTGTGAAAAATCTACTCTCAACAAAGTGCCACACAGACTGGGGACTGAGTTATTTGCAATTTAGCAATAATCTGAAGATCGACAACGAGGAAGAGTGTGTGTGAATGCGTGCAGACTACATGTAATGTTAAAGTGAAGAGGGTACGACACTTAATCATATCAAAACTGGTATCCAGGAGTTAGGCTACCAGGGATACACACAAACCAAAACATCCTTTATGTTCGGAGAAAACGCTTGTTTAAAATTACATTCAGCCAAGTACATTTTTTATTTAAAAAAAATAATTAATAATAATAATAACAATAATAATAATAAGGGCACAAAAGTTTAAAATTTAAACGTGAATTCCTGCAGAGCAAAAAAGGCATGATTTGTCTGCTGTGGCAACCCAGACACCTGAGTATTAGCTTCGACCAAGTCAACGGCAACTTGCCGGATAACGTTCCTTATACTGTTCACATCCTACCAAAAACATTCACTGTGAGCTTCAAAAAATGACTTGAAAATACACAAGAGCAGAGAACAGCCCTCTCTCCTCCCAAGAAATCCCTTTTCCTGCAGTACAACCCAACCCAGTGTCGTCTTGTCTAGCGTCACTGTCAAATATGAGCGTCACCGTCAGAAATCAGAGTGAAATGTGCGCTGATTTATACCCCCATAACCAGCCGCGGCACAATTCCTTGGGATTCAATCAGCATTAGAATCATCATTGAGGGGAGACCGGCCCATTAATAACGCAGACGTCGAGCCCCCCCCCCGGGATTTTAGCTGGCTATTAATAGCACCGGCCACCCAGTCTATCAATATCATTACATGCAATAAGGAAGGGAGCCCACTCAAAGAATTACAATGATTGAGTGAAGGCTCACCAAGATATTCTGTCACATAACCTTCCTTACGTAAGCTAGCGTTGTGGTATATTTAGGAGCTAATCTGGACTGCTGCTATTTTCTGCCTCCATGGGAGGCAAGGCGGCTGGGCACACACACACACACACACACACTCACACAGAGAGAGAGAGAGAGAGAGAGAGAGAGAGAGAGAGAACTGAGGCTTTGGGTTAAAGACGCAAGGCGAGGGTAAATTTATACCGGCAGGCAAGAGACGACGACAGCCCAGCATAAATACATGTCAAAGGAGAAGCCTGTTGCGTTTCATTCGGCATTAAAAAAATAAAAATAAATAATAATAATAGTGCCCCATGCGCGAGCGGTAACCTTTAGTTTATGGATCCATTTTCCCACTCTCTTCAATCCCTCTATTTCAGGCAAATGATCACGGAGTGCGTTGTATTTTAAGGCCCTCTCCTGAAAGGAATGAGTATTGTTTTATACACCAAAGTGAGGGGCTGTCACCTACTTATCCTCCTCACAAGTCCTCATGCAAAAAAAATATATTAGTCCCTTGGAATTAGCTTTAAGGTAGTAAAAACCATGGCTGCTCCAAAATAGATTTTGTGCCATGATCTACCAGCCGTTGGATAAGAGACTAGGCAGAGTCTCCAGATTCCACCAGTCAAGGTGGAATGAATTGGGGCTGTGGGTAAGCCTGGTTAGGGGTTATGTGGGTGTATCTGTCAGACAGACTACACAGAATGATGCTTCACATTAGTTGTGGCATTTTAGTGCCAGGACAACAGTGGGGCTGATAGGATTAGCCTCTCTGTCTGACACATGGTCTCCACACGCCCCACACTGGGTGATAGAACCGTGGTCTGTGTAGTAAAAGGAGGTCACACACAATGACTGGGCTACTGCCTAGTAGCACACATATTAAAAAGGTCAGGATGCCAGAGATCCACTACTGTACATCTCTGAAGGCTGAAGAAATAAACGTAAAACTATATCACTGCTGTTCCGCCACATACTAGACACATGTTGTACTTGTGCAGCGAGCGATTCAAAATGCTATATTTATCGAAAGCTAATAGTCAACTTAATTGCATTTCAAGTCTAGTGTTCAGGCAGTCCTACATTTGAGTTGGACCCTTTTCTAAAGTCCCAGATTTTGAATGCGCCATACAGCTGGTTGTCAGACACTCAAATCCGAGTGTCCCAATGTCCCTTCCCTATCCCCTTGTCAAACCAAATCCCCCCCAAAATGTATTTAAACCACGAGGACTGTTAAATTGTGCGAGAGTCAACAGTAGTGCCTTTTTACTGTGGGAAAACTCCTGCCATCACCCATACTTGGCATCAGAACCAGCATACCTCCAAGAGAAACATAAGAGAATTAGCTAAAGGCACAACTCGGCTCGCTGTGGGATCAGACCATCCACATTCAAGTTGAACTGAACTGGTCTGGCAAAACTCAAGTTGAATTCAAATGATCCGGATAATTCAAGATGCACCGAAACAATCTGGCATATTCTAGTTGAACTGATATTGTCGGGCAAATTCAAGTTCAACTGAAATGACTTTGACAATGAGATGCTTATGATGTTTCAATGCTGTTTCTATGTCAATCATGTCATGGTGAAGCCAATGACATTTCCAAATTGTGTGGACCATGAAGTTTTTCCAATTCTAAAACGGAAGGCTCTTTATGGAGCATATTTACTGGCCTGTTGTGACAGTCCTTCAGTCTCTCCAGGGGAACGAGGGACAACTGCAAGGTGGCACCTACTGGAATAGGTATGAGAGAGATTCCCTGCAGGGCACGTTGATGCAAATCATTACTACACTTTCACGACCCCAAGTTGAAGAGCATGTTTTTCACACCAACGTCTTTAAGGATTGTCTCTGCACTCGAAATGACAATTTGCATGATGGTTATACAGTACACGTATTTTCCTAACTCTTGTGTTCATTTCTGCAACACTTACATTTTATTTACAGCCAACATGCGACCATTTTGAAGGCAACTTCTCAACCTTTACACTTCAGACAACAGAACTGGAGAGTACATTCAAATACATGTGAGAATCACTAATCATGTGCGAGTGCGTGTCTTTAAGCATGTGATTCACTGAGCACAGCGCGAGTGTGGTGTTAGTATCAGTGAACATCTTTGTGCGTGAGATTATGTGCTTGCGTGTGTCTCAGTGTGCTTGCGTGTGTCTCAGTGGGCTTGCGTGTGTCTCAGTGGGCTTGCGTGTGTCTCAGTGGGCTTGCGTGTGTCTCAGTGGGCTTGCGTGTGTCTCAGTGAGCTTGCGTGTGTCTCAGTGTGCTTGCGTGTGTCTTTCTCGCCTTACCTTGGTGATGAGGATGCGGTATTTATCAAGCAGGTCCTGGTCACTTTGGCAGCCTGAGAGGAGCTGCCAGACCTCAGCCCTGAGGGCCTCAGGGACCCCAGGCTTCACCAGCGCCGTCAGGCCCTTAGGCCGCACAGACAGGTTCCCATGCCTGACACACACACCACAGAGGTAGTTAAGAATCTGATATATATGAAGACATTGAGTTCTACTCTTCATAAAAGCAGCAAATTCTTATCGCTATCTACAGTACAGGCATGGGAGGGGATATCCATTATCAATGTTGCGTTCCTGGGTCTGTTTTTATGAGGACTGAAATGGAGGCCCCTTGAAATAATGTTATTAACGTGACCACACATAATGCAAACCAATTCATATGATCGGAAAATGTATACAGTGAACGCGTTTCATTTCAAGTAATCAAACAGTTCTCTACAGCTTTCGGTTAGGACTTGCATTTAGTCTCTTGTGAGATACACCTACGGTTAGTTACAAAGCATAGGGAGAAGATGACGTGTATATGACAGTCGCATAAAGAGTGTTGTACATCAATAACGGATGAATCTCAGTGAAAGGAGCAGCCATATGGTACATACAGTATGACTTATATCGTCACGCATATGAAGGCTTTATGAATGTTTATAAACGCTACATCTCTACTGTGGAAAAAGTGTGCCCATGCATGCAATCCTTCATCATCATCCTCCTCCTCAACTCAATGATTCCATACATTTTCAGTACAACTGCCCAATTGTGGTCATCATGACTGCCACACTCCCTGTGAGTCTTACCATCTGTTGAGGATTCCACCCCAGGACTCCAGAATCTTCTCAGGGCAGTCTTTGGACACATCACCGGTCCCACTGGAGATCTCGCTGTCACTATCTGCCGAAGACACAAGGACCAGAGTTTAATATCAGAGGCCAGTTTGTCATCTCTGGCTCGTCAGGAACAACCAGTCTTGTATTATGAGAGGTTTGCGATTTGTGAACAATATTGAATGCCTATGCTATTATTAGGGTTTGAATTACAGCAGGGCTAGGGGATTGTGGGGCCACTGTATAACAACTAGAAATATCAAAATGAGCCCCAATCACAATCGTCAAAAGATATGTGGGGCACCCCTTAGAGACTTCGGACATTTCAAAGAGTCAATGTATCATTTGAACACTGCTATTATCGTTAAAAACTAACAGTTAGATGTATCCATTTCTAATTTGAAATCCAAATTGAAATGGAAGTCATCAAACATTAGTACAGTGTTAAGCCAGAGCTGCAGTCCCCTGGGCTGCTGTAAAGTGGGCTGCCTAATGCTCTCCTCTCATGATGGAGCTCTGATTCCCAATAACAGCTGAGAGAAGTACCCTTATTCGCGTTTTAAAACACACACACGTTCGTCTGGCTCACACACTCGAGCGCGATGAGGTCTGAAGCGGACCTGGCTGTCTCACACATTGAGTGGCTGTGGAGCAGACAGCTCCATGCGGGCAGGGTGATTGGCTACAAAGGAAAAACCATCATGCAGTGCCTTTCCGAAAGTATTCACACCCTTGACTTTATCCACATTTTGTTGTGTTACAAAGTAGGATTAAAATGGATTTAATTGGAACTTTGTCAACGAGCTACACAGAATACTCTGTCAAATTGGAAAGAGGAATAAAAAAATTACATTATTATTGGAAAATGAAACCCTGATATATCTTGATTAGATAAGTATTCAATAAACGTTATGAATAACCTTTGGCACAAATACAGCTGTGATTCTTTCCAGGTAAGTCGAAGCGCTTTGCACACCTGGATTGCCCATTATTATTCAAAATAAATATTCAAAATCTGTCAAATTGGTCAACGCTAGACATCCATTTTCAAGTGTTGCCATTGATTTTCAAGCAGATTTAAGTCAAAACTGTAACTAGGTCAGGAACATTCAATGTCTTCTTGGTAAGCAACTCCAGTGTATATTTGGCCTTGAGCTTCAGGTTATTGTCCTGGTGAAAGGTGGATTTGTCTTCCGGCACGGGCCTCCTGAGTGGCGCAGCGGTCTAAGGCACTGCATCGCAGTGCTAGCTGTGCCACTAGAGATTCTGGGTTTGAGTAGAGGCTGTGTCGCAGGAGGATGGGAGACACATGGGGCGGTGCACAATTGGCCCAGCGTCGTCCAGGTTAGGGGAGGGTTTGGCCGGCAGGGATGTCCTTGTCCCATTGCGCACTAGCGACTCCTGCGCAGTGCACGCTGACATGGTCACCGGGTGTACAGTGCTTCCTCCGACACATTGGTGTGGCTGGCTTCCGTGTTAAGTGGGCATTATGTCAAGAAGCAGTGCGGCTTGGTTGGGTTGTGTTTCGGAGGACGCACGGCTCGTGACCTTCGCCTCTCCCGAGTCCGTACGGGAGTTGCAGCGATGAGACAAGACTAACTACCAATTGGATACCACGAAATTGGGGAGAGAAAAAAAATAAAAAGGATTTGTCTTCCAGTGTCTGTTGGAAAGACAACCAGATTTTCCTCTAGGACTTTGCCTGTGCTTAGCTCTATTCCGTTTCTTTTTATTTAAAAAAACTCCCTAGTCTTTGCCGATGACAAGCATACCCATAACACGATGCAGCTACAGTATCACCATGCTTGAAAATATGAAGTGTGGTACTCAGTGATGTGTTGGATTTGCCCCAAACATAATGCTTTGTATTCAGGACAAAAAGTTAATTTACTTGCCACATTTTTTGCAGTATTACTTTATCGCCTTATTGCAAAACATGTTTTTGAATATTTGTATTATGTAAAGGCTTTCTCTTTACACTCTGTAGTTACTCCACAATACAAAAAAAAATGACAATGTTGATTCATCCTCAGTTATCACCTATCACAGCCATTAAACTCTGTCATTTTAATTTTATATAATTCCAAAGTAGTTATTGTCTATGGTGCCAAGTGGCACAACAGTCTAAGGCAGCTCACAATTGGCCCAGTATCATCCGGGTTTGTTCTTAACTGACTTGCATAGTTAAAGAAAATATATATATTTTATGTTTCATATTAGTTCAGTTTCCTGTTCTAAGTTTCATCCTTGTAACTTTGGAGAGGCTACTGAACTCTCATGACCATTGTTTATTTGTGGTTCTCACCTCTGCCTTTATCTCCAAAGTGTTACTGTTTGCATTGTGTGTGTGCTTCACACCTTCTATGTGAGACACTGTACAGGTAAAGTAAAAACACCAAGCCTAAACTTTAAGGTAATGTCGTTTTGTAAAGGTAGTGTAACTGTTATTCGGTGTGACTTCCCCTTACTTTGCAGTGGGTACATGCTCTTTGTGGACAATCCCATGCTGTTCATAGAAAATAGCGATAATTGTTCTCCCCACTGTGTGTGTGTGTGTGCGCACGCACACACACACACACACACACACACACACACACACACACACACACACACACACACACACACACACACACACACACACACACACACACACACACACACACACACACACACACACCAAAAAAATTACGGGAACACTAAAATAACACATCCTAGATCTGAATGAATGAAATATTCTTATGAAATACTTTTTTCTTTACATAGTTGAATGTGCTGACAACAAAATCACACAGAAATCAAATGTATCAACCCATGAAGGTCTGGATTTGGAGTCACACTCAAAATTAAAGTGGAAAACCACACTACAGGCTGATCCAACTTTGATGTAATGTCCTTAAAACAAGTCAAAATGAGGCTCAGTAGTGTGTGTGGCATCCACGTGCCTGTATGAACTCCCTACCACACCTGGGCAGGCTCCCGATGAGGCCAACTCCTGGACAGTCTGTGGTGCAACGTGGCGTTGGTGGATGGAGCGAGACATGATGTCCCAGATGTGCTCAATTGGATTCAGGTCGGGGGAACGGGCGGGCCAGTCCATAGCATCAATGCCTTCCTCTTGCAGGAACTGCTGACACACTCAAGCCACATGAGGTCTAGCATTGTCTTGCATTAGGAGGAACCCAGGGCCAACCGCACCAGCATATGGTCTCACAAGGGGTCTGAGGATCTAATCTCGGTACCTAATGGCAGTCAGGCTACCTCTGGCGAGCACATGGAGGGCTGTGCGGGCCCCCAAAGAAATGCCACCCCACACCATGACTGACCCACCGCCAAACCAGTCATGCTGCAGGATGTTGCAGGCAGCAGAACGTTCTCCACGGCGTCTCCAGACTGTCACGTCTGTCACATGTGCTCAGTGTGAACCTGCTTTCATCTGTGAAGAGCACAGGGCGCCAGTGGCGAATTTGCCAATCTTGGTGTTCTCTGGCAAATGCCAAACGTCCTGCACGGTGTTGGGCTGTAAGCACAACCCCCACCTGTGGACGTCGGGCCCTCATACCACCCTCATGGTGTCTGTTTCTGACTGTTTGAGCAGACACATGCACATTTGTGGCCTGCTGGAGGTCATTTTGCAGGGCTCTGGTAGTGCTCCTCTTGCTCCTCCTTGCACAAAGGCGGAGATAGCGGTCCTGCTGCTGGGTTGTTGCCCTCCTACGGCCTCCTCCACGTCTCCTGATGTACTGGCCTGTCTCCTGGTAGCGCCTCCATGCTCTGGACACTACGCTGACAGACACAGCAAACCTTCTTGCCACAGCTCGCATTGATGTGCCATCCTGGATGAGCTGCACTACCTGAGCCACTTGTGGGGGTTGTAGACTCCGTCTCATGCTACCACTAGAGTGAAAGCACCAACAGCATTCAAAAGTGACCAAAACATCAGCCAGAAAGCATAGGAACTGAGAAGTGGTCTGTGGTCACCACCTGCAGAACCACTCCTTTATTGGGGGTGTCTTGCTAATTGCCTATAATTTCCACCTGTTGTCTATTCCATTTGCACAACAGCATGTGAAATGTATTGTCAATCAGTGTTGCTTCCTAAGTGGACAGTTTGATTTCACAGAAGTGTGATTGACTTGGAGTTACATTGTGTTGTTTAAGTGTTCCCTTTATTTTTTTGAGCAGCGTGTGTGTGTGTGTGTATGTGTATATACACACACACACACACACACACACACACACACACACACACACACACACACAGCTTGTATATGGTTTTTGTAAACAGGGGACCAATACATTGGATATGCCTAGGCTAAACTTCCAGGCACTTTGGAAAGGTTGAAAAAAAACACTGATATCCCCTGTATGTCCCCACACCACCAAAGTTTGAGAGAGGTTGGTGTTGTAGAAATGTAGTTTTTATAGTGAACAATAACTTTTAGGCACATCCAGTGTGCAAAAACAATGTAATTACTACATTCTGACACTTTGGAGAGGGTGAAACGACATTTGAATGTACCCTGGATACCCCATAACACCACCACAATGTTTGAGTGAGGTTGATATGGTAGAAATTGTGTTTTTAAACTTAACAAATAGCATTTAGATTGAAAATAAGTTAGAGCACTGGATAACCTAATTTACAGATATGTACCACTTTGGAGAGGTTTAGGGACACTTGGCAACATCCCGTGACCACACCTGACACCACTTACTAAAACATCTGCCCATTTCTAGTTGTTAGGTCTATCAATCCCATTTTCTTTCCTGGTACAGTTCACGTTGTGGAAGCGATCTGATGTGTTTCCAGCTCTAGTCATCAATAATTCACTTATATCTGGTCAATGAAAGATGACTTTCAAAATAAAAGGTTATTTTGTGTGCTTGATCTTTTGTATTGTGAACTATGTAACTCATATCTTCTGATAATTTCCTAATAATCTCTCAGATGTCTTTTTTCCAAATATACCAAGGTTATGCATGTCAGAATCATGTAATTACACATGAATAGCAGTTACTTTTGGGTAGAAGTTGCTCTCGGAGGATGTGTTGGTACCATTCTTTATTCATGGCTGTGTTCTTAGGCTTAATTGTGAGTGAGCCCACTCCCTTGGCTGAGAAGCAACCCCACACATGAAAGGTCTCAGGATGCTATACCTGTACCTTTTGCAGAATATCAGCCTGTCCCTGATGTTTCTCCTGGAGAAAAGTGGCATCTTTGCTGCCCTTCTTGACACCAGGCCATCCTACAAAAGTCTTCGCCTCACTGTGCGTGCAGATGCACTTACACCTGCCTGCTGTCATTCCTGAGCAAGCTCTGTACTAGTGGTGCCCCGATCCCGCAGCTGAATCAACTTTAGGAGACGGTCCTGACGCTTGCTGCACTTTCTTGGGCGCCCTGAAGCCTTCTTCACAACAATTGAACCGCTCTCCTTGAAGTTCTAGATGATCCAATAAATGGTTGATTTATTGACTTACTGGCAGCAATATCCTTGCCTGTGAAGCCCTTTTTGTGGAAACCAATGATGACGACATGTGTTTTCTTGCAGGTAACTATGGTTGACAGAGGAAGAACAATGATTCCAAGCACCACCCTCCTTTTGAAGGTTCCAGTCTGTTATTCAAACTCAATCAGCATGACAGAGTGATCTCCAGCCTTGTCCTCGTCAACACTCACACCTGTGTTAACGAGAGAATCACTGACATGATGTCAGCTGGTCCTTTTGTGGCCGGGCTGAAATGCAGTGGAAAAGTTTTTGGCCGGATTCAGTTAATGCAATGAATTGCAATTCATCTGATCACTCTTCATAACATTCAGGAGTATATGCAAATTGCCGTCATACAAACTGAGGCAGCAGACTTTGTGAAAATTAATATTTGGGTCATTCTCAACTTTTGGCCATGACTGTACACGCAGATACTTTATCTCAGATCCTACAGACTACAAGGAGAGGCTTTATCTCAGATCCTACAGACTACACGCAGAGGCTTCATCTCAGATCCTACAGACTACACGCAGAGTCTTTATCTCAGATCCTACAGACTACACGCAGAGGCTTTATCTCAGATCCTACAGACTACATGTGGAGGCTACAGCGCCTATAGAAAGTCTACAACCCCCTATGAACTTTTTTCACATTTTGTTGCGTTGCAAAGTGGGATTGAAATATATTTCATTGTAGTTTTCGGTCATTGATCAACAACAATAAAAAATAATGTGAAAGTGAATGAATGACTAGCCCCCTTCTTTTGTCCCCATACATAAAACATCTTTAAAAAAGGTCCCCCAGACAGGTATTGAATTTCAAGCACAGATTAAACTACCAAGACCAGGGAAAGCCTTATAAAGGGCAGTGATTGTTAGATGGTTAACAATAACAAATGAGATATTGAAAAAATCTTTAAGCATGGTCAAGTTAATCATTGTGCTGTGGATGATGTATTAAACCCACCCAGACACATCAAAGACGAAGTCCTTCTAAACTGAGCTGCAGGACAGGAAGTGAAACTTGAAAACAGCTACAGATGGCTGTGATTAGCAAAAACTGAGGATGGATCAACAACATTGTAGTGACTCCACAATAATGACAGAGTGAAAAATATTAAAATATACAGAATAGAAATACGCAAAACATGCATATGTATGCAACGAGGGACTAAAGTAATACTGCAAAGGAACACACTTTTTGGCCTAAATGCAAAGCCTTATGTTTGGGGCAAATCCAACAACACGTCACTGAATACAGTGCCTTGCGAAAGTATTCGGCCCCCTTGAACTTTGCGACCTTTTGCCACATTTCAGGCTTCAAACATAAAGATATAAAACTGTATTTTTTTGTGAAGAATCAACAACAAGTGGGACACAATCATGAAGTGGAATGACATTTATTGGATATTTCAAACTTTTTTAACAAATCAAAAGCTGAAAAATTGGGCGTGCAAAATTATTCAGCCCCTTTACTTTCAGTGCAGCAAACTCTCTCCAGAAGTTCAGTGAGGATCTCTGAATGATCCAATGTTGACCTAAATGACTAATGATGATAAATACCAAGATATCAAGTCTCCGTATGAATGCACCTGCACTGTGATAGTCTCAGAGGTCCGTTAAAAGCGCAGAGAGCATCATGAAGAACAAGGAACACACCAGGCAGGTCCGAGATACTGTTGTGAAGAAGTTTAAAGCCGGATTTGGATACAAAAAGATTTCCCAAGCTTTAAACATCCCAAAGAGCACTGTGCAAGCGATAATATTGAAATGGAAGGAGTATCAGACCACTGCAAATCTACCAAGACCTGGCCGTCCCTCTAAACTTTCAGCTCATACAAGGAGAAGACTGATCAGAGATGCAGCCAAGAGGCCCATGATCACTCTGGATGAACTGCAGAGATCTACAGCTGAGGTGGGAGACTCTGTCCATAGGACAACAATCAGTCGTATATTGCACAAATCTGGCCTTTATGGAAGAGTGGCAAGAAGAAAGCCATTTCTTAAAGATATCCATAAAAAGTGTTGTTTAAAGTTTGCCACAAGCCACCTGGGAGACACACCAAACATGTGGAAGAAGGTGCTCTGGTCAAATGAAACCAAAATTGAACTTTTTGGCAACAATGCAAAACGTTATGTTTGGCGTAAAAGCAACACAGCTGAACACACCATCCCCACTGTCAAACATGGTGGTGGCAGCATCATGGTTTGGGCCTGCTTTTCTTCAGCAGGGACAGGGAAGATGGTTAAAATTGATGGGAAGATGGATGGAGCCAAATACAGGACCATTCTGGAAGAAAACCTGATGGAGTCTGCAAAAGACCTGAGACTGGGACGGAGATTTGTCTTCCAACAAGACAATGATCCAAAACATAAAGCAAAATCTACAATGGAATGGTTCAAAAATAAACATATCCAGGTGTTAGAATGGCCAAGTCAAAGTCCAGACCTGAATCCAATCGAGAATCTGTGGAAAGAACTGAAAACTGCTGTTCACAAATGCTCTCCATCCAACCTCACTGAGCTCGAGCTGTTTTGCAAGGAGGAATGGGAAAACATTTCAGTCTCTCAATGTGCAAAACTGATAGAGACATACCCCAAGCGACTTACAGCTGTAATCGCAGCAAAAAGTGGCGCTACAAAGTATTAACTTAAGGGGGCTGAATAATTTTGCACGCCCAATTTTTCCGTTTTTGATTTGTTAAAAAAGTTTGAAATATCCAATAAATGTCGTTCCACTTCATGATTGTGTCCCACTTGTTGTTGATTCTTCACAAAAAAATACAGTTTTATATCTTTATGTTTGAAGCCTGAAATGTGGCAAAAGGTCGCAAAGTTCAAGGGGGCAGAATACTTTCGCAAGGCACTGTAACTGCCTCCTTATTTTCAAGCATGTTAGCGGTTGCATCAAGGTATGAGCATGTTTAACATCGGCAAAGACCGGGAAGTTTTCAGGATGAAAAACGTGACGGAGCAAAGCACAGACCAATTCACCTTTCAGCAGGACAATAACCTACAACACAAAGCAAAATATACACTGGAGTTGCTTACCAAGAAGACACTGAGTGGCCAAGTTACAGTTTTGACTTCAATCTGATTGATAATCTATGGCAAGATTTAAATTGCTACCTAGCCATGATACCCATCACCTTGACGGAGAAAAGCTCTTGGAGACTTACCCCCCAAAAAACTCACAGCTGTAATTGCTGCCAAAGGTGTTTCTAACATGTTTTGATTCAGGGGAATGAACACCTAACTAATCAAGGTATATTAGCGTTTTATTTTTCATTTGACAGTCTTCTTTTGTAGATTGACAAGAAAGCCCAGAATTAAATACATTTTAATCCCACTTTGCATCAATAACATTTTCAGAAATCTAAGGGTGGTGACTTTCTATAGGCACTGTATCTCAGACTACATGCACTAGTCAATATCTCACAAACTATATACAGAATATATTGTCTTCCTCAAAGGCTTGGCTGCAAACAAAGCCTATATCTCACAGGCTGTGTACAGAGCCTATAACGCAGACTACAAACATGGCATTTATCTCATAGACAACATAGAGGGCCTATATCTTACAAACTACACTGAGTGCACAAAACATGAGGATCACCTTCCTAATATCGAGTTGCACCCCCTTTCTGCCCTCAGAACAGCCTTAGTTCGTCGGGGCATGGACCACAAGGTGTCGAAAGCGTTCCACAGGTACAATGGCCCACGTTGACTTCAAAGCTTTCAGCAGTCGTGTGAAGTTGGCTGGACGCCCTTTGGGTGGTGGACCATTCTTGATACACACGGAAAACAGTTGAGCGTGAAAAGCACAGCAGCGTTGCAGTTCTTGACACAAACTGGCACCTACTACCGTATCCCATTCAAAAGGCACTTCAAAATTGTATCTTTCCCATTCACCCTCAACCATACACAATCCATGTCTCAATTGTCTTAAAGATATAAATCATTATTTAACCTGTCTCCTCCCCTTCATCTACACTGATTGAAGTGGATTTAACAGGTGACATCAATAAGGGACCATAGCTTTCACCTGGTCAGCAATGTTCCCTATAGATTTTTTTGGAACTGAGAGAATTTCTGGTCTGCTGAGCGCAAACTTGACAATTGTGAAAATTCTGTGCAAGTTCCAGCGAGCATTTACTGTGAACACTGAGTCCGTACCCGCTTTAAGTTACAGTTGTAACAGTGGCCAAGTAGGCAACTGTGGCTATTTGATCATAATGCAGGCCTACCAGAGTGGTAGGCCTGCATTATGATCAAATAGCCACAGTTGCTTGATCTTAACCTGTTTATCTACTTGTCCTTCAGACAAGGAGGTGACTGAAAATGTGTTGTTTGATGCAAGAAACAACTTTACATTATTACAGAGAATCAGACAAATGATGCTACCCTCTGCCTACTGGCTACTTATTCAAGCCTGTCTCCAAACACAACACTGCCCCTTTAAACAAAAAAATATCTTTACCTGACTCTTTTTTAAGCTGTCTCGAAATGTATATGTTTTGTGCTATTGTAGAAAGCAAATTACTCTCCCATTGCTGGCTACAAATGATCTATAATTGGGCTAATAACTCACTAACTAGCAAAGGATATGAATCAAATGTGCACACGTGGCTACATGCAGCTCTCACGTTAACATCAAAACAAGCGCATCTACTCACGACCGCTCATGCTGTAAACACAGTCCAGTTCAAAGTAAATGTCAAAGATCCATATATGGCAATGGTCAATTTCATATAAGCCTACTGCAGCTCTGATCGGTTATGCTGCACCAGTCTGTGTAGACTACGGGCTGAGTCGTGTGTGTCAATACAATAAAACCCTACTCTGATGCGTTCTGCCTACAAAAAAATCTCTGGCATAGCTAATTTAGTTTCAGTATGTTGCATTGAATGTGGCTAATATTGCATTGATTCGATCACAATAGCCACAGTAAAGGGAAACGTTGATAGTGTTAACAGGGAAAACTCAAAAACAGTGGTCACCAACCTTTTCTGAGTCAAGATCACGGAGTCAAAATGCAAGCCGAGATCTACCAATCAGATTTGTTTTTAAACGTAACATTAACCAATTAAAAACAGCACTGTAGCAATGAGGTTTGTGCAGTAAGCTAAAGACCCAATACATTATATTTGCTTCAATTGCCTGCCAATGTATTGTTGTTCAGGACATTTTTTCCAATTAAATGTCTAAATATTAGGTAGGCAATATGATCACCCCGGTAATAGATCCATTGTTGTATTACTTGTGAGGCACAGTGGAGTGAGCTTTTCATTTTACTGGGTGGTCATTTTACTGATGGTCAGTCTCAGAGGAGGGAGAGCAGCAGACTGAGGGTCTGCCTCTCAAAATCCTTCCGCTCTCCCTTTCCTCCACTGACACTGACCAAAAAAAGGGACAGTCTTCCAGCTGATGGCAAAACTCGAGTCACACCGCATTATTTCTGCCTTATGCACAAATTCATGTCGTTACTCATATGAAAAAGGAAAGAGAAATATTCCTTGATATTCAAAAAGACGCAAGCCGCTAATAATAACAACGCAAGCCTATGGATACACTCATTTATCCTGCTGCAATGCTTGTTGTAGAGATGAATGGAAATAGGAAGAAAGCACATTTTATGGCTTTTTAAAGTGTTGAATACAAAATGTTGACAGTGCTGAGTAAGAACTTAAACATGAACTCAATCATAAAAACAGCAGCTCGTTGCTGTATTTGTTGACAGTCTCTCTCTAGTCATGGTTTTAAACGTTTTAAAATCTCACAGTGTCAACTTCGCTGTAGCTTTCTTTTATGCCTGCTACTTTACTGCAGACATGGTATTCTGAGCCATTCAATTTGCGAGCGGTAGGGCTATTGCACTTGATTTGCTCTCCGGGAAGGTAGAATTTGTACCTTCAGACACATGAAATGGTTCAAAATGGCAACAGTTCACCTGCCTAGTGCGCAGGGCAGCTGAAGTCGGGTGCACATACTGCCAACAGCCCGAGAATTAAAATGAAAATAGGAACAAGGCTTTACCGTTGTTTTTTTTAAACAAAAATGTTTGGCGATCGACTAGGAATGCCTTGGAGATCGACCAGTCAATCCGGCTGGTGCCCACTGCTCTAGAAAGTTAGGTGAAGTTCAAGCTCATGCTTCGCTCTGTGGACTGATATTTCTTCTGCATGGCAGTCCCGGGTGGAGCTGCGCAGCAGCCTTGGGGCTACTGCTCGTCAACGCGCTGCTTACAGGGAGCATTGCTGGGGTCAGTCTCTGCCATGGAAAGAGCAGGCGTTCCAAATGTTTTGTACACTCAGTGAATATTCAGAGTATATGGTCTTTCTAACAGACTTTGCTGCATACAAAGCCTATATCTCATAGGCGAGGTACAGAGCTGAGCACATGAGCAGAGGGTTTGAGCTGGGGTGTGTATATTGCCACCCATTCAGTAGGGTCATGAGTGTGCATGTGCTTGTATGTTTGCTGTGTGAAAAAAAGCACATTGAAAATAAAAATCAGTGGGCTGACTGAAAAATAGAGAAAAAGGAGACATTCCGGGTCACACTGCTGCACATTGTAATTTACAATAATACAAGAAAATGTATGCGCACGTGTGACTGGCAAGAAATGTGCAGGCAGGCAGCAGCAGCAGCGGCAGCATCCTCACACACTGGGAAAGCTTTCAGTCCCGTCTACAATGGCGACTGACCTCCAGCTAGAAATCCCTGAAAGGCTTTCTTTTCACGCCGCCTCCACCGGCAGCTGGAACACAGCAGAACCTTTAGAAATGCTTGTACATTTTACTGTGAATGGCTTCTCCTCCCTGGCAAGGCTTTTTTTTGACACCGTGCCGGCCTTGGAGAGTGCCTCTCTAACGCCAAGGAGGTACAAGGTTCAAAAGACAGGTGTGGGCAGACATCTCACTCAGAAGCAACTATTATTATTTTTGCAGTTGGAATGGAATGGTACCACTCCAGCAGAGCAGAGTAAGGTCCAGCAGAATGCAGAAAATGTACCCAGAGCACATTCAAGCTGCAACTTACTGTAACAATGTGCTGTAAATGTACTTATTGTAGGTTTCCCTGGATAACAAGGCTTGCTAACAAAACTTGTCCAAAGACCATTCCAACCTCTTACAATCAAGAGCCCATCATCAAGTAAGAATCAGCGTGCTGTCCCGGGTAAAAATGAGAAGTGCAGTGTCGGAAAAGCTGTGCTTGCAGGAAGCCAGAAAAGCCACCTCCGTTTACATTGTTGGATCGTTGGAATGTGTGTTCTGGGCACCTTTGGAGTCCAAATGGTTATATTATTTCTCCTGTTTTGCACTCATTCAAAAAAGTCCCAGCAACCCTAATTTATGTCTTTAAATATGAATCTCACTCTATACAAACACAACGTTAAAGGGCAATTCCGCCACTTTTCAAACTCATATTCATTATCTCCAGCGCCATACCACGTTTCCATGAACTGAGGTTTAAAAGATTAGAATCAAGGTCATATTTATTATTTTTCTTTTTTAATCTGTGACATGACAGGGTAGGATTTAAAGCAGGAATTGGAACCAGTTCAGGGAACAGAAACGAAAACCATTAAAATACATTCAAGGAACAGAACAGTTATTTTAAAAGCAAGGGAACTGGTTAATAACATAACTTTACGTTCCGGCCATTTTTTTTCCAGTCCCACAAAAAAACGCAACATATATTTGCAAGTGTGTGTGTGAAGGCTACCATCCCCTCCGAAGCATAATCTACTTTAGCTTCTGAACTGCACTGTTGGTTAAGGGCTTACAAGATTTTTGACTTGTCTGCTCAGGGATTTGATCTTGCAACCTATCGGTTACTAGCCCAAAGCTCTAACCACTAGGCTACCTGCCGCCCCAGGTTAAGAGAACTCTCTGAAGTTCAACAACATTCATAGTTCCTTCATACCTCTGTAGGTATAATTCTGTGGGCCTAATTCAGATAGCTAATGCATGTCATAACAAGATGCCCAGCGCTTCATGCCCAGCTCTCTCCTCACCCGAGAAATTTCAGTCGCATCTCATACCCTACGCTACAATTGTCTGTCCAATGCATGTACATAACTGTCCCGCTGTCACCACTTTATTTTATGTCAGAATAAAAGTAGAGAGAATTATTTATATCAGCTTTTATTTCTTTCATCACATTCCCAGTTGGTCAGAAGTTTACATACACTCAATTAGTATTTGGTAGCATTGCCTTTAAATTCTTTGACTAGGATCAAACATTTTGGGAAGCTTTCCACAAGCTTCCCACAATAAGTTGGGTGAATTTTGACCCATTCCTCCTGACAGAGCTAGAGTAACTGAGTCAGGTTTGTATGCCTCCTTGCCAGCACACACTTTTTCAGTTCTGCCCACAAATTTTCTATAGGATTGAGGCCTCATTTTAAATTAATACTTGTGCCTAATCCTAACCTTTCCTCTTCAGATTTTAAGGTATCACCCTGGACCTTAGTGGGGGAGCTGACGCCGTATAGCTGTCCGATGACTAATCAAGGCTGCAACCATGTTAGATGGGCTGTTTATACTAGGATTACCCAGCATGTGGTGGGATTGCTTAACACCCACGTGGCGATCAGTGTTAGTGATCAAGCATTCATTGCCTCTTTTTGGGAAGGTCTCTTAGAGCTTATTTTAGGCTTATTCTAGTAATCTATGGGGTCTCACTCTCGTTATCAGGTAATTTATTCTTCGCTCATGGCTATGTCTAATGGTATCTGCCGGTAAGCCTTCAACTCAGGTAGACTATTTGTAGGTTTTGATCATCAGGTCACTCCCAACTGTGCACGCTGCAGACGCATCAGCTACTGCTGAGCAATTTCAGTATGACATTAGGCTATTTAGATAAGGTGGGTACGTAGCTAACGTTTAGCTGCGGTTTCGGGTTTTAGTAATACTGTGTTTTTTTTGCTACGTGTTGGTATGCTGAGCTGTATCATACAGCAGTCTACTGTATGGTCTTCTCTCTGTACAATGTCTTCTGTTATATAACCGCGCATGTCTTTTCTATTCCAAATTCAGTCAGGCATATCAAAAGAGTATCTCCTCTCTCAGTAGCGCAGGTTTGAAAATCACGTTAAGGCAATGGTGTTCAAAAATACACTTTTCCAGATGCGGTCTGTATGATGGCTTCAAGGGGTGCTTCAGTCTGAATACACTCAAATGTTCCTTCCCTTCCGTTTTTGCGTGATCTGTTTGCATTAAGTTCTGTTTGCATTATGTATGCTCACATGTGGAACACTTGTCATCACCGGAACTAACACTGCTTTATCATGTTAGCTGCCTGCATGCTGAGCACGGGCAGCAGCTGGCGAACTTCTGTTCAACATTGATGCTGGCAACCAGTGAGAAGACACTAGATCTCATCGCTGCTCTGGTTCCATCGTCAGCGCTGAGGGCTAGCTCTGAGCTATTGGCAACCAATTCTGGTTCGCCGCTGCTACTTCTCTCTAATCCTCTGCTGCTACAATGCTACAATTTAAAATGTTTCTGAGGATTGTGAAACCTACCCGAGTTCTTGCAGTATTGGTATATGATCATGATTGTCGGCCTGTGGTCCGTTAGCTATGTTGCATCTGCCTAATGGGCTTCAAAAGAGCAATCTTCAGGCAACGACAAAGGTCACTATCACCCTCACTCTATATAAATAGATTCATGTTAAGGGTGTTCGGCTCATACAATCATTTGTACTTGAGGCAGTGGTCTTTCTATGAGTTTTTACAGTAGGGAAGTACAGTTCATTTTAATTTCTCTTTAATCATTGCATGGTCTCACGATTTAATCAAGGACACAAGTTCACCGTGTTGGGTAAGCATTCCCAAACTGATAGGAAGGGTAAAGGTACCATTGCTCAAACTAACTCCTCCTTTCTGTCCTCTTTTCCATGTTACGCTACCTGCAATGGCGACCACTGGCAACTCCGGGTGATCCATTATTCGTCACCGATGCAGGCAAACCAATGACAAGATACTGGTTTTTCATCCCGGCTCTGTCTCCTCCTGCGGGGCCATATCCTTAGCCATACGCAAGCTTATCCGTTTTGCATCGGCGCAGCTTCAACGGCTTCTCTATCTGTCCCTGCATCCACACTGGAGATCATGGGGTACTGGTCCTCTGCTTCCTATGAACACTATGATGAAGATGAAACGCCAAGGAGATTATGGACGTCAAAAGTGATGAGTTCATTTGCGAGTTCGATGCCTTATATAGATCGCTATGTCGGCGTTCAGAGATCTGTTCTTAACTGACTTGCCTAGTTAAATAAAGGTTCAGCTAACAGTCAATATCATTGCTTTGGTTGTTATCGCAGTCAAGTTCCGTGCATATTGCTTAGGTTGTGCTTTTTTTTTAATTATATATATATTTAAACCATTATTTAACTAGGCAAGTCAGTTAAGAACAAATTCTTATTTACAATGACGGCCTACCCCAGCCAAACCCAGACGACGCATGGCCAATTGTGCGCCGCCCTATGGGACTCCCAAACACGGCCCATTGTGATGCAGCCTGGATCCGAACCAGGGACAGTAGTGACGCCTCTTGCACTGAGATGCTGCGCCACTCGAGAGCCCACTAGATGATAGATATTTCATGTCGGCCACAGATGATCAGGCACCTCGTATAGATCAGTGAGAGCACCACTGCGTCTCTAGGGCAGCTGGGTTCACACTGCTACATTGGCAAGATAGGCAGATAGTTCACACGTGCCAAGACAAAGCTTATCTGGCCTTAAATCGAGGGTACCCGGCAGTACGTCAGGAGGGATAGGAGTCATAAGTCGTTCAGTTTAAGCCATATATGGTTAACATTCCAACATAGTATTCATTCTTGCGATTGTAGGTTGACTTTATATTTATGCAATTATTTATATATTTTACCCCATTCTCCCCAATTTCAATCTTGTCTAATCGCTGCAACTCCTCAATGGGCTCGGGAGGCAAAGGTCGAGTAAAGGTCCTCCGAAACATGACCCACCAAACCGCAATTCTTAACACCCACCCGCTTAACCCGGAAGCCAGCCGCACCAATGTGTCGGAGGAAACACCGTTCAACTGACAACACAGGTCAGCCTGCAGGTGCCCGGCCCGCCACAAGGTGTCGCTAGAGCGCGATGAGCCAAGTAAAGCCCCCTCGGCCAAACCCTCGGACACTGCCCTATGGAACTGCCGATCACAGTCGGTTGTGATACAGCCCGGGATCGAACCTGGGTCTGTAGTGACGCCTCTAGCACTGCGACGCCGTGCCTTAGACCGCCGCGCTCAGGAGGCCCTCGTAGGTTTACTTTAGCTGGTCAAGTGATGATGTCTGGCATAGCTACACAGTCGGCTGGCGTAAGGTTTTGCTGTTTTGGGGAAGGGTATAGCTTACCGCTCTCACTACCTGTAGGCTATTTTATATTGATGCTTTGCTTGGCCAGTGAGCTACCCTGAAGGAGCAGAGCCTATATGTCAAGACTTTAATTATTCATTGCTTAATAAATGGTTAAACATATTTCTACATGGCATTTTCTTTCTGAAATTAAGCGGAACCAGTTCAGAAGGAAAACCGAGTGCCCCGCCTCAGGCTGACGCATCAGCTGAGATGGCAGCAATTAGAGACGAGTAACAATCACGCCTACCTTATTGGCAGTCTATTTAAGCTGACCGGGTCTGCTCACTGCCTGTAGGCTATTTTATATTGATGCTTTGCTTGGGCAGTGAGCTACACTGAAGGAGAAGGGCCTATACACGAAGACTTGCATTAATTCAGTGCTTAATAAAATGGTTAAACATTTCTACGTGGCATCTTTCTGAAGTGTGTGTACTTTACTGTATTTATACTTGGGATACCGCTTTTCAACAGGAAACTTTTTTTTTTGTCACTGGAGGATGTCTAAGCTTTATGCAAAGCAGGGTTACATTGTCTTTATTTAAGCTCCAAAAGCTGAGAGATCTTTTTATAGGTTAAAACATTCCAAAAGTGTATTTTATTTTTGCTAATTTAAGTGCAAAGATATTCCTTTATTTTATTTAGGTAAAGCGCTGCCCACCTGTCCGGGTGAAGAATAGCCATACTGTTAAGCCTCTGTGCTTTGGCAGTCGTTCTGACGCTGGTATCACAAAAAAATATGGATGAGTTTAGCTAATTCTAGGTATAGCCGGCCAACCATTCCCATGCCCTTTAATTCATTCATTATGTCATCCACTGTTCTGACGCCATTGCCTCTCTTTAGCTCTGGTAAAACAGCAAGCTGGTTTCTGCCCAAGTCCATGCCATAGTGGGCAGTCACACATTGGAAGTCCTCTGTGGACCATACATTCGCTTTTGACGTAGCGGGGAGTAGAGTCTCGACGGATTGGTACAGGCACATCTCAGGCAGGAGAGGAGAGTGAGCGGAAAATAGAAACCAAGTGCAGAATGCAGACTGTCAAACGAGATGCAACTAAGCTGTTGAGAGGTGTGGTTGATGAGGCTCTGTAGGCTGCAGCTAGGAAACCACTGTGACTGACAAGTGAATCCACCTGCCGTAGCGAGTGTGGGGGGTGACACTGGGACAGGGTCGTAGTTGCTAGATAAAACAGGAAGAAATTGGGGGAGGTACTATGTCAACTTGTCAAAATAAGTGTGAAAAAAGTTCTCTAAGTCATAAACTAATGACTATGTCTGGTAAACGTGTTCTGTGCTGCTGCTTTGAAAGTGATGTGCCGGGCGTCACACCAGATTGAAAAGTACTGGGAGAAATGCCAGCTCGCTACACATTTTCTGGCGGCTCTAGTTTGTGTACTTAAGAGTGCTGTAATAAGAAGAGGGTTTGTTTAGTTTCACTAGTCATTAAATCCCTAGAAAGATGTCTGAGGATGCATTTTGTGTCTTGTATTAGAGGTCGACCGATTAATCGGAATGGCCGATTAATTAGGGCTGATTTCAAGTTTTCATAACAATCGGAAATCTGTATTTTTGGGCGCCGATTTTTTTATACCTTTATTTAACTAGGCAAGTCAGTTAAGAACACATTCTTATTTTCAATGACGTTCTAGGAACGGTGGGTTAAAAGTGCCTTGTTCAGGGGCAGAATGACAGATTTTTACCTTGTCAGCTCAGGGATTCAATCTTACAACCTTACGGTTAACTAGTCCAACGCTATAACCACCTGCCTCTCGTTGCACTCCAAGGTAAGTTGCTAGCAAGCATTAAATGTATCTTATAAAAAACAAATCAATTAATCACTAGTTTATCTAGCGTGTCCTGCGTTGCATATAATCGATGCAACGCTGGGGGATGATTTAACAAAAGCGCATTTGCGAAAAAAGCACAATCGTTGGACGACTGTACCTAATCATAAACACAAATGCCTTTTTTAAAAGAAATCCAGGTTAGCAGGCAATATTCACCAGGTGAAATTGTGTCACTTTTCTTGAGTTCATTGCATGCAGAGTCAGGGTATATGCAACATTTTGGGCCGCCTGGCTCATTGCGAACTAATTTGCCAGAATTTTACGTAATTATGACATAACATTGAAGGTTGTGCAATGTAACAAGAATATTTAGAGTTAGGGATGCCACCCGTTAAATAAAATACCGAAAGGTTCGGTATTTCACTGAAATTAGTTTCCAGATTCGACCATATTAATGACCTAAGGCTCATATTTCTGTGTGGTATAACTAAGTCTATGATTTGATAGAGCAGTCTGACTGAGCGATGGTAGGCAGCAGTAGGCTCGTAAGCATTCTTTTGTGCGTTTTGCCAGCAGCTCTTCGCAAGCACAGCGCTGTTTATGACTTCAAGCCTATCTGCCTAATGGCTGGTGTAATCGATGTGAAATGGCTAGCTAGTTAGCGGGGTGCGCTAATAGCGTTTCAAACGTCACTTGCTCTGAGACTTGGAGTAGTTATTCCCCTTATTCCCGATGGGTAATGCTGCGTCGAGTGTGGCTGTTGTCGTTGTGTTCCTGGTTCGAGCCCAGGTAGGGGCGAGGAGAGGGACAGAAGCTATACTGTTACACTGGCAATGTAAAACCCATGTAAAACCCTTTGTTTTCTTACTCCACATGTATTAAAAAACCTTACTCATTCAATATTCATATTTTCAATAGGATGGTGGAAATGGGAAAACACAGAATGAGCATTCCTAAAATGAAGAGTGAAATCCTTTCGGTAAGTAAACCAGTGGCAGGCAGTGTGTTCCTTCCAGAGCTGTGTAGTGTTGAGTCAAGCTGGGGAGGGAGGGCGAGATGGGTACCAGGTGGTCTTAGCCCACAGCAGCAGTGCGGCGATGCCAATGAGTCAACCCTACTTAACCGGATTGGACTGTGCTCCAGTGAAACCGGTGAGCCTCCAGAACCCATCCAAAGCTTCTGGAATTCTGTCTTGCCTCAGCCTCGCTCGACACCCCAAAAAAAAGAAAACTCCCCACTGTCTGAGACACACACACGCCTCAAACACACAGACACAAAAGCGTGAACACACACACAAACGTTCCCCCACACAAACATCCACACCTGCTAACACCTCCCCCTCACAGCGGTTCACACACACACACTAAATTAAACTTCACAGTTGATTCATGGCCGCCAGATACGAGGAGGGGGGCGAGCCTCAGGAAAATGCAAAGTGAGCCAACGTGTTGATAACGTTCAATTCAGGGGGAATATCTGGACAGATGATCTCATTTGTATGAGGTGTCCCGCCACCGAGGAGAAACAATTGCCCGAAATATATAAATAAAACAAATGCTCCTCCAACAAGCTATTTGTGCCAAAGCAATCTATTTCTTTTTTTTCTCTCACCTTGTACACACTCTTTCTAAAAGCAATCTAAGTAAGCTCTGAGACGCAGGTCGTTTTTCTTTGAAATTGAACATAGCAAGTTTTTCAGCATTACGGCAGTAGACATAGTGTATTTTTCAATCAAGCGATATTAGGTAATACAATTATGTCGTCCGTGTGACTGAGGCGGATGGAATTCAATGTGCCGAGGCGGATGGAATTCAATGTGCCAAGGCATTTTACCTGGAGAGGTGTGCAAGTTCTCATGTTGACCTTGGAAGGTGATTGAAAGGCTAGCCAAGAAAACAACAATGCACTCTTAGTTAGTCTTCAGGGCAACGTATATGGATGGATACAAAGAGCAAGAAGTAAGAGAGAATGTCAAAGATGGAAAGAGAGCGACAGATACGATGATGAAATGAGGATGAAAACAGAGAGCAAGAGGGAGAGTTCAATACCTTCCTCAGGCTCCTCTTCCTCAGCCGGAGAGGCCAGACGGCCTCGTCCCCCGTTGCTCCTCTCAGTCTCCCTCTGCAGGCTCACCACCTCCAACATGGCATCACCCTGGCCACCCTTCCCACCACCCTATACACACACACACACACACACACACACACACACACACACACACACACACACACACACACACACACACACACACACACACACACACACACACACGGTGCAGAAATAATACAGTGGGAGGATTCATTTTGACACAGCACCAAGAACAAAGTTAAACAGGTCATTACTACTGCAGCAGAATTGACGATTCAATTCTACACACTGAAAAAAAAAATAATGTTCAGAGTGAGAGCTGTTGCGACAGTCTCTCTTTGGGTATCCTCAAATATTTTCAGAAACAAAATCTGTCTAAAGTTAGCCTCACCTTTTGCCACCACCCGAGGGGAACCACGGAAAAATATAATTACACGTACAGGAGGAAATTAAATTGAGCGGCGGCAGAGAGCGCCAAGGATCGCACCAGACGGCTTTTGGCCAGAGTGTCTGGTAATAGGGTTCACAGGGAGCCTGCTGCAATCAGAGCACAGAGAGATTGGGCTCACTCGCCTATGCAGGTCACTTCTAAAGTTGGGCTTTGTTACATTGCACATTGAGGGTTTTGTAACACTGTTGTTGCTACTGTGGTTGTTTGGTCTCAGCATTTGCGGTGAGAGGTGGATCCATGACAACACTAACACACATATATATATATATATATACATATATATATATATATATACATACACATACATACATACATACATACATACATACACATATACATATACATATATATATATATATATATATATATATATATATATATGTAACCCTTGCTCTGTGAGCACATGTGGATCCAAGCAAACATTTTAGCACAAGGGCCATAATTGAAGACTATACATCTAACACATTTTTAGGCAATGCATTACCATAGCCTGCTAGTGCTATCAACAGTCATACATGGCATATACGAGAACATTGGCATTTATTAAGGTTTAGGTAGTACAAATAAGGGGGTCACAATAAGCTTTGCAATAATACCACTTAGACCTTGGGTAGGATCCTCCACTAACCCGTGAGCCAAGGCACAAAATATGCTCAGAGAGGGCGACGACAACGGCTCCTCTAATTCCTCAACGCCTTAATGAGAGGCCCCCGGAACAAATACAAATCGTACTCAAATAATACTGGAGCTAGTGGCTGGGATTAGAATCTAGTGTAAACACTAGAATGGCTATCTTTTAATTAACCTTTAACTACAGCAGCCGCCATTCTATGCTGCCTGCTGATGAGCTAACTATAGAGAGGCACACAGGCAGAGCCCTAATTACTACAGTGTGATAATGAGTGGCTGCCTCGTATTAGGGCTCCCAATGAAACAAAGGCTAATGTCCACAATTACAAACTAGTCCCTAAATAGTGCACTTCTTTTGTAGTGCACTATATAGGGACTAGGCTGCCATTTGGGACGCATTCAAAGCCTGGAGTGGAGAGGAAAAATCCCTTTCAAACAAGGAGGCAAGAGGCTTATGTTACTGACTTATGGGGCTTGTTTTGATTTTCTAAACACCTGCGGAAGGACCGGACAGGACGGGGATGCACTTGTGTGCTGGGCGTGATAATTGAATGCGTCGAGAACATCGTCGTTCTCGTGCATTTTAATTGGAGGAGTTCGGGGGGGGGGGGGATGGGTGTGGATGTGTGCAGGCCTCAAATATCCCCACCGAATTGACGGTCATGTCCATCGATGCCCCCTTGTGTGGCCGTAGTGCATCCCTAAAAGAAAATCCATGACTTGCGGCAAAAGGGTGACTACTTCTACTTCTACACAGTCTCCTCTGAACACTGAAGCATTTATTTGGGCTGTAATTTCTGAGGCTGGTAACTAATGAACTTGTCCTCTGCAGCGGAGGTAACTCTGGGTCTTCCATTCCTGTGGCGATCCTCATGAGAGCCAGTTTCATCATAGCGCTTGATAGTATTTGCGACCGCACTTGAAGAAACTTTCAAAGTTGTGGAAATGTTCACATTGACTGACCTTCATGTCTTAAAGTAATAATGGACTGTTGTTTCTCTTTGCTTACTTGAGCTGTCTGTTCTTGACATAATATGGACTTGGTATTTTACCAAATAGTGCTATCTTCTGTATACCACCCTTACCTGGTCACAACAAAATTGATTGGCTCAAACGCATTAAGAAGGAAATTAATTCCACAAATTAAGTTAAGGCACAAATCTTAATTGAAATGCATTCCAGGTGACTACCACATGAAGTTGGTTGAGAAAATGCCAAGAGTGTGCAAAACTGTCATCAAGAAAAGGGGTGGCTACTTTGAAGAATCTAAAATATAATTTGATTTGTATAACACTTTTTTGGTCACTACATGATTCCATATTTGCCATTTCATAGTTTTGAGGTCTTCACTATTATTCTACAATGTAGAAAAAAAGAAAAAGAAAGAAAAAACCTTGAATCAGTAGGTGTGTCCAAACTGTTGACTGGTACTGTATATACACAGTGCCTTCGGGAAAGTATTCAGACCCCTTGACCTTCCACTTTGTTTTACATTACAGCCTTATTCTAACATTGAGGATTTTTTTATCCATCTACATACAATACCTGCTAACTACAAAGCAAAAACAGGTTTTTAAATTTTTTTTACAGAACTATCACATTTACTCAGTACTTTGTTGAAGAACCTTTTGCAGCGATTACAGCCTCGAGTCTTCTTGGATATGACGCTACAATCTTGGCACACCTGTATTTGGGGAGCATCTCCCATTCTTCTCTGCAGTCTCTCAAGCTCTGTCATGTTGGATGGGGAGCGTTGCTGCACAGCTATTTTCAAGTCTCTCCAGAGATGTTCGATCAGGTTGAAGTCCGGGCTCTGGCAGGACATTCAGAGACTTGTCCCGAAGACACTATTGCGTCGTCTTGGCTGTGTGCTTAGGGTCGTTGTCCTGTTGGAAGGTGAACCATCGCTCTGTAGCAGGTTTTCATCAAGGATCTCTGTACTTTGCTCCGTTCATCTTTGCCTCGATCCTGACAAGTCTCCCAGTCCCTGCCCCTGAATAACATCCCCATAGCATGACGATGCCACCACCATGCTTCACCGTAGGGATGGTGCCAGGTTTCCTCCAGATGTGACGCTTGGCATTCAGGCCAAAGAGTTCAATCTTGGTTTCATCAGACCATTGAACCTTGTTTCTCATGGTCCGAGAGTCTTTAGGTGCCTTTTGGCAAACTCCAAAGTGGGCTGTCATGTGCCTTTTACGGAGGAGTTGCTTCCACCTGGCCACTCTACCATAAAGGCCGGATTGGTGGAGTGCTGCAAAGATAGAACCTTCCAGAAGGAAAACCATCTCCACAGAGGAACTCTGGAGCTCGGTCAGTGACCATCGAGTTCTTGGTCACCTCCCTGACCAAGAACCTACTCCCCCGATTGCTCAGTCTTGGTGGTTCCAAACCTTTTCCATTTAAGAATGATGGAGGCCACTGTGTTCTTGAGACACCTTCAATGCTGCAGAAATGTTTTGTTACCCTTCCCCAGATCTGTGCCTTGGCACAATTCTGTCTTGGAGCTCTACGGACAATTCCTTCGACCTCATGGCTTGGTTTTTGTTCTGACATGAAAATCATGTCCAATCAATTGAATTTACCACAGGTGGACTCCAATCAATCACATTTATAAAGCCCTTTTTACATCAGCCGATGTCAAAGTGCTATACAGAAATCAAGTTGCAGAAACATCAAGGATAATCAATAGAAACAGGATGTACCTGAGCTCAATTTCATGTCTCATAGCAAAGGGTATGTTTTTTATTTTCAAAATGTTTAATACATTTGAAAACAATTCTAAAAACCTGTTTTTGCTTTGTCATTATCGTGTATTTTGTGTAGATGCTGAGGATTATTTTTTAGATCCATTTTAGAATAAGCCTGTAACGTAACAAAATATTTTCCGAAGGCACAGTATATATTTAATTAAAAGTCTCATTAAAGGTTTGGCTACATTTTCATGCACCTCATGTCGGCCCAGACGGCATCCCTAGCCACGTCCTCAGAGCATGCGCAGACCAGCTGGCTGGTGTGTTTACAGACATATTCAATCAATCCCTATCACAGTCTGTTGTCCCCACATGCTTCAAGATGGCCACCATTGTTCCTGTTCCCAAGAAAGCTAAAGTAACTAAACGACTATCGCCCCATAGCACTCACTTCTGTCATCATGAAGTGCTTTGAGAGGCTGGTTAAGGATCATATCACCTCCGTCCTACCCGATACACTAGACCCACTCCAATTTGCTTACCACTGACGATGCAATCGCCATCACACTGCCCTATACCATCTGGACAAAAGGAATACCTATGTAAAAATGCTGTTAGTTGACTACAGCTCAGCATTTAACACCATAGTACCCTCCAAACTCGTCACTAAGGGTCTCGACCCCGCCCTGTGCAACTGGGTCCTGGACTTACTGACAGGTCACCCCAGGTGGTGAAGGTAGGAAACAACATCTCCACCCTACTGATCATAAACACTGGGGCCCCACAAGGGTGCGTTGGCAGCCCTCTCCTGTACTCGCTGTCGACCCATGACTGCGTGGCCATGCACGCTTCCAACTCAAATCATCAAGTTTGCAGATGACAAAACAGTCATTACCAACTTCGTTACCAACAACGACGAGACGGCCTACAGGGAGGAGGTGAGTGCCCTTGGAGTGTGGTGTCAGGAAAATAACCTCTCACTCAACGTCAACAAAACAAATGACATGATCGTGGACTTCAGGAAACAGCAGAGGGAGCACATCTGCACAACGCATCACCGGGGGCAAACTACCTGCTCTCCAGGCCACCTACAAAACCCGATGTCACAGGAAGGCCAAAAAGATCATCAAGGACAACAACCACCCGAGCCACTGCCGGTTCACCCAGCTATCATCCAGAAGGCGAGGTCAGTACAGGTGTATCAAAGCTGGCACGGAGAGACTGAAAAACAGCTTCTATCTCAAGGCCATCAGACTGTTATTAAACAGCCATCCCTAACATAGAAAGGCTGCTGTCAACATACAGACTCAAATCTCTGGCCACTTTATTAGATGGACTTGAAAAAGGTATCACTAGTCACCTTAAATAACACCACTTTAATAATGTTTACATATCCTACAACACTCATCTCATGTATATAATGCTCTATACCATCTACTGCATCTTGCCTACCCCGCACAGCCATCGCTCATCCATATATTTATATGTACATATTCTTCTTCACCCCTTACATTTGTGTGTAAAAGGTAGTAGTTATGAATCTATTAGATTACTTGTTAGATATTACTGCATTGTTGGAACTAGAAGCACAAGCATTTCGCTACACTCGCATTAACATCTGCTAACCATGTGCAGGTGACCAATAAAAATGTATTTGATTTGAGCATAGGTCTGAACATGAGACTAGACAATATGCTTAAGTTAATCACCTACACTTGGACAGGGAAGGCTAATTATTTATGTTTTTCTTAACAGAATCGGTACGGTTTTTCGGTTTCCAAATCCAAATGGCCTTTATGCCCTAGCAGATTGGGCACCTTTTGTAGGCCAAATGGCCTTTCGAGCAGAATATACAACATACCTCCTATAAAGAACCAAAATCCCCTTTTGTATTGTACTGATGAGGTATAGGTTGGGATATTTATTACATGTGTATTGATGTAAAAGTTGGGATATTTATTACGTGTGCGATGAGGTATAGGTTGGGATATTTATTACATGTGCGATGAGGTATAGGTTAGGATATTTATTACGTGTGCGATGAGGTATAGGTTGGGATATTTATTACGTGTGCGATGAGGTATAGGTTGGGATATTTATTACGTGTGCGATGAGGTATAGGTTGGGATATTTATTACGTGTGCGATGAGGTATAGGTTGGGATATTTATTACGTGTGCGATGAGGTATAGGTTGGGATATTTATTACGTGTGCGATGAGGTATAGGTTGGGATATTTATTACGTGTGTGATGAGGTATAGGTTGGGATATTTATTACGTGTGTGATGAGGTATAGGTTGGGATATTTATTACGTGTGTGATGAGGTATAGGTTGGGATATTTATTACGTGTGTGATGAGGTATAGGTTGGGATATTTATTACGTGTGCGATGAGGTATAGGTTGGGATATTTATTACATGTGCGATGAGGTATAGGTTGGGATATTTATTATGTGTGTGATGGAGGTAAAGGTTGGGATATTTATTCATTATTAACTGGCCATTTATTTACCTGTTTGAGTTTGAGGTAGAAGGTCTCGCTAAAGGCCTTGCGGCTAAAGTACCAGAAGCGCTCATTGGCCGGGTAGACGCGCACCAGGGTTTCCAGCAGGAAGCGCACCGGCTCCACCACCTCAGTCACCACCAGGTCCACCGCGACGGTCATGTACACCTGCTTATCTGGAGAGAGACCACCACAGAGAGGACAAGGTCACACACTGGAGGGGGTGTTTATAGTGCCAACAGCAGTTCCAGATTGTATACTGAATCTGTCTGGGTTAAAGTGGGCGTTGCGCGTTGACACATTAAGTGGACAAAGTAAAATGGTAGGCTATTAGCTTGATTTAATTGTATGTTTATAGAACGCAGAGAAAATATATTGCCTGCTGTTTTAATTAGGTCGACCAAACGTGTACTCCTCAGAGGGCTTGGATTCCACCATGACCACCAGCTGTCAAACTAGCGACAGCAGCACACCTATTCTCTTACCTCACCCTTCCCAGAGAAAGAGACAGCGGACCAATTTAAAACTAGAATCATATAACTACAACCAAGAAACTCAGCATCTTTGAATATCTACGAATTATTTCAAATCTAAGGAAACCGCATTCCAAGTCACAGCATGAGACAAGCTGTGTGTGATATATCGCAATATAGTGCAGCATAAATCTAAGCTGTCCTCTAGTACCACCAGCCTCATCCAAGTGAAAAAGTTACGTCCGGGGTTAACAGATCTTGCAACATCCAATTTTTGGGGTTGAAAAAAACGGATTGGGAGAAAAATAAACACACAGATAGCAATCGCCGAGCTATGAAACGGAGGGAAAAATAACCCATTTCACAGTGAGAAGGTTTTATTATTGTAATTAACCAGGGGGGAAGGAAAAAAGTCTACAAAACTGCCTTGTGGCCTAAAAATAGATTCCAATTATGATAAAAGTCAAGCATAGCATGTTGGTTTAGAAAGATGTTTTAGGAAACGGCATCCCTTCAAGCTTCCGATACCACAGGACTAGTTTCCCTGCGTGCCAAATCGCTGACAACAAAGAAGGATTTGTTTAGTTGAGACCGCTAGGGCCATTGTTTTTAGAAGTCTTGTCTCTCCCAGCTTTGACATGAAGTAAGCTGTGTGGTTTAATACTGTAGAATCAGAGTCTTGAGTCTATGGTAGAAGGCTGTTTTTGTATAAGTAGCAAATAATGTTCATGTTTTGTGGGAAGTCTTCCATTGCATATAGCTTAATAGTTAAAATCTATACGGATAATTACTAAATGTTCTGGCTCTGGTTTATTATCTACACAAACAGTAATATCCAATGTTTACATGCATGTTCTGGAAGCCAGTTATCACAACTACCTACTTCCTTTTCTACTAGTGAATGGTTTGTTTCCTTTTTGGAGGAATCGTGGCATTGTAGTTTAGACTACCTAACTCCCCTGAGCTGGGTTGCTTTGACAAGCTGCCATATAGGTTTAAGTCAAACTTTCCTGACTTCCGAGTCAGCAACTCTGCAGCGCTGCTAATTTGTTTGATATAATGAGTTCAGTGAGGCGAGGTCTTGCACTTGCAGCGCTTGGCAGCGTCTTACTGTGCATTACACTGGGACCTGATATATGAAAAGGTGTCCAAACCACCCATGTTTTCAGACAGCCAATTTGGTTTGGGGCATATATAATTTATTTTGCAGGCCATCATAGGGAATAGCTGGTATCAAATGTTAGAGGCAGTGCCTATTTTGTAACTGTTCAAAGTAAGAAATGTTACCACAAAAGGTGCTAGCTATATAGGTCGAGTCTGGGACCACATGGACAGGGCCATTAGCTACAATTAGCACAAATGAAAAGCTCAGCACCAGTAGTCTTCCACATATACTTTCCTCAGTCTCTGACCCCGTTAACCACTGAGGTTGAACGCTGCTAGCGCTCTAAACCAATTCTAGAGCACAACCACAATGTTGCTAATCTAATAGGCTTTCCCTAGCAAACAGGGGACGTCCTGAGGACATTGTGACGTTCCCATTAGGTACCGTAAGGGTTTCGGTGCGACGTTATCCCACTGACGCTCTGAGAACATTCTAAGAAAGTCGAGTGTTGGTCCCAAGGGAACGTTCTCTGGGGGGCCTCTGGTCTAGTTCAATGTACATTCCCGGGACATCACTGAGGACCATGTCAGGACGTTCATTTTACTAATCCTTAGGACGTGGCATGATGGTCCTGAAAACATTCTAAAAAAGGTCCCGACATGGTCCTCAATGATGTCCTGGGAACTTGCAGGGAACTACACACAGGACCCCAGAGAACATTCCCTTGGGAACATCACGCGACAGGAACTAGACAAAACCTCCAGGGGACCATTAGACAACATCCGAAGGAACTCCTAAAAACATCCTCGGGGAAGTCCCCAGGACCTACACAAAACCTTCAGGGAACCATTACAACATCGTGACGACCTAAGGCGACTATTTTGTGACGTCCCAGGACATCCTAACAACTCATTATTGTTTGCACGGTCTATAGCAGAAAAAAACAAAAGAAGCAAATAAGTGCCTTCCCCCTGTCAATATCGGAAATTAGGCTTTAATTTGCCATCTCAGCCATCCATCTTCTCAGATGAAAATAGTAAGATAAACACTATAATAGTATAGGAGCTTCAATTTGTGTTGTTTTCTCCTTTATTAGGCAGATGTCCATTAGAATTGATGAAAGAGAGTCAGAAAATCATGAAAAACTGTCTGGCCAGCTATATGAATGCGACAGCTAAGCTGGTTGGCAATGACATGCTAAAGTATGCTAGTGTGTCAGGCTGGTTGACAATGGCATGCGTAAGTAAGATAGGCTGGTGACAGGGTTGAGGGATGGTTCTCACCTTTAGGTGTGTCTTCATTCAGCACCTGGAAGGCAGCCATGTTGGGGTTCCATGTGCCCGTGATCACATACGACTTTCCATCCGAGCTCTTCCCCATGGACTCCTTCACATAGGCACAAACAGGGCAATGACATACAATCACGGTCAACAGGCCTCAAACGGCAAAGCCATTCCAACCAAAAGCCAAAGAATCGATTTTCAATTCAACTCTGTTTAACCTGTCCAATAAAGAGTACACTAAAGTCAACGAAAGACTAAATAACTAGTCTCATAGTGATAGGTCAGTACATAGACATGAGAGTGCTGTTCTGGAACCTGGTTATGTGAATAAAGGAAACCACCGTGATTGCTGCTCACCATGTCTAGAAGATGCATGTCACTGTTCCGAACCTTCTGCCCTGGGCTCAGCAACATCCCAAAACACCTGAGGGAGAGGAACACAGGTCAGGGCCAATGGCTCAAGGGGGCACTGCAACTCACCTTTCATCATTTCTTAAAACCCAAAGTTCGGTTTTGGCAGAATTTGGATTCCTTATAAAAGACAGAAGGTATTTGCTGAGAGACTCGTAATTGAATAAAATCAAATAATAAAAAACATTCTCCATCAGCGTGGCAGTAGCAAAGCTACAGGTATAGTTTGTTACAGTGACCCAATTCTGAAGACTCTAGTCGAATGCTGGTGTGGGTGAATATGCATGGGTCTATTTATAAATTCAAAGAATACAAAATGAACTACAGCAAAGCAGTGCCAATATCAATATCACTTGGAGACAGGGACCACTATGTGCCTGTTTCTTATGATAGGTGCGCCATCATGTGGTTGCGCTGAGAATTACTACTTCATAAGAATATAAACCATTTATTATGCTTCCACAGAACAAAGATACTCATCTGAAGAGATTTGATTTCCCCCCTCTTTCATAAGGTTGACCTAGAACTTTCCTACACATGACATTACTGATGTAAGAAGGCATGACTTACTCGTGCAAGCTACTATTATTGGACTCCCGAGTGCTTGAAGCATCACTTCAGACACCCTGGATCGAATCCAGACCATCACAACCGGCCGTGATTGCGAGTCCCATAGACTCGTCCGGGTTTGCGTCGTCCGGGTTTGGCCGGTGTAGGCCGTCATTGTAAATAAGAATGTGTTATTATCCGACTTGCCTAATTAAATAAAGGTTCAATCAAACCAAAAAATGATTCACAAGGCTTCAGGGTCAGACGGATTAACAGGACGAGTACTCAGAGCATGCGCTGACCAGCTGGCAAGTGTCTTCACTGACATTTCCAACCTCTCCCTGACCAAGTCTAACACCTACATGTTTCAAGCAGACCACCATAGTGCCCAAGAATGTGATGGTAACCTGTCTAAAGGACTATACTGCACTCCACACATCCCTTTCCCACTTGGAAAGCCTATGTGAGAATGCTGTTCATAGACTACAGCTCAGCATTCAGCACCATAGTAACCTCCAAGCCCATCACTAAGCTCAGGACCCTGGGATTGAACACCTCCCTCTGCAACTGGATCCAGGACTTCCTGACGGGTCGCCCCCAGGTGGTGAGGGTAGGCAATGCCATCTGCCACGCTGACCCTCAACACGGGTGCCCAACATGGGAGCATGCCTAGTCCCCTCCTGTAGTCCCTGTTCACCCACGACTGCATGGCCGTGCACGACTCCAACACCATAACGTTTCACGAAGATGATGAGACAGTCTACAAGGGAGGTCATCAGTGACCTGGCAGTGTGGTGCCAGGACAAGAACCTCTCCCTCAATGTCAGCAAGACAAAGGAGCTGATCGTGGATTACAGGAAACGGAGGGCCGAGCACGCCCCCAGCCACGTCGACGGGGCCGTAGTGGAGCAGGTCGAGAGCTTCAAGTTACTCAGTATCCACATCACTAAGGAATTATCATGGTCCATACATACACATATATGTGCAGGGGGCACGAGAGCTACACCATCGAGAGCATCTTGATTGGCAGCACCACCGCTTGGTAAGGCATCTGCATGGTAGTGCGTACAGCCCAGTACATCACTGCAAACCAGGACCTCTATACCAGGCAGTGTCAGAGGAAGGCCCTAAAAATTGTCAAAAAGACTCCAGCCCCCCAAGTCAGACTGTTCTCTCAGCTACCACATGGCAAACCATACCGATGCACCATACCATACAGAGTCTAAAGTCTGGAACAAACAGGACACCGAACAGCTTCTACCCCAAGCCATAAGACTGCTAAATAGTTAGTCAGTAGCTATTGATTAACTAACTATCTGCGTTGGTCTCATTACATGCACTGCTGTTACTGCTATTTGTCTATAAATTTTGCCTAGTCACGTTATTCCTACTAAATGTATACTGAAATAAAACGCAACATGCAACCATTTCAAAGATTTACAGTTCATATGAGGTAGTCAGTCAATTGAAAGCAAATCATTAGGCCCTAATTGATTGATTTCACATGACTGGGAATACAGATATGCATCTGTTGATCACAGATAGTAAAAATGCTTATTTTTCTTTTTTTAATTTAAGGGCCTCAAAATCTAGTTACGGGATTTTTGTGCGTTCAAATTGCCGTCGATAAAATGCTAATGTGTTCGTTGTCCATAGCTTATGTCTGCCCATACCATAATCCCACCACCTGTTCACAAAGTTGACGTCCGCAAACCGCTCCCACACATGATGACATACGTGGTCTGCGGTTGTGAGGCCAGTTAGACATTCTGCCAAAATCTCTAAAACGACGTTGGAAGCTGCTTATGGTAGTGAAATTAACATCAAATTCTCTGGCAACAGCTCTGGTGGGTATTCCTGCAGTCAGCATGCCAACTGCACGCTCCCTCAAAACTTGAGACATCTGTGGCATTGTGTTGTGTGACAAAACAGCACATTTTAGAGTGGCCTTTTATTGTCCCTAGCACAAGGTGCACCTGTGTAATGATCATGCTGTTTAATCAGCCTCTTGATATGCCACACCTGTCAGGTGGATGGATTATCCTGGCAAAGAAATGCTCATTAAAAGGGATGTAAACAAATTTGTGCACAATATTTGAGAGAAATAAGCTTTTTGTGCATATGGAACATTTCTGGGATATTTTATTTCAGCTAATGAAACATTTACATATTGCCTTCGTATTTTTGTTCAGTGTACATATCTACCTCTACCTCGTACCCCTGCACATGGACTTGTGCATAAAGCCAAGTTATCAATTCTCATTGTTAATTGATTCCTTGTGTTATAATAGTTACATTTTTCTGCATTACTGGGAAGGGCCCATTAGTAAGCATTCCACTGTTAGTTTAGCAACTGACATGACAACACACACACACAATTTTTGTTTAGGTAAGCCACTTGAGCAAAACGAGTAGGCAGCATGACACACCGTCACTGCTTAAAGGAGATATGAACATTAAAAAAAAGACGGTTGAAACTAAAAAATAGGATGTAAGGCGTCTGCCTGGTCCCATGTGGCTCAGTTGGTAGAGCACGCAGTGCCATGGTTGTGGGTTAGTTTCCCACGGGGGACCAGTACGAAAATGTACACAAATGTATGCACTCACTCCTGTAAGTCACTCTGGATAATAACCTCTGCTAAATAAAGAGAGAGCTGAATGTGATTTTTTTTATTATTTGTAATACATTAGCAAAAATGTCTACAAAACAGTTTTTGCTTTATCATTTTTGGGTATTGTGTGTAGATTGAGGAGGGGGGGAAAAGCCATTTAATCCATTTCAGAATAAGGCTGTAATGTAACTAAATGTGGAAAAAGCCAAGGGGTCTGAATACTTTCCAAATGAACTGTAACTAAGTAATTAAATGCCTTTCAGAAGACACAAAACAGACTGACACAAAGGAAGCTGTTACTGTTCGAGCAAGGAAGCTAAACTGCTACACAGTCTAAACCTGTAAACATACTCACATCACAATGACTTTATCCTAGACTAGCAGAGTGAAATGAGGACACTCGCTCTTCCGGTTCTTCACTGTGCAATTCTGGAATGACTGTGTGTTAGCTGATCTTATCTTCATTGTTTCATTTCCAATGACTCAGCATGAAAAAGACATTCAAACTAAAAATCACACAAAAAAAATGTGGGGGTCTATTGCATAATATTTCCTTAAGTCAAGCTTTACCACGGTCTCCCTCTTGTACTTACCAATATGACCCAGAGGGGTTGTGTGTTCTTGTGCATATCAAGAACAGCATGCTACAGTACAGGACAGTGGTGCTGTCTAGTGTATGCAGCTCAGAAGGCCTTACAGAAGGGTCAAATAGGCAGTAGCCCCTCACCTCTCAATGCCCAGCTCTTGGTTGCTCATCTGCTGGACCATGACCACCACCTTCTTCTGCACGCCCTGCCGCAGCTTGAAGTAGAACTTGTCCCGGTCCTTGGGAACTGGGCTGAGGAGAAGAGAATGGGGGAAGATGAAGACGGACAGACACATAAAGTATGTTGTTGGCTTAAAGGTCTGTTAAAGTGAGTGAGTGAGTGAGTGAGTGAGTGCTTTCACCCCATAGCATGCATAAGTCTGTGTTTGTGTGTGTGTGTGTGTGTGTGTGTGTGTGTGTGTGTGTGTGTGTGTGTGTGTGTGTGTGTGTGTGTGTGTGTGTGTGTGTGTGTGTGTGTGTGTGCGCATTTAGTGGCTTCATGCTGACCTATAGTTTCCCTTGCTGTCGTCCTCCCGCACCTCCAGTGAGACTGTGAAGCTGAAGAGGTCACTGTCGGGGGAGAGGGGCAGGGCCGAGTCCCTCACGTCAGGGGCTGGCTTGGAGGAGCGGCGGAACGCTGTGGAGAAACTGTACAGGATCCGGCTCACCTGTAGGAAGAGGGGGAGAGGAGGGAAAAAGAGAATATAGAATTGTGCTTTATAGTCTGTTAGAATAGAAGGTTGTCTTTTCACTCCAACAATATTTTTTTTTTCATAAGTGGAGAAATGTGTACTTCTTTGACGTGCCATGTTCAGGTGGCAAGCAGACAAACAAAAAAGGGCTAATTAAAGTTAAGCAATGACAACAATAATAATAATAAATAATAATAATGTACGCTAGCTAGCTAGCTTGGTTTATAAACTAGCTAGCTACAGTAGCGAACTAATTAGTTTTCTGTCTAGTACTGGCAAATAACGGATTTAATTTCAAATCAGCCAACCCATGAGAATCTTTCATGATGGAGTTGCAGTAGTTCTAACGTTACTTTGTTATTATTTTATCAAGGAACAGCAACTTCGTGGCTTTAATTGTTAAGTAGGCTAGCTACTTTGTTTTCAACTCACGAAGGGTGTAACATGTCACTAATCGTAGTTTAAAACCATTCATTTTAAATCTGGATAAGTCAATTTATGATTATGTGGTGCAACAAATCTCTGATTAATTATTAACCTAGCTTTACAAAACCTAGACTGGTGCTAATCCTAGTTTAATTTAAAACCATGGTAGTGCAACCCACCCTATATTAAAAAAATAAAAATATTAATAATCTTTGAGCAACAGGCCTTAAATTTATCTAGGTTTAAAGTGAAAACTAAACTTAGATTAGAGAAAGGATTTAATTGAACTAGGATTCATTTAAAACTAGGTTTAAAATTTGGTGCAACAAAATTAATAGATAAACCTTGATTTAACCCAGTTTAAGAGTTAATCCATGTTGGTGCAATCCACCCTGTTTTACGAGGGTCCTGAACCTCCCTATTTTTAACACTTCTACTGATATTGCCCAAAAAGAGTATAATGATATTTCCCATTGACTGATCATAGTTTTTCAGATCCCCTAAGTTTGCCCCTTTTTTTTCTTCACTTTTGGCACAATAGAAACGGATCCCAGAAAATAATCAATCCGATTAGCTCGATTAAGTATATTTTACGAGATCCGGGTTTTTAAGCCTCCAAATATTAGTAAATTCCAACGTGTACATAGTATTCGTTACTTCTGAGCGCCAGACAGTGATAGTTGGTAGTATGATTGCCTTCACGGTCCACTGACATACTTAAAACTGTATTGTAGTCCTGTACCCTTCTAATAGAGTTATTTGTATCTTGGGAGACTCATTTGATTATTATAAATGTTTTCAAATAAGTTTGCATCAACATTATAGATTTATGACATATCGTTGGATATTTTCTTCATCTGCATTAGTTTCTCATTGCCAGTGAATTTCTGTTAGTGTCTTCAAACTCACTTTAGACGACATCAGCTACTTGGTCCATGGTCGCCTCGTCAGCTACTTGGTCCATGGTCGCCTTGTTTCACTGTGTTTATCGCAGTGTTTGTTTGTCTTTATTTCTCGATCTAGTATTTGCCATAACATGCAGTTGCATACATAATGTTTCAGTTATTTCTTAACTTTAGAGAGTCGAGTTCTTTCCTTATTAAGAGGCATATTTTAGTAAAGAGAGGGAATGCCAAACGGATCACCTTAACCTGACTACCTCAGTCGCCATCTTGACTACGTCCAAATCAAGTGTGTTTACACCATTTCTGTATATTGCTCCCTGTACCAATAATGATTATCCAGACAATAAATAGAATAGTGACTCACAGCTTCCTTGATATGGCAGGAGAAGACGTGGATCTGAAAATCCTCAGAGCTACGGTAGCTCTCAGTGAAGGAGAAGCAGTCGCTCTCGATGGAGCCCTCGCGACCCCGGGAGCAGAACAGCACCTTGTAGATGGGGAAAGAAGCGATCTCCGTGCCCGATGCCTGGTCCACGATCCTGAGGCATGGGAGACGACTTCAAGTCATTAAGCCTGGCAAATCCTATTGAAATGTTCCTTGCAAAAACAATTGTTAACTATAGATCTTAGAAAAAGGATTGTGCTTAATATAGTGACATTAACAGGGACATACAATTGGTTGACATTTTGGCAAAGATCTGAGTGCTACTGCTTTTCTTTATCTGGGATAGTCCCCACAAAGTTTTTAAGAACAATCAAAATCTCTGAGCTCTCCATAAGTGTGTACAGTAGGAGTTAGAAGTTGTTTAGTTAAGCCTTGGCCCCCTAAGACTCATACACATTGACATTAGTGTATTTTATTTTATTTTTGTACTAATTTCCTCTGATGTAATCAGTCATGTTATTTCCCACAAATGACGTGAGCTTCTCATCTGGCAAAAGCAATAAGAAAGAGATTTCATAACCACATGGTTCATTATTTAATTTCCTCTTTCTGGCAACGTCTGTGGTGGCCCAGGGCCTGCAAGCTGACTTCCGATCTCCAGTTGGGGCTCCCGAGTGGCGCAGCGGTATAAGGCATTGCATATCACTGCAGTCCCTGGTTCGAATCAAGGCTGCATGATTGGGAGTCCCATAGGGCGGCGCACAATTGGCCCAGCGTCGTCCGGATTTGGCCGTGGAAGGCCGTCATTGTACGTAAGAATTTGTTCTTAACTGACTTGCCTAGTTAAATAAAAAGGTTTTTAAAAATTATTTTCCATTATGAAGCTTACTGTTCCTCAGAACAGTGGAGCCAGTCACGTTTGTTTGTAAATAGCACAACGGGAGAAAGCAGGAGTGTTCAATATCTGTTGGTGAGTCTCCGTTGTGCAGCGCACATGAGGTGATAAAGTTACACCTGTTTGCAATTCACTGCTAAATGTTTGCCCTCAGATATCTTATAATGGCTTTCTGCTAGCAGTCAAAAAGCTCTGGAAGAGTTCTGTACAGTTGCCTTTTTTTCCAACTGTGCTTCCTACTAGTGTTTTTTCTCCTCTTCTGTTCTTCTCCCATCCGTTCCAGGTATACAAGCTCTTCCTTCAGAATAGCATGCATCACAACTTTGTTCATTTGCACAATTTCTCTCATTCACTTTTGCTTGTAAATGTCCACACTCACCGAAAATGACATTTGGTAGCTACTAGCTATGTTGGGATTTGCCTGTCTTTGCAATTAGTTGTTTTTGTTTTCACTCATTAACGTTTCACTATTACTTTGCGCAAATCTTATTAGCATTCTTGTAATAAGGGACCTAATAGTCTATCCTCGCATTTTTAGCGCCCCTTGTGTGCTATGTCGGTAATACCATAAATCCCGGGATAAAAAAAGGACGGTATAACTATATGAAAATCTGGATACCACCCATGCCTAGTTGCAAGCATACGTTCTTGAAGGCTTTCGTTTAGGTCTGTTATTTCAGGAGAAATTCATATATACACTGCAGTGGTGCAGTATATTGGTGCATGTGAAAACTGATCTGACACATGTTGAGCAGAGGGCAAAACATGACAGAGTTGCTACGCTCTACCCACAGTGACCACACACACACACTTCACATAGTAGAGTCTCTATATGACTGACCTGACGCAGCCCTCGGGTACATTGGGCACATGGAGGGTGATGGGAATTGGGATGGCACTCTCTGCCCGCAGCGTGGTCATGGCTCTCAGGGCCTCGGGCTCACTGCGAGGGGCCTTCACCCACGTACAGCCCAGGTAGGACAGCTTACTGAACTGAACACTGTCCTCCTCCTGGACTGGAGGACTGCCCTGCCCTGCGGGAGGACACACTGACTCCACTGAGGGGCAGACAGACAAAAGGTCAAAGGTTACTTATTGCTTAGAATGATAGGGTAGACAAGGTTAGCTCTGTGGAATAAATGGGTTGCCTAGTCCTAGGTAAATACTCAGTAAAATGGTACCTGAATTGACAAAATTATTATTTGATGCTATTATAATTTAGCTTTTGATGATAAGAGTAACTTGATGCAAAGTGTAATGCTAAAGTAGTACAGAGGAAAATGTAAATCAAGAGAGGGTGGTCTACGGAAATAGGTGGGATGGGCTGAGAGTGGCTGAGGGCTGGGATTAAAGCTCATGATCTGTCATAGTTATGATCAAGAAAACACTACATATCATGTATACCGGGTATTTCACTTTTATTTTATCAGGGATAATACTGAGCCCAAGTTGTCTTTTACAGATTAATTACATACAGTGCATTTGGAATGTATTCAGCCCCCTTCCCTTTGTCCACGTTGTTACATTACAGCCTTATTGAAAAATGTTTTAAATCATTTTTGCCCCTCAATCTACGCACAATACCCCATAATGACAAAGCAAAAAACAAGTTTTTAGAAATGTTTGCAAATATGACAATATTTAAAAACAGAAATACCTTATTTAGATAAGTACTCAGACCCTTTGCTATGAGACTCGAAATTGAGCGAAGGTGCATCCTGTTTCCATTGATCAGATGTTTCTACACCTTGATTGGAGTCCACTTGTGGTAAATTCAATTGATTGGACATGATTTGAGAAGGCACATACCTGCCTATGTAAGGTCCCACAGTTGACAGTGCATGTCAGAGCAAAAACCAAGCCATGAAAAGGAAGGAAAGAAGTGTCCGTAGAGCCCCGAAACAGAACTGTGTCGAGGCACAGATGTGGGGAAGGGTACCAAAAACATTACCGCAGCATTGAAGGTCCCCAAGAACACAGTCGCCTCCATCATTCTTAAATGGAAGAAATTTGGAACTACCGAGACTCTTCCTAGAGCTGTCCAAACTGAGCAACAGGGGAGAAGGTCCTTGGTCAGGGAGTTGACCAAGAACCCGATGGTCACTGACAGAGCTTCAGAGTTCTACATGGAGTTTGCCAAAAGGCACCGAAAGGACTCAGACCATGAGAAACAAGATTCTGTGGTCTGATGAAACCAAGATTGAACTCTGGCCTGAATGCAAAGCGTCACCTCTGGAGGAAACCTGGCACTATCCTTATGGTGAAGCATGGTGGTGGCAGCAACATGCTGTGGGGATGTTTTTCCACATCAGCAAGGACTGGGAGACTAGTCAGGATTGAGAGAAAGATTAACGGAGCAAAGTACAGAGAGATCTACTCCAGAGCACTCAAGGCATAAGACTGGGGTGAAGGTTCACCTTCTAACGGGGCAACAACCCTAAGCACACAGCCAAGACAACACAGGAGTGGCTTCCGACAAGTCTGAATGTCCTTGAGAGGCCCAGCAACAGCCCGGACTTGAACCTGATCGAACATCTCTGGAGAGACCTGTGCAGCAACACTGTAACGTAACAAAATGTGGAAGAAGTCAAGGGGTCAGAATAATTTCCAAATGTACTGTACATGTCAGTACATACACACAACAAGTAGGTCACATGGGGGAGAGGCGTTGTGCCGTGAGTTGGTTTATTTAATTTTTTTAAACCAGGTTTGCGGTTCACTTGCGCTTTATAAGATGGAAGGGACTTCCATGCACTCATGGCTCTGTATAATACTGTACGTTTCCTTGAATTTGTTCTGGACGTGGGGACTGTGAAAAGACCCCTGGTGGCATGTCTGGTGGGGTAAGTGTGTGTGTGTTAGTGCTGTGTGTAAGATGGCAAAGCAAACAATTGAATTTCCAACACGTTTCTTATAAAAACAAGAAGTGACCCAGTCAGTCTCCTCAACTCTAAACCGAGAGAGACTGGCATGGGTAGTATTAATATTAGCCCTCTGATTACAATGAAGAGCAGCACCAGCTGCAGCTTTATTAGGTCTTTCTTTGCAGCACTTGACCATATGACTTGACAACAATCAAGATAAAACTAGAGCCTGCAGGACTTGCTTTGTGGAGTGATGCGTTTCCCCATATTTACAACCACTGAATATATAGGTTTTGACCATGACAGTTTACAATCTAAGGTAAAACCAAGTTACTTAGTCTCCTCAACTTGTTCAACAGCCACAACATTCATTAACAGATTCACCTGGTCTAAAACCTGACTGGTGTACATTTAGAATACATTTCAAAAATAAGAAAGTTCTTCGCTGAGAATGAATCAAGGATTCTAATATTTTAGCTAGGCAAGAATGTTTAGAAATAGACAAATAATTATTTAGGTCACAAGAGTCAAAAGCTTTGTGAAAAGGGGAGTACATGGGCTGCCTTCCAAACACTGGGGATAGTACCTGATCTAATCATCAAGATAAAAATATAGGTTAATGATTCAGCAATCAGAGGGGCAGAGAGCTGCAGAAAAAAATGGATTCAGCATTTCAGCCCCAGTGGATTTAAGCAAGGCATCTAGCACATCAGATAGTAAATTGTTGAAATGAAAACAAAGATTCACTAGAAGTTGATGGGTTAACCGTCGAGTCAGCTAGAGGCTGACAAAAGCAGTTGATTGACTGACCAGGATCAATTAAACCACTGTTTTACTCAAATAAAAAGCCTGCCAAGATGAAATGATGATTAAAAGGTTAACTTATCCCATTCTTCTCAGTTATGACACCAGAGTCAGACAGAACTTGCTTAGGCAGAGAAGAGGAACTTGTACAGTGCGTTTACTGTTTTCCAAAATTTAGAAGGATGACAAAAGATGGAGCTTAAAAAGTAAATTGATTTAGCTTTCTTAAATAGAGATATCTGTTTCTCAATTGTCTCAAATATTGCAAGTCCACTAGAGTCAGTTAACCTTGCTTTGGCCCAGGCCTTATTTCTCATCTGAATAAACTCAGATTACTCCGAAGAAAACCAAGGGTTAGATCTATCATGGACTCTGAATTGTTTAAAAGGGGTATGTTATCTGCCAGAGGAATAAACACAGAGGATAATTTTTTCTAGGGTAAGGAATACAGGAGACAGAAGCTAAATCACATGTCATGTAAAAACTAGAGGTTGACCGATTAATCGGAATGGCCGATTAATTAGGGCCGATTTTAAGTTTTCATAACCATCGGAAATCGTTATTTTTGGACACCGATTTGGCAGATTTCTTTTTTTACACCTTTATTTAATCTTTATTTAACTAGGCAAGTCAGTTAAGAACACATTCTTATTTTCAATGACGGCCTAGGAACAGTGGGTTAAAATCAATACATAGAAATATATATTTTTAAACCTGCATATTTAGCTAAAAGAAATCCAGGTTAGCAGGCAATATTAACCAGGTGAAATTGTCACATCTCAATTACGGTTCCGTATTTCACTGAAAGAACAAACGTCTTGTTTTCGAGATGATGGTTTCCGGATTTGGCCATATTAATGACCTAAGGCTCGTATTTCTGTGTGTTATCATGTTATAACTAAGTCTTTGATTTGATAGAGCAGTCTGACTGAGAGGTGGTAGGCAGCAGCAGGTTCATAAGCATTCCTACAAACAGCACTTTCGTGCGTTTGCCAGCAGCTGTTTATGACTTCAAGCCTATCAACTCCCGAGATTAGGCTGGTGTAACCGATGTGAAATGGCTAGCTAGTTAGCGGGGTGCGCGCTAATAGCGTTTCAAACATCACTCGCTCTGAGACTTGGAGTAGTTGTTCCCCTTGCTCTGCATGGGTAACGCTGCTTTGAGGGTGGCTGTTGTCATTGTGTTCCTGGTTCGAGCCCAGGGAGGAGCGAGGAGAGGGACAGAAGCTGTACTGTTAAACTGGCAATACTAAAGTGCCTATAAGAACATCCAATAGTTAAAGGTTAATGAAATACAAATGGTATAGAGAGAAATAGTCCTATAATTCCAATAATCACTACAACCTAAAACTTCTGACCTGGGAATATTGAAGACTCATGTTAAAAGGAACCACCAGCTTTCATGTGTTCTGAGCAAGGAACTTAAACATTTTGCATTATTTAAAAACCAAATTGAACATGTTTCATTATTTATTTGAGGCTAAATTGATTTTCTTGATGTATTATATTAAGTTAAAATAAGTGTTCACTCAGTATTGTTGTAATTGTCATTATTAAAAATACCTTTTTTTTATTTTATAAAATCGTCCGATTAATCGGTATCGGCTTTTTTGGTCCTCCAATAATCGGTATCGGCATTGAAAAATCATAATCGGTCGACCTCTAGTAAAAACCCTCGAGGAGAACGAACCACTGAGATCAAATGCAAATACTTCACTAGACAAACATTTATGGGGGTTATTATTAAGAATTAAAATCAAATCAATGATGAGTTAACAGGGTTTTTCACATTTCGCCACGTGGGTTTTGATTTAAATCGAGTCAGATTAAAATCAATGCATATACTCTTAAATGTAGTGTCCCCATATTTGGGGACCCTATTAGATTGAATTGAATAAAATAGCCTGGTATTAGAATGGTAGCCCCTATCTGCAAAAGCAGTGTCTCTGCAGAAAGTTTAGTATCTTGGCTATTGATCTGTGCCTTAAAATCTTTAGTGTGATTTACTAGTATATATGGGCATACAAATGTATAAGGGCAGGCCGAGCCAATGACCTCATTTCAAGACGGCTGCTACCTACATTCCGGTTAGCGTTGTGAAGCATAAACAAAATAAACACGGAATACGTTGATACACACCAAAAGCCAGGACTCCACAGCTCATGAGCATGTTTATTTGTCTGCCTGTAACCTACCGTTATTGACCACAAGCCCAGAGAGTCAAAATGTTTATTTTACACAACGTGTAGGGACACCAGGGAAGTAACCATTCTCACCACACATCATGAGGCATTCAATAACAACCATGTCTCAAGGAGGGTGAAAAAGGAAGAATGGCCCAATTCCTGTTTCTGTGAAGGACTACAATGCCAGCATGGTGGGTATCGACCTATCTGATGCTTGAGATAGGACCTGGTGGTAGCCTCCACAAGATCAGGAAGTGGCATAAGACTTTTACCACTGTGGACATTGCTACAGTAAATCTGGTTTTCATTCTCCACAAGCAGATGGACAAAGCAAAAAGGTCAAACCCCTCTCTTCCAGTTGGCCTTCCAAGAGCAGCTGGTGTTGGAAATGGCTGAATTGGAGGCCCAAAGCAACCTCACACCAATCACAAGACCCCCCACTCAAGGTGAGCGCCACTATCCAACACATATGCCAAAAGACAGAAGGTAGAACTGCAAGCACTGCACAAAACATGGGGGGGAAGGGGGTTAAATGGCAGATATTCTGTCTAAAATGTCAGTTAGCTTTTTGTTTCCTGGCAGAGAGGAACTGCTTCAAAGATGCACAAGCTGAGGTGAAAGTGAAATCTAAATAATCTACACCTGGGATGTAAAAACCAACACCATTTGATAAATAGTTCCATTTGTTTCTATTTTTGCACCTTTTTTAGTGAAGGACAATTGTGAAACCAAGTTTGTGTTTGATAAGACATTTTTGTATGCATGCACACAAGCATACACGCATGCACACACGCATGCACGCGCACACACACACTTTTTGGGGTGACTTAGAAATGTCCTTGTTTTTAATAGAAAAGCACATTTCTTGTCCATTAAAAGAACATCAAATTGATCAGAAATATAGTGCAAAACACCAGTCTCAAAGACAACAGTGAAGAGGCGACTCCGGGAATCTGGACTTTCTAGGCAGAGTTACAAAGAAAAAGCCAAATCTCAGACTTGCCAATAAAAATAAAAAAAGATTTAGATGGGCAAATGAAAACAGACACTAGACAGAGGAACTCTGCCTAGAAGGCCAGCATCCGGAATTGCCTCTTCACTGATGACGTTGAGACTGATGTTTTGTGGGTACTATTTTAATGAAGCTGCCAGTTGAGGACTTGTGAGGAGTCTGTTTCTCAGACTAGACACTAATGTACTTGTCCTCTTGCTCAGTTGTGCACTGGGGCCTCCCACTCCTTTCTATTCTGGTTAGAGCCAGTTTGCGCTGTTCTGTTTAGGGAGTAGTACACAGCGTTGTATGAGATCTTCAGTTTCTTCGCAATTTTTCTCATGGAATAGCCTTCATTTCTCAGATCAAGAATAGACTGACGAGTTTCAGAAGAAATACCTAAGTTTCTGGCCATTTTGAGCCTGTGATCGAACCCACAACCCAGATACTCAACTAGTCTAAAGGACAGTTTTATTGCTTATTTAAATCAGTACAGCAGTTTTCAGCTGTGCTAACATGATTGCAAAAGTATTTTCTAATGATCAATTTGCCTTTTAAAATGATAAACTTGGATTATTGCCATTGGAACACAGGAGTGATGGTTGCTGATAATGGGCCTCTGTACACCTATGTAGATATTCCATTTTTTTAAATCTGATATTTCCAGCAACAAGTCATTTACAACATTAACAATGTCTACACTGTACTTTGATGTTATTGTAACAAGGACATTTCTAAGTGCCCCCCAAACTTTTGAATGGTAGTTAGTGTATGTACAGTGCCTTGCGAAAGTATTCGGCCACCTTGAACTGTGCGACCTTTTGCCACATTTCAGGCTTCAAACATAAAGATATAAAACTGTATTTTTTTGTGAAGAATCAACAACAAGTGGGACACAATCATGAAGTGGAACGACATTTATTGGATATTTCAAACTTTTTTAACAAATCAAAAACTGAAAAATTGGGCGTGCAAAATTATTCAGCCCCTTTACTTTCAGTGCAGCAAACTCTCTCCAGAAGTTCAGTGAGGATCTCTGAATGATCCAATGTTGACCTAAATGACTAATGATGATAAATACAATCCACCTGTGTGTAATCAAGTCTCCGTATAAATGCACCTGCACTGTGATAGTCTCAGAGGTCCGTCAAAAGCGCAGAGAGCATCATGAAGAACAAGGAACACACCAGGCAGGTCCGAGATACTGTTGTGAAGAAGTTTAAAGCCGGATTTGGATACAAAAAGATTTCCCAAGCTTTAAACATCCCAAAGAGCACTGTGCAAGCGATAATATTGAAATGGAAGGAGTATCAGACCACTGCAAATCTACCAAGACCTGGCCGTCCCTCTAAACTTTCAGCTCATACAAGGAGAAGACTGATCAGAGATGCAGCCAAGAGGCCCATGATCACTCTGGATGAACTGCAGAGATCTACAGCTGAGGTGGAAGACTCTGTCCATAGGACAACAATCAGTCGTATATTGCACAAATCTGGCCTTTATGGAAGAGTGGCAAGAAGAAAGCCATTTCTTAAAGATATCCATAAAAAGTGTTGTTTAAAGTTTGCCACAAGCCACCTGGGAGACACACCAAACATGTGGAAGAAGGTGCTCTGGTCAGATGAAACCAAAATTGAACTTTTTGGCAACAATGCAAAACGTTATGTTTGGCGTAAAAGCAACACAGCTCATCACCCTGAATACACCATCCCCACTGTCAAACATGGTGGTGGCAGCATCATGGTTTGGGCCTGCTTTTCTTCAGCAGGGACAGGGAAGATGGTTAAAATTGATGGGAAGATGGATGGAGCCAAATACAGGACCATTCTGGAAGAAAACCTGATGGAGTCTGCAAAAGACCTGAGACTGGGACGGAGTTTTGTCTTCCAACAAGACAATGATCCAAAACATAAAGCAACATCTACAATGGAATGGTTCAAAAATAAACATATCCAGGTGTTAGAATGGCCAAGTCAAAGTCCAGACCTGAATCCAATCGAGAATCTGTGGAAAGAACTGAAAACTGCTGTTCACAAATGCTCTCCATCCAACCTCACTGAGCTCGAGCTGTTTTGCAAGGAGGAATGGGAAAAAAATTCAGTCTCTTGATGTGCAAAACTGATAGAGACATACCCCAAGCGACTTACAGCTGTAATTGCAGCAAAAGGTGGCGCTACAAAGTATTAACTTAAGGGGGCTGAATAATTTTGCATGCCCAATTTTTCAGTTTTTGATTTGTTAAAAAAGTTTGAAATATCCAATAAATGTCGTTCTACTTCATGATTGTGTCCCACTTGTTGTTGATTCTTCACAAAAAAATACAGTTTTATATCTTTATGTTTGAAGCCTGAAATGTGGCAAAAGGTCGCAAAGTTCAAGGGGGCCGAATACTTTCGCAAGGCACTGTATGTATGTATGTATGTATGTATGTATGTATATAATAATGTTGCTTTTATATGTTCTTTGTAAACAGGGGACCAATACATTGGATATGCCTAGGCTAAATGTCCAGGCACCTTGGAGGTTGAAAAAAACACATGGATATCCCCTGCATGTCCCCCGACACCACCACAATGTTTTGAGAGAAGTTGGTGTTGTAGAAATTTATTTATTTAGTGAACAATATCTTTTAGGCACATCCAGTGTGCAAAAACAGTGCAATTACCACATTCTGACACTTTGGAGAGGTTGAAACGACACTTGAATGTACCCTGGATTTTTTTATTTTACCTTTATTTAACTAGGCAAGGGGGTTAAGAACAAATTCTTATTTACAATGACGGCCTAGGAACAGTGGGTTAATTGCCTTGTTCAGGGGCAGAACGACAGATGTTTTTACCTTGTCAGCTCGGGATTCAATCTAGCAACCTTTTGGTTACAGGCCCAATGCTCTAACCACCTACCCCATAACACCACCACAATGTTTTAGTAAGGTTGATATGGTAGAAATTGTGTTTTTAAACTTAACAAATAGCATTTAGGGATTGAAAATATGTAATAGCACTGAAATTACCTAATTTACAGACATATACCACTTTGGAGAGGTTTAGGGTCACTTGGCAACATCCCGTGACCACACCTGACACCACCTACTAAAACATCTGCCCATTTCTAGTTGTTAGGTCTATCAATTCCATTTTTTTTCCTGATATTGTTCACATGTTGTGGAAGCCATTTCATGCATTTCCAGCTCTAGTCATCAATAATTCACGTTTATCTGGTCAATGAAAGATGACTTTCAAAATAGAAATTTTTTATTTTGTGTGTGCTTGATCTTGTGAACTAACTCCTATCCATCTTCTGATAATTTCCTCATAATCTACCAGAGGTATACCAAGTTTTGGCATGTCAGAATCATGTAATTACACATGAATACCAGTTACTGTTGGGTAGGTCTATTTACACGTAAATCTACATTTAAGAGGTTAAATTGATCTGAGGGCAGGGATAACTAATCCAGATTCAAATCCCCTAAAATGACAAACTCCGAGGACAGAAAAGGCTTTAAAACACTGCCATGGCAGCAGGGGGTTAGTAAATCCCAGCAACAAATAAATGTGTTCTGGTTTATGGACACATCTACAACCAGGAGCTCAAATTTCTTGGGAACACAAAATATTTAGAGATTGAACGCAATGAAATTTGATTTTACATATATGGCCACTCCTCCCCCAATCTGTCACATCTAATATAATGTTTAATGTATATATCAAAAATCTATATTTCTGTTATGTCATACTGTGTTTAAAAGTACCATCTATGTAAAATGTTAATGTAACAAAATAACAGTGAAAACTAAAACCAAATACTTTTGTACAGAGGACAAACCACAATGCTAGTCCTCTGTAGCGGAGGAAGCCACTTGTGGAAAGAGGAAGTCATGTCTAACCTGTGCTTTCTCACTCAACAACAGGATGTGAAACAATGAGGACAGAACAGCAGCACCTGGAAGTGCACTGCTGACTTGCACACCACCAGGTTGGACTGAAGAAGAGAATTTGTTCTCAAATAGATACACGACATGCATCTTATAACAATGCAACTGTATTTTGTAGCCTGTTGCTGTGTTTTGGTTAGCCAGCCCTGTGACACAGTACCAGTGCACGTTGACCTCTACTTGTCTGTATGGCCAGTACAGTACACTATGATACTACTAAGTAACAATTGATGATAAGATGACATTGTGTATCTTTTCTACTGATTTTACCTACTGCACATAAAGCATGTGAAACTATTCTTCAAATCATGTAGCTATGATAAAATGTTATTCAACATTGAGGTCACCAGAGCAGCCAGCAAAAGCCTATACAGTACCAGTCAAAATTTGGACTGAACTACTCATTCAAGGTTTTTCCCTTTTACTTATTTTCTACATTGTGGAATAGTAATGAAGTCAACAAAACTATGAAATAACACATATGGAATCGTGTAGTATCCAAATAAGTTTGAAACAAATCAAAATATACTTTATATTTGAGATTCTTCAAAGTAGCCACCCTTTGCCTTGATGACAGCTTTGCACACTCTTGGCATTCTCTCAACCAGCTTCATGAGGTAGTCACCTGGAATGCATTTTGATTAACAGGTGTCCCTTGTTAAAAGTTAATTTGTGGAATTTCTTTCCTTCTTAATGCGTTTGAGCCAATCAGTTGTGTGTGAAAAGGTAGGGGTGGTATACAGAAGATAGCCATACTTGGTAAAAGACCAAGTCCATATTATGGCAAGAACAGCTCAAATAAGCAAAAAGAGAAATGACAGTCCATCATTAATTTAAGACACGAAGGTCAGTCAATCCGGAACATTTCAAGAACTTTGAAAGTTTCTTCAAGAGCAGTCGCAAAAATCAAATCAAATTTGCTCTGGACACTACGCTGACAGACACAGCAAACCTTCTTGCCACAGCTCGCATTGATGTGCCATCCTGGATGAGCTGCACTACCTGAGCCACTTGTGTAGGTTGTAGACTCCGTCTCATGCTACCACTAGAGTGACAGCACCGCCAGCATTCAAAAGTGACCAAAACATCAGCCAGGAAGCACAGAAACTGAGAAGTGGTCTGTGGTCACCACCTGTAGAACCACTCCTTTATTGGGGGTGTCTTGCTAATTGCCTATAATTTCCACCTGTTGTCTATTCCATTTGCACAACAGCATGTGAAATGTATTGTCAATCAGTGTTGCTTCCTAAGTGGACAGTTTGATTTCACAGAAGTGTGATTGACTTGGAGTTACATTGTGTTGTTTAAGTGTTCCCTTTATTTTTTTGAGCAGTGTATATGAGACATTTTTCTTCTTTTTTTTAAACAATCTATATAGATATATTGATATGGCATGTCTGATTCTGTACATTGAGATGCTCATGCGTTAACCTTTCCATAGATCACAGACTGATTCATTGCCCTAAGGGGTGAGAGGTGTAGTGCCGACAGTACCTGCAGGTGTTGGGTCCAGCGCAAAGCCCTGGGGTCGTGTCTGTGGACCAGGGGCTATGGAGGTCAATGACTCCTGAAAAGCCTCTGTTCTCTCCTCTGCTACTGCTCCTCCACTAATCTCCTCTTTCACCACGTCGTCATCCAGCACCTCCTCCATGGCTCTCTCCAGCTGTTCGTTCCCATTGCAGGACATCTGAGGAAAGGAAGGAATTGAGAGGTGAAACCCTGTGTAGTGTAATCTGCCGTCTCAGCCACTGCCTGTCACCAAGGAAATACCCCAAAGCTCAATCCTAGGCCCCACGCTCTTCTCAATTTACAACAACATAGCTCAGGCAGTTGGAAGCGCTCTCATCCATTTATATGCAGATGATACAGTCTTATACTCAGCTGGCCCCTCTCTGGATGTTGTGCTAAATGCTCTACAACAATGCTTTCTTAGTGTCCAATAAGCTTTCTCTAACCTTAACCATGTTCTGAACACCTCCAAAACAAAGGTCATGTGGTTTGGTAAGAAGAAAGCCCTTCTTCCAACAGGTGTTATTACTACCCCTGAGGGTTTAGAGCTTGAGGTAGTCACCTCATACAAGTACTTGGGAGTATGGCTAGACAGTGCACGGTCCTTCTCTCAGCACATATCAAAGCTGCAGGCTAAAGTTAAATCTAGACTTGGTTTCCTCTAGCGTAATTGTTCCTCTTTCACCCCAGCTGCCAAACTAACCCTGATTCAGATGACCATCCTACCCATTCTAGATTACGGAGACATCATTTTTAGATCGGCAGGTAAGGGTGCTCTCGAGCGACTAGATGTTCTTTACCATTCGGCCATCAGATTTGCCACCTATGCTCCTTATAGGACATCACTGCACTGTATCTGCTCTGTAAACTGGTAATCTCTGTATACCCATCGCAAGACCCACTGGTTGATGCTTATTAATAAAAATCCCTTAGGCCTCCTATCTGAGATATCTACTGCAGCCCTCATCCTCAACACCCATTCTGCCAGTCACATTCTGTTAAAGGTCCCCAAAGCAAACATCCCTGGGTCGCTCCTCTTTTCAATAAGCTGCAGCTAGCAACTGGAACGAGCTGCAACAAAGACTCAAACTGGACAATTTTATCTCAATCTCTTCATTCAAAGACTCAATAATGGACACTCTTACTGAGAGTTGTGGCTGCTTTGTGTGATGTATTGTTTTCTCAACCTTCTTGACGTTTGTGCTGTTGACTGTGCCCAATAATGTTTGTACCATGTTTTGTGCTGCTACCATGTTGTGTTGCTACCATGCAGTGTTGTCATGTGCTGCCTTGCTATGTTGTTGTCTTAGGTCTCACTTTATGTAGTGTTGTGTTGTCTCTCTTGTTGTGATGCGTGTTTGGTCCTATATTTTATTTTGTATTTATTTCCATCCCAGGCACCCGTCCCCGCAGGAGGCCTTTTGGTAGGCCGGCAATGTAGATAAGAATTTGTTCTTAACTGACTTGTCTAGTTAAATAACAATTAAATAAAAATAGTGTGTGAACTAGCCTGGCTTTCAGAAGAGACAATTGCTTTCTAGTAGAATTAATTATATAGGAATAATCAATAGAAGTAATCATTTTGTTATAATTATGTGTGTGTGTGTGTCCATGTTTTGTCTGTGTGACTGATCAAATGAATAGATAAGTGTGTGAGTGTTGTGGCGGAGGCCCACCTTGAGTCTGGGCTTGCCCTCTGAGCCCGAGGGGGACCCTCCGGCGGACGGCTGCACCAGCACAAACTCCTCGCTGGTGACGGTGGCCACGGATTCGGTGGAGCCGCTCACTTTGCCCAGAGAGGAGGTGTCGTCCATGGTTAGCCAGAAGCCCCAGGGGCCAGCGCTCTGCCCCTCTGTCCGCTGCTTCGCCTCACAGTGCCCTTCTGCTCAGCCTCCTGCTGCTGCAGCCCTGAATGAAACGCAACACATGCATTTCAGTACAGTTGGATTGTAATTATGGTATAGAAAGCGTATAGCCCAGGCCTAGCCTACATAGGTCTAACATTACGCATTTAAGAAGGGAGTAACCTTCAGTTTGTCACATCATGACAGTATCCAGTGAAGAAGCATTATCAAATGAATAAGTAACCAAGATGCTAGAAATACAGATCAAACGAGACTCACTGAATCATATTAAAAGTGAACGGGTCAATTTGACAAGTCATCCCACAAATCACCAGTCACCTAGGGAAAGGCCTAATTTAAAACTGGAGTGGAGGGCATCCTGCCTAAGCTGACAGAGTACCCAAGCCTGACATTTCCGTCCCTCAAAGCCCTATATCTGAAATAGATATTGTCGATTCAGCAGTCAAATTACACTTAGGTCTAACGTTTGCTGACCTCAAAACTCACTGAAGTAAGCCTATCAGTTTAACAAAAACAGGCCTTGGCTCTTCACTTTGTTTTGAAGATGTAGAGGATGATGACTCCTGTTTGAGGACTGCATAGTTATTTTCTGCTCTTACAAGAGCTGTAGGATAAACATAGCTTGAGATAGCCTTGTTGTTTATCCTGACACTCACATCTTGTTGACAAGATCAAATCAAACCTGGTTCGGGTGACCAATGTTGTGGCTGAGCATCAGTGGTATCGCCCACAAGAGTTATGATCGGAATACGCTGTCGAGAGACAGTGCACTGACGGAGTAAAAAGATATTTAAAGTCTGTAACTTGCTTTACAGTAATTCCAAAGACCAGGCAGGAATAGGCTTTTAGAGAAATGCTGAACCGAAACCTTACACAGCCTAATGTATAAAAAAAATTACATCTCATATGAAGCTTATCAAGACTACGAGCCGTGGTCTCACACTGTAGTCATGGCCTTGCTGGTTTTTCAAGTCAAAGACCTGTTACGGTGCCTGTTGAGTGAAAAACAGTGTTGTTCTAATACAAAGACCTTACTCTGAAGACATATTTACCTTGAAATTCAGCAGACGCAGCGACAGCCAGGAGTTGTTATTAGCCTGGTAGAGTGAAGCCACTTGGTTGCTTGTTTGCTAACAAGTTTACTAGCCAGTAGCCACCTAGGCCAAACCAAGTGTAACATGTGGAATAAGCTAGCCTATGTGAAGCGATTGGGTCCTTAACCCTTACTGGTGAAACAGCGAGCTCACACACACACACACACACACACAACTGTGGCTGCAGAGTCATGTGCTTCCATCACACTCATTCAATTACATCCATTAAAAACTGCAGAGGGGTAAAAGGATGAATGTTCCCAGTTATATGCAATTAAAGTACCAAGATTTTAAAAAGATTTGACGAGGCCTAACCTATATCAAAATGCTGTAGGTATTCAGTGCTCAACTGTTACAGCAGTGTGACAGGTTAGGACAACTCAATTTACTCTTATAAAATGTTAGGAACCGTTACAAGCAATTTAACCTGTAGGCCTGTCTCTTATCTGTGACTGTGTTGCCCTTGTTATGCTGAGCACAAGTATAGAAAGTGAAAGGGTTTTGGCACTGCCATTGACCAGGCCTACATTTTGCCCTGGAAGCTTTAGCAAACAAGTCACTTTTACATGATCTGTCATGTACTCACTTACACAATTTTTAAAAAGACAGGATTGTATGTGCAATCCTGTCTACACACCTTAATATTTTTCTGCGGGATATGGAATGTTAATTTAGGAGCACCAGTGCGCCTAGAAAATGGATGTGTTCTAGCTTTATTACCTCAACTATCTTTTATTGTGGTCCCAAATTTATTTTTGGGCGCTTCAAATGTTTCTACTTAGGTACACACGTGCTCCTTGTAAAGAAAGTCTGCGTAGTGCCCTGATGATATTAGGCTCGCCTTTAGACAGTTGGCCTCCTCTGTAGGCCTAGTTTCAAACTTGTCTGTGTGTGGTTCCCTGAACAAACAGCTTCACAAGTTCACTCACACATTCATTACTGCACACACAGTACAAGCTATCTAGAGGGTCAAATCCAGGCCTTTGCTACAGTAGGCCAACTACCCATTTTACATCGTTCACTACAGTTTAGACCTATACTTACATTAGGGAGTGGTGAAAACAATTGACATCAATAGACCTTACCACATAAGACAACACTTGAGCCATTTAACTAGTCTAACTGGTTGTGTGGGCAGAGGTTTCCCTTTAGTTTCTGCCTTACAGGTGTAACTGCCTCCTTGTACTGCCCCAATAAGACAAGAAGCTCTAAACCCAAAACGTTCATCGGTTACACCCATTTAGGCTAAGGTGTTGATCATTAGGTAAGCTAGATCATCCAATGATAGCCCACGCTTCAAATGCACATGACTAATAGAGCTAGGCAGCCATAGTTGCAAGTACAGGGACAAATTATACAAAGATTAGTCATCTAGCCTAAACATTTCACTCGGTTTTGGTTATCAGAGCAAAATAAAACCATACCCAAGAGTTCCCTAACTGGCGGCCAGCGGGCCGAATTTGGCCCATGGGTGGTTTTATTAGGCTTCTGTCTAAAACGATTGAGCTGATCCATCTAGGTTATTCAAGGCAAGTCTAAATCCTTTTAGGTGGGGCAACAACTTTTCAGTGGCCTTGCATCCCTATCCAGTTGTGATGTGATGTGATAGAGATATATATACATACATATATATATATATATATATATATATATAAGATTTATTTTTTCCTTGATTTAACTAGGCAAGTCAGTTAAAAACATATTCTTATTTACAATGACAGCATACCAAAAGGCCTCTTGCAGGGACAGGGGCCTGGGATTAAAAATAGGTTTAAAAAAATATAGGACAAAACACTAATCACAACAAGAGGGACAACACAACACTACATAAAGAGAGACCTAAAACAACAATATAGCAAGGCAACACAACATGAGAACATGGTAGCAGGACAAAACATGGTAGAAACATTATTGGGCACAGACAACAGCACAAAGGGCAAGAAGGTATAGACAACAATACATCACACAAAGCAGCTACAACTGTCAGTAAGTGTCCATGATTGGGTCTTTAAATGAAGAGATTGAGATAAAACTGTCCAGTTTGAGTGTTTGTTGCAGCTCGTTCCAGTCGCTAGCTGCAGCAAACTGAAAAGAGGAGCGACCCAGGGATGTGTGTGCTTTGGGGATCTTTATCAGAATGTGACTGGCAGAACGGGTGTTGTATGTGGAGGATGAGGGCAGCAGAAGATGTCTTAGATATGAGGGAGTGAGGCCTAAGAGGATTTTATAAATAAGCATCGACCAGTGGGTCTTGTGACGGGTATACAGAGATGACCATTTTACAGAGGAGTAGAGTAGTAGAGTACAGTGGAGTAGAGTGCAGTGATGTGTCCTATAAGGAGCATTGCTGGCAAATCTGATGTCAGAATGGTAAAGAACATCTAGCCGCTCGAGAGCACCCTTACCTGCCGATCTATAAATGATGTCTCCGTAATCTAGAATGGGTAGGATGATCATCTGAATCAGGGTTAGTTTGGCAGCTGGGGTGGGGTGAAAGAGGAGCGATTACGATAGAGGAAACCAAGTTTAGATTTACCCTGCAGCTTTGATAAGAGAAGGACAGTGCACCGTCTAGCCATACTCTCAAGTACTTGTACAAGGTGACTACCTCAAGCTCTAAACCCTCAGGGGTAGTAATAACACCTGTGGGAAGAGGGGCATTCTTCTAACCAAACCATGACCTTTGTTTTGGAGGTGTTCAGAACAAGGTTAAGGGTAGAGAAAGCGTATTGGACACTAATACCATACCCAAACACCATCATGCACAAATTGATTTTGTCCCCCCCACACCAAACGTGATCACGCAGGTTGAAACATCAAAAACTCTGAAACAATTATATTAATTTGGGGACAGGTCAAAAAGCATTAAACATTTGTGGTAATTTAGCTAGCTAATTTGTCCTATTTAGCTAGCTTGCTGTTGCTAGCTAATTTTTCCTGGGATATAAATGTTGAGTTGTTATTTTAGCTGAAATGCACAAGGTACTCTGACAATTAATCCACACATAAAATGATCAACCAAATGGTTTCTAGTCATCTCTTTCCAGGCTTTTTCTTCTTTGGACTTTATATGGGAATTGGCATCTAACTTTCATAGTATTACCACGACGACCGACCGAACAGTTCATGAGTATCTGCTTCTATAAACCAATGAGGAGATGGGAGAGGCAGGACATGCACTTGCACTAAAATAGAACTGACTTCTATTTTAGAGCTAGGCAACGCAGACGCTCGTTGCACGCGCGAGCAGTGTGGGTGCAATGATTGAATAACGTGTATAAATGGAGGAGAGCTTCCTGCTGCCTGAGCTATGTTGTTGATGTAAATTGAGAAGCACGTGGGGCCTAGGATCGAGCCTTGGGGTACTCCCTTGGTGATAGGCAGTAGCTGAGACAGCAGATGTTCTGACTTTATACAATGCACTCTTTGAGAGAGGTAGTTAGCAAACCAGGCCAAAGACCCCAATACTCCTTAGTCGGCCCACAAGAATGGAATGGTCTACAATATCAAAAGCTTTGGCCAAGTCAATAAAAATAGCAGCACAATATTGCTTAGACTCAAGGGCAATGGTGACATCATTGAGGACCTTTAAGGTTGAAGTGACATCCATAACATGAGCGGAAACTAGATTGCATACCCAAGAGAATACTATAGACGTCGAGAAAGCCAGTCAGTTGATTATTGACAATTTCTTCCAACACTTTTGATAAACAGGGCAAAATAGAAACAGACCTATAACAGTTAGGATCAGCTTGATCTAAGGATGGGTAAAGTCTGTCTAAAGCTCTACAGCCCGGGGCTATGACATCATCCGGAGTTCCTGTGGAGAGCGAGGCTTGCTGCTTGGTTACAGCAACTGGTGACAGCAACTTTCCTGCCTCTGGGAAATAAGTTGCAGTGAAGTGGGGAACACACAGGTCTGTCACTTCTGCAAGGCCTGCCTGACACCAGTTGACTAAGAGTACATCTTCTAGCTAGAAAACAGGGTGAGAAACAGAAACCTCAGAAGGAAATGAAGAGGGTAGACAGAGTGAGTAAGCATTTGAACACTGCATGTAGCTTTTCTCCAAGCAGCGTTTTTGCTTCCAAAGAATAGCAAACTACTGCTGCTAGGCCCATGTACTTAAAATAGCCAAATATTAGGGTATCATTTCTAGTTGTAGGTTAAGCTACATAATGTTGAGACCTCCCTAATAATAACTTTTCAGCTGGTTTGCACAACATTGTTCAGTCTTGGCTCATGACTTTATACTATAACCCTTGACCAAAGTGATGTCATTTAAGCCTAAACTTGAGTTGTCTGCCTGTGTGTGTGTGTGAGAGAGGCACTTTGCAATGGTGGTTAACATTTAAAGGGGTACTTCAAGATGTTGGCAATAAAGCCCTTTTTCTACTTCCCCAGAGTCAGACGAACTAATTTATACCATTTGTCTGTCTCTGCATGCAGTTAGAATTAAGTAGCTAACTAGCGTTAACGCAACTGCTAACTAGCATGCTAGTAGATACCATAGACGTCAAGTCATTGTGCTAATGCTAGTTAGCATTGGCTTGCAAAACTACCTCCAACTTTGTTTATACTGGATGCAGATACATAAAAACGGTATTGATGAGTTAATCTGACTCTGGGTGAAGTAGATAAAGGGCTTCATTACCAAAATCCCGAAGTACCTCTTTAAAATGCAAACACATCAGGTGCTGCAGAAGTGTGAACCTACAGTACAGTAGCTAAATGTCTCATGTTCAGTAGAATAAACAACTCCACTACTGTATTTGTTCTTCTGGTATAAGGTCACTAAGACTTGTGAAATAAGGTTGTATGCACTGCACTACCTGATACAGTCAGGGTGCTCAGGTAGCTCTATAGAGCTTGCCGTCCTCATGTATACAGTTAACAGTAAGTACAGTTCTTATACAGTAACATTCTGTCTTAGCTCATAACATTGGAGAAGAGTTCTAGTTAAGGATGAGGCAAATTACTACCTGTTTAGCACCATGTGTTCCACATTGGAAGGTATGTGCGTAATCTGTAGACTGTTCTGATTAGGAGGTCCTCGTTTGCGTCGGCGAGCAGTGCACAAGAAATAACTAAATCCAATTGTTAGAAGCTAACAATTGGATTGCCCCCTCCAAATAAAAAACAAACATGGATGTCAATGTCTGCGCGCATACACGCCACACTGCCCATATTGCAAGGCTGATTAGCTAGGACAAACTGGTGTAAAACACAAAACAGTGTGCGTGCAAAGCGAGAACAGCATGGAGTCCATGTTTGGTTTGGATAGAATTTATTATTTCATGAGCACTGCTCTGTGATGAAGACAAGGACATCCTAATCAGGACCGTCTACCGTTGATGGATATAGGCTCGGATGTGGGAAAAGTGTCGCCAAGCAACCATAGGCACAGGGTGGCAAATTACTTGCAAGGTGGGGTATATGTTACCAGACCCGAGTTCAACTCAGGTCTAAAATACAGCACTACAGTACTCTTCCTCCCCAGATATGCTTAAATGTTACACACAGGTGTTCTGAGCAAGATATAAGTTATGTTTGAATACCCATACGAACATACTGTATACTACATACTTAATGAGCATATACTACATACTATTAGTTTATTTTAGTATACTCTAAATTAACAGTATCCTTTCAGTTGAGTGTACTTGCGCTTCACTTGTCTACCGGAAGTTATTGCTGTTGCTATGCAAACTCTACTAGCTTGTTAGCATGGCAAATTACTAGCTAGACATTTTACGACTTCAGGTGTGTTATTAAATTCAATCTGGAGTGCCAGAGTGCGCTCTTGATGTACGTCAATTCAGAGCATTTTCAGATTGTTCGTTTGTAAATTCAGACCGTTTCGCTCTCGGAGCATTCAGAGCGCACACTGCCAGGCAGTCACAAGCCAACTGGCTAACTATCGTTTTAAAAAAACGATTCAAATTCAACACAAACCTTCAAATAGGTATGTAATGACACATTATAGCAGCGTTTAGGTCATATAATTGATTCTGTTGGAAAGGGGAGAAATTGTGCTTTACAATGGTATTGACATTACAGTTGATCTGGAAGTATTACATTTTGGGGCGCTAAAATAAGGGCAATTGTACGGACCAGGGCGAAGTACGAGTTTACGTGGGTTTACGTTACTTCCAGACACAAATGAGAGAACACCTCACTCTGACCATTTTACTCACCATAGCAGAGCTGGTTAGGCTGTTTTCATGTTATCCAGAGTGTTGGTGACCGTAACTGTGCTGCTGGCAACAATTTAATGACGTTTTTTTGCCGCCGTTTTACAGACACCAGCCATATTCAACTGGTGTTGAGTGTTCATAAATACATCAGTTATTCTGTGCTCTGGCACACCTACTCTCAGACGAGAGTGCTCTGAAATCGCAGTAGATAACCTGTGTGAATTTACAAACACACCTGAATGTCCATTGAGAACGCAAGACTATACCACTTAGTTCAACTAAGAATGACGGGAATAATCAAGTCAATAAAAGTTGGGTAGTTAGAGAGCATATAGCTAATATACTGGCCAGTTTGATGCATCAGTGGCCAAGTAACGTTAGGTAGCTGGCTAACATACCGGTACATAATGCAGTAATGATATAACGTAAACTCACAAACACGTACATCGCCTTGGTCCGTACAATTGCCCTTATTTTAGCGACACAAAAACGTAATACTTCCAGATCAAATGTAACATCAATACCACTGTAAAGCATAATTTCTCCCCTTTCCAACATAATCAATTACATGACCTAAACACTGCCCGTTACTGCATAATTCAAGCAGGCAATGAACCCCGTCGGGTCTTTTTAAAAATGGCGGGTGAGGAAACGAAACTAATGCGTGACAGTGAGAAGGAGATATGTCGTGTGGGAAATTAGCTTTTTTTCACTCGATCTGTCCAACTTATCACCTTATCGCCTCTAAAATGTAAATAAAACACTATAAAGAGTTTATATAATGTGTCATTACATACCTATTTGAAGGTTTGTGTCGATTTTGAATCAGGTTTTTAAGGCGGTGCTAAAGTGATCATAGAAGTAAACAGAGGCTTTGAGAATGATGATCGCATGCAATGATGACGCAAAAATGACTAGGTATCCCCCTTACTGTCCATTTCTTGTTTTTAAAGGAGAGAGAAGTGCTACACCTGGTGGAAAGAGATTGTAAGACAGAAATTGTTGCTTTATGCGTGCTGTACGTTACGACATGACACGTCTAGATGTAACGGAGGGTCCGTTTTTTCAACTTTTCTCCAATACTATAGAGCCATTACCATGTCAATCAACGCTTGAATAGAAACCTAGTTCACACTCCCGATTTTAAAGTCAACACAGTCGCTACAGTCCCATTAGTTTTCTTTGTAGCCTCATTTGAATGTTACCATTGCGCACATTTGTACGGAATGTTAAGTTACTACACGGGTGGTAAGGAGAGCGTAGCTAAGAAATTGTCAGCCAACATAATGCGTAAGGTAACTTATTTGAAAAGTCATTACATTGCAAAACATTTTCTTAACATTTGTCATAATTAGATAAAGCAATGAATTACTGTTCACTGTCGTTGGACTTGGGCTGCATATTTTCCTGAATTTCTTCAAATCTGAAAACGATGTGAAGCCACGCCTATTTTCTGAAGAATTGCATTATGGGCCCTAAAAGCACAGAAATAGTGTCCACTGCTTGTATACTTTGTATTTTGGCGAATGTAGTACATCCGGGAACTTTCGGCATACTAACTATATCCATACTATATACTCAATTTAGGTCACAAATAGTACGGTATGAGTATTCGACACATATAGATAACACAGGTGGTCAGCTCGGTCTCCTGTAAACAAGGGCTGTAGTAACATGAAGATATGGCCGTGTGGGAACACTAACCTATAAAAGGTGTAGTAATTTAAATAACCTTTTTTGATTTCTCGTAGATTTTAAAAGATAGCTATCTACGTTCCTTGTGTTTCCAAACCCGTACCTTAAACGATGCATGTCAACGTTTTGAGCAAGCGTTGGGGACCTAAACAAACGCCCCCGGGAATAAGACACCTTCATCAATAGGAGCTAAAGCTAACGTTAGCGTCTATACTAAGTTAGATAACTAGCTAGCTAGCCTCTCAAAACTAATAAACTAGCCATTAAGCTAGCAAGTACCTCGTATAAAAGCATACCACAATTGTGAGGTTGCAAGCTAGCGACGTTACATTTTTATGTATTAGCGAAAATGACAGTTTAACACTTAAGATATCATGCAACGTGAATGTAAAATCAGGGCAGTCACAACATAACGTTAGCGTCATTTGTGAAAGCACACATACTGGGCAACAGGACGTGCCTGCTGGCTATCTGTGCTAGCCAATGAGGAGGTATAAAGAACTAGCTAGCCATGCTAATGGTTTGGCTAACGCTAGCTAGCCTGCGAATGACTCAAAACAGCTCACCCACCAAATTTAAGTGGTGAATACTCGCGCAAGAAATAAAGTAAAAACAAAGTCACAACTAAAATGTCAGTAAGAATATCATATTGCCATTTTCATCACACGCAATTGTCGAAGCTAAATGTCTTCAGAAGGTAGATAACTTACTTGTTTAGAGTGACCGCCTCCGGAGGAGTAGCTGTCAAGCAGCAAGACAAGCACTGTGAGGCACACACACCTGTGTGACGCTAGCTACGATAATAATTAGCGATTTGCCTTAAAAATAAAAGTCCACATTTGAAAGTGATTCAAACAGATACGAATAGTGGAATCATGCCATATTTGGACTGCGTAATGCTTAAACAACATCGGAATGTTACATAAATTCAACTAAATACAATAATTAGTTCATTTGACACAATACAAGTAAAAATCTTTTGAAATCGGACAGTGGATGTTTTAGACTTTAGAATTGTATTGTGGGCACACTTACAGTATATGCACTGAACAGCCTAACCTATGGTTGTTGCACCCATGAAATGGTGTATCAGCCTACTCAGTGACACTCGCATAGCACAACTGTGAGTTTACACACATATTAGCGTCTTAGCTTTTATTGCAGGGATCACCTTTCCAGTCAGTCCATTGGGTGTATTATTATTAGGCCTTTATTTCAACAAGGAACACAGACTGAGACCGAGGTCTCTTTTACAGCTGGGCCCTGCGTGTACATGTTTACACATACAGTTTAGGTGCAATGATTAAGAAACTAAACAAAACTATCACAGATAACACAAACAAATACAACAGCAGATTATTACATTTGCCCACAGGTTATTCCCCTAACAGCACAATAACTTGCATTACCCAAAACAGTTACAAGCGGTACAAAAATAAAAATCCTCCAATAAACATTTTAAATGGGCAAGGGGGACAAGAGTCTCAAGTTTACGTTTAGTCTGCAGGCTATTCCATAGGCAAGGAGCGTAACAGGAAAAGGCAGCCATACCCAACTCTGTGGAAATCACATGGCCCTCAAGTGTAATCCATGCTTGAGACCCGGCTTTAGGAATTATAATTCTAATATTGATGAGTGATGATAAATAAGAAGGTAGCTTATTCAGAAGTGCTTTATAGACAAACACGAGAGCGTGTTGTTCTCGTCTCACGGACAACGAAGTCCAACCCACATTTTGATATAAACCACAGTGGTGAGTTCTGTAGCTAGCACCCATAATAAACCTAAGTGTGCAATGATAAGTAGCATCCAGCGATTTAAGTGTTGATGCTGTAGCATGCATGTAGGTAATATCCCCATAATCTATAACAGACATAAAAGTAGCTTGCACAATTTGTCTTCTATTTGTAGGGGACAAACATGTCCTGTTTCTATAGAGGAAGCCTAGCTTGATTTTTAGCTGTTTACAAAGTTCGTGAATATGCATTTTAAAAGACTGTTTATCATCCAAACATATCCCTAAGTATTTATATGCAGAGACCTGATTCATTCGAGAACCATCTAAGCTCGTAAGTGCAAGTGTATTTTTAACCAACTTTTTGAACCTATTAAAAAACATAAAATGTGTTTTCTTTGCATTTAAAACAAGTTTCAGCTGTATAAAAGACCCTTGTAATATCTTAAAATCTGTCTCCAATAGTGATAATGCTTGGTCAGCCGTTGAAGCGATAGAGTACATGAGTGTCATCAGCATATAAATGAATTATGACACTTTCTTATCTCATCACCGATATTGTTTATGTAGAGAGTGAACAGTAATGGACCAAGCCTTGTGGGACCCCTTTAACCAACTCCAATGGCTCCGACTGGATGCCGTCGACTCTAACAGCCTGACTTCTATCCTTTAGATAGTCATGAAACCAACAACAGGCATCCAATCCCAGTCCTATTGACGACAGCTTCCCCAAAAGTATCGCATGGTCTACAGTGTCAAAAGCTTTAGACAAATCTATGAACAAGGCGGCGCAGTACTTTCTATTATCTAGGGCATTAGTAATATAATTTACAACACGTACAGTGGCTGTAATAGTACTATGTTTAGGTCTGAAGCCAGATTGATTACTAGAACAGTTTAAAAAGATTGTAGTTCCCTATTCACCAATGACTCTAGAATTTTAGCCAAACAGGAGAGCTTAGAGATGGGCCGATAATTATCCAATTCACTGCCATCACCTCCCTTGAGGAGTGGTGAAACAAAAGCTGTTTTCTAAGATTTAGGAATCTTGCCTACAACAAATGTTTGATTAAAGATATGCGTCACTGCATTAGCAATAATAGGTGCCACACACTTGAGTAAATATGGATCCAGATTGTCAGCGCCTAATGATTTCTTAGAATCTATAGCAGATAGTGCAGATAAGACATCATCTTCTGTGACTTTTTGACAATTAAAAACCGGCTTACTGTTTTCCACATTAGTATTAGGCATTCATGTTGAGCTTTTTAAACGGTGAGGTTTTAGCCCTGAATTCTGATTGGTATATCAGACTGTATACCACGGGTATGACAAAACGTTTAGTTTCACTGCTCAAATTATGTTTCTAACCAATTTATAATACCAATAAGGCTCCTCTCGGGTTTGTGATATATGGCCAATATACCGCGGCTAAGGGCTGTGTCCAGGCACTCCGCAACAAGAACAGCCCTTAGCCGTGGTATATTGGCCATATACCACACCTCCTCAGGCCTTATTGCTTAGGTATAGCCTAGCCTATGGATGTTGCATAGCCAACTCAATGACACTCACAGAACACAATTCCAGTCAGTTTGTTGGTTATTTTAGTGTCACTGAGTAGGTTGATACTCCATTTCATGGGTGCAACATCCATAGGTTAGTTAGGCTGTGCAGTGCATTTAAGTATTCCCCAATGCAATTCTGGAGTGTAATACATCCACAGTGCAATTACAACAGATTTTTACATTTCTGGTGTCAAATTAACAAATTATTGTTTTATGTTGAATTTACATAACAGTATTCCGACCTTGTTTAGCATTATCTAGTCAAAATATGGCATTTCCACTTACTCTATTTGTGTCCGTTTTAAATCCCTTTCAATTGGTGACTTTTATTTTGAGGGCGAACCTCAAATTCCACTATTGTGGCTAGCTTCACATATGTGTGAGGTACAGCTCCTCCGCGAGCCCACCGGTTCCATGCACGTTCACGGCGCAGTCACTGCTCCAGGCGCAAGGCACGAGAGCGAGCCCGTAGTCTTGATTTTATTGCACCCGTTTCATTCGGATGGTCAAAGGTGGTGGTGTGATGTACTCAGTGGCGATTTGAGCATGTAAATCTTGGTGGGGCAAACAACCAAAAATGTTGGGGATGCATGCCAGCAAAGCCACAATATATTAATTGCACTATAACGGTGACAAACTGTGCCCACAAACTGTTAGGGCCTACATAAAGCTGTCACAACAGCAGTCCCAACACTGTTACACCTGGCTATCAGCGGAGCCTTGTTTGGCAGCAAAACAGTAAATTCAGCCTCATTTACTGCCTTTAAAAAAAACATAGCTGATATGGCTGACTTGCTTAAACAAATATGGTTTCTACTGACAATTGAGCTGTATGGCATAATGGGACGACAAGCAAATAAGAGGCAATCCATTAGTTTGATTAAGACAATGTGCGAGCTAGGACAAATGTAGTCAATATAACTATTTGTTTAGCACTTTTGAAATGTACAGTGACAGAATTCAGAACATGGGCCATTCTTAGTGTTCTCCCTGTACACCAAGTCAGAACCTTTTGATAAATAAAGGGGTCATATTTGCAGCTAATGAAAGCTCTTACAATATTCGATGATTACATTTCTCTAAAACTGGTTATAGGCTACATGTGCACCACTAAGTCAGAAAGTAGGTGAAATTAAGAGGGGAAAATAGACAAAATTATTAGGTTGAGGCACACGGGCTACTAACAGCTTACTACACAACATACACTTAGTATTCATTTCTTAGCCACAGTATACACATCTCCCTGGCATATTACATCATTTATGCAGCAGCGTACAATACATTTTTGGACTCACCTTGTTGTGCTGTGCTCACTTGATTAGGAAGGTGGAGCAGCAGTCCTTCATGGGCCATTCTTTGGATTTATGGGTCTTTCAAGACAAATGGGAACTCTGGAAAAAAAACAAGGTTGAATCATGATGACGTCAGTGATCTTCAGGTCGTAGCTCTAGAAAGAGGCCCAAGTTCCCAACTTACAATTTTGAGTTAGATGACCATTCAGAACGTATTGTCCCAATCGGAGCTAATTTTTTCCCCAGAGTTCCCAGTTGTCTTGAAGTCATTGAAGTCAGATTTCCCAGTTCCGAGTTAACGGTTGTTTTGAGCGCGGCAGAAATCAGACTATATTGACAGCATGGCCAATGTTGAATGTTTATCATTTTAAGCTTGTAAAAGAGACCCTTAAACCCAGAATTGAGACCACACACCCACTCCACTGAATTGCAGGCTAGTGATTGCTTTGCAATGTTTGCAGTTTGCCACTGATTCCTTCCAAACCACTCATTGTTGAATTTGAGATTTCCAACTTGTTGTATAATGTTTATATCCAATGGCCGATGAGAACCGATACGTTTTATCTATAATTGATCTACATTATTTCTCTGTATATGACAAGGATTAAAAAATATTTGCCGGTAGATTGTCGACTTCATTCATGATGATGACTGCTAGCTAAGATTTTGAAAGTATGATGCTGACATGATCAGTCCAATCAAAGCTACTAGAGATAAAATGTGATTTGAGGTCATTTTGTCTGTGGCCAATGAACTTGTGCCTTCTTGGATGGGCACTTCTATTGTAACTCTATGGCAGCACCCAAGGGGCATGAATTTTCTCTTTCAGGTATTCGTTTCGGTGTTTCACTTATGGGATACGTCCCCAGAGTATTAGTCAGAAGCCTTTATTACGCTACGCCAGCCATGTCTGGGAAGGGTGTCCCTCCTACCTTATAAAAGGCCGAACGCAGCGTCTCTGAGTCATTCAAAATCCTCTTCTCACTTTTCATCAGAAAGCTTACCTCGACACTACTGCATTTTCCAGAAAGCGCTAAACTGTCCACAGACGTAAGCTTACAACTCGCTCGCCGGGCGCTATTCTCGGGACTGTCTATTTTCCTTTTCCTTCACCATAGCTAAAGGAGGATTATTCCAGGGAGAAACGGGTACAGCTGTGTCACGGCTAACTCATTCACAACCAAGTTAGCCGTATCCAAACAGTGAATAGACACTGGAAAAGCTAGGCTAGCTATCTTCTTTTTTTTTTACTTTGGCAAGAAAGGTTTTTACTAGCTACACCGAGCTATCTTTTATAACCTGTCCTTCGGTATTCGGCTATCACACCGAGAGCCATCGTTGGAGATAGCTAGTGATTAGTGGGTTATCGGACTAGCCTACCACGCTAGTTTTTTTCTGACAACTAAAAACATAGCATCCAATCTATGGCGACAAAAGCATCTGACACTCCAAAAGAGGAGTATCTCCCTGCACGAATCTGCTCCTGTGGAAACAAAATATCTGCCAAGGACACCCACTCGGTGTGCTCCGCTTGCCTTGGGCTGCAACATGCACAAGAAGCATTAGACTCCCCCGGCACCTGTCCACACTGTGCTTTCTCCACTCTGAAGAGCCTCCGGTCGCAGGCTAACACGCCAATCTAGCCTGAGTCAACAGGACCCTGACATGGGGGCCGGCGTCAACGATGGCCCACCAGAGGCGATGGAGCGATGGCTAGCGCAAGCTGGGGCAACCAGCTTGACGCCATTTCCCCTCTGTTGGAACACTCCAGCAATGACCTTATGACCCGCCTGCTGGGCTTCCTGAGTGGAGACAACGACTCCACAGGGTTTTCCGACAGCCTCCTTTCGGAATCATCGGAGGGAGATGAAGACTCCTTCATCCCCTCAGGCCAGGCCACCAAGCCTCCTGCCGGGGAATCCCAAACCGGTCACGCAGGAGTATGGATCTGCAGGACGAGTGTAAACTCGCTGCAAATAAACTGGTGATTCCCTGGCCCAAAGCAGTAGCAGAGACCACCACGTCCCACTACAAAGGCAAGAGGATACCCAAAGCTAAATGATCCTGGAGTACACCTTTCTCCTCCAAGAACCCTGTTCAAGGGTGGGTCGGTGTTGGACTGTGTTAACATGTCGGAGATTGTGCTTGCCCACATGCCCCCCATCGAACCCCTGGTGGCTTCCCATCTACACCCCAGCAAGAAGTTCTCCATAACCTCGACTGGCCCCACCTTACCAACCAAGTACGAGCGCTTCCAGTTGTCTGTGACAGAGAAGATCTACAGGTCGGTCACCACATCGGCGAGGGCTCTCCGCACTGCCTCGGTGATTTCGGGATACCAAGCTGAGCTACAGGAGGAGCTAGTGGTCACACCGGAGCTGGGTCTATGGGATGAGATCTTTATTGCCACAGAACTCAACCTGCGTCTACTCAAGGCCGCTGTCCAGGCGTCAGGAAGAGCAATGGGACTCATGATATCCCAGGTAGTAGAGAAGTGAGAAGAGATAGTGAGAAGCTGAAGATCCTGGATGCTCCAGTATATCCTAAAGGCCTTTTCGGTCCCACCGGCGAGATGTAACGGTGCGAGGACAAAAAGATGAAGGGTCTGCCTTCCCAGGAAGACACAACCCAGTGCCGCCCCTGTACCTCGCCGCACCAACACCCAGGCTGCAGCAGGTTGACCTCCCCCGCCCTTTAAGATCCCCAGACCCCATCCCCCCAGGCTGCGAACCCAGGGCAGCAGAGAACCTTGGACCCTAAGGGCCCCTGGTCCAAGAAGCCTCCCTTCCCACCCATGGCACCAAGGGGCCAGCCTGCCCCTAACTACACCCAGGGGGTCAGGAGGTAGAAGCAAATGGCCTAGCGATGCCAAAGAAGGGAGAACAGCCTCCCCCAAACGCTGTTCTATCCCCTCTGCCAATCCTGAGCCTGTTCCAGGGTGCAAGTTCCCAGGTACTTCAGTCGGTGGTGACAGGGTACAGCCCAAAGCGGAGAAGAGACAATGCTCAGATGGATGCTCCTACAAAGCCCCCCTCTTGTCTCACAAACACACGCCAATGTCAGTTCACATAAAAAAAATCATACTAGGGTGTGAACAAACAGGGTGCCTCCCTATTGTAGTATCTGGGATCTACATCTGTTTATATTAGTTACTGTGCTGTTACTAAGCAGTAATGCATTACTGCAGTGTTACGTTGCTACACCTAATAGGAAATGCACATGCGCACTGGGGTGCCGGGAACTGTAGAGCACGAGGGGTTTTGACTGAACGAAAACTAACTGTACTCCCATCTCCTGCCTGGTCATTTCTCCACAACACAAATATTACAGTGGTGACGAGGATGGTCACATTGCTTGAAGGAAAGAATGTTGTGTGAGTAATGAAACTCAAAGTAATTATGTAATTCGTCAGTAATTTTTTTATTTTCTTTCGCCAGTAGAGAAGGCTAAGCACTGCTAGCACTGCTAGTACAGTATTCAGGAGCTACCAAGTAGCAAGCCTATTGGAGTCCAGAATAGCGACACTGCCCTCTGGTGGTTAAAAAAAAACTGTAATTGAACCCATTGAAATTAGGCGATCTCAGTGGAGAAATATTGTCAAGAAAAAAAAAAGGAAGAAGGGACGTAACACGGTGTGTACATCAATACAAATGAGTGCAGTGAATGAAGTAATTGCAGAAACTTCTGAAGTGAAGAATTAGATGAAAATTCAGAAAATTAAGGAATATAAGGAAACTGAACAATTAACTGTGAAAATGGCAACCATTGGTCGAGTACCAGAGTTTGAGGCTACAAAAGAGGATTTTGATTCCTATTTGGAGCATTTTGAGTGTTGGCTGGCTGCAATGAAATCAAAGATGAAAAGAAAGCAGACGTATTTCTCAGTGTTTTGGGTCCAACTGAGTATGGATTGCTGAAAGGTCTCATTGAACCAATAAAAGCAGTGGAGTTGAACTATGCAGATCTGACTGAAACTCTTTCAAGGTATTTCAAGCCTAAGCCAATTCTCATTGCAGAACGTTTCAGATTTTACCAATGTCACCAGAGTCAAGGGGAAACCGTGGCTGACTACATCCTTGCTTTGAAAAGGCTGGCAAGTACAAGTACATTTGCACGATTTCTTGATGATGCTCTCTGAGACAAGTTTGTATGTGGTCTCACAGGTGAAGCATATCACAGAAGGCTTCTGTCAGAGAAGGACCTGACCTTTAAGAAAGCCTGTGATATAGCACTTGGACTCGAGCTTGCCCACAGGGATACTATTGAGCTATCGGGACATGCAGAACGTCAGAAAGGTGTTCACAAGGTCAGTGATGCACGTGGTGAAAAAAGCTCACAAAAGTCACACTTTTTTCAGTCCTGTCCTCAAGGTTACACAAGAACAAAGCAGCCCACATCTCAAAGGTCTAAGCCAAGTTGCTACAGATGTGGGGGAGATAATCATCAGCACAGTGAATGTCGATTCCAAAAGGAAAAGTGCCACAATTGTGGAAAGGTTGGACATTTACAGAGAGTGTGTAAAGCCTCGAAACGCACAGCAAGAGCGCACAAAGTGTCACACGCAGTACAAGAAGAGGAAGGTACAACTGAAACAGTATTGGAACTGTTCACAGTGTACACAGCTCAACAACTAAAAGATGGAATCTATCTCAACATGGAGTTAGCGGGAAAACCAGTAAAACTGAAGCTGGACACCGGAGAGTCTGTATCTCTGGTTCCAGAGAGACTCTACAAAGAAAAACTGAAAGAGTGCCCTCTTCAGCCCGCGTCCATCCGCCTTTCTTCATACACTGGTGACACTATTCCTGTGTTAGGGCAGATCCAGGTACCAGTCCGGTATGAGGGAAAGGAGTGGACGCTTGTCATTGTTAAAGGAGAAAAATCAGCCTTGCTAGGCAGAAACTGGCTACAAAATATCAAGTTGAACTGGGAAGAAATCTTCAGTCTCAGAAATGACAAACCAGTGAGTCAGGCTACACTCACTAACATGCTGGAGACGCACAAAGAACTTTTCAAAGATGGCTACGGTGAAATACAAGACTTCACAGCAAAAGTCAGAGTGCAAGAAGGAACCAAGCCTATCTTTCACAAACCACGTCCGGTTCCCTATGATCTTAAGGAAGCGGTAGAGAAGGAACTGGAACGCCTACAGAAGAATAACATAATCACGAAAGTAGTGAGGAGCGACTGGGCCGCTCCGATTGTTGTAGTCCCAAAGAAAGACAAGACCGTCAGAATGTGCGGTGACTACAAGGTCACAGTAAATCGCTGCATACTACCAGAGGAATATCCACTACCAAACGCTGAAGATCTGTTTGCCACTCTAGCTGGTGGGAAGGTTTTCAGTAAGCTGGACCTGGCATTCGCTTATCAGCAACTGAAGCTGGATCCGGAGTCAGAACAGTATCTGACCATCAATACACAAGGGGCTATTCAGATTCAATCGCCTGGCCTATAGAATCTCGACAGCTCCAGCGATATTCCAACACACAATGGATCAGATCTTGGACGGTATAGACCATGTTGTGTGCTTCATGGACGACATCCTCGTGTCAGCACCAACCATTGGAGAGCACCTTGTAGTGCTGGACAAAGTGATGTCAAGACTGGAGAAATATGGAGTGAGAATGAAACGCAGCAAGTGTGAGTTCCTCCAGGACTCAGTGGAATATCTCGGATACAAGATTGATGCACAAGGCCTGCACCCAACCAACAGCAAGGTGGAAGCAATCGTAAACGCACCAGCACCCACAAATATCTCAGAGCTGAGGTCATTTTGGGGGCTCCTGAACTATTACAGAAAGTTTGTGGCAAACTTGTCCACATTGTTGCATCCGCTTCACCAACTGCTGCAGGCCGATACAAAGTGGAATTGGTCCCCACAATGCGAAGAAGCATTCAAGACTTGCAAACAGCGTCTGCTAAAGAGCAAGTGGCTTGCCCACTACAACACAGAGATGAAGCTGAGACTTGTGTGTGATGCATCTCCATACGGAGTAGGAGCCGTCATCTCACATGTTCTACCGTCAGGTGAAGAACACCCTATTGCATTTGCATCATGGACTCTGTCACCAAGTGAGAAAAATTATGCTCAAATTGAGAAGGAAGCCCTGAGCATAATATTCGGAGTGAAGAAGTTTCACAAATACCTCTACGGAAGGAAGTTCCAACTGCTGACAGATCACAAGCCTCTGTTGGCCATCCTTGGACCAAAATCAGCTATACCAACCCTTGCTGCACTTCGAATGCAACGTTGGGCTCTGATATTGTTAGCCTACGACTACGAGATTGAGTACAGACGATCCAGTGATCACGCAAATGCCGATGCACTATCAAGACTACCATGCAATAGTGACTCTGACAGTGAAGATGATAGAGCAGTCTTCCAGATCTCTCTCATTGATGAACTGCCCATATCTGCTTCTGACATAGCAGAGGAAACAAGGAAAGACCCAGTGCTTTCCAAAGTCTTGGACTTAACATTAGGCGGTTGGCCAACCTTCGTAAATGACGATAACCTTCATCCATTCATCGACAAGAAAGACCAGTTGTCCACTGATCAAGGGTGTGTTCTGTGGGGATCAAGGGTGGTGGTACCTCACAAATTCAAAGAGTAATGATGGTGATGGTACGTGATTTCAGACACCCTAAGCGCCTGTGGAACCCAGGTGTGATCTTGCAACGCAGAGGACCTTTGACTTACCAAGTCCAAATTGGTCATCGCCAGGTCAACGTTTATGTGTATCATCTGCTACGGTCCAACGCCCCAGCAGAGACATGCCGAGAGAACAAGAACAATAACGACCCCCAGGACTATTCTCTTTTTTTTAACATTTTATTTGACCCCTTTTTCTCCCCAATTTCGTGGTATCCAATTGTTGTAGTAGCTACTATCTTGTCTCATTGCTACAACTCCCGTACGGGCTCGGGAGAGGCTGAATGTCATGCGTCCTCCGATACACAACCCAACCAGCCGTACTGCTTATTATTAACACAGCGCGTATCCAACCCGGAAGCCAGCCGCACCAATGTGTCGGAGGCTACACCGTGCAACCTTGGCTAGCGCGCACTGCGCCCGGCCCGCCACAGGTGTCGCTGGTGCGCGATGAGACAAGGAGATCCCTACCGACCAATCCCTCCCTAACCCGGACGACGCTAGGCCAATTGTGCGTCGCCCCACGGACCTCCCGGTCGCGGCCGGTTACGACAGAGCCTGGGCACGAACCCAGGGACTCTGGTGGCACAGCTGGCGCTGCAGTACAGCGCCCTTAACCACTGCGCCACCCGGGAGGCCTCCCCAGGACTATTCTCCTGACTGTGGACGTACGGGAGAGACAGAGCCTGACCTTCCACCCGAACCTGGCCCACCACAGGAAGCCCAGGAGGAGCGGTGATATCCTATTTGACAGCGAAGGGCACCTCAAAAGCTTGACCTGTGAGTTGAGCTGGTTAAGGAGGTAACGGACAGTAAAACAAACACTTTAATATGTCCTAGATAAAAGGAAAGAAAAAGGACATTACCTGGGTTAGTTATTAGGACACAAACTCCATCTTCGGGGCAGAATAATCCCCTGGATTAGTGCTGGGCTCTGAAAAGTCTGCTTCAACCCAGTAGTTGAAAAATGTTTAAGAATGCATTGTTCAGATATTGCATTAGTAGTTACCTAACATATTTACCTTGTTCCCTGGGAGTTAAACACTATGGGGGAGGAGTGTAGTATCTGGGATCTACATCTGTTTATATTAGTTACTGTGCTGTTACTAAGCAGTAATGCATTACGGCAGTGTTACGTTACTACACCTAATAGGAAATGCACATGCGCACTGGGGCGCCGGGAACGACATGCACAGTGCGTTGCAGACATTCGTACACCCTCCCCCTGACGGAGGGTGCTGCTACACCATCTATGGGGGAAAGCCCGGTCAGCCCTTGGAGCGAAGAGAGAATTGGCAGGAATGCGCAGTGTCAAATTGAGTACAGGGGACAATAGACAGGGGGTACAGACTACAATTCGCTGTCACCCCGCCCTGATTCAAGGGGTGCGACCCACGAGGGCAGAACAATCAACGGGACGTGGGGACCCCATCTCCGTTCTACTCACATAAACTGCCTGGAACATCTTGCTGTGTCCCTGGCATTAAAGTCATTCTTCCCATTCTGGAGAGTCGTCATGTTCTAGTCAGAACAGACAATACCACTGTTGTGGCTTACATAAACAGACAAGGGGGACTGCGATCCCCTCACTTACACACACTGTCACACAGACTAATTGTGTGGAGCAGTGTGCATCTCCAGTCACTGAGAGCTACTCATGTACCGGGAGTACTGAATCTGGGGGGAATTTCCATGGGGAATCCACTATACGGAGAGTGGAAGCTTCACCCGGAGGTAGCCAATCAGGTTTGGATGCACTTCAGCATTCCAGCAGTGGCTCTTTATGCATCAATGGAGAATATTCAGTGTCCACTGTTCTTTTCCCTGAGGGATCGGAATGCATAGATGGGAGTTGGTGCATGAGTAGACACGCATCCTCCTGTATGCATTCCCCCCACTGGCCCTGATTTCCTCCACCCTAGCTAGGGTGTGGGAGAAGGGGCCATCGCTCATACTAATTCAGTGCTAGAGCCTCATCCACCAGGTCACATTATAATTGTACATGGAAAGTGTTTGAGGAATGGTGCGCTAAATCACAGACCGTGCCATTACAGTGCTCTGTCCCAGGAATCCTGTCGTTTCTACAGGAGCTTTTTTCTCCTATTAAGGTATGTCTACAGCTATTTAGGCTTGTCATGTGGGTTTTGGGAGCACGACAGTGGGGCAATGATAAAATAATTTAAATATTGAAAAATAATGATGAAATAATTCCACTCTGAAACCTTATAACTGTATGAAATTGATTAGAATCATGCAATTATAATCTGATGATGTGTGTAGTTTTAGTCAGAATTAGATTCAACAATGTATCTGTATAGTGGAAAAACAAAGACTGTCTGAGCAAGGCATAGTTTAGGATTTTAACTTGTATGTGTGTGCCGAAGAAAAAAACGACAACAGTTAAACTGTGTTTGGACCGACCTGCCTCTGAGGAATTTATGATAGCATAGGGAGGTCTTCTCAAGGTTTCCCTAATCTCGGGGGAATGGAACTGTCGGCTGGGTAGTGATACACAGTGGTGAGAACTATGGAGAAGGATAAAACTCACCTACTGTTTGTATGGAAGTATGTGCGCAGCTATAAAATGGATGTCTTTGTATAATAGACTTTAGAACATTCTCTGAATAAACGGTACTAATCTTTGCCTAATTATTATTACACCCATGGTCTTACAAACCCCGGGGATCGGTCAAAGCTATTGATTGATAGTTATTATCATTGGGATTGAAAATTCTCATGACAGGCAATACCCCCTTGTTGCCCGTTTTATGAAGGGTGCAGATCGCTTGTGTCCGGTGTCCAAACAGCTTGCCACATCATTGGATTTATCAATTATTTTGGATGCTCTATGCCAATAGCCTTTTGAGCCCCTGGATCAGGTGGAGCTGAAGATGCTTTCATTTAAGACCGCGCTATCACAAGCGTGTAATTGACATTCAGAAACTCTCAATAAACTCATCATGCGCACAGTTTGCACCCGGTAACAATAGGGTAACATTGCGGCTTAACCCCACCTTTACCCCTAAGAATATTAACCCTTCTTTGATGTGTCTTCCCCTTGAGCTGGTAGCTTTTTATCCCCCACCGTTTTCCTCTCCGGAACATCAACGGTTGCATATGTTGGGTCCAGTACGCGCTTTGCGGATGTACATGGACAGGACTAAGGGATTCAGGAAATGTGATCAGTTGTTTGTTTCCTGGGCAAAACCTCTCACAAGTAACGCACTCACTAAACAACGTCTCTCCCACTGGATAGTGGAGGTTATTTCTTTGGCCTACACAAGTAAGGGTCTTCCGTCTCCTGCTGGCCTACCGGCCTATTCCATTAGATCAGTGGTTCCCAAACCCCTTCAAACATTCAACCACCAGCTGCATACCCCTCTAGCAGCAGGATCAGCACATTCTCAAATGTTTTTTTTACCATCATTGCAATCCTGCCACACACACACTATACGATGCATTTATTATTAACTTCTTATGGCTGCAGGGGCAGTATTGAGTAGCTTGGATGAAAAGGTGCCCATTGTAAACCGCCAGCTCCCCAGTCTCAGTTGCTAATATATGCATATTATTATTAGTATTGGATAGAAAACACTCTAAAGTTTCCAAAACTGTCAAAATATTGTCTGTGAGTATAACAGAACTGATATTGCAGGCGAAACCCTGAGGAAAATCAAAACAGGAAGTGGCTTCTATTTTGAAAACTCCATGTTCCATAGCCTCCCTTTGCTCCATTTAAAGGGATATCAACCGGATTCCTTTTCCTATCGCTTCCTCAAGGTGTCAGCAGTCTTCAGAGATAGTTTCAGGCTTTTATTTTGAAAAATGAGCCAGAACGATAACATCGCGTCAAGTGGTCGCATGAGATTTGCTTGCGCAACTGAGTTTGGACAGCCATTGCTTTTCCCTCTCCTACTGAACAAGACATTTGCGGTTGATATATTATTGATTATATATTTTAAAAACAACCTGAGGATTGATTATAAAAAACGTTTGACATGTTTCTGTGGACATTATGGAAACTATTTGGAATTTTCGTCTGCGTTGTCGTGACCGCTCTTTCCTGTGGATTTCTGAACATAACGCGCCAAACAAACGGAGGTATTTTGGATATAAAATTATCTTTATGGAACAAAAGGAACATTTGTTGTGTAACTGGGAGTCTTGTGAGTGAAAACATCCGAAGATCATCAAAGGTAAACGATTAATTTGATTGCTTTTCTGATTTTCGTGACCAAGCTACCTGATGCTAAGTGTACTTAATGTTTTGTCGTGCGATCGATAAACTTACACAAACGCTTGGATTGCTTTCGCTGTAAAGCATAATTTCAAAATCTGACACGACAGTTGGATTAACATAAGGCTAAGCTGTGTTTTCCTATATTGCACTTGTGATTTCTTGAATATAAATATTTTTAGCAATATTCATTGAATGTAGCGTTATGCTATTCAGTGGTTGTTGATGACAATTAATCCCGTTAACGGGATTGCAGCCATAACAAGTTTTAAACATAAGAATGAGTGTGAGTTTTTGTCACAACCCGGCTCGTGGGAAGTGACAAAGAGCTCTTATAGGACCAGGTCACAAATAATAAATAATATATAATAATCAATAATTTTGCTCTTTATTTAGCCATCTTACATATAAAACCTTATTTGTTCATCAAAAATAACTCTGCAATGTTGGGTTGTATTGGAGAGAGTCTGTCTTAAATAATTTTCCGCACACAGTCTGTGCCTGTATTTAGTTATCATGCTAGTGAGGGCCAAGAATCCACTCTCACATAGGTAGGTGGTTGCAAAGGGCATCAGTGTCTTAACAGCGCGATTTGCCAAGGCAAGAAACTCAGAGGGCAGCCCTATCCAGAAATCTGTCAGTGGCTTCTGATTAAATTCAAATTTCACAGAACCCCTTGTTACAATTTTGATGATGCTCTCTTGTTCAGATATCTATCGGTAAGTGGACTGGAGGCAGAGCATGAAAGGGATAACAAATCCAGTTGTTTGTGTTGTCCGTTTCGGGAAAGTACCTGCGTAATTGCGCACCCAGCTCTATCACGTTTTACATTGTCCGTAAGCTTAAGCTTAAGCTCATTTGCACACAAAAAAATCATACAATGATGGAAAGACCTGTGGGTTGTCCTTGTTAATGCAGACAGAAAAGACCTCCAACTTCTGAATCATAGCTTCAATGTTGTCCAGCACATTGAATATAGTTGCGGAGAGTCCCTGTAATCCTAGATTCAGATCATTCGGGCGAGAAAAAACATCACCCAGATAGGCCAGTCGTGTGAGAAACCCGTCATCATGCAAGCGGTCAGAGAAGTGAAAATTATGGTCAGTAAAGAAAACTTTGAGCTCGTCTCTCAATTTTAAAAAACGTGTCAATACTTTGCCCCTTGCCCCTTTTGCCCCTTTTTGTATGTTGTAAAAGCGTTACATGGTCGCTGCCCATATGCAGAAAATAACAAGAATTCAGGGGCCTTGCTTTAACAAAGTTAACCATTTTCACTGTAGTGTCCAAAATGTTTTTCAAGCCGTCAGGCATTCCCTTGGCAGCAAGAGCCTCTCCGTGGATGCTGCATTGTACCCAAGTGGCGTCGGGAGCAACTGCTTGCACACGCGTTACCACTCCACCTGGTCTCTCTGTCATGGCTTTTGCGTCATCAGTACAGATACCAACACATCTTGACCACCAAAGTCCATTTGATGTCACAAAGCTGTCCAGTACTTTAAAAATATTATCTCAGGTTGCCCTGGTTTCCAGTGGTTTGCAGAAGAGGATGTCTTCCTTAATTGATCCCCCAGAAACGTAACAGACATATACCAGGAGCTGTGCCAGGCCCGCCACGTCTGTTGGCTCATCCAGCTGTAACACATAGAATTCACTGGCTTGTATGCGAAGCAGTAATTGTTTCAAAACATCTCCTGCCATGTCGCTGATGTGTTGTGAAACAGTGTTTGATGAAGTCATTGTCTGTACAGTTTTTTGGCCTTTTCCCCCAGCATTGTACCAGCCATATCCGTGGCAGCAGGACGAATTAAGTCCTCCACAATAGTATGGGGCTTGCCTGTCCTAGCCACTCGGTAGCTCACCATATAAGACACTTCTAGCTCCTTATTATTAATGGTATCTGTTGCTTTTATATGTCTTACTACTTGAAAGTTGTCTTTATTCTCGCTCAAAAAGCTCCCGTGGCTTATTTTTCAAGTTGTCATGTTTCGTTTCTAAATGTCTGCGCAAGAGTGAAGGTTTCCTGCAAGAGAGTAACGGTTAATGTGATTGGATATTAATTATTTGGCTAGGCTACCTGTAATTGACATTGTGTTGTTATATAGCTGAACACTAGATGGTTTAACTTTATTTTTGGCGGTGAAACGAGGCTACTCAGGCGAGAAAGAACCTCACCCAAATGTATGTACGGAGTAGGAGCCGTCATCTCACATGTTCTACCGTCAGGTGAAGAACACCCTATTGCATTTGCATCACGGACTCTGTCACCAAGTGAGAAAAAATATGCTCAAATTGAGAAGGAAGCCCTGAGCATAATATTCGGAGTGAAGAAGTTTCACAAATACCTCTACGGAAGGAAGTTCCAACTGCTGACAGATCACAAGCCTCTGTTGGCCATCCTTGGACCAAAATCAGCTATACCAACCCTTGCTGCACTTCGAATGCAACGTTGGGCTCTGATATTGTTAGCCTACGACTACGAGATTGAGTACAGACGATCCAGTGATCACGCAAATGCCGATGCACTATCAAGACTACCATGCAATAGTGACTCCGACAGTGAAGATGATAGAGCAGTCTTCCAGATCTCTCTCATTGATGAACTGCCCATATCTGCTTCTGACATAGCAGAGGAAACAAGGAAAGACCCAGTGCTTTCCAAAGTCTTAACATTAGGCGGTTGGCCAACCTTCGTAAATGACGATAACCTTCATCCATTCATCGACAAGAAAGACCAGTTGTCCACTGATCAAGGGTGTGTTCTGTGGGAAACAAGGGTGGTGGTACCTCACAAATTCAAAGAGTAATGAAGGTGATGGTACGTGATTTCAGACACCCTAAGCGCCTGTGGAACTCAGGTGTGATCTTGCAACGCAGAGGACCTTTGACTTACCAAGTCCAAATTGGTCATCGCCAGGTCAACGTTTATGTGTATCATCTGCTACGGTCCAACGCCCCAGCAGAGACATGCCGAGAGAACAAGAACAATAACGACCCCCAGGACTATTCTCTTTTTTTTAAACATTTTATTTGACCCCTTTTTCTCCCCAATTTCGTGGTATCCAATTGTTGTAGTAGCTACTATCTTGTCTCATTGCTACAACTCCCGTACGGGCTCGGGAGAGGCTGAATGTCATGCGTCCTCCGATACACAACCCAACCAGCCGTACTGCTTCTTATTAACACAGCGCGTATCCAACCCGGAAGCCAGCCGCACCAATGTGTCGGAGGCTACACCGTGCAACCTTGGCTAGCGCGCACTGCGCCCGGCCCGCCACAGGAGTCGCTGGTGCGCGATGAGACAAGGAGATCCCTACCGACCAATCCCTCCCTAACCCGGACGACGCTAGGCCAATTGTGCGTCGCCCCACGGACCTCCCGGTCGCGGCCGGTTACGACAGAGCCTGGGCACGAACCCAGGGACTCTGGTGGCACAGCTGGCGCTGCAGTACAGCGCCCTTAACCACTGCGCCACCCGGGAGGCCTCCCCAGGACTATTCTCCTGACTGTGGACGTACGGGAGAGACAGAGCCTGACCTTCCACCCGAACCTGGCCCACCACAGGAAGCCCAGGAGGAGCGGTGATATCCTATTTGACAGCGAAGGGCACCTCAAAAGCTTGACCTGTGAGTTGAGCTGGTTAAGGAGGTAACAGACAGTAAAACAAACACTTTAATATGTCCTAGATAAAAGGAAAGAAAAAGGGCATTACCTGGGTTAGTTATTAGGACACAAACTCCATCTTCGGGGCAGAATAATCCCCTGGATTAGTGCTGGGCTCTGAAAAGTCTGCTTGAACCCAGTAGTTGAAAAATGTTTAAGAATGCATTGTTCAGATATTGCATTAGTAGTTACCTAACATATTTACCTTGTTCCCTGGGAGTTAAACACTATGGGGGAGGAGTGTAGTATCTGGGATCTACATCTGTTTATATTAGTTACTGTGCTGTTACTAAGCAGTAATGCATTACGGCAGTGTTACGTTACTACACCTAATAGGAAATGCACATGCGCACTGGGGCGCCGGGAACGACATGCACAGTGCGTTGCAGACATTCGTACACCCTCCCCCTGATGGAGGGTGCTGCTACACCATCTATGGGGGAAAGCCCGGTCAGCCCTTGGAGCGAAGAGAGAATTGGCGGGAATGCGCAGTGTCAAATTGAGTACAGGGGACAATAGACAGGGGGTACAGACTACAATTCGCTGTCACCCCGCCCTGATTCAAGGGGTGCGACCCACGAGGGCAGAACAATCAACGGGACGTGGGGACCCCATCTCCGTTCTACTCACATAAACTGCCTGGAACATCTTGCTGTGTCCCTGGCATTAAAGTCATTCTTCCCATTCTGGAGAGTCGTCATGTTCTAGTCAGAACAGACAATACCACTGTTGTGGCTTACATAAACAGACAAGGGGGACTGCGATCCCCTCACTTACACACACTGTCACACAGACTAATTGTGTGGAGCAGTGTGCATCTCCAGTCACTGAGAGCTACTCATGTACCGGGAGTACTGAATCTGGGGGGAATTTCCATGGGGAATCCACTATACGGAGAGTGGAAGCTTCACCCGGAGGTAGCCAATCAGGTTTGGATGCACTTCAGCATTCCAGCAGTGGCTCTTTATGCATCAATGGAGAATATTCAGTGTCCACTGTTCTTTTCCCTGAGGGATCGGAATGCATAGATGGGAGTTGGTGCATGAGTAGACACGCATCCTCCTGTATGCATTCCCCCCACTGGCCCTGATTTCCTCCACCCTAGCTAGGGTGTGGGAGAAGGGGCCATCGCTCATACTAATTCAGTGCTAGAGCCTCATCCACCAGGTCACATTATAATTGTACATGGAAAGTGTTTGAGGAATGGTGCGCTAAATCACAGACCGTGCCATTACAGTGCTCTGTCCCAGGAATCCTGTCGTTTCTACAGGAGCTTTTTTCTCCTATTAAGGTATGTCTACAGCTATTTAGGCTTGTCATGTGGGTTTTGGGAGCACGACAGTGGGGCAATGATAAAATAATTTAAATATTGAAAAATAATGATGAAATAATTCCACTCTGAAACCTTATAACTGTATGAAATTGATTAGAATCATGCAATTATAATCTGATGATGTGTGTAGTTTTAGTCAGAATTAGATTCAACAATGTATCTGTATAGTGGAAAAACAAAGACTGTCTGAGCAAGGCATAGTTTAGGATTTTAACTTGTATGTGTGTGCCGAAGAAAAAAACGACAACAGTTAAACTGTGTTTGGACCGACCTGCCTCTGAGGAATTTATGATAGCATAGGGAGGTCTTCTCAAGGTTTCCCTAATCTCGGGGGAATGGAACTGTCGGCTGGGTAGTGATACACAGTGGTGAGAACTATGGAGAAGGATAAAACTCACCTACTGTTTGTATGGAAGTATGTGCGCAGCTATAAAATGGATGTCTTTGTATAATAGACTTTAGAACATTCTCTGAATAAACGGTACTAATCTTTGCCTAATTATTATTACACCCATGGTCTTACAAACCCCGGGGATCGGTCAAAGCTATTGATTGATAGTTATTATCATTGGGATTGAAAATTCTCATGACAGGCAATACCCCCTTGTTGCCCGTTTTATGAAGGGTGCAGATCGCTTGTGTCCGGTGTCCAAACAGCTTGCCACATCATTGGATTTATCAATTATTTTGGATGCTCTATGCCAATAGCCTTTTGAGCCCCTGGATCAGGTGGAGCTGAAGATGCTTTCATTTAAGACCGCGCTATCACAAGCGTGTAATTGACATTCAGAAACTCTCAATAAACTCATCATGCGCACAGTTTGCACCCGGTAACAATAGGGTAACATTGCGGCTTAACCCCACCTTTACCCCTAAGAATATTAACCCTTCTTTGATGTGTCTTCCCCTTGAGCTGGTAGCTTTTTATCCCCCACCGTTTTCCTCTCCGGAACATCAACGGTTGCATATGTTGGGTCCAGTACGCGCTTTGCGGATGTACATGGACAGGACTAAGGGATTCAGGAAATGTGATCAGTTGTTTGTTTCCTGGGCAAAACCTCTCACAGGTAACGCACTCACTAAACAACGTCTCTCCCACTGGATAGTGGAGGTTATTTCTTTGGCCTACACAAGTAAGGGTCTTCCGTCTCCTGCTGGCCTACCGGCCTATTCCATTAGATCAGTGGTTCCCAAACCCCTTCAAACATTCAACCACCAGCTGCATACCCCTCTAGCAGCAGGATCAGCACATTCTCAAATGTTTTTTTTACCATCATTGCAATCCTGCCACACACACACTATACGATGCATTTATTATTAACTTCTTATGGCTGCAGGGGCAGTATTGAGTAGCTTGGATGAAAAGGTGCCCATTGTAAACCGCCAGCTCCCCAGTCTCAGTTGCTAATATATGCATATTATTATTAGTATTGGATAGAAAACACTCTAAAGTTTCCAAAACTGTCAAAATATTGTCTGTGAGTATAACAGAACTGATATTGCAGGCGAAACCCTGAGGAAAATCAAAACAGGAAGTGGCTTCTAGTTTGAAAACTCCATGTTCCATAGCCTCCCTTTGCTCCATTTAAAGGGATATCAACCGGATTCCTTTTCCTATCGCTTCCTCAAGGTGTCAGCAGTCTTCAGAGATAGTTTCAGGCTTTTATTTTGAAAAATGAGCCAGAACGATAACATCGCGTCAAGTGGTCGCATGAGATTTGCTTGCGCAACTGAGTTTGGACAGCCATTGCTTTTCCCTCTCCTACTGAACAAGACATTTGCGGTTGATATATTATTGATTATATATTTTAAAAACAACCTGAGGATTGATTATAAAAAACGTTTGACATGTTTCTGTGGACATTATGGAAACTATTTGGAATTTTCGTCTGCGTTGTCGTGACCGCTCTTTCCTGTGGATTTCTGAACATAACGCGCCAAACAAACAGAGGTATTTTGGATATAAAAATTATCTTTATGGAACAAAAGGAACATTTGTTGTGTAACTGGGAGTCTTGTGAGTGAAAACATCCGAAGATCATCAAAGGTAAACGATTAATTTGATTGCTTTTCTGATTTTCGTGACCAAGCTACCTGATGCTAAGTGTACTTAATGTTTTGTCGTGCGATCGATAAACTTACACAAACGCTTGGATTGCTTTCGCTGTAAAGCATAATTTCAAAATCTGACACGACAGTTGGATTAACATAAGGCTAAGCTGTGTTTTCCTATATTGCACTTGTGATTTCTTGAATATAAATATTTTTAGCAATATTCATTGAATGTAGCGTTATGCTATTCAGTGGTTGTTGATGACAATTAATCCCGTTAACGGGATTGCAGCCATAACAAGTTTTAAACATAAGAATGAGTGTGAGTTTTTGTCACAACCCGGCTCGTGGGAAGTGACAAAGAGCTCTTATAGGACCAGGTCACAAATAATAAATAATATATAATAATCAATAATTTTGCTCTTTATTTAGCCATCTTACATATAAAACCTTATTTGTTCATCAAAAATAACTCTGCAATGTTGGGTTGTATTGGAGAGAGTCTGTCTTAAATAATTTTCCGCACACAGTCTGTGCCTGTATTTAGTTATCATGCTAGTGAGGGCCAAGAATCCACTCTCACATAGGTAGGTGGTTGCAAAGGGCATCAGTGTCTTAACAGCGCGATTTGCCAAGGCAAGAAACTCAGAGGGCAGCCCTATCCAGAAATCTGTCAGTGGCTTCTGATTAAATTCAAATTTCACAGAACCCCTTGTTACAATTTTGATGATGCTCTCTTGTTCAGATATCTATCGGTAAGTGGACTGGAGGCAGAGCATGAAAGGGATAACAAATCCAGTTGTTTGTGTTGTCCGTTTCGGGAAAGTACCTGCGTAATTGCGCACCCAGCTCTATCACGTTTTACATTGTCCGTAAGCTTAAGCTTAAGCTCATTTGCACACAAAAAAATCATACAATGATGGAAAGACCTGTGGGTTGTCCTTGTTAATGCAGACAGAAAAGACCTCCAACTTCTGAATCATAGCTTCAATGTTGTCCAGCACATTGAATATAGTTGCGGAGAGTCCCTGTAATCCTAGATTCAGATCATTCGGGCGAGAAAAAACATCACCCAGATAGGCCAGTCGTGTGAGAAACCCGTCATCATGCAAGCGGTCAGAGAAGTGAAAATTATGGTCAGTAAAGAAAACTTTGAGCTCGTCTCTCAATTTTAAAAAACGTGTCAATACTTTGCCCCTTGCCCCTTTTGCCCCTTTTTGTATGTTGTAAAAGCGTTACATGGTCGCTGCCCATATGCAGAAAATAAACAAGAATTCAGGGGCCTTGCTTTAACAAAGTTAACCATTTTCACTGTAGTGTCCAAAATGTTTTTCAAGCCGTCAGGCATTCCCTTGGCAGCAAGAGCCTCTCCGTGGATGCTGCATTGTACCCAAGTGGCGTCGGGAGCAACTGCTTGCACACGCGTTACCACTCCACCTGGTCTCTCTGTCATGGCTTTTGCGTCATCAGTACAGATACCAACACATCTTGACCACCAAAGTCCATTTGATGTCACAAAGCTGTCCAGTACTTTAAAAATATTATCTCAGGTTGCCCTGGTTTCCAGTGGTTTGCAGAAGAGGATGTCTTCCTTAATTGATCCCCCAGAAACGTAACAGACATATACCAGGAGCTGTGCCAGGCCCGCCACGCCACGTCTGTTGGCTCATCCAGCTGTAACACATAGAATTCACTGGCTTGTATGCGAAGCAGTAATTGTTTCAAAACATCTCCTGCCATGTCGCTGATGTGTTGTGAAACAGTGTTTGATGAAGTCATTGTCTGTACAGTTTTTTGGCCTTTTCCCCCAGCATTGTACCAGCCATATCCGTGGCAGCAGGACGAATTAAGTCCTCCACAATAGTATGGGGCTTGCCTGTCCTAGCCACTCGGTAGCTCACCATATAAGACACTTCTAGCTCCTTATTATTAATGGTATCTGTTGCTTTTATATGTCTTACTACTTGAAAGTTGTCTTTATTCTCGCTCAAAAAGCTCCCGTGGCTTATTTTTCAAGTTGTCATGTTTCGTTTCTAAATGTCTGCGCAAGAGTGAAGGTTTCCTGCAAGAGAGTAACGGTTAATGTGATTGGATATTAATTATTTGGCTAGGCTACCTGTAATTGACATTGTGTTGTTATATAGCTGAACACTAGATGGTTTAACTTTATTTTTGGCGGTGAAACGAGGCTACTCAGGCGAGAAAGAACCTCACCCAA